>NC_133578.1:25132676-26483246 GCF_964106895.1 Numenius arquata
AAATTTAGAAAAGTGTCTGGAAGGTAAATGCTTCAGGACGACAGCCTACACCTAGAGAGATTCAAGTATTTCCCAGATAGCGTGGATTATGGTAGTTAGAAAGCATGAGCTTAAAAAATGCCTCTCCCCATCCTGTCAATCTCACACTTCCCTTCCCGTCACTGGCCCGGCCGCGGCAGCCTCATTAGTTACCGCTTGTCGTACAGAAATACGCGAGACATTGCCCATTTAGTCGAACTCAAACCGAAGTAATAATAATAATTAAAAAAAAAAAAAACCCAGAACAAAAAAGCCAGGAACGTATTCCCTTCCGCCGGCTCCCCGTCCCCGCACCCGCCGGCCCGGCCGCCCGCAGCCCCGTGGAACCCAGAGCCGGGCAACGTCCGGCAGCGCGCACGGCGGGGCCGCCTCTGCGGGAGCGCAACATCCGCGGAGCGCCGTCCCCGCCGGGACCCGCGGCCCTCCGCGACGGGGCAGTCAGCAATAAAAAAATAGACGGAACTTTTTGGCCGAGCCCGGGGGCGCCCCCCGACCCGGTCGTGTGTGTGTGTCCCGACACCCCCCACACCCGATACAAAACGCCCCCCGCCCCCGGGCCCGGGCCGGGGTAGTTATCTGGTGAGCGGCGCCTCCTCCCGCTGGTCCGGCGAGGCGACGGCGGCCTTGCTGAGCACGGCGGCCGAGTAGGGGAGGAAGCCGCTCTCGGAGCGCTGCCCCGCCGCCGTGCAGGGGAAGTCGGCGGCAGTGGAGCCCCGCGATCCCAGGGCCGAGGCCGCCGCCGCCGCCGCGGCCGCCGTCTGGCTGCTGTGGCAGCTGAGGCAGGAGCAGGGCGCCGAGCCCCCCGGAGGGCCCGACCCCGCCGCCGCCGCCGCCGCCGCTGCCGCCGCCGCCGCCGCCGAGGCGGCCGCGCTGCTGTTGAGGCCGGCGGCGGCGGCGGCCGGTGCCTGGTAGAGGCCGGGGTGTCGGAAGCTGCAGAGCAGCTCCGGGCGGGAGTAGGGGTGCGAGAGGGCGCGGAAGGTGTCCAGCGGGCGGATGGAGGTGGCGAAGGGCGCAGCGGCGGCCCCCGAGGCGGCGGCGGCGGCGGCGGCGGCGGTGACCCCGACGTGCGGGTAGTAGTGGAGCGGGACGTGGGAGTGGAAGGGATAGGGCAGGCTGCCCGTGGCCGCCGCGTGGGTCATCATGTAGGTGTAGAAGCTGGGGTCCGCCGGGTGGGGCCAGGACATGGCCAGACGCTGCCGCTTGTCCTTCATCCGCCGGTTCTGAAACCACACCTGCGCGGGGAGACAAGCACAGCGCGGCCTCAGCTCCGCTCCCCTCCGCGCCCCGCCGCACCCGCTCCCGCCGCGGACACTGGCGGGCACCCACCGACACCCATCGCCACCACCCACGCCGGCCGCCTCGCTTGTTGGCGACCTCTCTCCTGCCCGGAGCAGTCGCCTGTGACCTTGCCCGAGGGGAGCGGTGGGCACGGTCCCCCTCGCCCCGGAGAAGACCCCTTCCATCTGAATAAACGTTTTCCCTTCGACTCGTGCCCTCCTCCCCCACGCAGGACTATGACTACGCTATTGACGCGCTCATACCCCCGTGTTTAATAGCCGCGTCTATTTTCTCTCTCCTCCTTCTCTTTAGGAAATATGCTAACGCGATAAAGAACCGATGAGGAAAATAAATAATCATAATACTTTTTGTAAAAAAGGAAATTAAAAGCTTTCGGTGCGGAGAAGCGAACGGGCAGAAGGGATGATCACAGCTGAAGGCCCGGCGAGCCCTTCAACCAAAGAGGGCGGCCGGCAGCCGGCCCGGGGGAGCCGAGCACCGCGGGGCCGCGGCGGGGCCGGGGGGGCTCGGCGGGAGGCGGCGTACCTTGATGGTGGTCTCGGGGAGATTGAGGGCGGCGGCCAGCTCGCAGCGCCGGGGCCGCGACACGTAGTTCTCTCGGTAAAACTCCTTCTCCAGGCGGGCGATCTGCTCGCGGGTGAAGGCGGTCCGGTACCGGCGCACCTGGTCGGCCCCCGCCGCCGAGCCGCCCAGCGCCCCGCCGCCGTGCAGGCTGCCGATGCCGGCGGCGGGGGCGGCGGAGGCGGCGGCGGGGGTGCTGGGCGCCGAGCTGCTCTCCGCGTAGCCTGCGGGTCGAGCGGACCGGGGTGAGAACGGGCGGCGGAGCGGCCCCCCAACCCGCCCGGCCGGGCAGGGCCCTGCGAGCCCGTCCTTAGGGCCGGCTGTCATCCTTACAAATCGCTGCTGCTCACAGAATCGATAAAGTTGGATTTTGGGGGGTTGAGTTGTTTGCGTCCGGGTTTGGTTGGGTTGTGGTTGGGGGTTTTTTGTTGTTTTTTTGAGTACTTCATAACCGCGTTATTCACCGTAAACGGGGCGGGTTTGGGTGATTTCAGGGCAGCCGAGCTCCGGGGAGAGCGGGCCAGGGCTCGGGCCGGGACTCGGCGCGGCTCCGCCGGGCTGCCAGGAGCCCGGGCTCGGCGCTAGCCCTTTTCCCCGTCGACTGCGGTTCTTATTTTCGTTTGAGACGTGCGAAATAAGAGCAGCCATAAAAGCCAATTTTTTTTTTTTTTCCCCTCGAGCGTTACGTCGAGGATCCCTTCCTTTCTCTGGCACATTTGACGAAAAAGGCATGCACTGTGGCCCCTAGGAAATCCACCGCTCACCTGGCTCCCCCTCCCCAATTACAGCAATAATAACAACCATCGTCCATCACCATGCCCGCAAAGCGGGAAGGAGACGAGGCTGTTTCAACCCCCCTGTTACAAGAAGAGGAAAAGTGAACAATGCCCAATTATCCCAAGATGGACACAGGACAGTACGTTGCACATTCACAGAGAAGGACACACAGAGACAAATAAGGACAGCTTCCTCGCACTCCCCTCTCTCTCTCTCTCTAATTTAATCTATGTATGTATATAGACATATACACAGCTTGAGAGACGCCGAGAGCTCCAGGAGCGCGAGGAAAAATACGGAGAAAGCTTTCCCTAAATATAGGTGGGTGGATATTTGTGCCCACATATATTCTATATATATATCTACATACCGATGGGTTTGGGCATGCACACACACACACGCACGCACCCGCACAGGATCTGCCTGGGCGGTGTGTCTCAGCTATCGGGATAGCACAGTAATCGCAATAATATTTTACAGCCTGGAGCTCTGTCTTCGCAGAAGAGAGAGCGCCGGTGCAGAGGCGAGGAACTTTGGCGGTGGCGGTGGGTTTGCCTTGTTTTTTAAAGCCGGTTGGCAAAGTGCGGGGCTTAGATGGAGATGATAAAGGAAGAGTTACCTTTGTTACTGTTTTCCTTCAGCTGGGAGGAAGTCAGGCTGGCTGGGGAGCGGAGCGCGGAGCAGCCCACCTCCACATCACTGTTCATATCTGCCTCCTGAGCAACTTCGGAATAAAGGCTGATTTTCTTCCTGCTTTCCGACGGCGGGATTTCGGAGGAGACGGTGCTTTCACTGCTTGGATGCTGAAGATTGAATAAAGTGTCTATTTCAAATTTGCCTTTGGCGGAGATGTCCCCTATAGCGCTGTGCAGGGAGGCGGCAGTCAGTCTCGGGCTGAGGCGACCACTGTGCGGAGAATTTTCAAGGGCCTCCAGCACCGCATTTCCAGCTGAGTCTGACAAATTCGAGAGCCTTTTGCCAGCTGTAGGGCTGTGCAGCCCTCTCTCCATCAGGATCATCTCTTTTCTTATTCTTTCCATCATCTCAGCTTTATAAAAAATGTCAAAGTTGCAGGGCTGGTCCTGTACTAATGATGAGCTGCAGCAGGGGCTAATTCACATTCAGCCCGGCAAGTGTCTCTAAATATTATTATCTCTTTTTGAGGGAGGCGTAAAAATTGTGGGATGCCAAAGCGAGGGAATGACTGGTCAAAATGACCCATACATCCTTTCTAGCCCGAAATGTCATTCATCAAAAAGTGGTGCTCGTCATTAAGGTACGAATGACGCTGTTCGAATAATCATTTATTGTAACAGGTTTATAAGCAAATAAATACAAGCTCCTGTCAGTGGATAATGAAGGCGGCTTCAGAGCAGACAAATATATCCAGGTGGAAAGAAAGAAAGACAAGAAGTGAGGAGTAAAGCTCTTGTCCTTAGCTTGATCAGATCTTGCTTGAATTGCTCTGGGGTTTGGCCTCTGGGGTGGAATTGACAGTCTGATTAATAAAATGAGCTGTGCAACATTTCCCCCTTCATTTAGGTGCATCATTATGCTCTGATTTTTGTTTTGTTGCCTTTTAGGTCCTAATGATGCAGCTTCTTTCTCATTTGTCCTCGGACAGAACTACATGCTAAATATTAGATAATGCTTTTCTTTATTACTATTTCTGAGGCGGATTTTAAATCACAAAGCGAGGAAATGCTGGAGGAGGACCAGAGGACCGAAAAGCTCTTGCTGCTGATATCTCTCTACTTTTCCCTCCCATTTCTAGATCGCATTAGTACTTTTATTTAGGAATTTACCCTGACACCCCCACGCACCCCCTCGCACGCGCGAACCTTATGCCCAGACTTTGTAAGACCGCTGCTGCCGGCACGCACCCATTCGAGTGCGCTTACGGCAGTTGCCTGGAAATTAAAATATTTATTATAACCTACTATATTATTATAATAATATGTTCTTCTTCGTTTAGTCCTCAAATATGATCTCCTTTTTACTTTCTATAATCCTGCTTATGGACGAAGCTATAGCTTGCGATTTTTCTCCCCTCTGGGACAATACTGGCTGCTGTACGGTATGATGGGGGGGACATAACCGAAGGACATTAAATGCATTCGTGATTTAAAACACTCCGCGGCCGTGCCATTTCATCCTCCCGGCAGGTTTCTCTCCAGCCCTCTGCTTCTTCCCTCCCCACCACCAATAAAGTCTACGCATTTAAAAAATTGAGGAGAAGGGAAAAGAAAAAAAAAAAAAAAAAAAGAAAGAAATCAGTGATGGGGGTTTATTGCCTACAGGCTTCGAGCTCGCAGAGACATAACATCTAGCACCCTCTCTCCAAAGTTACCTGTGGCTCAGTTAGCTCATCCCTCCGCTCTTTGCCGGATGCCGTGGGGCGCAGCGTCGCCGCGCTGCAGGGGACACGGGCTGCCGCGCTCGGCAGACGTGACAGTCGGAAAGTCTCCCTTCAGTGATAACTTTGCTAGTAATAATGACGCTGATGGCAACCATTTAAACGAAGATAAATCCTTTGTCGTTAGCATCTCTGGAGTGCGCTTCGAGAGCTGCCCAACCTTTTTTCTCGCCGTGATTTTTTTTCACCCTCATCATCTAGTATTCAGACCCTGGGAATCTGAGTTTCATCGCCCGGAGAAATACCCCAATGTTTCCTGTGATTAAACGGGGGTTTGATATTTTGCGAGAAGAGCTGTTCCTGCTAATGTTAGTCACACACATCTCCTAAGTTCTTGTGCTCTTGCGCATGATTCATAGCTCGAAAATGGGATACTTGTCAGATTTTTTTTTTTAATAACGTGTTAAAGTCTCCCTAAACATTCCACCAAATATTTAGGAAACATTCTAGGCGTTGTTTGTAAAATCCAGCCTTCCATTAATGAGCGTTTTATGTCAGCCCTTTGAAATGTGAATTTAGACTACAGTGTGGTGTCCTGCGTTTTACAGCCCCCAAACCAGACAAAAGTAAATATCAACTTTTCCTTGCCCGCGGGCGCGGCGGGGGAGCGGGCCGATGCGGAGGGGAGCGGAGCGGGGCGAAAGGCGCGGGGCGGCGGGCAGGGTCCGCAAACGTTCCCCTCCCCTCCTCAGGATCCACGGCCGGGACGGGCGCGGGGGCTTCGCGCTGCGCTCCCAGCGGGACGGGAGGCGTCTCCGCTGCTGCATCCCCCACCTCGGGTCTCACTAAGTGCAGCGGAGCGGGCATCCCGCGAGCGGCAGCCCGCACCGACGTGCCCGGGGGTCGGGCAGCCCGGCAGGGGTCCCAAGCCCCCGTTTCCCCAGCCGCGCCCGGCTCGGCAGCAGCCGGCGGCCCCGGCAGCCGGTCCCGGCGGGGCGGGAGGCGAAGAGGAAGACTGCGGCTGGGTTTATTGCTGTCGTTTGGCGCCCTCGTCTGTTTTCTTAAAGGCTGTAACAGGGCCAGCATCTTTCGCCCCCCCCCCCCCCCCCCCCCCTTTCGGAAACCGCAGCCGAGATACCACATCTCCGAGACACTCGTGTGTGCACACAACCAAAGGCGGCACAACTTTAGGCTCTAGAAGCGTTACTGCACCACTAAAAAGGAGGGTACGCTTCTTACGTTATTCGGAGCGGATGGAAAAGAGTATATGAAAAGCCCCAACGTGAGAAAAATAAGTTACACGCAAGTGCGGCCGTGAATGATCTTTATTAGTGTTATTTTATATTTTACACCTTTTAAATAATACTGGTACCTCAGGTTATGTACAATGTATCTTTAAATATGGCTACATTCATATGCAAGGGAAATAGCATATCATAAAAGACGTTAATAATCTTCCACTAAGTAGATGTGAAGTAACAAAACCCTTCCCCACCATGCAGTTAATCAGTTCACCCCAAACCATCAACCCACTAATAAACTAGTCATCTGATATTTGTATTCCTGGCAAAATAGGTGCATTTAGTGCACCGATGTTTATACCTTTTTTTCTTTTTTCTTTCTTTTTTTTTCCCAAGAAGAATAGCACAACCTGAAAAACTTTCGGGATATGTTTACAGTTCCTCAAAACCAACAGCTCAGACCTAAAGAACCTCCGGCATCACAGTGACATTGGCGGGCAAAGGGGGAGGAAGTTACAGAGACCGCCGAAGCATGCGAGGTTTTGTTAGACGGTGTTTACTCAGTTGTTCGTGTAAGTTTAAATAGCTGCTTAGGCCTACGGCCAAACTTCTTTTCATTTCTACCTTGAACGTTATTACTCGAGGCATCAAAGAGTATTTCAGCGCTCGTTTGTTAAATCTTACCCGGCAAAAAGAGGTCGCGAAACTTTTAATTGAAATGAAGTTGATGTTAAATCAGCCAAACGTCATCTCGGCCAGCTTTTCACCACTCAGAGCGTGCTTGGGAAGACGGACAGGAATATCTGCTTCCTCCTCCTCGCCGGCGGGGCAGGCTGCCAACAGCGGCCTGGGGCGGCGCGCAGCTCCGGAGGGAGGGCTGTCCGCCGGAGCGCAAGGTCTCCGCGGGGTGGGAGCAGGAGGCGAGGGGCGCAGGGACGCGGGGATCGGTCCCTGCGGGCGGTGCGCGGGGGGTGCGCAGGGGGGGTGCGCGAGGGGCCCCCCTGCGCATCCCTCGCGCACCCCCCATGCGCATCCCCCGCGGCAGCGCCCACGGCAGGCGCTGGGGCGCCACCTGGCGGCTCTCGGGCCACACTACGCGGCGGGGGCCTCGGGCGCTGCCCGCTCTGTCGGTGACTTTGTCCCCGAGTCACGCGGGCCCTGAAGCTGTGTCCCTCCCTGCTTCGCAACGGTTACATGATGTCCTCGGCACACAGAAGGGTTTTAATTTAAAAGATAAAACATTACTCCCGTCTCAAAGCCGCTCGGCCGACGTCTCGTTTTTAGGTGGCAGCTGGTCCCAGGTCAGAGTCCCCAAGGTCCCTGCGCGGCTTCAGAGCAGAGGCGGGAGCCAGGGAGCGGCCAGCGCCAGCCCGTGACCCGATAGCTCAAGTTCAACGCCCGCAGTGCTCAGTCGCCCGTGAGCGCTGCACCGAGGCCGGGCAGGGAGCCCCGAGAAAACTTTCTCCGAATCGAAATGGACCTTTTAAGGCTGAAGCAAATAAAGAGATGAGAAGCTGTGGCACAGATCTGGAGGGAGGGGAAAAAAAAAAACCAAGAAGACAGTTTAACAATTTTCCCCCCGTTGCTGTCAAATCTTTTCATTATCGTAACTGGTGTTTTGGTTTTGTGTTTGCTTTTTTTTTTTCCTTTTTTTTTTTTTTTTTTTTTAACGGGGTAGGGGAAAATGAAAGCTCTTCTGTTCTGTTTAGCTATTAAAAGTCCACGCAAGTTAAAGGTAACAACAGAACGAAGTGGGCATGGGGAAAGGTTTGGAGAAATATGAATCGATTGTTTTTCTCTTCGTTTGCGTTCTTCGTTTATCCTAGACGACTCTTTTCTTTCTTTCTTTCTTTCTTTCTTTCTTTCTTTCTTTCTTCCTTTCTTCCTTTCTTCCTTTCTTCCTTTCTTCCTTTCTTCCTTTCTTCCTTTCTCTCTTCCTTTCTCTCTTCCTTTCTTTCTGTCTGTCTGCCTTTCTGTCTTTCTTTCTTTCTCTCTTCCTTTCTCTTTTCCTTTCTTTCTGTCTGTCTGCCTTTCTGTCTTTCTTTTCTCTTGCAGTAAACACTAACAAGAGAAGCAGCTTCCTAAAGACATAGTTACCATCGGCAAGTTATGGCGAGTGAGGTGATGAAAAAAATAGGTTGTTTCACCTTGGGGGACAACAGGCGGAGAACAGACAACAAATACTGAAAGCCTGCGCCAAAAGCTTGAGTGGAGTCCTAACTGCATTAAATCATGGCAAATGTATTTGAGGAAATGAGATAATTTCGGGGGGGGGGGGGTGAAAACTTTTTTTTCGGGGGGAGAACACAGCCACTTTCTGCAGCGATGCTCTCTATCTCGTGTGCTATGCAGATTCCCCTGCAATGTGTCAACGGAAAATGTAATGTGGCTCCGCGGGGCACTGGGCACCCGCAGAGCCGCTGCCGGGCGCAAGCGAGGACTGTGCCGCAGGCAGAGGCCTGGCAAGCGCGGCACGTCGCCCTGCCTGCCGCGGAGCGACGTCTCGGTAGGGATTGCCCTCCCGGGGCAGGGGAGGCGGTGGGCTGCTCGGGGCCGGGGTCGCAGCACGGCCCCCGGGGCTGGGGATGCGGATCGCGTCTTGTCACTTGTAAACTGGGCGGATGCTCTCAGAGATCCGACCTTGGCTCATGAGCTCGTTATTTCTATTCGCGTGCATAATATCCTGCCGTGCAAAGCAGTGGTTTTCTACACCCTCCGCAAAACGGCTCGTTATGGAATTGAAGTTGCTGGTCACAAACCCGCCCAAAGACACGGTTTTCTGGGACACCGAGGTGCTCTCGCTGACGCAGAGGTCTCGGCAAGGCTGAGGTCCTCTGCGTGCGTCGCTGGGGCTGCACCGTCATTTGCTTTGACATAACGGAGCTCAAAAATCTCCGAGACCCTGTGTTTTAGGTGCTCTTTTCTCTCGGCGGCCTTATTTAAAATGTCGTGGCGGGAGAGAAAATTCCACTGCATTTATTGCAAGGTAAAAAACAACGGGAGATGGGAATACAAATGGAAAGATGTCCGGAGAAATAAAGTCTCTCATTTCCCAGGACTTAAGCGTATTAACAATGTTTTCACTAGAAAGTTGCGTGCAAGGACATAAAAGGATGAGAAACTTGTGCCTCCACAAACCATCCTTCTAATTATGTAGGGTTTCATGTCCTGAGAGTAAATACTGATTCGTCTTATAACCGAGCGAAACACGTAATCACGTCTGGCTCACTTAGCTGATTAGGAAAGATTAATAGCAATTAAGTGGTTAGAGCTAACGAACGTGAACTCGTGGTTGCCATCCGGTTGTTGCTGTGATTACTGGCACACGTTTGTCATTCCTCACCCCGCTCCCAGAAAATGCCAAAGATTATGAGACCGGCTACAAAGCAGGGCTGCGGGACGGGCGGCTGCTGGGCGACCTGCCGCCCTCACGCCCGGCCCCTCCGCCTGCCCGGGCTGCTCAGCAAGGGCCCCGAAATGGTGTCAACATCGAGTTTCACCTCCACGGCGGCTGCTTCTCTTGTCTCCAGAGCCCGAGCCTTCGTGGGTACAGTAAACACGGCCCCGGCTATATGCTCTTCAGTGGGCGCGGAGTTTCCCTGCCCTCCCCCGCGGAGCTGCCGCCTTTCCCAGGAACTTGTTGCCCTCCGTGCCCGGGAGAGGGTTAAGTGTCTGCAATACGCAGCCGCGGAGCGACTGGAGCCGGCCCAGAAGGGCTGGGGCAGGGGCTGGGGTTGGAGCTGGGCTTGAGACTCCTCTTCGGAGCTCGCTCCATTTCCAGCTCTTCGCACTCCTGCAATTTCTATCCCGGCTCAGCGGGAGAGTCAAGAGAGACGACAGAAGGATTTGCCACAGTCTTAGGAAGTCACCCCCACGACAGCCGTCAGCATAAGCAAACGCTGCGTTTTAACTAGGCTGCCTTACCACGACATGAACAGACACTGCAAGGGGAAAAAAGCCACATGTAATGAGTGCCAGGTTTAGCATCTTGCGCTGAGCACAGACCCGATGCCTTTTCCTGGCTGGTATCAGTATCTGAGAGGCTAAGGGGGGGTGGGAGGGGTGGGTACGTCTCCCATGGATTGAGAACTCAGTGGAGCCAGGGGACCCCTTCTTCCCTATAACAAAGCCCTTCTCCTCCATACATCGCCGGGAAGGAGAGAGGTGGGGAGAATGGGATACAAAGACCGTGTCGGGTTTGTCCCCCTGCCACAGACACAACAATGAACTGGGGAAGGCCTCGCCGGGGATCCGGTCAGACCCCTGCCCGCGCCTTCAAAAAGGACCCCGGTCCGCGGCTTCAAAAAGGGCCAGAGGAGGATCCTTGGTCCGCTGGCCCTTTTGAAGCCGCGGGCAGGAGGAAGGGGGGGGGAGGATGAAAGCGACAGGAGTGAGGCTGGCCTGGAGGGGCATCACCGCCGCCCGCCCGCCCAACCCCTCCCCAGCGCCGGGGCCGCGGCGGGGCGGGAGCGCGTCGGCGGGGCGGGGGTGGGAAGGGGGAGCAGAGGGGGGGGGGCGCCGTCGGTGCGAACCGGGGGGCTGCGAGGCGAAAGGGGCAGTGCGGGCAGCGGGAGGGTCACATGTTTCGACGGCAGCCTATGAGCAGCCCCCCGGGCTGCCGAAAACTAATCTGGAGCCGGCCGCCCCCACCCCCGTCCCCCCTCCCAACCTGGACTTCGTTTTTATAAACGTACCGCCAGGATCCAACCTGTTGGAGGCAAATATCCATTTTGCATCATGCCCGGCCGGGGACCGAACCGCCGCCGCCGCCGCCCGCGATGTGCAAGGCCATGAGCAAAGCAGCGAGCTGGGAGATGGACGGACTGCGCGGCGACAGCAGCGGCGGCGGCGGTGGCGGCGGCGGTGGCGGCGGTGGCGGCGGCGGCGGCGGCGGCGGAGCCCCCGGGCAGTGCCGTAATTTTCTCTCCTCGCCCGTTTTCGGGGCAGCGCACACGGGCCGAGCGGCCGCCGCCGCCGCTGCCGCCGCCGCCGCCTCGGGGTTCGCCTACGCCGGCGGAGGGGAGCGCTCGGGGGCGGCGGCGAGGCCCGACCCCCCGGCCAAGGACTGCCCGGGCTCCACCGCGCCGGCCGCCGCCCCCGCACTCGGCTATGGGTATCACTTTGGCAATGGATACTATAGCTGCAGGATGTCCCACGGGGTTGGGATCCAGCAAAACGCCCTGAAGTCTCCCCCCCATGCCTCCATTGGCGGCTTTCCCGTGGAAAAGTACATGGACGTCTCCAGTCTGACCAGCACGAGTGTCCCCGCCAATGAAGTCTCCTCCAGGGCGAAGGAAGTGTCCTTCTACCAGGGCTATACAACCCCCTACCAGCACGTTCCTGGGTACATAGACATGGTCTCAACGTTTGGCTCTGGGGAACCGAGACACGAAACATACATATCAATGGAGGGCTACCAGTCTTGGACTCTGGCTAATGGCTGGAATAGTCAGGTTTACTGTGCCAAAGATCAGACACAGAGCTCACACTTTTGGAAATCGTCCTTTCCAGGTACGAGAGAGAGAGAAATGGTCTAAGCTGAACCCCCCCCTCCGTGCCTCGTCCGCCTGCCCGTCCCCTCCCCCGCCCCCCGGGCTGCAGGGGCGGCCTGCCGAGGTGGACACGCTGCACAGACATGCACAGAGCGAAGGGGGGGGGGGGGGGGACAGTGGATATTCCTTTCTCCTTCCCCACCCTCCCAATCCCCCACCTACCCCCGAGGAAATTTCACCCTCCGCTTTCCACCCCGCGGGAGTGACCCCCAAGACACCCCCCTCCCCGCCACTCAGCGCCAGGGCCCCGGAGCCCCGTTTCGCGGGCGGCCTCGGGCTCCTTCTCCTGCCGCTTCCCTCGGTGGCCGGGTTTGTATTCGCGTTTGCAGGACGATGGCTCGAAGGCTTGCACTCCTCTGCCTCTCCGGCTGGCGACTGACCCGGCCCCAGAGCACTTAAGAGGCTGCGAGTGGTGAGGGCACCGAGGCACAAACCACATGCAAACAAACCCGGGAAACACACACCAAAGCGATTTCTGTGTGTGCGCTGCCAGGACCGACCTGCTCTCGGCCCCCCCAGCCAATGCCCCCGCCGTCCTGCATGCTCGCTGGCCGATGCATGCCTGAAAAGTGATGACAGTCCATCAAGGTTTTGGTGCTTTACTAACGTGCAAATAATGTGGCAGTGTAAATGATAATAAACTGTAAACAACCCGGCATTATTTATTTGCCCGTGAAAACCAGTGCCCAACAAGTATCGGTTAAGCTTTAAACGCCTGTAATAAAATTCTAATTTTTCACATAATGTCTTTTACAATAGGGGACGTTGCACTAAACCAGCCCGATATGTGTGTCTACCGGCGTGGGAGAAAGAAGCGAGTGCCGTACACAAAACTGCAGCTTAAAGAACTCGAGAATGAATATGCCATTAACAAGTTCATTAACAAGGACAAGAGGCGAAGGATATCCGCAGCCACAAACCTGTCTGAGAGACAAGTTACCATTTGGTTTCAGAACAGGAGGGTGAAGGATAAGAAAATAGTCTCCAAACTGAAAGACAATGTATCTTGATCTATTGGTTGCGGACAGTGATGGATATATAAACTCAATTTACGACCAGCTAAAGACTTTTGGAAAGACTTGAAAATATATTTAATTTTTTTTTTTTCTCCTTCCAGCGGTGGCGAAATTTCGGGAATTGTTTTCCATGAAAGTCAGTTTTTTTCTCTCAGTGGAAGAGAGTGCTGACAAATCTTGAATTATAGGTCTGTTTCTTCCTTTTGAAAATAATAATAATATTAATATTAATTATATTTTCTGTTCTTCCCTCTAGGCCAGTATAAACGAATTTAAATATGTTGAACGGTTACACTTATAACTTTCTTAAATGCTTAACTCTTTGGGGGGGTTTCTGTAATTTTTTTTTTCTCTGAACAACAGCCGGTGCCAAAAAGTGTCAGTTTTGATTTGGTATCGTAAACTTCAAAACACGCCGTGTGAAAAAAAAAAAATCTATCGGAAAATGCAAGAAAGCCGGAGTCCGGACCCGTGGCAGCTCCCGGCTGCTGCCAAAACCCGCCGAGCCCACGGGGACCCGGAGAGAATTGCGAGTTGCATGGAAGGGGTAATGTCTGCAGCTGGGTTTTTAATTGCTTTTTCGAGGGAGAGAGAGTCTCTCCGAGCTGTTGCGGGGCGCAAAGCACAGAAGCACAGTCCTACTCACGTCCCACCGCGCTCCCCACTTCCGCGGGTTTGGGTTTGGTTTTTGTTATGTTTTTCTTTTTTTTTTTTTTTTTTTTTTTCCTGCGGTTTCGTTTTCATTGGAAGGATTTCATATTCCTCGATTGAAAAAGGAGCCGCTGTTTCCCGGGAAGGGGTGCTTGGGCCCGGGTGGGCGCTGCCGGCGGCGGGGCTAAGCGGTTGGGCGCTCCGAGGAGGCGCGGGTCGGGGCACCGCGGCGACGCGCGTTCGGCGGGACTGATGGGCCGGCTGGGTCGTCCTGCGGCCAGGGGAGAGACTGCCGCTGCAGAGGTGTGTATAGATCCGCGCAGAGCTTGTGTAAAATGCCCGCTCTAGCCTGTGTGTCCGGACAAGCACAAGACTCTTCTCCTTTCTCCCGTCACGGCGCTTAAAAAAAAAACAAAACCTAAAACAACTCCTGGTCGGGGAAGTGAAGTTCACCTCTAACTTTTAATTTACAAAAATAAACGGGTGTTAATGACAGAAGCAATAAATAAGGAATTTCAAAAGATGCCATAATTTATATAGGCCGAAAGGCTAGGATTTTGTCGATTTTTTATTATTTTAAACCTAGTGTGCATGTTATGATATACACAGGGTGATCAGACGCGCTAATCAACTACTAGGAGAGAGAAGCGATATCCTCTCTGTTAATGTGCCTCGTCTAATTATTAAAATGTGTGTTCCGAACTAGTATTATTTATTATAATATACTATTGCTCTAAACACTTTGATTACCAGTGTATGTGGGTAAGACATACCGTAAGACTATTTCTCGATAAACCATATCTTTTTATTTTCTTGTCTTAAAGTCTGCTTTTACTTTGTGTTGGAAACATGGACTTCCAAGCTGTTAACCGTGTTGCCAAGTTATTCTGAACGGTCTTTAATAAAACGATTTCTTTTCGATATATATAAAAAAAAAAAAAGAGGAAGAAAATCGCCTTCTTTTTGCAGTAGGGCGCTTTGCCGGCTCCGGGTTTGTCTGGGATCTTCCCACTTATCTGGGACGCGGTTCTTGGGAAAGGAGAGAGAGATACGATGCGAGGCTCGTTAAAGGAGGGAAAGGCGTAACCGAGAGCGCCTTGCCGCTGGGGAAGAGGGTTTAGGGAGAAAGAAACGCTGCCGGCGAAAAAAATCCCGGAGTGGGAGGGATGGGAGAGTCTGTCTTTCCTCTCTCCCCCCCCGGAGCCCGGTTCTGCCTGCCCAGTGCCCGGCGGACGAGGGTGGCCCCGGCCCCTCTTTGTTGTCCCCTCTCGAGCCGGCCCGGCACTTCCCGGTGCCCTGACAGGGCTCCGCGGGGGCGGCCGGCCCCGGGGCGTCCCCCTCTCCGTCCGCTCCGCAACCGGCTGGCTCCGGTGGGGGGTTATCTTCCGCCCCCTACGCCCTCTTCCTTCCCCTTTCTCTTCCGCTTGCACGTTCACAGCTTTTGAGGCGTTTAATTTTCCCCTCAACGGAAGAAAAAAGTCCATTTCGTAACATTTCAGATTCTATCAAAAAGTGCATTTTTGTTTGATTCTGGGAAAAGAGGAGACTTGTGGGACACATGATGTTAGTACCTGGAACAGCCCTCTCTGCTGATGCAGGCTTGTTTTCTCCGAATGTTTTACATTCTTCTTTTCTTCCCCCCGCTCCCAACCACACATACTTCGGCCCTATTAATTCTGGAGAAGTTTTCCTCCCAACGAGTCCCCCCGCAGAGGGAAGGCCGGGCACTGCCCGAGCTGTTGTCTTTCCCGGCCGCGGAGCCGTCGCGGGCTGTTCCCTTCCCTCCTTCCAAGCTTAACCTTTGGCTTTGCCGGTCTCCGGGCTTTCGGAAGAAGCAGCTTTGCCAAGGCCAAAGCTCCCTTCCCAGGGCAGGAGGAAACCCGAACTGGCTGGTAAATCGGTACCAGATGGAAAGGAGTCGCCTTTTAATTTCGTGACAACGTGCAGAAACATTAAGAAACCAGCAGCTCCAGCCAGGAGGAAGGCAAGGCCGGGGCCGCGGGTGTCAGCCCCTCCACCTACCAGCGCAGATTGAAAGGGTTTCCTGAGCCCGGAGCTGGGCACCGACGGGCGTTATTCAAAATCTCCGTGCCCACAGCCTGGGATCTCCGCAGGGCCCACGGACCCGGTCGGACCCCGGCGCTCCGCGCTCCCCGCCCGCGGGAGCGGATCCCGGCTGCTGCCGCGCAGCCTCAGCTGCAGCCGGTCGCAGCGCTCCGCGTTTAGAGAAAAAGGCATAATGAATCGCCTGAAATATAGCATGCATTATTACAGATAATTAATATGTACCTCGACAAAGTGAATTGCAAATGCGCAGTGGCACAATGATGCATTGCAGGCCGGCCGGCTCGCCTGCCCTGCAGCTACCATGGAGCTTGGCTCCTGTCAGGCAGCGCGAATTCCCAGCCATGTCTGAGGCAATCCTGCCATCTCCTGGACAACCCCCTGCATAGGCAGGGGAAGCCTTCACCTCGCTTAAGGAGCCGCGTTTCCGAGTGATAAATGAGCGAGGGAGACTACTCGGTCACACGCAGAGCGACCTTCATCTGTAAACTGGAAGAATATGCCAGTGAAATTATAGCGTGTGGTCAGCTCTGATGTTCAGACCGATCTGGTTGCCTATTTGGGAAAAAAAAAAAAAAAAAAGAGAGTGTAAAGGAGCGTGTGAAAGCAGCCCTCCGGGTCGCTCTGTTCCTCAGCGGTGACATTTCCTGTACAGACACAGGCAGGGGGACACCCGCGGCATTAAAACGCCGCCCCCCAAACCAGAAGACGGCTGTGGCTGGAAAAACCAGCACAAGTCCGTCCGAGGCTCTCTTCACCGCGGCAGCGGCCAGCCGCCCCGGGAACAAGATGTTTCTGTCAGTTCTTTTCCCTACAGATTTAAACATAAAGCTTTCCGCAGCTGTGAGTGTCTCCAGCTACTCCAAATGTTGCTTTTCACATTTTTTTTCACGGTATTAATTAGCAATTACAGATGAGTTGAGCATTAATTGAAAGCTCTGTTTTCTCTAACCCCATAAAAGTTAGTTTGAAGTGTCACCTTTCTTTCCGGTAACTGGGAACTCACGACCATTCCTTGTGTTTATTGCGGGCAAAAAATATAGTCTTTGAAGAGAAAATGTTCCTTCTGTCTTCCGAGAACCGAAAATCAGAGTCAGCTTTTTCATAAAAGGCGATTATGAAGAGAAACTATTACCCATCCTCTTGGGGAGAAAAAAAGCAGAAAACAAGTAAGCTAATAAGAGGGAGATTCAGTCGGTAGACATAACTCAAACAATAAAAATTAAAGGCAGTGGTCAGTAATATCCTCCAGCGGCGCTTGTGTGGTCCTGTGTGGTCTAGGAGAGAGCAATCAGTTAAAGATTTCTTCCAGGGCAACGAAATTACTGCAGAATTTACCCCAATTTCCCATTAAACAGAAAGATGAATTTGATTAGGAAAATGTCAAGAGGGGCTGCGTCTCTGATCTCGGTGTAGAAATAAAACCAAGATTAAAACTATGATTAACAGGACAATAACACGGAAAATTAACTCTACCTGTTAACTAGGTTCGAGTTTTGAACGGAGGTAATGAAAGTGGCAAAGTCCAGGCGTTAAGGCTCTGCTTGAAGTTGGGCTCGCCCAGACCAAGGGAGACCCTCTTGGAGAAGAGGCCGAGAACAGAAACGCCCGGTCCGGGTGAGGGATGGGCCTCCAAAGTCCCTCGCGGGGCCGTGGGGCGGCGGGGCCGGGAGCGCTCCGGGAGCGCAGTGCCCGCGGCCGCGGCGGGGCTCGGCTGGGCTCTAGCGGGGTGCTCTTCTACGGACCTCCAGCCGCTTGGTCCATGGTTGGTTTTCTTTTAGGGAATATAGTGTCTTTGGGTGCAGCATACGGGGCCTCGACTTGCCTCTGTGGGAGGTACGCTGTCTCCCGAACCCTACGGTTTGGGAAAGGACACGAGCAAATTCCCGTGAGGATGCTATCAGATATGATTTCATTCGTACTCACTCCGGTGCTACGGGGAAAATGGGAGCGGTAACGGGATAACGGGTCTCTTGTTTGATCTCTCAACAAAAAAATGTAAAAATATGTATAAGCCCCCAGAATAACACTGTAAGGGATAATTTTCTTTTCAGGGGAGAAAAAATCCTCATACGCAACTTGGGAGACAGCGGCGGGGTACCCAGCTGAGGCTCACTCTCCTCTGCCAGCAGCTGCCCTCACATCCTCTCTGCTCCAGAGCAGACTCGGGCATTTTCTTTCTTGCAGTGGTTCGGTTTCGTATACTTATTTATTTTTCTATCTCGGTGGTTTGCTCAAGTAATTCTTTGTTGTTCCTGCTGTTATTCTCGGTTTGATGATGTTTGTTTTGTTGCATTTTAAAGACAAAATAAACCCCGAGTTTTAGAAGCGTTGTTTAAAAACTTGTCTTCTCTTCCGAGTGAGGAAGAAAGGTAAAAGGTGTAAAAAGGACAAAGTGCGAACCTGAGAGAACCTGAGAGTCATTAGTGTACCAGAATGACGATCCTGGTAATATCCGATCAATTAAGATTTTAATTGCAAGCATATGCAGATGCATATCATGTTGCTCGCAATTAAAACAAACGCATATGTAAAACGGGCAAAATACGTGTCATGAGCGCACACACGCACAAGGTATATTCGTCTGTACAGGGGCAGAAATATATAAGCGTGCCCTAAACAGGCATTTCCTTCCCTTTAGTGGGAAGGACCCATAGTAGGTTCTTCCCAGCCCGCGGTGAACACTCTTATCGTAGGTACAGTTTTTGCCCCGGCAGTTGCCCGGCGCAGAGTGGCTGGCCCTGTGTGTGCTGCCAACCGGGGGGCACTGCCGGGCCGGGGGCTGCGCCCGGGGCTGCCCTGTCCCCTCGGCACCTCCACAGATGTTTGTTTTTCCCTCATCTTTCCGCTAGCGCCGCAGCTTTGCCAGCCAGCCCCGGCCACTTTTATAGAAGCGGAGACCATGTTTTCCCCTCCCCCTTGCGAGCTCGATATTTTCATATTTCAAGTGTTATCATAAGACTTTTTTTTTTTTTTTTTTAAAGGGGGGGGGTGGAGGGAAGAAGAAAAAAAAAGGGGGGACTCTGTGGCTCGGTGGCTGGAGGCGGTGCTGAAATTACCGGCTTTGAAGAACCTGTCTGCAAAGTTTCGTCCAATCGTTTCAGGCTTTCCGCTTATTCCCTGTTGTAACTAAATACTGCTGTAAGAACAGCTGAAGTCCTTTGTTGGAAATGTGTGATCGCAGTCTCTACAGATCTGGCTACGTTGGTTCTCTCTTGAATTTGCAATCTCCAGATTCCTTTTATTTTCCTAATTTGCGGGCTAATGGCAGTCAATTGGCGGCTCTGCCCACCATTTCCTACCCCCGGAGCTCGATCCCCTGGACTTGCTCAAGTTCGTGCGCAGCCCAGCCGCAGAGCCACGCGTTCAGCGGCGCGGCGCAGCCTTACCTCCCCGGCTCCGTTCCAATCAACATCAGCTCCAACGGCAACAAAGAGTGCCTGGAAGACAACAATAAATATTACGCCCACGATGCGAGCTCCAAACAAGAGGAGAGATGCAGGCAGAGGCAATCTTTTGCAAATGACCCAACTGTTACTCACGCAGCCAACATAAAGCCCGTAAAGTATGACCACTCGAGCCTGCAGAGAAGTTTGCATGGCTCGGCTGCTCTGTTTGAAGTGAATTCCTGCACTTCCAGCCTAAAGGACGACATCAAGAATTCCGTCAACTTGAACCTGACAGTTCAGCCCGCAGCAGTCCAGTCATGCCTCAGACCTTCAGTGCAGGATGGTATGCCTTAAATATCTCGCTTTAGTTAGAGGCGACCTAGCGATACTTGCTTTCTAAGAGATGCCTATAATTGCTTTGTAATCCCCCCTATAACCGTTCGGAGCGATAATCGCTTAATTCGACTCGGAGGTAGATAGAAATTGTGCTGTCAGATGTGCTTTGCCCAATTTGCCGACCTAATTTAGCCCTGTTATATAGCGGGTTTATTTTTGCATATTCTCTTTATTACCCAGACCTGATCCACTAAATTATCGACGTGTTTGTTGTAGGTTTGCCTTGGTGCCCCACCCAGGGGAGATCAAGAAAGAAACGGAAACCTTACACAAAACAACAAATTGCTGAATTGGAAAACGAGTTTCTCCTCAATGAGTTTATTAACCGACAGAAGAGGAAAGAACTATCAAACAGACTGAATTTAAGCGATCAGCAAGTTAAAATTTGGTTTCAGAACCGGCGGATGAAAAAGAAAAGAGTAGTAATGCGAGAGCAGGCGCTTTCTATGTACTAGAGCAGAGTCCGCCCGTTCCTGCATGAACTTGTGCCCGGAGTGTTCACCCCTAGAGTAGAGCGTATTCGCGAGTGCAACGCGGGGAGTGTGTGTGTTTACCGTCTAAACCAAGTTCTCGAAACGCGTAGGATCCCTGCGTAAATTGGCAAAGGCTGAGTTCTCAGCCAAAATGAAGACGACAAGCCGGACCAGCAGGGAAACCCGTATTATCAGCTTTTTACCTTTCTTTCTCCTTTTATATAGATTTTGTCCTGCTTCTTACCCTCTCTTTCCCTGGAGAACGAGCGGTGCTAAACTAAAATCGATTTATTTTATCTGTATGTAAACACCATTTTGCAGCAAAATAAAGGAATAACGCCTAGTAAAGACGTCAGCTCTGTGAGTCGCGGCTGCTCCCTTCATCTGCTGCCCTGCACGCCGGGGCGAGCCTGCGGCGCCGGCTTGTTTTGTGGTTTGGAGTAACCTGCTCGAGCAGCGACGGGGGAAAGTGGTTAACAAATAAACCTTTTTCTTTCTTCTTTTTCTTTCTCTCTCTCTCCTTTTTCTTTTTTTTTCCCCACCCCCCGCTCGAAGCTGCGGATCCGGCCGCAGGTCGGCGGAGAGGGCACGTGACACCCGCGCAAGGCCCGCGCGTAACCTGCGCGGCGGCTCCGCGGCGGCGGCCGCTCCGCTTGCGGCTACCCGCCCCGACGGCAGGGGCGCGGGCGGAGGGGAGCCTTGCGTGCCCGGCGCGGGGGGGAGGCCGCCGTCCCCCGGGCGCAGGCTGGGCTGCTCCCCGGGCACCGGGGAGAGGTTCCCCTCCCGGGAAGACGCGCCTCTCCACCCCCGACCCCTTCCCCCGCCGTCCTGCAGCCGGGCCCCGGGGGAGCGCGGGGTCCCGCGGCGGCAGGGACAGTGCGGGAGGTGCCGCCGCCGCCGGTGCCGCCCCAGGTGGCCGGTCCGGGCCCTGCCCTTCCAGCGCCGCTGACTTTGGCCTTGTCCAAGAGCGGCCCCAAACAAACTGGCGGAGGAGAGCGGGCGGTGCCGAGGCCGCGGCGGGCTGGGGCTGGGGCTGGGGCTGGGGCCGGGGCCGGGGCAGGGCCCCGGGCTGAGGCAGGGCTGGGGGGAGTAGGACCCCCCCACACACACACCGAGGTGCTGCAGGCGCAGGAGAGGGGAGAGCCCGGAGGCTTTGGTGGGTTTGATTATTTTGTGAGACCGTCCCCATGGCCGTTTCCGCAGAGGTTTTTATGAGGGAAGGAGGGGGGGGGGACACGCTTTCAGCTTTTTGCCCAGATACAAACCTCAGAGGATAAACCAAGCAGAGGGGCTGGGAGCCTTGCCCAAGCCGTTTGATTATTGTTTTAGGACGAGAATGAAATCGATTTCCCCCGCATCTTGCTGACAGGCTTTCTCTGCCGGGAGCCGCCAGCCGGCCTCTGCAGCACCAGAGCACTGGGGCTGGCCGGAGCTGCAGAGCCAGGGGAAATGCGAAATATTGCCTTGGTCTGATGCTTCAGAACATAAAACAAAAATTCTCACGGAATTTTAGGTCCGGATTAAAACGCCTTTTGGCTGCAATTGCCACCTAAATCTGTTTCTAATGAAGAGGCGTTTCCACACGCGAAACCTTGGGTTGCCTCTCCCAACAGTAATAATAATTACGCTGGCGGAGTCTGCGTTATTTTCTAGTATATAAAGTAGGCTCAGATATGGTTGTTCGGGGCGTACGCAACAAAGCTAAACAACCACAAGGAACGGCACAAAGCAACCACCTATTTACATGGGGCTATTGCCTTCCTGAAGGCAATAAACTCATTATTTCATAAAGAGGCATATTTGAACTTTGCTCCTACCCGCTCCTTTGCTTGCAAGCACTGCTCGCAAGGGCACAGTGGTCCAGATGATTTTGGAGGTAAATGCCGGATTCTAGAAGGGCAGAAATGCAACCATCTTCCCGAAAGCTTTCCAGAGATCCCCAAAGGTAACGCTCGGGTGGTGTTTCGGGAGGGAGAAGGAAAACCAGCTCAACTTGGAGGCGCATTTCTCGCCGTCCAGAATGACCGCTCTCACTGCATTGCCTAATGCAGACAAAAACCTACCTCGCTCATGGCGGGGTGACTCTGCCAGTGGAAAAGCGGGGGCGAAGCAGCGCCGGGTGAGAGCTCCCCGAGGGAGGGAGATGCACACCTAGCCACCTCCAGCCAGAGGCACCACCCCTGGGTCCCTCCAAACCTTCGAGGCATTCAGCCCCTCTGCTGGGAGCTGGCGCATTGCGGACAATAAAAGTCGCTTAATTCAGTAGCATTTCCCTAATTAAAAAAACTAGAAGCAACCCCAATGATGCAAGCCAGGAGACAAGCAAAAACCAGATAAAGCCCCTTTTCTTATTCCCTCCTGGAATACTATTCAGCCGGCTACAGTCCATGAGAAATGCACCCTTTATGCCGTCCTTTCCTGTCCTAACCCACCCCATTACAACCAGTCCCTTTATTACACGGGTGATGTGAAATCCGAAGAGGAACCTCGGGTGAAAAGATGTGAAAGGCAATGGATTATTTATTAAACATATCTGATCCACGACGATACCTTAATGTCAAGCTTCTAGTCTAAATCGCCCACGGCAGGAATAAAAACAGAGGAGGTAGGATCTAAATTGCAATGTGATGCGAAAGTGTGTGTGTTAGGCATGTGTGTATGTGCCTGTACATAGACGCACTGATTTCGGCAGCCCCCGTTGTCTGTAACCCTGTGTGCTGAGACAGACGTACATACTTGCGGGCGCACACTGTGCATAGACACACAGGCGGGAGAAAATGGTGCATGATTTCACGCGTGCCCATAGTCCAGGTATCAGCTCTCCCTCTGAAGCAGCGGGCGACGACAGCCGTTGCGGGCGTTTGGGGAGGCACACACTCATGTGGCAGAGCTGCAGAGACGGGGCGCGCCCTGCCTTGCGCGGCTCTGCCTGTGCGCCCTGCCTGCGCACCCTGCTTGCGCGGCTCTGCCTGCCCACACCCGCCTGAGCCGCCCCGTGGGCACATGTGTGCACACGCGTGTGCGCACGCCGGGTGGGCGTGCAGGAGATGCACCCGAGTGAGGTGGATGTACCTTACGCCCTCCGGCTGGATTATTTCGGGTGTCCTTCCAGCTGTATTTCGCCCCCTGCCCAGGCTTTGTGGGTGCATGGAGGGGTGCGAGGAGGGGGGAGGGGAGCAGCGGGCACCCGCCTGCTGCACCCACGCCCGCGTCCCCCCGCAGCATGCAGGCGACCATCCATCCCTTTATTTACGCCAACATAAACATCTTATCTTTGCATTCCGACCGCAGCCTAAACGTGATAAAGCCCTTCCGAGGGGGCTCTCCGTTCCTCCTCGTTTGATAAGGCTGCAAACGCAACTCGGCTTGTTGGGAATGGCTCTGGATGCCTTTGTGCTTCCTAAAAGAGCATAAATAATTAAAGTTTGGCAGGGAGGAAAAGCTTTCTTGCAGAACTGTAGTGGCAATAAATGAAATGACTCAGAATCTCTTCTCCAGTCGGTTTTTACGAGAGCTGCCAGACAGTGTCTGTTCACGTTCTCCAGATACTAGGGGCGCCATAACAAAGTTAAGGTCAAGTTAGTGTCTTATCTTGGGTGGCACAAAAATACCGCATCTTCTCCAGCCGGACCGGGTATATTTTTAAACCTGAATGTTATGCAAGTCGCCTTAATTTCCACGGAGGGCTTTTGGAAATGTCACTTGGACCCGAATACTTGGCAATTCCAGGCAACGGTTGCAGATGTTTCAAGACGCCTAACGGTAAAGTATTCGCCTGCCTGTGTACATGATGTGCATTTATGTTTCGATGCTATTTAATCGGCGTAAGGGAACAAAAAGAAAGAAGAAAAAAAAAAGGGGGGGGGGGGGGAGATAAGATATATGTAATGCTCCGAGCTGGGCTGGGAACCGACCCGGGATGAAAATCCTCTGGCAGGCGGGGACCCCCAGCTCTGCCATATTCCAGCGGGGTCTCTACTGCGATATTGGTCTCACGTTTCCCAAATTAGATGGCTTTTTAAGGGACTGTTTCCTAAAAGGGCTGTTTTCGTATTAACAAATCGTCGCCATGTCTTTGAACTTGAATTAGTTGAAACCAGTTGGCTCCTGAGCCAAAATTTAATTGATACTAGGCTTGCTGCATCGAAAGAAAGGTGAAGTATTCTGGCTAAGGCGTAATTAGTTGTTTGAACGGTAAAGAAAACGAAGCACCATAGGTTCCCAGAGCCATGTCTCTTGATGATCTAGGCGATCAGAAACCTGGGGGCACAATCCAAACGGATCCCTGCCCTGCTCTGCTGCAAGCTCAGGGTGGTAAGTGACAGAGAAGCCATTTTAACTGCGCAGACATCGTTTTTAGGAGGTTGTTCATGTGTTGCAGCAGAATCGAGAAGGCTCGAAAGTTACCGATAAAGGGAGGGAATGGTGGCTTTCTGCCTTGGTTTCTAGTGATACCTTGCGAGAGTCTATCTGCTGGCAGCAATGTGTGGCATTTGAGGTGGTTTGCGAGCAAGGCACCAAGGCAAAAAATTTCATGCTGTATGGAAGAGAAAAAAGGGAGAAAAAAAAAAAGAAGGGAAAAAAAAAAGAATTAATTTTATCTAATTTGCCTGGCTTTGGTCTTTTGATTTCTAGAAAGGGCAAGCTGCGCTGTGGTGCGGAAGCCCCTTGGGCAGACCTCGCCTGCTCTGGGGGGCCGGGGGATGCAGGAGGGGCCGTGTCGGTGGTGGCAGGGCGGGGGGCAGGGTGCGGGGCACAGCCCGGGGTGCGGGGCTCCCGCCCCCGGAGCCACTCCGCAACGAGGAGCCCGGGGCGCGCAGGAAGTGCCTGGCCGAGCCCTCCGCGGGCACCGCCGCCTCGCAGAGTCGGGGAGCCCCCGGGCCTTCCCCCTACTTGCCCGCGGCGCTTTGGGGCCGGTTCCCTACCTGCCGGGCTCTCTGGGTGCTGTGGGATTTGGAGGCTGCCTTTTTGGAGGTGATGCGGGGTCTGCCGCCTGGCCGGAGCGCCCAGGGGTTGCCTGGGTGGCCAGGGGGCGACCCTGCTCGGCGTGGGGAGCTCGCCCAGATTTCGGGTTTATTTGGAGAGCGGCATGTGGCGGGGCTACTCTGGCTATGTTGTACAGTGGCGGAAAAAGGCATTCCCATAGAGAGCTGGCAGACGTTTCTGGAATGAGGGATTGCTCGAGCGTACGGCTGTTGCTGGCGCGTATTATTTATTCTCTTCTATTTTCAGCCTTTGTGACCCGGTTTGTGCTCTTCTATGCAAAATCATATTTCAAGGAGAAAAAGAAAATTGGCAAAAAATGAGCCCTCGAAGGCAGGACGGCCGAGGGGCTGGCGGGTGTTGTGCGTGTCGCCCGCTCCCAACCCTGCTTTTCCCTTCCAATGAAAATGAACATTTTGGTGGGAGTTGGAAGCACGGGAACAGAGGTCACTTTGTGTGCTGCTCTGCTTCCCAAGGAAACCGTGCTTGGTGGACTTCTCTTCCTGCCCTAGCCCTTTACCTTCCAGAAGAGCCCGAAAGTGTCTCCCTTTCATAAAACCGGCTACTGAGAGATGTTCTGTTTCCGTATTTCTCGGTTCAGATTGTCTCTGGCGCCCTGACACAAGCGCGCAGTGTTTGGGCTCATAAGCGAGGGAAAAACGAGGTGATCGGGACTCAGGCTTTGAATTTCGTGACCGATTTTGATGCCAACTGTGGATTGCTGGAAGCGGGCGGGCAGAGCCACTCGCACGCGTGAATGGGACTTGGCTTTCCTGAGTGAACCATCACCCCGCTCATCCTCTGCCTGAGCGGCGGCCAGCCAGCATCGCTCCCTCTAACGAGGAACTATCACGTTTCCGAGCGGCGGGTGCCCGGCCGGCAGGGCTACCTTCCCCGGGGGTGGCTGTGTACACCCCCGCCTCGTCGCCCACGGAGCCTGGGCTGGGCGGCGATGCGATGCGGGGCGATGCGGGCGGGGGGCTGCGCGCCGCGGGGCTCCGCGGTGGGCTCCGGCGGTGGGCAGGAGCCTGCCCGGGCGGCGCGGCCCCAGGTGATTACCGCACCACCTACGTGTATCTCATCGCCCGGTGGAAAGATGAGGGGGGAAAAACCGGCTATATTTGTACAAACGCTGCGCTCGTCTCTCCGTGCTGGGAGGGCTCTTTGGAGAGATCTTAGGAGCCTTTCCGAGGGGCTGATATAGATATAAGGACATTTCTACATCGCGTCACGTGACATAATTACCACTAGAATCAATCAAGATGAATTGCACGTCAGCACACGGTGGGGATTTTTTCTTAGTTGATCCTGTCCAAACCCTCTTGTGCAATAGATGGATCTTGTTCAATGCATTGAAGCCTCCTGGTTGCTTGCAATCGCAAAAAGGAAGACATGACTGAGTTTGACGATTGCAGTCACGGCACATCCAATATGTATCTGCCAGGGTGCGCTTATTACGTCTCACCCTCAGATTTCTCGACGAAACCCTCTTTTTTGTCGCAATCGTCGTCCTGTCAAATGACTTTTCCTTATTCTTCTAATTTACCTCATGTCCAACCTGTGCGCGAAGTAGCATTCAGGGAATACGGATTAGAGCGCAGCAAATGGCAGTATAGGGGCAGTTATGCTCCTTATTACTCAGCTGAAGAGGTGATGCACAGAGACTTTCTGCAGCCTGCGAACAGGAGGACGGAAATGTTATTCAAAACGGACCCTGTCTGCGGCCACCACGGACCGTCTACCGCCGCCTCCAACTTCTACAGCTCGGTGGGGAGGAACGGCATCCTGCCGCAAGGCTTCGACCAGTTTTACGAGACAGCCCCCGGACCCCCGTACCAGCAGCACTCCGAGGGCGAGGGGGACGCGGACAAGGGCGACTTGAAAGCCCAGAACAGCACTTGCAGTAAAACACCTTCCAGCCAAGAGAAGAAAGTGACACCAGCGAACAGCGCCGATTCCCCTTCTGGTGAGGCTGTTGCAGAGAAGAGCAACAGTTCAGGTAGGTATCAGCAGTAAATTGGGGGCAAGAGTACAAGGCCAACACTTTGTCAAGCCGCATTTTATGTGCAATTTTATAAGCATCCAAAGGATTTTATATATCCTATAAGATTTCCTTTACCGTTGTAAAGCGTGTTTACGATAGGAAACCAATTTAGGTGGGCTTAAGGTATTCTTGGAAGAGGATATTAATTGTTATTAAATTGTTGATTTGGCGGGGGGGAGATGGGGAGATTTCACAGGTAGTGCTCAGAGCTGCCTTCGGTTTAGAGCTTAAGATCTTCGTTTGTTTGGGGTGGGGTGGGGGGGTGTGGGTGGGTGAGAGGAGTTTGAGAAACTTGGAATTTTTCCAGCCCATTTAAATATCTCGCTGTATTGCTCGAAGTGCTGTCTTTTAAGGAGAAGTTGGGAAATATTCGCTTTTTTGCTAAGTCACCCAGAGAGTAAAAGCCCCAGGAATATTTTTTTCAACTGCCAGAGGGCTGCTTTCCAGGCAATGGGATACTGACAAAGTCTCTGATCTCTTCCTAGCTGAGCGTGTTCGTAGCAGCAGCATAAATCAGTTTCTTCTCTCTTGAATTTCAGCAATTCCCCAGCGATCAAGGAAAAAGAGGTGTCCCTATACCAAATATCAGATAAGAGAACTGGAACGGGAGTTTTTCTTCAACGTGTACATAAACAAAGAGAAAAGACTGCAGTTGTCCAGAATGCTCAACCTCACTGACCGGCAAGTTAAAATCTGGTTCCAGAATCGAAGGATGAAAGAAAAGAAACTGAACAGAGATCGACTCCAATATTTCACTGGGAATCCCTTGTTTTGAAAAAAAAAAAAAAGAAAGGAAAAAATTAAAAATTAGAAAAGAGAGAGAGAGAAAGAAGAAAGGAAGAAAGAAGAAAAACAAATCTCGGTCTCCGTGACCTGCCATCTGAATGCAAAAGTAAATTGGTTTACATGACACATCCACCCTGCGGAACTCAAAGTTTCATTTTCATGTGCAACTCCACACACTGAATGGCCACTGGAGATTTCGGGGCTTGGCGGAGCAGATTCCTGATAAGGGAAAACTAGGGTAAATCCAACTGTCCACTCTCAAGTGTTTCTCGCCAAAGGTGCTTTTTATTCCTCTCCCACAGTACCAGCAATGGACCTGCAGTGTGTCTGGTAGTTTTTGCTTACAATTCATTGAGTTCGGGGGGGCTGTGTTGTTGCTTTTGAGCTAGGATAACACTTTCCTCCCTTTAAGTGAATGCGGTTTATTTAAGAGATGGTAAATGTACGTTCGCTATATATAAAATATATATATATGTTTCTATTGTCATCCAAAAGCATGGGCCACTGTCTTTTTCATGTGAATAAATGGTTTCTAGTAAAGTTAAGGTTATAACTTCCGTGCACTGTATGGATTTCCATCTCCGAAGGATGCTAGCGTTTCCCGGGCTAGCCAAGTTCAGCTAAACAGTAACGGGAGGAAGCCTAGTCGGGTTATTTTAAATGCTTTTAAAATAAATAATAGTTTAGATGTCTAACTCTGCCTTTGTAGGTATGCCTAACCTTCCCTGCTCGCTGTGAGGCAGAGCCAACATGGCTGTCTGCAGAGCATCACTGCTGATGGTGCTACAATTACTATAAGCAACGAAAAAGGCTGCTTGCTTTTTTTTTTTTTTTTTTTTTTTTTTAAACTGATCAGGCTCCCAGTAAGCCCAGAATTCCCAATGCCAATGACTGTTTACTTGTTAGTGAGTGAAGGGTAAGACAGAAAGACGGAGGGCTCGGAGCGAGTCAGACAAGAGGGAGCTATAAACAATTGGCACTAGTGGGGGAAAAATAAAAAAATTAAAAAAAAAAAAAAAGGGAAAAAAAAAAGGAAAAAAGCTTGGGAGGCAGAGGGGTGGATCTCTTAAAAATCCTCCCTCGGTAGGGCGAGCGGAGCGCGGAGCTGGGCCGGGAGCGGGGAGCGCAGCCCGATGCCCCGGCCGCGGCGGGCCCTGCGCAGGGGCCGGCAGCGGCGGAGGTCCGCTCCGCGCCTCGCCGCGCTTTATCTTGCGTGACCTGGCTGGGCTGTTTACAAAACCTTGAACTGTCTAGACAACACCATAAAACTCGAGGTTCTAAACAGCTTAATTGGGTTATATTATACACCTTCTGGTGGGTGAAAAAGAGATTTCCGCAATGTGCAATAAAGGCGAGGAGTGAGAAAAGAATTTGCCTTTTTTGAATAGGACGAAGCGGCTCTCGCTACGGTCGCACGCAGGGAAGGTAAAACACCCCAAATAAGTCAGGAAAAGCCGAGAATTCAAAAAATGGATAAATGGAAGCGGATGGAGGCATGACTAAAAAAAAAAAATTTTTAAACCCTTTAGCAAGAAAAACATAAGTGTATGCCTTTGAACTTCCAAAATGTCAAGGTCATCACCTTTAACCTTTCTGAATAATTAGGCGCCTTAAGGTTTCTCTGTTATTTTCAACCACCACCCACTCTCTCTCTCTCTGTCTTCCTCCCCCTCTCTCTCTCACACACACACACGCACAACCACACACACACACACTTATTACCGCATAGCTTGCCATATTAGCAAATGCATCATAACGCAGAGAAAATTCCATCTGGGTCGAGGTGAGCTCTCCGCGGCGTGCGGGGAGCGTGTCCCGCTCCGGTCCCCGCCAGCCGGAACACGGCAGGCTCTCCGCTTCCCTCGCCTTTCTCTTCCGCGCCCCGGGAATTCCCCCCAAATCTCCTTTTTTTTTTTTTTTTTTTCTTTAGCTCTAAAAAAATATATATTTTTTTTTTTCTAAAAAAAAAAAAATGAATAACGCGGGGGCTATAGGAACTGCTTTGTAGTTTAAGGAGGAGGACGATATTTCTATGCAGCTTTTGCCGACAAAGCCCATTAATTAGCAAGGCGCAAAGTCGCGGGGAATTTCTCAGAGCATTTCGCCTGACCTTATAGCAAAATTCTCTTGTCTCTCCCGAGCCTTAATCCGCAGGGCGAGAACGAGTCGTCTGATTTTCCGTTCCCTGCAGTGCTTTAACGGTGTCTCTTAGCGGATTATTCCGCCTTTAAAACGCTGAGACACCGCAAAAGAGGGCCGCGAAAACCGAAACTCCCTAGCATTAATCTTGCATAAATGCTCAATGATAGCAGTTTTAAGTTTCTATTTAAAAAAAGAAAGGAAGAAATCCATGACGGAGAGCAAATTGAGCTGAGGAGAAAGAGCCTGGGAGGGGAGGAAATTCCCTGGTGCTTGGCGGCCATCGGCCACAGGAGGGCGCGCCCATGCGCTGCAATGCCCACAGCACTCTTGGTGCTCAGCTCTCCTCTCCCTCTAATAATAATTCCACTGCTAATAAAATATCTAATATATAAGTAACGATAAGATTTCAGGGCCTTCCAAATGAGAAAATAAAGCATCAAAAAGATTTATTAAACAAATAATCCATAACCGTGACGTGCTGGAGAAATATGCCACTTTAAAAGATTTTTTTTTTTTTCTTTTTGGGTCGTAATCTTTTATAATGCTTTCGAGCTTTAAAAAAAAAATCCCATAATTTTAAGAAGAAAAAAAACAGTGATATTCAGAATTCGTTCCCTAGAACGAAAATCTATTTAGTTCTTTAAGGTCAGCCTTAACGCGGATGGAACAAAAGTAATATAAAAACCATGCGTTTCCAGTTTATCTTCGATTCTTATTTGAGGTTTTTCTTAGATAAACCTCTAGGTACAGAAATCATAATTTTAAAAACATATTTTATTTAAAGGCGAGATTAACGTTAGATCCTGAGAGTGCTTATTTTTTTAAAGAGAGGCAGACTAAAGCGAAAAAAAAGATATTTTTAATATTCGAACACCACCTTGCCAAGGCATTGCTGAATGAAATCCCTCTCCTTAAAAGTACTATGGAGATCTATTAAAATGAAACTAGAGATTAGAAAATTAAAGCGAAGCTTATGAATTTCCTGGACGCTCTCCAGTGACCGAGCATGTTCCGTTTTTCTGGTCTTGTTTCATTTTTTTCCCTCCACTGCGCACTTTTGATGAGAATCTGAAGAAAGAAAGGACTTCGCTGCTTTCTGCTTATTTGCAGAATTCATCGAAATCTATTTCACGTTGGCTCAGCCATATTCCGCATTTTTTAAAGCCCCGTCTCTCGTGAAAGCATTTGTTGGCACTTTGTCTGCTGGGTTGTTGGGGATGGGGTTTGGGTTTGGTTTTTTTTTAGAAGTTCATTGTTAACAGTTTCCTAGAAATAGCCTTTCCGTCGGTAATAAAATGGCATTGTACAATCTGAAATCCTCGGGATCCCTGACGCCAAAGGTAGCCCTTGCAGGCGCAGCCGGAGCCCGAAGGAAAATCCCCTTGTCTCTCGGTGGAGATACCCATTTCGAGAGGGAAACGTTTAGCGAAGGTTTTGTGTTTGTTTGTTTTTCTTGGCGTGAGAGGCTCCTTGTGAGAGCCCACACCAATCCCAACCCCATTAAGGCTTCGTACGAGGTGCTTTAACCCCTCGCAATTACAGTGAGGCCGGTCTCAGCGAACGTGAACGAGTGATGGGAGACAGGATGTGTTGTTAATTAAAAAAAAAAAATAATAAATACTGGAATATGGAAACGCCGCTTTCTTCTTTTTTGAATCATCACGTAAATGTGATGATTCTGTCAGAGTCTACCATATCTTCTATTCTTTCTCTCTTTTTTTTTTTTTTTTTTTGCCCCTCTCTCTGTTTTATTCCTTTAGACAGAAAAGGCTGTGAGCTATTTCAAAATGTCTTTGGGCTTGTCCTTTAAGGAGAACGAAAAGGGTGTTTGCTTATTTTCTGATTAAACTATAAATGCGGCAGGAATCTGCCGAAAGATAAATGTGTAGCCCAAATACCGAGGCTGAGGGCAGAACCGGCCACCAAACTACACGCTAAAATCTCATCTTATCAGATACGCGCTTCTGTGTCCAGGGAAATATAGAAATACAATAGGGGAAGGGCTGAGGCTTTGGGCGAAGCCGGGAGTACAGTCAGTGCTACTGTGCGATCTAACACCTTTGGAGAAACGGCCAGTGTGCTATTTTGTTTATTTTATAAGCTTTCATATTTAGGAAAAGGCATAATGTCACCAGCATGTTTCCCGCCCTTCCCCCCCCCCCCAACCCCCCCGTCCGCCCTCGGTGAAAAAAAATCCAGGGAATCTGAGCCCTCAGCCCAGACGTCGACTCTTTCTATGAAAATATGGCACATAGAAATCTGGGCAACGTGACAGTTGCATTATTAAAAGAAGAAAGGACACAATATCGTAGCCAGTTTTTTTTTCGCTTAAATAAAAACTATTCTTCAATCTCCCTGCAATATAACAGCGTGGCATAAAATATACAAACCGCGCGTTTAAAGACACCCTAAATGAAATGCTGAAATCGAGTAAATGAAAGGAATTTTACTAAAAGCTTCCTGGGTTCCCGTCTGTTTTGAAAGTAAGATATTTCTCGCAATACCTTTGTTACTGAAGGCATCTGCAAAATATCTAGCCTCATTCGTACTTCTCTCCCATCCCCCTCCCATAATGAGACACAAACACAGCAAATTGCAACTATGAGAATCCTCAGAACAGCCGAGACAAAGAATAATCATATCACCAGTAATAAGGTTTAGGAAGATAAGGCACTGAAAATTAAGCCCTGCTGCCACGTCTGGTAACCTCAAGTTTTTAGCCCTGACATTTGCTAGAGGAGAAAACTGTAATGTCCACCTATGCTTTATTACAAACAGTAATTTACATCTGCATGGACCCATTGGTTGAGGGCTTTTTTTTTTTTTTTTCCTCCCTCGTTCGGAAAAATATGGGGCTCTGAGAGCAAAACCTTTATATTAATGTAGATTGTATATCTCATTTATTGCACAATATTGATTTATTTATTAATGTTAATTACTTGATTCCATTTTAATATGATTTAAAACAAGAGTGACATTAAATACCCAGATCCTAAGTCCCCAGTTCCCCAGTGGCTCTCGCATGTTTATTCAACTTCTATTTACATCAAACTTAAACTTTCCTACTGTTCATTTTCAATAAAAAATTGCTGCCCGTTTTTAAAAACCCACATGATTTATCGTGAGCGAAGGGTCTTACGGAGCTGTTTGCCAGTGTCGAATACGATATTTAAATCATTATTCTCACAGCCATCATCTGAGTTTCCGTGTAGTGACATGCAAGAAATTCATATTTTCAATCAAAAAAAATCAAAGAGCCCTCATGTCTAATCAGGAGCCAAGGAGTGATCTTCCCTAGCACCAGCGAGGGTGGCGTGGAAAGCAGCTCAGAATTTGCTTATTGTTTTAACTTTACTGTTGAGCGAAACCCGCTGCAAACCCCTGGGCTGATAGTTCAGCTGGGATATTTCTGGGACCCCTTTTTCTTAAAGTGTAAATAAAGATTATGAAAGAGCCATTTGATGGGCATAAAATTCCTGATTAGATTTAACAGTCAAGTCTTAAACTGCGTCAAGGAAAATAGTATTTTGTTTCTTTAAACTCTGTGGGTTGTCCGGGCTGTTGTTGAAGAAGAGGAAATTGCTAGAAAGCGAGGGGGGGAACGCCGGGCTCGGAGGGAGCGTCGTGGGCTCCGCCGCAGCTTCTCCCGCTCCCGGCGCAGGCAAATCTTAGCAATGGCTCTGATCATGATCTTAAATAGCCTTCTCGCCGAAGCGCCCGGTCCTCTGCTCAGCCCCCGGTGGCGACGAAGCGTGCCCGGGGAGGGCAGGGGGCTGCGCCAGGCGCAGGGGATGCTGCGAAAAGATGTCGAAAGCGAGCGAATATGACGAAGGTAATATTTAAACTCTCCGGCAACCCAGAAGCTGGAGACTGCAGCTATAAAAGAGACTGGCTCTTAACCTGACAATGATGTTGTATTTGAACAGCTGCGATAAGGTTTTAAAAGGTCTGTCTCATTGCCACAGCGAAATTTTAAATAGGGTTATTGTTTCCAGCAGTGTAAAGTGTACGGTAAAGTGCAAAACATCCAAATGCCAGGAAACGGGGGAAAATTCAAACCCACGCCGGTGGAAAACGCATGTTTTCAGCTGTGTGAAAGACGCATTTAAATTTTTTAAAATCCTTTCACGTGCTGCCTGCTCTCGGTGATCTGAAAGGGTGTTTTGATGGGAGAAAGGCCCAAAATAAACAGGCAGATGAATCCGAAACAAAAATTATCAACAAGTTCACTTTGTCTGGATGAGAGTCCTTGACAGCATTCGTCCCAGATAAGAAATGCTCCAGTTTGAGAACTAAAAAAAAAAAAAAATAGAAAATAAAAGAAAGAAAAAAGAAGAAGAAAGAAAAGAAAAAGTAAGAAAGAAAAGGAAAGAAAGAAAAGGAGAGGAAAGGAGTAATAAACAGTTTCTACCATCACTATTTGAAATGTAATAGCTTCGGGTGTAAATATGGGTACAAAGTGTGTGTGGGGGAAACAGTAAAACACGTTTGAACTGTTGGGACGGGAAAATCTGATTTGCCATGTAGCCTGTTATTGTTGCCTTCGGTATTTTTTTTTTTATATATATTTATATATGATACAGATGCATCTATCTTTCTTCCTTTAAAAAAAAAAAGAAAGTTGCTCGAAGAGTTGCAGTGAGGATATGAGTTTCTGTATGTTTTTTAATAAGCAATACTACAGAAGGAGAAATTATCTTTATGATGCTTTCAGTTTCCAGGGCAAGTGAAAACCCCACTTTTTTCTTTTTCCCAGGCGGTCGGGAGAGAGCATTGTAAAATAATTTTAGGAATGTAGCCTCCCTATAAAACTCGAGTTATGACAAAAGTCTAGCTTTTAATATTTGACGATTTGTGTTAAAACAAAAATTGACCTTCTCGGTTAGCAGCGAGGGAAAAAATCAATAGTATAATTTTCAATAATTCATAACGCGAACGCCATTATGCTAAATCTTAACTATTAATCTTATCCTTTACAAAGTCTCGATTGATTTGTTAATAAAATATCTTCCCGTGCGCGGCAACAGAGGGTATAACTCTCGAAAAAGCTTCAGAAGCAAGAAAATTACCAAGTAGCCCAAGAATGTAGATGAGGCTTTTATTGATCGCCCCTGATTCTCCTTAATATGCCTTAATAAATCCCGCAACCTTTTGTCCCCGCACTTGTCAGAAGCGCGGGGGTGGTGGTGGTGTTACAGCAGCCATGGCGGGCAGGCGCGGTTTTTCCTATGGGGGTGTGTGTGTGTGTGTGTGTGTGTGTTCCGCGCCCGCGGAGGGGTGCAGGGGGGGCGCAGGCTGAGGGTGTGGGGGGGGTCTGTGGGGGCTGCCGCAGCGCGGGCGCGGCGGGGCGGTGCGGTGCCGGCGCGGCGGCCTAGGGGGCGCTGTTGACCGCGGCGGGGCGCGGCGGGGCGGCGCGGCGGGGCGCGTCAGCGGCGGGGCGGCGGGGCGCGGGGCGGCGGGCCCTGCCATTGGCCCGGCTGTCATGTGGTCGCGCGGAGGCATCCGCAATTACACGGGAATGTTTTCCTAGAGATGTCAGCCTACAAAGGACACAATCTCTCTTCCTCAAATTCCGCCCCAAAATGTCCTTTCCCAACAGCTCTCCTGCCGCTAATACTTTTTTAGTAGATTCTCTCATCAGTGCGTGCAGGAGTGACAGTTTCTACTCCAACAGCGCCAGCATGTATATGCCACCTAGCACAGACATTGGGACGTATGGGATGCAAACCTGTGGACTCCTTCCGTCTCTGGCTAAAAGAGAAGTTAATCACCAAAATATGGGTATGAATGTACATCCTTATATACCTCAAGTAGACACTTGGACAGACCCGAACAGATCTTGTCGAATAGAGCAACCTGTTACACAGCAGGTCCCCACTTGTTCCTTCACTACAAATATTAAAGAAGAAAGCAATTGCTGCATGTATTCCGATAAGAGATCCAAACTCATTTCTGCAGACGTCCCTTCCTACCAGAGGCTGGTGTCTGAATCATGCCCCATTGAGAACCCCGAGGTTCCCGTCCCAGGATATTTTAGACTGAGCCAGACCTACGCCACTGGGAAAACCCAAGAGTACAATAATAGCCCTGAAACGAGTTCAACTGTAATGTTACAGTTAAACCCTCGCGGCAGCTCCAAACCGCAGATATCTGCTCAACTTCAGCTGGAAAAGAAAATGAATGAAAACCCGAACAACCAAGACAGCACCGCTAAAGTCTCTCAAGTGGAAAGTCCCGAGCCCAAGTCCACGTTGCAAGAGGAGCGGAGCTGCCTGCCCGAAGGCTCCGTGTCCAGCCCAGAAGTCCAGGAGAAGGAGAGTAAAGGTCTGTATTACCGAGTTTAAGCCGTGCCGTGGTGTAACTCCAACACGCCAGCACCATAAAGCACGCTCGAATATACTAACGAGCATCACAGCCATCACATTTAATGCTAAGGAGTATCGGGCTGCAGGTGCTGTGTCTCTGAAGATTTTGGCAGGCAAAAAATGCCACACAAAAGGGTCCAAAGATTTTTCTGTAGAGAGCTGCTCTCTCTCGTGCATGCAGACCGCCTCTCTGATGCCGGGAATATAGCCGTGTGCTCCTTAATGCGCTGCAGCAGCCAAAAGCAGCCCCATACCTCTAAAAAAGCAGGTCTGGAGGTTGTAAAATACGACCAGCTCAACTTTTCTCTCGTAATATTTCGCAGATTTTTTTTGTTAAATTATTGTTATTATTTTTTCACTGAGCTTTACTGCGGTTTGATTGCATTTAAAGTTAATTACGATCCTATTAAAATAGGTGAGGAATAGGTGCTACCAGGCTGGGTAAAGTTGGAAAGAAATGCACAATGAAAGCAGCAGCCCGCTGTCTGCCTGGTCCAAAGGTGGAATATTTCAATGTGGTGCTTTAGATAACCTTGGGTTGGTCTCCAAAAGTGTAACAGTATTTTGAAATGCGTTTGAAAGCTAAAGGTGGCGGTAATCTGGTTTTATTTTCCTTTTAAAAGTGCACTAAAACCTTCATTTCGAACGACGTGTGTCGAAGAATCCCAAAACGGGAAATCTTCTCCTATCAAAATGTACTTTGCAACCTCTAGGTCGATTTTTTTGCCCTACGTGTGCATGGGGATGCTTTTTATCTGAATTATATTTAACAACCCAGGTCTAGGTTGATGTGAGGCAGATTTTTTTCTGGTGGGGAAAAAATTGAATCTAAAAGGAAATTAAAAAAAAAATAAGCAGAGAATGTTAATTTCTTGTATATCTTTTTGGCTGGAAAAACGTCTATGTCTGCTCCTAGGTGTGCTTGTGTAATTCATCTGATGGCTGGGGGGTTGCTGCCTCAAAATACAGTGCGAAGGTATTTTGTAATTGGGATATTTTCGTAGCAAGTGTGGTGGGAGCCCGAGGCGGCCATGGCGAGGCTAGACCCGTTAAAATGTGGCCATGGGGGTGATGGCAGGTTAAATATTGTTGAAATGCTAAATGCCAGCTGAAAACTGGAGAGCCCATTTCTGGCAGGGGCAGGAGAGCGGGGCGGCCGCAAGGCTGGGTGCCGTGTGGCGAGGACGGGCGAGCCCAGCCTGGCAGCAGGTCCCCTCTCTGTGCCCACACCTCAGCCTAGCTGTGTTTAATGCCCACATCCACCATATCTGCCAGACACTGCAGAGGAGGGGTCATGGCCAAGGGTACACTCTAACAGCCTGAGGTATTTTTGATTTTTTTTTTTTTCTTCTTCTTCTTTGATTTTGATAGAGGAAATCAAGTCTGATACTCCAACAAGCAATTGGCTAACTGCAAAGAGTGGCAGAAAGAAGAGGTGTCCTTATACTAAACACCAAACACTGGAATTAGAGAAAGAGTTCTTATTCAATATGTATCTCACTCGAGAGCGCCGTCTAGAGATCAGTAAGAGCGTAAACCTCACTGACAGGCAGGTCAAGATTTGGTTTCAAAACCGCAGAATGAAGCTCAAGAAGATGAGCAGGGAGAACCGAATCCGGGAACTGACCGCTAATCTGACCTTCTCTTAAACCCTAACCCCGGGGGGGGCACCAGTGAGGAATGGGCACAGAACCGCCACTTGCTAAAGGCAGGAGAGACTCTGGCAAAACCCGGCATTTTCCAGTTTTGTTTTGTTTTGTTTTGTTTTCTGATAGAATGTGACTCTTCGTCCTTCTTTTAGCGCTGCAAGTGAATATGTATTACTATGATGAGTATATATAAAACCTAGCACGTGTAATTTATTTTTGTTCTCATCGTAATGCAGGGTAACTATTATTGAATATTATCATTTGGTCTTAACTTATTGGAACTGTCGAACATCCAAGCAATGTGACTTTTTCATGTTTTTACTAACAAAATGGTATTTATGTGGGGCTGTTACACGGGCCATGACGTTTTGAGTACATTCAATACTTTAAGAAAAAGAGGGGAGGGAAACTTTGGGGGCGGGGGGAAAGAGAAGCACATTATAATGTAACTATCCTCGCAAATGAACTTAGAGATTGTCCTTCGTAAAATGGAATATTTCCTTCTTCTCCATTGTAGACATTTCCTTGTGGTGCATATGTGGAATAGTAGTCGTTCAGCAGCAATATGTCCTTCTTGTGCATGTTCTGTTCGCATGTATAATGCAATAAACTCTGTAAACTACTGCGGTTCCTTTGGTTTTCTACAAATGTTTAAACTACGGATGCAGGTTGGTCTCCTGAACTTTCTCTATCAGCAGCTCTTTGGACTGATGTACCTTCTTTGCCATTTTCTGGTCTTTGTGTGTGTCAGTTGTGCCTGGTTTTCTTTCTTTCTTTTCTCCCCTTTTCTTTTTTTTTTCTTCCCCTTCCTTTTTTTTTTAGGTGTGGGGTGGAGACTGGTGCGGGAAATGATGTAAACCTAATTCATTTATAATTGTGCCTGTAAACAAATGATTAATTGATAAAATGTTGTGTGATGTTCGCAGTCTGAAAAACTGAATGCAAAAAAAAAAAAAAAAAAAAAAAAAGAGAGAAAAAGAAAGGAGGAAAAAAAAAAAAAAAGAAAGAAAAACGTAGTAAAATCTTATGACCTAAACTGGACATCCTCATCCAATCAACTCATAAATGGTAAGTGATAAAAAATCTTTCTACTACAAGCTGTCAGCAATATGTGTGTCATTTTATTTGACGTTCGTATGTTGATTTAAAAAATATCAGTCTCTCTGCGTGCTTACAATATGTAGACTTTGATTTCGTGTCTTTACTCGCTTAAAAAAACCCATCATACCAAATGTAAAGCTGCGTATAAGTAAATGTTAAGAAGTTTGGTTCTTGGTCAGCTCAAGAGCTTTCAGAAGATGGTGGATGGGAAAATATTCCCTCAAACATCTGGCAGGGTTGGCTTTTTTGAGCAGAAACGTTCCCAAGCGTGCTTACAAAAGTACACCAGCCTCTTCAGACCTACTTTTGTCACCCTGCACCGTCTCTGTTTGCTCAGAGATCGTTTTATTTCCCGCAATTCCATTTTAGTAGCACACATTCAGAGAATGAAGTTCACGACTCTTAACCCTTTCTGTACGTAGCTGAAAAATATTATTAGCAGGGCTCTGCATTGGAAGCTGAGGAAGGGCGTGTGTGAGAGAGAGCGGGTGAGTGCCTGTGTGAGCAGAAATACTAAGCAGAACTGCAAATGGCTTGCAAATGAACATGACTTCAAATTGAAGTGCAAATACTTGGGCATACTTTCACCTTCAAACAGTACTGGAAAAATAGCGTGGCTACTGTTTGCCCTGGGAAACCAGCTTGCTTGCAATCAACGTCCATTCCTCCCCTAAGCAGTTTCTAAATCAAGAAATTAAACTCAAAGTAGTGCCAATGTTGTCTGCTTTGGAGACACTGATACTGCTCATATTTGAGCTGGTGGCGTTGTATTTTGCTCTCCGGTATTTAATTTAAGCCAATACTTTTTCATATGCACGTTTACTCGTAGGGCAGAGATATATTTTCTTCAAGCCAAAGCATCACCATTTTGAAGCTGCGGGAGCCGCAAGCACGTAGGTATTTCGTGCTTGCTCTCGTTTCGAAAACAAACAACGAAACCGTGCGCAAAAAAACCCAACAAAACCAACCCCTCTTTATATATTGCATACATTTGAACCGCCTTTTATTTTCCTTTAAAGATACTCGCTACATCACCAAAGAAGTTTCAGCATTGGGAAGTAATTAGCTGGCTCCATACCAAGTGTTTAACGTATATAAAAAAGGAGGCTCACTCTAATCTGTCTGCTTTATCAATTTATATCTGTGGGAAGCGAGGGGCAATTCTTCGCCCTACCACAAACCCAGCTTCTAGAGAAAAATAAGAGAGACATATGAAAACGCAAAGGAAAATACTAAAGTGAGATGTCAAAAATAAAAAACTTAAAAAAAAAAACCCACTAAAAAAAAGAGGGAGAGAAGAAAAAAAGGAAGAAAACAACCTAAGAGAGTAATAAATCATTAAATAAACAGGAATTTCAGTCCCTTCCTCACACCGGCCCGCGAGTAGGAAGTGTTTTCTCAGCGCTGTTGTTTGTGCCCTCGGCGGGCCGTGCTGCGGGCTCCCCACTAACCCTCTGCATTTCCTCCAGATCCCGACACAGCCACCGTCCCTCGCCCGGGAGAGCCGGCGTGGGCAGAAGACCATGGGTAAACTAGTTTCCAGTACTAACCGGGCACCGTTTCGCTCGGGGAAGGGTAACCGGGCCGGGAGGAAAGGGAGAGGAGGGAAGGGAGGGAAAAGAAAGCAAAGAGGGCAAAAAAAAAATCTCACGTAGGCATTGAACGTGGCCAGCGCGGCCCGGCCCCGCTCCCCCTGAACTAGGGGCGGAGGAGGCAGCTCTGCCGGCGAGCGGGGGGCAATGGCAGCCTGCCTGCCTGCCTGCCTGCCCGCCCGCCTGCTTGCGGGGCCGGGCGGCCTCCTCCGGGCAGCGTTTGCCCGCGTCCTCTCCCGGGCCGCGCAGGGCACCCCTAAGGGGGGGCTGTGTTGGAGCTGTGTAGCCCCAAAGTTTCGCAGATACAGGAGCATGTGTTCAGCCACACGTCAGTTGTGCTCGGAGACACAGGCTTTGCTGTTTCCATCCGTCCATTTTATTAGGGACACATTAATCTATAATCAAATACACCTCATAAAATTTTTATTGAAAGGCATAAAATCATTACAGAGGTCTTCCACCTGTTTTAAAACAACACAATGGGCATCTCTTTTTAAAAGTGTATCCTTTCCACGGAAATTTTCAGTCCGAGGAGGGGGGAGGGGGGCGGCGGATAATAATACCCGCACATGCTCTGAAATATGGAAGTACCGCAATGTGCTTTTACTGTAACATTTTCCTGTTTTATGAGAAGTCGTTACAGTCCCAGCTTGCGATGGTTTGTTTTTACAGGCAAGAATCCCCCTTTCCCAGCGGGTTTCCTCAGCAGCTTGGAGTGTGATTAGCAAGCCAAGGCTGTTGGATTTATTTAAACACCCTGCCTCTCATTGATTAAGAAATGAATGGCAGAAATCACTCAGAGGAGGTGAAGAAATAGTCCGCGCCCGCCGCGGCCGTGGGCTGCCAGGGCGGCCACGCCCGCCGCACCCCGGGCAGGCAGGGCAGGCAGGGCAGGCAGGCAGGCAGGGCAAGCAGGCAGGCAGGCAGGGCAGGCAGGCAGGCGGGCTGGGCAGACGGGCAGCGAAGGCGGGCTGGGCAGGCGGGCAAGCAGGGCAGGCAGACGGGCAAGCCGGGCAGGCAGGGCTGGGCAGGGCAGGGCGGGCGGGCAAGGGGGCAGGCAGGGCGGGCAGGGCAGGCAGGGCGGGCGGCCCCGGCGCGCTGTGCGGGGCCGTTGTTGATGATGATTTTTTTTTTAATCACAGCAGCCCCAGTTTAGCGGATTGATTTACTCGCAGTATTGGTAAATATGATCACGTGGGCTCCGCAACCAATGGTTGAGGGTTGCAGTCTGCAAAATACTACGATTGTTCTCCGGGAGGGTATCATATACAGTTAACAGTGTAACCTTTTATATGACTAAGAGGGGAGCCTAAAATGTCGTCTAGTGGCACCATAAGTAACTATTATGTCGATTCTCTCATAGGCCATGAAAGCGAAGAAGTTTACGGGAGTAGATTCGTCCAAGGAGGTCACAGTGCGACCTCCAGGCCATCAGGTGTTGCAGAGAGTTCAGATTTTTCCTCCTGTAGCTTTGCACCAAAATCCACCGTGTTCTCCACCTCCTGGTCCACGGTTCACCCTCAGCCGTCTGCGGCAATGACCGGGATCTACCACCCCTACATGCACCAGCCCCACTTAGGGGCAGCCGACGCCGGCCGCTACGTGCGCTCCTGGATTGAGCCCTTCCCGGGCTTCCCGGGCGGCGGCGGCGGCGGCGGCAGCGGCGGCGGCGGCGGCAGCGGCGGCTCCGCGTCCAGCTCCGGCTCCACCAACGGGCGCCACTACGGGATAAAGCCGGAGACGGGAGCAGCCGCCTCCTCGTCTTCCTCCTCCTCCTCCTCCTCCAAAAGGACTGAGTGCTCCTCGTCCCGGGAGTCCCAGGGGATCGGTGTGCCCGAGTACACGTGCAGCTCCTTCCTCCAGGAGCCCCGGGAGAAGGCGGCTGCCGGCAGCTCCAAGGACCCCGCCGCCTGCAGCCACAACCCCAGCCCGAGCAGCGATCTGAAGGAGGAGAAACAGCAGCAACTTGACCCAAGTAAGTAAAAAAAAAAAAAAAAAAAAGGGGGAGAGAGAGAGAGGGAGAGAGGCAGAGAGAGGGGCAGAGAGAGAGGGAGAGAAAGAAAGAAAGAAATAAAGAAAGAAAGAAATTGCCCCTTTGATTTATTGCCGAAACCTGTAAGGCTCGAATGTGCAAAACTGATAGTTTTACTAACCTATAAAAACGTCTAGACGCCTACCCCAGCGCAAGCAGCAACAAGCACCCATAAAAGACTCCACATAACCACCTACCATCAAGACATCATTTGTACAGTAAACAGACTGGGGCATTAAGGCTTTTATGATAATTCCTCCGAAGTTGTGAAAACAGTCCATCCTTCGTTAAATTAATTTAACGACCTTTCTCTCCCCCCCTCTCCCCTCGTTCCCTATATACCTCCCTTCTTCCAGATAACCCTGCAGCAAACTGGATCCACGCTCGTTCAACGAGGAAAAAGCGTTGTCCCTACACAAAGTATCAAACTCTGGAACTGGAAAAGGAATTTCTCTTTAACATGTACCTCACCCGAGACCGCCGTTACGAAGTAGCTAGGATTTTAAATCTCACAGAGAGACAGGTCAAAATCTGGTTTCAGAACAGAAGAATGAAAATGAAAAAGATGAACAAGGAGAAAGGCAATAAAGGAGACTAACGCTGGGGTAGAAGCGCAGTTGGGGAATATTGCTTTAGTTTTGAGTTTGGGGCTTTTAGGGTTTGTTTTGGGTTCGGGTTTTTGGTTGTTGGTTTTTGCCTTTTTTTTTTCTCGTTTGTTTGGTTTTATTCTTCCCCTGCCCCTTCAGCCCCCCATACGTTTCTCCTCCTCCTTCTGCGCCCCCCCACTCCCCTCCCCACCCCGGGAACTTTAAATCAATCTGGTCCTTTTTTTTTTTTTTTTTTTTTTTTTTTTTGATAGAAGTGAAACGTGGTCTATGTCAGGTATTTCGGGAAATTTTGTCTTGCTCGCCAACGTGTTTTGCAGAGTCGCTTCATCCTCTCCCCCTCCTCCTTCCCAGACCGTTTGGTTGAAGATATTGTGAGTGCACGTTAGTTTTGGGAACTCTATCTGATGTTAAATGTTTGACATGTTTCTTAAAAGTGATGTAGTCTAGATAGTTACTTTGCCAAAATAAAGGTAAGGAAATTAATTATAATTACGATAATAAAATATATATTAAATTACAGTCGCTTAAATCCATGGGGGTGCTGTGTTGTCCACGATTAACTAAGAGGAAACCTGACCCAAAACCTCTGCTTTCTAGGTCTGAATTTTGCTCCTTCGCAATAGATGCCACAGCCAGGCCACGAGCCATTCCCCCCCTTTAGTGCACTTTTAGGAGGTTGTCTCAACCTTGAAGCCGTTCGCAATAGGCCTAACGTCTCCCGGTCCCCCGGCTAGCTGGATTCCCTGCCCCCGGTGACTGTTGTATTAATTAACCACTCCGTGTCTCGAACTACGGACCTGTTGTAATTGTTGTCAGTTATTACACAATAAAGTCTGCCGTGACCGAACGACAGCGCTGCGGTGAGAGGAGAAATCTGTGCGCCCCTCGCGATGCCCTCCGCTCCGCCGACCCCACCGCGCAGCCCCCGCGCCGGCCGCCGCGGGCCGAGCGCCGCCGGGACGGGGCCGCGGGGAAGCCCGGCCGCGCTGCCGGGGCACCAGCACCTCTGGCAGGCACAAAGGCCGGGGGAAAATCCCTTTCCTCCCGCCCTCACCTAATGGTTATTTGCTCTTGGAGGTCAGTGGCGGCGAGGCCGGCCTCGGCCGCTCCGCGTAGGTGCGCGCCTGCTGCCGCACCGCGCTCCCCAGTGCCGGCCGTGCGAGCGGTCTACGAAACATCAGCCATCTCTTGGGATAATTTAGGAAATACTTCCGCACCCGTCCTCCGTAGCCAGTGAAGCAAAATGATAGCGATTTGCTTAAAAACTCTTTTTTTTTTTTTTTTTTTTTTTTTTTCCCGTTTCTAATCTCTGTGCTCTTTAAGCTGAAGATTGGAAAGCTCGGAGAGGGGGGGGGGGGGGAGACGGGACACACACACGGCTGCTTCCAAACGTTCAGCTTTAAGCTTTGTTGCCGAGAGCTCATTTAGCAACGCGCCTCATGACTTCTGCATTTATAAACACACATGACTTTATCAAGATAATTGAGATGAAGTTCATTGTAAAAAATGCTTTGTTTAAAGAGCAACCATTAAAATGAAGGACCCGTAAATATTTACGAGCAGTTCGGTTAATTCAAGATTAAGGGGAGAGCTGAGAGACCTGGTGTTTAATGTTTTTTTTTACCTCTGTTAAAAAAAAAAAAAAAAAAAAAGAAAGAAAGAAAAAAAAAAAGGCGAAAGCATGCAGTGCCAGGAAAAGGTGTTGCATTGCTTCCCATCCATTGTCGAGAAGATACCTATAATTCTTTTAAAACAGGAAGAACCGTGGTATAATAAAACCATTGAGATGGCTAGACGTCTGGACCTAATGAGTTTACGATATGCTATGGCGCTTTTCTTTGAAACCACCTTATTTTGATGTTTGTGTTTGTTAGAGAGGGGGAAGAAAAAGCAAAAAATGCAGACAAACTAGGTCTTAAAATCTTGGACTATAAATTTCAATATGTCAGCGTTGGGCCAAGGCAACAGACTCAAAAAAGACCCGAAGGTCACGAAACTGAGCGATTTTACAAAGTCCACTGATTTGTTGAAGTATATTTTATTGGATATTCTACTGCGATGAATCCTAAGGTGTTAGACTTAATATTTTCGCAAACGACTGTGAGGGGAGGTGATCTGTAACTAACAAAACGTAAACAATATTCTTGCCACACAACACTCTATTATGTTGATTCCAGCAGTCTCCGGTAAGAAATCGTCACCAAGCCCACACCATGTCTTCATGATATTTCATTTCAGGCCGATTGACAGGTTTTACCTTGTATATTTTCCTTTTTTATTTTTCCCCTTTTGTTTACCTATTTCTAATATTGTGTGCGTTTATTTCAAAATGGCAGAAAGTAACCAAGCGTCTCGAACGACGAAACGCAGTTCTTCCATGGAAATTATTTTTAGCGGCAAACTGAACAATAATTTAATTCCTATCCGTTGGTTGTGTTAATACGTGTTTGTACATATGCACAGTGGCGTGCACACGCACACGCGTTATACCGAATAATTCACAGGCATGTGTGATGAAGGGGGGGGCGGTGGTGAAACAAGATTCATCTTTACTTTCGTTTACATAAATCAATCCATAAATACATAAATGCACGGGGAAACAAAATAGCATGTTCAAGACAAAAACGTATAACTCTGAAACTACCACACATGGAGAATGCTTGGTGTAATATGTGGGGAAACATGATCGAAAACGCGATAGCAGCGGTCTTCAAAGCTCAGGCGTCTTTCCTGGCTGCCATGTGTAAACGAGGCGCATTCTTTGTATGCAGTTAATTATAGCACTGGCAAAAAAATAAAAGAGGGTCACCGAAATGTGCTAAGAAAATGGCTCTGGAAACTCCGATCGGCACAAAAAAAAAAAAAAAAAAAAAAAAGAAATCCAACCCAAAAGAAAAACAGAAAGGAAAGGAAGAGCCGCTCATGGCCGGGCAGTGCAGGGCCGCGCCGGTGTCCCGTAGTGGCACCGGGGCCTTGCGGAGCCGTTTGGGTTCCTGACGGAGCCGCCGGCCGGCGCCGGGCCGGGAGAGCGGAGGGCAGCGCGGGCAGCGCGGGCAGCGCGGGGCGGGGGCCGCTGCCTGCCGCCGCCGTCGCGCGCCGCCAGAGGGCGCCCGCGCTCCACCCTAGCGCCGCAGCCGCGCCACGCTCCTCGCGCAGGACTCCGCGCACCGCGCAGCGCTCTGCGCGCCCCTCCGAAGTGAGGGAACCGCGGTTTCGCTGCTGGTTCCGCGGGTGGCGGTCCTGGCCCGCGGGACTGACGCTCCGGCGGGATGGGCACGCCGAGGGGCGGGGGGAGGGGGCGCCGGGCGCGGATCCGGCAGCAGCCGCTGCCCCTCCGCGCCCCTCCGCAGGGTGAGGCGGTGTTTCACTGCCGCCGCTCCCGCCCTGCCCGGCTGGGCCTCCTGCCTTCCCGCTACACTCTTGCGATGGGCTTTTGCTACTGTCTATCCTTGTAATATACAAAATTTCGTGTGCACCCCTCCCTCCCCGGCTTCTCCCCCTCCCAGCCTGTCCCCGGGCTGCACGAGGGTCCATGGACCTGCGCCGGCTTCCCAAAGGCGTGTGCCCCGTGGTCGCCAGGCCTCTGGGGCCATCAGGCGGAGATGTCGCTGCGGGCTCAGGGCCCGTCCGGGCGCTCATATGCGGGGCAGCCGGGCTGTTCACCTGGATAAAGCCAGTTAATTGGCATGGAGGCGGCGGGGGTGGGGTGTGGGGGGGGATAGGGGGAGCGGGGTGTGATGGGGAAGGAGCCTGCGATGTCTTTTATGTAACCACAAATATTTTTTGTCAATTCACACCAGACGGTCACACGTGGCTCTGGCGGGGCCAGTATTATATTTCACCCACATTTTTCGTCTGTCTTCAAAATAGGGCGGGCTCGAGCTCCTGGGGGTGTCTGTCCGAAAAGCTGGTTCCCACTGCAAGAAGCAGGGAAGACAGGACTGGAGAAGGCGCTCCTGGGAGCGCGGGGAGCGGGGGCCGCGCAGGCGGCCGGAGGCGGCCGGCCCGGGGAGCCGGGGCAGCGCTGACCACGCCGGGCAGCGCCTTCCTTCCTTCCTCCCGGCGAACAGGGCTCGCTTACTTCGGACCGCGTCCCCGAGCGGTGCTAACCGCTCACCCACTCATTTTTCTTTTTCTTTTTTTTTTTTTTTTTTTCCCCTCTCTCTCTCTGCCTCGATAATGACGTCCACCAAGGGTGAAATGATGGAAAGTATATTCATAGGCATGATTTCCATTAAGTATCAATTAACCTGGAGCCTCAGCCATGCGTGCACGGCGTCAAGGGTAAATGTGCATCTCATTTCCCAGCCCTCTGCTCGCCTGCAAGGAAATGACCCAGGGGGCCCGCTGGCACCGGGGTCCGGCTTCTGCACGCTGCCGCTCTTCAGGCCCCCCAGCCGCCCTCGCCGACACCCACGGCTGCCTGCGCCGGGCGCCGGCTCCCTCGGCCGGGTCCCTGCCGTTCCCGGCCGGCGGAGCAGGCCGCGCTGCAGTGCTTAGCGGCGGCCCGAAGCCCCAGGCAGCGCAGATTGGGCGGGCCGGGCGGCCTCGCCCCGGGCAGCGCGCCTGCGGTTATCGCGCGGGATCTGCGCGGCCGCCTCGCCCCTTCGCGGCGGGGGTTGTCAGCGGCTCCTGGCGAGCGCACACCGGCGGGGGGAGCGGGGACGCCGCGGCTGGGGTGGAACCGGGCAGGGCTGCGCCGGGTTTTTTTCTCGCCTGAGGAGCGGCACATGTAAACTGAAGCCAAAAGTCCCCCCTGAGCTCATGAGCGTGTGTGTGTGTGTGTGTGTGCGCGTGTGCGTGCGCGGGCTGCTGTGTGCCTAATAGGAAATAGTAAAAGCAGTGAGGCAGGTCATTTTGGGAGCGATTATATTCCAGTCCTGGTCACCACATACACGGAGAGCAGGAGCGGGGAGCGCACGGGCGAGCGGCGGCGGCGGCATGAGCGCGGCGTAGAGGCACCGGCGGCGGCGGCGGCGGGAGCAGCGCCCCGTGCCCGCGCCCGCTCCCCCGCCCGCCGCTGCCCCCTCCCCGATGAGCTCCTACTTTGTCAACCCGCTCTACTCCAAGTACAAGGCGGCGGCGGCGGCGGCGGCCGCGGCGGCGGCGGCGGCGGGGGAGCCCATCAATCCCCCCTACTACGACTGTCACTTCGCGCCCGAGGTGAGCGGCCGCCACGCCGCCGCCGCCGCCGCCGCCGCCGCTGCCGCCGCCCTGCTCTACGGGAACGGCGCGGCCGCCGCCGGCTTTCCGCACCCCGCGCCCGGCGGGGCGGGGGGTGGCGGCGGCGCGGCCCCGGACTTTTACCAGCCGGCCGGGGGGAGCCCCACGGCCGCCTACCAGCCGCCTCCGCCTCCCCCCGCTGCGCCTCCGCCTCCTGCCCCCTGCAGCGGGGTTACCTGTCACGGGGAGCCCGCTAAATTTTACGGATACGATAACTTACAGAGACAGCAGATTTTTACGACACAGCAAGAGGCCGAGCTGGTACAATATCCTGACTGTAAATCGTCCAGTGCTAATATTGGCGAGGAACCAGACCACTTAAATCAGAGCTCGTCTCCTGCTCAAATGTTTCCCTGGATGAGACCACAAGGTTGGACGCAGTCAAAAATTTGCTTCCATCTCACGTCTGAGTTTGAAACTTTTCTTTTCCGCCTCCCGCTTCTTTCTCGCTGCCTTCTCGCTCCCTGCCTCTGCCTCCCACTCTCTCTCCCGCTCTCCCCGCGATTCCTATCACCGCGGTGGCTTGCGATAATAAAGCGATACAGCAAGCAAACAGAAACCTCTGCAGAAGGTGGCTGTCACCCCAAGAGTAGCCTTAAAGTCGCCTCTTGGACACAGAGGTGCAGCTGACACGCTCGCCCGGCTCCCGCCGCCGCTGCCCGAACGGGAAGGGTGCAGGCCCGAGGGGTGCCGGTTCACAGATAATAAAGTGACCCCGTAAACTCGGTCCAGGGGGAGAGCTGAGGCACTTCGTGCATCTTGCTGTCGCTATTTTTCCCGCACTTGTGTGTAAAGCTCTAGACTCCTCCGTGCCCTCTGCTTTCTCTCCCTGCGTTTCTGTGGGGCTTCCCCCGAGGGATTTCCAGAGGGACCCGAGCCCTCGCTCCCTGCCTGCGCCTTGTTTTGAACGGCCACACCAACCCCCAAAACCCTGTGTTTTTGTTTTAAACAGCAGCGCCGGGTAGGAGGAGAGGAAGACAAACATACAGTCGATTCCAGACTCTAGAGCTGGAAAAGGAGTTCCTCTTTAACCCCTATCTGACCAGGAAGAGGAGGATCGAGGTGTCCCACTCGCTAGGACTCACCGAGAGGCAGGTAAAGATCTGGTTTCAGAACAGGAGGATGAAATGGAAAAAAGAGAACAACAAGGACAAATTCCCCGCTTCCAGACAGGAGGGGAAGGAAGGGGAGACGAAAAAGGAAGCACATGATCTGGAAGAAGACAGAGCTGAAGGCCAGACGAATTAAATTTTGCCCTAAAAGCCTTTGTGAAAGGCTATCAAAAATAACCAGCACCATAGCCCGACACCTCGGTCCGTCTCCCCCTGTACGCGGTCCTGCCGTGGGACGAGTGACCCCGTGTCCCTCCGCTTGACATTTCTTTGCTCGGGTGCTTCAGTCGTTTGTGGTTTTGTTTTGTTGTGTTTTGTTTTGCTTTTTTTTTTTTTAACTGTATCCGGAAAAATCTCTAGATTTAACAGTACATCTACTTCTTTTGGAAATTTGATACAGAGTTTGTAGCAATACATTTCAAATGATATATATATTAAAAAAAAATATTTTTTTTTTTTGCAATCTTAAAAGACGGTGATTGCGGGAAACAACATAAACTTCCTAATAATAAATACCAATAAGCAAGACATTTAACAACGCTTTATTAATCAAGACAAGTGCACTTGTACTATTTTAATTCTTGTTCTTATCTTATGTTGAGTAAATTAAATAAATCTAATAAATTTGAAGAAAAGATCTTAGAAATATATTTAACCTTCTGCTATCGATATTTGATTAAAATAAACCAAATTTATTCAAATATAAAATGTATCGGCTTCCTGATATCCTTTTTGTAATTCACTCCTCCAACAACTTTCAGAGCCTCTCTGTGTCTGGACTATTTCCCTCCTGCGCCTTTCCCCCATCCGTCCTCCGACGCTGGGTTTCTGTGGAGTCTGGAAATCGCATATTGAATACAAAACCTGATTTTCGCTGGGTGCCGCCCGCACGCCCTACCACCGTCACTGCCATTTCGGAGGCCGCCAGCCGCGCGTTCTGCGGGGCCGGGGTGGAAGCAGCGGGGATGGGCCCCACCTGCGGCCTGAGCCCACGCCACGACCCTCTCGACGTGTGCCCCTGGGCCCTGCCATCGCCTTTTCCTCTGCGCTCCCCCTCCCTTTCCCTCCCGGAGACTGCGGGGCGACGGGGTAGGAGGCCCGCTGCCGGCAAACACGGCCTTTACCGGAGGTGCCGTCCGCTGCCAGCCCGGCTGGGGAGAGACGAGACCGGGGCGCACGATGGGTCCTCGTCGGCCCCGAGGGCTACTCCCGACCGGTGCGGAGCTTCCAGCACCGCCGTGTGAACCGCGGCCAGATGGGGCCTAGCCTCCCCCGAGGACGGTGGATGAGCAGAGAAATGCAAAGCTTTTGCGGCCTTGCGTGGGGCTATCGCGGGAGCTGTAACGATCTTGTGGTCCCAGCCACGCGTAACCGGAAAAAAAAAGGGCTTGATTTCCCCTTAAATATTTTCGCACGGTTTGGGTGCGTTTCCTAGCGGAGGCCCCAGCGGCGAGAGCAGAGCCTGCCGCACGGTTCCGGGCAGCCACGGGAAGAAAAGTCCGCTCTGCTCAGTAAAACGGTTTAATTTATCTCCCCCTCTCCCCTCCCTCCCCATTCTCCCGCTCCGCGGCGTGGTCCCGCAGACCGCAGTATCTGAGGGGACGGCCGAGAGCAGTCCTTTTTAGGAACAGCAGGCAGAGGGCTGAGGTATGAAGTATAAATCCCTACTAAGATTTCTGCGTCATTTTTTCCCCACCGCCTCACACCTCCGTGATCGAGGGTTCCGTGAAGGAAACCGCGCCAGCCGCTGCGACAAACACGACAAATTTGTCCTATCTGCCCCAGAAACGAGCGTGCTCCCGACGGAAGAGGGGCCGAGCTCGGAAACTCACATCCACGGGCCTGGGGAGGTGCCGGGCGTCGGCACCCACCTCTCCCACCGCCCCGCTCCCGGGAACCGTCCCCTGGGTCGGGATTTGTACGGCTCCTTTGGTTCATTTCGTTTCCCTTTCTCTTCCCCCCTCCCGAGCCAGGCCCGCTTCCACTCCTGCAAAGCGCCAGCTCTAGAGGGAGGCACAAGCGAGCGGAGCTATTGTTCTCGGTTTATTTTAATCGCGTAATTGGTTAAAGGCTGTAAACGCGGGGAAACTGCAGCAAAGCGATGGAGTAAACATTTTGCTGCATGGATTTGCATAAATACACCGGTGCCCACAGTGTCCAGGAAGGATGTGGGGGTGGTGGCGGTGCGCTTAAGGAAACCCAAGTCGCCTGACGCATAAAAACCCCTTCGGTTTTCAAAATAGACTCCGCTGCCAATGGCATCGGCATTGGGGCTGCAGGCAGGGAATGAGACTCTTTCCCCCGCTGCGCTTGCGGCGGGGGCTGGGTGCAGGGGGTTCCCGGCGGGCCCTTCCGCGGGGATAGCCGAGCTGCTGCCGCCCGCTGCAAACCCGAGCTGCCCGCGGAGGGAAACGCACAACGGAGACCTTCACAGCCGAGCGGAGCACTTCCTAGGCTAATAATTGTCCGGGAAAGAGCTGCTGCAGTAGTTCTTTTTAATTTCCAGACAAAGAGAATAAAATTAAAATATTCCTGACGAAGTTTCCGTTAGCGTCGCTCTCCCTCGGCCCACTGGGAAAGCAGCCACGCAGGCAAAAAAAATGACTTCCTTGTGCACACACCAATTGCGAAGGCCTAGTGGTAACTGAGATTGTCTCTGTCTTATTTATTAAGAAAAACAAAACAAATCCCTGTAGTTATTAAGGTAATTCCCCCCGTAGCCTGGCAGCTGAATCTCTCCCTCCTTCGTACTTGGAGTTTTTCTAAGAAAAAGAAAAGTGAGTCAGAAATTGGCCCAGGCAAACCCCCGGTAAAACTGGAGCCATCGAGTCCGGAGCAAGCAGAGATATTTGGGCGGAGAAAACCCGTAGCTGAGTGTGTGGCAGCTGCCGCGGCAGCGAGAGGCCACCTGCAACGGCCGCAGTGCGGATGTACCGCGCCTTTGGTTTCCGCAGGATTTCTCCGTTCCCACGTCGAGCAGCTCTGCGCGGCCGTGGGTGCTGCGGAGTCACCGCCAAAGGTGCGGGTCCCTCGGCCGAGGGACACGCTGCAGGAGTGTGATATTCACGGGTGTGCGACTGCCTGAAGCAGCGTGTCAAAAAGACTCTATATCTTTAGGAGGTGGTTTTTTTTTTTGTTTTTTTTTTTTTTAAACTCTGTTTTCGAGGCAGGTACAACCAACACGGAGGCCACTGACGGAAGGCTCCGGCTATTCCCTGAAAGAAAAATTGAGCAAGAAACACCCACAATCTTCCGTCTCTGAGCCGAGCATTCCCTGCGGACACGCGGCCGGTTTTAGTCTTTTCGAGTACTTTCTAAGAATCGGGTTTTCCCTGTTGGTGCCCCAGATCCGAGCGCCCCCGGGAAGGTTTTACCGAGGGCGGAGGCAGCCCCTCCCGGGAAGGCTGCGGGCCGCCTGGGCGCGATGACAGCCCCCGCCGCAACCTGTGGGAACGGCACGAATGGGGTGGGGAAGCGGCTCGGATTATTTTTAGGTCGGCGACGGCTTCGGCTTCAGTAGTGGGCGCTAAAGGAAATGTGGTTTTTTTGCGGGCCCAGAGGAGCCGGGGCAAGGGGATGCGGGTAAAGCCCCCCTTAGTTGGCACAAGACATGGTCCCACCGGGACAGCGCGGTGGGTGTCCCCCCCTCGCCTTTGTGTGGCCCCGCGGCCGCTGCGCGGCGTCTCGCCTCCGCTCTCCGCTCCCCGCGCGGATCTTCCGCGTCCCGGCCGTGCCCGCGGGGCCCCGCCACCGCGCCCGGGGCGCGCAGGCCGCGAGCAGGCGGGACCGAGGACTCAGTAAAAACGCAGCGCGCAGGCGAAAGAAACATGGCGCTGGGAAGCAGTATGTGCAAAATCCGCAAGGAATTGCAGTAAATTCCTTTTTGTTTGAAGAAAATTTACAACTTGGTAATAGACCTTTTTATGACCTATTTGGGCTCGTCATTGGCTGCGGCTGGTCATGTGCAGGCAGCGAGCGCTTTCATGGCCTTTTCCTGATTTCCCTGGCGAATTTCCCCCTGCATTCTGCCTTCAGAGAGCCTCAGCCCCTCTTTTCCTAACCTTTGTCTAGGCTGAGGTGTATGGCAGTCGCCCTCACGTTTGTGTCCCGCTCCCCGAAACTCGCAGCCGGTCCCGCCGCCGGCGCGCTGACACCTCCCCGGCCCCACGCCGTGTCCTCTCCCGTGCCCGCGGAGGGATGCGCGGAGCCCCGCGCCCGCCGCCTCCAGCCCCCCGCTCCTCTCCCGCCGCTTGTTGCCCCCGCTGCCGCTATCTCCTCCGGCACACGGATTGCTACGCGGGCGCAAAATGGATTACAGCGACCCTCCCGGGCTCCTCCGCAGGCGGGCAGTGCCGCGAACCGGTAAGCACTCGCCTCCCCTCGGGCTGGACGCCGGTTCTCCTCGCCCGCGCACCGTCCCGCACCGCGGCACGGGGCCGCCTCCCCTGTCCTCCCGCCCCGCTTGATCACCTGTCCCTCGCAGCCCCTTATTCTTGCTATTACTATTGTTATTATTATTATCGCTACGAGTACTGCTGCTGTTATTGCTACTGTAATTATCGGTGTTATTATTATTCATAACAGTTGTGGGCACGCGGCGGGGTGCGTGAGGCTCTTGCGCGGTCTGGCGCGGAAAAGGCGCTGCGGGCCGCGGTAGCGCGGCGATCCACGACCCTCCGCGCCGAGGGGCGGAAGGCTGGGGCGCAGCGCGCTCAGGCAGCAGGGTTTATTCCAGTAAAAGGCCTTTTTTTGGGGGGGTGTAATTTTCCCCCTGCCAAGTCTGAAGCGTGGAGTGGTGAGGCTGTGGTTTGTTTTTCCCCATGGCGGAAGGGCGGTCGCGTAACTTTAAAGCTTAACAGGTGTTTTCGCAGGAGAATGGGGGTCAGTGCTCCCGCGGGGGCGGAGGGCGCGGGGCGGCCCCGCCGAGCCGGTCGGGCCGGGGGCCGTGCCCAAGGCCAGCCCCGGGAGCCCCCGCCCGCCCCGCCAGGACGGTTTAAGCACATCCTTCCTCCGCGGTACCATGCCCGAGCCGGGGCTGCGGCTCCGGTCGGCTCGGCGGGAGGCACACGGGCCGGGCTCGGAGCTCCGGGCTTCTCCTCGCCGGGCAGCGCGGGGGCGGGCTGCACCGAGCCGCGGCCGGGAGCTCACCCCCGCAGCACGGATACTTACCCACGTGGAAATCACGGTGGGCTAAATCGGGGACGACTTCTGGAAAAAAACAAACCCCAAAACAAGAAAAAAAACCACCCCCAAACAACAACAACAAAAAAACCCAACCAACCAAACAAAAAAAACGAACAATAAACCCTAAACAAAACAAACCCCAGGTTTATTTTGAAATATGTAGAGGAGATAGAACATCACGTAAACTTTAGCTGCGCTGCCTATATATGTGTGTATATCCTCGTCCACATTACCTATATACGTGTATATACATATCTACACCTCTACGTCTCTCTGTAGAACATATATTCTTTTGAAGTGTATTATTTTGAACGTGCACATATTTTACACATCTTCTCTTCGTTTTCAACATGTTAATGCACAGTAGAACACCCGCTGCCTGGTATTTAGTGTTTACATCGTTGGTCAGTAATGGAAATGCACCGTGCCATTGCACTGCAGGAATTTACCGAATCGCCCTTTACCTCAAAAGCAGCCACTAATTTAACGGTAAAGCAAAATGCCTGATTAAAGGATACCCAGTGAGGGTGGAAAGGTGTGGGACGTGCCCTAGGTACATATTTTGAACCCGCAGAATAAATTCCTCTTTAATCCACCCCCGAGCAGCTCCCCAGCCTGCTAAGCCCGAGCCCCGCTGCAGTCAGATGCCTTCCCTCACGCTTTGGCTCTTTGCATTACTCGACCGCTCTGCGCTGCCGAAGGACTTGGGGATTATTTGGGAGGAATCGTTTTCAACATAGCAACAGTCTTCCAGAGTAACTTGGAAAGTATGTATTGCATTAGGTTTCACCCGCAGAATCCCTCCTAGGTGACACAGTAATTATAGCTGCTTGGCTATAAATCTCTCCAATAACTTCGAAAAATCTCGTCCTTGAGCTGTTTTGAAATTATTCGTAGCCTGGGGGAAAAGAAGAAAACAAAAGTGGGATGTTCTAACGAATTCTAATGTGCATGTGTGTGTCTGCGGGTCCATATGCTGACACATACGGATACACATACGCATTTATGATCCCACTGGTTTATGAGGGGGTTCGGCTTTTTTTCCCTCCTAAACGGCTTCCTTCCTTGCTTTCTTTTTCTCTTTTTCTTCTCCTTGTGTTTTTTTTTTTTTATTATTTTATCTTTTTCTTTCATTTCTTTCATTAACATTGAAGCACACATAGGTATGTGTATGCTCTTAAAAATGCCTATGTGTTTGTGAGTATTCATAACAAACTCTGTATGTATGTGTATACATACGGCACATGAGGACTGTATTTTTAGATATATTTATACACCTATATAACGTGAGCCCCTGTATGAGTGTAGATGTGTTAGTGTGCTGTAATTGTTAGTATACAAAATTCACATTCACATTTCTCACACCTGCTTCGTTTCCCAACGTGTTCGACAGAATTTATGACTCATCTCATTATTTTTTTTTCGTTGAAAGGAAACAGCCGATCCCTAGCCCACACTTTACTGACGCACAGGCAATAAAAGAACACCACCACAAAATAACCAGCAGGAAACGGCAGCCTGCGCTCCCTGGCAGTGTCCAGGTACCGCTGGCGCCGGCTGCCATTTGGGAAGTCAGGTTGGGCTCCCGCTTAGCTGCTCCAAGTTGCCTGGAGGAGAAGTGCAACCTCTGCTCCCCGAGTCTGGCAGAGGTTTGGTGCAAGGAGGCGAAGCGATGTGAACCGCGGACCCGGGAAACACGATATGACTGAGCAAAGAAATACACGTTGGTTTTGAGCTGTTAAGAACAGCAAATCCCGCCGATTCGTTTATTTCCCAATAATGTTGCTCTTTCCCCAAGCAAATATAATTCTCACGGGGTGTTTTATGAGCGCTGAGGGCAGAAAAAAAATCCGAACAAAGACAGTATTTCACCCCTCGGTTGGCAGGCAGCTGTTAAAGGTATTTACGGCTCTACTGCAGTGCGGCACTCAATGCTGCTGGAGCGGGAGAGGAAAAAACAGGAAGCGAAAGGAAAAGATGAGGCACCATAAACATTGCAGCAGGTCGCGGGGGCCGGGCGGGGCGCGGAGGAAGAGTCTCTGTCAGAGACAAGAGGCAATAAAAGTGCATTCAGCGGCAGCATGCTCTGCCCAAACCCGGCATTCGCCTCCCGTCACCCGCGGGGGAGGGGGCTGCGAGGCGCGGGGGAGGCAGTCCGCATCGCCCACCCATCGCCGGGGACGACCCGAGCTGGACCCTGCTAGGGTGCGGGGGCGGCGGGGGACAGCCCAGCCGCCAGCCCCGTCCCGCCGTCGAGGTCCGTCTCCGTCGCTGCTGCCCGCGGGTGGGCGCCCGCCCCGACGGCTCGGGCTTGGGTCACCTGCCCGCGGCTTCCGCCCTCGGGTGGGCCGGTCCGGTGCGCGGAGAGGAGCGGAGCTGCCGCCGGGGGCGCGGCAGGCCCTGGCCACCTCCACCAGCCATTTTGTCTCCACGGCCTCTTCCAGGAGAAGGCGCTGTAGGACAAGCCTGGCCGCTCTCCCCGCCTGGGCGAGGGTCCCGCTGCCCCCCGCCGCCTGCCCCGGACCCAGGACTGTAAGCCTCCCGTCTGCCCACTGAGAAGCCCACCGGCGGGCGGGGGGCACGGGTGGGGTTCCGCCACCCTTCTCGGGAGTCCCCGGAGCCCTTACCAGCTGGGCCCTAGTTGTCCCACTGCCTCCAGCGTTCCACACTGCCTGCCTTCCCCAAGGTGCCGACAGGGCTCACCTCAGGTGCCCCGCCGCACCCCCGGTCACCGGCCCGCCCTTTGATGTCGGGCAGCCACCGCTTCCTTCCCTGCCCCTTTGATGTGGGTGCCAGGGCACCGTGGCGGCCCGCACCCTCCTCCCCGCCGGCTCCCTTGCCCCGGGCAGAGCCCTCGGCTCCCCCTTACCTCCCCCCTGCCTCCTGCAAGCCGGGGCCCGACACATTTCCCTGCCTCCGCCTCACCTGTTGCCTCCAGGCTCCATCTTCCCCAGCCGCGCCCGGACATGACCCTGGCGGGCCGCGGCTCCCCCCCGGGGCCGTGCCTGCCCCAGCTAGACGCTCCCACGGCCCACGGCCTCCCCTCCCTGCCCCGTGCTCCTCACCCTCTTCCCCCGCGGACCCGAGGTGCCGCCGCCGCTGCCCCCGTTTGATGTCGAGGCGCGGCTCGCCGCCGCCCTGCCCGCTCCGGGGCTCTGCTGCCGCCGGATCTGCCCGCGGGCTCGGGGTGCTGCGGGCAGGGGCCTTTGCATGCCCACATCCTGCTCGGGAAGGGCATGGGCGGCGAGGTGACTGCAGAAAGGTCGGGGTTAGGATAAAAGCAGAGAGGGCTAATGCGTTGGACGCTATCAAGGCGCTCAGTAGGTCTTCAAAGTCAGAGATGGAGCCTGTCATTTTCTGGCGGTGTGGTCCTCGGGGTAGGATGCTGGTCGTCATGTCTGTCAAGTAGCATGGAGAGCGACGGTGGTTTACACATGCGATTCAATTTCCCCAAGCCTTTTATCGCAACAATTACCAGAGGGAAAACAATTGTTACTGGGTTAGTTCATTTCACATTTTATCCATCTCCAGATCGTCAGCCCCGAATATGAGAACTCGCATAAAAGCCTGGAGAATGAACTGGCCAGAGCTTCAAAGTCAACTTTCACATCTGCCTTTTAGAATAGGAAATGTGAAAATCCTCCTAATTCCCTCTTCAATATCTCAGGGCTAGAATTACTCAGTTGCAGAAACATTCATCTTACCCCTAGATCACAGGGAGCTGTATCTCACTCAACAACTCCTCACTGTCCCACAGCCTCACCTTTCCCAGCCTCCCCTACACTTTTCCCCGGAGCACATGCCCGGTCCGGCCCGCCGCTCCCGCCCTGGTTGCCAGGGGCTGATGATTCGGTCCAGCCTCGCCGCGGCTCCTGTCCTCCCTCCCGCGCGGGACAGTGCTCTGTCTCCAAAGCGTGGGCTTTTCTTGCCCACGAGATGGGCCAAGAGAGCCGAAGCGATCGCAGACACGCGGGGATGGACGTGACACTCCCCGTGACAGCACAGGGGCTAGAGCGCACCCGTGGCCCCCGCTGCCCGGGACCAGACCTCGGCCCTGCCCATCACCAGGGTTTGCCAGGCCCCGGGGCAAAAGCATTTGACTCAGCAACGTGGTTCCTGTCGTCCCAGCCTGTTTTCCCCGTATTTTGTTGGGTTTTCCCGTTGCACCCTTTCCCTCACGTCCCGATCCGCAGCCTTTCCCTCCGCCTTCCCAAGAGACAGGCACCCTGGTTTCTTGCAACTTGAAGCCATTCCCCCAGAGGCCAGCGAAGACGGGAGGTTCGGGGGGGCTCTGAAGGCTGCGATGGAGCCCGGTCCAGCGCCTGCTGGTCCCAGGCCCTGGTGCCTGAGCAGGGCGCGGGGTGCAACCCCGTGGAGCTCTTCCCCCTGCCTGCCCGAGGATGGGAGCAAGGGCCGTGCCCCAGCTGAAAGCGACCCACGAGTCAGCCCCACGCAGGGCAGCCCACTCCTCTCTCGGAGGCGCCTGGCAGGATCCCCCGAGCTTTCATCGGCCGCCCGGTAAAGTTGCTGAAATGTCACCTTACGCACTGTCCCTGCCAGCTGTCCTGGGCAGGGGAGTCCATAGAGGGAGAGAGCCTTTCCCCAGCTTAGGCGCAAAGGTGATGCCGTGTGATTAAAGCATTGACACAGAGCAAGGACAACAGCGGAATGTAAAATAACCCCGCGTTGGAAAGAAGGAGCAGGAACGGTGATCAGGACTCCTCTTGCTTTCTGGAGAAAACTGAATTGGTCGGCTGTGATTTGAGCCGCCTGATCAGTACGGAGAGAGATAAGCTGCTCCTTCTGGGCAACCTCAAACTTGTGTAGCCAGATTGGGTAGGAAACGGCCAAGTGAGAGCAGAGCAGGAGGGACCTAACTCTGGCGTTAGACAGGCACTACCCAGCCGATGACAGCTGGTGCCACCACCCAGCAAAGAGCCGAAGCTGGCTCGTTTTTCAGAGCTGAGCCCCTGGGCGGAGGCGCATCCGCACAGGCAGGCCGGGGAGCGACCGGTCCCCTCTGTTCGCTGCCGGTCCTCGACGGGGCAGCCGCTGCTCCCTGCTCTCTGGGGAAGGGAGAAGCCCCTTCTTGGAGGCACCAGGAGCTGCTGGCCGCTCCGACTTGGTCATCTTAGCCATGATAGATTGGGAGCTGATGCCCGGGTTCCTTTATGCTGTGTGACTGCCAGGGACATTTGACTTCCTGTGCTCGGGCTCCTTGAAATTCTCATTTGCTAACTCACACCCTGCTCCCTTCACACCAAGGCTGTTTTATTGTTTTATAGCCCTCCTTAAACTTCCAGTCCTCAAAGATCTCATCGTGGCAGGCTTCACACTTTCTCTCTTCCCAAAGCCCGCTGCCCTCGCTGTTTCCAGCAGTTTGGTCGCTTCCAAAGGTCCGTCGGGTGCCCGGCGAGCCCGCAGCCCCTGGCACAGCTCCCCCGAGCAACAGCTCAGGAGGTGAAGGAGTCAAAACCATTTTCCAGGGGCGCCTGACCAGAATGCCGTAAACATCTCGGGAAGGGAGAGAGGGACGCCCCTTTCCCCTCAGTATCTCTGTGTTTGGTGTTTTGTTTTGGTTTTTTGTTTTGTTTTGTTTTGTTTTCCCTGACGATGGGCTTCCCTATACCCTAAGAGATGCAAAGAAAGGTTTGGATGGGTACCCACGGCAAAATGCACCCGGGTCCCTTCTCGAGAGCAATTTGGGAGCGGTAACTCCTCTCTTAGCAGCTTTCCCTACCACTCGTTCCTCAAAAAGGCCGGCGTAATGCCGCGGAAATGACCTTCTGCCCATCCACGTTATTCCGACCCAATCCCGTTTTACAGGACAGATTCAGCGAACCTTTATTTAGCGAATAAAAGTTTAAAGCTGAAGGTTATTTATGGTTCCGCAGAGATAGGTCCTGAGTGGCTATTTAGAAGCACGTGATTCCAATAAACTTTGTTTTATGGCTTGAGAGTTGACAAGCCAAAATATAATTCCCACCATAAATTAGTTTAAGAGCATACAAGTGCAGATGCTTTCGTTCCTGGAAGCAGTAATCGGGAAAGTGTTAGCAGGGAACCGTCTGCGGGAATGCGGCCGTGCAGGCACCTCTGCTCCCGGGTCCCCCCGGCCGCGGGGGGAGCGCGCAGTAAGTCCGCCACCAGCCTTCCTCGCTGCTACCGCCGCGCTCGGGCTCTCTTTGTGCCCCTGGGAACTCCCTTCGTGGGAGTGGGGTACCACCAGGGCTGCTCCGCCCGGCAGCGCGGAACAGCTTTGCTTGGGAAAAGGGACAGGTAGAGCTCAGGTGGCTCGGGCAGCGCCGGGATGAGTGGGATGCTCCCCGTCTGAGATTTCTGAATTTAATGGCACATTTTATTTGAAGCTAACCTTTTTTTTTTCTTCTTTTTAATTAAAAAAAAAAAAAAAAAAAAAAAAAAAAGAAAGGAAAGGAAAGAAGGAAAGGAACGGCAAGGGAATCTTTAGTGCCGAAATGCTGATATTATTCCACTGTCCTCGCAAGCTCTGAACGCTATCAAGAGTGGGCAGAACTAAAACATAAATATTTTTTTTAACAAAAATAGGCTTGGGAAGCTCTGCCTAGTGAACTATTGATACCGAGGCAATTGCTCTGTGTGTAATACAATAACTCACCAAGATATCGCAGGAAGGCAACAGAAGGGGTGAAAAATCGCTTACAGAAAAGAAACCCCCAATATTAGTCATTTACTCTAAAATATAGGATGGGTTTCAGGAGCATTAGATTGAGCTTGTGGTTTTGTTTTCTTTAATGTGATCTTTGAATGTATTTATCAAAAGATTTGAAGGAAAGTTCAAGTCAAATCCGTCCTTCTATAATGCAAACAAAGACGCATGTGTCGTGGTTAGTGTTTGGTTAGTTAGGTGATCTTAAAGGCGACCTATCCTAGAGTAATCCGAGATTTATTCTTATAAAATTGTAGTTCTTTCTGTGCTTAGCATGGATACGATGCTGCATGGCACATTGTGGCATTTTATGGGTGATGGTTTAGCAAAGGTGATCTGAATATTTCATTTGTAAGTGACTGGATTACCACAAAACAAAACAAAAAAAGGCCTTTGTTATTCTTTTATTCCATCAGTGAAAGAGGGAGGTCTGACTTTTCGTCCCTTTAGAAATTATCCGGTATAAAATCTAGACTATGAATATTAAAAGTGAAAAATCACACCCCAGACACAGAGAAAGCATGTGTTCATAAAAAAACTGCCTGAATGCAACGTGGTCCTCACTCGGAAGGGGCTTCCTCCCCACCACTCCTCTGCTCGCAGGATTTACCACCAGCTCCTCTCTGCCTTCATCTATCAAATGTGGTCTGTAACTGTTCTTCAGAAATACCACCCGTATGTGGAATACAACAGTAACAAACGTTTTTGTTGCAACAGGTTCGGCAACATGGAAGGGCATCCACGGTAAGTAACCTTTTATTCCTTGTAGAGTTTGCTTTGCGTGAAAATCCTGTTTTTTCCCTTCAAACTGGAAGAATTAGAACTGATGAATATTGCTACCAAGAAAAAAAAAAAAAAAAAAAAGAAAGAAAGGAAAAGGTCGATGTCAGCATGTGAAGGTCTTGTGGAGTCAGTTTGTGGTACCACGTCATGATGCTGGCTAGCACTAAAAGTAGAGGTGCAGTTTCCCGAGGGTTTATTATGGGGCTGTACAGGTGTCCTCCTGCTCCTAAGCACTCTGAAGCAATTAGCAGCGTTTCCATTTTACCTCGGTGGGATTGTACAGCGCCTCCCCGTGCAGATCCCGGGCGGATCACGTTGTGTCCCAGCGCCTCACAACCTTGGCTACTCCCCCTCTTTTCTCCAGACGGGATTCCAAGCCGAATGGTGCCTGCTGTCTAACGTTAGCCTCGTTGGGCATACCCTGGTGCAGGAGTGAGGGAGGCGGTAGTGCGGGGGGGCTGTCAGCCCGGGCCAGCCGGGTCAGCCCACGCTGCAGCCGGATCGTGCGGGGCGGTCGCTCCAGTCCTCTGATACTAGGTGTCTCCGGGCAAGGGAGATTCAAACGTGGATTTAAAATGCTGTGAAGGCATGGAGGGGAATGGGTGTCTGAGTTTAGGAGGGCAACCTTTTACTGGAGGTGCTTTCGTGGTCCCACATGAGCTGCGCTGGGAGTACCGAGGGGAGGGCAGCAGATGAGCGTGTAGCAGGAAATGCTGTTGAACCTTTCTGGCTGCAGTAAGGAGCTAAATGCATTAGTCCTGGTGCTTCAGACTGAGACCGGTTTGTCTCTCAGAGAGGACAAGAAAGCCTGCGGTATTTGGAGATTCATTAGGTACACGTTACCCTCCCTGCTTCTGCCAGCCCCGCTCTGAGCCGGGAGCATGCAGAGGAGCGGAGCTGTGTTTGTTTGCGTTTCTCCCTGTTTCCTCTCCTTGCTTGCTGATAAATAATCTCTTTAACTGCTTGTGCCAGGCTTCTCTTCCTCTTTTTGCCTTACTTTGCGATATTGGTTTTCGAACCCTTTAAATACGAAATAAAGAATCGCCTCCAGCGTTGCGGTTTTATTTGTGTTCCATAGGTAGCTTTCCTCCCCCCATAGCTCAGCCCTGCGCTGTGTAGATGCCCTTGGCATTTTATTCCACGGCCGGCCCTAAATGTATGGATTACTTGTTTTCTGCCAACGTACATTTAGCATACTGATTATGAACCAGAATACAAAAAGCCTGATAGATCAAAAGCATTTTGTATGGGCAGTTGAACAGGAGGTGAATATATAACGCTTTTGTTCATCAATAACTCTTTGGCTTTGACCTGTCTGAGCAAGTCGTGCAATAAGGTGAAACGCAGGTCACAGCGTCTAACAAATATGAAAATGTGTAGTATTAAACAGAGCGGGGAGCTGCTGCTTCCCCAGACCCATCGCTTCTCCCCGGGCAGCCCTCGGCGGTCTTGTCCGCTCCCGGGGGCTGCCCCAAAGGCGAGCTCGCTTTTGGAGGGGAGAGTGTTACCCTGCCAGTTCAGCCGGGTGGTTAATAACACACACACACACCGGGGCGGGGGGGGGGGGGGGGGGAAGGGGGGGAGGTATCCCCTCTCCCCTCAGAGAAAGGAGGAGAAAGCGGAGCGAGCCGCTTAAAATAGTTGGGTGGAGATTTAAATAATCCGAATGGGGGTCCGGGGGGGGGGACATTAGGGACACAAAGTCGTTTCGAGTTGCACTTGCTGTGAAGAAGACACCACTGCAGTGGTAAGAAAGCAGATGTTTAAAAATAGCATCCCCCAGATCAGGCAGCTGGGAGTTGGAGGCAGGCAAACAAACCGGTACACATCGCTCGGATAAACGCAACACCCCCAAATCTGCCCTCCGCAGTGGTTGGATGTATCACACCCGCACCATTATTTGTCCTTATGGTGCCTGTTTTAAATAGTGGAAGGAGAAGAGGTTGACCGCAGGACAGCAGTGAGGAGCTGGGTCAGACACAATTCATGAACTTTTGTACTCCTGTGTGCTGCTGTCGACAAAGTAAAAATAATGAAACTTTGTGATATGTTTGTAAATGATTTCGGCTGACCTCTCGCCCTGCCCTTCACCATAAACGCTACGGCGGGGAGAACCTGGGAGGGTGCGAGGCTGCGGCTCGCAGGCAGCTCGCGGGGATAATAGCTAGACCAGCATAATGGGATGAAGGTAAATTTGGAAACTCTCTGCTTCCCGAGAGCAACTAACTCCAGCCTATAACCTCCTCTTTTTTCACCAATCGCTGTTTCTGTTTTCGACTGTTTTGCTTCTGTTTCGATTTTTTAAAATTCTCTTTTCTTTGGGGGTGTGTGTGTTTCTGATTAAAGAAATATCTCTTCAGATTCGTGTTAGCCTAAATAGATAAAGACTCTTTTCTAAATGATTTCAAGTATTATTATTCTAAATAGCGCAATTTGACCGGTAACATCCATTTTCCATAGCGAGGACGTAAACGGCAGAGCATTTCTGCTCTGTGAGCAGCAGGTCTTTCTGAGAATTTGGTAGGCGAAATTCGTGGCTATAAATTGGTGGGGAGTCGTAGAGCTCTATTGCAGCGATAATAACAAGCGTGTATCTTTTCTGAAATCCCACCTTCCTGCAAATGCGTATTTCAGAACTGAGTCCCAGCAGAATAGTTTGCATTCCTCAGAAGACAGTAAGGACTAAGAGAATTGCAAAGACCTGCCATATTGTAGATGAAAACAGAATGTTATTACGTTGTCTATATATACCCTGTAGAACCGAATTTGTGTGATATTCATATAGTCACAGATTCGATTCTAGGGGAATATATGGTCGATGCAAAAACTTCACCTTTCTGCAAATGGTTAGAAGTTTAAATACTGGTGGAATCAAAAGGCATGTGCGTGCTGAACACTCAGAAATTACAAAAGTTTTGCTGCCTCGCTCCTATTTGCTAGGTTTTAGGACGTCTCTTAAAATTTCAGTTGTCGTTCAGTCGTAACTCTCACTGACAGACTGTGAATTTAAACAGTTAATCTCACCAGAAGTTACAAATTTTCTGGAAGAAAAAAAAATTATCTACCAATCAGTGAATGAATCTTTAAAAAGATACTCATAAATTAGCTAGATACGCCAGACATTAGCAAAATTTTCCTGTCAAGTGTCCAGATCGCATCAAAATATTTACGGCAGCAGCAAAAGTAGCATTCGCCTCACTGGAACGTATTTACTTGTGCTCCAGGAATGATATTGATGAATGAAGACCGAATTTATCTCATTAAACCCGGGATATTTTTAACCTAATTAAATGCTGTCTCCAGTTCAATTGATTGAACTTTAGTGGTTAAAAGTGAACGGTTTCTTGCCATCTGTATGATTTTACATACATACATGTATAGATTTGCACATATACGCGTGCGTTTGCGTCTGTGCGCGCATACGTATACCCGCATATATATTGAGGCTCGCAAAGTGAATGAGAAGTTACTGATTGCCTAATTTTATTCAGCAGAACTAAATTCTGGTAACTTTTGGATGACCTCTGCGAAACAAAGACAGGACAGATCTATTGTACATCATATTACCATCTTCTTTGATGGCTTTTCTCTTCCTCGCCTCCTTATCAGTTTCCTCCCTTTTAATCCCGCTTCAGCTCCCCACTCCGTGTGTTTCTTTAGATATTTTTATTTAAAGCGAGGTGACAAACCCCGGTGGCGGTTGCGGCTGGTCAACCAGGCGGCGGGACATCAGCCACCGGGGCTGAGGGAAGCCAGATCAGACAAAAGCCTGGCCCTACCTGGGGGCCAGGGGGGCGGCCGCCGCCCCAGGGGTACCCCTACACCTCCGGTACCTTATTTGGGGGGTGCGACCCGCCGGAGAGGGGGGTCACTCGGTTACAGGGATATTATTGAGTGAAATCGGTGGAAATGCTGAGCTGCGGAGAAATCCGGTGATCGGCTCCCGCCTCCCCATTGGCCGGGCCGGTCACATGCCCGCCTAACTTTATTCAGTTGACAGCAAGTAGGAGGGCTCTATGGCAGGGGAAAAAAAGACAACACGAGAAAAATTAGTATTTTCTACCTTCAGAAATTAATGGCCATGAGTTCGTATATGGTGAACTCTAAGTATGTGGATCCCAAATTTCCTCCTTGCGAGGAATATTTGCAGAATAGCTACCTAGGCGAGCAGGGGGCCGAGTACTACAGTGCCTCGCAGGGCTCTGATTTCCAGCACCAGGGACTCTACCCACGGTCAAACTACAGCGAGCAGCCCTTTAGCTGTAGCAATGCCCAAGGCTCTGCCGTGCAGCCGCGGGGTCACGGACAGGAGCAATCCGGCCCAGCGAGCCACTTCCCCGGCCAAGCAGAGCATTGTCCACCGCCTCCAATGTCCAACTCGCGAGCCTGCAGCCAGCAGCCGGCCCTCAAACCCCCAAACGGGTCAGCAGTTAAGCAGCCAGCAGTAGTTTATCCCTGGATGAAGAAAGTCCATGTTAACTCGGGTAAGGATCCTCTTCTTACTTTGCTCTTCTACCCTGCTTCCGATGGTCCTCAGCGACGCTCGCTCGAGTCCCTGCCAGACTCGTGGACGAGCTTTTTAAGCCGAGGTAGCCAATTACACTCGTCATAAATTTTTATTGCTGAGGAAATAGGCCGTTGGCCATGCGGGGCTTTGCCGTGCAAGAGAAAACTCCATTTTAGGAGCCTGCTAGAGGCTCCCAGCCCACCTAGCTGCCTGTGCCCGTGGTGCCTGCCTTAAACGAGGGGGAGAGCAGCCCGTCCATTGTAAACAACTGGGACGAATCCAGCCCGGCCACATGCTCGCAGCTCGTAAGGTTTTCTTTTGTAAAGTCGAACCGGCAAGTCAAGATTAGCTTTGTAAAGTTCTCCGTATTTTTTTCCCAGTGAATCCCAATTACAACGGAGGGGAACCTAAACGCTCCCGCACAGCTTACACCAGACAGCAAGTCCTAGAACTGGAAAAAGAATTTCATTTTAACAGGTACCTGACCAGGCGCCGCCGTATCGAGATAGCCCACACTTTGTGTCTCTCTGAGCGCCAGATCAAGATCTGGTTTCAGAACAGAAGAATGAAGTGGAAAAAAGATCACAAACTGCCCAACACGAAGGGCAGGTCTTCTTCCTCTGGTTCAAACCCCCATTTACAGACTGGTTCCAAGGACCATCAGACTGACTTGACAACTTTGTAGAAGAGGTGAAATTTTCCATTTCATCCTTCGCTTCTGACCAGTACTGTACATAACTGACACTGCCCAAGCAGAACCTGCATGTAGCAGCTAAGGACTCGAGAAACTGTCATCTTTCTTTAAGGTACTGTTGTACAAAGGAGACAAAATGACGCTACTTTGGACTTTATTTTATTTGCCTCTGCTAGCACAACCTAAAAAAAAAAAAAAAAAAAAAAGAAAAGAAAAAAAAAGGGAAAAAAAAGGGGGGGTGGGAGACAAAAAAAAAAAAGAAAAGAAACATCAATGCAGGCAGTGGGAATTGGGAAAATATTAAACGAGACCTTCTGTCCATAAAAAGTAATAAATCATTGAAAATGAAACTGTCCTGTGTTTCAGTTTGGAATTCGAAAGTGAAGGTTTGATGCTTTATTCTGGGATTTTTACTTTTAATTGTCTTTTTATCCCATGCAATTTCGGGAGGATGCGTTTGGACAAGTTGAGAACAGGAAATTTATAGCATAGTCTTTTATTTGAACATAAAGACTAGTAATTGTGAACTTTTTGTGCTGCGTTACCTTTCTTGGTGTAATGAAAGTACTTGCTCATTTCCATAACGTCTCAGAAGATGTGCATAGGAATTAAGTGAAAACGGGTTATTTTATGTACTGATAGTGTTAGCGTATTTATTTATTTGTTACATAGAAGAGTGAAGATAAAAAGAAAAATAGTCAAACCAAAAACGGGGAAAGGAAGCTGAAATACAGTACTTCTCCTTCCCAGTCTCATGAACACATGTATAATGTTTACTTGTCTTGAACGTACACAACTTTCTTGTCCCTTTTTTTGAATTTCCTTCTTTGTGAATAGGAAAAGCGTCCCTGCTTCTTACCGTGTGCCATCTAGGGCTAACAGGCTTGAAATCTGTTTCCAAAGTCTGCTTTTGCTTTCTACTTTAAACCATCGATACCTCATTTAAAAAGGAAAAAAAAAAAAAAGAAGACCATAAACCCCCCAACCCACACAACAACAACAAAACCCTAAAAAGAAACCCACAGAGTGAAAAATTAGTGACATTTCTGATATTTCTGATATAACCTGGGCCATTCAAAGCTCAAAGCTGAATGCATTCTTTCTATCAGATATTAATTTTTTTTTTTTTTTTTTGCCCAAGAGAGAGGCAGGCTATGTGGGTCGCTACTTTGTTTTGTTTTGGGTTTATTTTGGTTAGTTGGGTTGGTTTTTTTTTTGGAAGAGAGTGATTGTTTTTAAGCGAACCACGAGACATGACTGCAACGGTTGGAAATCTCAGCAAGTTGCTTTCAAGGAAACGGGAAAGGCTCGGGTGGGAGCAGAGCTGGTCTAATACCCACGGATTTGTCCCTGGCTGCTGGCTGCTTCGTGCCAAAGTTTTAGTACGTTGTAACTACCAAACCCAGCCAAACCAGCTCCCTCAGCCACTTACACCTCCGCTCGGGCGATTTGAAAGCTCAGCCCTTATCTCCTGTACCCTCAGGGCAGCCTGGGAGAGGGACCACATCATCGAAATTGTAACGAGATGATCCCTTTATTAAAAAGAAAAGGGGCAAAGAAGGAAACCCAGAGCAAACACTGGAGGGAGGTGGAAAGAGCACGGGGTGAGCTAACGTGCCCATCTCCAGGCTGGGTGCTTCCCACCGAGGACTCATTGCTTTCCGGGCTCGCTGGGGAAAATACTGTCCAAAATGGGCTTAAATTAATTCGAAAATAAAAGGCGAGCTTTTCAACAGGAGTGCATTCGGCAGCATTAACTGTGCCCAGCGGTTAATTTCTGCCCTTTTCTCATCCCTAGAAGTCCGCGAAGTGTCTTGTAAGACTTGGCCTTTTGTTTTAGAGCCTGGAGCAAACTCTTTGTTCTTCCTTAGGGTTAGCCCAGTTCTCAGACTTGCACATGGCAATACTTGAATATCTCCACGTCGTGATATTAAAGATGGATATTCCCGCATTATTCGCATCATTGTTTCTATGACAAAAAGCACCGAGTTCATACATAGTAAAGACGTCTTTTTTCTGACGCCTTCACGTTGAGAAGCTGAAAAGGTATTTTACTGAAGTTCGGCTAAATTGCAGGAACAGGTTCACCCAGAGGACAAATTTTCTATTCGATTAGTTGTATTTCAGCCGGGAAGAGTGACCTCTAAACCCTTAACCTTTTGGACCCAAACTACCCTTCCCTTTCTCTGGCATGGAGAGCAGCTAGCAGCAACGCTTGAGGAGGGAATTCCTAAGACAAGTTTTCAAGTTTTGTTACACCCTGTTCCTGAGGTAGCAGCCTTTCGTCTCCAGAGTTGCCCAAAGCCCTCCCTTTGCTCTTCATAGAAATCTGGAGAAAGAAAAAACAAAACAAAACAAAATAAACAAACAAAAAAACCCCACTCTGACTGCTTTTCATGGAAATCCCCCTCCCGGACCCCCGCTGTTTACTTAAGTCTGTGATAAGTTGGCTGGGAGCAGGGCAAACGTGTTATTCGACAGAGAGCTACCAACTTTGGCATATGTAGTACAGTGCTGGAAAATAATGGCCTTGGATAAGCAAATCCTTGCTTTGTGCTTCTTATCGACAGAGATGGCTCCCGAAGTTAAAGGGCCAAATTCTGCTCCCAGATTTCCTTCCCTCGCCCACTGAAGTCAAACAGGGACGTAGCTGCGAGCAGAATTTTTCTCATTGTCTTTTGAAATGTTAATATCTCCAGGACGAGTGTTGGGTTCAGCAGGCACAGCTCTTACAACCCTGTTTGCAAGTCCCCTTTGAGCGATGCTGGGGCACTGTAAGTTTACATAGTTGTAATTGCGCTGTGAGCTTGGAGAATACGTGAACTGGAGGCATAAAGTACCAAAAAGAAATAGTTTCCAGCTGCCAATGCTCCGAAGGGTCAGGAATGTCTGTAATAACGACCAGAAGCACCCACTGGTCATTATCTCCTGTGGAAAACAAACCTGAGGTTTAGTTCTTATTGGTTTTTAACCCTTCCCCAGAGTTATTTTGTGTCGGAAGGAAAGCTGGTTAATTTTGTTTATCATGGGTGAAACCTTGTGCGTTGGAGCCTTTGTTAAATGGTTGCATTGTCCAGCAACGCTCTCACCTCTGTTAAAGTGTGATGCTTTTTATAGATTTTACCAATGTTTTGCTGCCATTGATTAAAGCGTTATTTATACTAATTGTCGCCTGTAGTTTTGATGTAAGCCCTCCATATACATTTGAAATAATAAAAGGTGTAGAGAAATAGATTCTGGTTTGTACCTTGAACAAACAGTCCTTACAAGGTGGGTCTCTCTTCTGTGAAAATGCTGGTCCCTCCCATCATTACAGTGTTAAAGGATGAGTGACTCTGCATAGCATCCTTCCAAATGTCCCTTTGAACAGGTTTGCTGATTGCCCTAGCCATAATGGTGTGACTCTAGGCTAAGCTGGAGCTTATATTTACATTTAGGCTGCAGTTAAAAGTGCCTGTCATCCATTTGCTACTGCTTTGCATTTAACAAGTCCTCCTAGAATGACTCCTGGATTTATGCATGTGTGGTGGGAGGCAAGGAGCCACACCTGAAGTCACCTCGATCCCCACACAGATGTGTGCCTTTTAGGTGAGTCCTGGAAGGAACCAATTTAAAAAAAAAAAAAAAAAGGAAATTTGAAATTAAGGTGCAGTGGCTAGCTTTCTCTGATACAAACGAAAGATCACAAGAAAACACAAACTTGGAGAGTTTAAACTTCCCGTTCACCTAAGGCAAACATCATCTTTTTTCTCCCCTGCGTAAGCACCTCAGACAATAACACACACCTCTGGCCAGGAGAAGTCGATTGCACTGTTTTTGTCATAAGTATTTGTCACTGAGGACTTGTCCTCTTCTGGAGCGTGGTCAAGGCACGGGTCCAAAAAGAGACTCTCTTGCTCAGCCCGGGGAAGGAGTTTGGTGCACGGAATAAGGCATGTGCCCTTACTGCCTGGAGTGCGCGGAGGGGAGGGTGCGGGTGCGTTTTCTAAGCACACGCTCGCTAAGTTTAAATATCGAGGCACATTTTGAGATTATACTTTCTCTCTCTGCTGGTTAATGGCTCCTCCTGTTACTCCCGATACATCAATACAGTTCTGTATATTATATCACCACTAGTCGTTAAGGTAAGAATGAAGAGGAAAGGCAGAGTCAATAGCAAACCCCCACTCACTGTACAGTACAGTAAATAGGGACCTCTCGTTGCAGAGCCACACCGCTTCCAACGGCCATGTTTGTTAGCCCTTTCCCCTGATTCTTTTTGCTTTTTTTTTCTCTCTTTTTCTCCCCCCCCCCCCCTCCCCTCCCGCCCCCCAAGCCTAGAGACCAAAATAATCTTGCTAGGAACAGTCATAACAGGCAGAATTTCAAAGTGCAAGGAAGATGATAAGAATAGATTTCTACAAGTCCTGACCACGTGATTTGCGAAATAATTAATTCAGCACGTCCCTTAAGAAACACGGAGTCGTCATTAATCTGCCAAGCAAAGGACTCTATCAGACTTGAAAACTGAAGAGATCCCAAGAATATAATATACAAAGGGTGCAGTCCCTCTCTCTGCACACCTAGCTCTTTGGTAGCTGCCGAAAAAGAGACGCCCGGTACGTAAACATTTTTTACTTTTATTCCTTCTTATTTAAGCCTTAATGAACTCAGCTGTCAAACGCTTGACAAATAGGGCACGCTGCTTCCTGATTTCCAGCTCGGCAGCGGCCGGGAGCCGGACCGGGCGCAAGCGATGACCTTTGCTTCCCAGGGAGCGAGGGGAAGAGGGCGAGCGCGGAGCGCCGAGGAGCCCCGAGGAGCCCCGCGGAGGAGGCAGGCTGACCGCTGACGGCGGCCGCCTGCGCGGGGAGGCGCGGAGCGGCGCGGAAGGAACAATGTGGCTGTCAGGGCAGCCGCTGCTCGGTCCCACCGGCAGGGAAAGGCCCTCAGCTCCTTTGCAAGGGGGGGTCGTAAATTTCGCCGTGCCTCTTGACAGCGGGGCCGGAGACAGGGCTTTCCCCCCGCCGCCTGCACAAAGGCCGCCCGGGCCCCGCTGCCCCGGCCCCGCTGCCCGCTCCTGCCCTGCCCCGGCCGCCCTCTCGCTCCGCCCGAGCCTCGCCGCCCGGCACAGGGCAGCCGAGAAGCTCGGGCACATCCAGCCACCCCGAAGAGGGCTCATCGCCTTCCAAGCCCCCGATCAATATCCCGCACTAGGGGGAAGTGGGATTTGTGTTTTTATACAAAGCCATTCTCTATAAACTCCCTAGAATATGAACGAGGAGGCTGAGAGTTCGCTGTGAAATCCCAGGGTCAGCTGGAAATACTTTCTGCAAACAGGATATTCTTTATTATCCCTTGCTGGAGTAATTTCTAAAAACCCCTAGATTGTAGCTTTTTATTACTTCCGTTTCGGTGGCAGGACAGAGACAAAGTTTCCTATGTTATGAATTATACATTCAAACAATAACACATTAATTCAATTATTCAAAGATGACAAATGTTTATGTGCTTTAGTAGTGACTAAGGAACAGATTTGCTACTTCACGAGAACTCCTACATTTTTATCAATGAAGTTGTATACTATCCTGTTGGTCCGGGAAAGAAACCAAACTCCACCAAGACACGCAGTAAAACGGACCCGAACGTAAATCGCAGCCCTTTCATAAGAGCGTTTATTCCCGCATATAGCCCGGGCTATTTTATCAGTTTGACAATTGCCGGAGTTGTTGTTATAAATCATCATAAGTAATTCCTGAAAGGGTGCGAGGCTGCTGGGGGGCGGGCGGAGACTGTAAATCTTTCTGTTTTATTGCTCTATGAACATATGCTCCGATTGAAGAAGTCTTAGATCCTTTACTGGAGACAAATTCACGCAAAGCTGGAGTCCCACCAGCCAAAGGATTAACATTTCCTTAATACTTTTTCAGTTCCCTTTACGATGTCTTAATTCTGGTGACGGTGGCGAAGGTGCTCCTTTCTTTCAGCCGTCCTCCATTTTCACATTAAATTTCGCTTTTTTTTTTTTTTTTTTTTTTTTTTTAAAGCCCTAGGCTCTGAAAAGACACCCGAGGGCTGTGGGGCTTTTTTTTCCAGGTGGTTCCGAACTACCTTCCAAAAAGACATTTTCTTCTGAATCCTCTTCGTGCTCTTTGCTCGACCGGTGCCTAGATCCTCCCTCGCACTTTTGTGTAGGAAGCGAAAGACCTCTCCGTCATCCAAAATGTCTAAACAGCGGCCAGAATTATGTTCGGCTTTGTGTGTATGTACACAAGTATGCAGAACACGCTGTGCGTGTAGGGGTTGCTGTATGTACACACAGACACGCGAGCGCGGGGGGCTCTGCAAAACTACCCAGACACCGAAATATATGGCTGACGGAAAAGGATATAAAGAACCATTACCTCTTACTTGAGGCGAGATTTAAGTGCATCATTTGGAAGAAATATAGGATTATAAATCCGAAGCCGTACACAATAATTTACATTGAACTTATGTTTCCATCACTGGACTCCAATCTTTTTATAACTGGTTTGCAAAGTCAGGAAAAGCAATGTAATTTAGATAAATGTTACAATGCACTTACGGTTAGTATTGTAAGGTAATACGTTACTGTCACATCCCCATGCTTTGGATGGTAATGAAATCATAGCAGATGTTAGATTAGGGGTGGTGTATTTATAGCTACAGATATGTTAGAAAAATCAAACAGGGGAGCTAATATAAATTTTTTTCTGCCGAACTGGAATTGTTGGGGAGCTTTGTGGGCACACATGACAGATATACATCGGGTTTGCTCTATGTCTTTTCATACACACGGAGAGGGGAGGCAGGCTCAGGGCAGACACACACACGCACAAATGTCATGAGGTTGTTTTTTTTTTTTTTTTTTCCCCAACGCTTCTTTAGCCTCCAGACAGGGGTAGTCCCCGCTGCCCCGCATCTTCTCGGCAGGGAGAAGGGGAAAGCAAAAATTCGCGCACGCCAGTGAGCCCCAGCGCCTTTCCGCGAGAGCAGCGCTGCTGCGGAGCTGCCGCCGGCGCAGACTCTCAGCTGCGGCCGGTCCCAAATACCTCCTCTTTCTCCGCCGGCAATTTCTGCGCCCTGGGATCATCCCGCGGAATTCACCTTTTCCCTGGCTCCGCCAGCCCCGCGGGGCGCGTAAGTGCGGGGGCCGCCACCGCCGGCCGCCGCGGAGCTCTGCGGGAGAAGCGCGGTGTCGGCAGCGCGGCCCGGTGCGCGGAGGGCGGAGGGGAGCGCGGGAGCAGCCCGGTGCGCCGGGTCCGGCGCGGCAGCCCCGCTGCGCGGGGGCGCGGAGAGCGCGGCAGCCTCGGCCCCGGCGAGCTGCTCCCGCGATCACGTGGGCGAATATGCCTGTATTTTAAGGCAGTGCCTATATTTGTGATTATAAAGGGGTTTTTCCTGCTCGCCCCCAAAATTCATCAATGGCCGCACGATTTAAAAACAAAACAAAACCCGAGCCGGCCAATTGCTGCCTTTGGTTACTGGCGGCTGATGGCTAAAGGGTTGTGTGTTGATTTTTTTTTTTTTTTAAAGCCAAACAAATTCCGATTTCCACTCGCTCTCTTTTATTGGTAGTTGAGCCTGAGCCTGTTTTCGTTCTATCGGGAATTCTGGTGCGTGGAAATATCTGTAAAACCGCAAGATCAGGTTTAGGAGAGTATTGTCTGCAGACAAAGGGTGAAGGATATATTCTATGAACTGCAAGCGCAAATCCTGAAAAGTGAGGACCCCAGGTTTATGATAAATTGATACACAGGTAAGCAACTGCATGACCAAATGGGACCTTTAACCACAGGGGCTGCATTATCGCCTTTACTCAGAGACTGTCTGGAATTTGTTTGCAATCTCTTCCCATAACGGCTGGGAATGCATGGAGTGGTCTCCACCTCCTTGAACGTTTTAAGCTGTATCTTCTTTTTATTATGCTCTTTAAATAACAAGTGGACTCCTTTCCAAAGGCTAGGGGAGGACTTTTATCCCGATCCCATTCCCAACTTTCGGTGGTTTCAGGAAGGGAATTACAAAGAAGCAGAGAAACGAGGGAGAGGCAACTTTGCTAGATGCTCCCTTTGCCAAAGTAAGATTGAGCATCACGCTAATGTGTTGCCGTGGATAGCCGGGCAGGGGGTAGCCGTGTTGATTTGTAAAGGGCGATTTAAAATAGGCTCATCGGTAATGTAGCTCCTACATAGGGTCTCTTAAATATTCCTGCCAAGTGCCTTCCCGTACCTTTTCCCCTCGCCGTGCATTCGGGTTTCTCAATGGCTGTTGTTTTCCTCCCCCAGTTGTTTCAGTGTTGATATTACCGGTATGCTCATGCCTTCGAGTTACACACACTGTTTGAAGCACGGCTTGATATTTATCTACCGAGAAGTTTCTTGCCCCGCATTTGTGCGGTTTGATCAATAAGGCGGTGGGAAGGTGCCTGGGGGGTATCGGTGCCTCTCTGGGCGGACTGGGGGGCTGTAAGCGGTCACACAGCCTCCCCGCATACATTTGCAGCTCACTTCCCTCTTGGGCTGCTGCAACCAGCCCGACTCTCCCAGGAGCGCCTCTTCCCACTGTCTTATGGCCTGCCTGGAGCCCGGGGGAACTCTCGGTTATGTTTATTAGAGAGCCCCCGCGTAAAGCCCGGCTTTGTGCCGGCGAGCAGGAGCGGGTGTAAGGCTGCGCCGGACCCTGCCTGCCCCGAGTCACCCGGACGAGTCCTCCGCGGGGGCCAAGGCGCCCCGCGGGACAGGGGGGCGAGGGGAAGGGGAGAAAGTTGGGGTATTGTTGTTTGGTTGGTTTTTTTTTTTCTTTCCCTTTCTGTTGCGTGTTGCTCTGCTCGATCAGAAGTTAAAGGCAGTGAACATTTTTCTTAGCTGTATGCCTCCAAGCTGCTGGCCTGCCAAGTTAGTCAGCTGAATCCAATTACTGCAAGCAGCATTTCATTTGGCTCGATGGAAGCACTCACTTATAACTTCACCTAAAATTTCAATAATACCTATATTGGGCCCACGCCTGAATAATTCTAAAGATTTCCCTGGGTTTAGCTCTGGCAACTTCTTCTCCGAGGTGGGCTCTGCAGGAGCAGCGCTGGGAGCAGAGCGCAGCCCCGGCGTGCCCGGACTCCCAGCTCAGCAGAACAAACTTTGGGGCTATTCCTGTGGCCGTGGAAATCTCGGTATTTGGCCAAGCTCTCGCCAAATAAAGCAGGTCTAGAGCAAAAACGCTATCGCTCGTGAGACTGAGGAGCCTCTTCGGAAAGGGATGAGAAGTCGATAATTAATTAGGCACAAAATGAAAACTTACCGTTTAATCATCAGCGGCTAACAATGACTCGGTTTGCAATACTATGATCTCTCCGCTCAGGGGCTAAGGTGCAACGCAACTTACGCTGCCTTCATACACCCTGTAAAGTGCTATTTCTAATGAACCCTCTTAAAAAAAAAATAAAGCACTTAAAGTTGACGTACGCCCACGTGAATATATTATATAAGACGTTACCGGGACAGGCCCGGGCCAAGAACCTGAGCGAGCATCATGTGTAATCATGAAGCTCCACTTCCCTAACTCCAGTTTGCCAGCATAAATTAAGGTGATTTGGAGGAGGAATGTTGCATCCTACTGGGTTTGGGTAGGGAGAGAGAAGACTTGGTGGAAAGTTGTAAGGTCTGTTGTGTTGTGAGCTATTGGAGGCGCTTCCGTTGGTTGTTCATTAAGTGGTGAGTTATTGCTATACGAGCCAAAGGTCATTTCAAAGGCTTATGGTGGCTAGATATCGTCTTTATAATGATCCTGGCTTCTTTGTGGGGGATTTTCTGGCACTCTTAAGTTCTTAAAGTCCCGAGTCGACACGTTACACAGGAAATGCAAAATGCTCATTTCGAGCCGCAAATATTTGCGGCGTATTTTCAGCGCTGGGGTTTCTTCGCTTATCTTTCTTTCTGTTTTACCCGGGGGCTGGGGAGAGGAAGGGAGAGAGACCTGCGCTAGCTCTGTTCCCGCGGAGCGCTCCGTGGGCCGTGCGTGCGAGCGGCGGGTGCGGTGGCTGTCACCGACGGGGGTGACGGCAGCTCCCCAGCAATGCCGCTCCGGTCCCCCCGTGCGCTGCCTGTCCGCGCCTCGGCCCGGGCGGCCCGGGGAGGCCGAGGCGGCTTCGCAGCCGCGGCCGGTGCGCGGGGCCCGGAGGAGCGGCTGCTGCAGGCCGCCCTGACCGGGTCCGGCCCGCAGCCGCGATATTTTGCTCGTTTCTTTTCTCCCCGCCTCTCTCAAAGAGCTATTAATAAATGAAGAGAAGCATCTGCCCTTTGTCTGGTAAAAGATCTGACGCGGACTGAGAAACACGGTGAGGGGTTGTGGACGAGAGGTGCATTTATTAACAAAGTCCTAAGGAAGAAAGTACAAAACAAAGCAGTTTGCGCTGAGAGTTCTCACTTCTGTTGCAGGTCCGTGCCCACGGATCATCCAAAGGACCCTGAAGATCCTACCCACACAGTTAAAGTCAAAAATCAAGAAAAAACATAAGTGTGGTGAGTTCTCTGAATTTCCTTTTCCATCCATCTCTCGCTTCCCCCAGCGCGACAGGCCCTTCGCAGGGAGCACGGCCCGGCCCCACAGAGCGGGGAGCGGTGCTCGGCGGCACCCGCCGTCGCGGACACCCGGGGCTTGCCGCCGCCCTCCACGCCAAACTAGTAACAGTCCGCAAAAAGCCCCGCCGAAAGCGGCCCGTGTCCAGAGGGAGCCCAGCCCGGCTGGGGAGCAGCCAAGCTCTGGACTCAGCCGGGGGGAGCGGGTGGCTCCCCGCGGGGGCTGGGAGCACCGCTCCGTGCTGCAGCCGGCACCCCCACCCCCCCGCCGCTCCTCCGTCTGCAGGGCCCCCCTCCACGATCCCCGGTGCTCTCGGCCCCCACATCCCCCCCGAAGGCGAGACCTTCCTCGGCTCAGGCGCAGCCCCAGCGGTGGGTGCCCGGTGCCCGCCCGGGGCAGAGGCTGCCCGTCGCCCGTCTCCGCTGCCCGCGGCCCGGCGCGGCGACCGGGTCCAGCGGCGGCTCCGGCGCTTTCCTTATATACGGGGCTGCCCCGGGTCGGCGGCCGGGAAACGTGCCGAGCGGGGGATTCTTTTGCCGGGCTCCCTCCTACGCTCCGGCTGCTTTGCACTTCTGAAAGTGCCGGGGCTTGGGAAGTGTTTTCCTTTTCATTCCTGGCCGGAGCGTTTACTGCCACGGCGCGAGCAGTCATAAATTTTGTTACAAACCGCAATGACAGGTGCATTGATATGCACCCTGAGAGCTCCGGCTGCTTTAATAACCGCTCCGCTGCCCGCTCTCACCGCCTCTTATTTATTCGGTATCATATTAGATATTGATCCTAGGCAGAATTAAGTGTAGTGGAAGTTTTAGTAGAGCACTGCTTAATATGACGGTGTCGGGAGGGAAGCCGCTGGCAGTGCCGGGCCGGTGCCGGCGTGGGCCGGCCGCGCTCCGCGCACACGCGCGGGGTGGATGCGTGGGCTGCCAGCTGCTCCCCAGACAGAGCTGTGAGAGGGTCGGTAACCTCCAAAAGCGCTGTGAACCAGTGGCGGGACAAAGACCCCCATTATCTTGTCCAATGCCTAGCAGTTCAGATGAGGTTAACCTTTCTGGAGAGGAGGAAGGGAAATCTGAAACACCGACATGGATACTTTGCGGTTTCCTACCCTCGGTGCCTCCGAGCCCACCTCCCACGGCTCGGCCTCACCATTTGGATGTCACTTTTTTTTTTTTTTCTTTTTTTCTTTTTCCTGGAGGCTGTTTCTGGCCAAACCAAGTGTTGAGCCCCTGCTTTGGTGTTACCCTATAAAAACATCACCCCGGGCCTTGCACTCGTGGAAAATCAAAACCTGGAAAGGTCTCTCTCTCTCTCTCCTTCTTTCTCTCACTCTCTCTCTTTTTAAGATCTAAAGATGAGCCACCAAACAGTTGAGCATTGTCCATGTGATTTATGGCCCATAGCCTTCTTTTTAGGTTCAAGCAGAGTTCACAAGCAGTTGGTATTTCAGAAAAGAAATAAGGCTTTTAACATCTTAACAGCAATATTCTTTCTTAAGATTCTGCGTATTCTTTTGGGAACTATATTTTACAAGGCACGTAAAAACCTACGCTTAAGGCAGTGTTGTGCTAATAAAAGTCCTCAGTCCAGACCACTCCCGAAAATGTAGATGACAGAAGTGGAAAATGAGAGGCAGAGTTATTTTGCAGAAAAAAAATACTTTTCAAGACTCGTCAAGATTATCACAGTGCATTAAAACTCATTTGAATCGCCACCGTCCATTTCCATAGACATTTTTTTTAACTAAAATTTTCCAGGAGAGGAAAACAGCTCTTTTCCCATTTCCATTAGCTTCGTAGATCATCCCAAGCTTTTGTTCAGGGAAGAAAAGGACCCCGGCGGTTTGTGACAGGGGATAAACCGCCGAGAGCGGCCGCAGATCGCAGCTTGCTGAGGTTATTCTGAGTATCCCAGTTAATTTTAGAGAACAGATCAGCGGTACTTGACGGTACCAATTGCTGCAGGAGAAAGAGCAGTACCCTGGTGGTATTGCTTAAGTACAGTTTGGGAAATGATAATTATCGGACACTGTTCAAAAACTTCTAGCTACTCTTCTCTGGTATGTTAATAGGCTTAAACCCTGAAGAAATACAATGAACCTTAAGATACGTTGAGTTGCAGGCTTACATTGTCAGGTGAAGTATGTGCTAATTTTCCAAAATTACTTAAAATGTCGGAGAAAACTCCTACCCGGCAAGAAAAATAAGAATAGGGAATATTAAAAAGCCGCAACAAAATTGCAGACGAGTTTCTACCTTGCAACAAGCGCAGAGAAGTTTCGGGTGCGGCAAGGGGAAAGGTAACAGCACCCTGCCCCAAAATGTCTGCCCTAAGGGGACTCTGGGCTGTCCCTGCGTTTTCGGTCTGAGCAGCCTGAGCTGGGGGGCCCGGAGGACGCAGAGGGGAACGCCATAAGTTTGCAGGCCGCAAAAAAGAAGAGAAACCCCGAAAAATTATCGCCGGTGGCTCAGATTCTTTCTATCGGGGACAAATAAAAGGGATGAGAAACGTTGGACGAGGGAATTTAATTCAATACAGAATTAAAATAGGGGAGCTGACCTGCGACTTCCTTTATAGTGCAAAGTGAAGGGAGTGAATGGCGCCGGTTATATTTTAACTCCGGAGGAATCTGGGGGAAGAAGGAGGCCGGGTTTACAAAGGGGACGGAATTTTTCTGCCTCTGCCCGGCTGCAGCCCGGGCTCAATCCATCATGTCAGCCCTGCGCGGCCGTGCGCACGCGTGGCGGCCGAGCGGGCGAGGGGGCGCGGGGGGGCAGCCGGCCGAAACGGGCCGGTGGGTCCCTGGGGACACCACCCAGCGTGGCCTCACGTCGCTCACTCAGAGCCCCGGCCTGCATCCTCGGGGGCCGGCCCACAGGAACTCCTGCGGGAACGGTCCAAAGACAGAACAAAGAAAGAAAACACCCCCCAAAATGCCTCAAGAAAGCAGCCTCTAGGAAGTCCCGCCAATGTGTCCCAGTTCCCCCCAGCACGATCGCTCTGGGGTGGCGCCTTCCCTGATGTCCTCTACTTCTCTCCTAGTGTGTGCTGCTCTCTCCCTGGTCCTTCCTCGGTTTGCCTTGTCTCCTTCCAAGTGACCCTGCTCCTTCCCTGATGTCCCTTGCTCCCTCCCTGGGTACTCTGGTCCTTCTCTGGTGTCCCCTGGTTCTTCCCTGGTGCCCTCTGCTCCTTCCTTGATGTCCTCTGTTCCTACTCTAGTGTGTCCTGCTCTTTCCTTGGTATCCCCTGCTCCTTCTCCAGTGTCCCTTGGTCCTTCTCTGTTTTCCCCTGCTCCTTCCTTCATGTCCCCTACTCCTAATCTAGTGTCCCCTACTTCTTCTTTGATGTCTCCTGGTCCTTCCTTGGTGTCCCCTGGTCTCTCTCTGGGGCCCTGCTACCTCCCCGCTGCCCCCGGTCCCACCTGCACAGCTGAACCTGGGGGTGCCTGGGTGCGGGGCATGCTGGGGCCGGCCCGGCCGCTCCCAGCCGGTGCCCCTCACACTGAAGGTCTCTTTTGTGTCCCTGCTGTCCCCCTCCCCAGGTGGCTGCGAGTGGCCCGGGCCGACGACGTGAGGCGCGGGGCGGCGGTCAATGTTATTTGAGCGGGGGCCGCGGGCCTCGGCGATCGCAGAGCGGAGGATGCAGAAAGCCGCCTACTACGACAACGCGGGGCTCTTCGGGGGCTACACCTACAGCAAGGCTGACGCCTACCCCTACGGCGCGGCCCACCAGCCCTACGGCCAGGCCAGCCTGGACGGCGAGTACCCCGGCTCCGCCTGCTCCGTCCAGGGCTCGGCGCCCGGCCGGGCCCCGGCCCACAAGGGCAGCGAGCTGAGCGGCAGCTGCATGCGGACGGCCGGGGGCGGCCCCGGGGGCAGCCAGCCCCCGGGCATCGGCGAGCAGCAGCCCCCGGCGCTGCCGCCATCGTCCCCACCCAACCCCCCTCCCAGCGCACCCCCTCCGAAAAAAGCCAAGGGGGGCCCCAACTCCTCGGGCTCGGCCACCGCCACCCTCAGCAAGCAGATATTCCCCTGGATGAAGGAGTCCCGGCAGAACTCCAAGCAGAAAAGCACCTGCGCCCCCTCAGGTAGCCCGACATGTACCCCCCCCCTTGCCCCGGCCCATTGCCCGCCCGGGGAGCCGGGCTGCGCCCCTCGGGCTGAACCCCTCGGGCTGAGACCCTGCCTTGTCCCTGCGCCTTGTCCCCTTTTCGCCCAGCTGCCACCATTCCCGGCTCGGGGGTCCCAGCCCTGCCGGGCGCTGCAGGTGAGGCAGGCTGGGGGCTCCCGCCCCGCTCCCCCTGCCAGCCCAGCGGCGGCAGGCGCGGCCCCGACGGGTCACGGCAGTGCCTGGACAGGCGGCCGCTGGGCGCCCCAGTGGGGAGGCAGCTGCGGCGGGTGTGTGGATCCCGGGAGAGAAGGGGTGGGAGGCCGCCCCCGGGCCCCCTGCGCCCCCTCCCCAGGCGCCGGCAGAGGGGGAGGGGGCGGAGGGGCTCCGAGGGATACCGGGGGTGGTGGTGGTGGTGGTGGTATGGGCTTTCGGGGGAGAACCAACGGCTCTTTGTGCCTCTTCCCCGCAGGAGAGAGCTGCGAGGACAAGAGCCCCCCCGGGCCGGCCTCCAAGCGGGTGCGCACAGCCTACACCAGCGCGCAGCTGGTGGAGCTGGAGAAGGAGTTCCACTTCAACCGCTACCTGTGCCGGCCGCGCCGGGTGGAGATGGCCAACCTGCTCAACCTGACCGAGCGGCAGATCAAGATCTGGTTCCAGAACCGCCGGATGAAGTACAAAAAGGACCAGAAAGCCAAAGGCATCATGCACTCCCCCGTCGGACAGTCCCCGGACCGCAGCCCCCCCCTGAGCGGCCCGAACCACGTCGGCTACTCCAGCCAGCTCCCCAGCGTCAACAGCCTCAGCTACGACGCGCCCTCGCCCACCTCCTTCGCCAAATCCCAGCAGAGCATGTACGGGCTGGCCGCCTACACGGCGCCGCTGAGCAGCTGCCTGCCGCAGCAGAAGCGCTACGCGGGCGCGGAGTACGACCCCCACCCCATGCAGAGCGGCGGCGGCGGCTTCGCCAACCCCAGCCTGCAGGGCAGCCCCGTCTACGTGGGGGGCAACTTCGTGGACTCGATGCCGGCCTCGGGCCCCATGTTCAACCTGGGGCACCTGCAGCACCCCTCCTCCGCCAGCGTGGACTACAGCTGCGCCGCCCAGATCCCTGGCGGCCACCACCACGGACCTTGCGACCCCCACCCCACCTACACGGACCTCTCCTCCCACCACACCTCTCAGGGACGGATGCAGGAGGCCCCCAAGCTCACGCATCTGTAGCGGGGCGGCGGCCGGCGGGGCCCGCTCCCCTCTCAATTACCTCACTTTTCTGACGGGACAGTGTGACTTTGCTCTCGAGTGCCAACAGTATTAGTGGATTTGTCTCCCCTAGCAGCTCCCCACTCTCTCTTCCGCAGCCCCGAGTAGGTCCGTGAGCAGGAGCCTTTTTTCTTAGAGCTGTTTTAAGCATGACAGTGCAATATACTGCAAACCGAGGGACTGATAAGCTGGTAATGATGTACTTGAAGGTAAGTCTTAGAGATGCCGTAGTGTTAGCAGCGTGTCATGCTGAGGTGTTTTAGACCAGTCGTGAGCGGTGGGAACTCGCCCGCGCGTAAGCTTATTTCAGAGAAGTTAATTTATGGATTCTTCCGTAACGTAAGGATCGCATCGGACTAAATGATAAGTATTTATTATTTTAAGCGAGACATTTTTGTATCACTGATTATTTATCCTCGTCTTAATGTATTTATGTGGCTATTTGTAGAGTTTCTTCACCAATACTTCGGGAGAGCGATTCAGGTCCGTGGTGATTTACATTTCACCTATTTAGTATATTCGGTCTGAGCTAGTTGAGAGAGTAGTCTTGAACAGTTGTAACAGTGGCTGGTGTTTGTAGTTTATGTAAGGATTAATTAAGACAGCAAGTCGTAAGTCATTAATAGAGTAAAACAAACTGTGGCATCACACAAAGGGCCGTTACACTTAAAAAAAAAAATAGCGAAAGTATTTTAAAAGTATTTATTTCTAACCGGCTGGCCCCGCTGGAGCGCCTCGGTGGCTTGGCTGGCGGCTGGCTCGGCCGGGTGAAGCCACCTTTAGTTGGAAGCGCAGCCGCTTTGAGGAGGCGATCTACAAAGCGGGGCGCTTGGCCATCTTGTTTCAGATCAAATCCTGCATACCAAAACCTCGGTGAGGTTAACATTTATTTATTGAATGGGTATCTATCGCACATATTATTAGTTCGGTGGGCTATTTTATTTTCCTTCTTTTTAATTTTTATTTTTATTTTTATTTTTTTTTTTTAATTACATTCTGGCTATCTGAAATAGGAAAGAAATTAGAAGCTTAGAACGCAAAAAAATTAGAAACCTTCTGATAGTGCTAATTTCATTAGGGTCTCCATAGCAATCCGCGCAGCAGCTGCCACCTCCTTTGTTATTTATACTGTTGTCTTTATACTAACCATAAATCAATTTTTTAGACATCTTTGGAAGCCCGAGCTTTTCCTCTTGTTTTTCATAAAAATAAACTTTGAAAGAAAATTGACAATCAGACGTAGACAGCCGAAGGGGAGCCGCCGAGGCGGGGTGCGGGCAGCGGCCGGGCGGTGCCGCCGCGCTCCCCCCGCGCCCGGCGGGGACGGGCCCGTCCCTTCTGCTTGCGGCGGAGGGGCACCGCCGCCTCCCTCTGCCACCAACGGGACAGCTAACACGGGGGAGAATTAAAAAAAAAAAAAAAAAAGAGAGGAAAAAAAGAAAGGAGAAAAAAAAAAAGAAGGAACGATGCTCTGAACCCTCGTGTTTCCTCCTCTCTAGTTACACGGCTGTGTTGGATCCCTCGCTGGATTTACAGAGATCCTTCTTTTGTAAACGGTGTCATTAAAGTCTCTTCCTGACGGTACATGTCATCCGAGAAGACTATTCTTATCTCTTTCTAAAAGTGTCGAGTTAAAGATTAATCCGAACTTCTGTATTCCCCACCAAACCGTCTGACGCGCCACTTCCCAGTTTGACAAACACTGCAGCTCCTACTCCATCCTCTAATGTCAGGACCTGGCATTCCTATTGTGAGAAATATTTTAACTCCTCCAATTCTGGTCAGCACAGACAAGTCTTCTGTCTTTCTTTTCTTCTTTTCTTCCCTGCTTTCTTCCTCGCCTTCTGGTATTTGTGTTTGGCTGGACAGTAACGATTCAAAATATTATTTAGGGTTTTTTTTCCCCTCTGTGCGATTTTAACAATGTCGTGCTACGTTGAGAAGTGTATCTTTTGTTAAATTTCACTTTTACCCAAGCAAATTTGGACATCTGTGTTGTAGATCTGTAAAGAAAACAGAACAGAATAAACTACTTTGTTCGGAGACATATTTTAACCATTTTGAGCCCTAGAATTGTTTTCTATGGAAGTTTTCACACAAATTGTTTCTTAGAAGCTCCATCCAGGAGTAAGCAAAACATACAAACAATGCAAAAAAGTAAGGCTAAACATCACTCATGAATTATACTTCTATAATATCCCATAAATATATATATGTTTGTATCTCCAAAACGTTCTGTAATCAATGTACCCACCACTGAAATTGTCCATGTAGGTTTCTTTGTGTGTTCTTGAAAGCACGACGTATTTCGCATCACCCGCTTCCATCTGTGAAATGGCAAGGCATCACCATTTCTGCCGGGCCGTCCCTGGTGTAACTCAATGTGCTTTTCCCAAGTGTTTCCCACTTTCGTGCTCTGTAGGCTGTTCTTCAAACAGTGTCTGCTCTGACTTACACTATTAGTCCTTCATTAACTCTGTTAAGAAAGAAAAGGCCGTTTATAGATAGCCCTTCCCCAGATCTGAGAAAGAAGGGGGTTTCAGAGGAACCTTGACCACAAACACGGTGTTAGAGGCACACTGCCCTGAATTATTTTCATATTGCAGAGAGACGGGGTTTGCAAACTTGCTTTCCAGTGGGGGAGGAGAAGGAGCATGTGCGAGAGGGAATCTTCTTGTAAATAAATTCACTTTCTTCTCCGTGACTCTGGCAGAGGCGTCTCGTTTGTAACGCGATAGAAGTCCGTGATGATAACCTAATTATTAGAAGTAATGTTACTTGAGCGAGATCGCTGGCATTTTTACAATGTTTGTACAAGCACCAGCAATCTAGAGGAGAGAGACACTTTGGCACAAGCCAGACTTTTTCTTGGCCCATCACTTAAAACCCATAAATTATAAACAACCCCCTTTCACACTCAGTAGGAACTCAGCTCCTTTGCAACAGCATCTGATGTGCTGAACTCCGGTCACCCATTTAAAACACAACTCGTCAGCCAAGGCCAGGCCTGGGGCTGAGCCCAGCCTTGCCTTTCATTGCAAATAGGAGCCATAGCATCCGTTTCCCTCCTTCCCTGCTCCCTCCATCTGCTCCAGACATCTAACAGGGTCCCTGAGCCTGGACCTCTAAATGCTGGCAGCGCTGCAGCAGTGTTTGGGACGGGGAGCTGCCGACAGCACCGGTTGAGAAGCGTCAGGGGTGTACCAAGCTTCAGCGAGGTCATGCAGGTTCAGAACAGAGGATTTTGGGTTTCCACTTGTCTCCTTACAGTAACCCACCATTTAATGGGGCCACAGCAGTTTCCCTGCTGCAGAAAGATGAGGCTTTGTGTCAGCTCCGTGCAGTCAGTGCAGGGTTTAGCTGCTCCTTTGCACCCTGTTTCTATTGAGGGGGGTCCCATACATGTCCCTCTGTCTCGGGCCTGGTGAGCAGCACCTGGGCAGGGAGACCTAGGCAGGTACAGCCAGGGGCTCCCAGGGATGCCACTGTCTTGCAGGTGCTGCTTGTGTGAGGAACAAAGCCAAATGCCTCCTGTGCAGAGCACTGCAGGCTCCCAGCCCTGGTCGCTGAGCAGGCTGGGGAGGGACACTGGGGCACCCTGCATGGCTGCCACTATGGGACCACCCCTGGGTCACCTGGGGCTGCAGGTAACCTTGTTCATGGGTGAAGAGGAGGCAGGTGGCTGCACACCCATGAGGCAAGGACAGGTCAGGGGGAGGCTGGCTAAAAAGGAGGGAGCCCACCAGCACCAACTAGAAGCCCCCTGACTTTCTTGGGGACCAGCTGAGTCATTAGAGTTCCATGGCAAGAAGTCTGAAGGCAGGATCCACCACTGGGGTCTCTGCACCCCTACAGCCCCGTGGGAAGCCCTATGAAGCAGGGAGGTCCAGATATAGAAGGGACTACTTGGCCAGGGAAAAAGTGAGGGTAAAGAGGATGGAGCTGTTGGACTGCTGCTGGTAGGGTGCCTTGCTGACAGGTGTTGGCCAGGGATGGAGGGAAGGAGCTGCAGGCCGCAGAGCCATCCTTCCATGTGCCAGCCTGCCGTGTGTGCCCAGCGGCCGCACACAATGGCAGCCCGGTGAAGGCGCAGTGTGCTGTGTGGCCGAGAGGCCCAGGCGTCCAGTGCTGCCGCCGCAGACCTGCCTGGGAACAAAAGCTGGAGCCAGACGGGTAGCACAAAGGGGCTGGTGCTGCCAGGGCAATTAGGGCTGCGGCGGTTGGCTGGGCACCACGTCATGTTACATATTGACGAACTGGCTATCTCTGCTTTTAAAAGGTGTAAGGTGGGCTGGATGAGAGCTCTGTTGGCCGCAGCCACTTTCTGAGGAAGCAAGCAGGTTAATCCCTGAACCAGCAATGGCTCTCCATTCCCACATAAACAGCGGCAGTGGGTACACCATGGTCCTTGCTGGGAGTGGGGCTGCTGGGGGAGGGAGCGGGCTGGCTCTATTAGGGGTCATCAATCACATGATGAGCACTTTTCACTTGACAGCAGTTCCTCCTACTTCTGCTCAGGCCTAAAGCAGCTGGGACTTGACCAGAAACTCTGGCCAGCAGAGACAGAGCCTAGTCCCAGAGCCCAGGAGCCATGGAGTAACGTGGCAGGACAGGACCAAGCCCCTTTGGTCACAAAGGCTGAGATGCAAAAGGGGACACAGCAAGGTGTCTGTACCTGCACATCCCCAGGCCTCTGCAGATGCTGCTTGGGAGCAGAGGTAGGCCATTGTCTCCACCTTCAGAGTCCAGGGTCCTGGAGCTCCCTGAACTGCTCTGGGATGAACCCCAGAAAGGCTCAGCTGCAATGACTATAAGCACAAAGCTGAATGAAATTAACACGGGATCTCTGCTAGGCAGGATGGAGGTCTTCTGGGCAAAAATACTCCTGAATGTACAATTTGAACAGTTGGGTTCATTTTTTTTTTTTATTTGGTGATATGCAGTTTTTCTTGCAACAGCAGAAGTTTTGGGGGAGGGTAGACAACCCCATGCTGTGTGAGGTGTGTAGCCTCAATCTTTCCTCCAAGGAACCTGGGCCACCTTTTAGGATCTTTGGGAGCAAGAAGGGTTAGTCATGGCAGAAACCTTGGCTGCAAATCCTCTTGACATCTGTTTTGCACACAGCAGTGCAGTTTGCTTTGATACCTCTGGGTTATCAATACATGTAATTTTTCCTTCCTACCAAATTTACAGCCACAGGATAGGAAACAGGGCATTACATGGCATAGGAGCCCATGGGAATCACTCTTCTGGGGAAATCCTTAAAGAAGGAGGGAGAGACCTTCCTCTTCTCTGTGTTCATGCAGAGAATCTTTGTAGTTAATCCCACATACTGGCAGAACAGAGCTCCCTGTTCTAGGCCTGGTGAAACTGCCCCAGGGGTTAGCCACGAAAGGGGAGCTTGTGGAAGGGAAATATCGATGGCAGATGGAAACACATCTTCCTCAGGAAGAGCATGAAGTGCCCTGCCTGCCTGGAAAGGCTGTGCTTGTGCTGGAGCTGAGCCTGGCTCCCCCGGAGTGGCAGGATGATTCCCCTCCTTTGCCCTGGGGTCTCTGTTCATCCCTGGTTTTATTCACACTTTAGCAAACAAACTCCCCAGAGCTTCTCCTCCTACTTCTCTGATAGCCTTCCTCCCAGGGGCCTTTGATGGTTTGCCTGTGTTAATAGGGCCACTGCTGAAATCCCCGGTGTTTGCTCACCTCTCTTCTGGATGCCCACCCACACCCTGGCTATCTCCACAATGTGGAGACCTACATCCCCATGTACCGCTGAGCATCAGCTCTCCCTGGCTGGCAGTGTCATGGCAGCAGAGGGGCAAGGAAAATGTCACTCTTGAACCAGACCTTCCACATCATTTTCCTGAGGGCTCAGGAGGGATCTGTTGAATCTCCTGTATGTTAGTTATTGTGACAAACATAGAGGGTGGAGGCTTGCTCCAGAGAGGAAAGGCAATATGCCCCAACCTCAAAGTAGTCCCTGTGGCTCAGGGCTGCCATTGCCTTCAACACATGTGCTGCTCAAGCTGTCTCCCCAGGACACTGCTGGTGTCTGCACCCAACAGGGCCCAGAGCTCTTTGGCTGGGCTTGTTCCTACATCACATCTTAATTCCACAGTGGCTGTCTTGGGCTTTGCAGTGGCCCACATATTTCCAGAAGCGTGGTGGCACAGGGGTTGGTTTGGTCCGTTGTTCTCACAGAGGTTCCTGCCCCAGCAGGTCTCCTGGCTTGTGCCATCACTGCACTGCTTGCACAGATGTCCCTAAACCTCCCAGACATTCTCAAATTGCCTTTGACAGCATCATTTTCCTCCCACTCTTCTTTTTAATCTGCTTTTCCTCTTCCTCCTTTGACTTGCAGGGACTCTTTCCCATTAGACCTCTTGCAAAAAAACAGCTGCAGTCGCTCAACTTCCTATCACTGGGACTTAGCTATTTAAGTTTGAACACTGTGAAATTCAGGAGTGTAGAAAATTGAATCCCCCCTCAAAAGCCAGAGCAGCACCAAGAGAGGCTAATTTGTTTAGCCACTCATTTCTGCTTTCCTCATCCTTGAACAGTCCTGCAAAAACAAACGGGTAACAGACGAGAAACTCAGTAACAGAATCCAGCTGGGTGAATGGAAAGATCATATGTTGGCGTGAACATGGACAGCTCTTCTAGTGTTTAAAACACAGCTTTAGGTGTCATTAAACCAGTTGCGTTCTGCAAACAGAAGACTCAAGTAAAGCAGCTGCTCTCCTCCGGAGCCAGTGCTGTCTGCTTTGCTGTGGGCAGGAGTTTTTACAGCAGGGGAGACTGAAGATCACAGATGCTCTCCTGCATGGACAGCCTTTCTTTGCTAAAGAGAAAGCCTGGTGTTCCCAGGCTTCTCTTTTGTCAGAAGATGATGTTTTCCAAACTGCTCTGATTGCCATGGGTGTGCTGAGCAAGTTTGTATCATCCAGAATTTAACCCCTCCCTCAAAATGTAGGTTTCCTGACAAGGCATATTTAATTTAAATTGTTCTTCAAATTTATACCTGCATCCTCTGCCAATGGAAATGTAGGCGGTACCCCATTATCAGGGTAGCACAGCCTGGAACAGTGAACAAGTCTGTGTCTGGAGACCAGCAAACTTCGGGTCTCTGGGCTTACAGCAACTGCTCTGTCTGTAGATTCCGAGTCCCAAGCACGTTAAAGCAGTAATCTGTACAGCCAGCCTTCGCTCTGTAATAGTTGCTTTATAGCAGATTGGCTGGATGAGCTGGGGAGAAAGCGGGACTGATTGACAGTTGCGTCCCTGGTAGATATGCAGGGATGTGCTCCCATGTCCTTGCAGGCTTGTGTCTGCCTGTCTCAGGGATGTGTCCTCTCAGGGCCTCTGCAGGAAAGAAAACCAGGCCTTCTCTGAACCATCAGCTGGGTGTAATGGTGGGGCAGCTGGGACTGAGCTGCAGAGCACAAGTCTTCATGGGAAAGAGTTGAGGCTGAATCAGTGATATGCTTTGATTGTGTCTCCCCACAGTGTCCCTTCCCTGCCACCAGCCCAGCCCTCTGAAATCCACAAAAGACTCAGTGGAATTTTTCCGTGTCTGGAGATCCTGGTTGCCCTTGGGTGGTTGGCACCATGTCTGGTCCTTGCAAAATTTGTGGCCTCTTCGTGACCACAGTGAGCAGCACTTTGACCAAGACTTGGAAGGTTACATGTCTAATTCGAAGCAGCACGGTGTAGCCCTTCTTCGTGTTCCTTGTCTGTCCAGTCCCAAGTCACCAAAGCCCAAGCACACTCTGCCCAGTGTACCCTTTTGCTTTTCTGAACTGCATTGACACATGGCTATCAGCTGACGAGCTGGATGAAACCCATCATTATCTGTATCAAGCATACCTGTAGCTCAGACTGGATGGTCAAGTGTCACTTGTAGACGTTTAGGGAAAGGCGATCTTTTTCGCAGTCCAGGCTTCACATCCTCAATGCTTGCTCCTGTTCCCTGCCATTCTGGTGGGCTGAAAACCAAGAGAGGTGGAGGGTTTGGCTGGGCAGTGCAACTTGCTGCATTCTCTGCCAGCTGCAAACGCTCAGCAAACAATGCCGAATCGCCAAGGGAAAAATGAAAGCCCATTAACGGGGTGAGCCCGAGGATTCACTTTTGAGAGGCTGCAGAGCACTTATCTGATGGAGCGAGGCCATTAAGTGCCGTGAGGTGCAGCAACCCGCCCCAACCCCCGCCAAGTCCTGGTGCGGACAGCCTAGGGGTGCCTGCGCAGCCCGCCGCGCCCCGGCTGCTCCCCCGGGCTGCGTGGGCTCCCGTGGGAGCCTCCGGGGGCCTGGCCAACAGCGGGCAAGGGGAGGGGGCAGAGCTGCTCCGAGACGGGAGCTCGGGAAGAGGGAAAGAGCCGGCTTACCCACCGTCCGAACTCCCGGCGAGCGGCTCAGAAGTGCGCGGCGGCTCCGACGAGCCCAGAGAGACCGGGCCTGTCCCCGGGGGAGTCCCGGGTGGGCTCGGGGGGACTGCCTACCCGCAGCCCCAAGCCAGCCCTGGGCAGCCAGGCGTGGGCAGGGCACCCGGCGGCTCCCGGGACCCCCGGTGCGAGCTCCCCCCGCCGGCTCCCATTGGCCGCGGGGCGGAACGTGACGCTCTGCTCCCGGCCTTATATTAGGGCAATATTGCCCCGGCGGGGCGCGGGGAGTGGCGCTGCCCCGCAGGCCATGGACCTGGGGTACTTTCCCCTCGCCTTCCCGCCCGGGCTGTGCCGCGGGGCCCCGCAGGCCGCCTACCCGCGGCGGGGGGACGGCGCCTTCCTGGCTCTGGGCACCGCGGCCAGCGCGGCTGCCCCCCCGCCGCCTGCCTGCGCGGAGGCGGCGGGGTACGCGGCTGCCCCCCCGGCGGCGCCGGGCCCCGGCTACCGGCCGACCCGCGGAGCCGGGCCGCCGGGCTTCGCCATGTCCGTCTTCCCCGGGAGCGGCCGCCCCCCGCCGCTGGAGCCCGGCCGCCCCTGCCCCGGCGCGGGCGGCGGGGGGCTGCGGCGCCTCTCGCCCTGCCCCGGGGCCGCCCCCGCGCCTGGCTCCCCGGCCCCCGCGGCGGCCCCGGCAGCACCCCGCACCTTCGAGTGGATGCGAGCGAAGCGGAGCCCACCCGGGAGAAGTGAGTGGGTCGGCGGGGAGCGGGCGGGGGCTGCTCCCATCCCGGCTCCCCTCTGCCCCCCTCCTGCCCCGACCCCCGCCCCGCTCCCTTCCCCTCTCCCCGCTGAAGCGCGGTGTTTTTCGGCGTTGCAGGCGGCGCGGCGCCGTGCGGGGGGGAACCTCCCGCCTGCCCCGCACGCACCAGCTTCAGCACCCGGCAGCTCACGGAGCTGGAGAAGGAGTTTCACTTCAGCCGGTACCTGTCGCGGTCCCGCCGCCTCGAGGTGGCCCGCTCGCTGCGCCTCCGCGACGCCCAGGTGAAGGTCTGGTTCCAGAACCGCCGCATGAAGCAGAAGAAGCGGGAGCGGGAGGCGCTGGCCGCCCCCGCCGCGCCCACGGGTGCCCCGGGCGGCCCTCCGTGAAGCCCCTCCGCCCCCCACGGAGGGATCTGCCGGGGACGTCGGGGCCGGGCTGGAAGCTGCGACCGGCGGGGCACCCGAGGTGCCCTTTTACGCGGGACGGCGGCGATGCGGCTCCGCTGTTTTTTCGATTGCAACTTATTTACAGCTTTATTTATGAGGATTCAGGGAAAGCTGCCAGCCCGAAACGTCGCTGCTGGTGCCCTATTTCTGGGCGGGCCGAATCGGCGGTCTGGAGCAGCTGGGAGCTAACGGGGACTGCCGCTCCCCCCGGGAAGAGCAGAGAGCAGCTCCGCCAGCTCCCCGCGGTCCGCGGGTGCATGGGGGGGTGTGTGTGCCCCAAGCTCCCGACCGCTTCGTTTTGCATTTAAAAAGAGAGATCCGCAGGCTCTGGCAGAATGCATGCAGAAGAGGGGGAGAAACCTCGAGAAGACAGAGCAGAGGAAAGCAAGGAAAACTTCCTCTCACGGGAAGGGGCAGGGACGGTCACGGCTGTCAGTATCAGCCCGAGATCCCCTGTTGGAAAAAGTGCCCTTGTCTTCTGCCCTACCCTTCGCAAAATTGCTGCAAAAAAGAGAGGCTATTTATGCTTGCATTTATTCCTCATTTGTTTCCATTCCTTTTCTTGATGTGCTCCAAAATCTGTTTAGTAACTGTGAGGGAAGGTTTTAAAATAAATCCCTTGGGATTTCTGTTAATCCCCTCTTAGAAGGAGCACCTTTTCCCATTCAAACTGCAGAAGTGCTGGGATTTTCCTTGCAGAGGCTCTGGGCTGCTCAGGACCAGCCAGCAACTGGTCTGCTGGCTCCCAGCATCTCTCACATGTGCCTGGGCAAGGACAAGAAAAAAAAGCCTCTTACAGCATCTAGGGCCAGACTCAGATCATTCAGCTCTCCCGGGTTTGACTGTATCTTATGGTTAAAGAAATGCACCCTATTAAATCAGTTTGCAACAAATCTTACCACATGCAAAACCTCAAGGGATGTTAAAGTGCAGAAAGATGCTTGGGTTTGACCACAGACCTCTGCCAGCAAAAGTCCAAGAGGATTCCTGGGTCTTTTACTTGGGGTATTTGTTCAAAAAGAGTGACAATGACCGATTACCCCAAGCAAGTGCAAAACTCACCAGTGATGCTCACCTCTCCTGATTTCATCTTTCCCAGAGATAAAATAACAGGATCAAAGTGGACAAAGGAGCCAAGTTTAGACTCTTCCTGTCTGTGACTGGGAAAGCATAACAGCAATGCGGAGATTAATGACATCTGGATATATGGGACTGTGATTTTATTTATTTGTGGGACAAAACGATTTTGGACAACTCTCTTACTGCTCTGGATTTCTGCTGGGTGTTGGACTTTGGATTGAAGAACAAATTGTAGCACCAGGGAAGATGGATCTCAGGGGACCTGTAAGCACTAGGTCACTGTCTGGAAACCAGGCACTGGCTGTTGGTCTTTGTTGGATGCTTGCTGGGCAAAAGAAACACAGAGAAAAGATGAAAATGTCTCAAGACAGAAAGTCTGCAACATAGGGGATACTTATTCACCGTCCTGCCTTCCATTCCCCAAGGTGCTCCTCTGCTTGCAGGCTTTCTTCTGAAGACTTCTCTTCTGCTGAGAGACTGGGAAGCTGCCACTGATGGCAGCTTCAGCAGAGGTTGGTGGAAGTCCCAGGAAACAGCATGCTCCCAAAAGCTGGGCAGGCGTATTGGGATGATGCTGTGGCAGCAGACCCACGTCTGAACCGGAGCAGGATGCCTCTGGCAAGGAGGTGGGACCCCCTGCAGTGAGCATCTGAGGGAGGGGACTTCCCAAGACAGAAGTGTTTGGTTACACATCATAACCCGACTGTACCTGGAAAGTACAATAAAGCTAGAGGCTGGCAGTTGTGCATGCACACAGGGATGTTTTTGTTCTATATCTGATGTTACGGTTCACATCCCACTGGCTGAGTCACTTCATGGGTTATCACTGAAAAATTCTCAGGACTGAAGTACTCATGTAAAACTAGTTGCAACCAAAATATGTGGTTTGCAGTTCTTTATTAAAGTAATGACACCAAGCAAGTGTTTATACTGCAGGCTGATCATTCATTAAAAAATATGAAATAGTATTTCTGCCACTTGTTTTTGAGAGGATGTTATTTAAAGAAGAATAAAACAAAATTCATGGTTAGATTCATGAAAATTCAGGTAAATCAAATTTATTTTGCAAGCTGAATATTAGAGGAAATGCAGCCCTTTTCAGCTACTTTTAAGGTACATTTTTACCAAGTCTCCTAGCTGTACTCCTTGTTTTTTTAAACAGCAAATAAACCTAGACATGTAGCCAGAATAACCCATCTTTCGAAGAGCATATGGTTCACGCATGAACTTTAGAAAACAGCTGTGTTTTCAGTTGTCTCCAAATTTGTCATGTCTATGGCGTTGCCAGTTTGTCAGCCTTCTATTTTCCTAATGATTTTGACACTTGTGCTAGGCACTTCAGGCCAGAGGAACGTTTTCCACATTGCTGATACGCTCCTGCGCCACCAACATGGGAAGAAAGATTCTCATTGACTTCAGTGGTGCTGGATCAGGCCAGTAGAGCACACTAAGTCTTTTATAATGAATGTTTTCATGCCGTATATTTTCCTGAATAAATAAATACATGTGCCGGCCTTGTAGCAGCGCACAGTTCTGTATCCATCAAAATGACATAGCCTGAATATATAGAGATTTACTTGCAAAATAAGATGAAACCTTACAACTCATTTATGGCAGTCTGAATCAATTTGCTGGTATGAACACAACTATATTCTGTCCTAAGAACTGGTACTTAGTATTAAGTGTAATTTTTGCTCACATGACAGGGCCAGTGTAATAGGATCTTTCTTCTTTGTGAACGGTTTCAGCTGTATGAGGATTAGATATTGCTCCTTTGCGCTGTTCTGTCAGCAAGATACCCAGAGGAAGGAGCTAATGCAAGTCATTTGCCAATTCCTGAATAATTAAATAAAAATGCCTGTGATATACATGGGTGCACACATGAGACAAATAAATGGTAGATAAGATCTAGATTCACTCATTTAACATTAATCCCAAGATTTGTGTCTCACACATGTTCAATTTGATGCCTGGCAGTTGGAAACCAGTTTTAGGTTAGGCAGATAGAGGCAAGAGCACAAACTGCAGTTCTCACTGCAATGGGAACAAAATATTTCAGACTTGCCTCAGTAGATACTCACCACCATATAATTTATCACAAATTATGAAAATACTATTTCCTGGCCTTACTCTCCCTCAAACATCATTAGAAACCACAGAAAGACCATTGTATTTCACTCATATATTAATTTTTTCCTACTGACTATTGCTCAAAGGGCCACAGGCTACAAAGGGATATGAACAAAATTTTTTTTAATGTGTTCCCATTTTGCCTGAAACAGAATGAAAATATTGATTTGGAAGGCTTCCAAGGAGAAAAGAAAGTTGTAAAATTACTGTTCCTAAGCGGTATATGGTAATGTAGATATTTCATATCCTTTGGATAGGTTAAGTGATAACAGAAAATCACACCTCTGAAAACCAAGCTTAGGCAAGAACCCAGGCTTGTTTGGGTACCTGGCTTCCCATGCAGAACTGAAGGGGTATGTTACCGCTTGCAAATACAGCACAGGGAATGCTTTCCCGAGGGTCAAACCAACGACTCCAGTTTATGGTATAAGCTGCATATACAGGTTGATTTTGAGCATGAAAGAACACAGCAGTAAGCCAGAAAACAAAAATATGCAACCCAATCACCACATTTTAATCTCCTTTTAAAAGTGTGCCATTTCCTCTATTTATTGGTAAAACCTGGAACGGTGGCTTACACATAAAACGGTACAGGTTATTAGTAGAGGAGAACAGACTATTACTTCTTTTAAGAAAAATCTTTGCAGGCAAAATTACAAAATGGAAAGACCTCCTTGTAGTTCCAAGCACTTGTCTGTAACAGCTAATAAATCATGATTTGTCCTGCCCTGCTCTGTTAGCCTAAATTCCAAGGAAATCCCGAGAACACTTGCAAATCCCTGATGACCAAGGAGAAAGAGGTATGGAGAGAAACCCCAAATAAGACATGGTTGTTACGAGTTTATCGTTAAGAGGTGACTGAAGTTTAGGGGAAACGCGTTCTTTTCTATTGGCGATATATGGCTACATATGTATATGTGACTCACTCAATCTCAACCATCATTTTTTATTAATTTTCCTAATGTCAGTGAACTAGAGGAGTTTTTGGGCAGGGAAAGGCACCCTATTGAAAGAAAGAAAGGTGAACCAAATGACAAATCATTCTGCTCCCTATTGTAACAATGTCTGTTATTCACCCCCCACCCCAACCATATCTCTAAAATGCCCCCAAATAATTCTGGGCAATATATAGGAAAAGATACTTTCCAGAGCCAGTGTCTTATTATATTTTAGTTTTATCCAGAAATCATTTGCTGTTTTTAAGCACCAGCCAAGTGAACAAAGTAACCCTCAGCTGTGCAACATGTGAATCTTCCTTGACTTAAATTTACACCTGCATAGAGTGCTAAAATCTCAGATAGAGATACAGTCCTGGGAACTATTTGTAAGCAGGACAAGGCTTCCTTTATACTGAAAAAATTTAGACCAAAAGAGCTTTTCATAAACAATTTTATTTTTCTTGTGTTTTTGTTTCCTCAAAAGGCAACAGCCCCTGGTGAGTAGCAGATTGAGAAACAGCAGTTTTAGTAAACAAATACAGCCAGTTCCTTCTCTACCAGCCTATCAGACTTCCCACTCCCTAGAAAATAGATCTTTTTACTACATTTCATCAGAAAGCATAGTGTTAAAAATAATAACCCACAATAAATTTCATTTTTTTTCCTGGTAACTGAGACATTTTTAATGAAGATAGAATATCATGTCTTATGAGAATGTTTAAAAGGTCCCACTCAAGCAGTCTGGCCCATGACCCTGGCCTTAGAGTGAGACCCACCAGCATGGTGGACATACCTGGGTGCTTGTGCCCTTGCATGGAGAACAAAGACCTTTGCAATGCATCGATCCATGCTGCTGTGGGTGTGCATAAAATTACACCCATGTGTGAATTCAGTGGATGAGGAGAGCTGCTTCTGCAGGGTAGAAGGAACCATTCCTTCTGCCCGTATAGCCCATGAAAAACACCCATGTACCAATATGATTTTGGAGAACCTGAGAGCTAAGGCTTCCCAGCCGTTATTCTTCATGTTAATGGTTGTGCTACACTAAATCTACATTCCTAACGCCCCTTTTTATGTTCCTTTAACAAATAAGCTAAATTAAACACAGTAAAGTTTAGAGTGGTATTTGAAAACAGATAAAAATCTCACTAAATTTTTTAATGACTACTCAGAACAGATTTTGCCCAGTTGCTGTTCAGGTAATGGAAACTGTTTCTAATCCTAGAAATCTCTAGTATCAGATCTATATGTTAAACATAGATACTGGAATAATTATTTTTAAACCCCAAACATTTATGGATTTATAAATCATACCATTTATGTGGGGTGACATTTTCTTCAACATCCCACTGTGTCAAATTCAATTACAATTATCAAACAGTGTTAAAAGCCTACCAATAAACCCCATCTATCTCTCCCTTTAGAAATTCAGCCAAATAAAAGTGTGGTAGGGACATAACATCAATGGTTTATCAAACACATTTTCTTGTGCTGAAGAGATTAGACCAAAAACACAGTGCATGCAACAGGGTGATGTCTTATAATAGGTCCAAGATTTTGTAAAATTTTGTAATTGTAACCAGCACTGTGAGCACTGTGACTCTCATTTTAATGTGACCAGGCAGACAGTTCGAAAAAACGGGACAGGCCTGTTGAACACTCTTAATGTCACGTCTCACTTAAGAAATGGACCACCCGGTGCTTCTGGTTGCTTTTCAAATGTAGTACCAAATCAAATAGAAGTGGTAATCTGATTTGGGACTTCACAGGTGTGAATTGTTACTGCAAGAGCCACCAGAGAAAAGGACTATCATAACTCTGGGGCTCATGATAAACATGAAAGAAAAAGAAAAAAAAAAAAGAAAAAAAAGCATTGCATCTTGTCTGCATATTGTCAGTGTCATCTATGATGCTGTTGTGTCTGTCACCTGTGATCTAAGTCCTGCAACAGAGCTCACCCACCCCAGAGGCAGATGGCCATGCTTTCCAGAACTGGAAGAGCATGTCTCTGACCTGTTCTTCTGAAGATTTTTTCCTAAATTTAAAATTGATTCTATTTAATAAAAAAGGTGATGGCATATCTGGATGTTGTCGGCAGCGGTCACATCCAGATGGGGACACCCAGATCTGCAGTCACTGCCAGCCTGCAATTTGTTTCCTAAAGCCTTCATCAGCTGCAGGCTAGCCTGAGCCCCACTGGTGGCCGCATGACATACACGCAGTGCCACAAATTGCTCACATTTGCTGGGTTTGTCAGTCTCGGGGCTTGTTTTGCATTGGTTCTCACTGCATTCAACTATGCTGATAGTTCAGACCGACTGGCCATCTACCCGCAGTGTAACCAGAGCTGAGATATATTGGCAAGGCCAGGCATTCATTTTACTAAACACATTTAATTCTGAACATCTGACCAAGAAGGCTTCAGATTCTAACTACATTACTCGTGTAACTTTTGCCAGCCTTCAGGGAATTGAGAGGAGTTAATGGATTGGGGATGTCATTCTTACACATGGCTGCTAGCTGGACTAGGCTTGAATTTAGCTAACTTGTGCTCTCTGCACACTCATGGAAACTGAATCTGGCTCATGTGGCTCAAAATATTTCTCAACCAGGCATTCCTTTTCCATGTCCTAGTGTTCAAAAAGCTTCAAAGCGCATATTCTTTGCAAAATGTTCTGAAATCATTGCTGCGCTACTTTTCGTTTCTGGCTGTTTTGTCCCAAAAAAGACCAAAGGAGACACCTGGTGCTTTTCTCACATCCTTCTGCTGGTGCCAGGAAAAGGATCAATATGGTCTGCCACCTCTCCTCACAAATCTCAGGAGGTATGCAGCCTCACCAACTCATACCCATTAATAAAAAGACCATATGTTTTTAATCTATATACATTCAAGTTATTTCAGTCAGCATAATTTTTTTTCCTTACCACAGTTGTACCCTGGGGAGAAATTATGCCAAGTATGAACTTCTACAGCTGTAATGAAGATATGGCAAAGCTTTTCTTCTTCCTTTTATAGAAAAAGACAATGATTTTAGATGGAGAAGATTCAACTTCTGAAGTTTCTGCTGTGTCACATCTAGTGAATCAATACTCAGCCTCCCTTGAAAATATAGCAGGGCACTCCTGTACAGTCAAGATACATGTTTAAACTGGAAGTGTTGACAAAAAAAAAAAAAATAGAGAAAAGCTTCTTATTTATGAGACACGTGGGGGAAATGATTCAGAAAATAAAAAGTCACTTCCATGTAAGCTTTTTAAAAAAGGAGGTTTCCCATCTGGAGGCAAAAAGTTTATAAAAGGTAATTCAGCTCCGCAGCATTTAGCTGTAAAAACAGAAAAGTCAGTAATAACAATGGATTGCTTCTCTGAGGACAAAGTAATCTGGTAGAACCAGTCAGGACTCTTCTGCTGAAGTGAGATAGACAGCACGAAAAGCCAAGAGCTAAACCCCATCCCGGCTCAGCAGAGACAGCATTCATGTGAGATCAACAAGGTTCATGTCCCTGCTCCAGTGTGTTGTCTCCTCCCTAGAGCACTCCCCAAGGTTATGGAGGTTGAATGGGATGGTTTGGACCCCATGAACTCTCCGCCAAACTTTCTTCCTAGGTGTTAAAACTTTCTGTTGGGCTTTCCTGTTGCAAGAGTCCTACACATAACGACTGATAAGGGTTTTTGTAGGTGGGTCTTGCTCTCTCTCTCTTTCTAAGATCTTTTAAAGGGGTTTTGGTTTTATTCCAGTGTGGAATAGCAACACATTTTTAATCTCAAAAATCTTTTGGGACAAGGAAACCATTTCCTGCCCAGCTCTACAATTAATCACAGCACATCCCTCTTACAGTGTGCTACAGATAAATAATTCATTACAGCTGCCTCTTCCCTCCATGTGGGGTAGGCAGTTGTGATCGTTTCTACAGGAAGAAGGAGAAAGTTAATTCTTTCTATGCCAGCCTCTGGAGAAGGATTTAGTTCCTCTCACAAGGAGCTTTGATAAATTAATAAACCTCTTCAGTATTTACCACACTTGTCCAGAAACTGAGTTCAATTGCAGATCCTTAATTTTCCAGATAACATCTTTAGAGTTTGAGAAGACTTGCCTAACCAGTGCCTAGAGTCAAACTGCGAACAATTATTCTTACTTTCATTAACAAGATGGATCAGGATTTTGCTGCAGTATGAGCTATACAAATATCAGAATGAACCTTACAGTCATTGCTACTCAAGTTGGAGTCATGATTGCTGCTCTGACATTCGTGCTGTTTTGATCATGCAGCCCTGATCCATGCTTTAAAAAAAAAAAAAAAAAAAGGATTTGTTGGTGTCTGGTCAATTAGGGATTAATAAAAGACACACAAGCATGGAAGCAATCTGCTAACACAGGTTGGATCCAAGGGAGCCAAAGGTAGAGTCAGTTTGGCAGGGAAGGTAGAGGAAGGTAGTGCAGATCTGTGCAGTAGCATGGGCAGGGAAACCAGGGCAAAGTCCTGTTGAAGCTGTTGTCTCCCTTCTGGGAGATTCTGCTTGCAGTCCCCTCTGATGTGAGATTTTGTTTAAAAGCCAAATCCTGGTCCCATCTAGCATAAGCTATGTGAAACCTATTGCTCTAAATCCACCACTTGTTTGGAGAAACATGCTCCATGTGCAGCTGAGACATTGCCAGGGTCCTGGGGGCACTGATGGGCCTAACCAGCCCCAGCTGGGACCCCCACCACACCCTGCCCATCAGCCCAGGGGATCCATTTAAATCTCAGCCCTAGGCAATGGCCCTCTTTGTCTAGATCGGGTTCCTGCTTAGTTGGATCCTGACCAATGAGTTGATGTCCTTGTATCCATGAAGGTGCCTGATACCCTGGACTGAGAGCAGTGGGATGGGCTGTGTCTCTGAAGGCTCTGTTTGGCTCTGCTCTGCCAACCTACAGAGTCCCTCTCACAAAAATTTAGGTAAAGTTGGGAAGATCAAGGTCTGACTTCAAGCTATTTCAGAGCATGGGGAAAGCTTCCTTAGCAGCTGCTGTGAATGACAGGGATACGCAAGAGCCTGTGGGCTAGTAACACCTCCCGTGAGTAAAACAGTAAAGCTGGGATTTCTGCACAACTGCTTTGATGCCTGCTCAGTGCAGCTGCAAGGATGACATGTCCTAAAATAGACTTGGCACCCCTGAAAATCTGACTGTGTTGAATAAATGAAGGCAAGAATGGAGGTGAGAAAGGGAGGAGAAAATGATTCATCTACTGGTTTTCATACACAGTTTGAGATCCTGTTTGCTTTCAGAAACGCTATTCTTAATGCCTCTTAAAACACTATGAAAACTCTTTCTATTCTCGTGTGGGTTGTTCAAAATGCATCAGCATTAATTGATTTGTCAATTAAGTGTGCAGTATCTTCCATGAGTGCAAAGTGGTTAGTGTTAATACTCTGACTACTGCATTTTTATAGAAGCATGTTCCTAGAACTCATACCTTATCTTGTTTATGCAACTGTTAGACTAAAATTTGTACCTGCCTGATTATGAAAATAAGGGAATACTGTCAGCAACATGCAATTAATTTTATCATAGTGTGCAAATCTATTGTAAGGTACACCTGAGCTGCCATAAAAACAACTTCTTTAATTATTCCATCATGGGTGCTATCACAAGACATACATGCTAGCTTCCCAAGGAAGTGCACAGAAGCTGTGGAGGTGAAAGTCTGGCCTCGAAATTGAGTTCACGTTCTCATATAAAATGACACCTCCGTAGTAAACTCACAGAACTGTGTGTGTAACTGAAAAACTTGCAACTTGGGCAGTTTTGACACCATTCCTCATGCTGAAGAACAGTGGATTACATGAAATGGCTGATAGGCAAACACTTGCATTAAAGATATACCAAATGCCCTGCGAGATCCATTTGATCACGCTAGTCCAGATCCATCTGTTTCTGTTGCTCTGTGTACTTTGCCAGACTGTTTAGTGTACAGAGAACCTCTGGCATGAAGTCATGCTAAAAACACCCTCCTGCTGCTGCCTGGCACTGGATGTGTTGGCAGGGAAGGACTTACTCAAGTCTTCCTTCATTGTAGAGATTCCCAGCAGCCATAATAGCTTTTTAAAGACACTGACAGGCAGCATAATGCAGAGCAGCCCCCAGGATGCCCGAAGTTACACCAGAGGGGCAGCCTGGCCGTGGGCCAGGCAAGGAGAAGGCATTTCAGTGCTGGTTTGTTTGCCATCTCTTGCTACCACTTGGCTTATTCTCAAACACCAGCCGTACCACACAAGCAGTCTTCAGAGGTTTCACTCATCAGCAAAATTTCCGCACAGTTCTCTTTCAGAGAGAACCATTTCTAATTGAATCTACGACTGTCAGTACTCCTCTTGTGTCTTAGAAAGGCCTGGCTTGTTAGAGACCAGCTCCATGGAAATGGAGAGCAGCAGTTTGGGCAGAGGTTCCCAGTCGTGTGCTAAGTGCCCTGATGAGGTCTGCTGAGCAGCATGTGGCCCCAGCTGGTTGCCTTGGGATGAAGAAAGGTCATTCTGCAACACAGAAGAACTCTGCAGTGCCATAGAATCATAGAATGGTTTAGGTTGGAAGGGAACTTAAAGATCATTTAGTTCCAACCCCCCTGCCATGGGCAGGGACACCTCCTGACACCTCCCACTAGACCAGGTTGCTCAAAGCCCCATCCAGCCTGGCCTTGAATGCTTCCCTGGGATGGTGTCCTCTACCACCTCAACAGTGCTCCGAAGAGGAATATTTGCTATCAGTGTTTGGCACACACTACCATTGTATTTACCTTAAATTTGACTTAGCCTACAATGTGCTTCATGAACTTGAGAACTGTATGTAACACCGAGCAGAACTCAAATTTGGAGAAACTCATTCAAATGCCTCTGGTTTCTGGTGATTTATTTGATCTTATGTCCTGGCATACGCTTGGCCAGCTACACTGTAATTTGAATGGCCAGCAATACTGGATGTGTTAAAAAGCAAACAGCTGAAGAAAACGCAGGAGACCAAAAGTCTTTCGTTGCCACCTCCCAATTCCTCTTGTAAAAATATTCCTACTAATTCTATCTGCGAAGGACTTATACTGTAGGTATAGGTATGCACTATTGATAGCCATACATTTTATCAAATATTAACATGGAAAAAAAGAACAATACAAATGAAACATATGTTAAAAGCTGTCTAAATAACACTAAGGGAGCTTACACAAATAGACTTTTTTTCTAGGCAGAAGATTAATCCTATTCAAATTCTATTATATTTAAAATGGAGCATGTGTATATATGGCCTAGTCCTGTTTCTCCAGAGAACAGTTTAGCAATTAATACCTTACCTGGTAAAGGCAGCCCATGTGGAGAGATGGGCTATGAAAAAACTGTACTCTCCATCTTTTGGGTATGCCTCTGTACGGTGAGACCCTTATTAAGGGGTAACGGTTCTGCTAGATCTGCTCCAGTTGACTTTCTGAAATGCAAAACCCAAGGGACTGCCTAATTCTCCCTTTTGATTTCCCTTGTAATCCTATCTGAAAGTGCATACTTCTCTCCACACTGAAATCAGAGGGACTAGTACCTTGGGATCTGCTGTTATGCCTTTAAAATCTGTAAAAGCTAGGGAGCATTCCATGGTGTGGATCAAGAATTACTAGAAAGACATTTGTCAATGGTGTGGCCAGCTGAAGAAACGATTCGCATGCAGGCCCTGCAGGAAGCCAGGCTCACAAAAGCGATGCCTTTCCTCAAAAAGCTGGGGAGGGAGAGAGGCGTATCGAATAAAGGTGAAGATGGTGATGGGAGTCGGTTTCACTGCTACTATCTATCATCACTGGAGATCTCCCAGGAGGATTTCCTACAAGTTACTCTGTTAAAACAGTTCTTTCAGTGGGAGCAGGGAGGAGGAGTGGGAATGCAGAAACAAAGAACACTGCCCCGATCTCCTGTCCCAGAGAAGGGAGACCGAGCCCCTGTGCCCTGCCACATGGCCTGAGCTCCACTCAGTTTTCCTCCAGTTTTGTCTAACTGTTTGGACTTGTTGATAAGATTTCTGTTGGTATGTGTTTGTTGATACTTGCTGGATTACTTCCTGATTTCTGTCCCCTGTCTTAGTTTGGATCATTCACCTCCATTTCTGGAGATGAGCTCTCTGTATCAAACTGAGCTCTACAGAGAGGCCTTCCTCTATAATTGGGTGTTAACATGTGGATTTGGCCTAATTCGTACCTAGTTCACGTTCAGCCTTATCAAGGCAACTTTTGCACCATGTCTTGTGTTTTTAACCTTCAAAGTAGCACTTACAAGATTTAAGATCTTACCTTACAAGACTGAAATATCACTGATATCTGTCCTTCACAGTAGAAGTCTATTTGATAAAGTGAGATATTCTTAATTCTTACTGAAGTGTGGCTACAGAACTGAGGGTCAAGAAGCACTGTAGAATAATGGAATGGGCTTTTCACATATCTATTATCTTCTCTGCAGTCTACAGGTTGGATGCAGAATTTAATTTTATGGCATTTTTCCAAACTTTGGATAGTCTTTATATTACAGAATTAAGACTAAGAAATTAATGGTTGTTTAAAGGCAAGGCGTACGTCTCAAAATGCAGAGTTTGTCTTCTGGAATCTTAACTTGGGATGAAGAAAAGGCAGCCATACCCTTTACTGAGTCCTTTTAGTTATAACTTAATGTCCCTAAGACACTTCAGGAAGCATTTTGGTACTAGGTTGTTCAAAAGATATTCAATATGGTGAGTAAAGAAAGCACCTAAGATTCTCAGAACAGCCTCCTATCAGATTCAGATAACTTTATGCCCACCTTGCCTCTCCTGCATAATTTCTGTTTTAAAGGTTAAAAAATAAATGGTCCAACTGGTACGTTGTTCTGAAACAATCCAGGGGAGCAGCATATGCCAAAGCTGTATAGCCAGAACTAACTTTTTTGTTCATGTTTATATGAGGGAAGAATTCTAACTTGCAATTAGTGTGGCACTTTCAGGCAGTTAGAGATTAGCCTTTTTTCTGCTTTCAGGCTCTTAACCATATTTAGTAATTTTTGTGATCTTCAGGGAACTAATGGGGTTAAACCCTCACATGTGTTGGACCTGCTCCACATAGAAGAATGACAGAGGAACTGAAAACGGCTTTTTTGGGAGATCTCAGAGCTGATTACAGTACTCTCAATAGCTCTTTCTACACTGAATTTAAAAATAAAAACAAACACCATCCTCCCAACTCCAAAAACCACCTGTTGGGATTCTTTCATCAAAAAGAAATGTAAAATAGTCTGAACTCACATCTTACAGCTCCTTAAGATATACCCTCTACCTGTCATGTGGAGCATGTTGAACTGACTTTCCATCAGCGTAGAAATTCCCATGACTGGGGACTTTGCCTGAGCCACAGTATTTTCAAATGGATTTTTTTTTTTTTTTTTTAATGCTTCTCTGCCGGTCCAGCGCAGCCTTGCCCCTGACTCCTCTCCGTAGGACCGTAGCCTACATATTTAATTTTTCTACCGGCATCAAGCTGAAGTGCCCGCAGTATTTCAGCAGCCAGCTACGTTGATGCTGCTGAAGGGTTTGGCACTGGCCGTGAGAGATGCCATTGCTCCCTGGGCACGGCCTTCACCCCTGCTTGCTGCCTGGAGCTGTGCCTGTCACCCCGCGAGCCCATTCCAAACACAGCGTTATCATCAATATTCTCATCTATCACAATATTGGCGGGTGTTTCTTGCTATCATTTGACAGGCTGGAGGGGATTTTTTTCACTCCCCTTGCAATTATATTTCCAAGTCAATTATTACACCCCAACTAACTATGCCTTTGAGTCCCGTAATGTTTCCATGGGTCCTGGTTTGAGCAACACAGGACTAATTTCTCTTCTAATGCTTGGGAAAACTGCACTTTTAGAAGACTCTAGTGTCAGAATTTGGGAAAATATTTACTTTAGAGACAGCTAGGCTAAGGTCTCAGTGTTTCCGAGCCTTGCCAGGTGCGAGGATGAGGAAGAGCAGGACCTGGGCGCTTGAGCAAGACCCAGGCTGGCCAACAGGATTATTTCATACCACGAACGTCTCATTCAATATAAACTAGAAAGTTTGCTGCATAGTGCTCTCTCTCCCTTGACGGTGGTGGTCTGCTTGCCTCGGTGCCAGACACCTGTGCCCTTCCCTTCCTCCCGAAGCCGTACTGCCCGCAGTGTCCGAAATTTGCCATCCACTGCCGGGAGCGCACAGCTTCCTGCTGGTAGAACTGGCTCAGCATAATTGTTTAAATAACTGTCTAAACGACTATTGTCGTTTGGTTGTTGTGGGTTTCTCAAACCGTAACCCCACGGGGTGTGAATTCACAGGGTTTTTTCGCCAGACTGGAGTAACTGAGGAGATCGCGACATAAAGATCCCAAAATCCCGGTTTATTCACAGATGTCTGCCGGAGCGCCCCTCCGCTGCCCGCTAAGCGCTGTAACTGAGGAAAAGCCCCGTTCCCAACGCCCGCAACCGCCGCCCCACCGGCTCCCCGCCTCCCCTCGCGGTGACCGCCGGCGGGCGGCTGACACTGGAGAGGCCCCGCCCCGGCGGCGGGGGCGGAGCGGGACCCGGATGCAGTTGCTGCCCCGGCGGCGTGGCCCCCAGTTCCTGTGCGTGCCCTCGACCTGTCGCCTCCCTCCCTCGGCGACATGTCACTGGTGGCGGAGGCCTTCGTGACTCAGCTGGCCGGTGAGGGGCGGGGGCGGGCGGGACCGGGCCGCGCCGCGCTGCGCTTCGCGTCCGGCGCTGGGCTCCGGGCGACGGTCTGAGAGCAGGAGCGGGCCCGCTGGAGTGCGGAGCCAAAGCCCGGCGGCCTCAGTCCTCTCCCTGCGTGACCCCTCCGGACGGGGCTGGGGCGCCGTGGGAGGCAGCCGGCCAGGCTTCCCCGGGGAGGGGCGGCTGTGGAAGGCGGGCAGGGGGACGCAGAGGAGCTGTGGAGAGCTCGGCCCCCGGCGCCTTTCCCTGCCCCTCGTCCCCCGGGCGTCCCGAGGTGAGGGCAGGTCACCCGGCCCAGCTCCCCACGGAGCACAGCGGGGCCGGTTCACCGGGCCCCTAACCCCTCGCTGTGCTAGGGTGCACCCTTGAATAACTTCGCTACCTTTGAAACTGTTTACTTCTCGTCAGTGGACTGAAAACCCCCACTCTGTTTATAATTTCAGCAGCTGGAGTTGAGTCCTGCTCTGTGGGAGAGCTCAGTGTGGTGCCGTCCTCTCCCAGCCCCCCACGGGCGCGTGCCGTGTTCCCCATGCTGCTTTTACGAAGCTGAGGAATGTAAGGGTACCTTTCCTACTGTTAGCGCTCTTATGATCTGCTGCAGCTGGGCCATGTAAACTGGACATGAGTCTTATCCTAAAACAGAAATTGCTGTGTATCACAGGGGAGTTGTTTAGCAAAAAATCCTATTAATCTGCTCTGAAGTTAAAAAAACCCAAGTAGGCCTGTTGGATAATTCCTGGCTAGGAAGTTCAAAATACATTTGGTATGTTGTGCACTGAAAATCAGTGCATTGGCCAGTTCTCCTTACTTGTCATTCTCCGTTCCTGATTTCTTGCTGCTACACAAGCTCACAAGCAATAAATACTGCAAGGAAACAGCATTTTAATTGCTACTGACCTGTTGAGGAGGAAACCGGTGTTTTTGTCCCAGGAGCTGGGTCTGCTGCCACTCGGTAGAAGCCCCAGCGTAAGAGTCCAAGATGGATTGTCTACTATGAATGTACAGTTTCCATAGCAGGCTTGCCCCTAACAGCTAGGTAAAGTGAAGGTGGTGGATCTTGAATCTGGGTGTGTAGAGGTACCTGTAGACAAGCTTGAAAGTTATGGTGGGCTTTTGTGTTGACATTCGTTAATTCATGGATGTTAGCACAAACCATGCATACGTTCTAAGGGCCAGAGCCCTAGATCCTCAGGATGTGGGGAATATGGCATAAAGCAATGCTGGTCCTGACTGTTTACTAGCCTTTATGATCTCTTTAGTATATTTTATTTATATTATGAAACACAAGGATAATGACTTTTGTGAGTAGATGTTGATTCTGCTGCCTTTGTATGCTCTGTGACCTTTATAAATATTCTAGAGTGACAGCTTGCTGATATTTCCTTTTTTTCTGGAATTACAAATACTCAAAATTATACTGTACATAAGCATGTCACTGCTTTCTTGTTGCAAGTGCTGGGGTTTTTTTTGCAACAGCTTCCCACTAAACAAGCAAATTGTTGTGGAATACAGCAATGACAGATCAAAATTAAGCACAGTGTAAGGAAAATGCGAGTTTGAAATACCAGAAACATGAAGACAAAGTTCTGCAACAACTGGCTATTTCCCTCCTTGCTGAAGCGTTCTTCCTCTGTTCCTGGAGAGATTCTTGCCTCCCCTTTGATGTAGTTGCATACTGCTTATACTAGTCTCAGACTCTTGTGTTAACAATTGTACTATTAAGGTGTTTTGAGGGCATCAGAGCTGCTTTAGTACTTCTGGACCCTCCTACAATTTAATAAGCTCAAAACAGTAACACCTCATCTTCTACCTGTTGGTCACAGGTTAAGTGATGCTCACTTTCCTTTTATAGGTAAAGTAATATGTAGGCATCTAATAGAAAAATACTGGCAATGCTCCTCTTTTTTTTACAGAGCAGAAACGATTGGTGCTTATTTTATTAATCTTGTACTTCTGCTGGAGGTGCAGCTACTTACTGTGACTCAAGGTACAGCACAAATCCTTGTTGCAGACCTGTCCACTGAATCATTCTTTAAAACAAAATTACGACATTGCCTTTGCTTTCCCAAAAGTGAATCAGTGTCAAAAGCAGTTATCTGCCTTGAAAATAAAAAATATCTTTGCAAATGGGTCATGGCCTTCCTAGCTCATCTGTATTTTGTACCAGTCCCAGACTGAAACTAAATAATGACAAAATCACTTGATTTGTTCATATGGAAGATTTTTCTAAGGAAAAAAGAAGACAAGTTATCTGGGATCTTGGCCAACACTCACCACAGTTCTAGATTTCCTGAGACATTGCACAGACACAGCAAATACTTCACTCTGGAACCAAAAGGTATAAGTGTCCCACAAATGTAAGAATATTTGTGAGGAAGAAAAATGGTGTATCTGCAAGGAAAAAACACCACCTAACAATGACGCTTGTTTTAATAGTGTCTTATCCCCATATCTGTAGTTGTGAATATGGCCTTTCTGTTATGTATGTATGGAAATGTGAGAATGATTGAGAATTTTTTCCATGCCCATACAAATGAAATTTGATTGGTTTGTCATCAAGGATTCTGTTCATGAAGATGGTCACTTTGTCATGGCAGTTGCAATGAGCTACTGCTGTTCCCAGATGTAACACCTATAAAGCATGGGTCTTTGCATGCAGGTGTTTAAAGACAATCATCCCAGCATAGTTTGTTTTCTAGAAATGTTTTAAAAGCTGAGGGGAAGGTTTTAGTAGAGAAAAGGATCATAACTTTCTATTACATATTGACTTGCCTGTGTATGCATTACAATATTACTACCTATCTTCACCTTTCCTGCACCTTACACATTCACTTCTGACGTGCTTATTCACTGTCTCGGCACAAACTGAAATACAGAAAATACCATCTGAACATAAGAGAAACTTTTTTTACTGTGAGGCTGGTTTAACATTGGAGCAGGTTGCTGAGAGCAGTTGTGGAGTCTCCATCCTTGGAGATGCTCAGCACTGAACTGGAGATGGCCCTGGGCAGCCTGCTGCACCTGACCCTGCACCTCCAGAAGTGCCTTCCAACCTCAGCTGCTTGATGACAACCAGTTGCTCAGACCACTTGCACTGCTGCAGTAATTCAGCACCCTCTCTGTGTAACATGCGTTCACTTGAACATGCTAAGCATGGCCTGCTGCTGTAATGCACTAATGATTAAATACAAAACAATGACTAAATCACTTACGTGGAGTAAAACACTTGCTTTAGTGCCATTCAACTCTGTGCTTATTCAGAAATATAAAGAGGTTGATGCTGTATCTCAAGGAATAATAAACAAATATTTCCATAGCTTCATGAATTACAAGCATGTTATGTCACATATTAAATCATCTATTTCTGAACTGTAGAAAATATTAATTGGATAATATGGTAGAGAATTTGTTTAGAGTAGCTCAGCATCAATCACATATTAACAGGATAGGAAATGAGTGTTTACACTGTAAGAAGAATTACAGTGCCAGCTTTAAAGCAGTCCAGAACATTAATCTTTCTAACTCTAGTAGTTGTAAGAAGCTGACTGCTCAAATCATCTATAAAAGATTGTTGAAAAGATATTTAACTGATCACTAAATTACTCAATATGCTTTACTTTTTTCCTCAAAAAACATTAGTTTTAGATCAGTGATCAAAAAAAGAGAGAAAATAATATCCTTGTTTGTCCTTTGATCTCTAGAAAATTACTTCTGTTTATTGCCGTTGAGTTACGTCCAAGGGTCTTAGGCTAGTTATAATACTGAGGGAAATGAATGCAGTTTGAAAAACAGATGCCCTTCTGCCTTTAGATATCTTACATTCTTAGTGAGTCTACCTCCAGTGAGGCATGCCAGAGCAAAAATAAATCTCTGACGTGCATGTTTTATGTATTGAGACAAGCTGCAATTTGGCTGAGAATAAATACAGAGGTAATGAAACTTGACCACCTGAATTGTTCCTGCACATAAAGACATAAAATTTAAACTGAGTGTGTGTTACATGCATAGGTAAATGTTAACATTTCCTGCACATGTAAGGTGAAAAAAATAGTTATTCTTGCTTAATAATAGATTGTTTGTAGCACAGATTGTTTAAGCCTTCTGCAAAGATGCTTGTAGTCAAAAAGAGGTGATTTGAAAATAGCAAATTTGTCAAGCTGTATGATTTTATCTTACAGTGTTCTTTTACATGTGCTTTTTTTTGTGTGTAATCAAACTAAAAGGAATCCCTTTAACTCTTGTTCATTTTCAATAAACAAGTCTCTTACACAGCTCTTGCCAATTTGTGCTCAGACACAAATGTTTTATGACTTGAGTTGAACCAATCCTTTGAGTGGATTGTCTAATTTTTTTTTTTAGGTCAGGAGAAAAATGACTTTCTTTCACAATTATTATAGTACAGTACATATTTCATTTTGAGATATTGTTATTTCTTGTTTTTAAGAAGCAATATAATTACAGTTTATAATAGAGTGTGCTTCTGTAGTTGTTTCTAGCTCCATTAAGACTAAGCAGTCTTTCTCTAATCAGCATTTTATTGTTATATGTTTTCTGCTAAAGTAATATCTTCTTTTCTCATGCCAGAAATTAGATTGCTCTAGAAATAATGGTAGCAAAATTAGTAAATGAAAAGTAACACGTATTTTGATATTGTCCAGTTTGATTTGCAAATGAGCTTTCATCAGTTGTAGAATGGTTCGGATACGAATGCTGTTCAGGAGCCTAACTGTTCAGCTCGCAAGAGGTCGTAGAAGAATGACTTTGGAGAGGAACCAGATTTTTCTTCTCTTTCTCACTCCTTCTTTCTCTCTGGTCCTTAGATGCTCTGTTCGCTGACTGTCCCCAGGCACTAACCTGGTCTCTTCTTGTAGGTTTGTACCCAATGAGCCCCTTCCTTTTCAAAACGAGAATGAATAGAAGGGCTTGGTTGCTGTCCTTTGCTCTGGTTGAACAGGCGTCGCATGTTGCTGCCCTACTGGGCACTTTCATCTGTCTGTCTTGAAAGTGAGTTAGAAACTGCAGGAACACATGCAAGCCATGGGGAGGACAGAGAGAAAGTCCACACCAGGCTCTGAAATTTTTATTATGACTATTTTTAAATTCTGGTCTCTAGTTATTAAGAAGAAGATGTAGATGTAATGTGAACATGGATGCTTTAATATAAACTGGAAGAAGTTAAATGTAGTAGTAAAGCCTATGAAATGTGTAGAAAGGATTGGAAACATCAAAGGAAAAAATTACAATGGTGCTGCAAAGCATGCAAGAAAAATTGATTCCAGTCTCATTTAGGGTGAAAAAGCCCAACAGAAAAACTGGAATGTGCATACTGAGTTAGAAAGTAAAAATGCTGAGAGATGGGAATTTTTAGCAGTTCTGCCTTCTAGCTGTTGCATAATGAAACTGAACGTATCTTGCTAGGTATGCAAGCATTACGTTGGCTTCAAAGTCCAATTGCATGTGTGGTTTTTTTGCACTTGAATGTCATTTTGGAGAAACTCTGGATGCATTGGAGTGTGTTCACTGAAAGCCTTGGAAAAGAAATGAGGAAGACTGTGAGGGTATGGTTAAGAGAAAAGGATAAATGTTTTCAGATTTTGAAGCAGGGAGTCTGCAGTGTTTCCCGGAGGTGAGGAAGAGCCTGAGAGGTACTATCGCAGATGTCAGTGTATGTTTTGAGCTGACTTAAAGACCGTGAGCCCTAAAGCACCGTCTTCCTCCTTGCTATTAGCAGTGCCTGGCTGGCTGGCTGCATCAGTGCTAACTGTTTGCATTTCTGCCCTGCAGAGCTCTCCTGCCTAGAGATCTTGGCTCTTCTTGTGCCTTTGTGAGACCAGCAGAGAGAGTCTCTGTTGTCATCAGTTTGTATCTCCCAGTACTGCTGCGCTCAGTGCTGTGGGTGAGATAGGAAGAGCCTTAACGAAAGCCAGGGGGACCAGTGCTGGGTGAGCAGGAGTTGCGTGTGTGAGGAGCAGCTTTTGGAGCAGGTATGGGATATTGAGGTCCTGTCTGGCAGGACAGATGTGTAGGATCTCAATCATGGATCAGAGTAGGGGTGCTGTGGTTGAGAAAGCAGGGAAAGTGATCCTTTGGGGCATTTTGCAGAAGTGGTGTTCAGACTGACAGATATCCTTAGGGGAGGAGGAATTCAGGCTACCACAAAGAAGAGGGTATTTCAATCTAAGAGAGCTTTCAGAGGACTGATGTAAAGTATACAAATGTAGACAACATAGCTAAGAAATGTCCTACTCCAGTAAGGCACTTAGGGCATTCATGAGTATCGTATCTCCACTGTCCTGCTCTTCATTGCTCCTGTGCTTGAAGTTTCACTTGGCAAGGGACTTAAGTAGCACAAAGGGAAGAGATTGATTTAGAGATCTATGAAAAGCTATAATTAAGAATTACAGAGCTTCTTCGAGATGAAACATTTATGCTGAATATCAGGAAAAAGTAAAATAGCTCCAGCTTGTCAGGACTTTATAAATAAATCTTTTGAGATCATTTTGCTGGCATACTGTCTGATCTTTTTCTGAAGAAATCCAGATGTTGATTTAGGAACAACTTTTATTTATGGATTTGGTTTTATTGAGATTTTTTGGCCTTGTCTTCTGACGGAGGCGTGATTGTGTGAGCACGGAGATGCTGAGCGATCTCCCTCCTGTGGCCTCCCCTAGCAGTGAGAGCACTGAGCACCCTGGAGGATTGAACCGCTGATGTGTACGCCCTGGAAAGTTAACTCAAAGACAGTAACAGAATTGGACTAATGCTTAAATACATGCAATTAATAGCTTGCTTGGAGGGTGAAGAAGCAGATTGTGTCATGCTAAATGGCTGCTGCAGTAGTGTCACACGCAGACTCTCTTAGTGGTGCAGCCACAGGAAACTCGAGTTTGAGAATTGCTGCTGCGATTGAGTCTTTACGTTGACAGTCTGCTTGATCAATAATTACTGAACGGTCATGATTTATCTGAATTGTAATACCTCTATGAAGGAGGTCTGGGATGGATTTAAGTAAATGATGTAATTATTTGATACATGATTTAATGCATATTGTTTAACTTGTGTGAAAGTCAGTTTTCATTTGGCAAGGCACTATGAAACACTTCTTGGTCCTTTGTCAGCAGAGCCAGTGAGTTGCTGATGCTTTCATTTTTTCTTGGCCCTTGTTAGTTTACAGGATCAGGCCAATTACATGAAATTGATCTGTACTCACTGTGGGTGGGTTGAACTGGTGGGTCTTAAGGCAGCTAATTCACAACTTGCTCCAACTTCCTTTATTGATCACCCTTAATTTACGAGATGTATATTTTTAGCTGCTTTGGTTCCAAAGTGGCTGCAGCTTCTCTGTATTAATCAAAATACACCCCTCCACTTATTTCCTGTAGTAAGGATTTAGAAATACATCAGGTTCTGGCATGTTCTTTTTAAACAATGTATTGCTACTTGCAGATATGACTGATTTGTATTATGAAAAGAGAATTAAGTGATGATATGCTTCTTTTTGTTGCATCTTGACATCAAGTGGTGAATAATCCTCTTTCCTTCTGGAGTCTGGGAGATAGCATTCTGTGTGGTTTTCTTTGGGTTTCTTTGGTGCTACATCCGTAGCACTAGTCTTGGGAAACCAGAAATGTTAACTATTTTCCTGCTGATTGTTAAAATGATTGCTGCATCATGTTTGGAGACTTCTAAGTAATGATGTTGGATGTGGATGTTGCCCAGATGTAGGACTAAATTTCTTTCTAGTGTTTACTCTTGTGAGAAAACAGTTTTGAGGTATCTCATTATAATTTAATCAAATTTGTACCTAGGGAGAGGCTGAAGGAAACTATGTGGAAATAATGTGTAAGTTAATCTCTCCGGTTATAATATTGCAATACAGTGATTCAAATTAATGCCAACTTTTTTTTGTTTTTAATAGAGGATATCTTGCCTTTTGGCTGTTTTAACAGGCCTTTAATGCCATGTGAACCAAGCTGGTAAATACGGATGTTTCAGCTTTCCTCCTTTTTATGGAAGTTTAATATCAAAGTGTTTAAGCAGAATATAACAGAATGGAAACTGATCCATGCAAATGTGATGACTTCAGAGAAGTCTTTATTTCTGTACTCTCTGTAAACTTCTTAATGTTTCAGGAAATTGCTCTGTCTGAGAAGATCAAATGTTGCCGGGCCAGGTCCTAGTCTCACCTACAGAACGGCACATGCTGAAGTGCATGGAAGAGATTGTTAGTCGACTGAGTACTTCATTTAGTGATATGGAAGAAAGATAACAAAGGATAAATTGCTGGCATACTGAGAATTCAGTAAATTTTAGTTTTTAGGAGATTTGGGGCAGAGTTTGTCTTCATTTGCTTCTCACTGTATAGTTTCAGCACTTGAGAAATAATCAACAGGATAGTAACATTCAGTCAGTTCTTTAACTTTGATTCTTACAGTTTTGTAGCAGAAAATTATTTCTGTCTGCACTGCCTTCCAAAAATATTCTTGCCCCATCAGAATTGTATGGTATTGCTAAGAGCAGGGAACAACCTAATTTCAAGTTGAGCATTTTCCTCCAGAAACTTAACCTGTTGGTAACTTCATTTTCTGTGCAGGAGGGAACATCTTGATGCCTGGATCCAGAGGTCTCTGATATTTGTCTGTCCCCGATATTCAAGAATGCTGCAGCCTGACAGCAAGTGGGCTAAATGGATGGCAGAGTAGCAGGGCAAACCACACCGCACACGCTACTGCTTGAAACTGGCTATTCATACTAGACTGCTGAAACTGCTGAATTGTTGTCTGGCATATTCCACAATTTAACATGCAAAGTACTTAATGTCTTCTCATTTTCACAGTCAGAGTCTTATTTTTTCTAAGTAATAGGATTAAAGGCCATTTATTTCATTACAGCTCTTTCATCATCGTGAAGCTGCTTGGGGAAGGTGGATGAAAATGTCTGTTTCTCCCCATCCATCCAGGCAGAACTGACACCGGATGAATGGTTTCCCAGTAATTCAGAGTACAGGAGTTGAAACTGAGTTTTGTATACTCATAAAAAGACTTGAACAGCCTGGACAAGGAATTGGTGGGGCTAAGGCACTTTAGAGTGTCTTGGCAATGCGGTGCTTCCTCTTGCACAGACTTCACTTGGGAAATGTTATTGCAGCCTCTCATTCTTTGAACTAAAATTCACCTCTGTGCAAGTATAGTAATGCTTTGAGAGCATTAGTTGGAGCTGAGAAGCGTGTAGGCCTCAGGTGAGCTGCTGATCCCCTGCTGATAGCAGGATCCAGTGCTCTCAAGTGTCTCTTCTTGCAGCATATATGCATTCTTCTCTCTTGCTGTCCCAAAAGTATTTGGGTGGATGAAGTCTTATTATTGAAATGACACTCTAAACGTCTGGAAACATTGAAATCAAAACGCTAATTGAATATCTGTCTCTGGCCTTAATGCTGCTCAAGTAGAACGTTTCACCAGAAAGTCTGAAAAATGCACCTAATGCAATACATTTTTAGCGGCAAAGAATTTGACATGACTGTCATACCTCATTCTGGTTTTTTTTTCAAAGTTTTTTTGCAAGGGCAAAAATGATGTATTTTCTAAGTCATTCTCTGACATGACAGGTGAGTAGTCTCAGAATCTGTTTTAATAGGTAGTTACAAACCTGAGTAATTAAACTCCACTGGGAACATGCAACACACTAGTTCACAGAATTTTCTTCTAAAAGTTTAATTTGACACCTAAGAGCCCTGTTAACACTTTGAAATCTGCATTTTCTATGCTAAACCGTTAGTAAGTAAAACATTTTGACTAACAAACACACTGAGCTTAGTGAAATTTTCATGCATTTGTAGTCATCCACAAAACCAAAGAAGATTTTATGTAGGTGGTCTACTTGCCAATTGACTTCGGTTGTTGTAATGCTGCATCTGTTGAATTCCCAGCTCCTAAGATAACAAGGCTTATGCAGTGATGCTTTCTGTGTCCATCTCCCTTTAATTCTCATTTCCCAGTAACTTTTGAACTCAAAGCTCATTTCAGGCAAACCTAGCAGAGAGGACTGATCCTGCACATGATTGTTTCCTGTAACTTGCATTAAAACAAGCAGTGGGGCAGGGGAGAAGCAGGGAAGGACAACAGTATGAGGTTTGGTTGTCCTAAACAAACAGCAGACAATCCACATGAAAGACTAAATATTTGAATTCTTTAAGCATGGGAAAAGTTTCAGTAGGGTGGGAAAACAACTTTTACTAAAGACTGCAAGCCTGAGAGACAGACCCATTGAAAACCACACAATAGTAATTCCTCTGATTATGGAGGCAGAAGGAAGAACCAAGTAGTTCCTTATTCCTAAGATATGTACAGAAGCTATTCCTGTAGGGCATACTTCCAGGCAGTTATTTCATCCTGTAAGCAGCTAATGGTAAAAATGTCTGTTGCGTAGGATCTAACACGTAAATGTGATTCTGTGTTGAAAGCTCCTGAAACTGAATTGACATCACATTTGTGAATTTTCTCATTATATACCTAGTGCCACAGTAGCTGTGGTTAGCAGGGAAACGAACATCTACAGACCAGAAGATTATAGTTGCCGAAGGATAAACTGGATTTGACTTCATTAGTGCGAAATGATAAGTTTGTGAGGAGTTATTATAGCATTAATCAACTTGATGGATTGGAAATATGACAGAACTGAAGCAGCGTGTAATATTAGTGCCTATTATTCTACAAATTATGTCTTCACCTACATTCATAAGGCAAGAGTCATTGCCACACATTAAAGATGTTACACACTTTCTCCTCTTGTGGAGGCATGTGACATCCCTTCAGCGATTCCTCCTCCTCTCTTCCTCCAGCGGGGTTCTGGTCTCCCTTAGTTGCATATTTTCACCTTACAACTAATAGAAGGCGGCTTGGGAGCTGGTATTTGAATTTAGCTTGCACCTTACGAAACTGGACCTCTCATGTAGCAGTGCGTATTTAAACTTCTTGTTCCATCAGAAAAAAAATAAATTTCATATTCTAAACATCTTGGGAGAAAAAGAGCGAGTAGAAATTGACAGATAGGGGACAGATAGTGAGTAGGTATTTTATTCTTTGATTCTGGCGAATTGTGCAGGCTTTGTGTGTATACCTCTGGTATTGTCAGAACACGATCTGTCGTGTGCAATTCTGAATGCACGCTGCAGAGTACTTTTTCCAGGATGTAAGTAATACTATGTGAATCTTAGTGTGAAGTTGATTGTTTTAAAAGCCAGCCTGTATGGTGGCAGCAAAACCAATTATCTTTTATCTGGTCTGTGCAAAGAACTTAAGGCCTCAGTTCAAAGCTCCTGAGCATGTGTCCACCTCATCCAAACATGGTCAAAATTGTGACCTCCCTCTGGAGACTGTCAGGTGCCAAGTGTAGGGGCTATTATTCATTTATTTTCTTAGAACTGCTGAAATTTGCAGTTTAAAGTGTACTAATAATGAAGGCTGCGATTTTCATGTGGCTGTTTGTCCTCACTTCATTTACTTTTCCAAAGACATATATTAGTACACAACTAAACTGTGAATGAATGAATGCAAAGATTTTAAACTACCCATGTCCTTTTCTTCCCTTAAGTTAGGTGCGTATCCCTGCTTATAGTAAGACTGTGGGATAAAGACTTCATATCATGACTAACAAAACTAAAATCAGCAGGTACAGTTCATGAAAAGCTGTATGTGATCAGTAGAACGTGGAAGGAAAACTTAAGAAAAACAAGTTACAAAAAAATATTCTACTTGTGTTTTCGTTTATAGCATGGATATGGCATGCCTTAGCGACGGTGTAGTTTTGGATTCTGTGTGCCAAGAAGCTGTTTCTTTCTCTCTCTCTCTTTGACTACATATAGCTTAGTGCCAAAATCAGACTGGGATTAGTGTTTTAATTTCTTGAAATATACTTAGCTCTTTTATTGGAAAATGAAAAGTTCACTTGATTTTTGTGGGCCTGAAATATTTCAGCCGCATGCTTTTGTATAAGTAGGCCACTTCCAGATTGGGCTGGAATCCAAGAATTAGATACAAATCTGACATTTCAGTCTGAAGAGGATCTGGCCAAAAGTTTCAGTAGAAATGGGCCCATGCAGTTTGAATTCCTCCGTACCATTTCGGGCATGTAAAAAGGATGTTTTCACTAGTTGACTGGAGTGTTTACAAGATCAGTGTACCTTTGTGACTTAGTTACTTCTCTAAGTATCTCAGAGTCCAGCACGGATAAATTTGTTATAGTAATAACATTCTTAATTTCCTTATTCCATTTGCTCTTGCAAGACTTCAGTGGACCTGAAGAAATGTATGTTAGATAACTTAAAGTTAAGGCTGTAGTACCGCAGACACTCTCTTAGCCTCTTTTTATTTAAAGTAAATGTACTTCCACCTCAAGAATTTTTACTCCAGGGCAAAACTTTAATGGAGGGGTGTAAAACCAATAACTGCTACAATAAAACATAAAACATTTTTTCATGACACGTGATTAGTATCTTTCTCATGCCCATACTAGTATAGCTTTGATAGGCTCTGTGCCTTAATGTTCGAGGTAGTGACCTTTGCAAAACTGTGTACAGTGTTATAAGCTTTACAGTTCTATTTTACTTCCATAAAAATTAATACTTCATGAGTATCCAAAAAGAATGATAGTTAGAAAACTGTGCATTTTTTTTTCTTTGAGTTCTGAGGGCAAAGACACAAAGAATGACCTTATTGAACCCAGAGGTGTATTTCTGTTGGAACCACATATAGTTATTTACATACATTATTGCTTTAAAAAAATATTACGTTATTAGAGCATTAATTTTGTTTACAAATAGCTAGTTTGGGTAGAATGCATGGTATGAATTGGTATTTAAAAATAGATTTTTAATCAGATATTGACAATGGAGACAAAACAATGTGATAACCTGTTATCTTAATGCTACCATTAACAGTAAATCAGTACTGATTATTATTTTTGCCTTCCCATAAATTCAAGTGGTGTATGATTGATTAAGTGCAATGGTTCTCAACTAGAAGGTGTGATTGTCTTTTATGTCCTTGCCTTTTTTTTTTTTTTAACAACTGTTCAACTGTTTTGAACAACTGATTATGCAGGTTTTTTAATGCATATTGACATTCCCATTTTAGGGTTGACCAGTACATCATTTAAAGCAATAGGTAGTCCCAGTCATCCTGGTGGGTAGGTTTCTGACATGTCTGAGCACCTGGCTTTGTGGATATTATATAGGACCAGTGAGTACACAACTTCAAAATGCAGAAAGGTTTTCCATTTCCCCAAAGCATTCTTCACACTTGGTTTTGGAGGTTTGTGCCTCTCTCCTCTGGGTCTTGTTCTGTTCTTTGCAGAATTCTTTGTTTAGTACCTTAATAAATAGTTGCTCTTGAGACTGGCCAGAATTGTGATGGGAATGTGCACAAGGATGTCTTTATGGTGGAGGATAAATAGCTGCTTTAGCTGCTTGAGAATTACAAGGCCATTCTGTAACGTAGCTTGAATTTTAGCTTTTCTTGCAACATTAAATTTTGGGACTTAGTCTTTTGCTCTGTGTTGTCCCGCTGTGAGCCACAGAAAAGTCCGGGAGAAGAGAGTGACAGTGGGACTTTTTTAGGGCAGGTTAAATCCTGCGTCAGCGTCTTTGCAGTTAGAGTTCCTACGCTAGGTAACGTGTTCAGTTAGCATCTGCAAGCACATTGTTGTTTGGCTCGCTTAATTAATTCATCTTCTTTCCACAGCCGCAGAGCCTTGGCCTGAAAATGCTGCGTTGTATCAGCAACTGAAGGGTGGGTATCCTGTCTTTTGCAATTAACAATTACTTTATATTTAGAAAACACATTAAATATGCACTAAGATAATTAACTGCAAGGAAGCACTGAAACTGTTAGGAGTCCTTTGTGTTGTTTATCTGGTCAGAGGTTTTAGCTACACTTGCATCTGCCAGTATAAACCAGCTATTCATGGCCTATAAGGTCCTTGGTTTATTATTGACTCATTATATTGGCTGCTGTAGGCAGTGTAAAATGATGTGGTTGCAGGCACAGTTGGCAGATTTACTGCACCAATAGCTGAGGCAGCAGATTTTTGAAGTCTTGTGGTAAAGTGGGCTCTCAGTAAAAAGGAACTGTTAAAATGTATAGGCTAGGATGGTTCAGGCTCCCTTTAGCAGCTCTTCATATATCATCAGATCACATTATGGCCCCCATTTGGGGCTCAGCAGCCTGCTACAGTTGTCAGAAGACTGCAAAGTAATGAAGACTAATAGGTAGCAGCCCTAGTCTTCTAAGCATGGAATTTTTATTGCAGTGAACTTGTCATCTTTCTTTTGTGTGACAGACCTAGACATAGTGTGCAATATTAACTGCAAGCCGCTTTTATAGGTTTCTGAATGCTTTTACTTTTTAGCCAGAGGAGTTATGAAGATGTGGCTTTATTTAACTTTGATTAGAAGAAGAGTAATTGGCATAAAACTCAAGCATTTGGTTTTTAGTTGTGAGCAATTTTTATTGTATGATAAATGCAATTGCATTTGCAGGAGAAATATTCCTGGTATTCTTTTTTTTTTTTCTCCTCTTTTTTTAATATTCATATCAAAGGTTTTCTATTCCAGCTGCATAATAATTATATATGTGCTCCTTGTTTTATGCGTGAGAAATGCAACCCAGAATGAAAAACAGGTCAGTAGCTAAATGGGTACTGTTTTTTGTAATTGTGTTTTTTTGTTTTTTCTTTCAACAGAGGAACAAATTTTGCTTTCTGATAATGCATCTTCCCTTGCTGTTCAGGTAAAATGTCATCTTTTCTAAACTAAAAATGTTAATTTCATTTTATTTTTTGAATTATTAGTATCTAGCTAAAGCAACTGTATTTAGCTAAATGAATAATTTAAGAATTATTTCTGTCAAAATCAGTGACTTATTTCCTGCATCTGATGTGCTTTACATGGAAGTGCCAGAGCCTAAAGGGCATGAGGATTTTGAGAATCCTATATAGAGTGCTGCTGCTTGTACACGTATTTATATTGGTCTATGTTTGTACAGTATCTGCTTGTCTGCCTACTCTGGGAACTGTGCATGGTTCCCATCTTTTGTCACTTGGTATGCTAGTTCCTCTTGTAACATCTTGTGTGGTGCTTGCTGGTTATTTAATTCTCAAAGTTAATACTGCCCCAAACTCGAGGTATATTTGCTTCATGCTGTGGGCATCAAGTCTTTATATGTCTCTGATAGGTTTTCTCAATTTCATCATGTATATGGAGTTGAGATCCAATGTGGTTTTTAGAAATAGTCCATATAATTGATAAACTTGCATCTGTAATTGACTTAAAAGCACCTCTGTGGTGTGAAGTCTGCGTAAACTGCATTAATGTGTTAGGTTCAGTAACCCCAAATCTCAGGGGATGTTTTCCCCATTAGTAGAGAGGGCCTGGCTGTCAGAAGTGATGGCGAGCAGGATGTCTATAAGGTTCCTGTTCTTCAAAGCAACTTTGCTGCTGCTTTGCGTAGTACGGAGTTGCACTGTTCCCCTGCTGCTTGCTTTTTGTGCGTGATCTAGCTCAGAGCAGCTACAGCAAGCGGTCTTGGAGGGCTGTCCAAAAAGGTGACATCTCATTTAGCTGAAGTGGGACACTTGGTAACTGACGTTACTGGTAAAAAGGTTAGGATCATTTGATCATGGTACTATTTCCAAAATCTCTAACTTTTTTCCTTCTAGTCTGGCAACCTAGGAAATACCTCTAAGAGTAAATTCTATCACAGCAAAAAGGTACCTTTATCCTTTGCTGGAAAGATGAGTCATCGTTGATACACCAAATAAATGTTCTTTTGGTGGCAGTGTTTATTTGCTTGGGCTTGTGTTTTATATCGTGCCTCACAGTAATGCAAATAAGTGTTTTTGTTGCTCACTTGATCTCCATGTTCCTTTTTACTCCAGCAACTATATTTTTTGTGGTTCTCATGAATTTTCTTACCATCTAACAATACGTATAGGTGTGGCTTGTATTTGAAGCACAAATAAAAGAAGCAACAACGTAACCCTAAAATTTCCTTTTCTAATGCATCATTTTGCTTTACTGTTTTGAGTCCATTGTTATCCTACAGATGTCACTTAGATGATAAATTAACTATAATATATTAAAAATGCTTGTTTTTCTTCAATATTCTCTAGCTGGACAGCTGATAGTAGCCATGACTATAAATATGGCTCTGGGGGATATCTGATCTTAAACTTTATAGAACAATTTTGTATTGGGGCATCATATCTATTTTGAAGAATCTGTGTAACATGGTTATGACTGCAAAAGAATAGCTATCCTTGGTGTCTTTGATGCTTTTTGAAACGATACTAGCATCTGTAGTTGTGTATTACTAGCTCAGTGATTAGAAAGCTTTAAATATACCAGTGTGTTTTGCATAAGGAAATTGCTGAGCTCCTGTGTTTCAGAATTTACTTTTTATTCTGATGAGAGTCTGTTTATCTTTCTAGGGATATCTTTTTGTTGGTTTGTTTTTTTGGGGGTGGGGTGTTTCTTTTCCTGAGGAAGAAATGGGAACGGGGAACAGGAGGAGAAATAGGAGCTGGCACCTGTTACTTTTTTCCCCACTGTTTCTGTTCCTTTTCCCCCTGTTACTGACTTGGGGCATGCGAATATCACCAAAGCTTGTTCATGGCTTGTTGAACTTCCATGTGGTGAAAACGCATCAGAATTTTGAGTCCCTCTGATAAAAAGAGCATGTGGAGTCAGCCGCCATCCTTTAAAGAACATAGTTCACAACAAGACTCTAAACGTGCTGCAACTGGTCTTTCAGATCTTTCTCAAAATCTCCTTACAGCACCTCATAATACTGCTCTGGGATAACTCTCAGAGGACATAAATGCAGATAGCTATATATAAAATAAAGAATAAAATCCAATGCCATAGTAAGTAATTAGTGAGAGTAAAAGTTGACTGTTTTAAAATTGCCAACCCTGCAATACAGATGGCATTACATGTACCTCTTCTCAACAGAGCAGATCAAGCAGACAGCAGAGCGAGTTACTCTCAGTGAAGGTGTAACAGACTGTTGAAGGCATTTTGTTTGAATTAATGAGTAGTGAGGGCTGCAGACTGAACATAGGAAGTTGGTTGAGTCTTACCGTTTTAATAATGATTGGACTTACGACTTCTCATTGTGCAATGAAATCTGGACTCCTGACTATAACTATGTGTGGCATAAGAGAGGGGAGGACAGAGTCTTCTGGGAATTGCTGAGTAACTCTGGTGGTGCCTTTCAGTAGTTAAAACCCAACCAAACCAGCCAAAAAAATAAAAATCCAGCTCATCTCGTGGAACCTCTCTACTGATTTTGGTAGGGTTTGTTTTGTTGTTTGTTTCTTATTCCCTCTTCTGCCCATTGTTGTTCTTGGAAACAGACTAAATTATCAATTCCTTTGTCTTTTACTCGGTTCAGATTCTTTATATTTGCTGAAAATGCAACATAACTTCAAATGATCTAGTGCATTATCTCTGGTGCATCTTGGTGCTTGCACTCCTTGTTTATTTTCACTGCAAAAAAATTAAAATCAAGGGAAAATACTAATCAGTAATGGTTATCCAGCTACAGGAAAGAGAGCATTGTGCATAGAATGAAGGCTCTGTTCTTGTGAGATGTTCAGTCCTATTCTCATTAAAGTTAATGAAAACACATACACTTCCTGGGTAACATGACTCACGGTTAAAACCAATCTTCGCTTATTTATTGTACAGCTTCCATTATACAGCATTCCTGCTTATCACTCTTATCATAGTAAAAAAAGCCACCAAAACCCAGAAGCGAATACACAACTATATTTTGATAGCAAAACAACTCCACAACTTCAAGGAGGGAAAAATGGAGTTTTAAATGGATTAAAATGGAATTACCACAGGAGGGTATGTTTCAATCTGAAGCAGAGAGCCTGTCTAGGCCCTGTCTCCTTGTTGATGCCCAGTGCAGGTAACGCTTTTTTTGTTTAGTGCTGGGGTGGAAGTCGTGTGGCTGAGTAGGAGGGAGGGGGTTAATACAGCTGTGCTGTGCCAGGCCTCCTGCCTCAAATGGCAGTGCAGAGCATCTCTGAGCAATGCTCCAACTTGTTGGGAGGAGGAATGTGGATCTTGAAACTGCCTCTGTTGTTACAGGTTCTTCTGAAATCTTTATGCAGGTAGTCTCAGAGTCTTGCTTTAAAAGGCTGTCTAAAATGTTCAGGATTGTGGAAATTCTCATAGCTATCCTGAGGTTATAGAGCCTGCAGCTCATTATGTTAAGATATGTATTAATTGCTTGTGAAATTGATGTCCTTGTAAATGGTCTTAATATATTCCAGGAAAGTGCATTTAGAATTGTCTGTTCTTAGTCCTGAATGACAGAAGGATGTTCGGGCAATTTAAAATTGTGTTACACAGACCAACTGCATATTTACTTCAACAAATAATCAAATAAATGTGTAAATCATGCATGATTAATTGCCCTCGACAGATTTCTGATTTTTTTTGTGTGTGTGTGTATGAATTGTGGTTTGGTTTCTCTCTAGACAAAACATTAGCAGAAATTTGAACTTGTTGCTGACGCTTGGAACAAAGGCTTAGTACTGAAATGAAAATCTGACAATCTCTTTTTTTTTAAAGAGAATAAAAGCTGGAATTCTTCACCATGAGAAATGCAGTATCAACATAATCAATCTAGCAGCATTGGTTGTAGCTGAAAACATGCTTAAATCCCAAGCCATACAGGTACTGTTTGTGAGTGAAACATCTTTCATATAGTTATAAGATGAAATTACCCCTGAATGAATAGCATCTTCATTTATCTTCAAAACCGCTGTGCTACCAGTGAGTCTACTCTTTCTGCATTCTACAACAAGAATTACATTATACCATTAGAGCAGTATTGTGCTGCAGTGTAAAATAGATTGTTTTGGAGAATGAACGTGACTTTGCTATAAATTACGTTCACAGGTACAAAGGAATGTGTTATTTTGTTTAAAATAGTCACAAATATAATTAAGATCTTAATTTATGTTAAACTACAAATGTGGCCATTACCATAACTGGATTAGGAATTTAATCTGTCACTCAAAGAATGATACTGAACAGTTTTCATTTATAACCTTAGACACACTATTTCAGTTACAGGGTCTGCAGCTGTTTGATATGAAAACTGAGTTATTCTGTAGATTTGTTCATGGTTTTTAATTTTACAACGTGTTCCTGCAATAAAGTAGAGAAGAACTCTTTAGTTGTCATCACATGTTGTCCTTTGTATGCTCAAGAAATAATGTAAAAATGAAAACAGAAAATGCCTTTCACTCTTTCTTCACAACAGTATTGGGTGAATGCTTTTAGAAGTGCTGCTGAATAAGATATGGCTTGGAATGGCTCGCTCTTTATTAAAAACTAATCATGAATATATCTTCTTCAAATGAATCTTGGAGTGTGCCATCCGAAAATAGTGTTCCTCATGTGGGGACGTAAGTTGTGAACTATTTGAGTCTTGGCATAAGTAATTTCATTCTTGCCTCTGATCTCAGAAACTGCAATCTGGATATGATTTACATGAAGTTGTAACTCATTTTTAATGAGTATCTGTGTTTTCCCATATGTATTATTCTGAGCGGGGACTGGAGAGGAAGAGGAGAGCGTTGTGATGGAGCTCTGACAGGCTGATTCGCTGCCCAGTGTGTGTTATGTTTGCAACTGATGGTGTCCAAACAGCCCTTCCTTAGCTGGGAAGGGCAAAGAGGAAGGGAGAGCAAGACTGAAAATGGCACCTGAAACAATTAACTGTAGGAATAAATACAAAAGTCCCCCCTCCTTGTCTTATTCCTGCCCATTGTATTTCATGCACAGTCATTTTCCATCCTTGTTATCGTAGGAAGACACAATGGCATGACTTTCTTGCATTGTTTCGGGGGCAGCAGCAGCAGCGGAGATCAGAACGTCAGTTGTGTGAGACGAGGAGGGTGGGGTGAGTTGCCCCATGGCTGGCTGAGGTTTCTGGGATCTGGGCTTTTGAACTGTGCTAAAGCAGCACAAAGGTGATTACTCCGATAATTTTTTTTTTTAGATAATTGAAATCCAACGTACTACCTACATTTAGAATTTGAAATTGGGCAGGCTTTAAGAAAACAAAACAAGCACTAAGTTGATTGTGTCACTTAAGCAATGCCGCTGTTGTAAATGTACTCCGTAATTCTGGCAGGAGGTGTCACCTGCTGTGATTGAAATGAATGATAGGCATAAGATTGTTGATTTAATTTTGTAACAAGTGTCACCTCAAAGCTTCCTATCGGCCCTTTTCACACAGCTGCTGCTACTTCATCCTCTCGCGGCACAAAAATGAACTGGCTTGTTCTGAAAACAGTGTCATGTGCTGCTGCTCTCTGGGAGGAGGAGACAGTGCAACACAAGCCGAAGTCCTGTATGGGTCAATGTGCAGTAGGGCAGGAAAGGCACTGAGAGGCTTCTCCATGCTTTTTCCTCAATTCATTATCCTCACTCACATGCTCTTTCTTCCCTAGTCTATAACAGTAAATGTTGGGAGGGCAGGGAAGGACAGACATAATTCATCTGGTGGCACCGTTTTTTCCTGCCTGTACTCTTGTTTCTCTTCATGGGCTTGCAGCAGCTCTCCACCTCTCTGTCTACAGCAAGATCTCCCATTAAAAACAAGGTGCACAGAGGAAGTAGCAACTTGGTAGACTTAGTGCTTTCAGTCTGGAAGAAGAGAGGTAGCATTGCTAAAAATACATTGTCCAGATTTCTCCCTTCCCTTCCGAGATGCTGGAAGAGTAGGTGACGCTACAGGTAGAGAGGCTGGAAGAGGGTGAGAGGGGAGAGTGCTAGCCTGCAGGGAAGAGAGGCAGAGAGCATGCATGGGAGAAAAGCTGACAGACCCTATTAAGCTAAATCTTTATTTTTTAATGCCTTTATCTGTTTCTCACATTAACCTCATCCAAAGAAAGGACACACTTTGTTCCAGAAATAACTTAGAAAAAAGTTTTTGTGGCAGACATTTTATCATTCACCAATGCCGATACTGCACAAGAAATTGGGCCCGTTTTTAAAATTACAGAAATGCAAATAATCAGTGGAACATACAGATAAAGGAGGCACTGCTGCTGATGCCAGGGGAATAAACTCAGTTCTTCCCAATCTGAGATTTCATTACCCTTTTATGCTGCATTAACTAGTATGAGCCATGAAATTACTCATTCCTTTTAAAAGCCTCTGCGTTTTGGTTTGATATCCTTCAGTTGCACACCTTCTGTGTATTTATGCTTGAATGAAGTTTCCTTGATTTGTGTAAAGTCTATCGGACAGTCATCTCTTGATCTTCTGTAACATGGGCAAGGGGAAATAAGAATGTTAATCCCTCCTCTTTATGAATTGATCCAAATAGTTAACTGTTCGGATAGGTGTTAAGCATAAAAAAAATTAAAGTTATGCTTTCCAGCAGGAATTTAGTTCTCCTTTCTCTGCTTAGATTTTGTTTGGAAGAGTTGTTTTCAAGGTATCAATAAACATTTTCAGTGAACATCTTTACAGTTGCTTCGAACCAGAAAACTTCAGATGAAGTAACGTGTACCAGTTTTACTACAGACAGGAGAGCTGTATTTTTCCCCCGTTCTGAAGAACTGCAACTGCTGTAGTGTTATTGCATGAGAATCCTAGGTGCTGGAGGAGAGCCAGGTTGTGGCCTACAATAGTCACTCTGTTCAGTCTGTGCTAGTACATTTTTTTTCCAGAGGGGAGGGAGCAGGAAATTTAATGCTTTACTTTGGAATTACAAGAATCTTCGCAAGGTATAACAGTTAGGCTGTGCTCAGTTAAGTGTCTTGTTTCTAGTTTTCTGTTACCGTCTTGCTTACCATTTTTAGGTGAATTTTCACAAGGGCTTGATTAACTAGCTGATGTGTCTCTTGGAATTCAGTTGGCCCCTTTCAGTCCCATTTTAAGTTGATCAGCCAAATTTATGATGTTAGCAATAAAATCTGATGTACTAGAATAAGCCTGCACCCTTGATCTTTCAGATTGCTCAGCTTTTGATGCTGTGTCTTTGAAGGGATATTGATATCTTCACAAATCTCAGTAGAACTAACTGCACTGGGGTGGTTTCAGCCCTCAATCTCTCGCCCTTCATTCCATAAGCGCTCAGAGGAGCTGAGCTCACTCCTATTTACTGATGGTTTCTCTCACAAGAAAAGCAAGGGTTTACTTGCCTGCTCAAATTATATATGTGAGGTACCCGAAGGGAAATGAGATGATCTGAAGTGCAGTAATCAGTGTTCCGCTGCATCTTTTATCAGAGTTGGAAGCTATGGTGGTCTGATACCATCTGCATACCAAATGTGCTGGTTTGTGACATTCTCCGTGAGTGGTCAAAAAGGGAGCAAATCCCCCCTTGATCACTGGGCTAAAGCGTTAAATGAGATAAAGACTCACAAAAATTGCTGCGTTGTCCTATATTCTCTCTGTAGGATTTCTTTGATCTGTGCCAATTTCAACTATTTTGGTAACAGTTCATGTCACATTCTATCTAACATTGTTTATTGTCTAAAATCTAATTTATCTAATTGAATGCATCAGAAAAAAACAAAAAAGAGGTGTTCTGGGAGTGGATATTTATAAGAATGCATTCGTCATGTTCCTTGTCCATCTCTTTCTAAAAGAAACCATAATTTCTATAAATATGGAATACATTCACTGTGCTGCAAAAGTCAAAACCTCCTGTAACTATGTTGTTAGTCCTGTTGATTTCCAAAGCCTGTCAGTCACATCAATGAAAGAATGTGAGTACTCTCATAGGCATTGTAAATTGCAAGGCATATTTCTTAGACTGAGCCCTCATAGTTTGAGATAGTACTGTCTCCTCTTATCAGTTGACATATATTTGTGGTCAATTTGAAGGCTATCCAATGGACCTCTAGTTTAAGATGGAGAAGAAATGGATACTGTCCTTTTTCTTTAAGTAATGATTACTTCATCAGTGTGGATCCAATAAGGATTAAACTTCTCTCATATTGTGGAGCTTTCCTTCATTTTCTTGCAAACAATATTTAAGGAGTACTTAAAATTGAATAGGTCGTGCTTTGGGTACAAATTACAGCTCAATGTACTAGTTTTAATTCTTAGGGCTTCAATCTTTTTGAAGACTTAATAGCAGTTTTTTAATTTTTTTTTTCTTAGGTTTATTTAAGGTGTTAAATGATTTTGTCTTCAACTCTTTCGCTGTTCTGTTTCCTCTTGTTTTTGTATTTCGTTACTATTTCACCACACATATTAAAGCTGATCCTAATTATAGACAAAGGCTGAAGTGGAATAGGTGTTGGCACGTGGATGCTGAAGGGGGTTGCTGGAACGGGCCTTGTAAGCTGCCAGAGAGGCGGTCGGTATTTCTGAACCTCGCAGGAGGGTTGCTGGGGTGAACACAGAACCAGATGAATTTGTCCAATTTTAATCTCGAATCACTTTTCAGTTTCTCAAACTCAGTTCTCATCTCCCATCTGCAAAATGTTAATCAGAACTGGAGATGACTATTCCAAGGGAAGTTTTCTCAAGTTTTTAGTTTTCGGTCTAGTGTTTACTTTAGGGTCTCTTTGGGTTGTTTTTGTTTGTTTGTTTGTTTGTTTGTTTGTTTGTTTTTAACCTCACTGAGGGCAGACTGACTTATTTCTAAGCTTTCTAGAATCTGCTCTTTAGTATGCAGAGTAATGAGTGTTTTTATTTAGTTAATATTTGTTCCCACATTAGATCTCAATTCTAGTTCAACCTCTTCTCTCCTCTTTTCTTTACGAAGTGCAAAAAAGGCACACTAATCCAGCGTGTTTGCATTTCCGAGATGCCGAAATGGCAGTGTGCACTAGGCCAGAGGTAGAATTTCCCTGCCAAATGTAATAAAGGTTGGTATTCCTTCCTCTGTGGTTGTTTATTGAGGAGAAGGAGAGAGAGAAAGGTCAGATTCAGATTGTTGATGGAAACTTGGCTGAACTCTTTACACTGAAAAGATTTTATTTATAGTTTAGCCTGTATGCCGAGGAGTGGTTTTCACAGTCACAAACTGGGTTTTTGGTAGAAACCTTGTGCTGTGCAGGAGTGAATGTACAATACGCTGTACTGTAGGCAGTAATTTGCTGAAGCAACTCATGTAACCTGTGTTCTGTGCTAGCATGTCTCATTTTTGACATGCTGGTATGAGAAAGTAAAAATAGTTCTCTGATTCACCTCCTTTTGCTTAAATGTGTATCTGTGCTTGCAAGCTTTTCAGTTGTTCCTGCGTTGCCCTAACACCAGTGCAGTTCGGACTTTTTTTTTTCTTCCGAGCTTGCAGTGAGAGTAGTACACGGCAGTTACAAAATTCATCTCTAGCTTAATGCAGAATTGCAGAGTTAATTTGGTGCCTTACTGCGAAGGAAATTCATTTAGTAAGCCTAGACCAAATGAAACTTCACGTATTTTTGAGATGGAACTCAACAGCTAAGGATTAAGTAGTATGATAGAAGTTCATTCCACTCCTCCCACCCAAAGATGAAATCCTTTGAAGCTGTTCTTTGATGCCATCAGTCCCGCTGCAGCACAGTACTGTTGAGGAGATGTTGTTAGCTACTGGTAAAGCTTTCAGAAGAACCAAGTCTGTGTATCACTTGAGTTAGAGTATGTTTTTGGTGGGTTACACTGTGTCCAGCAATGGCATAGGAGTGTGTATATAATCTAAACCAAAGTCTCTTCATTCTTATCTCTTAGCTATTTCCAAAAACTTTGCATATGAAGGCCGAGTTTGGGCAGAAGACATGATGCATATATCATGGAGTTATATATATCATGGAGGTTGGGATGCTGAGACAGCAAGAGCAGTGACTTTTGGTGGACTCTGGTGGACGCACAGACTTAGAAAATGGGGTGGTGTCAAATGTGGGCGGTGCTTAGTATATTTTTGGGTCATAGTTGCAGTGATAGAGATTCTGGTTGGGATGAAGTTTTGGCACTCTAGAGACCACTTTATTGATAAGTAGTCCTGTTTTTTTGCTATTTCAACAGAAACACACGAAGGATTTTGTGGTGATGGCAGGTGCTGACAAAAATTGGTATCCTGCTGAGAATGCTTTGAATCTAAGGTTACAGATAGAAAGAAACAGTAAATTGATCACTTACACTCTCCATGATTCACATAAATTACAGATAATAAATACTTCCTTCCAAAGCAGACTTGTGCTCTGACAGTATCATAGAGCAAAACTTCTGGCAGCTATTGTAAATATAACGTGGGAAGGTGCTATATATGCTTCCTGTGTTACACAATGTGAACTTGGTTAGCCAGCTTTAGCAAAAAGAACTGTAATTTTCAGGAAGGGCAAAATATCACTTGATTTTGTACAGCTACAGCACTAATTGTTTCTGTCAGATACTGCGTCTTTGCTCATCTTGAAGAAAACCAGTAAAAGTAGATGAAATTTCATTAGAAGAATTCCAGTCAATGACTAGATGATAAACCGTTGTCTAAGGAAGTTTGAAAACCTTCGGTTTTTTTAACTGAACCTTCTTTCTTCCTAAAAGCAGTATGCAAGGAGCCATACTTCATGTGTGTGTGCTAAGAACTAGCTAAAACATAGTCAAGTGTATTGAGAATAACACGCTTATTTGTCACTGGTGTATTAATGCTTTTTAAATGTGACTCTTTGTTTCCAGGCCTTTTTGCAAATGTGCAATCTGCCAATCCAGGTGGTTTGCAGGGCAAATGCCGAGTACATGTCCCCATCTGGTAAGTGTGGCCTTCATTTAGATTACGATGTTATACCTCCATTTTGATACCATGGCAACTGCACCTTGTCTCGCTGATAACAGTTGGTCAGTGCTACCACGTGTGAGTTGTCTTCCCCCCCTCCTCTCCAGTGCACTTTCTGCTCTGTAAACAATTAAAACAGTCAAATGCAAAGTAACATTGGTGTACTGTGTAACTGCGACTGCAGTACCTATATATAGCATTCAGACATTTCAAATACCTGGTGGAAACCTCTAAAATGCCTGAGAGGAGTTGTGTCCTGAAGCAGAAAGACTTACGTTTCCAAAAGTGACTTCATTCTGCATCCAGGAAATATTCCAGTGAATGCTGTTATATTTTTCCCGTTGCTGGGGTGAGACAACACCAGAAGAGTATCTTTTGTTACGCTGTCCGGAAGATGATTGCCGGGATGTTGATACAGGAGGGAGACTGAAGGATCCATTGTCACTATTAAGGGTGACAGGAGTTTTTAAATCTTCCTCTGATCCATGAGACTGTCTGGGGAGAAAAATCCAAACCCACCACCACCAAATTAAGTATTAGAAGGGTACAGGGCCTGCCTTTTGCTGGTTGCCTAAAAATGTCCAGAGGCTGGCTCCAGAAGGTTGCCTAAAATCCAGAGAGAATTGGTCAATGCAGGGTGCAAAAGTCTGGCAATCCTCGTACCCTGTCCCAGATTTTTGTGGTGTGAAGAGGTCCTTATTTACTGATTACCTGGCTCTAGCCGATGACTGCCACTTGGAAGTGCCTGTCAGCATGTGTCTGCCAGCTGTATGGGTTCTGCTGCTGCTACTGATATTTTCATCAAAGCAGTGGAATTATGCTATTTTTTAAAAAAAATGTTTGCTGGGCAGCAGGAAAAGACAGCAAAATACGAAGGTATATAAATAATTCGTTAGTAAATAAAGCTAGCTTTGAAATGCTGAATCCATGCACAGAGAAGCATCTTGCATGCGCAAGAGTAGGGTGGTGGCAGTTGCATGCTCTTGCTTCACTGCCACTCACACCCCCATGTCCACACTTGCTGGCATCTGATGTTGTAATATGGGTCTGAATGGTTCCTTCTTCTGCTGAAAACAAGGAGCACAAGAGGGAAAATGATACTGCTTCAATTTTAAATGTAGGTAGAAATACATGCCATCTTTGTGCCCTTACTTCTGGAGTCATGATTTGTATTCGCTAACCACATTTCCTTTCTTTATATCGGTTATTTAATGATAATTCAGACAAGGTTTTCATTTGTTCCCTTCTCCTCCCCACCACCTTTTGTCTTACAGTAGCAGCAGACAAAGATCTGCATCTTATCGTGTTGGGGGAAAGCTAATTTATCTCATAGTCGTTCTAATGACGAAACCCATTCTGAGGGAGTCAAAAGTATGATACCAAAGGATTGTCTTGGTGTGTGAAGTACAGTCTGACTGAAACCGCTGAATTCTGCAGCATAGAGAGGTCTGCATTTCCTTCTGCATCACGCAGCGTGTGGACGCAGATGAAGCCTTGGTTGGTGTGATGCACTTCATTTATTACCCTTAGGCTGATTGAGCCAGTGAGAAGTGAATCTCATGATAAAAACCATGACTGAACCTGCTGTTAACATGAGCTGTGTTTGAGCTAGGCCGAACAGTAGGTTTATTGTGTTTCGGTGAAAAGAATGAATGTGTTGCTAATAACATATTTGGAGTCAGGCAAATACTGATCTTGTTCTTTGGGCTCTTGTCTATGGAGAGCAGAGTTTGCCCACAGCGAGAGGCGGAAGGTAAAAGGGTGCTGTGCCCCACTGCGCTGGGCAGGCTTGTTTACTGCCTTTGGGCTTGAGGACGTTTTCAGTAATACAAAGCATCCAGCATTTATCTGCATTTTATGGATTATTTCAATCATATAAATAATCCTAAAAGATTTAGTCTTAAATATTAGGTTGATGTTTTTGTCAGTTGCACTTGGATGAAGATTTGCAGGACAAGCAACCTGGTTAGGGCGGATTGGAGCAGGAGCCCTCAGCTTCACATGTTGAGAGGTGGGAAAAATGGGCATAAGGAAACTTTTCTTATTCCTTGTGGCTTGCAGTGTGTAACAGGGCTTCACCTTGTATCTCTGCCTGCCTTAAAGCTTTGGCTCAGTTCTGCGTTGGTAATAAAAGTTGGTAATAAAAGTTACCAAGCAGAGACGGTGACACATACAGACTCAGGAGTCCTTCACGCCCCGGGAAGTTCTACCAGTGACACAGTCATTTCCCAGTTTCCTTTTGAGGACTGGCCATTTTTAGCCCTGCTCCATGCTGGACCCTCAGGGCTCAGATTCATAGACTGAACATTGAGCCTTACTAGTATTAAGCTTTAACCCCATTTTGCTTCTGTGATGATGAAACAGCTCCTTCCCCCTGCCAGCCCCTGAGATCATGAAGGTTTCATACGGAGAACCTCTTCCTGACCCCAGGACCACAGAGCCTCGAAAATACCAGCTCACAAGTAGAGGGTGAAGTCTGGGGCAGCCAACAGGAGCCGGCTGGTCCAGTTGCTGGAAAGCTGAAGGACTGGAGGAGGGAGAGTCAAGATCCTGCCTGGCTGCATGTGTGTTTGCTCTTCCCCCTGCTTGCTTTTCTGGGCACAGCGCCACATCTCCCGTCATCCTTTCAGCAGCCCTTTCCCTGCTAGTGGGTTAGAAGGGGAGGGTGGGAACGCGTTGTGTTGTGAAACTAGCCAAGGGCTCTGTCTGCTTTCCTGGGGTTTCTCAGCTGTGCTTCAGAGAAACGCTGAATGGAGTCTTTCCAGCAAAGCAAAATCCTTTATTAAAATACAAGTCAGTAGATCTCGTAACTTTGAAATACACAATTGCAAGTGTTGCATGTAAAAGAGGATCAGGAGGAGGAAGATCAGGAGGAAGATGTTTGTTACTACAAATGTTTGCTGGGTGAGCTATATATGTTAGAGCTTTACCTGTGCTCATTTGGAAAAAAACCTGATGTTCACTTTTACCTGCAATATTTAATTGCTTTGAAAATTGTAAATGATGCTCTACAGGAATAAAAAGCTCTTACTAAAATACATCTCTCATTTTGCAGGCAAAGTACCCTTTATTCACGTGGGAAATCAAGTAGTATCTGAACTTGGGCCCATAGTCCAGTTTGTAAAAGCTAAGGTAATAGTACAATGTTTTCATCAGTTACTGAATTTAATCCGCTTACTACTTGTGCTGATTTAGGGTGCTCTTCTGGAATGTTACGTAATTTCTTAAAACAGTGTAGAAATCTAATGCCATTTCAAAAGAAAAATATCCTGTAATAGGAGTTTGTTGATGTGGAAATGTTTGTCATTTACTCAAATTCTGGAAGTAAATTTTGTGTGGGATAGATGCACGGCAGTGCCAGTTTCTGAGACTGTTTTTCTATGTGCCCTGTGTCTGGGTCTCAGAGCTCCTAAACCCAGAATGACTGGTTTAAATCCCGAAGTGTCAGATAATGTTCAAACTAGCCTTGCCTCCCTCTCCTCCTGCCCCCATTTTTTAAAAAATCCTGTCTTTTCACCGAACAGCTGATAAAGCTGTATCACAGATGTAAATTTATGTTTACTTCTTACCACAGAGATACGCTAGCCAGGAGGCTGTGTGCTCAAACTGTGTTCATCTATAACTGATAATAGTGTGCATTTTTTGTAGATTAGCTGTATTACATTATGATGATTTAATTCTAAAGGAAACTATATGTAAAAATTGCATATGTAATTTGCTATTGAACTCTCTAAGAGATCAGGATCTGAGCCAAAGCTCATTGACTTCAGAGGTCCTTGGGTCAGGCATTGCTGAATATTCCAATATCCTTTTTTACATGTGTGTGTCTGTCTTTTTTTCTTTTCCCCATTAGGGTCATTCTCTCAGTGATGGGTTGGATGAAGTCCAAAAAGCTGAGATGAAAGCCTACATGGAATTAGTCAATAATATGCTCTTGACAGCGGAGGTACAGCAAACCATAGTAACTCCACACACTTACATAAGGGATTATAAGCAAGAGAGCTTTAGGATTTTTCCTTATATTGGAAATACTGCTCATTCTTAGATTATGTTGTCAAATTTTGAGGTGAAAGGAGGTAGGAATAAATTCTCTAGACCCTATGGATTGCTTGCTGAAATTTTCCTCTAGACACAAGCCCTGGGTATGATTCCCCTGATCTGCCTGAAGTGTGTTATGTAGCTGTAGAAGTAACCGATTTCCACAGATGGAAAATGCCAGTGGTTCCCGGGATCCTACCCTGTCCCACAGCCAGGCAGGCACCCTGCTGTCAGCTTCCACAGTGTGTCTAGTGGGTGGCTGGGTTCCCTTGCTGTTTGCGTCTGTGGCCAGTTAATGTGACATAATCCCAGCGTAGGAACAGCACTGGGAACACTGGCAAGCTGCAGGTGGTACTGGGCTGGTAACCTGTGTGCTGAGTTGTGTGCTGTCTGTGCAACAACGGGAGGGGGGCCTTTGGTCTCAGACTGCTCCTGGTGCTGGCAAAGTAAGGACTAGCAACTGGGCTTTGCCTTCCAATTTTAATTTATTTTCTACATTCAGAGGCCTAACAAAAGTAACGAAATGGAAATTTAATCTAATATAGAAAAGAAAATTCTACTAGTGAGAAATGATTGTCTCTGTATTCTCCTTTATTAGGAAGTTTTTAGTAAGTGTTCTTTCTGTTCCTAGCTCTATCTCCAATGGTGTGATGATGTTACAGTAGAGGAGGTGAGTGGTTCTGCAGCATTTATCTTAATTAAAATTTAATGAGAAAACACTTTTGCTCACAATTGCAAGTCCCTACTCATAAATGAAACATTGAGGTTTATACCATTAATGATACAATCTTTTCACTTTAATTTTGCTTGCATATACATTTTAGGGAAGTTGTGTCATTACTGGAGGTAGCTGACTGCAAAATAGATACGGGTTTTGTATATGTTTCTGAAGTAATAGTTTTAAATGGTTATGCTGCAAACTATAAATTCTGTGCAAATAATTACAGCATATCACACAACTCGCTTTCTCTTTTACAGCTCCCTTTCTGATAGAAATATGTGAATAGTAGCTATTTTGGGCATAGAGGTATCTGAATTTTCTTACATGATAACACAGTACCTTTCTATTTCTAACCAAAGATTACCCACCCGAGGTATGGCTCCCCTTACCCGTGGCCTCTTAACCGCATTTTGTCCTATCAGAAGCAATGGGAGGTAAGGCGAAAGATGAAAGCCATTGGATGGGCTGGCAAGACACTTGAACAGGTCAGTATGCAAAGTGAAGCTTATTTCTTTACCCTGTTTTATTGTTTTCTTTCTTTCTTTTTTATTTTTTAAAGGCTTTAGAGAGTAACACTTTCTTGAAACAGATGCAGTAAAAAATATATTTAGTACTTAAAATATTATCTGGAGTCAGGTATTTGCCTTCAGCAGCAATAAATTTTAAATTATGTGCAACCCGATGGGGTGGGAGGAGGTTTTACCATGAGTGTACATCCCTGGTGATGTTAGTTTAGGCCATAGTCCTGAAAATAGGTTGTAAGTTGCTTTATGGCATTAATACGTGCTTTGCAGGATTGCGGCTTCCCTTGTCAGAGGTCTTAAAAGAGAAAAGAAAAAAAGGCAAAACAGTTTTGAGGTATAAGTTAGTAGCTTTAATTAAGCTAAGTTATAAATGTTATGGGAAGCACTTAATCAAAATTGCTTTACATCAAATGTTAGATTAAGTAATATTTAGCTACCTGCCTACTGCGTAGGTTTGACTGACTTTAACGGCTTTTGATGTTCCAACATCGTATATTCCTTGTTCCCACTGTCAGCGCAAATACAGTAAAGAGGTTATTTTTTGCAATGTTGGTGTTTCCTGGCAATATGGATCTTTTATCTTTTGTATGTTTTGATAGGTGCTTGAAGACGTAGATCAGTGTTGTCAGGCTCTCTCCCAGAGATTAGGAACACAACCGTATTTCTTCAATAAGCAGTAAGTTACTCTTTACTGAAATATTACATCTAGGAATGCGAGATATAGGTATACATCCACATATATATATGGAAAACTCCTGTTTTATTTTAATGCTGCATGATTAGTTCAGGAAATACAAATGTGCAACTGGAATATAAACATGAAATTTCAGAAATAAGTAATTAAAGGTATTAAAAGGAAAGTTTCTGTAAGTTTCTGTTGTGTGTTTTTTTTTTTTCTATTAATGATTTAGTTTTACTTCTGCTCGTCTTCTCTACAGAATCTACCACAGCTTATGTAGGCTACAAATGTACACCTTTATACAGGTAGTTTTTGATTAAAAATGACACATTTAAAGCTTCACTTGTATTTCTTGGGTAGCATTCTCTGCTAGGTACAGGGGAGTGAGACCATCCTGACCAGGACAGCTTCTCTTGCCCTGCTTAACACCAGGGGCAGCCCTGAATTAACTGAGTTAGCGTGAGGGTGCCTGTGAGTTGTAAGAGCTGGGGGAGAAGGTGTCCTTGTATCCACAAAGGATCAGTTGCAAAATGAAAACTAAGATTCACATTCCCGGGGAGAAAAAAGGAACAATGTGGCCTTCATGGGATGTCTCTGCTTTCACTCATTTCTTCCAATTGTAAAGAGCTTTTTTTTCCTCTCCAATAATTCAATATTTTTTAAATGTTATGGATTTAACATCACATTAGTTCCCTCTCCTCCTGTGCATAGACCAGACTGCAAATGCTCCGGTCTGGACTTCAGTTTGGACAGGGAGATGTCTTCAAAAGGCATTATATGGTCTTGGTTACTTTTCTGTGTGGGTCTTTGCCCCTTAATTTTTCCAAGCTGAGAGTAGGTGGGTAGTGCAAATTGAGTGGATAGAGAAATATGTATTATAGAAGATAATTTTAATTGCATCTTCTCATCATTCTTTAACAGAGTATCTCCTAAATTTTCTTTCTGTATTTGTAAAGAATTGTAGCTTGGGGATTTTGTTTTTGTTGTTTGTTAACCAGGCTTTCTTGGTAAAGTTTCAACCTTTAAGCTTTTTAGCTGAAATACTACTAAGGAAGTATGTATTCTTAGTCTAGTATTTTTCAGGAAGTCTGTGATTTCTGGGAGTCTGTAGCAGGTAAATAATAAAGGCAGCCTGTTGCTGCCAGATTGAAGTTTGTTATACAAGGGTCCGCATCTCTGCTGGAGAGTTCTTAGTGGTCCACAAATAGAAAGGCAAAACAATTATCAGTTAAAAACCCCTCATGCTGCTTACCTTGAACACTAGAGAAGGACTCTTAAGTTAAATTAATATACTTGAAAAAAAAATTTATTTGCATATGGGCTACTTACACACAAAGGTCCAAGATGACAATTCAGAAGGCTTGTATCTAAAATAAGGTAGGACTGAAAATGTTTAATGGATCACTGTTTCCCAAAATACCTGTTTTCTTCTGTGTGGTCCCTTTTCAAAAAAGAGATGTTTCCAGCTGCTGTCGCCCTGGAGCTCCTTTTCTTACTGGTTGAATAGTTCCTGACTATTGAAAAGCACAGAAAGGGAATAGGGGTTTTATGCCTTTTTTCCCCACCTTCTCTCTTTTTTTTTTTTTCCTTTGTGAGATAATAGCAGAGTTTTTTTTATAAATGTCTGCAGAGAAAAAAGAAAAACCCCCAAAAGATAAGCATTTGCCCTTGTTACAGAACTAAAAGGTGGAGCATGGTTTGATACTGGATCAGTAACTCTGGCCTTTCTAAGAAGTGTTATTTCCACATTTCCAAGCTACCAAAAGCAAAGAAAGATGCCATACTAAGAACTAGCAGTATGGTTATGTACTGCATACACAGTTTTCCTGCATTTGGTAAGTTCAGTATTGCCTGATTTCTTCCCAATTCTTAGATTGCATGGCTAGCGAGAAGTTATTCAGAACAGCAGGGTTTTCCTTAATCAGGCCTTGCCTTCCAAAATACCTGTTCTTATTTCTGTTTGCTTTTACAGACCAACTGAATTAGATGCGCTGGTATTTGGACATTTGTTCACAATCCTCACTACTCAACTGACCACTGATGAACTCTCTGAAAAAGTGAAAAACTACAGTAATCTCACAGCCTTTTGTCGGCGAATAGAGCAGCAGTACTTTGAGGGTCATGATAAAGACATCTCTGCGACTGTCGCAGCCCGACCTGCTAAGAGGTCCTTGCTGAGATAAGCGTGCTGGTTGGTGGTCAGGGCGGATTGCATTTCAGTTTTGGGTTTTGTTGTTCAGTGGATTTATTTTGAGAACGGAAATGTGTGTTAACTTTTTGAAGCTGCCAAATCATTCTGGAGTGAGAAAAAAAACTCTAAATGCAGTTTTTGTGTTGTAGAATATACTGTGCACATTTAATCTGAAATGACTGTATGCCACTTACGCTAAAGTGACCTTGGAAAAATATTGTATCTGTATGAAAAAAAAATAAAATATTTTAAAAAGTTTCTCTCAGATTTTTCTAAACTTTCTTACTAAGTTTTATGTCTATGTAATTCACGTCTATGTAGTTAATGAGTGGGGATCCTGTTGGCAGGACACCTGGAAGACAGTTGTATGGTAAACTAGTTAGAATTATTAAACTAAGTTTGCCTGCCGCAGCCAAAATTAATTCAGGAATTGGCTAGCAAAAATTTCTTGGAGGTCTGCAGCACACAAATAATGTGATTTTATTCAGTCGGTTCTTACTTTGTGTCAGAGTAGCTCCTGGCTGTCATTTCTTCTTCTTATGTGTGTCCTGCCTCTGCTTTTATTTCTTGTTCACCCTTGGTTTTTGGATTTACATTTTTTTTGCTTCCTAGGATTCCCCAGTTTTAATCCTCAGCTTGCCTTGCTCTTTAAGAAATGAATTTGCTAGGTGAGTGTCTGTTTCAGTGTTTCCACTGCCAGTATGTTCACGTTGTTTCTGAACTTTGACAAACTTGCTGGGGTGATTCTCGCAGCACAAGGAGCTGGTGTGAGCCTGTGGCTGGCATCCCTTGCTCATCCTGCCTCCATATTATCCTGTGCTATGTGCAGGCACAGTAATGCGGCAGTAAACAAATAAATACAATTGCGGTGCTCCAAAAACCCTGACAATGTGCAGCTTTTCAAGGGAGAGTTCCTGCGTGGAGGCAAGGACTCGGTCTGACTAGTATTTCTTCAAATGCATTAAATGGCACCACTCTGTTCTGCTTTGTCAGTTGTACTTGATACTTTTCCAAAAGCACCAGCAACCCTGGGAATGTGGAGTCCTTGTGCACTCAGGAGGTCCTGGGCACAAGCAGGAACCAGCTCAGGATGTTTGGCCAGTTGGAACTGTCATGTTTACTTACTATGAAATATACATTTTTTGACTATACTCCTCAGTGTCAAAATGCTTACTGGCTTGAACTGGTTATGCAATGATCATGACATTTTTGGCTGCCAGTTCCTTCTCTCTTAGAAGCTGAACAGAAAGCTGCTGCGTACCTTGGACTGGCTGGGTCTGTCTTGAATCTGTAGCTTGTGAACCACTACTACTTACTCATTCCTCTTGTCAGCTCCGCTGGAAAATGGAGCTGAATTCTTACTGCCTGCTTTTTGATACAAGAGTCCTACTGGAGTCAACTTCATGTAAGGACTGATGGGTCTTTTATCAAATCACTCTTGCCAGGATAGGAAAATTGCTCGTCCTGCATTTCAGTCTTAAAATTTCAGATGTGTATGTTCAATACCTTTTCAAACTAAACCCCATCAACTCTTGGTGGCTCAGTGACAATTTCTGCTATTGAAGCAGTCAGTAGCTGAGAACCCAGATATTTCTTTCAAACCTGCTTTTCTGCATTAATGCAACTTCTGGAAAAACTGGAAAAGAATTTTTTTGTGGGGATTTTCTTAGTTTGGAGAGAATATTATGATATACACTACTTTGAGAGAAAAACACTTTCTAGTAGTCTAGTCTCTAAAGCTAGCAGTGTCACAGTGATGGGGAAATCCTGCGTGAAAACTAAAGTGTCTTAATCCAGAGCAATAAAACTTGCCTTTTACCTCCTGCTATTTACAGAGCACCATTCATGAGTCAAGATTTTACCCTAGTTCCTGTGGCTTTGGCAGTTCTTCTCCTAGCAGTAGACTGAACTACAGGTGTAATTTACTTAATGGATTTTCAAGCCCACCTATGCACAGGCATTAACTTACACGCCATCTGAAAAAGTGCAAGTGGGCACGTATTCCTCCTCTTTCAAGGCTGCAGTGCCCATTAGCCAACTTGTAACCAAATTTTAGCAATTGCTTTGAAACAGCATTGAATGAAATAATGTTTTTCTACTTTGGCAAGGTTTCCATGAGGCAGAGCAAGCATTGGTAATAAATACCACACTTTGAACGCTGAACTGCTAGTTATTGCAAATTTTGTGTGGTAATATGTAACAAGCTTCATAACTTCAGAGGATTAAAAAACCCCAGTGAGGTAGCCATATGCATTAACCCACTTTGAATGTCTCCTCTAGAAAATATACTCAAATGCTGTGGAAGTGGTTCAGCAAAGATACTGATCTGTTAAAAACAAAGCTTGTGGAAATCCATCTGAGCTACTTAGACTGCACTTAAGGATACAGAGACAGGCAAATTACACGGAGTTTTCAATATTGAAGTGAGAGAACAAGCAGAGACTGAGCTCTGGAAGCTAAACTGAATAGTTTCTGAAAGTTTAACCACCCCTCGTTCCTTGTGTATGACTTCTTTGATAACTTAATTAGTAAAACAAAATTTAAATGGGAAAAAGCATTCCTTACTTCCTTGACTGAAGAGCATACTTTCTGTACGGTGTGTTTGCCACAGGGCTGGTTTCTAGTTCAGGCTGCACCTCGTTCTAGGCGATATCTAAACTTAAAAGTACAAGAAAAATATTGGCTTTGCTACTGGTGTTGAAAATAGCTATTAAAATCCTAGACAAAGGACAGACTTTGTCTTTCATAAATACAAGAAACCATTATGCTTTTTTAAAATGGCATTGCTAGCAGAGCGACTGAGCTGAGCACCGAGGACCAGAGCTTGTAAGCCCTGCTTTAACTCTTGGGAAGCCACAATCGTATAAAGGACACTGATACTGATTGCTCCTGAAAGGCTGTGCACAGTTCAAGAAGAAGAATAATGAAAAATTGAAACAAGACCACCAATAAAACCAGTTAAGGGTGGAAAAAAACCAAACCCAACCCCAACTCAAACCCAGTAACTTTTATAGCAACGGAGTTGAGCAAGTCAACAACCTGCCTTAACCAAGGCCAAGTAAAGAGGGCTTTCTATGAGTCTGAGCGGCCCTCTAATAGACAAGGCTGTGCAAGTGCAGCCTGTGAGAATTTTACTCTTGAGTTATGTATTTTTCTAGATCTCCCGTGACTGAACCACAACTGCTGCACCAGAGGCAGGAATCAGGCCAGGAAGTCCTATGGTCTGTTTCACGTAGCAGGACAATGTGGATGATGACTTTCTTTCCTCGCTTTTCAAGCTTAAAAACCCCAAGCTCCCAGAGGCTATTTTGGATGAAGAAAGCAGACAGCTGGAACTTCTTAAGTTTCCCAAAATCAAGACAAAAATTAGATTTCTAACAGAAAGAATGTCAGGAGCAGCTGCACCATGGCTTAACATACATCCTCTGAATATGCCCCACCAGGAATTGCAGGAGTCACTCAACCAGAACAGTACACAAAGTCATAAAAGCACTCATAGCTACAAGTGAATAGACGTTACTGAATCTGAACAATGTATAAGTAACTTGCCTGTGGTGGTTTGCTTCTTGCAGTCTTTTTGTTTCACAAATTAATAGCTTCATATGGAGATGCTCAAGTTGAGCTAAATGCTAGTTGGAAAGTAGCAGATGCTTTCCTTGCCTGATGGAGCTAAAACAATTGGGAAAGTCCTGGTGAAAACAAGACTGCGCCTCCATTCCCGAGATGCTTCTTTGGGGTTCTGGAAGGGACTAATCTTGCTCAGCACAGACCCCCCCACTCAGCACAGTTACCTGGTGGAGTCCTTGGTGGATTCTGGTGTCTGCTCCTATCAGAAATGCGTGGTGCCAGTTCCAGATGTTGCGGAGGTCTCATGTGCCTGACAGCACAGCACCGTATGCACAGCTAAACTGTGGGTCCCATGTACCCTGCACCTCTGCATGTACAGCACAGGAAATGGAGCAACCATCCTGCTCCACCACAGGCTGTGGCAAACCAGCTTATGCTTTGAAAGTAGGCAGGATTTCAGCCATAGGCTAATTTGTAGTATCATAGAGTCATAGAATGGTTTGGGTTGGAAGGGACCTTAAGATCATCTAGTTCCAACTCCCCTGCCATGGGCAGGGACACCTGCCACTGGACCAGGCTGCTCACAGTACTGGATCAGTGTTTCCAAGTAACAGCCTCTCCTGAGCCCCTGGTTTTCCTGTCCCTCTCCTTGACTCGGGAGTCTCTAATGCTACCTACATTTTATGATGTTGTGATGAGATTTCAAGACAGACATTTTGTGAAGGAGCTTTGGTGGTAGCAGCTTTTGCTAGGATCTATCACTCTTCACATATCACTAAAAATTAGAGTATTGAGTGGTATTAATGAGATAGTCATCTGCTATTGTCTTTGCCTTTTATTTTATTTCCCCTCTTCCTCCCCAAGGAAGGAAAAATAACCTGGTAATCTCCTGCTTCTCAAATGTAGTTAAAGCTCAGTGTTGTGGAAAAAAAGAGCCTAGCACAGCCCTGCACATGGAGAATGCTGCTGAGCTGCACTTAATGATGCCTCTTAGGATCAGCTGTGCTGCTAGAAAACGCTTCATTTCCTGTGGCTTTCTTTCTTTACAAGCAGAGTGCAGCTCCAATGGCTCTCACAACAATTAGCACCCACTTGTTCTGCAGGTTTGAAGTTTTTTGCATTAGTCAGGTTGAGAAATTCATGGTATTAATCATGACTGAAGTTGTTATTTATCACCTGCTGGGTGAGAAATAATAATTTTGGCACTACTGGGGCAGCAGGCCAGAAGTACCAAATTAAGTAAAACATCTAAACACTAGCAAGGATCATTTCTCTGATTAATGAATTGTTACAAAGAAAAAGTGCTACTCGTTATCTGATCTTAGGATAAAAGTAGGAGTTGGAAGTAGAAAGCATAAGCAAAGTCAGGCTATACCCTGCTGTAGTTTGAAACTTTCCTGGCTGATCGCTCTTCTGTCATTCACTAACTGCTAACACGCGCTCCTCTGCGTCAGGGGTTCGCAGTACTTGGCTCACGCCCACATCCCCGACTTTGTAAAAAAGTAGGTTTTGGCAGGGAGAGCAAGGCCCATTGTGTAATCGCCTCGAAAGAAACGTTGAAATGACTTTAACCTTCTAGGGCCTGTCTGGGCTGGAAGGTTTTGCCATAGGAACAGTTACCAGCCTGGCAAAACACCATTGTGTGAAGGCAATAATAGGGGTGCAGGAAACAAAATCAGCGACATAAAGAGAATTGAGTTTACACCCAGGTAACTATCCGTACTGGGGCCATTAGTCACCTACGGGATTAAAAGAGCCCACAAGTTGTAGCCACCTGATCAGAAGTATTTAACATGTAAATACAGAAAGGGTTGGCCTACACAGAAGCGGTTACGTTGAAATGAGGTCTGTGTATTCTCTTACAACCCTAAGCCACCAAGTCACTGAGACATACCGTGTCCGTCCTCTCCCTGCGAGACCGTTGTGGGGAGCTGAGGAGCTGACAGCGTAGCAGTGCCCACAGAAATGCTATTTTCTAGGCTCATAAATGAGATGTAAACTGACTGCTAGCCTTGAATACGGCTGAAGAACTCAGCCTGGGAGAGAAGTGCCACCACTGAAAGCAAGCAGAAACTTTGGGTGCAATTTTAAGGGTTTCAGAGACCTTTTTTGGCTCCAACTAATTTCACTTGCTGGAAAGGCAGCACAGGCTTTTTCCACAGAGAGCATCAACCATTCCCCTCTATTGCTGCAGACTTCAAATTTGGTACTAGTTTACATGAAGAACTTCCACTGTTGACACAGATGGACTGCCCCTGCTGACATCTGTGGCAACCAAAGTAACCCCTGTTTACTGAGCCAGCGTACCCAGAGGCTGTCTTGAAATAGTGAGCTGACATGAGAGGTCGACAGGAACTCATGCCTCCCCTATTTGGCTTAATGTTGACAGTAACCCAGTTTGTCAATGAAGACATTTTGTAAGCAAGCTTTATGTCACATAAATGCTCTCTCATCTACATTTATTATTATTATTATTTTTTACCTAACAGTTTATTCTGCATTTAAGAAGAAAATCAGAGATCTTGAGGACACAGGGCATGATGATCACCTGCCCTACAAGCACTGTTTAAATTATCAGTCTTCAGGGTTTGTGGCCTCAGTTCAGTGACAAAGATTTGAAACAAGAATGAAAAGGATGATCGCTTATAGAAAATAAAAGCAGCAGCAAAGGGCTTGTTGCAAACAGAAGACCATCTTCCTAGGCTAAGCAGGCAGCTATCAGAGGGTATCTGAATGAACCTTGTTGCAGATGCTGTTGGGGGGAACCAGTACAGCTTAGCCATGACAAATTGTATACAGCTGGAAAGAGGACCAGCCATCATGCAGCTGGTCTGGTCAAACTATGGCATGGCCCAGTCCCCAGAGCATCTTCCTCTTCCAAATTACTCTGCTGTCGTCATGAATTTACAATTTCTACCACTCCTTCCTGCCAAAGATTTGAAAGCAGCAAGTACACCTCCCTAGTCATACATCTCAGGTTGTCTGTCATCCTCTCATAGCTGGTGATGTCTCTCTCTACTTTCAGCTACGAATTACAATTTTGGCCAGGTGTTCTTGACTTTGAAGCTATCTGTTGCTGGTCACACCGTTCTCTCACTGCTAGGGTCAACAGTTTTGTCACTGAGGCACAGGATTATTGCCTGATACTATCTTGTGACAATTATCCTTCATCTCCCAGATGTTATCACTTGGACTGCTAGGTTAAGAGCTGCCCATTTTCTTTTCTTGTCAAGACAATAAAAACTTCCCTATAGGTCCACTGCTGTTTCTATCATGATTCCTTTAAATTCCTCTCTAAAATTCCTTTGCAGTTTCTGTCGACTCCTTCCCTCAGAAGTGCGTAGCGTTTTGATCTACGATGCCTCCTAGCCAAGAAGTATATGGCTGAGATTACTGACTATCTCCACGATCTCTTTCATTTGCAGCTTTAAGTGTGTGTTGTGGCATGTTTAAGGAACCAGTTGATGAAGATCAGTAGTTTGGGGGCATTATGGGAAGGGTACGTTTTTATCTACTTAAATAAACTCCTCTCCAGCATATTTTGTTGTAGGTTATAATGTTTTGTAAAAGACAGGTAGGTTTCTGCCTGTGTGTGTAATGATCCCAGATGCCTGTGACTTGTATAGTACATGCGAGCGTGAGTGCAAAGGTCTTGCTGTGATGCCAAAGCACACTCGTAGCAAAATGTGAAAACACTGCTGGGGAAAACGCTGCTCGATGGAACTGCTTTTGACACACAGAGGGCAGCTCCTGCAGGCCCCTTTCTATGGAGGCGCTTTCCTTTGGTTCAGTGCATATTCCTGGGGCCTGTCCTACTGCCCCTTCTCCCTGACATCCTTTCGTGATCCCCCTGCCTTTGCTGCTGCTTCAGGGTTTTCCTGCACCAGGGGAAGGAAAGAGGTCTCCCTTAGGAAAGGTTTTCATGCCTGTGGACTGCATTCCTCCCTCTGCTTCAAGAGGGATTCCTTGTGCCCATAGAATCACCTTACTAGGATTTGTTTAGGCAGAGGGAAGCATCCTACAAGCCTACCACCTTCTGTCCCTTGTATCTATAGTGAGTCCAAATGCTACTGCCACAGGAAACATATTGTGCTTCCATGAGCTACGATGCCTAAAATATGCTTTTCTAACTCACTAATCACAAAAAATGCTAATAACAAGGTAACGCGTTAATTTTTTTTCCTGAAGTTTGACAAAATTCAACACTGGAAAAATGGAAAGTAAGATTAAAACTCATTTGGATAATGCAGTTCTCTCAAATTTCTTTGGCATTTTTGTATTATAATAATAAAAATTTATCAATGTAGTCATAAACTGTGATTTACTGAGAAGTAGGCTGAGCAAAGCTTGGAAAGGCCAGGAGCCTCTCCTGAGAGGGTTAAAAGTCCAAAACACTTAAAAAAGGCTTCCAAAAGAGGAAAAAACTGGTAGAAAGGGAACTGAGTTCTCTTTCAATCCTAAAATCAGCTCAGTGAGTTTCTCCGTATATTGGCCTCCTTACCACAGTGAACTGGAGCTATCTCTTGCACCGAAGCCAGCAGAAGTTGTTTGATGCATCCCGTTTGAAACGTCACTGATCTGCAATCAAACGAGTGATTTCTAGCCAAAGATTACGAAATACTTGGCAAACTTAGCTGAGTGGGTGAGTCAGACAGAAAAACCCGCCTGACAGAAGAGTAAGTCAAGCCACAGCAGTTGCAAGTAATTTGTCCCAAATGTGAGCAGGGCGAAATCTAGAGCAGGAGGCTGGCGGCTGGTTTCCCAGCTCCACGCTCCAAACACTGCACTGCATTCTTTGCTGCTTTTTTAACCACAACGGCCTCTGAAAATCACCCTTCAAAGGTGTTTCTTGGTGGTAATAAATGAACCATCAAAACCTAAACAAAGAACCCAGCAGTTGAGATAATGCAACTTAACAAATAGAAATGACTAAGATTGCCTTGTCCTCTGCTCATTTCCAAAAGAATAAAGCCCAGGTCATTTATAAAGCCTTCCCCCTTCCCCTCTCCTTTGCAGCCCCTTGGGAGTCACCCAGGAGACAGCACCACTTTCCTCTGCTTCCCCATCTTTAAAATATATTCATTCCAGTTTTCAAATTGCTATTTTGTAGTGCTAAATCTCTACCCACACTAATTTCTCCAGGTCAGAATCTGACCCTGATTTGAACAAAACCTGGAGTCAAATATTCACACCAGAATGCTTTTGCCTTGCTGCATGTCAGATGCCATCTCCCTGCAAATGTTTCACACACCTTGGAGTGCAGCTTGTGGAACTGATGAGGTGAAGAGCACTGCAGAGCAGCTCTGTGCTGGTAATCACAGGACTGAAGAAACACATACATCATCTGCCACATAGGTTGGCATTTCAAGTAAAAAACCTTCACAATGTGTAAGATGTTGGACAAATGATGGCCATATGCATGTTTGTCTCTGCGCAGATGTCTTTGCATTCTCAGCTAGGAAAAAGCTGAGGTAGGCTCTTTTTGCCGACAGTTTAATATTAGTGACACAGTTTATGTCCTCTGCAAAAACAATAATGGAGGATAAGGTGACATAAATTATTTGCAAATCGTTTGACATATGCAGGGCATTGTCCTTGCAATAATCACCATCAGTCTGTCAGTTTAAGATATGAACCGTGCCACTGCCATTTTATATCATTGTGTTAAGCTTTCACATGTTGTAATTTTACAGATTTGTTCTTTGCAGAACACTGCAACACAAATCAAATTGTATTATGTTTAGTCATATGCTGTGCAGAGCACCTCCCTGCAATTAGGGACAGGGGGAGATGAGGAGCAAACAAATAGTCCTAGATAAGAGGCAGCTCCTCAAAAGTTGGGATATTTCCTAGATACCATTACTCGACTTTCGTGGTCATTATTCAAGGCAAGAGGAATTATTTAAATTCATGCTAACATCAGTTGCTGGCTGCATGAACAAAGTGAGCACTGGAAAGCACCATACTGACAGATCAATTTAAAACACCCTTGTCTGTTTTGTTTCTCCCTAACAGTCAGGCACAACATTTGATTCTTATGAATAATGTGGGTTTTTATAAAATAAATATACTGATTTCTTTTCAACTCACCAAAGATCCCTTCAAGACGCAGTAGGTGCCTGTAGTATTAACTCTGCTTTTCATAGATGTGCAGAATGGTTCTGGAATAGCAATGAACTCAGCATTGTCTCTTTTATTCCAGGCAAATTAATTCCTGTGGTATAGTTTAAAAAAGACCTAAAGTTGACTGCTTATTTTTAGTCTTTTTTTTCTTTTAAATTTGAACTGCAGAATCATGCAGTTCATGGGAGTCATTCACAAGTGTATTCTAAATGTACTCAGTGCCAGATATCTTATATTAACCATCTGAGAAATGTATTCGTATGTAAGTGTGTCTTAATTGGTAAAGCAGTCAGTAGGAAATACTGTAATATACATTCTGGAGTACCATATTTTGGTGGCTTTTTACTATATTTTGAATGGAGAAACATGATTTGTTTTCCCCTGGGAAAGTTCCCCACATTCAGTTGTCAGCAGAACAGAATCTTTCTGCTTCCAGTGAGCCCTTAAACTAGAAAGATTTATTGCACTTACACCCTTGAAAGAACATATCTTTTTCTTTGAAGGCAGCCATTATCACCATCCCATTTTATATCTTTTCTGATAAGTGCAGGCAGTAAAGCAGATAAACTCCTTGCATACCAATTAAAGACACATGCACACTAAGACACTGTATGCTATCAGAGATGCTCAGAGTAATATTCTTCCTAGCACAGTAGATATATCTAAGGAGTTTGACTTTTATTATTCTCAGCTTTACACCTCTGACATTTCTAAAAACATGGAGGAAATTAATGAATTCTCACCCAAGACTCCATTGTCTAATCTTGCACCAGTGCTCATGAATTATGGAAAATGACAGATCAGCTGATGACGTACAATGGGCTATTTTAAAACTACCCTTTTTAACAAAACCCGGGCCATGAAAGGCTCACTGAATTTCATGCAGTCACCTAACAAAATATTGGTCTCATGTTAATTGATACCTTAAATAATGGCCTCGCTTCCTTGCATCCAAGATGCGATCATTTTTATGCACCAAATGTATGAAAGCCTGAACCCTGAATCTCAGGAAGCCGCTTTTTATCTTCTCAGATAGGATGCTGAAGTGCAGTCCTAACTTGGCAACCTGCCTTGGATTTTTCCATTTTGAGATCTCCACAGGCTACGTGAGGGCTCAGTAACATTTCAAGGTTCTTAAGCGCAACCTCCTCCACCTACCCATGTAACTGCTTCTTTTTCTACTGCCTTTTCCCAGGCAGAGAAGATGCCTTTGCTCATCCTGAATGGTGAGACCAAGAGGATCTGTATGAGAACGCCCTCCCAGCTGAGATCATTGCAGTGACCAGGCTGTAACAACCAAGAGACATATTAGCAGCTGCAAGCCCCAGGGCTGCTGCCTGACCCACAACATTTGACTGGGCAGTAAGAGGCCAAACTGCCTATGAAGCCTTTGGCTAGGACATCTCCCACACCCTCTCTGTCCCAGTCAGCGTGCAAATTCCCTTGGGCAGGAGCCACTCTGTTGTCTTTCTTTCCAAATAAATAAAAGCCCCTGAGCATGACCCCAGCAGATGATGCCAGCATCCCCAGCTTGCTTGCAGGAGCTGTTGGGGCAGCCCTGTCCCGGTCAGACAGCTGCCCAGCCAGGGCTGCCCTGTGTTCCTCCTGCAGCCAGGACCACTGCAATCTCTGGGCTGCTCCCCAACCACCACATGCCCAAGGAGAGGTGACAGGACAAGAGGTAACTGGCACAACAAACTCGAACATAGGAAGTTCCATCTAAACATGAGGAGGAATTTCTTTACTTTGAGGGTGGCAGAGCACTGGAACAGGCTGCCCAGAGAGGTGGTGGAGTCTCCTTCTCTGGAGACATTCAAAACCTGCCTGGACACCATCCCATGCAACCTGCTCTAGGTGGACCTGCTCTGGCAGGGGCGTTGGACTAGATGATCTCCAGAGGTCCCTTCCAACCCCATATCATTCTGTGATTCTGTGAAGGAGCCCCACACGCTCAGTTCCTTTCTCCTTCTGCACTCCAATTTAAAGTAAATTACTATATTTACTCACAACATTATTGTTGGGTGGAAAACTAGCTGTCTGCAGTATTATCTGTGAACTTATTTTTACCTCTCCAAGAATGTCATCCAGGGTTTTCCCTGAAGTACAGTGTCTGAACACATCAATGACTTTCTTGTGCACGGTGGCTGAGATACCAGTTTTCTGTCAGGGTTCCCTTTAGATAAGAAACTATAGAAAGCAACACATCTCATTCGAAACATCTGAAAGAGATGAAGATACAGAAAGCACTAATCAGTAATTAATACAAATAAAAGAAACAATCTTTCATGTAGGTGGTAATAATAACACTCCGGACTTTGTTCTAATCCATCTTTTTGTCAAATGAAGCACCAGGGAATTTGTCTGCAACAGAGTATTTTCAGAGTCTCTGATTTGCAATATGGGGTTTAGTCCTGTGTTAACACAGGACTCAGAATAAATAATCAAAGGAATAGTTTTAAAACTGATAAGCTAGGCTTTAATATGCAGAGGAATTCTGCTATACTTTTATACCCAGTTTACAAGTAAATTTTCCAAATTAAGAAGCCCCCGTTTCACTTTATGTGGGAATTGCAAAAGTGCGACAATATCCCGTTGCAGAAATCCTGATAGTTCCCTTTCTTCTGTATTAAGCCACTGACAGGACCTGGAATATGGGGCTTCTACCATTCCTCTGCAGAGAAACAATGTCTTCTAGAACATCAGGCAGTCCTGAAAACCCTTAAATAGCCTTGCATTCGTTATATTTAGTGACAATTACACAAGTGACTTCCTGAGTGCAAATATGATTCATTACTCTGCAGCAGAAGTAATACCTATAATAGACTATGCATTGAGTTGACCCAAAATAGCTGCTGAAGAATAGTTGTTCCTGAACTACTCCATGGATAGATTTTTAGAAATTATTATAACCATATATAAGGAGAACAGATTATCCTGCCATGTAATTATTTAGCACTACTCCTAAATATTTATGTAAACTAAATTTCAACTGTGGACAACAATAAGCAATGTTTAATAAGGAGTTTTTACAAACAATTTGTCTGGAACTTGCCGGGAGGTTATAAGCCCTATTTTAAATGAAACAATTTGCATTTAGTGTTTAGTCACCCTTTAGCTCCGCTACTACCATCACTCTCCAAGTTAAAAAAAAAAAAAAAAAAAAAAGAGAGAAAACGGGAAATATTTTTTCTGAGCAAAGAGAGTAGAAATTGAGTATTTCCAACCCTGCTAGACCTTAGGATGCAGCTCCAGCTCCCTTCTCACTCTGGGATAACGCAGACAACTTAATCCCGCCGGCAACAGCACTACCCCAGGGCCTGCAAGCCCACCTTTAACAGGATGGTGCTGCCCTGCTATTGATTTTGATGCCTACACAGCGCTGAGCATAAGGGTTTCACCACATACACAGAGTAGGAAGCCTGGAAATGACCTTAAAAAGATTATCATGTTTCCACTCGCCGGCTGCAGAGCCTCACACCATCAAGACAGCCCTATTTTGCTTGGGCGCTATCACTGACCTCCTAGGAAGGGATTGCTCACAGGCCTGCGCCGAACACCTTCAGGTCATCGTCACCGTTCAAGGCAGACCTCAGCACTGCCGTGTGCCACGCCAGCTCCGTCCTGTGGACACAGGGCTCCTCAGCACAGCCCCTTCCCAAACCCAGGGCTGCAGAGCTGGGTGGGCAGCAGGGCTGCCCCCTGCCAAGGGGATTTTTGATGTCACCAGGTCCCTGCCCTCGCTCCCAGGGCAGGCAGAGAGTAAAGACTAGGGGAAAATCAGAGCCTCACCCCCTCCCTCTCACTGATGCCAACTGCAGGTAAAAAATTTACCCTTGAACTTCAGAGAGGCCAAAATTTCATCTGTATTATTCAGGATTTCTGCAGGCAAGGCAGCCAGGTACGCTCAAGGGGAAACCCAACCATCTTTCAAAAGATGCCACAGAAATACTCCATTGCCTTTACACAGATACTAAACATATTTGCAGTAATCTTCCTTTAGCTCCTTTTTTATTCCTTTTCATAGCAGTCGCTCGGGTAACCTTCCAGGCAACAGCTGCTGCCAAAGAGGAAGGCTGGGAGGCCTGAGCTGTGCTTGACACAAAATTACCCAGGTGGGTGCTCTCAGCTCAGCTTTAAAATTTATATTATTTTTTCAGCTTCCTGTCCAAGTGTTGTGCCTGCTCCCTTGATTAGAGCAACGGCAATTTAAAGTGAACCTCACACCACGCAATGGCTGATGCTACAGCTGAAAAACCTCACTGATGAGGTCCCAGAGCACTCCCAGTGTCCCAGCTTACTGTGCATCTCTCTGTTCTGGCTTGTAAAATGGCATTCTACAATGCTGGTATGTAATCTAAAAAACATCATAAGTAATAATTAAACATTAAATCAGATTAATTCCAGGCTTGTTTGCCCTTGACAATAATACTATTAATTCTCTAGAGAAGAAAGTAAGACAATCGTGTGAAAACAAAGCACAAATAAAGTCCATAAAATGCAGAGGAAATAGTTCCAATATTAATTTTGTAATATGGAGTATTCATTTTGTAATATGGTGGTGACATAAAATATGCAGCAGCAACAAACAGAGGGAAGTTGATGGACTGCCAAAGCTGTTTCTCCTTAAAATGCAGATTGCTCTGGAGCAGTTAAGCTCAGTGCTGAGACGAGACTAACTACACAGGCATTTTCAAAGGGCTCTTTCAAGGCCAACGTGCCACTTTCAGCTCTGACATGAAACCCCAGCCAGGCTGTGTGGGACAGCCTCAGAGAGGAGTGCTACAGGAGCTATATTTGTGGTCTCATGGGGTGTTCCCATGCTTGCTGTCTTCATATCAAAGGTGCTCTGTTTATAGACAGCAATCTGTTGGTGCCAGGCAGTGACGGCCGTATGATATATGGCTGTTTGCAAAATGAGCCCGTCCGTGGGTTATCACCGGCTCTAATTAAAGGAAGACACAGGCTACCGAGTCACGGTCCCTTTCATTGGAGCTGAGAGGACAGCAATCTCCACAAGAGCCGCAAAGGAGGACAGATTCATTTGACTGATTGCATGATGTCTGAATTAATGGTCAGGAAAAGAGCTATTATTGTGCCCTCACTGGAAGGCTGCCTCAGAGAGCTTGTGCTGCGCTATCTGCTTGAGCCTGGAAGCAAAAGCAATGCACTCCTCAACACACAACCAGCAAGGCAGGGGCCCGGCTGGTGCGACGAGCCTTTCCTGGATCGATTTTACAAGGCCGAGTGTCTGATACATAATGAATGTTCAATAAGCTCAAATATAAATACTTTGCAAGGAGCAGGCTGTTAGTCAAACCAATGCTGCTCTAACTTTCAAAACAGGTTTTTTTGTTTTATTGACAACATGGACGGCAGAGACAAAGCAAAGCAGGGGAGTATAAACCACGGCACCAAGCAACTTTGGCTCCTCATTTTCCTTCTGTTTCCTGGTTTCTGAGTCTAGGAAAAACTCATTAATTAAAACCTTGTAGCTAAGCTGGAGCTGCTGGGAGGAAAGGGGCGAGGAGTAATTAATTGTTATCAAACAGCAATGGCTCAGCATGTGTCTGACAGGTGGGAAAACCTGGTTCAAGCCCTTGGTGTTGGGGGGCGCTTTTTTTTGGGCGGTGTAATTCCTAAGAAAACACTGTTGTGCTATTCATGCTGCATAGAAGAAATCTGGCTTCTCTCAGGATTTCAGTAACCTTACAAAGCTGGAGCAAGTTCCAGAGCTAAAATTAAATTTACAAGCTGTAGCAGGCTTGCAGGCTGGAACAAACTTGCAAGCAACAACCTGCTTCCAGCATCACATTTGAATGTAATGCTTACATTTCTAAGGTCTTCAGGATCACAACAGACTTCTAGCTAAATGGAATTAAGTCCAGACTATAATCTGCTCTATGTGGCTCACATCATCTCTTGTCAGGTGATGCTGGATCAAGCCATAGAGGTACTTCAGCATGACCCTCTAATGCAAGAGAGCCTCATCAGTCTCACCCTACTCCAAGTGCAGTGTGTAGGTTTGCTTCTGTGGCAAACTTTTCTGCAGTTCGGAGACTTCCACTAGTAAGTGAAAGTCTCAGAAAAGACAAAACTAAGGCAACAAAAATGACAAGCCAGCCTGGGGCCTGATTTCTGATTTGCTCCTTCCCTTTGGGAGCCAGTAGACAATTTGAATAGTGATAAATTACAAACCTCCATTAAATCACCTGGCAGTGACCTCCTTGGGCCTTTGGCTCTAGCTGGGCACACTGCTGAATACCAGCACTGTTACATTGCCCCTGGAGGTGATACAGCACCAGAACAGTGAGGCTGTCAAACCTTCATCCTTGGAGGTCTTGAGACTTGACTATACAAAGCCAGGGCTGGCCTGATCTGGAGCTGGCAATAGTGTTGATCTGAGCAGGAGGCTGGACTAGAGACCCCAGTGGTCACCTCCTGACAGCAGCTCTGAGGCTGTGACTCTGTTGGTCCTTCTTTGCTTCATCTATCTGGAACTTTAGAAGGCAAACTTCTTGGTCATGCATCTCTTAAGAAATTATCCCTAGGATATACCTGCACTTCCCTATTTCTGCAGGAAGAAACATGGTTACTAAGCCAACAAAAGAAACCCCTCACCAAGATCTTGTTTTCAGGAGTTCAGACAATAGCCTTGTAAGTGGATATATGAGAGCTGATACAGATAAGTGCACTGAGGATCGTATCATATTTCTGTGTGATCAAGATAACCTATATTAAACTGTTAGCGGTCCTTTAAATATTTAAACCAGTAGATCATACAAAGAAAAAGGAAGGACAAAGTTTTATAATGTGGCTTGTTTCTATTGAATATATCTGTGAAGTGGTATTTCTGGTTATTTGTGAGTGGAAAAGCATTTACTTACTAAATTGCTTCTCACTTATAGTCATCATAGGCTTAGGACTCAGTGATTTGTATGGCCAAAACCATCAGATAATCTGTCTGATCATGTAACATGCAGAGAATCTCAACTGCCAAACATTTTCTCAAGCCTATAGGATACATCTTGCTGTTACGGATCATTGCAGTTGCAGAAATGGGGCCTGTGTATATAACTTTAAAGTAATAGCTTTGTTTCTATTTAAAGGAATGCAAATACACTTGACTCAGGTACTCCCTGGATATCTATTCATACTTGGCAAAACATTCAAAGCACACTTTTAAAAATTCCCTTTAACTTCCATGGAAGTTACCTACACACCTAAAATTAAGCACACACTATAGTACTCTGCAATTTGAAGATGATACACATACACAATTTTGAGTACTATTTATACAGGATTAAACCATAAACAGTATGATATCATCTTCCTCAGTTTTGAGAATACAAATGAAAAATCCCCAAATTATTTGGGATAAGAAACAAATACAACAAATTTTTATATACTTTTCTAAATAATTTATAACTTACATAAAATGCAGCTGCATGGCAGGGCCTGGGCCCCATGGCCACTGTGCAGAAGACATTCACTTGCATACTGGAGATGATGCTTTTGCCAAGACACATGCACCATAAGTGACTAGTGGAGTGGCATCTGCAGAGACTGCATTACTACACGCTACTGAATCTCTAAGCTCATAGAAACTCAATGTCTTTACTAGTTTACCATGATGGGTTTTTTTCCCCTGCTTTTGTTGGAGGCTTTGCTGAATGTGGTAGATTTTTTACAAGAACAGACAGAGTAGCAGAACAAGTATCCTGACAACTTTCCTGTGACAATGCATGGAAAAGTTTTTCAACATCTGTTCTATTTTTTTATCAGGAACAAACCAATCTATTTTTCTCTCAACTTGTTATGAGAAATGGTTAAATGTTTTTATTTGACTAATAAAATAATTTTGAGCCACAGCAAATCTCAGCTGTTCTGATTAAGATTTTAGCAAACAGTAAACAATTTAAACCATGGTCTCATAATTACAAATGTGAGGTGATTTTAACCATGCCAACAGCTATATGAGAAAAGCAGAAATAAGATGTTAGATCTTTCTGTATACTAGAAACAGTATCAAAATGCTCTAATTTCACTACATTCATTTCTGAAATGTCCTTTCTTACAAAGTTCCTAAAACAATGCAGAATTATTTAACAAATTAGGAAATATGTAATAAGAAACTTCCTCTGTTTTTACTACTTACCGAGAGCTGCTGAGATGCTTATTCGTGAGCCAAAGTTATTCAAATCAGCTGAAGGATAGTATGTGTCTACATGCATGTTTGTACATACTCAGTCAATATACGAGGAGCTCATACAGCTGTAATAAACTGGAATAGCAAGAAGAAAACACAATTAACAATACTTCAGAAGAAAGAGCTAAACAGGGAGGAATTACATAAATGTAATGTGCTACAAAAGGTATTTTCTCATTATTCACTTAGTGCTGATTCATTCTTGTTAAATGGTAAAATCAGCTTTGACATCACCACTCAACACCAGTGTGGTATTACAGCTAAATACTACTTCACCAGTAATCTGTTATTATAAAATGAACTTTTATATTGGAATATTCAAATATTTATATTGGAATAAATGCACATTGATTTGACTCTTCCATGAACACAAATGCCTTCCTAGCAAGTGGGGACACCATGTTACAGCAAAGAAATATTTAAAACAATTTATTTACAGCATTTATTTTAGTGGCTTCTGGAAAAAAAATTACATATTTAAACTGTCAGCATTAGGACATAGAATTTATTTTCTCTATGCCAATTTAAAAGTCTTTTTTCCCCTTTTTTATATGTCATGGCTCCAGGGCTCTTCACAGCAGGGCTCTGCAGAGTCAGAAACAAATCATCATTTGCAGCCTGCGTATTCAGAGGTCTTATTCCTATTAACTCTGGCTGAAGAACAAGGTCTAATTCCAGATCTGCATTTTGATCATCTTCTTCTTTCCGCTGGTGCTCCAAGACCATCTGAGACTCCCTACAATCACTGTATACTCCATAGTTTAGATTGTTAATTTTTCTTAACGATACAGAGCTGGTGCTGACCCTCCTTCCATTCCCAGACACCCGTAATACATGCTCTCCTGGCTACAAAAAATTTTGTGCATACTTTAAAGCAATCTGGGGCTGATTTATTCAGTGCACCTGCATGAGGCTTGAGGGAACATGCGGCACCACCCATTGCCTCCCAGGCGCACGCATTCCCTCTCAGACTTCTTGGTCACGACCCTGTCTCCTTCTCCCTCAGCCCTGCATTGCATATCTGAAATGCTTCACAGAGAAACATGTCCAAAGGGTGTTGGTTTAACAGTTGGGAGATGGAGCCAGGACAAGCATGCTGGGTCTGGTGAAATCTGCAGCCACCTGCATCGGCTGTCCACTTGGTGTGCTTTCCTGGCCCAGGCGCTATGCAGAGAGGGGGAGAAAATGCCTTATGACTTTCACAGCACATCAGAAGACAGATATTGTGATATGTCTTCAGGGAGGAGGTATGAAAGTGGCAGCTTTGGGGAGAAGCAGGAATACAGCAGTTGTTAGGGTTCCCTGAAATGAAAGCTACGCTTTCCATGATACCTTCAAAAAAGCAGAAGTGCCCTGGAAATCTTACAGGTCCAGCATCTGGCTCTTAGTGCAATCCTTCTTTCCTTCATTAGGACTTCTGTCTGTTTGGATGAATCAGAGAGGAAGTCCCCTTGAGTGACACAGAAAGCCAGATAAAATGAGACTGATGGTCTCCCTGTACAGATAGCACTTCAGCTAATGTACACATGCACGTGGTCAGTGCTCCAATAAAGGAAGCTAGCAGATCTGTCAAGCCATTTTTGGTCAATCTGTTTAAGAAATTAATCATATCAATGTTTCCTCCACAAGGTTGTGTGCACTTCAGGCACTGTTCTTTCCTCCAACTCTTTAAACAAGGAATCACTTCTTTCCTAGGATTCAGGGGTCGAGTTTGGTCCCCTTTTGACATCTCAAATCCTTTCAATTTGCCTGCTGCTGCTAAGCTAAATGGTGGTGTGAGGTAATTTATTTGGGATCAGGGTTAAAGTGTTAATGAGAACACCACATTTCTCTGAAGCTCAGCAGAACTGAAAGCAGCATTCTCAGCTGAGAGAAAGAAAAAAAGAAATCCTCAGCACATACTGGAGCCAAGAAGCATATGGAGCCATTTTAGTCCATGGTTGCATAGCTGCTTCTCAGGTTTCAATAAAGTAAATCTGAAGGGCAGTTTGAATCCTAATATACATGCAGGAAGTGCATGCACTCAGGATTACTATAAAAGCAGGCTAATTGGAGCCCTTCTCCAGCGAGGTGCTGAGAGCCTTCAGCTCCACTTGGAGTTAAGAGGACTGGTATGTTTAACACCTTGAAGGATTAGGCTTCTAAATGTTCCTACCACTGATAGCACATTTGCTAGGAGGATTGATTTGACAAGGGTAGCGATGTATGGCCATTAAATTGTTTGCAGATTTGACCTATCTGTCCATAATGAGAAATAATACCTGAAGTGCCATAACTCTGTCAAACATTTCAAAGGAATACTTGTTTAAAGATCGAATGCATTATGTAATCTCATAATGTCAGATTAGGACATAAAACTATGGAACATGACACAGAGCAGCACTACAAGGCATACTGTGTCAGAAATTTTATAAACAATTTCTTCTGGACCTCTCACATGTTATCAGTTTGAATAGTGACTATGATGCATTTCAAATTTCTTCTGGCAGCTGGAGACAAAATGACGTGGCAAAAATGTGACTGGAAATATCATCCAGGGGCTCTTGAAAAATATTTTTTCCATAGCAAAACACTACAGACCTGCAGATTTTGTCCTGGTGTGGAGGAACCTATGGGGAGAATAGGAAAAGAGAAAGGAGAGCACAACGATCAAAACCAAGGAAAGCAACAAAGCCTAGTCCTGCGCATCATTAAACTGAACCACAGCTCTCAAGTTAACAGCCCCAAAATAATTAATAACAAATTAAATGTAACAATCTGTTACCTACAGCCAAGTTACGCAATGCTTATGCCTACAATTTCATAAGCATCATTTTTCTCCATATGGATTTATTTTTATTACATGTTATTTGCCTGAGTATGAGACTATATAGGCAAGATAGATATCTTTTACCTTGGAAGGATCTATCTGATTTAAGTATAAAGCACCTTGGAATTTGGGGAAATAGAAAAGCAAAATAAATTCCCACAAACTAAATCTAAAATCAAGACAGGTATAAAAAAAGAGAGCTGAGAGCAGAGAAGGAAATAAACCAGCAATGAAATAAACAGTGATCGTTTTTTATGAGACTCGTAATAAAGAAAAATTATTTTAACTTTCCTTAAGTGACAACTGGTGGAAAAATTGGAAGCAGCTAAAAAAGTAGCATTGAGAACACTAGGCTGGTGAACATCAGCTGGAGTTGCCTTTTCTGTGATTTTCTTTTTATGTTTAATCTTCATCATTTTTACGACCTTATTCAATTCAAACTATGTATATATGTATATAAAAGTATATATAAATGTCATATGCAGCATTTTTTGTGAATTGAAATTTAATCAAGCAGAACCATATGGTAGGCCCCTTCAGCCACAACAGCCTTGGCCAGTGCAGAATAACAGAGCCCACGAACCAGTGCTGTGAAGGTCGTGATTTTCACTCCTATGTCCAACCTCCACCAACCTGCACCACTGCCAACAGAAGAGGGGTTAAAACAGAGCTATACCAGGGTGGGGACCAGCTCCCATTCAGCTCCTGTTTTTCCTATGCAAAACAATGTGTGTTGAAGTGAGAGCAGCCCTGCAAAAAAATTCAGGAATTGAAAGTTCAGGCCTGTCAAAGCAGCACTAATGCCCTCTGGGATATGCCACCCCTTCTTGGAGGAGCCTGGAGTGCAGCAGGGAAGTGGCGCCCCAGATACTGCCTCTCTGTCCTTGCTGTGATGCTGTGCCTTGGGGAACAGGTGACAGAAGAAAGATGCCGAGATATGGCTCTGATGGGGACCAGCTGAGAAGACTCTGGGATCTTGTCTTGCTTGCCTTGACACAGCGAGTGCCAAGCTGGTCCTGCACCCCAGGAGCCAGGGTTTTAGGGAGAAATGTGCAAGTGCCGCTCTGCTTGGCACAGCGGATTTCGAATGAGCCTCCCTCTGTGAGCCATGTGGACACGCGCAGCATGGGTGCACATCATGCATGGTGAGTGGAGGAGCTGAGAGCTCTCTGTGCTTCTCTGGTCTCAGCACGAGCTTTGTCCTTTGGCTGCTCCCGCCCCAGCAGGCTGTTGAGCCTGCACCCTTGCTCTTCGCACAGGTAGCACCTTGCAGGCTGAACTTTGCTTCTGCCCCAGGACAAACTGCAGAGAGCTTCTCCTGAGATGACAAGCAGGCTACAAGCCTGGGACGTGCACTTCTCTCAAGGGACAGATGATTCCCCTCCACCTTTCCCTGTCTGCATCTCCCCATGCAGGAATTGTGCAGAGCAGGGCTGTCTGGAAGCTGGGACTGAACTATGTTGAGCAGCATTAGCTTTGGTACGTCTGTGGGATGTACCACCCACCAGAAACGTTGGTGCCAACTCCCTATGGATGGCTGCTCTCCGAAACCTGTCAGTTTGTCAGCACCTCCGCATTAGCAGATGCTAACTGGGTCAGCATTACTTCGCGTTAGATGTAATAACGCTTTGTTCCCTCCTTTTTCTTTCTAATAAGTAGCTGCTTCCTTACATCCCTTCTGGTCAGCCCTGCCTGTCAAATGACTTGTCTGTCAAAATATGTATTATTCAAAAACGGACCTGTTGCCAGTGCTGTGAGGCTGGGGGATGGGTTCATGTATCATATCACTCTTCCCTTCCATACATCTCAATTTCCTGCTTTCTGCATGATTAATGCGCATTTGCTTCCCTCTACATAATGTAGACAGCAAAGAATGAATTATGCTGCTTCATTACATTAACTGGTTAACATGTCTTTCCATACCTATATACGCTAATCACTGCTTTCTTGTGCCTTATGTTTGTAAATGAACTAGCTAGAAAGAGTAAACATGGAATAATGTCATGTTATGCTCCTCTAATGTAACAGAAATCAAAGAGGGGGCAAGAAGCTGTTTCTCCTACTACAGAGTTAGTTTAGTAGGTTTTCATAATTTTAAGTTCATCACTGCGCTCCTAACACCTACATTTGACCTTTGATGTCGAATTTCAGTAGTTTTTATAAATTCAAGAAATAGAAGATAGACCTTTTCTGCAGTTGATAGAAAATGGATACAAGTAACTCAAAATAATTAACATATACATTAGAAATGTAGACTACAAGATATTGTTCATGCACTGAGTGGTTAATCTCTGCCTAAACTTCATACTAAATAAAACAAGCCAATATTGGCACTCTCAGACAAACTCCAGGATTGCATCTGGAAATAACAACATTATGCAGACTTGAACATATTAGTAGCTTGAAAACAGAGAGCAATAGCAGATGTTATAAAATACACAGAATCAATCCTGCTTGGACATTTATTGCATTAATACTATTTTCAATTTATTTAGCAGCAAAGTGCTTTTATTACTGACTACTGACTATGTATGAGTGAGAATGTGTATGGGTGTGGGTGCTGTACACACAAACGTGTGTGATGGTTGTTCTGCCTGGCATAAACAGTCCCTAAGAGGGCAGCAATAAAATGTTTTTACAACACATAGCAGCATCATGCAATACACCACAAAGACACAACAGAAGACAATATGGATGCCACAGATCCAATCATTGCTTAGATACAGGGGATAAAAGCATAATTAAGGAAACAGAATTTTATTAGAAAATTAGCACTATCATCTTATCCTTAATAAATGCTATGGGATCTTTAACCAGAAGTAAGAAACCAGCTGTTGGTTGTTGTTTGCCTTTTTTTCCCCTTTTACTTCACAGAGCCTCCCAAACCTTATCTAGAAAGAAAATCAATTAAATAAAAATGGACAATGATGAACAAATCAAGAGAGCAATTTTAAAATCAATACATTGCTTCAAAAGAAGCTCACAATGTGGTCACAGAATATGGAATAGAAGCTTGACGTACCAAGCAGGCACAATGTTAAGAACCAAAGGAAGATCCCACAATAGTTTCATATTTATGAGAAAGGATGGCATGGAAAGATTGGTAGTAACCCACGGTTGTGCTATTATAAGCACCTCAAACCAATCCTCTGTTGCCTACCCTGACTCCTAGAGGATAGCTAATGAAGCTTCAGACACTAGGCCATGTCTTTAAGTGGACAATGTTTGGTTTTGAAGAACCCAAAACTTCAAGAATCAGCCAAGAATGAGCTCTTGTAGTAGCAAACATCAGCACAAATATCACCAACTTCTGCCCTAAGTATAAGACATAATTCTTCAATTTTCAAATAAACACATGCCATGGACTTTAAAAAAAAGCAACAATTAAACAATAAAACTCTGCCAAAGCAAAATGTTCCATTATGCATGCAATTTTCTCCCCAAGGAGAGAACTGAAGAAAGAACAAACCACATGTGAAATGTTAGTCATGTTTTTTGACGCACTTTTGGGTGGTTCTCAGATAGTGTGGTAAGGACAATGCAAGAGTTTTCATGGACTAGTGGAGAAATCAAGGAAAAAAATGCCAACAAACAAATGAACTTCATCCTAATGCTTGCTTACAAGTTTGTGTTGGCAACTTTATGAAACCATCAGAGATTAAAGTCACCTAAATCATCATAAAATATGGTGATCTCAACTATTTCTCGGCAAACAGGCTTAGCAGAAAAGGGTCTTAAAATAGTGAATAACTTGCTACAGTTAGCTGTGTTTCAGTGCTGTTTCTAAAAGTACAAACCACATGTGAAATTCATGCACAGAAATTTTCTTGACCTCTTTCACTCTGTCAAAATTAAGGCAGAATTAAATATGACTGAAGTGGTCAGGCAGACTATCGAGTTGAGAAATTCTTAGCCATATTCACTTTTCACTTCAAAACCGTTTCCATTTTAATGCAAGTCTGTGATTCTGAAACCATAGCTTAAAAAAAATGACTTTAAACAAATTCCATGTTTTCGCGTGCAAAACATCTGTGTAGTGATATACCATGATAAGCGTAAGGCGTGCAAATACAACTCAGAGCAACTGGCACTTCTGTCAACACAGCACTGAAAACACTGATGTCATTTGGTATTTGTGGTAAGCCCCAAATATTCCTCTTGCAGCAGAACATTTGTTGTCTTCTTCCTACGGAATTTCTGAGCTGGAATCAGGACCAGCTATATCGTATTCTATTTCTTCCCTTACATGAGGTTTTCTTTTTTGAATTCTTCAGTATCAAATGCACACAAGTTCACATCTGAACTTGAATGTTTGGAAGTCCTACCTCTCCTTGAATACAGACTTGGCTTTTCTTTCAGCATTATTATTTGCAGGTTTCTCATTCATGCTCATGTGGGTGAAACAAAATCTTGTCATATTTTCCCTTCAACTAGTACAGTATTTTCATTAATTTCAGTCACAAAAGCATTTGTAATGAGATTTTTTTTTTAAATTCTTATTTTTCTATAAGGTGTGCTTATAGATAATTAACACTGAACTTTTAATACTGTCACTATGCTTTTAGAACTTGACATCATCAACATAATGTATTTTTCCATAAGTATTGGCTAAATTCTATAGCCATGGCAGAGAGAGTATCAGCAATACTGTATCTCCAGCCCTCCTGTGGTTAATATCCCAGGATTCTTGGGGATTATCATAATAAAAGCAGCGGCGGTAGCTGAAGGACAAATCTACAGTCTGTTTTCTGTCACTGCTGCCCTGAGATCGATGACTGTGCTGGTTGCCTCTGGACCAAGAAAAGTTGGTATAAGACCATAAACTGGAAAACTGGGATAAAAAATTGAGTGGTGTATGTGAGATGCCTAGCTTGTGTTCAAAGGAGGTATATGCTGCTGGGTAGGCATCAATAAGTGTGTTAAACCAGCAGCGTCACTACTAGGAAAACTTCAGTAGACACCTGGCTTCCTCCACAGCAGCCTCACAGAGAGTGTTGACTTACTGCTGCTCTTTAAGAGCACACAGGGCTCAGGTCACAGCCAGCACTGTTGCCTGGCACGCTGCTCCTCCTTTCATTCTGCACAGAGACCCACACTGCTTCCTTCCCCCATTATTATCTTAATCCATAGATTTAAGGGTAATCAAGCAGCTAATCTGTCATATACTGCCTGTTTTGAAATAAAGACTAGTAGCACGGGGGCCATACCATATAAAGCCCCAAGTGAGTACCTGCAAAGACTGCATCTCTGCTTTGAAGAGCTAACAGTCTGGGAAAAAAAGGCCTTGCAGCTCTGGAGATTGATCAAAAGACAAAACTTACAGAACACACTGGGCTGTGATTTATCTCCACACATCAGCTCTGCTTTCTAATCCAAACTCATTGTAACCCACCAAAGGCCCTGTTCAAGCAATGAGCTCTGCCACAATGAGCCCATAGACATACACAAGGCAAAGCTGGGGTTGCCCTTTGGGATGCTCTCCAGTCTATAGCTTTGATAGGTAACACAGATTTGGATGTATAACAATTGTATCAGTCACAACTTCATAAGGTACTGGAGGTCTTTACTGGCTGCTTGTCAGCTGAAATCCCATGAGGACTTAAGTTTGCCACGCTAAAGCACCAAAAATATTTTCCATAAAATATATTGGAGTTAATTTTGTATAAATTACTCTTTTTTATAAAAAAGGCTGTCTGATTTATCAGGAATAAACTTCAGAGCTGATGACCGTGATCTGCTTGTGCAAGCAATGGTTTCTGGGATCAGCAAACTAGCACTAGCAGAAACACAAAGAATTTGCAAAAGCAAAAAATCTCCAATGACAAAATGAGTGTTACATTTCAACATATACATTTCAGATATTTGAAACTAATATTCCCTGGTCCTTTGCATATGCATCTGTGACTTGTATATAGGAAACTTGGAAAATCAACGCAAGGAACCAGAACAAATTAATAAGCCCCTCCTTCAGCAAGTTAAACTTCACTGCTAAATTAGTTGACCTTCAAAGTTTGCCGTGGGGGAATGATGTAAGATTGGAAGGTTTATCTGAAGAAACAAAAAGATGAAAACCGGGATGAAGAATGTGAGGTGGCTAGTGGACTGAATGGGTCCAGAAATGTTTGTTTAGTTACGTTAAAAAAAGTTCATTGAAAGGGAGAACTACCCCCACCTACACATAAAGGCAGATTTTATCATGCTTTACTATTTACTCTAAGGGACTTCTTTACCTCAGTAACAATATGTGTAGACAGGAAATATTCTACACGACTCAGCGCAAAGTACACTGCACCAGCTTGGACAGGGAACCAAAAGAGAGGGCAGTACAGAAAGATGCTGTTTTTTTCAAGATGAGGTAGAGTGAGAGGTTTGCTCAGCTAACACGAGTGGACTTTATTTTAAACCACCCCAGACATGAACTGAGATGACATGGATGTCTAAGAACTGTAGCTCAGCTCCAGAGCATCTTTCCTCCAGTATTTCAAACACACTAGGTTTCTTTCTCAGTGAACGCTTAGAGTTGAACATCTAACAAGAAAAGAACTAGAACAAGTAGAAAAGACAAACGATCATGTGGCTACTTAAAAAAAATTCTTGTTAAATGTGGAGTGTTAACTCTCATGCTGGAGTTCGCCTGCTCCTGCACACTTAGAGTCTTATCACTTTACCAGAAAAGATTCAGTGCCACACTGTACAAAATCTTCTGAGACAAACATGAATTTTTGCTCATTTTGTAGGTTTTATTAATGGTGGTTATTGATACACAATTTCCTAAAATTTGTGATATGGGCTACCTGTATGATGGTTAATGATAATTGTGAGTAGACAGAGGTACATTAAAAAGACTCACACAATTTCTCGAACTATGAAAGTATATAGTTAGTCCCAACTACTAGGAAGACTGTGACGCATCTTCTTGATACAGCCATAACTTTTCTAACTGTTACAGGCGGATTCTCAGTAGCATGGTTCTTGCAAAAAGGTGATCTGACTAATATCTGAAAACACTTACATGCCGGTTGCATTGATGGAGAGCAGGGAGTGTAACCTTTGACCAGAGAAGTAATAACAGTGTGAGCTTTTCTAAAAACAAAACCTAGGGGAATTAGTGTCCTGTATCAGTCACAAAATGCATTTAGGGCTCTCTATAAATCTCACTGAAACATTTAATGAAATGGTCATCTTCCTGTGTAATTTGAAACGGGCTTAAGAGTTTTGCACTGACAATGAGGATGTTTGAACTTCCAGAGGAATAGGGCTAGAACCAGAAAAGCATATGACACCGAGGAGTAGGGGGCTTTCATGGGCTGTGACCTAGTACCTCAAACCCACATGCAGGACTTTGATGTCTGGAATGGCAAATGAGAACCAGCCACCTCCAGATGGGACCTCCAGCATCAGCAAGCTGAGTAAGGGCCACCTACCTCCATTGGAAACAGTGAGGAGAGCAGGCTTATGTGGTCTTTTTAAAAAAATACATAGGGTTTTTTTTTCCATTTTGTTTGTCTTTTTGTTTTTAACACCCCCTATGTGTATCACAGTTCACGGATGAGAAGATTTTTCTGCCATGTGTAAAGTTTAGATTCAGTTCCCTTTTCCCCCTTCTTTTCTGAATGATTCAAAATCTATCTATCTATCTGCTCCATTTCCAGCAGAGTCTCTCCAAGGAGCATCAGAGAAGGACCCCATCCTAACAACGCTGAGGATCCTCACTGGCTACTACAGCAAATGGGAAAGGTTGGTCGTTTTTTTCCTCTGTACTTACTGGTACCAGGCATCACTATCTCGTAAGAAATCAGCTCACAGGCTCAAGTCCATAAATATTAGTAAATAAGGGATGGACCAATAAACATATTTTAAGTTGATTTCCATTAAATAATTAAAGATGGCTTATTCTAATAAGGTGTTTGATGTCAGCTAGGTTGTTTCTTTCTTCATTTGAGGAAGATTAATGGGCATATTTTCTACCTAACTTTCATCACGATAGTCAATTTTTATTGTGGCTTTCTATTTAATGTGCTTTTATCATGATTTTTTAATCACCATATCTGAGCTCCCCTATGTGAAGCTTTTGTATGACCTTACCGAAAATTTCTTTCTGATGTCAGAACCCCTGCGTGAGCAGGTGTTACATGCTTTGGCAGAATTATTCTTTCATAGTCTATAGAAGCTCTTAAACTGCTTTCATCCCCATAGCATCTAAACTCCATTGAGTAGCACATTAACTGACAAGACTAACATTCATCATCTTTGCTTCATTCTCCTCTCTTGAGGAAGTGTGTATGTAGGGGAGCATATGGTTTGGGTGGGGTTTCCACTGTGTTCTACTTTAAATGTCCGTGCTGCTAGGTGTCTATCTCAGAAAAATTACCCCCTCACATGGAGAAGAGGCTGCAGAAAAGTTTCTACAGGTCTTTCACTCCTGCCATTATTTATGCTTGTGTCTCCAGTCAGTCTCTATCTTGTCCAGAAATGAGATTTATCATGACAAATAACCTAGTCCAAGTGTTAAAAAAAGAGATCCTTCATCGGCAGTTTATACTGATGAAGCCTTTTACATCTACAGTAGAAAGAGCTTTCTAAACTAAGGATTTTTTTGTATGGTCTCCCAAGTATGCAGTAACACTAGTAGCTAGAACCTTACATACATAGCTACCAATAAAAAGAAATTCAGAAAGACATTTCAGTGAAAATTCAGTGAAGTTTCACCAGTAAGCAAAAACTGATGATTGCTATTAAAGACCACCCTTGAATTTATGGTTTACTTCTTGTTTTACTTGTTCAGCTTGATATTTTAGGAACACCTCCAGGATAAGGGGATCTTAATACTGATGTAATGAGGTATTCTAGTGTGAGGGTACTTAACCTTGGAGAGCTGGACAGTCACTCCATTATTAAGAGATGTCATGAAATCAAAATACAACTGCAGATTAATGTCTTGGCAATGTTACTGTGTTAACATCAAAACACTGTATAGGTACCACTGCCTTACCACGCTTCAAAGATGGATTAGGAAAGCAGCATTACTATCCATCCAGGCCATGACTATCCTGTGATTCTATACCTTCACCCACTCATAGTCTTACTTCTGTGGCATTCCTTCTCAGTCTTAGCTCACTGCTGCTCCTCCTCAAGGAGAGGAGCTGCTGAGTCCTCTGGCACCGTCAGTTATCCTTGTAGCAAGACACAGCATCAGATTAAACAGGAAACAGACCCACTTCAGTGTGCCATCAAATATGTAGATGATAAAATGCTCCTGGACCACAGGAGTTCTCATCTAATCTAATTAGTCACAGTCCAGTGAAATACTAACTCATACGATTTTGTTACCAGTTGTGGTGAATTTGTAAAGCTTCAGTTCTCAAACTCCAGTGATTTGTTGAAGAACACAGATAATTTTTTTCATTATGTTTTAGTCCCATGAAAACAGAGTTCAAGTATGTAAGGCACCTAAAACATATAAAGAAAACCCAAAATCTAGTACTTTAAAGAAAATTTCATTGTCTGAAGAGAGCTAGAGTTGTGATTTTTAAACTCTCAAGTTTGATACTGCTTATGTTGCCAAGTATGAAACAGCCCTTGCTGACAGATCTATGAGGAAAACTTGAACTCTGTGAAATTGCCGTACCTCCCAATTTTCCCTGCTTTGTTTTGAGCAGATCAGTTTTCCTCTTCCTATTTCATGAAAAATCTCCATTAATTATTCCCCTTACTCTTGCCACAAAGCCACTTATACCATTTCCTGTTGGATATCACCCTCCACCTCCTGCGCAATTAGCAAAGGAATTTTTACTCATGCTCTGATTTCTTCCCACTACTGCTGTTATGCTCTCTCCCCATCCCTCACAGCTCCTTCCCTTTCTTCTGCTGTCTGCTTTTTTTCCATCCCTTCACTCTCGACGTTAGCCCTCCTCCAACGCCTTCTGCGCTCTCCCTCTCCCATCACACCCCTCCATTTTGTTTCCCTGTCAGCCCAGCAGCAGAAACCAAACTGACTGGCGTCCCCGTCCCTTGCTGGTATTTCAGAGCTGCGGAGCCAGATCAATTTTGCCGTGCTGCTAGCAGAGGCAGGGGAGAGGTGGAACACATCTGCTGAAGGGGAGGGAGCAGGGAGGCAGCACAAAGGGCACAGCGAGGAGGCAGGCAGAGCGAGGATGCACGGCGAGCGGGAACGTGGCTCTGACATGAAGGGAGACACGCGGCTCCGTCGGTGGATCACCATGCTGTGTCTGCCCCCTGCAAAGGCTGCGAGCGAAAGGCAGCGAGTGCCGCGAGGGGATGCGTGCGGCTGAAATGCCTACGTGCCTGCGGGGGCTACACGGGCAGGTCTCCATGAATTCTCGCCAAGAGCAGGGAAAAAATTCAGGACTTTCCCCAGAGAGGACTTCTGGAAGGAACTGAAACCTGGGACTATTTCAAGGCCTGACTGACATTTCAGCTCCACAAAATGCAAACTGCTCCCGGGTCTGGGGAGTGCACAGTGGCTGATCCCTTTGTCCATGAACACAGTATCTAACTTGCTACTTTGCAAATGCTGGGATATCCTGAAGATAAAAGGAACAATGTACAGTCTCGCAATTAGCATTTGGCACCGAAGAAACCATTAAAAAAAGCCATGACTTTCCTGTGAGCAACTACTTACTAGAAGTTCAACATAACCTTTGCATATTACTGACCCAATAATCCAAAGAGAACAAAGAAAGAAGTGCTTTTAACTTCCCATGAGCTGTGACAGTGGCGCTCGCTGTTACCCTCCTGTGTTCTGGGCCTGGCCCTGGAGATCACTGCCACGGGTGTATTTCCGATACTTCCCCTTCCTTTTTGTAAAGAGATCACATTATGCAGAACAGGCTTGGTATGCAGCAGCAAAAACACACATTCCTGAGAATGAATGTCTTGTGTCCCACTGTGGGGAATACTGACTAGATATTTCACTGGCATGGAAACCCTATACTGTAGCTTACCATATCAAAGGCCATACACCAAATACATCCCACAGTCTGTTGTCAGTTTGTACACTGACTCATCTAGATCAATCTATAGGTTGTTTCAACTCCATTCGGTATGATGCTGAGCTGTCATTCACACACAGTCTTCCCATCACCCCATTCAAGTAACCTGCCTCCTGGACCACTACAACAAAGACACATCAGGAAAAAGATCCAGAAAACAAAGATGAGTCAGAGGAGGTAACCAAATGCTCCCATTTATATCTTCATTCCCCTAGATGTACACTAAACTAAAACACAGCAGCCTTAATAAAGAGGAGGGGAAATGCCTTTTGGCCAACACCAAATTAATCTGTAGCTCTTGTTGTGGCAGGAGTCAGACAGTATATTCCATGATAAATCTGAATAGGAGGTGCTGGGAAAATTTGTATTCACTGAGTTATGATATATATTCTGTTTACATATTATTTTCTGTGGAGTTCTCTGTCCTCATGTAGTCTGTAGGGAGTCCAATCAGTAAAAATACCAGACTTGATTATTCACATAGGTCAATCCCAGCAAATAACCTAAACTCCTCTTAAACCAGTTTTAAGCTTCAAGGTTGCTTGGCCAGGCTTTCTGGAGACAAGCACACAACCACACAAGATCAGTCCTATTTTATGTGAGTAATCCTTCAGAACAGAACCTTGGGTTGAGCAAGGCTACCTGTTATGGTGCTTCTAGACCAGTATGGAACAGAAAACTACAGATGTCTTTAGATATTTCCATGCATTTATAAATAGGAAACAGTCCCTCCTACCCGGAAACGCGGTGAGAACCAGGGGGACTTGACACAGGTGCTACATTCACTCCATTCTAGCTACTGTCAGTATAAGCAGGTATCTTTGCCTAGCTCAGGTCTTTTGTATGACCTTCGTATGTTTGGATGAGAAAAAAAATCCTCAGTTACATGGGAGAACTTGCAGAAATGTTAGAACGGCTGTTTTTAACAGTATAAAAGTCTAGATGACACGAGAGGGTCTAATCTTTACCTTTGTCAAAAACCAACAGAATATTTCTTTTTAGTAGAAAATCCAGTAACTTTTAAAGACAGTTATCTTGGTACAGCCATATTACAAAAATGTTACATTTATTCTTGTACCCAAGTGATCTTTTGATTTTATTGCCTATGCAGATTACAAATTTTACATTAATGTTAAGAGGGGAAAAAAACAACTATCTTTGAGCATACAGAGAAGTCTGAAACTATCAATGAATTTTCTGTCACAGACTTTTCTCTTTATTGAATCCTACTATGTCCCACTATTGGGACATAAGAAATACAAGGGAGAAATTCCTGCTCAGCAGTCTGACGCATATGGTATCATTGTAGTGAAATTATACTCCTGCTTTGCCCCAAAAGCAGCCTGTTGTTATCCCAGGAGGTAAAGGAGACTTAACCACTAATTTACATTTGTAATAGATTTCTTCCTCTTTCCTGGTTGAAACCTACAGTCCTGGGGAAGTAAGTCACCTTCTGCAGACAAAAATGCAGCACTGTGCTAATTGGAAAAACGTATCCACTAATAAACAGCATCTTTTGCAACGTGCAAACGTGCAAGTGTTGTGATGTATCAACACTGTAATGTCTCTACAGGGATATGCTACAAATGCATGAAGAGATGTCTGACACAATTTAAAGCTCATATAAAGTATCATGTCAACCTGCAATACCCAGACTTTATCAAATAGTTATTTTTAAGATAAAGTCTTGAATTCTGGTTATGTTTGCAATGACAATGGGATTGCTCTCACTGCAGAGTCCTGTTCTATGTTGATCAGAAAAACATTTTAGGCCCAATTCATCCTCACTGTCTCTAGCAAAATTAACATAACAGCTAGAGCTGTTCTTGGCCTATATTTTTTCCATCCTCATTTTATAAAATACACTGTATTTTAGAGATAGCTACTTCCTCTACAAGACATAGTCTAATGATGAAAACACCATTAATCTATAGCAGGGAGACAGATAGATCTTTGACGAAACACCTTGTAAATGGCTCTAACAGAGTAATATTGACTGATTCTGTCAATACATAGTAAGGAATTTGTTGCAATATCACAGAATCATAGAACAGTTTAGGTTGGAGGGGACCTCTGGGACATTATCTGATCCAGCCTCCTGCTCAAAAGAAGTCCAAGTAGATGGGGCTTCTCAGGGCCTTGTCCAGTCAAGTTTTGACTTTCTCCAAGGATCAAGCCTTTGCCTCTCTGAGCCCCTGCTCCAGTGTTTAACCACCCTCACAGTGAATTCTTTTTTCTTACATCTAATAAAAATTTCCAATGTCACAACTTGCATTTGCTGTCTCTTGTCATATCACCATGTGCCTCCGAGAATTGTTTGTCTTCTCTACAGCCTCTGATCATCACAGACAGCAATAAGATTCCCCTCTCCACCTTCTTTTCTTAAGGCTGAATAAGCCCACTTCCCTTAGCCTCTGCTTATATGTCAGGTACTCTAGAAGCCATCTTGCTGGCCTCTGCTGGACTTGTTCCTGTACACCAACACCCCTTTCGTGCCAGAAAGCCCCAAACTGGAGACAATACCCAAGATATGGTGGGAATAATCGCTGCCCTTGTCTGTATAACTACAATCTTGCTATTACAGTACAGGATGCTATTGGCCTTATTTTTAAACACGCTGCTGTCTTCTTTTCAGCAGCTTGTCTACTGAGACCGTCAGGTGTTTTCTGGCAACACTGCTTCCATTGTCCAATCTGTATGGTTGCATGGGATTATTTTGTCCCAGTTGCCAGATGCTGCACTTGCCTTCACTGAAACCCACAAGGTCCCTGACAGCTCATTGCTTCAGCCTGCCAAGGTCCCTCAGAACAGCATCACTGCCCTCCAGCATACTGACTGCTCTCCACAACTTAATGTTGTGCACAAACTTGTAGACCACGACCTCCATCCCATGGTCTGGGCTGTTAACAAAGATGCAGAACGTTCTGGCCCCAGTGTCAATCTCTGAGGGATGCCACAAGGAACCAGATACTAGCTGGATTTTGCACCTCTGAACAAAACCCTTTGCACCTGGTGGTCCAGCCAGTTTTCCTCTTGCCTTAACATTCACTTATGCAGGGCAAATCTACCAGTTTACCTACAAGGATACTATGGGAGACTTTGACACAAGCCTTACTAAACTCAAAGTAAAAAACATCCACTAGTCTCCCCATGTTCACATAGCCAGTCGTCTCATCAGATCAGTCAGACTTCCTGCAAATCAGAATGACTGTTCTTGTGTTTTGTAGAGGTTGTCCTTAAAGATAAAATATTAATGTAAATTAAATATATATGTATGTATTTCAAACACTGCTTAAAAGCCAACACTTTCATCTATCATATTTAAACAATTAAGAATTGGAAAGCATATCCTAAGGAAGGTTTGTTCAGTGCTAGGTATTTGATTGGTGAGCCTGGTACTATATATCTGTTTCTCATTCAGGAAACAGAGAAGTGGCAAAACCAAAATCAATGCAAGCTCATCACCAAAAACCTGCAGACTCATATTGTCTTGGGCAAAGGCAGTTTCTTTTGGGGACATTTCAGTAACATCACAGGTGCTGACAGCCACCTGGAAAACAGAATGATTGTAGAAGCTTTGAGCAGTATGAATTGCAACAGGAATGAATTGCAACAAGAATGAATTGCAAATCCTCAGCTCTTCCCCACAAAAGGGGGACTACACAGATAAGATTAGTTGAATGACAGGCACCGAATGACACATCCAAATGCAGCTGAAATCTACTCTCTCATGTCAATTACCTGTAGGGTCTTTCAGAGGTCTGGCTTTCCACTTGTGTCAAGACCTCATAACTACAAAGCAGATATTGGCCTGAATGTAAGTTTTTGGGGAATCCTTTTTTTTTTTTTTTACAAAAGTGTTTATATGGTTTTACAAAGAGACTCCCATGAAAGATGTTTTTAGGAAGTGCTCCATGATCAGTGTGAAAATGCAGTTAAAGCATTTGGGCTACACCATCCCACCTAGGAAACACCTGTTGTTTTATTAGAACAGAGCGACATCAAAGAATTTGATGTCAAATAATGAACTACATTATTTCTGATTGTGGTAAAAATTATAGACTGCTTCAGAAATGCCTGTGTGAATCTGGGTACTAACTAAACTCTGAACAATTTGTCTTTTGGTGGGACTGCGCCTCTGATGAGCTCCTGGCCACCTGGGCAGAGATGCAGAGCTCATTCCCAGCTGATCCTTGGGTTAGAGTGGGATGGCCCATGGAGGCCCTATCTGAAAGCCAGACTTCCAGTTCCTAACAGAGCACAGATATGTGAAATGCTGCAAAGTATGTACTGTGCATATAAATAAAACATGAAGCATGCTAGTCTAGCTCCAATTAGGAGAACCAGCACACTTCTGTGAAATGGAACTACATTACCATATAAACCATGTGAATTTTCAGAAATATCCAAGAGAGACTTTTCCAGACACTTGCAGACAAACCAGAGGAGACTAAACAACATAGGTCAAAAGTAGTAAACTGATGTTCCTACTCGTTTTTGCTAAAGAAAGAAAGGTTTAAAAGGAGCTGGAGCTGTGATTACATATAGAGGAAAATTCCACCAGTGTGGTAAATTATTAATTAATATTGATGCACTATCAATCAGTATAGTGCATTTATGGAGTATTCAAAGTTAGAAAGGCTAATTAGCAGTCTTGAGGGAAGGCCATTTGAGAAAGCATGGCAGAAACTTTGTCTTAGATTTACAGTGGTATTTATTTACAGATTTTATGGGTGCCATTGAATCTTTGCATTCAATGGTTTCATAAAATTCGTTACTAGGTGGTACTTAGTAGTGAAAAAGTAAATCTAACTAGACATAATATGTTCTTCCGATTAAATGTAATGGAAATGCATGCACTGGACAGTGAGAGGAGTTCCCTCAGACCAATCCATCACACCAGTTCCAGAATTGCTCATTTGATGTAAGAAAATATAGAGTTAGTTTAGCCAGGTAAGTGTTGAATTTTTATTCACCTCAATGAAACATATTTATCGGTCTGGGCAATATAAAAATACACCTACTATGGCAGTTAAAGGATACAGTGATTTTGGATATTATGTGAACAGAGATCCACATGCATACCAGTTTTCTCCTAACATAACATCTATTGTACAGCAATATAGATTAATTAAAATAGTTTCAAGAGTTTTTCTACAGCATTTACAGTATTGAGAGTCATCCTTATGTTTATTGAAAACTATAACTTTTGAGAATATTCAGAATGTTAGTGCCTAAGTTTCAAAATTGAATTTTTGGAGTGAGAAGGCTCGGCCACAGATGAAATTTTATTTATGATGACATAATTTCAAGCAATAAATCAACCATTTGTTGTTCTTGATAAAACAATGCCTGATGACAGCCACTTTTCTGGGGTGGTTTGATTCATATTGTTTTAAAGCCTGTCATCAAAATCAACTTTCCTCCTTCTCTTTAGCATTGCTGTAAGGGTTAATGCCTGCATTATGCAGGTTCATTCACTTTTCCTATTCAATGTCATTGGGGAGTAAAAAAAAAAAAAAAAGTAGATTTGAAATTGTAATTCAGATTTCATTTTAAACTGCTTATCTCTGTTCGCCTTCTGATTAAACATAATTTTTTTGGAACCAAAATGTCACATTATCTTTATGACCACGCTCTCCATCAAAGCAGTAAAAGCTTGAAGGTTTACTGCAAAAAGGGTTCCCCTTACTGGTGACTCAGTGTACTACATCACTCAAATCCCCAATATGGTTTTAAACCTCTGAAATGATTTAACCCAAAGCAGCTGTTGGTTGTATGTCTTGATTTGAGGACTCCTCACATATTCTTTCTTCAGGGCTTATGCATATGTTTAGCAAACATATGCCAAATCATCAATAAATACTGGCTACTGATTACTGGATTTGCAAGTATCCTTATGATATCTGGATACTATTCAATAGGAGGGACACATCTGTGCATGAGTGTAAGTGCACAAGCAAAAATTATGGGCTAAGATACCTACCACAATATTTACAGGTAGAATATGTATACATTATAGTTATATAGAATGGTTTGAAGATTTTATTGGCATTTACACAACTGTCACTGTCTCATTTTTGTAGCAGCTCTAAGTAAGTCATCCCACAAGTACTGCTGAAACCATTGTCCCCTGCCAGTATCCACAGAGGATACAGAAACCTCATGGCTTCAAAGAGAGGGTGCTTGCAAGTGCAGAGGAGGTCAACACTTCAGCAGTGCATTTTCACACTGTCACATAAAGAACCCTCAGGGCAGAGCTCAGGAGACGGAGCTGAACAGCTAATCCCTCAAAAGTGTCTATCCATTGTTTAAAATAGTTCTACCACAAATGAGCGGCATAAGTCTTTAAGGCCGGATAGCTCAGTATTTCCCACAGCTAGCCACACTTGATCTTGCCAGAATAAGGAATATCCTATTTCTGTTTGCTAAAAAGGCCAGAAGAAACACTTTCCTGTTTTCCATTGGGAACATGGGAAGAAACATTCTTCCATTTCCCATGGCACACGATGAGGCACTTTATGCTGAAAAGTCTTTTGCTGGTACGGGTACATCTATAACATACAGAAAATAAGGAAGGTTCTGTAGTTACATTTCATCATGTTGAAGGTAAAGAAGGAAATCTTAATCTGGAAGGCTAAATGAAATTTGGCTGCTGCAGTGAGGTCAGGACCTTGGAAAACATCTCAGGTACCAGGGCTAGCCACCTTAGGGTTAGGTTCAGCTAGCTCATGGCTCAGCTATGACAGTGCCGGGGTCTATGCTGCAGCATGACATGAAGCATGCTTACCACCCGTCAGCACTGAAGGGCAGAGCTACAGGCTCTCCCACATTTCCTGTCACATATATTGTTTGCATATGCCACTATACTTATTCCCCGCTACACAGGCAGACATACTCTCACGGGCTGTTGGAAAGCTGGCTCAGCAGAGAATGCTCCATCCCCCAAAGGGGCTCTCCTGTGGCTGGGTTACAAACAACTCGTCTCATATGCGCTCTCCTGAATGACCACCATCCCCTCCATACAGTTCACAGACAGGAACATGCCGCAATGCAGGGACAAATCAACTGTCAACACCTTCCCAAGGACAAGCGTGCTACAACCCAAATCACCGGCATCACAGCTAAGCCTCATTCTCGCTAAGCAGTGAATAGCCATTTGGATCCTGATTACACACCATTACACAGCCCCAACAAGGCCACAAGGCTTCCTGGGACTCAACTGTCACACCAGGCAAAGCTAGACAGATCCAGGCAACCCCTGCTGCCAGGACATGCCCTGGTCAATAATCACTGCTGCCATGGCTCACTTTGTAATACCCCCTGCTGTGGTGAGATTCTTCCTTTCAAGTCCCACCTCCATGTTTTTTAGACTCCAGCTGTGGGGGCTAAGTTCAGAGGCTGTATTTTTTAATGATTTCCAGTTTGAGTGGAGAAAAGACATTCCACAATGCCTATGTTTGGAGTATTTTTTATTCTCATGCATCAGAGGAAGGTTCAGTGAGTACAGTACCCCATTAACTACAAAGCTGGGATTCAGAAAATACACAAATTTCTCAGTTACACAACATCCCAAAAATCACATGGGAAAAACATGGGAAGTTACTAAACTGTAGATTCCCGCCCATTTTTGAGGATTTCCTCTTCACTGTACAAGGTAGCAACAGCACTGCAAACCCATGCTGGATTTGTAACTAATTCTGAGGCTAAAAGCTGTGAATGCAAGTCAGAATACTGGAATGCTGCTATGAAATAAAACAAAGCACAACAGCCTGATGTTTCCTTTTCAGTAGTCATTACTGTCATCACTCTTTTGCCTGTGTTTTCAGGCAAAAAGATGAAACTTCTAACATTTCTTAGGTATCCCATATCCTCTACTCCAAGCACTAATCTAAATGAGAGTGCTGAAAGATGACATGGGAATCTCCTGACAAGAGATTCAAACGCCACTGAAGTAATTTTTAATTTAAAGCTGAAAAATCTTAAATAGTGGTTGGTAGAAAACCTTGAAGTATTACTGTGCCCCAGCTTGCTTTCAAAGGAAAGAGAATCTATCCTACAAATGGCCAAGCGTCTGAAGCATCTGTCTGGCCAGGATGTACGTTGTAACTAATTCAGGCATCTGCTTTTGATGATGCCTTTTTAGGCTGTTGTAGGAAGCAGCCTGCACTAATAGTCATGTATGCCATTTTTGGCAGTAGGCCTGTTTCCTTAATTAAAGCAATTTCATTCATACAATCAATAAACACACATTTCCTTCCTAAATATATCTTGAAAAAATGTTAATTTAGATAAAGAGTAATATAGTATTTGGCCATGCTATAATAATATTAAATCAGTATTTGAAGGAGATTAAGGAACATTTTTGAGAATATCAATATCTTCACTAATGGATTAATAGTTTGTCACATACTTAATAACTTAAAAAAATAAATCAATATTTAGGCCATGTTAGAAGAACTAACAAGAAAAGTTTGGGTTAAGGTTGCTTCTTTTAGTCCCAAATCTAAAAAACTGCAAAATACATAAAAGCAGAATGACATAAATTAAGATTACCTCAGTATTTAGGATTTCCTGACTTTAAGACAGCTTCTTAACATTGTTTGAAGCGTATTTATGCCCTGAACAACTTTTTTAAAAATAAATAATGCATACTCTTTAGATGTAAATTACTCACTTTCACACTTAACTAAGAAGCTTAAACACAGGCTTGAATACCAAGACAGAATTCCTTTTGAGAACTTCTGAATTTCAGGTTAAACCCCCAGTTCTACCCCAAAGAGCACTTTGCTCTAAGCAGAGCCAAAGGGGCATATTAGCTTGCTCCTGTTTATCTTTTCCTGGCACCATCAAAGCCTCTGCACTGTGTGATCAAGCATTGAGGGCCTGTGTGTTTGGGGCGGGGGGGGCTACCCAGAGCAACCAGTGTGCTATCTCAGGAGGGGTGGGTGGATAGATCTGCTCTCTAAACCACCCCACCTCCATTCTACCAGCATCTCTGTCAGTGGTGATTTCCTGCCTCCCCTTCCCAGGAAAGTCATGTAGCTCTTCACCTCTGAGATCTGAAGCCATAAAACCCAGCCTGCTGATGCTGTGCTTTGCCCACAGCTCTGCCTTTCACTCCTCCATAGCAGAGAAGCCCAGAGAAGTCTTTCACCACAGTACCCTTAGTGGTGGTGGAGACAGGCTTGCCAGGACTGGGAGGCAAGGGGAAGAGTCCCTGAATGGGAAAAAAAAAAAAGGCTTCAGCCGCCAGCTGACGAGAAGTGATGAGAAGCACCAGTGCAGAACTACACCTTTGCATAATGAAATCTCTTCCTGCCTTCTCCACTTTCACTGAGCGAATGCAGACACAGCAAAGCCCGAGGTAAAGCCTCGGGCATCATGGTCTCCTTGCCTGGTCCTTGCTGTTTCCTTCATTCCTCTCTGCACACAGGCACTGTAAGCCCCCTGCAGCCTGAGCTGCCTTCTAGCTATGTGTTTGCATAGTTTTGAAACCTGTGAAGGTGGTGGCCATGCAACTAGATAACAAGGAGCTTTTAAAAACTAAACCACAATGATTACAAAATACCTGATCATGCTGAGTGATGCCTGGATGCTCTCATCTGAAAGGTGAAAGTGCAAGTTGTTACAGGGATGGGGCTACCCAAAAGAGCTGTGCTACAGCAGGAGATAATGTACGACTCAGGGTAGGCAAAAGCACAACAGATGTCCAAGGCGTTTATTCCGTTGATAAAAGCCAAAGTTCATCATGCATCTGTGTCCTAGTTCTGTGATAACCAAGAGGCGTGAATGGAGAGGTTCTGGTAGTCACCTTCAGTGTGTTCCTGAACTCAAAAGCATGATGGGTTTCCAAAACACACTGCTGTATTAAGGAAGGAGAATAGAGCACGCTCAGCATTAGAGAGTCCCAGTTACCTGAATAATGGATATTAATCACACAACAGGACACACTTTTTCAAGATGTAAGATAATACTTTTTTCTAAGACAAATTCCCTAATTTCACATACATCCTGGGATTTACTGAGAATTGACTGTTGCATGTGGATTCCAAGGAACAAAGTACTTTTTGTATCATGGCCTAGAAAACAGATGAGAAGCAAACTATAATTTGGAGGCCAATGTTTTGTTCAGATTGAATAGCTACTTAGGCTGCTCCAGCATCTTGTTAATTTATCTGTGTTGCATAATCTATCAGCCAGTTGATGATAGGTTATTTGTGGGATTGTACTTGTGAGGGCAGCCTCCCTCAAACCACTGCACACACTTGCAGGAGTAACTGCCCATCAGTGGGAGAGAAAAGCACAATCCAGTTTTTGATGTAGAGAAAAGCAATTTGGCAAAACACTTTTCAACAAAAGACCTCTCTCTGCATTGATGCATCCCTTTTCCTTACACCACTAGGTGCGATGCTAGCTAGTTCGTTTTCCTTTACTGAAGTGGTTTTGGTTGTCAGGTGGGTGTTTATTTTTTTGTCTTTGTTTGGGTATATATATTTTTTTTAATTGGTGTCGGAGGCAGGAAAGGCATTACACAGCTGGGCACCCCTTTCTTGCCCTAATTGAAGGGTCCAATTCCCAGAATAAGACTCCAGATATGGAGGCTTCACCCAGTGTGAATAGTTGGTCTCCTTTTAAGATTCACTCAGCAGTATTTTTGTAAATAGATAAAGAGTTAGCGAATGGCCAGGGATAAGCAGGAAAGTTCTTGTGCTGTGCTGTAGATTTATTGCATTTTTGACTGACTACAGAAAACACCCTGTTTTAGGGAGTTTATAGGAAGCTATCAGAATTTCTTGTTGTGTATATTTTACATTTATTTGAAAATTAATATAGTCCACAGTCTATGTACATTTCACAGAGTTATAGCTGGCAAATACATAGCACGTGCTCTTGAGAAATACTATAAAAGTCTCCCAAGGTTTGTTTCTTCCACATCTAAAATCTGCATTGAATGAAGCATCTGGTTGCCATTCTTAATTCCCTGCAAAACGGCTCAGAAAAGACCCATTTCTCATTTCCAAAAAAGACCACTTAATTCTATCTGTGTGGTACTGCAAAGTGAGCATAAATTACCCATTCTCTTCCTACTTATATTATTGTAAGTCAAGTGACTTCAGTACAACTAATCCTGATTTACATCAGTGTAAGCCAGAAGAGACATAAGGGCTCTAAATTTCCCCAGTGTTTGTTTTCATACAGTATTTTCTCCTTCTGATGGTTATCCATTAGCCTATAAATCTTAGTAGTCCTAAACTCATACAGCTCATTAATTTTTTGAAGTGGTTTGGGCTATTCTTAGCGATATACTTGAGCCAACTCTGGCAGTCGTATCTCCTGATCCCATGAGAAGTCTGAGGAATTTAGTCTGAGCTTTATAGCCCTGTAAACTGCCCTGATCTCTGACTGTGCATGTCTTCTGGGTGCCCTAGGACTTGCTCAGCAGAGTGTAATATTTGAGTATTTACAGTCACTACTTCTGTAACTTTGTCATTAACCGAAGGTACCAACTCAGAATCCCCAGTCATTAGCGTTTGCAAACATGGACACCAGTGACAGTAATGGTACCTATAAATATTCCCAAGGGAAAGCATGAACGCCATAGGTTTCTGAGGTACTCAACCTGCTCCTTACTGCTCTCTAGATAGCAGGTGTCAAAATGTTAAGTGGAACAGACATCAGATTGAATCTGGAGCAATGATGTTAATCAATTAAGATGTCAGTTAAGAGATTGTTCAATACACTACAGAGAGAAAATGGAGCCTTAGGACTTTTCATCCACACTGTAGCTTTGGAATCAAATGACATACTCATGAAACAAAACATTAGAGGCATGATATCATCAGAATGATCCTTCTCTGCCTCATCAAGCCTTTAAGCTATGACTTGCTCAAGGGCTTTAGAAAGTTGATAACCTTCTCTTCAATCACTATAGGGCACTGTGCTTGCATCCCATAGTATTTCAATAAAGAGTGATATCGCTAGCAATTTAATGGTTTAAAAATACTTGCTACTTTGATCAATTAATGAGTCTAACACCTCTGTTTAGTCTTTCCATGCACACGAACCTCCCTAAAGCGACAATTGCTGGAAAAAAAAATCTATTCTTGTATAGGAAACTGAAATTATTGCATAGTAAAACATCAACCTTGCATTCCCCTGCTTATAAATTCCTAAATTATATAGTAATTTGTATTTACATAGTTTACATGGCTTTTCCACCCGAATGATTTCAAATAATTTTACAGAGCATTCTTAGAGCTGTATTACTTCAGCCCTCCCGAACACTGAGATACAATTTCTATAAGAAGGAATTCACTACATTGTTCTTTTGCTATCAGCACACCACCACTGAAATTAGATAGCATTATGCCCTTCCTACAGTGAAGCATAAGAAATTAAGTGACTTGTCTAAATCATACACCAAGCAGTAGCGCAGCTAGGAATGGATTTTGGATTTCTTCATTCACCATTCTTCTAACATAAGCAGTATAGCATGAGGAGGATATATGCTTTAGCAATGTAACCTTTTCATGCTATTTTACTTAAAGAAATTGTTCATTTTGTGTATGAGTAGGGTTGCTATTGAATGATGCCTGCTACATTTCCACTTCAGAGACACCTGCCTATCTGCTGGTATGATAGGAAATTAAGACTGTACTTATAATTCAAAAAGTGCTTTTTGGCTTCTATGGATCAAAGGTACATTGGAAATGCAAAGTATTTCATAATTTTAACTGAAAAGCTTAGCTTCAGAGTTGTTTCTCTGTAAGTAATAAATTAGCATTTCCTCTTCTAGTTGCTGTCTTTTGGTCTCTGCTATCTTTAATGTGAATTTGCAGCTGTCAAAATGAATAATATGCAGCATCAATTTAAACCCTGCTTTTCGATAAGTGCAGTGTAATAGTTTCACTTTGTCTTGATTCTGTTGATTACTATTAAATTCTAGATTGTTTTAAATTCCTTGAGACCATCTTGGAGGTATCAATTATAAACTGTAGGTGTGTATTAGAATTTGGCTTGAGACAGAGCACTCTCATTTAGCTAGAAAACATTTCTTTCTGTTCTTTGCACTTAATACAGAAGAGGTCACGGAAATATAATTTGCCATTTAAAAAAGTAGAGTGTTTAAAGAAGGAAGGTCATAAATTATTGTAGAGATTAGAAAAGAAAAAAAAGAACCTTCATAAAGAGCACAGATGGAGGTGAAGAACCACACGCTACTTGCTTTTTTATCCATCTACACAGTTCGCGACTCTTCAAAATCCTTAGAAGAGAAGTTGATTTGAAAACATGAAGCTCAAAAGTAACATGACTCTTCTGATTCACAAAGTAAACTTCCCTCTGACTTGGAAATGGAAAATGAAGTCAACAATTCCTGCAGGTCAAAAGATTTCTAGAATAACATGGGTTACAAGACACTCCCTAAGAAACTTGTTATTTCTGCATGACTAGATGTTCTAGTGAATCAGAGGTATGAATGCTGTTTAACAGTAAAATCCTGCATAAGCCACCCATTTTTTTTTCTTTTAACAAGTATTTGTTATTCCAAATGTTTGTTGATACTCAGAATAAACAGCAACATCCATAGTTTTTCTCCACTGAACACAGCTGACATGCAAGCACTTTTCACAGCCTCGGCTATTTATACAATATTTGTATTAAAAAAAAATCCTTGTCTCCCTGCTTTGCAAAAAATAAAATGCTTATATCACTGAGATCAATATTAGAAATGACCTGAAATGCCTAGGAATAGGTTAAGGTTGGTCTAGAGCTTAAAAGTGAGACTGGAGTTAAAATTCAGATTGGATGATACTGAAATCTTGTTGGCAGTTCTTTCAAATTTTTGTTCAAGAGCATGGATGATCTCATAAGATCATCTGGAGGGTATTTATAGCGTTCTAGACAAATATATTAACAGGTTTTTTACATTTTATTTGTTACTTTACATATTCTCTATCTACAAACCACCTAATGTGAATTTTCATCTGCCTTGTATGAAAATATTAAGCAACCATTATTTAGGCCAGATGAAGACATTCAGTCTTTTTAACCTAAATCCTGCTTTTAAATCCTCCTTTGACTTTTTACACTTAAATCTAAACATCATATTTTTATTAATTATTCTGACTGAAGCAATCACTAGTGTTGATGTACTGAATAAAGTCTTCTTGATTAAAGCTCAAACAGGAACCAAATTGCTACCAAATGTGTACTGGTTTCCATTTCTAATTTTTCTTTCAAGGACGCTGACAATTTCAACCAGAAAGATTTGCTAACAATTCCTTACTGCTAATAGGAGTCTTGAGTTTCTTATTCCCTGATCTGGAGCAATACCATTTATTTTCTCCACGCCAATAAAATAGAAGGGTACAGCCTTGGCTCCTGGTCAGCTTCACCTTGGCCTTGATTCTAGTGTTGCAGGTGAAACTTCATTATATATGTTGATAATTATTTGTACTTGCAATTACACGTCTAAATTATCAGGTAGAATCACTGATGTAACCTTTGGCATAGGTGCAATCCCAGCATGAATCAGTCACCCTTAATATGATTAAAATCCATGTACCCAAACATTGATTCTTAATACCTGGTATTGTTTCCAAATAAACAATGCACTCAGTAGAGAAAGAGAATAGGAAATTTTCATGCCAATGAGCTATGTCAATTTAAGAAAATGCATAAACATGAAATTTAATTAAACTGGAAAAAAGTGACAAAAGATTATTACACATTCGGAGCCCCAAAGCCCGTGAGATTAAATGGATAACATATAAATAGCATATAATTATTGGTATAAATAAAGAGAGATGGAGAGAGGGAGAGTGATAGAGGAGAAGCTAAAGGTACAAGGTAGAATATATTCTTTTGCACAAAGCAATACATAAACATCTCTGCTCCAGTTATAATCCCGTCCTGTTATCCACTGTGTCCTAGTTGCTTTTCCCATTGTTTTTTATTCCTTCTCAGTTTGCCATTGTTTTGCCTCTTTCCATTCTTATGTTTTTAACCTGTAGCCCTTGACTACAGCACATTAAGCCTAGTGCGGTGTCTATCTTAGCTTTTCTAAATAATTTCTGTTTAAAAAAGTCTCTCAGAAAACTAGCATTGAGACTTTTTTTTTTTCAGAACAATAAGCTGATCTGGCAGAAGACTTCTTGAGAGGCTATTTTGTTATTAAACTGAGCCAACTACCTTAGATGGAAGTGGCTAAGTAAAAATGGATGATTCATAAATAGCTGTGCATGCACACAATTCAAATCTGGGGCTTCCTGCAGTGCTGGTATTTATTGTTCTCAAATCTAAGCATTCATGCAAAGGGTAGCGAATCCAGGAAACTGAGCTTAAAAAGTTATTTTAAATTTGTCCACTTTTTTTGCCAGACACAAGCTTGAATTCTGTTTGGAGCCTTTGTGCATGGTGATAAGAGGCAACTGCCTTTCCTTTTGCTTTTCATCTCTCCCTCCTCACCCCAGCACAGCAAGTAATCTAGTGACTGAGGAGAAATGAACTACAGTCGACAGAGTAGGAGGGTTTTCTGGACAGACAAGGAAGAGACAGAGGTTGGGGGTTCTACTTCCCTTCCAAGTAAGCTACATTCCAAAACCACTGTGAAATCTCTCACCTCTTTGTGAAGTGGGAAACTAACCTGTGCTCTCAGCCTCAGACCAACCTCACCACCCTCAAGACGCAGCCTACTCCCGTGCTTGAGCTTGCCCAGGACTGCTGGCCTCCTCTCACCAGGAACTGGACTGAGCCCATGTCCTGGTTGCAACAAATGTCAAGAGCATTCATGCTACTTATGTTCTCCACAAAGCTGATGGAGAAGATGGAAAAACTGCATGTCGTCAGGACCATTCAGCTGTAGAAGTGCACTGCTTTATTCAGTGCCCAGAAGAAAATCCAGATTTACACTGACGTCAGAACTGCAGTGAATCCCAGCATGCTACTGGAAACTGTGAGGGGTTATAAAGTCTCCCGACTCACAAGAGCCGGACTGCTCCCCCAGGTTCTGTTGGGCACAGACGCAACTGGGGAAGCAGAGCAGAAGCCTCCTTCCAGGGCTCCTGGCATCTGTACTAGGTCAGATAAAGCTTTATGCCACTGGGAACACTTTGTGGGTAAAAGTTGTGTTTATTGGGTTGACATGACACAGGCAGCTCTGTTTTCCATAGAAAAGACAGCAACTGGAAACTGAGCAGAGTATTACATAGAGCTCTAATGACTATGTACACTGCACAACATTCATCATTGCTATTGAAGACTGACTGGGACCATAATAAATACACAACTATTTGATATATGTCCTCAAAAAGGTCATCCAGAAGCATATCCTGGGAAGCCCCTCCTGGCATGAAGTGCAAGACCAGCCAAATTGTTTTAACTTGCCAGTATATTTTTAGAGTTCATTTAAAACATTTTGTCATGTATATTCTCTTTTAAAGAATGATACATCACCACTGACACTCAGTGCATACTGTTTTCATAGCCTAGCTTTCATAAATATTATGAACAAATATCACAGTGGTATTGTTATAATGAATTACAGTGATGTGTTTCTTGAGAGAGTGCCAATGACTGGTTTATATCCTCCACGATGTTAGTGTCTTAAGAAACGTGGCACAAATCTTTTCCCAAGGTTCAGCAGTATCTTTAGGCCAATAATGCTACACATTTTTTTTCCCTTTTTTAAACAGTTTCCTCTGAACATTGATGTATAGCCTTTTAAAATTTTATTTTAATATGGTCAATGATCTAACAACACTTACTATGTTTGAAGTTCCTTTATTGTAATCTGGAAATAATTTTCATCTGACTCTCACCAACAGCCAAACATAATAAAATGTGTATAAGCCAAATAATGTTACACAGAGGCTCTCAGGACTACATGAGGTTCTCATACAGTTGTACAGTCCTCCACTATCAGAGTTACAGAGTACTACAGTACAAGTAGAAGACAAAGCACCGAGCTCTTCCCACCTATTCGTAGCTTATCCGTGAGGGAAAGAGCATTTAGCAATTCTGCAGATAATCCTCATCAGATTCTTGTTCACACACCTGCCCAGTAGAGGCTGGGGACAAGATCTGAGGTTTCCCTGGGGGTGCCTTGCTCCCCTCACTGTGAACTGTCTCTGCACTAGGACTAGTGCCTTGCCAGCCCCCTAACAACCTTCCCAGATGGACCGCTTCCTTCAGGAATGACGTGCCAGCAGGCACCCTTAGAAAGACATGGCTGGATGAATGTGAAATTCATTTTTATAAGATCTGTGGGGGGGAAAAATGTCATATGTTTGCCAGCTGCTTGTCTTGAGATAGGCTTGTAGTTGGAGCCATTAAAAAACATAGGATTTTTAACTTTTTTCTTTTTCGTGGTTTTTTAATCTAACCTACCCTGTGAGAACAATAGGTCATTTAAATCCAGCTGTGTTCCACCACATTCATTTCAATAATGTTTGGTCTGCTGAACATACAGAATTAAGTACCTGTGTGTTCTGAAGCGGCACAGATATTTTGTCTTAGGCTCTCAGAAAAAGTTCTGCACAAAAATATACTAAGGGGAAATTATATGCAAATGTATACCTGGCCACGGCTGAAATGGCAACATTTGCTAACACATACACTGCACAGTATGGTAAGCATTTTTTTAACATACAGAATAAGATATAATAGCAAATACCTTTGCAACTTTGCTTCTCTACCAAACACATTAAATGCTGCCTTCACAATAGTAACCTATGCATAATAAATTCTAAATGGCCTGACTCTTTCAGTATCCCAAGGAGGCTTGGATTTCACAATGCTCCTTTTGCTTCCCACACAAAGATACTTCTCTCCTTAAAAAAACCAAAAACCCAAATCCCCCCAAAATGAAACCCAAGCAAGAAAATTTCCAGAATGATAAGGAGATCAAAAGTAGTGAGTGAAAACAAAAAAGTCTTTGCCTAAAATAAGGAAAAACCCTAAGGGGCCCAGAGCTGCATTTTTTTTAATTTGACAGGCATTTAGAAGTGTAATTGATGGGGCAGTTAACATGGCTCTTGACCAAAACAGTTCACATGCGATAGCAATGTCCCATTTATAACATGCCAAAAGTCATGTTAATATGTATTTCATAAAAATACAACTACTTCATAAAACAGGAGAAAAAAAGATCCTGTATGTTAATAAATGTATTAGAAGTTTTGAGTTTGAAGCGCTATGTTATTTCAGATTATGTCTACAAATAAACAAAAGGAAGACATTTTTGAGAGCTCCCTCTTTTCTCTGTTGCATTAGGCTATGCTACCTTTGCTACAAATACAATAAAGCAAATTGTCTACAGTCCAGGTTTACAGTGGAAACCAATTGCCTCCCACACCAGGGAGAGTGAAGACCAGGTCATTTATCAAAAATCACTAATGCCTAAAGCCTTGGGTCACTTTTCAACCCAAAGGATAATAGTTTTTCCTTTCAACTACAAATTCCAGTCTAGACATGCTTTATGATAGCTTTTGAAAGGCGTTTTTGCCTAAAGTGTGCTCCAGTGTCAGCTACCCTTGTCTGAGGCTTCTTCATATCAACCCAGAGCCACCTGCCTTTCACAGACAGCAGGAAAGCCTGAAACAGATAGGCAGAAGAGTTTCTCAGTACATGATTTTTTTCAGGCTGGTGTTCACTGACTACCTCTCTGGCACCTACAGCATTTATGAGTAAAATATATATAGAATCATAGAATCATTTGGTGTTATTTTACCCTGTAATTGTTGGTTACTATAGTAAGTATGATGCATAATGAAGCAGAGGAAGAAAGAGACACATACTCACAGCAGAGATGTGCCTCTACAGTTATTCTATACATACAGCTATGCCTTCATAGGGTGTGGTAAGCTCCAGAAAAATGTATGGAAAGACAGTTGCTACCACTAGGCTCTTAGAATCTAGCTCTATCACCAAGCTAGTTGTGCCTTAACTTGCTAGACTCTCCTGACAACATTAACTGGTTGCCTTATATTATACAAGAACTTTGGGTGCACCACAGTGAAAATCAATCTTAATGTATCTGTAGCCCTCTGAGACAGCTTGCTACTAATTACAAAGCTTACATTTATTACAGGTACACGGGGTCACTGTTGACATTTCAGCTCTTAATGGCCTTTCTTCAAGTACACACCAGAGCACAGCATGTCTCTGTTGTTTAGCACTGTGCAGGTCTCAAACCAGCAGTGGAGCCAGCCATCAGCCAGTAGTGACAAATTCACTAGTTGCATCTGAAGTTCCTGCTGTATCTTAATAATTGCTATAGAGAAAAGCATCAGAAGCGAGTACTCGGTTGTCCTCTACCAAATGACTTCAAAAAGTTAAAAAAACCGCACCACATTACCTGCTACATGGCAGCAGTCTGAGGTGACTAAGTTCAAGTAACCTGAAGGCTGTGCATTTCCCTCAACCCTGCAAAGCAGAGCTGAAGTTCACTAGCAAGCTCCCTCTGCCCTACTTTTCTTCCCTGTCCTATAGATAAAGGACTATAATGTCCAAGAGCTGTCATTCCTGCAATTTGCATGAACATTAATTTCTCAGAAAGATAGCAAATCTAGCTTAGAGTGGGTCATCTCTCCAGGCTACATACCAGTTAAACTAAATGTCTATTAAAAAAAGAAAAAGCTTTCAGATACCGGCACGTGGTAGCCGTAAATATTAATTTATGAATCATGACTAACTGGGAAAATATGAATAAAGATGAAAGTAGTGAAAACAGTGACTGAAAATTTTATGACTGAACATGCTGAATTTGATTAGTTATGATTAATGGGGGTCACATTTTGTTCCTTGTAAATAGTTGAGTAATTGCTGTAAATCCATGAAAATATTCACAAAAAGTGAAAGGTTTTAGCACAAACATCAACCCACACAGGACATATGTAATGCGTTACTAGAGAGCTGTTCAAAACCTAAATTCTTTACAGCTTGTGATATTACAATCAGTTTTCCCTTCAGTTTCTGGCATCACTGTCCATTTCTTCACCCAAACATGATCACAAAACATCCCTGTGGTAAATGCAACTCCAGTTGTGTGAAAATTATTATTTAAAAAACATGCACACATCATTGGCTAGTTCGAATTTTTACTTAAAAAGAACAATCATTATGTTCATGGATCTAATAACATCAATAATGTATCAGCTAAAAATAGCTAGCACCAAAATGAGGACATGTCAGGAGGCAAATCTTAAAAATGGCTTTCAGTGCTTGAACAGTGATACAAATGTCTGCACTGACTTTCGTTTGGTTACAGAAAGTAGGAGACAACCTAGAGAGCCACTTTTGTCACAGAGAAATCTCTATGACGTCACAGTCAAAACACGATTAAAAAGTCTGCAGGGGGGAGAAACTAAAGGTCCCGTACGGTCTGTCCCTAGAGCTTGGAGACCACTTCTCTGCCCCTGCCACCCACCAAGATGCCCATCAGCCTGCTGGCCGTCAGTCAGGAAAACTCCTCACGTTGCTCGTCATAGATCTAGTACTCATGAAAATTATACCTGTTTAGGCTGAAAAAGTGGTTTCCTTTTCAAAGCAGAAAAGCTTCTGAATTCTAATCTCCTGTCACCTTACCTAAAGAATCCTTATAGGCTCTTCAGGCAGACTTTACAGTTAAAGTGTTTTAACTCTCTCTCCAGGATCCAGAGCGCCAGTGGTGATTTAACACTCTCCCAGAAGCCCACACGTGAGTTCTTCAAACTTAAAGTGTAACATGACTGCTGCTAAAAACTGAAGATGCAGCTAGGTGTATTTTTCAGTCATTTCCGTATTTGATGAATACTGCTAAGCTGTGCAAGCAACATTATCGAACTGTTATCTGCCTTAAGTTAAAAATATCTGCCAACAAATGCCAGACGCAGGGTATAAGAATGTTCCTTGTTGCTGCATATTTACTCAATCAACTCTGCAGACAGCAGCATAAAGGACCCACAGGGAATATCTTTCAGCTGTCAGGCAAAACTTGGGTTGGTTTACTGAAGCACCGAAGGTGTAAGGGTTCTGAAAGCCCTTTTGTCTGTGAGACTCTCCTCTCTAACGAAAATCTGAAACACTTGCACTGCTTTTCAGAGGTTTTGTGTTTTCTGCTTCCACTATGGCTAGTGACCTAAGTTTTCAAAGTAAATAAAAAAAAATCCCATGTTAGCAATGAAAATACATTTTCATTCCAAGTGAGTTTGTTTCTTTTTTCTCTCAAAGCAGAATGTCCAACTTTAACCCTCGACTTCAGTTTTCCTCATCTGCCTTGAAGAGACTTAACAAAATTTTACCAAAAAAATTATGCTTCTTTCTGTACTGAAAACCAGGACAATTTCCCCTTTTTCTTCTTCTTTGAAACATCTTTTTAAACACTTCCCTCCTCAGTATCCTTTGACAGCAGTGAATCTTTGCTTTCCTGCAGAGATGCCTTGAATGTGTCTTTCCTTCAAGCCTACTATTGCTGCTGCTTGCACCAGTCAGGACAGGAGAATGTCCCTGAGTCAGTGACAGGGTCTGGGTTAATTGAAAGGCATTGCCCAAGGCTAATGCCTGGCAATCTGGGCACGAGCCTCTCTTGTAAGTGCAAACAAACTACTATTATTACCTGGTGGTGTTGCAATGTTAGCTGAACTGAGCAGCTTATACAGGATGCATATGAAATTAATGACTGTAAAATTAACCTTCATTTTAGTCATGAAACTGATATAAGGATTCAGTGTTGTCTTCTTAATCCACAGTGTAAGTCTTTGTCATGGTGTCCTCTCGTGCTCGGGATGCTTCTGTACCAGAAGGGAATTGTCAAAGTAAGGAAGAGTTAGCTGGAAGTTGGAGATTATTTTTTGTGGCACAGATATCTATGTTTCTGATGTCCAAGAAGATCCCATGGTAGTGTCTGTCAGACGAACTTTCACAAAATATCCAGGCCGCAGGGGAAAAGCCTATAGTCACTGTCCACTTTGGTACCATGATATAAAAGGGTTGTGAAGGTTAAAATCATACTGCTGAAAAGGAGCTGGGCAGGACTCCTATAGTAATATCCTCTAAAAGGCCAGGTTCAAGACCCAAAAGACAAGAGCACCAGAGTGCCAGGGCATGGAGGAGATGACGGTGCAGAGAGCTACACTGGAATTTAGCTACGCTGGGAACCAGGAAGCCATTTGGAACAGGGAAAACCCGTGCAGGATAGATGGGCTGCCTGTTCTTCCTAAAAACCAGCACACCACTACGGAAAACTAAAACGGTCATTGAGAAGCATCAAACCTAGAAGCAGGAGACAAGCCAACAGGGGTAGGAGCTCTCAGTTCAGACTGAGGCAACCTAAGAGGCAGTCATAACTAAGTGCAATGCACTTCTGGAAGAGTCAGGAGGAAAGTAAGCAGCACAGTCTCTGAATAAGGACACCTAAATTAGATTGCCTACCATGCCAGCTGAATTGCACAGGCAATGGCATAAGCAATGGTGTAAGGTCAATACTTGGAAGTACTTCTACAGTAATGCTAGAAGCCTAAAAAGTTAGAGGGAGCTAAAATGTTTGGCACCAAATGACAACCCTGATACAATAGGCTTGTTGGAGTGCGAGGGATGGAGGATAACTAATGAGATGTGGTATTACCTACATGGAATGATGGAAGAGGACACACAGGTCAGAGAGAGGCACTGTATGTGAAAGATATTATATAGTGGCACAGAATAAAAATATTATGGGGCAAAAAGGACAATGGAATCCTTGTGGATGAAAAGCATGAATGCTAATAACAACAACATAGCTGTGTCACCAACCCTCTGATTAGGGCAATGCCAGAATCACTGGCTCGGGAAAAACTTCATGAAACTGCAAATTTAGGTCAGTTACAAATTCAAAGACACTATGACTAACCTCACCAGACTGAGTTAATGCTTCATTAAGACACAGAAATGTAATTTTTTGGGCACACAAATGCTTGCTACTTAAAAAAAACATACTGGAGTCGGTCTCAGCTGGTGCACAGGACAACAGCTATTAATGGGAGAGGTGTTCTGCATTAGTGATCATCATATGGCTAAAAACTAGAAAAAGAGAGAAGAGGCTAAAATCTAGTTTGTGGCTATTCAATTTCAAGAAAAAAACATATGCTAAAAAAATTAGCAATTATAAAAAGGTAAAACCCAACTTCCTCTCTCCCCTCCAAAACTCTGAAAGAGTTACTTGAAAAGCCAAGAAGTCTACAGAAAGCCTGATAGCCTAGAACCTTAGGTAATGTGTGTGACACAGACCAAAAAGAAAACAAACTGCCTCTGGATAGATGGCTCAACAGGAAAGCAAAGGAAGCTTTCAAAGGCAGAAGATCAGCCTTCATCATTAAAAAAAAACCCAAAAAACAAAACAAACCAATAGAAAGAGAGGACTGAAAAAACCCATAAAATAAAGCAGCTCAAATGTAAATGTGAAATAGAGGGATAAACACGAATTTGAAGAGTGACTTGCAAATGATGCCCAAACTGATAGTGAAAAATTCTTTGAACACATCAAAAGCAGGAAGCTATCTTGTGATTCGTGGCACCAGCTGATGATAAAGACATTATCATCCTTCTTGTGCCATCACAGACAATCAGCTAGCTATTTGTTTCCACTTTTACTGCTGAGATTGTTTGGGAGTCTCACGTGTGACATACTTGTTGCAGCACACAGGTAAGAGGTTTTTTGTTTATTTTGTAATGAAGTTACAGAAGATTTAGAGAAAACCAATTAAAATCACCAAGGGGACAGAGCAGCTATGTCACCTCTGTAGTGTCTCCTACATAGTCTAGGACCCTTGTGTTGAGAGGGGAAAGCCAAAAAGGAGATATGATCACAGTTTACAGTATCAGAAAGAAGTGGATAGCTGAATGCAAGTAGGATCAAACAGAATAAAATCCTGCAATACTAGAAAAAGTAGTAGGGGACACTCTATGAAACTAATAGGGAACTGATTTAATTCAGATGAAAGTGCATTCCAGAACGAGTAGTGAACCCCTGGAACTTGCTGCCACAAGAGGCTGCTGAGGCAGACAGTATCAACAGTTTCAAGTGGGAATGAGGCAAATTCCTAGGAGAACAGTCCATGAACAGTAAAAAGACTGTGTAGGTATATGGTCTCTAACATCCCCAATACACCAGCTGCGAGGCTGAGAGCACATGACAACAGACCATGGAACAGGCAAAGTTTGCATACTATCCCTAAACAGTCTCTTCCACTGCCTCTGCTGGAAACAGAAGCAGGCTAGACCCATCCTTGGTCTTATGCAGTCAGGCATTTTCAAATGAACGTCTGCTCAGCTTCTGCACCTCAGCTTGTGTTATGTTGCCTTTTTAATTTCTCAGCTAAGCAGCCCATCCCATAACAGGCTGTCAGTCATCATTTCCAATAGATTGCGACTGCTCCTACAACTTGGGTATGTATGTTCTTCTATGGCTTACGTATGACAGAAGTCTGAATGATTCATGAGTGAATATCCAAACCCAGAAGTGATATGCACCATATTCCATAGCAGCAGTTACAGAGAAAAAAACACCTTGGTGTGTTGCAGACTTAATTATTGATATCTAATACTTTTACTTTTAATAAAGGGTCCAGAAACTTAATTGGGAAACACGTTCAGAAAATTATATTAGTATTGATTAAACCAGGACACTGCAGTAGTCTCCTAGTGAGATGTATTCTAAGAGGAATAAAGCTGGGGAACATTGGATCACAGTTAAAAGAAGGCAATTTACTATTCTGCAGAGTAACTTCTGCAGCTTCTAATCTACAGTGTAGCAAAGCATACAACAGCAGTAAGAATTACTGAAAAGATGAATACTTTATCCCAAAATAATTGTAAATTACAGCACATTAACAGAAGTCACTTGGATATGGTCATTAGTACAAAAAATGATGCAACAAGCAACAGCACCCCCACTGTCCTTCACTAACAATCAGAGGAAACACAAACAGATTCCTCAGCGCACATGTACCCGACTCCCATCTGGAATATCCTGTATTTCCTTTCTCAGAGTTTGACGAAAGGTGATAACAGATACTACAAATCATCAGCACAAGCTCACTTATTGGCTCGATGGAAATTCTGAGCAAAAAGATGTTGACAACAGTATCCCAACCATCTCCTTTTCTGATTTGTTGGTGCAGTACAACATACAATCATCAGAGAGAGATTTTTACAACCATTGCAATAGTGTTTTCTATTTATAACTATAGGAATGTGAATTTATGGTCTGTGAAAGGCTTTAGAGTTCTGACTGACAGCCTGAGAGTCTTATTTCATAAACACTACATGATTTCATAAGCAAGAAATCAGGAAGCTGATTCTAAGAAATGAACCTACAGAAAGTATTTTTCAATCTGAAGACAACCGTGCTAATAAGTCTGAGGTTATCCTCCTCATGTTGTTACGCACAGATGCACATGTGTTGCTGTACAGAAACACAGCAAGTTGCAAGGTTTATACAAACTCCTAGAAGGGAGAAAATGTTAAAACAGCATGCTCGGGAGACAGCTGAATCAGAAACCCACCATAAGAAATAAATGGCTTTTCAAAGGAAGCATAATACATGCTTTTACTAAGGACCATTTGTTAGGGACTAACACATCGTTTATTTTCAGTGCAGCTTTGGAAAAAATTTGCAAGGGCCATTATGGTTAAATCCGAAGATTAAATTACTAGTTTGGAATTTTCAAAACATTCTGTGCTAGTTTAACCTTGCTCCCCTTAAAGTCAGGAACAGGTTTTTCCAATGATTTTAATGGGAAAGGAACCGAAGCAAGCAGAGCAATTCCAAAAGTTCTGCCATGGAAGTACTTCAGTTTCCCTCTTTACAGGAGTATTAGTTACATTTTTATGTGGCGATCTAGACAATCTGGGCTGCAACAGCTAGCTGAAGAGGAAGTTCTTATTAGCCCAATAGATCTAGGAGTTCAATCACACTTAAATATTTTGTTGAATTAATTTCATATAAGAATTTAGTGATGGGTCATACCTTTCTATGTGCAAAAGCTGTTGAAAGAATTACGTTGTTCAACTTCAGCAGCTCTCAATGAACACTACAATAGTACCAAAGCCTATACTTGCATAGGCTTTCCAAGTGCCTTACAAACATTAATAATTCTAGCTTAAAACATCCCTGTGAAGTGGGCTATATCCATCTATATCCATGATCGCCTCTCTGCCTTTTTTTTTTTTTTAAATACAGATAACAGAGATAAAATATAGAGGCTGTAGCAAAGAAGAACCTACATAGCCAATACAGTCACACCACATGGAAATCTGCTGGCCATCCTCCTGCACACAAAAGGAGAAGTTGGGGAACTGCTGGTATGGAAAATATTGACCAGTGCAGTTGCTTGTTAGAAGATAGCTTCCTGCCTGAAAACCCACAGGTTCCAGGAGGCTCAAACCTGCACAGGTAGCCCACCATGTAATCATTAAAGTACTGAGTGGGGAGAGGAAAGCAATCAACCCTTGAAGGCAGGAAGGGTCTGAAACAAGCTAGACACTCAAAAAACAACGAGCATGAAATAATAACAGGAGCCTGGTCCCCGTTTACCAAGGCAGGCTGAGGTTCATCTAATTTCAGCTGTCCAACAGTTGGAGGAGTCCCATCTGAGCTGGCTGTCCCTCCTCCCTCTAGCATTGATGGAGACATCAAGGCACTTCCAGGGTGCCCCTAGTTCATCCCTCCATTTCAGAACATGGTCCAGGACAAAAAGCTGCAGGCAGCTGAAGTTGATGACATGAAACCCACCTTGGGAGTGTCAGCTAATAATTATTTTAAGATGGGGCAAATTTTCCATGAATGATAGACCTTCAGCTAGCTCTACCGCAGACTGCATGTGGTCCCAGACAGCAGAGAGTTGTAAACCCGTAAATGCATTGCACTAACATGCAGTTCTGCCTATGAATGTAATTTCTAGGTTTGTCCCACCTGCACAGAACCTAATGTAGTGGACACCTAATTAGTGTTCCAGCCTGTGATTTGGGCTCACATACACCACAGCAATTGATAAAATAATGCTATGTTTTATAAAGTGCATACAGATCCAGGGTTAGAAATCACTAGAAGACATTAAAAGGTTGCATTATTGCAATTAGATTTAGTTGCTTAAGTGAATGGCTGAAAAAGTTCAGTACTTAGTGTCACCAGATGTAACTTGTCCTTGAATTTGTTTAGACAAACTGCGCTTCCTCCCTTCAAATTTCTTCTTGCATCCATTCTTAGAATATGAAAGTCCACCACTATTCATAATCAATTGAACATCCTATAGCTTTCTCACCTTTAACTTTACACCTTTAGTTGCAGAAGACGGTAACTGTGATGTCACAACTTTAAAAGTGTTATACTTATTTTCCCAGAGGGCACTGCAACAATTTGCAATGGAAAAACAACTTTGAACATTTTCCAAAATAGCAAACAAAATTACATCTGTCAGCAGTGGGAATAGTTCTTACATTGGCTTCTTAGGCACAGCTTCCTTTTGATATTATGGAGATGGAAGGGCTTGTTTTCTCAGCAGCAATTAAGAAATGTCATCTAGAAGTTTAAGAAAGATAACCCCTAAAGGTACTACATCCCACACCTTAAAAAGAAATCTGTTTTAAAAGTCATCCCTGACCTACTCTTTTCCCTCTGGGCACACTAAACACCAGGCTAACATCTGCACATCTGTTCTTCATACCTGAGTGTCTCTCAAATGGAGAAATACAGAAAATAAACTACTGTCTATATCAACAAGATATTGTATTACACTTTGTGGTTCCCATTATCTTAAAGCAATCACAAACTCTTGGAAATGAAACCCTATCATTAATCATATGTATTTAACTTTCTTTATGTAAAATTACAATTAAGAACGACCTAAATGCAATTGATTGGTACCAAAATCTGGAAATTTATTCAAGCTGTGATTTGTGCAAGATTGGCCTGGAAAATGCACAAGTAAGTAATATTCAAAATGGCTGCTACTGTATGATAGTAGCACAATTTTCTTTCCAGACAGTTCAAGCAACCTATTCTGCTGCCCAGTGTGTCTCTGAACTTCTCTTTGTCCCATAAAGTTCCCTTATCTTCTGTCTTGATGTCTGGACGCCCAGCCCTCATTCTAACTTAATACCTTGAAAATATATGTCAGCTCATTTGCTACGCCTGGCTGTATGCAGGTTTCACTGTTACTACTGGTTTTGCTTTTGTTTCTTTTCACCTACAATAATATGCTACTCTCTAACAAGGTCACAAAAGCTCCTGCATAACAGTCTAATGATATTCATTAGGATATAAGATTTCACACAAGCATAATTAATAGGGTCAATATGCAATGCAGATGTTCTTCCAGCTCTTGCTAGATGTGATCACCACCAAGATATGAAAGAAAGAAGGAGAGGAAGAAGAATTCTAAAAAAAACAACCCATAGTGCATAGTAAGCACTGGAGTCTTCCATGCTGAACCTACTCACATTTAGTGCTGTGTCATCATTCCTACCTCTCAGTGATATCAACACATTCTTCTCTGGCCACACAAGCATCACTTTAAATTGGAAGAGGCAAAGGTCTTTCATGGCCTTTCAAAACCCTATCTGGAAGCAAAGGTTTCATGAAATTCAGTGTCTGGTGCCAGCTCACTTATGAAAGAGAGAGAAGACAAATACTTTGTCTAACTACGACAATACCATAAAATATTTTATCAAGTCAAAATGTTCCACGCTAAAATCAAGCATCTCCTTCAAACTCCTTACCCAACACAGACTAACACAGCCAAAGGCATCCAAGCGCTGTTTGTGTATCCCTGCTCTGCCTGCAAACCAACTCTTTTGTACCTACTGATCCTAGTACATGGACAGCGTAAGTAATGCGGGCTACTGGGGTCCACCCTAAAAGGAATAAATAACAATAAGAAAATGAATTCTCAGGACCTATTGTGGTAATTTGATCAAGAGTCAAAGGACAGAAAGAGCAGCCATCACAACCTATACGTTAAGTATTCACACAGTATCTGTGGAAAATTGGTACTGAAGTATTTCAGTTTGAAGACCTGATTTCAAAGCACACACTTCAGTATTTTGCTGAACTGGATCCTCAGCAAGATAAATGCTAATGTTTAGCTATCACCAGGAACAGAGGTTTTTTTTGTAATCTCTCATTCCAGTTTCCAAAACTTTGCAGTCACAACATAAAACCATACCATACCCTGTGCCAGGAGAGTTTGCATTAGATAGCAATGGAAGAGATACATGTTTTAATTCAAACTAGAGACAGTTTTCCTGAAAAATATATGAAACACACCCAGAGCTTACTCTGCCTTTTTCACTCATGCTAATTGGGACCTTCTTCAGTGACTGCAGATACACAGGAACTCAAGCTCATCATTTAACTCTGCGTTTGCAACTCAATTCCTATCATTTCCTGGGTCTGTCCACCATAAAACAATTAAATGAAGTATTTCTGTTTGATGTTGTCTAGTTCTAGAAGTGGTTCATATACAACCCAACTCTTAACACATTACACTTAAGAATAATTTTTTTCAGTACTCATTACAACAAAGTCGCTATCACTTGTTCACACAGATTAAAGTACAGTGGGGTTTTCTGGCATGACATTCTTTCCACAGGCAGATCAGATAAGATGGTATTGCTGCACTGCACATGTTTGGTGTGCTCCTAGCAGCTAGAGGCACAGGAGAAGACAAGCCCTCTAGATACCACTGAACACTTCCCAGAACGGCATGAATACCACTACATTTCCCTTTAGTTTGAATATTGGTCCAAACCACCTATCACCTGGACATGGATGAACAGTGGAATGACACAAAATATCAACGCGATCGCTAACAAAAGGGAGAGGAAGTGTCCTCTCCAGTCAAGCCAAACATAAATTCACTAGTCAACACTACATTAAGTATCTCAAAAAAAAAACCAACCCACCATCATTTGAACTTCGACTTCCTTGCAACATGCTTAATGATGCTGTTTACAGTATTTTAGCATGTTACCAGGTTTTAACACAATAAGTGTGCTCAGCTACTGTTGTAGCACTCAGTGTTTAACCCTACGACACCCCTGGCCCAGCACACGTGACTGCTGCCAACAGAACACACGCTCAGGGAATTTAAATTTCAGCAGCCACACGCCTGAGTGTTTCCTCTCTCGGTACTGCAAATGCTTGCAATAAATTACTTACAAAATATAGGCCTGATTCACCACTGCATTACACCATTTGTACACAGCTGACTTCAACAGAGTTACACTAGTGTAACAGAAAAGCAGGGGAGGGGTGAAGCAAGCCCTTGCGTGTAGATAATTAACCATCTTTTTCATTGAACCATAATATACTTTCCCCATAAACTGGCAACAGAACCAATCAGTGTACACATTTCATTTCAAATACAAAGTAATTTTAGGAGCTAGCATTATTGTACCATTTGAAATATTCTCTGTTCTCATCAAATGATTCCCCCTGTAATTGATGTCATAAAGAATATCTGTGTTAAGCTGTCTTCATTTCCACAGTTTTCAATCCTTATGATGATCAATTATTTATATACAGACTAGATGAAAGGCAAGATTGTAATGACTCCAAGAGATTTAAGAGTGATATAATAAATCTTGAAAGCAGAACTCAAGTGGGTGATGGTAACAAAAGTCAGTACTGGACGATCATATTTTACTGTTTTTAGAAGTTCCCCTTCATCCCTCCCAAAAAAAGATCACCAAAGCAGCACCTCCTCCTGCAGTCCTTCTCCTTTTCTGCTAGCAATAGACCTTCTGCTTCACTGTGACATCCCTGCCACCCTCACCCCTTCCAGCTTAATCTTCCTTAAAAAGGAGAAATGCGTGGTTTTTGCTGTTCTTATTAAGCCAATCATTTTAGTTGCCAGCATGATCTCATTGAAGCCAAGGAAAATTCCTTGATATAATTTTTTATGAAGTCCTTCTTGTACAAAGTACATTAACACACCTTTATTACACTATGAATGACTCAGAGCTTCAAAGTTTACATTTGCATCCAAACTTTTCCAAAACATCTGGTTGGCTTTGGTTCAAGGCCACAATAAACATAAGCATTGTCACCAGTCAGTATTCATGTCATATGTAACTTAAAAAGGACATACACTTCTTCATATGACTCTCATCAGACTTGAAAAAGAAGTCTGGCAGAAATACCAGTGACTGAGATAAATCAAAGATTCAAACTCATGCTTCCATCTGACTCCTTTTTTCCACAGTTCTCTAAAGAGAAGATTCAACAGCTAAGGGTCACCAATCTTTTTTCTGTGATCACACTGAGCCATCAGATATGTCTAACCACGTGGGTCCTGGCCTGCTTCCAAATGCAGCTTCTAGCCACATTTAGGGACATACACCCTGTTCAAACAAACCTACACCAAAGGATATCCTTTGGATTTCTCTCAAAATATAATAAAGACATCATCCTAGTCTTATGTGTCTTCTTCACACTTGCAGTAATTCTTTGCAGTAACTTGGACACATGCATTAGGTATTAAAATATAGACTATATTTATAAATGTATGTTGCAATACTGACCGATAATTTGGATAATCTATTTTGGACAACTGTAAAGAACTTAATTTTCAAATTTGCTCTTCGTTGCCTGAACCCCAAGCTCAGTTGAAAGGTCTTCAGTTGGGACAAAAACAACAAAGGATCACCAAATTATTAATAACTTTTCAGAGTTAAGGCCAAAATCTGTGCTTAAATATAGGGCAAATTCCAAAGCCTTTAAGTAACACAAAAATTCTCACTAGCATTTTGTCTCAGCATGCATTTCAGAATTTTATTACCTATATTAAAAAGTCGTACAGTAGGTACACTTTGCAACCTGATCTTACATTTTTAGAGAGTACTAAAGAAAGTGTTTCCTATAGTGGTAGACAAACAACGTGATTAAAAGATTACATATTCTAGGACCAAGTTTTGCACTAAAAAAATGGCAGTTTTCCTCAATTAAGATTCACAAAATATGATCCTAATTGATTTGTATAACAATAAATGTAGCCATGGTTACAATTAGTGCCAAAGTCTTTTGCTAGTTTATTTCTCTTTCTCTCCTTTGGGATTTCTCCTTTTCATAATACACTTGCAAGAAACAATAACTCTTGAAAATGTCTGCAAGGAGTTAATTCTAAACGATAAAGCAGCTAAATCCAGAAAGCAGCTAAGATTGAGCTTATGTCAACAGGTAGAATTTACAGTCCCACATAAAGAAATATTTAACAGTCAACTATTTAGCTGCAATAAATTAGACTTTCACTGTGTTCTTCTTATCACTGCGATCTATAGATGAAAACCAGTATATAGTAGCTAATTATTAATTTTATTTATTACCACAGGCAGGATTTTCTAGTAGTATTCTGTTCCTTAATGTGAAACTAGGGATCAGAACTTTATGATGACCTAAAGCTGATTTCTTAACAGTTTCGATTTCCTGCTCTTCATAGTCACCGTAAATCTTGTTTTCCTCCTCAAAACTTCAGATGTTTCTAACTTCTTATCTATCAGCCTCTAAAGTGCTTCCAGACTCCCACAAATGTTTTAGCAGACTCTGCAGGCTTGCCTGCCACTCTGCTAAGTGTCAGGCCATATATCTCTTCTGGGGGAGCTCCCCACTCAAGAAGCCATACCATGCGAAAAAACAGGTAAATAGGGAGGACCCAGAGGTATCCCAGTCTCAGTTGTATTTAAAGTCTGATCCCATGCTGTCATCCCAACTTGCCTAGCATACAAACTGATTGGACAAGCTGAAGTTCACCAGGCTAAAGAAAGACAAACTTCAGCAACTCTTCTCTGTGCCTGCAATCCTAAGGTCAGGCAAGGCTGTGGCCCACATCCTCCAGCAACAATTCTATAATGCTTTGCAATGGCATTGTATGACTGATCTCAGAATGGACACGTGAAACCCAGATTGTGGACCACACCGTGTGCTTTATCCAAAACTTTGATAGCAGAGATGTCATCACATAGGCATTGGTAAGTTTCCAGCCTTAAAATTGGTTGTCTTAAAAAAAGAAGGAGGGTGGGGACTGAGGAAGGAGAGCAAGGACATTGGAGAGAGGGGTGGCGAGGAAGGAATTTGCAAAGACAAGCTTCACCACAGCTTAAGCATTTGAGAACTCGAATCACAATGAAATATTTTGCATTTGCCCTATCTATGCTCTTTACAAATCACAGCCACCAGAACAGGTCAATAGAACAGAGACTTTTCTGTTCAATCTGACTTTGACACTTGGTTGAATCCCTTGGAAGTGTTCTCGAGCAGCAAAACCAGGACTTTTTCCCAGGTCCACTATGAGTTGTCAGTAATTGTCAGATTTCTAGGGAAAGCACGAGGCAGTCAGAAGGAAAGGAAAGGGTATTTACAACACTTACATAGCTGGTAGGGCTGCTTCTGTAATACAAAATACTAACAGCAGTGCAGCTCAGCAAAGCCATTCTTTTGCCCAAAAGTAATCTTTAGAAAAAAGCGATGTAATAAAGGATATCCTGGTACTGAAAAACAAGCAGCGTAACATGGAAGGACAGTGTGGTATGGAATGAGAAATATTGTATGACACACCGGCTCCGCATGTGAAAAATTGTCTAAGATGCCATTCATTACTTTGGTCTGCAGTTCTTAAAGAATACAAGATGAATATACAAAAGGCTTCACTCCTTCGACAGCTTTATCCTTTCAAGTGGTTGGTATGTTTGATTAATGTCTAGCAACCTAAGGCATAAGGTGTCAGGTTTGTGTTGCATGAAACATGAAATGACACAGGACTCATTGTCATATTTCCTGATGGGGCTTTTATGTTCAATTATGTTGTTTAAGCTGTTTGTTTTGCTTCTGCTGTTTGCATGGGCTCATGCGAATAGCTCAGTATGTGGGTCATGTGGCTTTGGTCACATGTGGCAGAGTTTATAGTATTTTATACATTCTTCTATAAATAGGTGCTGAGAATATCCTGCCTCATCTCTGCATTTGCATCCTAGATGCTGCATTCACAGATGAAACTCCCTTGTGTGAAGCAGAGCTGAATGTTTACAGATGTGTTTGACAGAGCTAGCTTTTTTTTTATTATGCTACAAACTCTTTCCAAATCATGTTTCTTTTACTAAAATGAGGGAGAGTTCATAAAATGGGAATCCATGTTTGATGGGAAACATGCTGCTAAGAAATACCATCACGTTGTGAAGCACAGGAAAAAAATGTGAAGAACAGTTGTATGATGTCATTGGAGACCATTTTTCTCTAATTTGGTAGAGGTAAACAAGTCAGCTGCAACCCTGTTTATTTAGCTGTCCCCACATCTAGGGCACCCTCTCTCAGTTGGATGCTTCACTACATGCAATAACAACCAACTATTTTCCCCAAGGAAAACTGGATGCTTTTGTACAGGCTTTAAAAATAATTTTTTTCTTTTTTTAAGTGACCATTCTGTTCTACCTTCTGCAGTGCCTGCAGTTGGCAGGGCTTCCTTCTCTCCTCTCTTTTGCAGGCAACCTCAGTCAAATGGACTCTGCTGGGAAGCACAGGAATGAAACAGCGTTGTCAGGATTCTTTCTCTCCCCACACACCCTACCGTGGCTCTTCGCTGCTGATGTAATAGGTTGCACTGACAGTTATAAAATTACCCTTCTGATTCTGATTATTCTTCCAGACGGATGCTGCTAGGTTGCTTTGTTATATTTGGATGCATTCTTCTTATTATTCACTAATTCACATTTCTCAAGTGCAGGGCCTGCCTAGAATCAGCAAAGGGCAGACAGCTCAGCGTCTGCTCTCAAGCACCCCTCTCCATTGCTGTTGATTCTCCCTGCATGCTGCTCCCTCCTTCCCCCTCTCCTAACTCTTCTGTGCCTCAACAATTTTTCTCCACTTTGCCAAGTCCCTCAAACATCTGCTTCCTCCGCCCCTGCTCGTGCTCAAGAATGTCTCTGGCAGAAGCCTGTGACCAGAATGACTTTCCCCACCACAAACCTATTCTTGCCTCTTTTAGTCTCGCCCCAGCGGAACACCTCTCCCAAAGCCTCTGGACTGCAATCCCCAGTGACCTCAATTCAGATCTTCTCTGTCTTCCTCCGCTTCCCATTTCCCTGCATGAGACTGTGACAATCTCTCAAAAGAAGCCCGACAGGGAATGACTTGGTCTTTCCCTTATCAGTTTACCCTTGCCCCCAGTGATTACGCCCAAGTCTCTTCCATACAGTCTCTGCTGCAGATTCATAAGTTTCTCATCTGATTTCCTCCAGCCACCCCATAATCATCTCCTGAACTTCCCCTTTGGGCTCATGCTGCACTCTTTTCTTACTTTAAAAAATGGAAATATAGAACAGTCTCTTCCTCCTAAAACACACACACACAAAACCAACCACACAGAAACACAACTGACTTATTTAATCTCTAAGTTCACTTTGTGTTGTCAATATCATTACGTGGAGTTTCTTTTTCTGGCTTTCCTCCTCATGTTTCAATAAAGATTCAATTTCAAGTGATTGTTTCCTACACAAATTGCACAGCCACTTACTCCATTTTCATTCCCTCTACATATCATTAACTTCAACACTTTCAATACATATGTTCAAAGAAATATTTACCTCCTCACATCCCTAATTTCATTGACATCATCATATCCCAATTGTCTTATTTCTTCAACCGATCTTTTAGAAGGACTCCCCCATTCTTTCCTCCAGTTTTTGGTGGGATTTCTGCTCTGTACCACGTTTAAGTTACATTATGCCTTAATACATTTCAGTCTCTTTTCAAGACTAAAGACTTGTTTGTTGACTCCCCATGTTCATGGCCGGAACCTTTACTGGCATCACTGAAACCTAACAGATATGAGGCCACCAGCTGAAGCCAAGCATAATTTTACTTACGCTCTTCCTTCTTCCCATATTTTAAGCACTTCCCACCATCTCTTGACTTCAATCACAGCAAATTACTCCACGTGATTACTAGCCTCTTTGTGTCAGATTCTCTTTGCCTTGACCTCTCTAGTCTTCATGCTCAGACCACATCTAATTTTCACAGCTGAAACTCCCCACAGCTCTCATCCTTTTGCAGTTTGGCTGAAAAATCCTTCTTTCTTCATCTAACTGAAGTAGCTTTGCCTCACTCTAAACCAGAGAGAGTTACAAAGACCCTTTTTCTAGCTTCAGCTCTAGGGTTTCTCTCTAAGCATCTCTCAAGTTGCTGCTCCTTCCTTACTACATTTTCTTTTCAGTTTTTCTGATGGAACAAATACAGCATCCATTTAACTTCCAAGAGGCTTAGAAACATTGAGATTAAAACAGCCATGAAAAAACAGACCAAAAATTACTCACCTCCCTCCTTTATCCCTGAACTGAGCACAGCTCATGCAACAGGCAGGAAGGGGTAAAATAGCTTGGGAGACCAAGGCAGCTGGTCTCATCAGACAACCGCACCCAGCTGTTTTATATATGGGACAGGAAGAGGAAATTAGAAGCTAGAGTAGGAGGATAATTCCCTGTTCAGAAGCTTAATGTGAAAAGACTGTTGTATTAAAGGCCATATTTGTTTGTACTACACAAAGATTTGAACAAATAGGAAATATCGCCACTGTTGCAGGGAAAAAGGGGGAAAGTATTTTTATTTATTTTTCCTGTGTCTTGTGTCTTTTTTTCTCTTTACTACGACACTTTTGGTTTGAATGTTTTACCAGAATACCAAAATTTGAAACTGGTTTTCTTGGATTTACCTTTCCAATTTTTTGCTCAGTTATTACATGTTTTCCTTTAATCAGTAATTTGTCATAAACTACAAATTATAAAAATTAGTATCTTCTCTAATTCCTATGAAGGTTTTAGTCTTGACTCCATGCCAATTTAGATAATCCTTCTAACCTAAACTTTATGCACAGGATCGCACAGCATGCTTGGTCTCCAAAATACTTGAATTAAATTTCTACAGCCTATCAAACAGCTGGTTTGGACTATCAAAAGGTCACTGGAGCAAGCAGTGATCTCCCTCTTTCAGTTTGTGAAACATTCTGGGAAAATATTGTAATTAGATTGAACTTTTTAGCTCAGTTGGTATAAGCAGCAACAAGAGGGAAATATGTGTTCTCCCCCTGCTCTTACTCTATGAATAATATATCCATTTCTCTGTTATAGTGGTAACTTCTTTCTTCTAATACTTCAGTAAATTCACTAGTTTATAGCAAGAAGCCCTGCTGATAAGGAAAGAGAGGAATACCAAGTCTCCTGTCTTTCTACAGTTTTTGATTACATCATTTTTTCATTAGGCATGGTTTGTATTACAAGCAATACACAGCTTAGAATTGCCAATCTTGTCATAATTTGCACCAGAACTGCTATAAGATGAAGCAAACTCATTTCTAAACCTCATTACATTCCGTAGCTTCATTCTTATTCTTCCTTTCATTAATAAAGAGACATAGTCCATGCTACGTTTTCTAGGAATCAATGAAGACTAATGGAATCACACTTTACACACTTGAAATGAGAATGAAGTAAAAAATGAATATGTAAATTAGTACAATGTATTTAGAAATTTACCATTACTGCACTAAAAAACTACAGCAACATAATAAAAAAAGCCCATAATGGATACAGATCTATTTCAGGGACTCATAGTTTCCTTTTTTATCATAGAATATAACTCTTTAAAATGTTTGAAAAGTTTAGTTGCTTTCATTCAGTTTCTAACTCTTGCAAAATGTGTCTACTGCACAATGGGAAAGTTTTAATGCCAAGACCTTTTGGCGTATGTGAGAGACAGACATCAAAATTTTTACCTGGTTCTCATAATCATTGACTGTTCAGTGGGTGTAAATTGCTCCATTTTTTTTCTTTGAATTTTGTCATCTTTAAAGCTCAAGGTGTGAAAAAAAAATTATTGCTGTTGATAAACTTGAGGTTTTTTGATAGTGGATGTTGTTAGAATGTCTTCCATTGCACAACATTCACGGAATGGATTTTTCTTCAGTTGCAAGTGCCATCTGTAATGATGATGCTTCTTTCAAGTTTGGGAATAACAAACAGAAGAACAAGGAGCTCTATGTGATCTAGTTGTCTAGAGAAGTCACTTGCTTCAAGCACTTCACAGTGGCTCCACACCAGCTGAGTTTTGATGGCGTTCCACCTTCTGCAGGACGATTTAGGCATATGGTAGATTCCCAAATTTAATCTCAAGCTGTCTCAAAGTAAAATGAGCCTTGTGCTTGGAATCCAAATATTTTCCTGTCAGTGCTATGTATTGTTATTTACAGCTATACCAATGTTATTTTTGATTATGACTTTTTTTTTTCACTTTTGACAGTATCGCTACAAGGCCAACGAAATGCATTACTTCCAAGTGTTCAGCATCCCTGGAGTATAAATGGAGTATGTAAGCTGCAAATGAGGTTTTCTTCACATATGCCAAGACTGGCTTCTATGAGTTACCCAGCTGAAATCACTTGAATGACTTGCTTTTTAAGAAGTCTGGGGGCTTACATACATAGTAGAATCTTATATGAAATATTCTTCAGATTATTTGTCTTTGATGATACATATTGAATATGGGAGGAGGGAGCAAAATGTTTACAATCACTTTAGCCTTAGCTGCTAATTATGATATTAAAATAGATATTTGCATTCATTTGTATGTACTTAAATATGAAGACTTAAAACCTGAACCAATATTCTTAAATATGTCTTTAAGGACCACCTAGTGGACAGAATTTATACAGCAGTTTTATGTAAAACTACCTCTGCAGCATTACACAATGCTCTCTTTTGGAAAAAAAAAAAAAAAAGTATGAATCTATATAGAGGTGTAAAGGCGAAGAGAAGAAATGCAGTCAATTACAGCTTTGTTGCAAACTTCCAGTAATATTTATCTTCTCTTGTTAAATGCCAGTGCAGAAAGAAAATTTCTTTGCCCAAATAGATATCTTAAAAAAAATTATTTTAATACGTTTAAGACTTTGTTACGTTTCTTTTTGCCTTTTTTTTTCCTCCATGGAAAAAGACTGAAACAGAAGGGCTGTTTAATGAAAAGCGTAGAAAGCTCTTTTTCTACTAGATATATGTGTAATATTCAGTAAAATACCTGCTTAGTTCTAACAGAACCTGCATTCCATGCAACCACATGTTGTATCTTCAGTCTTCAAACTGAATGTAAATTGTAAAGTGGAAGCAAACAGCATCTATATTAAAAACTAATGATGTAAAAAATGTCTTCAGTAATAATAATCTAGAATGTGAATAACCTCAAACATGCTGCCTTCCTCCATTATGGAAATTTAAAAAGATATTTTCTCAATTCAACTGCATTCCACATAGTTAGCAATACATATTCACCCTATTACATAAAGCATACCCTGTCATATGCAATGTGGAGCTATTGCCTGTGTTATAAAGAATAAAGATGTATTTGTTTGTCTTTATAACAGGATTTCCTCAATTTATCTTCATTCAGATTTGTTAAATATTCATTTATTCGTTGCAGAATCTTGCGTATTTCCTTATTCTGCACTAAGTGTTAATAAGGGACCTTAACTATAAACCATATTTTTCTGTCATTTGCTTGTTTCTAAATATACCAGGAAGCACTTGAATATACACTAAATATACCAGGAAGCACAGCCTGGTGGAAGCATTTTTTCCTCGTCCTTTCTATCACTGGCATAAACCAGCATATTTTGTAAAACTGTAAAAAAGGGTTTGATACTTTGTGCTACCTATTCTACCGTCTTACAGATTCTGGAAATAAGGCCGTTACTGTGCAGCAGGAAATGAATTTTTACATAGCATTCTCTATAGTAATAAATGGTGAATTCTCATTATTCCTTATAAAACAAACCCTTCCTATCACAGGGACCCCCTCTATACCCTTTATATGGTCCAGGGTCAACCAGTTCAGGGAAAGTGTCCTCAAGAGGAATATGGTGTCATGGAAATTCACACGAACCAAGTTATTTCTGTGGAACATTCTACTGTTGGAGAAGCAGAAGACAGAAGAAAAAAAAGCACCCATCATGTTTGAAGCTGGAGTCCTTGTGTGAGTGGAAAATACATGCTTTAGCAAGCTTTAGCAACTATTCTTTGTAGAAGCTGAAGTGGGCTAGTTCCAGCCGACAGCAATTTAGAATTTGAACATGTTTGCTAATGAAAGGAAAAGCTTTCCAAAAATTAATGTGAATGGTGTTAGGGTCAGAACTGAGCCACAAACCCACTACTCCTCTGCTGTCTCAGATATGGTCACAATCCACTGAGAAGATCTGTCTCTCTTGGCCTGAATGCTGTTTCATTTGGGGTTATGCCCCATAACCAGAATTAATCAGAGTTACTTATTAATCTGAACTCCCAGTTCAGATTAATCTGAAGGGGAGGGGGAGGGAGGGAATGGCCCAGCCTATTTGAGCCGTACCCTACAGTGGACTGGCAGGATGTCTGGGATCTCTTGTCACCGGTGAACCTCTCCACGAGTTCGTTTTCTCCCCTTCGCCCATGTGGTCTTGGCTCAATGAAGACTCGGGTAGGTGGTTCCGTGGATAAGGGAGGTCGGGCAGCTGCATTCCTACAGGCTGGATTTTACCTGTGAGATTAGAAAAGGATATGTCACACTCCACGTTTTGGGAAAAATCTTTTCTTCAAAACAACACATAGAATGCATTCCCACTCACTTGAAACACAGAGCTAGTAGATGAGAACCAGGAATGAGAACAATTATAAATACCCAAGAATAGCTACACTGAACACAAACTGAATAATGTGGAAAAACAAGCAAGCAATATAGCTCGTTTGAAGTCTACTTGATACTGAAAGGGTTTCTGGATGAATGAAATGCAATTGCTTCAGGAATATGGGGAAGGCCAAGATCTTTGTCATCCTTAAATAATGCATATGAAACTATTGGGAAGGGATTGGAACATTGGGTGTAAAATGGCTTAAAAAATCTCCCTGGTGTGCAGAGCCTGAGTTATTCTGAAGCCTCTAATAAATCTGCTTGTTACTGCAGTCATGCAGAGGACTGCCTAAATTGCGTAATTCCCCCCTCAGTCATTCTAGGGGCCAACACACTGCTTGGACTCCACAGCACCTCCATCTAGAACTCCTGCTCCTCAACACACATATTGTGCACTGGAGTTTGGAAGATCTCTACAAAGCTTATTTCACATTCTCTACATCAAAGGAATCCTTTTGCTGCAGAACTGGGACTTTTATGACTCCTTTCTGCTACATTAAAGGGACTAGATTGAGGGTCTTCACCATTTGTGCAAAAGACTTCCTTCTTCTGTGCTTACTTGGGGTTAAATAAACAACTTATTTTTATATGGCCCTCAAAACCAGCTTGAAAGCACCAGAAAATCAGCTGCTGCATGCTGTGTTCTCTACCACCAGCAAACAGAGGAAGACTTCAACATCTGTGATTTTATTTAGAACTGCTGTGCCTAGGACAACTGCTACAACTGCTGGTTGATAGGCAAAGAAATCCCACTTGCCTGCTCAAATTCAGTTCAGCAATCTGAAAAGACTGATAAGTGTGATCATCTGATGGTCACACCTATAAAAGAAGTTTGCAACTCTAACAGAGATTCTCTTACATATAAAAGACTGCTGTCACCAGTATGGCTTACTGGCTGGGTCAGCAGACGACAGCATCCCTGACGCAGTTGGGTTTTTTATTCAGGATGGACACACCTTGGGTAAACATTCACACTGCTGCTGATCATGTTTTACTTATTTTATTAATAAATTGGCCTCAATATGTATGTCCAATTTCGCAGTAGTTGCAAGGTGTTCTTTTGTTTTTATGCCTTTACTGATGTCAGGCCATGGCATGAACTGCACACAGCAGGTTTTGGGACCCCAACACCTTTCCTATTGTGGGGTTTAGAATGTCCATAAAACGTGGGATTGCTCACTCCTAAAACCAAGGAAATTAGTAAAGCTGTTAAATGTTGTGGATTAGCCAAAACATAAAAATGAAAGAAACCCCTTGTATTCATGAAATCCTCCTGGTATTAGTTCGATGTTTTCCCCAAGACCTGTTATAGCTATCTGCACTGAAGCTTAGCAGGCTGGTGGCCACCAACTCAAGCTTAATACGTGGGTTGGTTTGTTTTACAAAGACATTTTCAACTTGCAGATATTCTAGCTGGAACTGGCAAATTTCATACTTTTAATGAGCAGAAAAAGTGCATGGGTAAAAACCATGAGGGATGATTTAAGCCTGTCTAGAAATGCTTGTTGTTACACGCTTGTCTGTGATTTGCTGCCAGAGTAGACCACTACTGGGTGTGTGCGCCTCAGTGTGTGCGCGAGGAGGAAAAAACAAACAAAACGCAACTGGCTCCCAATCTGTCCCTGCTGTTACTGTAAGATGTCTTCTCATAGACTGCCAACGCTTCTCGCATCAGTGCTGCTGGTATTGATGAATGCAGATTTGTCATTTGAACTGCAAAATTTTAAAGCTCAATTTACACAGCAGTTTGCCGTGACAACAAGAACTCCAAAGGTCCCCTCAGTCCAAAGGGGATTTGCAGTGCTCTTCAAATGTCTCATTTTATTAAGAAGATGCAAGAGACCTTTCCTTGTAAACTCAGGTGAAGGGCTATAGTCAGCTGTTTTGGAAAGTTCACGGACTAAGAAGGAAAGGAGATGGGCAGCAGAAGAATGTGTTCTAGTTTATATTGTTAACAAACTGCCCCTAGTTCCTTCTACACTTTGCTAAGGCATCATGCAACAGAAGCCCTGTGGTGCCTGGCTGGTGACAGCTGTGGCTGTGCAAAGACCTTCCAGTGAATGAATGAGATGGGCTGCATTCTGCTTCTCTCCACCTCGGTTTTGGAAGGAGGAAGGGTGTAAATCCAAGGACCTCTCCCATTCCTCTAACAGTGGCAGTGTCTGCAGAGAAAATCCCACACAGCAAAGGTGAGAGCCTGCCTCTAAAACGCTTCTTGAGCTGAACTATGCATTTTTGCTGTAGGTGCTCTGTAATTTTGAACAATCCAGAAAGGGACATCATCTAATTCTCTAACATATCCTCATTCACGTTGAGTAGTTTTCCTGTAACAGAACGCTTGACTCTGTACTGGTTTGCTTTGAGTCTACCTTTTAAATGAACAGCTTATGTCTGTAGAATAGAATTAGGCCCTTTACTTGCCTAAGGCATTGAGAATCTTACCTTTGCACATAGTTGTTGTGACAAATCATTTCTACTACAAGTTTCTCATCCCCTAATTTCAATTTTTCTTCACCTTTTTTTATTAAGTGTTCAGAATACCCCTGCACACACAAGAGGTTGCAAGCGGCAGTGCCGTAGGCATCCATCTAAACGTTGCCTGTTGCTAAACAGCAGCCCTAGCCAGAAAGGCCCCTTTCACTACAATACTGAAATATTCCTGAAGATGGAATGCCGAGTGTGACACACGGTACTGTGACGAACCTGCCATGCATTGCTGCGAGCACTGTCCTTGCCTCCCTTTCAGTTGAGGGTCATTGGCAGGGGAATGCCACCCTGTCACATAGGGCTGCTCTGGGGACAGGAAGCCATTTTCCACTTGGGAGCAGGCAACGCCATCAAACATGTCGATCAACAGCATGGCATACACCCATCTCCAGGACCAAATTCAGGGCTAAAGTGGAGGAAGGTGTAAGTTACATATGAAATATGGCTCTCAACAGCATCCTCCCATGAAGGGACCAGGAAGGAGTATAAACTTGCACGGATTTGACTCCAGGTTTAAGAGAGAGAAAAACCAAAAGCACCTGCAGGGCATTTACACTTTACACCACCTCCTCATGCCCTCCTGCTCCGAGTGTCGGGCAGCTCAGCACGCTCTGCCATCTCCACAGCACTGAAATTCATCTTCATCTGTGATTTCTACGACAAACCCTTGTTCAGCATTCTTATCACTTTTCTGTCCCTGATTTGATTTTCTCTTTGCCCCCAAATTCAATTTTCTGGCAAATTATCCCAGCTGCTCGCGTAGCCTCCCCCGAGTGCAGGCAACTGGCTGCCTTCCTTTGTGCCACACGCCGCTCCTCACATCTGCCCAGCCCCGGCCGCCGCGGCCGCCAGCCTTCCTCCCTCAACGAGTGGGCGCCGCGAAGGAGCCGCTACCGCCGGGCCTTCCGGCAACCGACAGAACGCAAACGCCGGGGCGGCAATGCCGCCGGCCTCTCCTGCCCTCCAGAGGGTGAGAGCTCCGCTCGACACCGCCCCCACCTCCCCCTCACACGGCGGGAGGCGGCGAGACAAGATGGCGGCGGGCGCACATAGTAACGCCTCGCCCTTTCTATTGTTGCTGCCTGCCCCCCCCCCCAGCCGCCGCCCGCCGCGCGCCGCCGCCCGGCAACAGCGACACCCGGCGGCGCCTCGGCGCGACGCCGCGCGACTGGCGTTTCCCCTCCCTCCCCCGCCTTCCCTCCCGCCCTCACGCGCTGCGACGTCCGTGACGTCAGAGGGGTGCCCCGCCCTCCCCCGTTGTTGCCGGCTATGGCGTCAGAGAAGGGCAGGCCGCGTCGCGGGCGTGTGCCCGGTGGCGGTGGCCGGGGTTTCCCCTTGCTTCCGGCGGTTTCCCGCAGGTGCGGGCGGCGGCGGGGGAGGTGGGGTGTTGCGAAGAAAAGAGCAGATAAACCCAACGTGAGGCGTCCGCCCGTGGGTAGCAAAAAGAGACGGGGAGCCTCGCTCGGGAAAGCTGGGGCGTTCCCTTGAAGCTGCGAGGTGGCTGCTCGTTAGGGAGCGGTGGAAGGGAAAAGCGTGTGACCTTAGCTCATCGCTACGTGAGAAGCAGACCTCCAGATCTTAGCCTGCGTGCCCCCTAGATGAGACCCCTGCTCGGCCGGCGTGCCCAGGAGTTTCCCAAAGGGCTATACTTCTAATGCAAAGGGAAGAATACAAGCAGCCAATAGGAGCTATTGTGAAATCATGAGCCGCCAATTAGGGGATTTTTATAAAACATAAAAGCTTACACTCTGTAAGGCAAGGTGTGCCGGCTTTGTGGGTGAACCACCCCGCGCCCCTCTCTGCGCAGAAATCAAATAACAAATACCCTGACTCTGTGTGCGGATGGGATCTTTGCACAGCGGGTGAAGAACCCGGGTTGGGGACAGCAGTGCTGGCTGGCACCAGTCCCTCCAGTTCCTGCCCCGTGTTGGGCAGAGGAGGCCACAAACATGTTGTCTCAGCCTTCGACTCACCGGCTTCCAGAAGATCCCCCTCTGGGCTCAAGAAGGCAGAGGAGGATCCACGCCAGGGGGGAGCCTGGTGAGGATGGTCTGTGCCAGCTCGCCCGAGAGCCTGCGGGGATTCCCCCCGGCTGCCGTGGGAAGACAGGGTCACTTAGAGGGAAAACCAACTCCTGCCTTGCTGGATGCAGTTTTACATGGCCTGCCCCTGGGAGCAGCTGGTGTTAAAGCTGCTGGTGTCACTCGCAGTAATCATCAGGAGAGTCAGATGCCCCACTTCCACCGAAGAGTCATTGAGCACTGCAGAAGGTCTCATCCACTGCAAGGGCCTGTAACCTGCTGCTCTGGAGTGCAGCTGGTGGTGGGTCACAAGAACGTGACAATCAAATGATTCTTTCCTGTGCTTTTTACAATTCTTTACATTCAGCTGACAATTTCAGTGTTCTCTGGTAAAGGTTGTGAAAGCCTATGGACTTTGCTATCAAGATTATTTTCCTTTATCTGTTTAGGTATTTGCATATTTTGCCCAACAAAAAAATGCTTACAGTTGGATATCTCTAAGAATAAAATCACTTATGGCCTAGGCAAAATCACACTATTTGCTCAACATTCTGATTAGCTGTTTATTTATACAACAAACAAGAAACCCCTCTGGAATCGTACTTGAAAAAATAACAAGACCTGCTGTATTTAAATCAAACACTGAATACAGGTTCCGTATTCCAAATACACTGTTTTGAATAAGTGCAATACCTGAAAGGGCCCTGATGCAGTGTACACTACAGGTTTGTATTAAATGTGTGACTGACCGTATTTGCATAATATAAAAATAATTATCTTTCATGCACACCAATGAGCAGTGCTGTAATACAAGTCAACAGAATGGATCAGGTCTGGAATGACAACCAGCAAAGCTGATGGTCTGCAGAGGGCACGGAGAGGGTGTATGGAAGAAAGTGAAGGGGTTACTTATATAGCAATTACCGTAAAAAACACACATCTGCAGTTGCCACGAAGCTCAAAATCCCCATGAAGTTCAGTACCAGCTCTCACCCTTATTCTGGGAGGAGATGGGTTTGACAACATCGAGTTTAACTGAGGGGTTTGATTTGCTATTTCACCCTCCCTTTCTACAAGTCTCCAGTGTCTAATAATGCAGCTAGTCTTGATTTCAGTGTTCCGTAGGAAAAAATGTCCTCAGGTGACAGCTCCATGCATCACTGGTGCTGCTGTGGAACTCGGTTGTTCTAAATATGGATCAGGCTCTGACTCTGCGTGCTTTTCAAAAAGCTCTTTATTAATCTGGCACCATTTCCTACCAAAGTATTAGGGTGGGAACTGTTCCATTGGCAAGATTATGTCTAAGTCTATGCTTAACTGCAAGCTACTTAAACTAAATAATGCTGCTGTCAGTTATAGTTAGGTCAGCTGCATCACAACTAATTCAGAGCTTCTGACACATACACTCATCTGTAGCATCTTCTCTTTGGGCTAGCTTGGAGAAGAAAGAGAAATAGCACAGGATATATAGCTCTTTTTCCAGCCTATATAAGCCAATGCTTACTTTGTTTTTGAGGAATCATTGCTTTCTGGGCTTTTGCTTGATTTAGTTTGATTTTGGTATGTGTGATGACAGGTCTTAGATTTTCCCCCGTGTCACTTCATTTTCAGGCAGCATAGGACGACTTCAGTACTTCTCACAGATTCATCTATGCCTAACTAGCCTTCCCATGTTCTTCTCAGTAATTTTATTCAATACAGGAGAAAACACCTTTCTAGTACTTCTAAACAAAATCTCAGATAAGTTTCTCATTTATAATGGCAACAGTTGTTGGGAATATGCACCACCAGCCACCTTGTGCTAAAAACCAGACATATGTTTCCACTGACTTTTATCTTAGGGTAAATGGAGAAAGATAAACATGTACCACTGATTCTTTCCTTACTGGAGATACGTAACAACTAACAAACTGGAAAAAGTGCAATTTTTCACTATGCTATGGAAAATATCCTGAGATTTTTCTTAAAGTCTTTTTGTCCTTTGCTTCTTCAGTGACGAGGTTTTCCTGAGGAAGCCATAGAGTTGACATACTTTTACCCAGTAATAGACTTTTATCCTCTTCCTTTGTCTTTTCTGTTACTGTGAATAATTTAGATTCCTGTACTGCTTTGCTCTGTGCATCTTTGTCCAATCTAAGAAGCAGGTATGGCTTTTCTGTCTGGTGAACACTTTTGTTGCCGTCAGCTGCAATACTGTTACTGTTCCTCTGAAGACTTCACTTGAATTTTTAGATTTTGCCTTCCCAAGCATGCCCTGCTGATGGCTCTATGCACATTTCCCCTGGGCTGGCACCTCCCTTGCTGCCTACTGCTTGTGTCAGAGCAATCACTCCTGTAAAATTACCTTTGGACAAGGTGGATTTTTTTTGCATGACAAATTATAATTACTCACCAAAAAAAAAAATATTAAATAAATTAATTCTTGTACTGTTTCACTGAGATTTTTGTTCCAGTTCACAATCCCTGAGTCTTACCCGTGGCTCACCCCAAATGGCTCTGTAGCAAATCTTCACAAACTTTTGCAACAAACTCTTGTGTCATTCCCCTCAGAAGGATACACAATCCAAAGGGAACAAGTTTACCCTCCCAGCCAGTGCTAGGTCCCATATTATCAGGGCAGACCTCTGGCGTGTGTTTGCTTTTCACAGCACCTAGCTCCCTCCAGCCAGGACCCTGAGCTGAGAAACTAAAGAGGATCCATGACATGAGAGTAACAAGCTGGAACATAGGAGGTTCCACTCAAATATGAGAAGAAACTTCTTTACGGTGAGGGTGACAGAGCACTGGAACAGGCTGCCCAGGGAGGTTGTGGAGTCCCCTTCTTTGGAAATTTTCAAGACCCGCCTGGATGCAGTCCTGAGTAAAATGCTCTAACATGCTCTAGGCAATCCTGCTTCAGCAGGGGAGTTGGACTAGATGATCTTTATGGTCCCTTCCAACTCTAAAAATTCAGTGAAATTCAGTGAAATGAGCTTCCAGAACTGCAGCCCAGGGATGGACTTAATGGAGGGAGGTGATGGACACTACCACTACGCATAGTGAATCCATGACTGACTTTTCTAACTCTTTCTTTTTGTAATGTCAATGTGAAAAACTGTAGCCCATATCTTGGTCCCTCGGTGGGATGTGTAGTCTTCACAGTCTGTCTGCGTGGTTCATAATTAGCTGTCTTCACCCAGAGTTAAAGGAAAGGTGTTAAGAGTATAGAAAACTTCACAGTGAGAAATAAAATGAGCTTGGCTTACTTTCACTTGCGGGTAGAAGAGAATTCACTCTATTTTAGTGAATTTGTGTGTGTGTGTAGCTGCTCGATGCTCTACTCCTCCAGGCTGAACACTTTCTTAATTCCCTTTTACTCTTGTAATTGTGTCTATTCCAACCCAGATAACAATGGTCTTTGCACACCTTGGTTTCACTGGCAGTAAGGTACCCATTGCTGTTAGAAGATCTGAGATGAGACACTGAATGGCGTTTGCTGCAGCTCTGCTTTGTTCCATGCCTGGTTCCCCCTGCCAGTGGGTCGCAGACTCGGGGAGGCTCGGCTCCGTGGCAGGGTGCCCGCACCCTGGGTGTGATGCTGGCACACAGAGTACCCCTCAGCACTCATCACCCCTCTGCACACCTCTTACGGCTCCTCCTCAGCCCAGAGCCTTGGTGTTGGCATTAGTAGTTAAAGTATAATGGTCTCTAGTTCTAGGTAACTGGTGTTAGCTTTTTAAAGACTAGTTTAGTACTATGGGACTTGAGCGTCTAGATGCTACTGTAACTTGATAATAATAGAAAGCAATGATACATGTGAGTGTTTGAATTTTAGAAATTATTTCTGAACAGTAGGACAGAAATGGTCCTCTTCTCAGCCCTTCCAGCTTATTGAAGCTGGTTGTCTTTTTGTACTTCTCTTGGTACACAATAACTGCTATTTACATCTAACTTATTATAAGCACATGTTGAGTAATAGACCATAAAGCTTTTGGAGCTTCTATTTTCAGTTACATTGTACCACTGCTGAATAAGAAATGCAATTGCTGAAATTTTTTTTCAACGGTATGTTGATTAAAAGCTGCTTGAGTTTAAAATTTCCGACCATCTAAAATGAAAACCCTTCACATGCTTCATATCCCCGGCCAGCCAGAGAGTTTATTTTCCTACAGTGTATAAATAATGGATTTTGCTGTTTATATGAATCCATCATCAAACTAGGTTGAATTCTCAACTGGCAGTGTGAATTGTCTTGCAGTGAAGCTAACTAGCTGGAACTAATTTTGAAATGGGTATAGTGCATAATTATGGTAACCTAGTGTACAGGGACTGATCCACCTGAGTCAGTCATATCTGATGTAGAAAAACACGAATAAAAATGACACAATACATAGCTGCCTGGTTATAAACCAAATCAATTTTTGCTTAGTGATTTAAATCCCTTTACTTAGCAGAAAGCAAGTGTCAAAGTTGAATATATTTCACACTAGCTTTTTCAGTGAATGCTTTAAACATAACCATTGGCAACAGTTTACTGACAATCTTGCCTCTGGAGATGGGGAAAAGATGTCTACAGAAAAAGTAAAACCATTCAAACAAACTTCATGGGTTTAAAATTTATTTTGCCTTTAAATCTTTTAAGTCTCTAGTAGCAGGGTCACTCAGAAACCATCTGGTTAAACCATTTGCAGTTGGCCTGGTGGCTGCAGGGGATTCCTGAAAATAAGTGTATTCCAAGCTGAGCAGAACACAGGCAGGTGACCAGCAAGGCTGAAAGACATAGCAGGAAAAAATAAAGTAGCAGTGTTGATTTCCACAATGGGAAGGTTTTTAGTAGAAGGGAAGTTGCCATCAGAAAGGTTCAGCAAGGGTGAACTTAGCAGGTGAAGTGTTGGAAGGAAATTGGTGGAAGACATGGAAGGAATTATGAAGGGGGAGATAATTTAAGGGGATTAAATGCAGAGAGACTTGCCAGTTGTGCTGGAGTTTAAGGAGATCTGAATTAGAGAGGGACTGGGGGATGGGATGGAGCCTTTGAACGCAGAGAAATTTATGGACCTCTGAAAGCAGAGATAAAGATAAGGCCTTTCAGAGATGGCTGAAGATGAAAGACTCACAATTAATCTAACTTTGGGAGATATATCTAGCTAAGGGAGCTGCAAGATTTAAAACTTTTGTTGCTGCTGCATGACGTGTTATGGCATTGTGTCTCCCTGGATAACACCCTGTGGCTGGGTGAAGGAGGATTCCAGTTACCTTCCAGGTCCATGCCTTGCCAAGCTTATATCACTTCTCCAGTGTTATTAGCCAACCACGAACTTCCTGACATAACCAGAGTAGCCAGGCTTTGCTATACAGTTATTTTTTCACCTGAAAAAGAAGGAAGATGCACTTGCATCTACTATTTATCTTGAATGTAGCTCATCAAAACCCCAACTGAGTCACTGAAAGGCTTGGTGGGTATCAGACTGCTGATTTGTTATATGCACACAGTGTTAAGACAGGTACTGAGAATTTCACCACAACCCTCAAGTAATAAAAGTACTTCTTTAACAGCAGCTATTGTTTATTTCAGTTTGATGAATGCCACAGCGGCAAACAGCACAGGGAGAAACACAAATAAGAATGTAGCATCTTTACAAATACAGTCATTTCTGCTATTCCCAGTTCATCTCCTTGGAGAAAAGGGACTTGTAGACTGCACCCAGCTCAGCTAAGCTGGGATGGATCAGAGAGGTCGCTGAATCCAGAGCTTTGCAGTTGTGGGCACATATGTTTCCTAAGGGGTTTTTCAAATCTGTGTTTAAAAGCTGCAAGTAAAAGCTCCCTCTCCCTTCCACTGGGGAAATTATTCCACAGATTATCATAATTCATGTTCAGGAAGTATTTCTTGATACTCAGAACATGTTTTTGTTTCTCAGTCACTCTCTGGGTTCTTTGCTGTTCCCTGTGAATCCTGCTGAAAACTGCCTTTCCCTCACTGGTGATCTTCTTCAAATATTTGTAGGCTGTTATCGTGTCCCCCATTAATCATTTCTTAGCCAAGCAATTTATATATTTAACTCTTCTAATCTCTCCTCATAAATCAATCCCCCTAGTCTTTGGATCATGTTTGGTGCTCTTCTCTGAACTCTCTAATTTGTCAATATCCAGAAGTGCGCATAATATTCCAGGCGGAGCTGTACCAGCACCGTACAGAAAATGGCTGGTTTTTCCTTTCTCAGTGATGTGATACTGTTTACTCTCTCCAATATTGTACTGGCCTTTTCATACCATATCACGTTGCCAATTCATGTCATTCAGCATGAGCTATCTCCCTTTGATCTCTTTCATGATTATTGCATCCCAGATTTCTCCTTCCTGTTATTCCTTCTCAGATACTCTCCCAGCCTGCATTTTTTCAAAGCTGAGTCTCATTTAGTTATTTTCTTTCCAGGGTTCTATCTTCTCTAGGAAATTCTCTCTTATTTTCTTTGTACACGGATCTTTGTCTTTCATACTCGTATCTGTGAGTTTCATCAAAGTGCTGTGCACTCCCTTTTCCAGATCATTAATAAAGAAGTCCAGCAAAGACTGTTTCTAGCAGTCATCCACATGGTAGCCAGGAAACACTTCCCACCACCTTGCTACATTGCAGCTTATTTCCTGTAATTTCATTACTTCAGCAACTTGAAAGCCATATGGAAATGGCCAAGCCAAAGGGAATTACTTTTTCAGCTAAGATCCTGTAAGATACAACATCATACCTCTATTAAAGCTCATCTGCACTTGCGATAGTTCCCCATTCTTGCTAAAGATTCTGTCCGAAGGCTCACTAAAGTCAGAAGTGACTATTAGGAACAGCAAGTGGATTTATGAGAGAGTGTTGGGCTGCAGTACCCTTGCTCTTGTTAAAGTTGGTAATGTTAATCTTTTCCTCTCCTCTAATTTTTCAGTTATTTGGCTTGTGCACAGTGGACATTAAGGAGTTTAGCTAATTCTTTTAAGTCCTGTAGGATGCACGTTGTCCAGGTTTTTTTATTTGTTCACATTTCCCTAATGTGTTTCTTTATGCGTCCTTTATCAGTTGTTGCAGTTTCTTTCACAGGATCCTCATCCCACCCTGCTTCAGCGCTCCAGGCATTTCTTCTTGTTTTTTCCCACTGAGGAAGTACTTGAAAAGGAACTTGGTGTCAGAGCCATTTCTGAGTCTTTCGTTTATTCATCACAGGTGTGAAAGAATCTGTTCTCACTAGCATTTCTTTTCTTCAAAGAATACTTATAAAAGCCCTTGAAAGAGTCAAGGTCAATTTCCTTGAACTCTTTGGCTAACATAAAGTTTTGCAATATGTTTTTTTCAGTTGGTTCGGGAGGGTTGAAGGTTTTGGGGAGGGGTGTCTTTTGGTTTGGGGATTGTTTTCTAGGTGTGTTTATATTTAACTTGCAGTTGTTGATTGACTGAGTAGTCAGAAGAGAATAATTTCCTTTTAATACAGCTCCACCATCTGTGCAAGGAAAATGAAATCTTTGCTGTGAACAAACTTTTGCACCATAACTTGATGCCAGTCTTAATGTCCTGAAGTACTGGTGAACTTACACTGTTTGAAACAAGCATAACTGACCTGGATTTCTTGTGCTAGACCCAGAAAGTGGATTAGAGTATATCTAGTTTTTCTTCATTTCATCATTTCCATGTATAATTACAGTTAGTGATCTCCAGAATAAGATGAAATTGAGTGATTTTATACTCTTTAAATTACACAACTGAAAAAATAATTAGAAACATAACCTTAGATGACAGTAACTTCTTCAAATAATTGATGAGAGAAGGAGCAGAACATGATAGCTATCAGAAACGAGTCTTGGCTCTCAACACAAAAAGGAACTAAGAAACACAGTGAAAGACCAAATTATGTCTCATATTGCTTCCATGACACTTCTTTCAGTTTGAAAGATTTTGGTAAGTGATAAGTAATCAGCATAACTGTCTTGGGGAATAGACAGATACTACTATCTCTCTTATTGAAGATGGGGAAGCAAAGGGGTGGCAGTGAGGCAAACCAGACCTATAGCGAGATTTTTTTCTTATTCTTTTTCCCCAAGCTACTTTACCACTGCAATTTGGTATATTTAAAAAAACAACAAGAAGCACACAAAAGCACTAGAAAATAATGTTGCATTGTCAGGAGAAAGGCATGAGATCTGATGTAATAATTCTTTCACATTTCTAATACTTGTCATTCTGAGTTATGTTCCTGGATAGAGCAATTTTTTGGGATGCTGGCTGGTCCTGTCAACATCTAAGTTTATGTTATTAGGGAAATTTTTACAGTGATTCATTTGATTACAGGTAGGGCTCACTCTTTCAGAGAAGCAGTTCCTCTGGAATATGCTATAATGATTGTCTGTAGTCTCCTCAGACATGCCAGCAGCGCGCTGTAGACTGGTTAATTGACAGAACCACTGTTTCACCCCACTGTATTGCTGTCCTTTTTCCACACTGCCGGATGCAGCTAAAGTTCAATACCACCTATGCGAAGTCTGCTATTTATTTCAATGTGCTGTGAATCCATCGTGCTGATTCTGAGTGAACTCAAAGTAATGTGTGTTTGTTCTGAATGTGTCAAATGATGTTTTGCTCTAGCCTTGTGCCTTACATGTGAATCCTGTGAAAGAAATGGATAAAAATTGCAAAAAGTACCACATTAAGAAGGCCAGGTCTCTGGATTTCATTTGATTCTATCCTTTTAAACAAAGGAATGTCTAATTTTATATGGAATGTGGTAAATATCAATGTTGAGCTAGAAACAGGATTGGAAAAAAATGTGTATTCTTGGCTTACTCAGAGATGAGGAAAGAGATGTCAATTAATAGTATTAGCTGTTGAGAGCCTACATGTAATGAACAGCTAGTTACAGTTATGTTGTTAGAAAATAGATGACTTCCTTATAAAACTTTATCATGGTTGGCACTCTTTCTCTTATTGAAAAGAAACAAAAGACTGATCTGGCATCAAACCTACACTACATTTTACCTTTAATGGAGACCTCTTCAGATCTAAGTTTTAGGCAGATTCATGGGTTGTATTGCAGCAAGCTTCCTTCTTTATTGCTTGTTATGAATGTGAGTTTTATGGAAAACAGGACTGTCAAGCTAACAGCTTTGTGCACTTATTAAAATTTAAAGTCTTTTTTTTTCTTTTTTAACGTGAGAGAAGCTCAGTATTGTTTCTGCACAGTGTGCAAGCTCAAGAAATGAAAGCACCTGAAAAATAGTGTGCATTTAGGTGACTAACGGCAAATGTGTGTGGTCGTGAAGATGGAGCAATCAACATTTAAGTGTTGGCTGTTTTGCCGGCTGCCTTCACTCAAAATAGGTGTTGTGTGGGGCTCCTTCCCTCTTCCCTCGCACAGCTGCTCAGGAGATGCCGTCGGTGCATGCAGAGGCATAAAGGTTTAATGCCTCCCAGTTGCGGACTGCTCGAACCCCGAGGCTGGTCAGTGCCAGCAGCAATATTTCAGCCTGATGCTCGCTCTCTACTGGGACGGCGTCGGTGGTGGCCGTGGGCACTGGGAGCAGCCGGGGGGGAGAGTGGAGAGGTGCTGCCCGGCAGCACGGCTCTCCTGTGTGGAGGTGTCACCAAGCTGCTTTCGTAGGTCTGCGGTGGCTCTCCTGCTGGTCTTTGTACAGTTGAACCTGAGTTATCTGAATTTATTGTTAGAAAACCCCCTCTGTTACTTGAAACATGTTCTTTGTGCTTTCTGGTGTTTATTCCTCACACTGGAGAGGAATGTGGTTATATTAACATTTGATTATCTCTTGTGTTTTGCCTCCACTGTTGCATTTCTGTAGCCGATGTTTTCCTTTTTTGGGCTGAAAAGCTTTTCCCCGCGTTGTGTGGGTCCCGGTCCCTCGCTGTGTGCGCTGTCACCCCTGGCAACGCCCGGCACCTCAGCACAAACACGATGGATGGCGGCTCCCCACATACGGGCGCACGTCTCCAGCGCCCACCCGGCTGCGGACGCCACCCCAGGGGGCCACGGTGGCCGGCACGCTCCCCGGCCTGCTGCCAGCCAGAGCACTTAACCCCGACCAGGCTTTGTTTGTTAGCAGCAATGCAGCTAATGAATTTACTGTGAACTTCTTCGTGGTTTACAGCATGTGAGATTTTCAGACTCGTCCATCATTGGTTTTATTTTGTTTCAGCAGGTTTCGCTGACATCAGTAGTGGCAGAATAAGGTCAGCACTGAATTCTTCTGAAAATCTCTCCTCCAAGGAATTTGTTTTTCCCCAGTAAACCAGTAAATAAATAAATCTGGTGCTCTATAATGGTTTAGCTTCTTGAGAAACTCGACAGAGGTCTGTGACTTCCAGAGAAGACCTGGTTTTGCCCAGTTGGGTGGCTGGGTTGGCAGAGAGCAACGGCGTCAGGTCATCTGTCCAAGGCCTTCACCAGGAGAAGGATGGAACTGGGCTGGACCCAGACATGTCCTGGATCTGTGAATCCACTTCAGCTAGAAGCGTTATTTTCCATTTTCTCTCATGCTTCTGCATCCACAGTCCACTGGATAGCAACGCTAGTTTCAAATAATACTTCTGATAAAGTGAAGCAAGGGAAAATGTGCTTGTAAGGAAGGATGGGCAGCTATTTCTGTTCTTGTCTGTGGTTGTGTGGAGACAACTTGAATTAATAGAAACCCCTGGGAGCATTTGAACACAAAAGTTGACCCACTGAGTATTTTGCCATCTGCTTTCTTTTGGAAGAAATATTCCAGAGAAAGTTGGGGAAAAGTCATGAGTGCTTTAGAGCTAGCATTGTGATATTATTTCCTGAAGATTTATTGCCTTTTGATGGCAGTCTTTCAGCAGAAACTCATGAGTAGTTATGTTGTGAAGGAATTAGGAACTTTTGTGGCTTGTCTTTAATTTACAAATCAGCAAGAATATATCTCTCTGAGGTGACATGCTATCTTGAGTAATTTACATTATATGACATGGCAACTTTCTCCTATGTGCAAATTGCCCTCCAGGAATGTGACAAAATGGCAGTCACTCACATTTAAGTGTTGGCTTACACCACAAAATTAGATCCAACTCAAAAGCTTTTTAGAGTTGGAGTGGTCCCATTAGAGAAGAAGAGATCCAAAAGCTGAATTCAAATCAAATTGGGGTATCCTCTGTAATTTCAATTTGTTTGGATGTACGATTTCAATTTGCTCATCTTGTCTTTCAATACAACTTCAATTTTGATAGCCCTTTTTGTGTTCAGTATTTCTTTGTTTAGAAACATCCTTTTGCATATTTAAATCTTTCCATATGTCTATGCCCTTTTTATTTCTGTTACATTTTTTATCTTTTTTTTTTTTTTTTGCTTCAGGATCTGGATGATACATTAAACATACATATATGTGTTGGTTCTCTTCACCCTTATTGCCTACAAAATTCTTAATTAGGAGAGTATTTTCCTATTCATGCCTGGGAATAGCAGATTTCTAAAATAATTCCATAGATCTAGACTTACTGTGAGGTTTTATTTTGGAAGGAGCTATTCTCCTGATGAAAATACAACCATCATATCAATTTAATATTTGGTCTAACTCCCTGAATCCTATGTTTATGGCACAGGATCAAGTCAATAAGGCTTTATGACTTTGTCGCAGTAGAGTCCTTTCCTCATTCAAGGAATAAATCCCAGGCCACGCAGAAACCCATTATGTATTCTTGATATGTAAACCATTTCAGAATAAAATTTAATAACAGTAATGAAACTAAATCAACATGACAAATTTCAAATAATGCAGTGGAACATTTTTTTTTCTTTTTATCCTCCAGCTGTTAAGATTAACTGAAATGGCAGAATCATGATGTGCAAATTCCTACAGAATAATGCTGTGGATTTTGCTGCCACTGCTGCTGCTGCAACAAGGAACAACCTTTATCAAAAAAACATCTGCTGAGTTCCCTTTGCAATCACTGGCAGCTGAGACCAGTGTACAGTAAATTACTCTCCCCGTTCCATCAGCCCTCTTCCTTATTCCTCTGATACAGTATACAGTGCTCCACCCAGTAGTTGTTAGAATATTTGTGCTGCATGTATGCTTGCTCTTGTATTTATAAATAAAGGGGTAAAAAACCAACATACATAAGGTGTCTCTTCAGGGCTCCTGCCCCTTGTATATGTTTAAAAGGAGATGAAAACTAGATTTAAGGGGCCTCAGTCTCATTTTAATCCAAAAGGCAGCCTGCCTCAGATTCTATGGCAGGGAACATCATCTGGATAATAAATATGATCGGCCAGATTTTTGATTGATTCAAATCAGTGTATAGTTTGGACATGGCCTAGTTTTCGCTAATCCCCTTCTTGTCTACTGTTGGAAGTTTTCTGAAAGCTGTCGACCTCTATTGGTCTGTGCCACTGGAGAGCTAGCTAACAAAGGCTATGTTAACTAACAAATCATGTCCGCAGAGCTGTGGTGGTTGCTGACGTGGTGGATGATGCTGCAATGTCAGGTAGAGCCTGACTTAGAAGAAAATACACACAACCTTCAGGGGCGCATGAGACTTCAGAAGGCCTTGTGCGTTGTTCATGTCAGGACTTCCTATTGAGAAAGTCAATCCCAGTTTGCAAGGCCCACGAAAAAGAGCAAAATAAAATCACAGCTCTCCACTGTGCAGTCAAATAGCTGCTTAACATCAAGTCTGTCTGTATCCATTCATTTGCTCTATCCCATGACCCCCAGTCCTACGTCTGGTAATGAAGCTTCCCTTAATGAAGCAACAGCAGTTACCCTAGCCCTAAATAATGCAGGAGGGAGAGGTCTGTATAAGATCTGGAAGAAATAGCCAAATCTGGGGGTTTTAATGTGCTGAAAAATAACACTTTCATTCAAGAAGTAGATTTCCAACCAAAAATTTAGTTGTGTTATGGATGAAGACCTGGAATCATCATAGGGCTGTTGCAGAGGGCTAGCACACGTGGTTGGGTTTGTACCACCTGTGGATACCATGGAGAGTATGGAGAAACCAGACTCTGTGAAAACAAAGCAGTCATGGTGTAGATAACTGACTAATAAGTAAATTAATAAGTAAGAGGGTGGTGGTGGAGACTCCAGCCACATGTCCAGTCCATACCGATCACTCTTGACAGCTCCAGGTCCTCTGGAGACTACAGAAGACAAGAGCAGCATGGTGCCAGACTGCTGAGGCGGGTGGTGCTGGTCGATCTGCAGCTGTAGGACAGGGAGACATGGTTTACGTGCTCTTCAGAGGGGTGACAAAAGTCTGCTTTTTCCTCGAAGGGAAGTGAGGAAGGTGGACCTGCCTCAAGGGGGGTTTCTGCATTTGGAACAGACTGTTACCCCTCGTGCCTTTACCCTTCCTGTTTATGCGTTACTCCCATCAGTATGAGACTTAAAAACAACTCAGATCCTGATAGTATTTTTAATATATATTGTCTGCAACTGTAAAGGGTTATTCCCTATTTATATCATTCAGTATTTTTTAATTACTTGATGTACTTTCGCCTCTGTGGAGCCTTCAGCTTGTTGTGCTTGCAGAGCTATTTATATTCTGCCCTGCCTTGGGACTACTTTCAGAACAGTTGGTATTCAACCTCTCCGAAGAAAAGTCTTTAAGCTCTGGAAGCAGGCAATAAAAAACTAGAATGCACACAACACAACAAATAATACCAGTTGCACCAAATCCTATTAATTATTTTTAAATGTCCTTCAGCTCAATTACAAGGAAAACTATTGGCCTCTTGGCTTAGAATAAAAGCATAGAGGATGCGTGATGGGCTGTGGTTGTAAGCGTTCCCCTGAGCTCTGATGGGAATGGAGAACAAGCTTGTGTTCACTGCCCTCACTGTGTACATAAGGTCAATGTATCAGAAAATAGCCAGTCAAGCAACTAGTTTCAAGAGCTTTCATGCACTGATTAGGAATCTTATTTTATTGTTAGTTCTCCTTTTAAGCTTGATATTAAACCTCCTTATTGCATTGTGAACACAACACAATGTATTATTTTTTGGATGTATAAAGAATGATTAAAAATACTCATGAACTGTCTACCCACTTCATGGAAATGTTAAGCAATGGACCCAAAGTGTGACAAGACGGGAATCCTCTCTCTTTGGGATTTCACAAGGCAATCACATGTAGACTGGTCTGGAGCTTTGCATGAGAAAATAATGGCATGTTTTCTTATAAAACCAGTGTGTCATTGCAACCAAAATGATTTCAAGGAAGGGCCAGTTTCAAAATCATTTGATTTAGAAAGTACTTGGAAATTTTTTTAATTTTTAAAGGACTTGTGTCAACATTTTCTTAATGAAAAACAAAAATTGTTTGAAGTAATCTTTTTCTTTGAAACTGAGGCTAATTCAATACCAACTTCAATGGTCAGAAGGGAAATATTTTGAAATGAATATGTTAAATTAATAAGGATGTGTTTGGTTCACCATCACAGATTTTGTATTCAGTTTAATAAATTTTGATTTCTCATATTTTTCTAACAAAAGGAAGCCTTTCTTGACTTGTTGTTCATGATTATGTAGGCTCTGAGACAAATTTATTTGGAGTAAATATACAAAATAATTTTAACCTGACTGTACTTTGAATGAGATCTCCTATGACTGACCACAAAGTAAGAGTTAGACATTCCTTACTCACATTGCCTGCCTCTTTCCTGGGTTGGCTCTGAGATAGCCCATGTTTCATGTATGCATGTTACCCATCCCTGAATGACATTTTGGAAAAAAATAGCTAAAAAGGGATCCTTTTGGAGTGTTCAGAAAATCCAGGACTCGTCATACTGTCTCTTGGTTAGGAGAAGCTGAGAAGATGCTGTCCTGCTCACCTGCTTTCACTAGATAAATTTTTGTGGCATGAAAGAGGTAGTAGGTGGTGTAATGTATATTGGGTAGTTAGTCGTCTGAGTATAAGAAAAGGTTGTTTCTAACTGTCTTGAAACACACACACATCTTCAAAAATATATTTAAAATGGGAAAAAATTGCACCTATTATGTGTCAGTGTTGTCACAGTCTAACCTGGTGATTTTTAAAATTCTACTTCCCTGCTTGCTAGTCATGGTTTCACTCAAACTTGTATTGCAGTCACAGTATAATGCAAAAAAGGGTATGTACAGGTACAGTGACTTAACTGGTAACTGGTGTTCTGTTTAAAATATAACACGCTCTTGTGAGCTGGGCAATATCAAATTTCAGTGTATATTTTGCAGCCTCTTTTATAGCCCATCACATTTGTTTTTATTAATCTTATTTCAGTTTCCCTGCCATAAATACACAGGAAGGCAGGGCCGTGTTTTCAAGAGGTTGTCCGAGAGCTTTCCCATGCAACAGGAACCGCCAAACCTCTGACCCAGTTACAGTGGTGGGGGCTGTCTGTGACTGTGGTTTGTGACCAGGACAAAACTTTCCCAAAGTCCCTCAGGCAGCTTAAACCACGGAGTATTTCATTTGATTTTGGCCAACCCTGATTTGAATCTAGATTTCCAAAGAGGGAGGACAGAAAACGTGGGGTGGAGGGAAGTGTGTCGGGGGGCAGAGGGTAGCTGTCTCGCTGGTATGGCATCCTTGCCCAGATGGGTTGCTCCATCACAAGAAGGACCATGTCCAAAAATAAATGTTCTCCAGAATTCATCTAGCTATGAACTGTGAGGACAGCTCAGCCAGATGTTAGGATTCCTGAACTCGTCCATCCCTGTTATGCAGAATGGGTAGGTTTGACTTTAAAATTATGTAAAATTAACTTTATCTCCAAGTGCTCTGCTGAAATAGGGCCTCCCAATTACTGAATAGCAAGAGGTGTTTTATAATTTGCAGTAAAAGTTGTGACAGACAGAACCTTCAGATATTTCCCTTTTACATAAAATGAGACAATACGCATAATAAAGGTTAAAAAAATCCTCATTATCTGAATTATTTGAATACCCTAGTTCTTTCAATTTCCCTACAAGTGCATCTGGATAAGAGTCACCCTCTTGTGACAGCCATGACTAAGAGGACTGGATTGTTGCAATGTGTGAGCTGTTTTGCAGGTATCATAACAAACCAGTATAATTTAGCAGGCTCTGGTAATATTCAGCCTTTCCTGCATTGACCTCCTCTGGAAAAAATCAGGATCCCTGACTACATGTTCTCATGTTTGAAAAATCCAGACTAATACAGTTGTTGTTAGTTACAGAAATCCCCAAATGTTGTTACTCTTGTTAAAATATTCATTAAAGAATGGCTTGAGTTTTTTTCTTAATTATACTGTTATTAATCTTTGAACTCTTTTTAATGGATGTGGCTTTATTGTTCTCTAACCAACTGAGCTTATAATTCTATTGCTATATTTGTGGTTGGCCAGGCATGACACATTGTAACCACTTTTAATTTTTTTTTCATTCCATTATTAACAGTCTAGTGATTTTTTTTTTAAATAAGAAGGAACCCTATATAACATGCTGTAGTCAGTTCTTGAACTACAGAGGAGAATTAGCATGTGGCAGTACAGATCTAACCTCTTGCAAAATAGGAATATGAAATTATGAAGCAAAACTAGCATTCCTTAGTGAGACCTTTCTAAGACAAGAAGTTAAATAATTCTTAAAAACATAAAGGGAAGTGAATAATTTTGTGATTGGTGTTTGAATACCATTGCGTAAGAAATTAATATATGCAGTTTAATGTAATTATATTAATTTTAACTAATTTTTCTATTATTTTGCAGTCAAATTCTCAGTAGTGACGGTTCTGCTGGACATTTTGAACATCATTGTAAATGCATCTTACTCCTCTTCTGCCTGTGTCTCTGATAACCTGTTTTTAGGTGCTCTTAAAATTGTGGGGTTCTGCAGTCGCACAGAACCCCCTAGAGGCAATTGAACAAACTATCACGGGCGGTGGTAGGTGCTTAAAAAAATCAGTTGCTTCCAATTGTCGTAAGAATTTAACATCCTGTTTTTGTCTTTCTACAACCTCGGCTCTCTCAGTAGTTCCAAAGCTGCATTCCTGCATGTTTTTGACAGGATGCAACAGCCATTTCCTTATTTTGTATGGCTATTTTTATTAGATTACAATTACTTTACATTATGATTGATTGAGGGCTAAAGCTCAACTATTCATTTGATGTTCCTATAGTCAAAGATATTTCTTTGAAGTTACAATTCTTTTAAAAAAATATTTTCCCTCAATTTTGTATACAGTTTGCTAAATTAATGAACAAGCACTATACAGAAGTGCATATCGTCTGTGTTCTATGTATGCACAATCTTTATTGCTTTGCGTGAATTGAGCTCATGTTAGGAAGGGATGAAATCATTTGAAACTGTGTAAAAAAAATTGTTTTGTTAAAAAGACATGCTTGCTTTAAAGACTACATAATGCATTGTATGCACACCTCATTTATTACTCTGCTTTTCTGCTGCTGTAAAACTGCTGTCAAAATAGATCGTGCTAGCAAAAATATTCTCAGTTTCTTGGTAAAGCCAAATGAAATCAAATATAAAGTTTGTGATACATTAAATCACAAATATAAATATATTCTTTACAGCCAGCTGTTATCTCTAAATGTGCACATTCTAAAATGGAAACATTTATCCAACATGCTGATTAGCAATTTCAGTTCTGAAAAGCCTGATTACATTTAAGATGCAAAAGATTAAAATGACTAAACAGATAATGTTAATAGTTCATCTTCCTTGATGTTTTTATATGTTTAAAATCACAAAAGTTACACCAGAACTTCTTGCATAGTAAACTCACCAGAAATAGCATGGTTGTAATGTATCTCACCGCAAGTTGTAATCTCTTATGGCCAGTGTTTGAAAGAACGATTCTTGCTGGGAATGCCTGTCTGTGCTTCTTTTATGATATTTACACACACACGTCTAATTTAAGCTACAAAACTACATAATAGATGGTTGTAGTAAAAATGCCCCAAAAGAATAATGAACAGTTATCTTAATTACTAGTAGAACTCTAACTTTTGTGAAAGTTCATGTTTGTTGTCAATAATTCATTTTTCAACTACTCTTCTGCTCTGTGAATAATTAACTGTAAAAAAAGAAAAGTCTGGGTTTACATTTTGTCTAAAATCCAGTCCTGTGCTACAGCTTAATTATTTCATTTTTGTTATCTATTTCATATACATTTGAACATGCAAATGCAGAAGAAAAATATTACTAGCCTTTTTTTTTATACATTGGCAATCAGTGGTTCAAAAGTTCACGCAATACCATATGTCCTAATAATATTTATCTAAATCTAAAATAATATGGAACTGTCAAATAGGATCCCACATGGTAACAAATGATGGAATGCAGGGGAACTCTTAGATTTAGCCTTTTCTTTTTTGTCCAACAAGCTAATGCAATAAGACCAATAATAAAAGGTTGTGTAGTAGGCCAAAAGTCTGTGACAGATAAAAAAGAAATGTTGGAAACCGATGAAGCTTTTGCACAATTAGATTTTTTGAGGCAGTGCTGTAAGGATTGTCCAGGGCCTGTTCAGTTCTGATTGATGGTAAAATCATAACTACATCATATTAGCTGTAGAGTTCACTGACAGGTTACTGCAGATTAATATTGCTACTGCTGTTCACTTACCATCAAACTGGTGGAAATATGAATTGAGCTGCTCCTACAACAAACCCTGCATATTAAGAGGTAGGGTGTTTTACTGAACCATCTCCATTCTGTCATTAGGGAAGGAGATGCAAGCAACATTTATCTCCAAGCTATGTAAATATATAGTAACATACTAATTAGTTTTTCCAGGGGACCTTGATGATGCTGACCAGGTAGCAATCATGCACTCTTAGTGTTGCTTTGAGGTTTAGTTTATGATTAAAACAATACTTGCAAATGATAACAAACAATATTTTTCTGTGATTTAAATATTTAATCTCATGCAAATAGCAATAGCATGTAATGGATATGTGCTTGTTCTGGAAGATGAAGTGAGAGATATTTTTAGGGCCCAGGTTGAGGAAGGTGTTGTACCCCTTCAGTCCTGGCTGGAGACACGGGGCTGGGGCGTGCTGGGAGTCAGCCTGAGATGGCATCTGTGGCCAGCACGTGCAGCAGCTCAGCAGCTTGTGGCGTGGAGAAGCCCAGGACTGTGCCTCACTAATCGCAGTGGTAGAGGCAATATTGTGTGTGTTTGAAGTCACAAAGAACCCCGTGTTCTTTGTTTCTTTCTTTGTTGCTATTGGGACTCCTTTCTGCCAGGATCTCCTCTCACCCAGTACCTCTGGCACCCTTCAAGTACCAGCTGATATTTACCCTGTGCCCTGCAGGCCTTGAGAGATAACTTTTTCCTTGGAGGAAACCCCAGCTCTGGCCATCCTTCTGCACACCCTGTAGCTATTTTCTTCCCTTTCCTGCTGCCAGTGACCATGACAAGTACCGTTTCTCACCATTCCCAGCTATGACAAAAGCCTACTGACATCCCGTGGTGGGCACCTCTTGCCTTCCCCTACCCCAACTGTTCTATGTATTTTGCCAAAATCTGCCTTAACCCTCCTGCTTCTTTCCTCACAAAACCACGCCATATCAGAATATTTTTGTCTAGGGAAAAACTTGTATTTCTGTAAGAAACAAAGAGTCTAGAAAGCCCATTTGTTCTGAAAAAGGGCAGCTGGAGGAAAGGTGCTGCCGGTGGGCAGTTGGAGTGGAAGCAAGGTCTCTGCTGCTGGAGTTGGCAACCCCGGGAAACAGGCACAAGTTGTCCAAAGCAGCATTTACTCCTGCCCTCTGCTTTGATCTTCACTTCTTTCCTACTCACCTTAGTGAGCTCCTCTGCCTCAGTTTTTCCATCTGTAAAATGAGAATAATCTTTCCAGGAACGCGGCGAGAAGTAATTCATTGGTGCTTTCTGGGACTCACAACAGGAAATGTACTACTGAAGTGCACAGGTTTACAAAAACAGTTCCCCAAGTGTAACATAATAGCATTTGTGATTTTAAAAATGTAGGCATGAATCTTTACTGCAAATCTCAGCTCAGTTAAATGTATTTTTTGTCAAGGAGACATTGTTTTTTTTATGATAGCTACTCTGTGATTCATGAGTAAACATGCTATACAAATACCAGAAGGCATAAGTGAGTTACAGACATTTCTCAGGAGTGGCACAGCAGTTCTCCATTACCCAATTCGGTCAGAATATCCTATTTATCATACTTTTCTTTTTCTTTTTTTTTTTTTTTTTAATGGACGAATCCTGCAATTTTTAGTTAAGTGAAAAATCATGTAAGGGAACATGCTCTTTGACTGGAAATGAGTTTGGATAAGAATTACAATTTATGTTATAAAAACAATTTAAGAAAATGATATATAATAGTCTCACTGTAAATTATACATCTTCAGTGGCATTTAATAGCCTTTCATTTCTATCAGTTGCTCATTTATTTTACAAGACACCTAGATTTTTGTATTTAGTATTTCCCCTTGACACAAGCAACATTTAAATTGAAGTGTGTGAATGTGTTTGTCTGAGGATAGAGGAGGTCGGCAAATTTGTGGTGATAACACTGTCCATTGAATACCTATCCGGCAATATGAAAAAAAATGCTTTGTGGGTATGCAAAATCTTTCAATGAGAAAGGTCAGTTTCAGAGCAGAATTCTACTTCAGTCCCAAAAGAAGCCCATGTGGGGCTGGGAGTTGGTATTTCTACCTGTGACACGTGGAAGACCCAGGTTCAAGTGCCTCCAGGAATTTGAACCTGGGCTTTCCGCCTTCAGGTGGAATACCCTGGCAATGGGGCACGGTTAGACCATGCCTCAGTGGGTTTGAAAAAAGACAGAATATTTTGCTTTTCATTCCAGGGGAAGATGAGAATTCTTTGGGGACTTTTGAAATTTTCCAGAACAGATAAAGCTGTTTCTTTGACATCACTGCTCTGCAGCCCATGGTTTTGGAAATTTTTAGGAGACAGGATAAGCTTAGAGTCGCTCAGAAGTTAAATGGATCACAGGGACAAATTTAGCCATGACATAAACTTGTTGACTTCCAAGTTGCTCTTATTGCCATCAGGATTGAATTTGGCCAGTAGACAGTATTTATGCAAAAAAGCAACATATTTAGTGAAGAGCGGATCAAATGCTCATGGGGGGCAAGGGGGAGGAGGACATATGGGGGTGAGCTGGAGAGAAGAGAGGGGAAGACAGAAAGGAAAAGGTCATAGCGTGAAAGGGTGCTGTGAATTCCAAAAGTGTCTAATTACGTTTCTGGCTGTGGAATTTGCCTTTGCCCCAAGCCAAGAAGCCCAGCTGTTTTACAACAGGGCTTTTGCCTCCTAGCAATGACTGCAGACAATGTGTGACCTAAACTGCAAGTGTATTTATAAGGACAACTTCCTTTACTCTTCACAACAGATTCCATAAAATATGTTCAAGTGTTATTTAGAAGGTCGCATAACTGTTTCAATTTTTTAACGCACTTTTCTTGCTTTTGTTGGACGTCTAAATACAATTTTGAAAAGTCCTAAAAAAAGGGGGATGAATTTCATTAAAGCCACTCCTCTGAACTTGTATTCCATTGGATTATTTTAAAAAAGTGTCAGTCTTCGAAATGAAATGTTTGATGGAATATTAAATTTGATGAATCATTGCCAGTTTCCATGTTTGTTAGCTTTTATATACCACATTAAAGCATTCATTAATAAAGTGTCACACAACACTGCTTTGATTGAGTCCTAAAAGGTTAATGACTTGATACAGGCTGGTATTCTGAGCTTTACTGTTTGCAGGCGGTTTGTGGTGAATGAGAAGTGCTTTGAAATTGTTACAAAGAGAAATCTTTTATTTTCCTCTATTTCAAGTCCAGAAAGTGTTCTCAACCAATCTGGATGTGCAAGACGAACTAGACTTATCACCATTAAAGTACAGTAATTAAACAACAGGAGGTACAGTCATGGGGAAAAGGGGTTTTGTTTGTTTGTTTTGTTTAGTTGTTGTTTTTTTTTCCTTATAGGACTTACTCAAATTTAACAGTAAAAAGCTTAATGTTCATACAGTTCTTCAGAGATGGGTGGAATAAGATACATACAAACCTTATGTTTGCCATCCACCTAATCCTTTGTATCTTTAAGCTGCCTTACCAGCCGATTTTAGGGGCTGCAGCTATGTTTCCCCCATTTTGAAAGTGATTAGCCAGTCCAGAATTATCCCCTATTTCTAGATATGCCAAATATTTTTCACATTGTCAGAAGCTTTCAAAAAGTGCCTCTTAAGTGCGACTGCTGTGGACACGTCCATGAGGCTAGGCTTTGAAAGAGTCAAAATGCAGGTCAGAGACACAGCCAGTATTTGCCCAGTGCCCTCTTGGTAATGGCCAAGCTGGGTAGCCTGGTCAAGTACAATTATTTTTATACACTTAGGAAAGTGTTGCATTTATGTCGCCTGAAAAATCCAGAGGTGAATGGGCAGTATGGGCAGCAAAATGCAAGGAAGTAACATTTCCAAAGTCTGTCCTCTTAACTACTCCAGATTTTATGAAATTTGAACTCTCCTGAGATGGAAATAAGCTTCCTGACAAAGTCATGTGTGAAGTTAATTTTGTTTTAAGATAGTATTGAGGTTCTGCTCTGAGGGGAGTTGTTAGTAAAACAAATGACTCTAACTGTTTTAGTATGGAAGACAAATCAAAGCATTTCCATGAAGTAACAGGAGTGACCTGCTGTAACTTAACCATTTCCTGAGCAAATACAAGCTGCTCTATTGGATGGGGTATAGTTCCCATGTTAGCCATTGTACAGAGAAAAATAAAAGTTCATATAAAAGAGCCCACCAAGGGTTATATGGCTGCAATTGTTTCCAAACTGAAACAACTTAGTATCTGTTTATGATTGTCAGTATCATGTTATATTGTTCTTGTAGAATCCATAAAACCTAAAAGTCTGCAGTATTGCCTCTAAACATTCAGCGGCTGCAGCCGGGAGATTTCAGAGCCAATGCATTTAAACAGAGGGGAGGTAAAACCCAAAAGTTAATAAAAAGTTGACCTTGATTTTTATTTACCATCTTAATCTAATTTTGATGAGGTGCTTCATTTGAACATAGAAGAACAAAAGGCAAGTCCAAGATGATAAGATTAAGGTATTTAAACTTGCTTCCTATAAATGTTTCTTTCTTTCATTCAAGGATTGGAGATGAGAAGGAAGAAGCAGTACATCTGAATTCCAACTTTCTCACCATAGCTCATGTTTCCATAGTTCAGAATGGTGCCCATTAATTTTCTGAGCCATTCAGATGTACAGCATGCTATCATATTAGCAGTACTTAGATGAGGATATTCATTTGCATTTTCGTAGTTGCTTCCTTTGCATTGTGTATGACAAGTGATGCAGAAAACAAGTGGGTAAAGATGTGGTTCTCCACTCAACAAAACTATCCCTTGGAAGAAGCTACAAAACAATTCAGTATCTTAAAAGGCAGAGATGTTGTCACTCAATACAAATATAAACTATTCTCTTTTTCAGACAATGCCAAAGTGTTATTGTTAATGAAATCATGTTTCAAAAGCTAATAACTGAAAAACAATGCATACTTGGACTTGAAAGCAAGCTGATGGAAAGATAGAACAGTCATTTGTTAGTAAATCAGATGTATTGTCAAGTCCTCATACTGGCTAACTGCAGTGGCTTTTTACAGTCTGATTTTAGCAGTTTCAGATTTCTCTGTGTTATTTCTAGCAGTTCAAACATTAACATGCTTAGGGGAAGATGCAGACAATCTGCACGCAAGGTGTACATATATCACATGGGTATCTGCAGTCCACAAAACTTTCTGTAGGAGCAGGACCATGATGACGACGACAACAACATTGATGAGAAAGAAAGAGGGAAAGAGAAAAAAAAGAAAGCACATCATCCGGTTAGTCCTATCTCAAAGATACTTCAAAGCAGCTTATGCAGAGTAGCTCTTATCAACTGCAGCTGCTTAGTAGGAATGTCATGTGAGCAACACAGTTTGGAAGATAATGGATTTATGTCTAGCAGGAAGTCAAATGTGTGATGACTTCATGCAGATTTTGTTAGGAATCATGTTGCTAATATTTTTTCCTGTCCCAACGATGTCATAAAAACAATGAAAATTTTATATTTGAAGCCCATATCAGATGACACAGGGAATGCAGATGAGAGGGAGCTTTATTTCAAGGGCAGATTGCATTAGGAATGATTCCTTTTAGAGTTGTCCTTGCCAGAAGCAAAGCTCTTAGCTTTCCTGATTCAAAAATAAGGGGCACTTCCTTACATGGGGTAAGTGTCATTGTTCTCTTAAAGACAATACTGAGATGGTAATTTATGATTTGGCCCATGTACTGATGAGTCTGATAGATGAGTTTATATTGCTTGCTCATAAAAAACCCCAGTTTGTTCCTGTTCTTAAATTAGGACTCTATATACTCACAGGCGCTCAGAAAATGAAAGAGAAAAATAATCATACTTGCTGAACTTGAAAAACTCAGCACTTCCTATTTTAAACCAGTTGTTATGTCTCTCATAATAATTTCATATTTCATTATCCTTGCCTACAGTGGTCTTTTACCATGTCTATATAAACCTCATTTCTAATGGTCTCAAAGGACATACTTGGTATTTCCAGAACAAAACAAAATTAAAACATACACCCAGAAATCACACACATGCACACACAGTCCCAAAGTACTATAACGCTTAAGGCTTGATTCAAAGCCTGTGGAGGTTTCAGTGTGGGACCTGGGCTGTGATGACTGACAGATTGGGCTAACAGTGCTATGACATGCTGAACAGCAGCTGAGCCTCTTGCCTTCTCCCTGGCTTTTCTAGTCAGCAGCACTTGTGGGGTAATTCAGAGAGATGTTCGGCCTCTGTGGAGATGGTACTTTGTGTCATCCTGGAACAGCCTCATCTGGCTACCATCACTGGTGAAACACAGACCCGGGGGAAAAAATGCTGCTCAGCTCAGCAGCTGGCTTTAGAAAAAGAAAGACTAAAAATGGCTTGTGTGGGGACAAAAGCCCTGGAAATTTTCTTAACTAATTATTTGTTTTTATAAGCTTATGGAAAGAGGAGAAGTGATCCAACAATGTAAATGGCAAAATATGTGGAATGGCAAATGAATTTAAGGACTTGACAGTAGGAATCCTACTGAACCGTCGCAACCAAATCTTATTTGTGGTGTAGCAGGTTTCCCAGGAATAGTACAGGCATAAACTACTTACTCCACAGAGCTCCCAGTTTCAATTGGAAATCTGTCATATTCCGGCGGGGGAGATGGTGTACACATGTGGCGTGCCTGCTCAAACATACAGACACACACACACACACAGCATGCACACACATGCAGCATGTGCACACACACGGCCTGCACGTGCAGCTGTGCTGCCACGTTCATTGGCATGCAGATAACAAATTAGCAGGCAGCAGGTATATCACTATGCATTTTCATTTCCTCATACACTATCTTGAGCCATGCTACATGTATTACATATGCTTAGGTCATGGAAGGGTTAGGGACATAACTACTGGATCCCAAGGGACAGATGGAGCAAAGCCAGCATAATCTCTGAATCCAGCTCTTTACTGTTACTCTCTGATCATGAAAAGCCCAGTGAACGTGGAACAGACACTTTCATCCAGGAGCTCTTTGCATATCAGAGGCTAAAACCATATATAAAATCTGAGAGAAAGACTTTTCACGCAGGCTCAAAGCAGGTAGGGAACCAGACTTTTTCTGTCATGGCAGCAGTCCTGAAAGACCAACTCAAGTTTTCTGTGTGGGCTGCTAGAGGTTTGGGCTACAGCGCCCTTCCAGTGCATGGATTGTCCTTTCCCCCCTTTATTTTCTGTGTTCGTGCAGCTCCCAGCACGAAGAAGGTCCTATCAAAGCAGAGCGCTAGAATTACATAAATGCTTAGTGCTATTACTATAAAAAGTAGCAAATATCCTCGTACTCCTGCCCCTTCCCATGGGAGTTCTGGCTATAAACTTAGGCCGTCTGAACTCAGAAGTATAGCCGTGGAATTGTACCCTATGCGTTTGCTCTTTTTGACATAAGAGCTGTATTCTCTCCCACAGGCTGGTGTCTTCCTTTTTTCTCTGTAGGAAATGCAGAGTACTTCTGTTTTACAGATCTCTTTCAGGCATGATTAAATTGGCCTCAAAGGAATGGGATTTAACTGAAAGAAGACCAACTGGTATTTTTTAACCATGCCCAAGAATCCATGCTTCATAAATAACAACTAGTGAGCCCATCACCATGTGCAGTCAGAACTCCACCAGATGAACTTCAAGCAAAAACTGTTATCACACTGTGTTTAAAGGACAGAAGACATATATTTTAGAAAGAATACCTTTTTCTTTTCCCCTCTCTGCTTCTTTTCTGTAAGTTTGTTTTTGTAAATAGCTGTGTGAGTTTTAGTGACAAAGTCACATTATTTTTTTCTCCGAGCTGTTTTTTTGTTTTTGTTTTTTTTTTTTTTAATTTAATAGATTTTAAGGACTTTCACCTCAGTCCTTAAGCAATTCAGGGTGCAAAACCCAAACAGCAGTTTCTGCATCAGATGCAGATTTTCTGTTTGAGAGAGGGAATTTCTTTTGTAAAGATGCAGTCTTGATTTAAAGACTTCAAATGATCTACCACATCCTGTGGTAGGTTGTTCTGATGATTAATGGCCCATGCTAGAGAAAGTACCGCAGCCTCCAACCATTGGATCTTATTGTACCTTTTTCTGTTAGACTGAATAGCTATTTGTTATCAGAAATCTCTTCCTTATGTAGATACCTGCAGACTTTGGTTAAGTCACTTTTTAACTCCTTCTTGGATAACCTTAACAGATTAAGGCATGTTTTCCTGACTCTTTTTTCCTTTGAGGGTTTGTTTTTTTTTTAAAAATCTTTTTCTAGTTTCATAATATAGTTCAATAACCAACCCAATTATTCCCATGAGCATTTGTACTAATGCCATATGCAGGTATAATAGCACCTTCTGAGATCTAGTTAGTGCTGTGTATCTTCTTGTTTTCGCATCCTCCTCTGTATATTGCACTGAAAGTCCGTGTTCCTTTATTTAGCTACCATTGCCACGGCTTTGGCTGCCTGTGCTCCAGCACTGCTCTAACACAGTGCAGTTGTGTAACCCTGGATAGAGCTCCCATGAAAGCAGCTAAGCTGTGAGAAAGAGCTGCATGAGAAAGAGTTGGAGGAAGCCTCGTGGGGCTTCTGTCTGCTGGCTTGGAAGCTGCATTTAAACTCGGGTTTTTGCCCTTGGTCCTTGCCCAAGTTATGCTTTAGGTGTGCCTGTGCTAGCCTTGAACTGTGCCGAACCTTATCTGGCCTTGCTGACCTGACTTCCCAGCTTGACATCAGACCTGCCTTGGCCCTATGGGCTTCTGGCTGATCATAGTTACTACTGCTGGACCTGCTCTGCTCTTGTCTGGGTGCTGTGTCCCTGCGTCTACCTCCCTGCCACCCTCAGCTGTGAAATAGGAGTGGAACAAGGGCCAGTGCCTGTGGGGCCTCAACAGAGGACGGTGGCTTTCAGTTCCCAGTTACTCAATATCATCTGTTTGTTTGGTTTAGTCCATTTGATGTATTTTGCTTTGTTGGAGTTTTTAACTTTATCAGTAGAACTTGCTATTTCCTCAAAAAAACTAAGATCACACTTGTCTGACAAGACTTAACTTCCCTGAAAATGTGCCGAGATGAATGTTCTGCTGCCGTCATTTAATTATTTACTGATTGTCTCCAATGTTAAGCTTCCAAGACTGGGACGATGGCTCTTTTCAACTTAATAGGTTGAATGTCTATTAGTCATCACGTTTACCATTTTAAAACATTTGCATGACCTTAGCTTGTTTTACAGTCCTCTCAGACTCTTCCAGCTTTTTAAAAAGTCAGTGTATGTAGATCAGAGTGTTCCCTGGCAAAATGCTTTCATACCCCTGAGTAAAAGTTGGCCAGCACCATTTATTTGCTGCTGGGTAATATTTCTCTGCTGGCTGATGGGACAAGAAGAGGCTCCAAAGCCACTTCAGGATCTATGAGCACTCCCCCACCCAGCAGCGCTGGCAGGAGTAGGAAGTAAATGCTATCATTAGAAAGACTTTAAAAGGAATTAAAATATTTGCAGAAAGATTAAAAGATCGAATTTTCCATTATTCTGCTCTGCAACAGAGACAGAAGAGTAGCCCTGGCTGTAAGCCCTCCTTGTATTATGTGTATTAAATAGTGCCTGCCTTGAACTTGTCTAATTTATGCCTTGCTTCACCATCCCAGCCCAAGCCTCATCTAGAATTACCATCCAGGCCATACTCCCCAGACCCCTTCTTGGAGAAGCTGGAAGCTTCAGCCCAGCTCTGGTCCAAGCGGGAGTCTGTCCACACCAGCTCCTGGCCGCCAGGAGCTGCCTTCCCACTGCTGGGGCAGGCACAAAGCAGCCTCAGTGCTCCTGACACAGCCCCGCGCTGTTTTGAAAAGCACTTCAGTTCTCAGCGACTGGGCAGGAAGTGCCCCAAAGCTGCAGCGTTTGGGTCTTGCAGAAACATTTTCACTCATATTCTAGTGCAAAAGCTGGAGAATGAACCCAGTTTGGGGTTTTTTTTGTGTTTTTTTTTTTTTAACAAAAGATAGCACAGTAAAACTAGCCCCAGAGTGAGCAATTACTGGTGAAAGAGCATTTGTTTTAGGAGGTAAAAGACATGGGTAAGTGGTCAAAATAATCCAGATGACTCTAAAAAAGAATAAGTGTGAGAAATAGTTGAATTCACCGGTAATCACGCATGGGTAAAATATGTTAAGTTTTTTCCTTTTACTTTCTTTTACTTGGAAAACTTTCTGAGTGGAAGTTTATACTGAGAAATTTCATAGTTAAGTTAGATAAAAGCTACCTGCCATTATTTAAGTACACTATTGCAAACTAAAGGTATCCTTTCCAATCTGTAACCAAATTTCACATCTCTGTAATCCTTGAGCTTCACTCGTCATTTTCCCAAAGTGGAACTTATTATATGCATTAGTTTATTGGACTGTGCCAGTGAGAAAAGCAAAGGCAAGGAGAAACAAAATAATGTTCCTAATAACTCGTTTCTTAGAACAAGATCCTCACAGCCTGCTGTAGTAAAGACACTCATATGGTAGGGGTTTGTGATTCTTCTAGGATACAGCACTTGCTGTGTCTGGGTTAGATCAGGGCCTCATTGAAGTCAATGGGAGTTTTGTGCTAAGATGTATCTTGTATGCTGTCATTTGGGCAAATGTCCACCTCGGGCTATAGCAGAAGCAAAATCACCACATTTGTTTTCACTTCTGACCTGCTGAAAGTAGAATTATATTACTTGTATATTTCATTCTGATTTTTTTTTTCTGATTTAAACAAAGATACCACTGTGGTATAATCTGATACCAAGTACTGTGCAAGAGGCTGGAGAAGTCAATTACAACTGAAATTGCAGACTTCGTTTACTGTTGCCTTGCTTTTAACTCAATGTTTTTCTTCATAGGCAATCAACATGTAATTTCCTTTCTTCAGCTCGTACTTTCGTGTCTCACAACACGAGCAGTGGCGCTGCTCACTTTGAATTCCCAGATTCTTCTCACGTTGTGCCACTTCCTTCATATTATTTAACTCCATCTTTCTCCTGCATAGATATATTACAGGGGAAAAATGAACATAACTTGTAACAAGTTGTCAAATGAGTGTAGCAAGACTGAGCCATGCTGAGACAGTAAACACTGACTGACCCAATTTTTTACAATGCAAAATGTATTTATTAGTATTTTGCTCAGGTAATCCAAGGGCCCAGAAACACTCTTCCAGTGACTGGCTAAATCTGATTTTTGTTTGTGACCAGCATGAATGCTGACCTTTGCCTTCTTGACTGATCTTTGCATCTCCTAGAAAGTTCATTGGAAGGTCACGGAGCGGCACTGACTTCCTTCGTGTGCCTGTGTGCCTGCGTGTGCCTGCGTATGTGTGGGGACACCTTCCTGCCACTGAGCCCATGGAAGGGCTGGCCTTGCCCACTGACAACTTTGGTTTCATGTTTGTGGAAATCTGGACCCTCTTATACCAACCGCAACAAGGTCAAACCAGGCAAAATGGCACATAATTTTTTATTTACCTTTGTTTGCCTTACTTTTCACTGGCAATTATTCCCTGTTTAGTTTTAGAGTTTTGTCTCAGTTCTGACACATCCTTAGCTCAAGGAAATGGTATTACACAGCATAGCTGCCTTTATAAAATGAAAGGACTAAAATGTTACTAGAAACAACTACAGAAGAAACTGCTAATATGGCTTTTTCTTAAATACACGTCTTAAAGAGAATGAGTTCTTCCCTTAGATTGCTTTGGCATAGGTGCATGAGAGAAATAAAAATGATTTCTTGTATATTCTTTAGCTGATTCCTTTCACAGATAAGTTCAGTGCTGCTTGTCACTGCAAAAGAGGGCTATGAATCTCACGAAAGCTGCTCTGCTGACACCATCAGCTGTACAGCACCCGCTTCCAAACTAGATCTCGGAAAGCAGCACCGTTAGAGGGTTTTAAATCTCTGCTCAGAAACTGTGTCTATTTACAAACAGTAAGAATAGCTCTGAAATTGTGAAAAATGCACTCGAGTCATGTTTAGAATGATTGTGTGTGGGGGATATAACAATACTTTTCAAGACTGTAACCACTGCGTATATTCATATCTCATGCTATTTATCTTGCAGATATACAGCGCTGAAAGTTGCTGGCTGCACGCTGGTAAGCTTGTAGCAGTGAGAAGGAAAGATCTCTCCGTTTGTCACTGGCCGTATATCACTGCAGCTGTGCCCTTTGATTACACAGAGGGCTCCTCCAGCCATTAATAATAGGAAACACTTTTTGTCTGGTGAATGCATCTCAACGCCGTCCTCTAACACCTAGGCTTTGCAGTGAGGTGTAAGAGGTAAATTAAGGATGGAGCTTGTTCATTTTACATTTACACTAGATGTGTAAACAAGGATAACCTTTGTTTTCCTCAGAAAAGAAAATATGCCATTCTTTTTCCTACCACCATGGGGCTGGTTTTTTTACAGAAATGATATAGCACTGCCAATTACAACTTGCTGAGGAAGAGACACTAATGAATCACAGTAATGCTGCCACAGCATCATGGATAGTACTGTGACGCCAGCCTTCCAGATTAATCGCATCACATATAATAGCTGAGCCACATCTGCTAGCCAGGTGTATCAGTGTAAAAGATTTTCCCAGAAAAGCAGAGCTTAGAGGAAATCAATACGTAGGCTGAATGAAGCCCTAGGTATGAATACTGCATTGCCAAAATTAGATAGCTATCTGGAATTGTCACAAATAATTGATGCTAAGATTGGAAAATTCTAAACTGGTGTAAATCGTTTAGCATCAGAGAGCACTACAAAAGGCATTTCATGCTTGATCTGCAAAATGAATCAAAATTAATGCTAAGCTCACGCGGCATGCTGTTGCTCTTACCTCTTGCAGCACAGTGTATCTGAGCTGCTCCAGAGAGGTGTTTGCAATCAGCGATGCGTGGAATCTCTCTGAGTCTGGCCTACATTGATCATCTCCCACAGCATCTTTGATACAATAGGAAAAAGCTAAAGACCATTCATCTTAACACTGCTTTTAGTCTTGTGTCAAAACCTTGCTTTAACTCATCCCAATTTTTATTTGAAATGAGGACTTGAAAGTATCAAAAAAACCCAACAAAAAAGCATGAGCCCCTTAGAAACAAAGCCTAATCTTGCTAGCTGTTATTTCACATCCTCTGCTCTTCCATTGCTAGAGGTAGCCATCTCATCATTCAGGCCACAACTAGATTTGCACTGGAGGAAAGGATTCTGCAAAATGCAGTTTTTTTGGAGGTATTCCAGATATCACACAGAAAGGTATCATTTCTGCCTCTGCATTTATCCCCAAACGGTGCCCTCTATTTATATTTTGATAGAACCCACAGTTCCTTCATTGATGGTCCTGTGACTACGATATGTTCCTCTTAAATCTGTGCTGACAACTTATTTAGGTCATGGAGTCAGAGTTTAATTTCCTCAAGTTAGATTTATTCCCTCAAGCTGTAAAGAAATAAAGCGCATGCTTGTTGCTGAGTCAAACACGGAGCTGAAAATCTCCAAGGTGGAGGCTTCAGCCAGCGTGCTGCTCCTCTTTTTTCAGCCTCAGTTACTCAATTCATGATTTGAGAATTTGGAAGCTGAAGCGATTGCAGGATGCTCCCTGGACTCAGCAGCAGGCACACACGGGCACTGCTGCCCACCTCACTCCACAGATGTCTTGCTTTATTAAGCCCTGTCTGCAGGCGGTGAGGTAGTGCATAATTCTAGAAACAGCAGTAAATCCCTGGCAGGAGAACCCATCCCGAGTTACATGAATAACATAACATGTATGAAATAATAAAGTATTTTATTTTTATATAGTGCTGTTCTTCCACAGACACGTAACTTGCCTGAAAAATAACATCTATCTGTAAGAATACCCAAGTAAGAATTAATTAGATGTGATTGGCTAAATTTCACCAAAAGAACATATCAGTCGGAAATCCAGAAAACTATACAAAGCTTACTTTTTGCTATTTTTATAAGGTACCTGCCCCAAATACAGTTATTATATTGGTCACTGAATTTAAATGATGCATTTCCCTGCTTTTAAACCAAAGAGGAAAAGATCACTGAATTTCTTATCAGGAGATAGTGATAGACTTTTCAAAAATGCACAACATCTTGAAAGTTTAGTTTCATATCACCATTTATATTCCTGAGAAATAGACATGTCTCACATTCTGTAGCAGTGTTTTGTGACATTTGGATTTACAATGCTCAAGTTTAAGTCTCTAGCCCTTTGCAGTCTGTCAAAAACAGCTTCTCTGTCCATTTATTTTTGTCTTCTGCGCTCAGTCTGAATATCTTTTGTAAATTTATACTTGACAACCCTCGTATTTCAGCAGCTGGCTTTGTTTCACAATCTACCTTGCTTGCTCTGTTGCATTAGCTGAAACAACAAATTTAATCCATGATGTCAATAGTAAATTATAGTGGAGATGTAATATATGCCTGACATCACTAAGGTCAAGGCCATGGTGAAAATATTGCAAATAATAGATCCAAAGGGTCTCCTCATAGTGGTAGTTGCTTGCTGCACATTTAATATTACGAGAAACAGATTAGTGCCGCACGCTGCATTATGTTAGGCTTTTAGTTACAGCCAGCATAAAACTCCAGCTAATATAAGAGTGCTCCCTCAACATGGAAAGAGGTTCCAGAGAAGTTTGCTATGTCATTATATTTCATATTTTCTAACTGATAAATAATTAAAACAAGAATTACTTTACTGAAAAGATTCATTTATAGCGCACTTTTTCCATTACTCTAACTGTTTGGAGGGGTTGAGGGAAACATTTATTGCATACCTTACCTAAACTACCTTGCCATTAAAGTATCTAAATTACCTCAGTGAATTCTGAGCACAGAAGTGGTTGATGAATTGCTTTTTGCATAAATGCACTTTCCCTTTGCTAGAACCTAATTTTGTGTATAAACACACACACACACACACGGAGAATAAAGCAACTACTGAACTCTCTCAAGAAGAAAAATTGAAGCCTGGAATTTTCTCTGTGTAATGAAGTTTTCCTAAACGTTGCTTGTATTATAAGCATCCTTGGACTCTCTAAGGACAAGCCAAAAATGGCCTCTTCTACAATGGCAAAAGAGCAGTTAATGAATCATTTTTTCCTGTGTGAAAGTGCTCATTCCTGTTAATTTGTCTGTTTTTACAGCCAGAGCTTTTTTAATATCAAAATTCACTTTCAGTTTAAAAGTCCATTTAGTGCCAAAGGGGAAAAAAAATTGTGCCAAGTGAACCATAAGCAAATTCAATGTATGGCAGAATCCGGACATTTCCATTCCATCAAGCTGTATTATTTGTTTTATCTGGCATAAAGAGCATCAACAACCCAAGAACTTTCAATCTGCAATTCATCCCTTTAACTTGGCTTTAAAGTATTTTCATTCCTTAACAAGAAAGGATGGGCCAAATTTATGAAGCTGCAGAATATATCAGAGTACAGTGACTGCACTTGGCTTTCCGCATCCCCTGTCTGGATGTATGTAATTTAATAGGTTTGCTTCTCAGAAGAGTGGGTTACGTTTTGTTCCTGGTGTTCCTACCAGGAGGAAGGCTTGTGTGGGTGGTACCTTTTGGCCTCCATTTCAGCTTAGTTTTAAGAATGTGAGTAACCCCAAGGGGTGCAGGAACACGCAGGGGAAAAAGCTTGAATCAAGGTCTTTGTGAGATATGAGCGTTAACCACCTTTGCAGGAGCTTTGATCATCACGTGCCTTTGCCTATCTTCTTTACTCTTTCATTCAAATCCATGCCAGACTAGAGTGACCAAAAGTAATTGTGATTTATCATGACACTATGTTCAGTGCTCTACATGCAATGAGTTGATGGGTTTGGTTCAGTTCCTGTGGGCCACGATTCGACACCACTTTTTGCCCATTGTAATACATTTTATTGATGCCTCTGTCAAAGCAGTAAAGAAATGGGGTGACAGACCACATGATAATCCCTTCCTGAGGGGTCTGGCAAGCTTGAGTGAGGCAGGATGACAGAAGGGAATTACTGAATCTTGGGCTTTTGACCTCCGGGCTGGTCCTTTTGGAAGGGCAGTTTTCATTATTGATAATCTGGTGGTCAACTGCTTTAAGGATGTAAATATTAATGAGAACCCCAAACACTGAAGTTCCTGTGATAGTCTCTTACATGCAAACAAAAAAGTAGGAAAGGGAATCAGTGGCCTTTGGAACCAATCAGCAGTCTCAGTACAGGCTGCTTTGATGACTATTTAATCTCGCCCATAAAAGAAGTTTAAATAATGCTGTTACGTGCTTATGGTCTTAGCATTTGCTTTGGTACATGATGTATAGCCAGTGTCTGCTCCAAGAATCAACAAATGTGCATTATTCCATTAGCAGTTTTCTATTTTCTACAAGGCTTTACAATTTATTAGAGTTATTTATGTTAATGTACTAGTGCCTTATTTTACATATTTATAATATCTTCTTTCCTCTGCCATGAAAAGCAATGAAAAGTTTAGGTATTGCAGATCAGTTCCGTTTTCATAACATTTACAAATGTTCTTTATAAAAACAGTGTCACAGAGAGTCCTTTCTATGCTTGGAACTGCTGTTTTAACTTCTGTGAAACTGTTACTGACACCAAAACAAGATTGAGGATTTTCTAATCCTCTGCTCCTTCTTTCCTGCTGTTTTTCATAAAGTGACGGGGAAACTCCAGCTGTATGACCAGACATGATGCTTTTTTTTTTTTTTCCCCAGTAAAATTTGGGAGAAGTGTGGGAAGAAGCAGAACATCAACAAAAGGTTGAAGATGTGGATAAGAAGGTTTCAGTAGGAAGACAACTCATAGGGAGCAGTGTGGTGGAGTCCCAGAAGGTTTCTAAATACATACTTATTCAACAAAAATGCAGCTGATATCACTGCCTATCCAGCAACTTACTCCTGTGCTTGCATTTTGCAGCAGGGGATGCAACAACTCAGACACAAACACTTAATTTTGACTGACTGCCTTTCCTTGATTTCCATGGCACGTGGTCTTCATGGCACTTATAAATTCTGAATATTGTCAGCATCATGGCTGCATAGCAGACTTCCTAAATACGTCTCCATTTTTAAGGTGTCTCCATTACACCCAGCACCTTAGCTCTGCTTGTACAAGTAATTTAACACAATTTTTATTTCACTCTGGGCTAAATGCAAACAAAGGCACTGTATTAGTGTGATGCTTTTAGTTTTGGGTGCTGACTTTATTGGGTCAATCCTAGAGCATGGGTAGTTCCACCTCTGTCCAGCATTGCAACTTAAAAGTGTGCTTGGGGTGATAAAAGAGAGGTTTGTATTTCAGGATGCAAATTATTTGTTGGCTCCCCATGTGTAACTTCAATTTATATTTTTAGCAATGCTTATGGTCTCTAACCATGTTTTTGGGTAGATTCTACTCATTCAACTCAGTGACCTACTCTACTACATCACCTCAGCAATGGCTGAAGTTCATTAACATCAGCCTAGGTGGCCTGTGTGAAGTGAGTTGTCAGCGTCGATGCAATTTCCAGATATTTTATTGCTGAATTTTGAGACATTTGTAGTTGCACACCTGCTCTTGCAAGTGGACATGTCCCTGAACACAGTGATAGTGAAAGAATATTTTAGTAAAAATGTTGATACACTGTTTCAGACATGAATCTGCTTTATTTATTCAAGTTTCAAATGCCTTTTGATTAGCTGCTGCAGACCACATCTGACTTCCCCTTTTCTGCCCCCACAATGTGACTCAGCCTAAGCCACAACAGTTCCTAAATTCTTGTGTAAAGCAATGAAAGATGCCATGCATATGATAAGCCCTTATTAACTGAAAACTGCATCAACACGGACAACTCACTTAGCACAGGCCACCTAACAGACATGAGACTAACAAGTATCAGCCTCTGTTGAGGTGGCATTGATTCATGGCAGTGAGAGAGAGCTGTGCTCTCCTTCCAATACCCCAAGCACTCCCAGTTCCAGAAAGCATCTATGGACCCACATTCGATGGCTTCCAACAAATTTTCATTTATTTGTCTTTTCCACAAATTTCTGCATTACTTTTGCCATTTCCGAAAGCATTTCTCAGATATAGAGAAATCCTTCTCATTCCAAGGACATTTTCAAGGCTCCGGATATTTAGGGATCAATTGACCATTAGTATTATTTATTTAAAAGTAAATTTCTCTAAATCAAAAAATTTAAGAGGACTAGAGCTTGTAAATGACCCCTAAGCTTCAGTTAACATCAGTTTGTCAGTCTGCCTTTTATTTTTTCTGAATGGTCAGAAAGGGAGAAGTTTCACCCGATAACCAACAGTTTAAAATGCCCTGTTTTATGCTACCTAACAATGAAAAAACTACCATTATCTTATAACACCCATAATGTGTTCATGATTTTCCTTTGAATATCAGAAGCTTCTGAAGAGTCCTGATGGGATATCATGCCTGGTCAGTATTTGTTGATGGGATGACAGGGTTTCATTGGTCAGATAAAATCTTATCGACAAGGGTAAGGTAACAGTGCAGAGCAAAATGCTCACCTTTATGGAAAGAAAAGAATGTTTACATTGCTGCAATAATGCTGCTTCTACCATTTTAACTAAACAGAAACATCTGTAATGATTTCATATCTCATTTATAATGTCATAGTCGGGATTAATTTGATCATCCTCTTAGAACAAAATGCTTGCTTTCATAAACTGGCTTAACAATCATGCTAACAGCCCCCAAACAAAAGTAGCAGCTGGGTGTGTAATTAATTTTCAGAAAAATTACTAGAAAATGAAATTTTCTAAGCTGTGACTGTTGGTGGTAAAAAACAAATTAACAATATTAATCAGAAGCTAGGCACTATTTTGGTCCAATGGACTTGTGGTTTCCTTCTATTAGAGTCCCTCTGCAAGCAAGCTCTCCCCATTAGGAATACTTCTTTTAACAGAAATACTTTCTGTGAAGAAGCCTTTCCTGGTGAGAAATGTCCACCATGTAGGGAGGTGATATGACAGCCCTCGATATGGTGATATGACATCCTTCCTGACAGAGGAGGAGTGTCCAGATCTAAGTTCAGGTGAGATGGATTATCTAAAATGAGTAGAAGAAAACACAGTTTAACCCAGGAGGTCAGATCCTCCTGAGAGTTCAGCTCCATCCTCCTCCTCTTCCCTTCCTGGTGCACCCGTCCCACCTCTGTCCCTCCTGCCGTAGCAGCTTGCTCCTTCCTCAGCAGCACCAGCTCCAGTGAGAGCTTTCCTTGCCTGACAAGGGGTCTCTCTCGCTACCACTTATCCCTCTCCCAGGTAATGAGGGCCATGGACCTGAATTCCTCCATCATGCCACTGCACTGGCCAGTGGACTCACTCCAAAGGTACGTTGCAGCAAGAGCAGGCGCGGGAGCAGAGGCTGGATTTTTGACTGGGAAAGCAGTATGCACGAGGATAATGCTTTTTGGAAGAGCTTGTATTAGGACCCAAAATGTCAATGGCTCCTCTATTCAGAAGAAAGCCAACGCCCCTGCTTCTGGTTCCTGTCCCAAAGCTAGAATATACACAACTGCCCCGATCACACACACTGCAACCTTGCTCCTAGAACCTGAATCTCTCCAAATGGCAACCTTCCTGAATTAAAATATAAATATGCCCTTCTATAAAAGGGAAGGAAAAGGAGAGTTCTGTTTTCTGCAGAAAACCCAGCTGATTTGAAAATAAATATAAGGGAAATATATAGCAACCAAGAGTAAAAGTTGTTTCTCTTCAAACCTGTAAAACTCCAAAAAAAAATAGTCTCAAAATGTGCTCTCTGTCTCTGGTCTTCCAGCAGCAAGCTCACTCAGGGTTCATAACACTGGCAGAAATAAATTATAAGTCTGTTCATAGGAAAAAAAAATTGGGGCAATTTTTGTCTTGTTTGCAGAATTGCATGTCTTGCTAGGGCTTGAAAAACACTGCTTTGGATTTCTCATATAGCAGGCAACTTCTTTGGGGAAATTAAGGAACAAATTAAAGTGCTGTTTATGGCCACTGAAACAGTCTGAAAGCATATATTAATTATGTACACATTATTCTTATAGATGTAAACATGTGCTGCTGTCATAAATTATTATTTACACTGAAGCAGCCCCTTAGGCCATATCTGAAAGAGTATGACTGGAATGTGCACCCAGTGGTGGGACTGCCTGCTCCAGTGGTCTCCAAGGCTCCTGCAGGTAAGACCCAGATGTGCTCAGTTTTTCTTCTCCCAGCTTCTCCTTTACCCTTATCTTCCCATGGGACGGAAACTGAAGGGCACAGCTCTGACAGGAGCCCTGAGTGCTCCAAAGCTGCCTTCTCGGGGTTCCCGGGTGCCAGCTCCTGGCATGGGCCACCAGCTGCTCCAGATCTAAGAGAAGCAGTCATGACCTGGATCCCCTTGTACTGGGAACCACACAAACCCACAGCAGTTTTCACAGTCCCTGCATCAATGCTTTACAGTCTTGTGTACTAGATGCTTCACAGATGAAGACTAGAGATCTGACCTCAAGAGAGTATAAAAGTCTTCAGCAGAAGAGGTAAATACAATGAACTTGAGAAAAATTCTGTTCCTTCTGTGAGTTTAAAATTACCTTGATGCTTGGGAAAGTAGCAAAGCCAGGTGAAGAGGCTCAGACACTTTCCTATGGCAATCTTGTTTATGTAAGAGATCATTAACGTGCTTTATTCTGACAAAAAGTAGTCAAAATACTATTTTGTACAATTATTTGTCTAGGAAAAGTGAAGTTTAAATTGTAAAATGCATAACCAAATGCTGAAAGGTTTGATCTTGCTCAGGAATAAATGGGTAGGTTGTTTCAGATGGCTGGGATCTCTCTGATTAGATAACTTGTTCATGCTTATTTGTCAAAATGAGACATTTTCAAAGGAAAGTTTCAATGACTCCTTTGTCAGGAAAGGTTTCTTAGCTTCGTTTTGTGGTTAAAAATGGATAAAAGAGAATAGGCAGATTCAGCCCAGCCTAGCAGAAGGGCCACAGACAGGCAAGACCTGCCTGGAAGTGTCTGTTGTCCCTAATGCACTCAAACGGTTCCCAGCATGACCCACAGAACCCGCGATCACATCTATGATCTGTTTATCCATTTCTTCGTTCCCTTTGCTTTTTTTGCTATGATTTGTCTTTCTCTTTTTTACGCACATTTTACAAAGGTTTTATTTTTTTTTAAAGTGACTTGGTCTTATCCTATGGGCCCAGAACAAGGTTTCTTGCCCAGCTCCAGGTCATTCCCCTCACCTCTGAGAGCAGGAAACTTGCGTGTGCTTAGTGCTGGGACATCAGGTCAGCTCCTGTATATTCAGACCCATATTTTGTGAGTTGTCCCTAGCACAGCTCCCAAAGGCAAGGCAACCCCCCACCCTATTTAAAGTTGCAACATATTTTTGTGGTGGCCAGAAACAGGTCTTTGCCCTCCCTTCCCTGCCCTGGGCATAGGTATTTAGAGCTGCTTAAGATTCACTTGCAGAAGACTACAAAAATTCAAGACCCTACTTATAGCATGTACAAGATTGAAAAAAAGCCCCAAACCCTGTAAAGAGATCTTACATTTTGTTCATCTTGGCATTTGCGTCTGCTCTGCTGGTAGAGAGCTCTAATTGTCAGGGACACAATAGGCTGTGCTCTTATCTGTGATTAATAGACATGATCTTTCCAGAATGATAAATGCAGGTAGGTAAAGTCTCTGTGACTGTATCTACGCTGCATCATAGATTATCAAAAACCCTACAATGTGGACATGATAATAAGCATCCATAGTATCTGAAAGTGCTGGCTAAGAGTTCCTAATGTCTAGAATTTGATTTTTATGATTTTAATGAGGCTTTGTGTGGGAACGTCCTCCATAACATTGAAATTCAGCATTCAGTTTCTCAGCTGTAGCTCAGCTCTCTGTTCTGGGGATTTCCCCCACATTCCTCTTTGAGATTCACGTTAAGCAGAAAGAGGGGTCAGTGCCCTGAGCAGCAGGACAGCCTGGAGCTGCAGGAGAAGTGTGCACCATCCCCAGTGTGGGTCTTCTTGGGGGTGAAGAGGGAAGAATTGACACTCCTCACAGCAACTAGCAACTGCCTCTTTTTCCCCCCTTGCCACGATGGCACCAAACCCCTCACGTATGTTGTCAGCACACTGCCAGCTATGATTGTCATTGGTGAGGCAAGGGCTGTGGCAGGGCCCTGCCCGTTCCTTGGTCCAGCTTGGGGTGAGAAGAAAGCTCCCTCCTATGGCATCACCTTCTCTTCCCTGTGCATCCTTGGACTGCATCCCCCAGACAGCCTCCTGCAGGGTACGTCGTGGTTGAAAAAGGGGAGACCCCACCACAGAGTTGTCCAGAACTTCTTCTGAATGGTTAACTACGGGCTTATCTCAGCAGGAAGACGGGGTGCCATGCAAGACTTCCCTCCTGACTTGCTCTCTTTCCCAGGATAGAGCATAATATTTATCATCAAAATTATAAAATACCCTGAGTAGGAAAACTACATGCTAGATTTGGGTCATTCATTGCAACATGAAACCAACATTTAAATATGAAGTAAGAGTTTTGTTGTTCTACACCAGCCCTGCCTGGCCTGTGACACAGTACAAAGTTTGGATCTGAGTGCCAGAAAGCTTGAAGGTGCTCCACCTGATGATTTTATTTAAGTCACATTGCTACTACAATGCCTTTATTCACAGCCTGCTTTGGAAATCTCATTTCTTGTTAAAACCAAGAAGCCTTAGATGAGCCCAGAAGTGAGGGGGGGGGGTGGGGTCACAGGGAGTGGGGACAAGCGGGCTTCATTTCATGGGTGATCACACAGATCCACACCAGACACTCAATGGGAAGGTCAGTAAAACTCCAAAATGTTTTGTTTCTCACTCATCTTTACTACTTTGTGTACTTTTTAGTGACTTCAAAGGAAAATATTCCCTGGTTTATAGGCAACACTGTGGCAATTGCCAAAGTATCTATTGCATTATGTAGATCAACAAAAGGAAATCAGACTGGCAAAAATGTCTTAAGGCAAAGAAAGATAGTACTGAGAGACCTTGCTTCTCTTTAAAGCCACAGCCAGTACAGAGTTTGCATTTGAAAGGCTTTTCAATGAGATATAGGTGTCACAAACTGACTCTTTTGGGAAACTCACAAAGGTACAGCCCCTCAAGGAAAGCATTTGGAACAGTATTTTCTTTTTTTTTTTTTTTTCTGATAGCAATGTTTCAGAAGGCTGAGGTCCTCTGAAAGTTGCTGCAGCAATGAACTACCAACATTAATATATCTCATGCCACCCAGTCACGAGGGGAAGAATGGTGGTTGCAAATGACAACCAGCATGATTAAAACCATCCATTAAAGAGATTAAGAATCTGCAAATACTGTGGTACATAAGCTGCAGAGCACCACACTACTATGCAGATGGAAACATCTGTAGTAGAGATGTGACATTCAGAAATGTGCAACAGGTTTTTCAGACACTCTTGCAGCCTGAGATGCAGGCCACACACTGCGAGCAGATGGCTCCACGGTGGTTCGTCATATACAGAAACATTGATCCGTTGTCATGCTATGGTGTAGATTTTTGTTGATGGCAGGTTAATGGCATTTGGCAGAAACCATTGTGGAGCCTTTTTTCCATTTTTTGGTGACATGGGTTATTTTTCCACAGAGGCACACAGTGTGGTGCTGAAACGTCCCCTCTGGTATTTCCTCAGACCACCACGGTAGGTTTGGGGAGTCTATGAGATGGGAGAAAGAGCAACTCAGCTCTTCTCTACTTGCATGGGAGACAACAATGAAACAGGAGGTTTTGGCTCACATAAAGCTGTCTGAGGCAAGCTTTGTGATGAGGAGATTTTTGGTACTCAGATCCTGAGAAGTGTTATTTTCAGTGTGTATATTCTGTACCAGGCAGCATAAGAATTAAACATGGTGGAGAAACTTGTATAAAATTGACATGATGGTTATATCTGCTTTTTTACCTCAAGTTTGTGGTAAACTTCCAGCCAGAGCAGTAATGGCCAGAAAAGCTTTGCAGTGAAGACTGGTCAGAAGTGGACCATCTTACATCTCTTCCTTTTAGACAATTCCACCTCTAAAACTACTGCTGGTTTTGCTTGCCTCTGCAGTAGACAAAAGCAAACTACCCAGGGCTGTACTATCTGAAAGCTCCAGCAGAATTAGCGTGAACCTGCCCACGTTACAGGCAGACTTGATTGGCCCATTGATGCACTCAGAGGTGCATCTGCTCTGGTGTCCCTGACAAGTGACACCCTGCTGGGGAGAGCTGACATTTATGTTCTGTGTCCTTGAAGCTTTATCCACTTAACCCACCAAAGCCTCTCTCTTCCACAGGGGCAAGTCTGTTTTTCCTGGCAGACCCAAATCAGGAATTTGGAAGAACAAGGAGCAAAAAACGTCTGACAAGGGTTCTCCCTCAGAAAAATGTTTGAGTCCATGACTGGCTATGTCCACTTCCTAAGTCATATCTCTTAAGACCTTTTATTACATCAGGATTTATAATCTGTTTAATCACTAGGTTGCCTCCAAAATTAATTAGTTGATAGACATATCCACTTCCATTTCTGTATATCAGCAACTCTTAATCTTGTAATGCATACCAAGAAAATATGGGGAAGCCCATCTCCTAAATATTGATGATAATGACCAAGGTGATAATATTTAAACACATTTATTAAGCATGTTTATTCCGATAAAGCACACAAGCCCTAGAATCTTTGGGTACAGAGATAAGATACACGAACAGTTTTATTAACATGAATGAAGAGTCTTCTATTTTTAAATAAAAAAAGATATAAAGAGTGAGAAGATGAATTATCAACAAATCGAGAATTTGGCAGGTAGAAGCACTGTCAAAGAATCAACAAGAGGGAGGAATCAAAAATATGAAAGAAATTCTGGGATAGATGCAGAAAAACGCCCACTCTGAAGCCATGTGGGCATTATTGGATGACATATTAATGGAAACCCAAAATAATTACATTTTTATCAGCTTGAGGAGATTTTAATAGGTTGGACAACTGTAGAAGACATTTTAGGAGATGCTTTAAACTAGTTACCTGATTAAACAAAGGTAAGCACATGTTTAAGGGGCTTGCTGCCTTGGGAACTAATTATTATGGACAATTTCTGTGCGTGTGTTTGCTTTAACATTGTCTCCTGCTGGAGAACAGCTGGCTGCAAATGGGCTGGCAAGGTAAACAGAAACAGGCCTGCAATGCTCAGCAACTCAGACAAGTCTCATCACCAGCACAAATCTGTTGCCAACCTGATGAGCATAAAATATCTTGGAAGGATCCACATTTCATAGCCGTTGTCCAGGAGAATGCTGTGGGAAACTATGAAAGGCCTTACTAAAGTCCAGGCAAACAACATCCACAGCCTTGCCCTCATCCACCAAGCGGGTCACTTTGTCATAGAGGAGATCAGGTTTGTCAAGCAGGACCTGCCTGTCATGAACCCATGCTGGCTGGGCCTGATCACCTGGATGTCCTTCATGCGCCGCATAATGGCACTCAGGATGATCTGTTCCATGACCTTCCCAGGCACCAAGGTCAGACTGACAGGCCTGTAGTTCCCCGGATCATCCTTCTGGCCCTTCTTGTGGATGGACATCACGTTTGGTAAACACCAGTCAGGTGGGACCTCCCCAGACAGCAAGTACCCCACATTTCCCTTACCTGCCTGCTCATGAACTGATTAAAGTGTGCATTAAAGTACACAAATAAGGAGCTTCTCCCCATGTCCTCACTGATAATTAGCTAAGTAGAAGTGATGGAAGTGTTATATGACCTAGAACAGGTACTCAGCGGACAAAAATGCAATAAAATTAAAAGTTAAAATATCAGCCTTTGAGGAGTGGCCCAACTTATCAATGGCATGGGCTGCCTGATGGTCCTGTCTGTGCTCCCTCCATGGAGGTTGTACCTGGGAAGCATTGCCGTTGTTGCCTCCCTTTTCACAGACAGCTGAAAACCTCTGTCTACATGATTCTGGCCGCAATAATCACAAACTTGCAATGTACTGGCCTCTTTTGCTGGCAGGGCTGAAGTATGAAGTGGAAAAATTTGAAATTATATTCAAAGAGCAGAAACAGTGTTTTGGACCACCAGCGTTCACAGCAACTATATAGCAGCAATGACACAAGTATAATTACATTTTTTACTCTCATGTTCCACAGAGATTTAATACTTCCCAGCATGTTGTCCTACCAATGAATAAATAACCAGCATTTTCCTTATTTCATTAGTTTTCAGATTCATTCATTTGTTCTAGGTTCCCTATATTTTTTACTAACATGTGCCAAATAAAAAGTTTAATATTAATCACTAGCATTTTTAAGTTATCAGACTCAACTGCAAATGGATTAAAATGAAGAAATTTTGAGTTTCACTGCTGATTGCTGTGGTTTGTCATTTTCTGGACTGGCTTCACCTAGCATGGTGGAGAGAATGAATGTTTACAAAGCATTCTTGAAATCACAGGGACAAAAAGCATCCTGAAAATATTAGTTTACAGGTTTTTTTTGGAGCAGTGCTTGACACTGCAGCAATCCTAGCATGATTGTGCACTCGCAGACCTCTTGGTGACCGGAGGAGTGCTGTGTAACTACCAATTATGTTGCTACAGCTCCTGAATGGCACCATTTTGTTGTTAGAATGAACAAAGGATGCCTACAAGGGAGTGAAATGTAAGGTGCTGAGAGAGGAAAGTTTTCTGTGGTGTGCTGGGGGAATGTGGGCAGCATGGCTAACATGACAGGTCATGATGAATGATGTTACATGAAGAGAGGCTGGGCCAGATGTGTGCATGCAGCGAATGTCTGTCCTCATTGAGCTGGGCAACTTAATGGGAATGAGCAAAGAAAAGCTCCTTTCTATGACAGGATTTCATCCCCCTCTCTTTGTTAGGACCTTTCCTTTAAAAATGTTACTCTTGTAGCAAGGATGCCCACGGGCTACACTGCATTAACCCATTTTGACACCAGGGTAACACAGTGGAACAGCTTCATCAGCAGTGGGAGTGACACAGGCTCCCTCCAAATCAAATGCTCAGAAACCAAGTTTGCTATTGATGAAATAATCACCACCTCCATTCTTGACAATTAGTACCAGCAAATTTGACTCTAGCTATACACTGCAAACTCACTAAAATCAGTATTAGGTATTCAGAAATGTTGCACAACTAAAAGTTTCTTGATTGATCTTTTAGGATTGAATCTAAAGACAGAAAAGAAAAGATGTTTCATCTAAAGACAAAGAATTTTTATTCATTTGGGGAATTTTTAAAAAAATATCTTTGTTTATGCAAAATTCTGATAAACAAAATACTTGACTGAAGCATTTTTCCCATCTCTGGTTATCAATGCCGTATCACTGAAATCTTTTATAAGCAGGTAATATTTACTTCCAGAACACCACTAACATTCTACTCTGCTGACTATTTGTATATATTATTGACAGCAATATGTGGAGAGAAGAGTAAGGTTAAAGTAGTAATCAGGTAGAATTTAGCCTGGTAATCACACCACTTCTAACACCAGTCATCCAGAAAAGAAGTTAAGGAAACTACAAAAGTCTCCTCTGAGTAGAAATTTGATTTACATTTTAGTTTCCCCTCTTTGCTAATGAAATGTACATAAACATGTGCCAATAGTAAGGACTTTTTTGTGTAGTTTTGCACTGAAATCTCCTGTGTCAACTTTTTCACATACTGAGAAAGCTCTTCTATGTTACAGACCATCTTCAGCACTATTGGGAGAAAATGCATCATAAAGGGAGGTATCAGGGGTGGACGGACTCGGCACCAGAGCAATGTGACATTGCAGCCCATAGTGGTGAAATATAAATGTTAGAGGTAGCAATGTAAAATATAGACAGTCTGTGTGGCTCTAGACTAAAGAAAAGTGTGTGTAAAACTTGTAAAAGCATTCTGCAGCTTGCTTGTGACCAGCTCTCTGGAAGAACGGCATGTTTGTACAGCTAAACTCTATAGTGGGTAATTGTCTTCCAGGTTTTTTTTTTTCCTTTTGGCTGCCAACATTTCAAGCAGATTAACAATTAAATCAATTAATATAAACTTTATGTGACTCTTCATTGGCTGTCAAGGACAACTAGGACCCACCAGAAAAAGAAGCATTTTTTATCTCAGTGTATTACAGTGAGTTGTCCTTTCAGTGAATGTTTGCTGAGGAATCATGTTTTCCTGAAGACAAAAACGAACTGGTCCCACTTCACTGACCTACATCAAGCAATTTATCTAAACATTGTAATGTAGTCATATATAAAAGTCACAGCACCTCCTTCACTGCTCAAACCATGTAGCGATTAACTTTATTCATCTATTTATTTCAACATGCTAGAAATGTCAATCATGGGGCCATATTTAAAAGTGTATCAACAGTTCCCCTTTTCAGGCAGAAAGCTTTAATTTTGTTGTACCTAGATGTAATCACAAGAGGAAATACGTCTTTAGCAATGAATGAAAATGGTTTGGATACATTAAAGGCACATATAAGTACAAAATTAAAACAAAAACTATTACCAGGACAGGATTTTATTATGAAACACTTGTCAGCGGCTTTGTATTTTAGTATTTTCATGTGGGCATACAATTGTCAGCAGTTTTCTTTCTATTTCCTTTCTCTTCTCTAGGATACTGGGCAGAGTAACAGGTGACATTTGTAGTTCTTTTCCACCTCCTATGCTGTGAAATGTTCTTGCAGATATGGCCTTGATTTCCAATGTATTCACTGACATGGAGTGTTATAAACTAGCACTTGTATACACAAGAAATGGTAAATATGGGACAGTACCAGAATAAATCCTTAAAGTACTTTTCAGTGATTTGAAACAGTAAAATAGTAAAAATAGTGAAATAGTATGTAAATCTTACTATTTCAGCTACAACACACACCAAGGCATGTACCAATATCTACCCCAGCCCTTTGATGGGAACCAGTGGCCATGCACAGCCACACTGTGTTCATTGGAGCTTGCAGAACCAAGTGCAGGATCAGGGCTTCATGTTCTCCTGGCTCGGTTTGTGCTGGGGAGTAAATTTCCTACTGCAGTCAACTGAAGAACCTGCTTATTTAAGTCAAGGAAGCAGAATCTGGCCTTTGGCAGATAGTCTTACCATTTCCCATAGAGTAAGTCATGATCTAAAGTGCACAATAAAACACACATTAAATAATAGTCATGAAGTGAATGTCATGATTGTTAGAAAGTCCAGACACAATATATCAGAGAGCAAGTGCGATGCTACACGTTCACAGTCCACGTCAGTTACTGTAGGGGTATCTTGTGCTAGCATTTGTTGGTGTTACTTCAGCAGGAGCTTGTGGCAATGGTCAGAGCAATCAGCTCAGAGAGGGGTCTGCCAGCCCTGGGCTTCGATCCTGCACCCGGTCCACACATCACACCTCAGAGTTGAGAAAGCTAAATCTCATTCACGCTGGTATTTTCTTTGGCTGGCTGGCAAAACTGGCCAAGCAGATCACCAAGGACTCTACTGGCCTTCCTAAAAGGGGCATGGCAACTTGCAGTCCCCAGTGTACTAGCAAGGTCTGAGGAGTGAGTTCATTAAGGCTGAGTCCACAGTCTTTCTGGCCCTGTCTTGTATGAAGATAACAGTGATCTCATAGGAATGGGAATAAATTAAGATCAGCAAACTTTTGTTCGATTTCAAAGTGACAGTGTCATTGATGGATGGGTGATAATGATGAAAAATGGTGGTGGCACTTTAGAGGCCCTCTGTGTCACATTCAGGCGCACTGTTAAGATTCATACATAACTAGGTAAAAATGCACTTTTTGAAATATCTAAATATATTGGTCTTTGGCCTTTGGCAAATATTACGAAGGGATATTTCTGGTCTCAGAAGTAAATAATGGATGTCTTATAACCATCAAGAAAATTCTCTGCTTTTCCCTCTTCACTTCAGATCATCTTAAGAAGAAAAGAAATGACACAAACAAGTACTGTCCAATTAAATAGACTGATGCTTTTAACATTGTTTTTTTTTTTTTTTAATCTTCTGCATTTGGAAATCATAGAGAAGAAATAGCAGCTATACAACTTCAAAGCACTTTCTAGCACTGGATGTCATTAGAGATATTTCAGCTGTTCTTCCTACTCCGACGGCTCTGGCTTTCACATGCGGCATGCTCTAAACAATAGTAAGCAGAGGATGGACAACGGTTTACTCACACAAAGTTTTCGTGTAAGTATATACCAGAAGGAATGTGCCTTACAGTTTGATTTCAAAACTCTGTGCAGCCATGGGAGCTTTGAGGCAACCAAGACACTTCACTGGTTAATGGCCTGAACGTGTTAACCATGCAGCAGGGGCAGGTGTATGCTTCAGTGGCAGAATTGCAGGGTGGCAAAGGGGCTCCAGCCTGCGTGGCTGGATACATCCTGAGCCCTTGCTCCCAGGGTCCAAAAATTACAGCATTTCAGGAGAAGCTCTTTAGCTCATGTGCTACAGAAACTGTGACACAAGAAGAGAAGTCCAGAATGACAAGGACATCATATATTCAACTTCATTTCTGTCTTAGATTGCCAGGTGTCCTGATGTAACTGGCTGTATGGTTTGTGTAAGAATATTCCCTTCCCAGACAAAACTCTCCACTGAGTATTTCAATGGCTGTTAGAAAAAAAGAGACTAATGGTCTCGTCATTACTCATACTAGGATAAGGCCAAAGCAAGTATCTGTCACTCAGCATCTTATTTTGTATCTCTCTGGCTAATAATCAAATTTTAACCCTCCTAAACATAGAATCATAGAATCATAGAATGGTTAGAGTTGGAAGGGACCTTAAAGATCATCGAGTTCCAACCCCCCTGCCATGGGCAGGGATACCTCCACTAGAGCAGGTTGCTCAAAGCCCCATCCAGCCTGGCCTTACACACTTCCAGAGATGGGGCATCCACAACTTCCCTGGGCAACCTGTTCCAGTGCTTCACCACCCTCACAGTAAAGAATTTCCTCCTAATATCTAGTCTAGATCTCCCCTCTTCCAATTTAAAACCATTACCCCTTGTCCTGTCACTACATCTCCTGACAGAGTCCCTTTCCGGCTCTCCTGTAGGCTCCCTTCAGATATTGGAAGGCTGCTATGAGGTCTCCCCTGAGTCTTCTCTTCTCCAGGCTGAACAATCCCAGCTCTCTCAGCCTGTCAACATATCAGTCTTCTTCTTTCCATAGCATTCCACTTTATCCTGTATTGCTTTACTCTGATGTGGGTATAAGACAGCTTCTTCAGTGAAAGGCAGAAGTATTAGATCCACCTGTATTCCTTCTGCTTATTCCCCAGCTCACCTCCCTCATGGGCCACACCAAGGCCCATGCTGATTCAGCAACGCACACAATGCTACACAAGGGAGCAGAGTGACAGGAATGAGATGTCCTGGTACCAAACTGGGACATTCCCTTTCCCCAGAAATGCCTGAGGCCTGATAAGTTTGCATTTCCTCTGCACAGGGATGGACTTTGCCAGCAGGATAAGCAGTTTAGCCAACTATTTGTGTTGACAAGTCTTGCCTTGTAATAGTTAATATTGTCTTGCACTGAATGCATTGTTATCAGGCCTCTAAGGTATCACATTTGATGGGCACTATTCACACTTCTCAGAACCATTATTCCAAGCTTCCTGCCAGCTCCTTAGTTTACTCAGGCTTCGTGTGTGCAAGGTTATTTTTGCAGCCACAAAGGCTGGAAATGTAAGACCTGATTCTCTGCCAGAAAGAACTGGCGCAGCCCCGCTGCCTGTGCCCTGGCTGCCTGCCTGCCTGCTGGGGCACTGCTGGGGCAGCGGACGGGCTCGGGGACAACCACGGCTGCCCCAGCTCAGCGACTCTCTCCAGCTCTGCTCACAAACCGGGAGTCAGCCAGTCCCACTGACCTGTCTCTCCTTCAGGTCCACGGTAAAACAATTCCACCAGCTTGAAAGCCATGAATTTTCTTACCCAGCTTTTTATTATCAAAATCTCCAATTTCTTTTTTTCTTTATCGTTGTAGCCAGGTGGGTGTCAGGCTCCCTCTTCACTTAGGGTCCGTGACCTAGGCTTTACTGTACTAGCAGACCTACAAGTCTGATATCCGCAGGCAAGCGACTTGCAAATGAGAATCACACAACAGCTGATAACATTTTATTGAAGGTGGGTGAATACAGGACCCAAGAAACAAAGTATCATGAGCCACAAACTGAAGGTAAGGCGGGGAAGCTAAGGAGGAGACTGTACTTCAAAGTCAGGAAATAAGGACATTCTCTCAAAACACCGGATTATGAGTATGGAAAATTACCTACAACCAGGAAAATGTGAAGCTAGTATTTTCAGGATTATATTTGTTCTAGTTTAATAGACTGTATCTGGTATATATTAAAACAGTACTAAGCAATGCTGCCGTAGTTAAAGATGGGTCAGGTTTTTTCATTGTAAACACAAATCTCAGGGCAGCCGTGTAAATCCACACCAGCATGAGGCTTGTGATATAACTGCCATGCCTGGGTGCAGTGTCTCCTCCCCTACACAAGACTATACAAACCACCTACGTTGTTTGTACGTAAAGAATAATGAGTAAAAAGAAATTTATGTGGGCTTAGTTCAAATATTACCCATTTTCCCTTTGATGAGAAAGAAAAGGACTTAAAATAGGAGTTTCAGAACAAGTTCTTTTGCTATGGAAGTTCCACTGCTTGCTATGGATGTGGATCAACTCGTTTTCATAATTATTTCCAACACGGGGTTCTGTCAGCATCTGGCATGTCAGTGGGATATTACTGGAATACACACAGAGATGGGTTTAGTCCAATGAGGATATTGGGTCCCAAAGATGCTAGTGTGGCTTTCCACTTTAAGATATGCACAGTGCAGATTATGCTGCTAAACAGTAGCAACAGATCTGTCTACACGTGGAGTTATTCCCCCAGAATCATGTTTGTATCCTCCCTATTCCAGAAAAAAAAAAGTATGTTTGATGCTGTGCTTAAGTCATTTTCACTGTAAATTAAAATAACTGAAAGGAAGAAGTTTTATTTTATAGTAAGTGAGTCCATACACAGAGTTCTTTAAATATTTTTTGCATTATAAAGTCACATCCTACCATATCTAGCTCTAAATTGCAGATAATACTGTATTTATAAAGTATACCTTCTCAGGGGATGAGAAATATTGCTTAAAACACCATCCAAATGTTGAAAATGTAATATTTACACTGGATAGGTGCCATCCTCGTCTGGCAGGCTAATGGATCAGAAAAAAATGTCTGTGAAAAGACGGCTGTGGGAGTGGCTGGGAGTCCAGCAGTTTCTTCTCCCCGCCCCCCCGCCCTTCCATTTTTGACAAAATTGTACTTCCTGGTGTTATGGTTTAAATCAGATTTTAAGAAGTCCATTATGTTGCATCTGTTTAAAATATCAAGGGGAAGCACAATTCAATAACGCTAAAGGTGGAAAAGTGCGGGCTGTGAATTAATACTGTCTCTCCTGCTTAACTAACTGCCTCTTGTGCTAAAGCATTGTTGACTCACAATTTCACATCTCCATGGTCCTAAAGAGTGTCATGAACTGTAAATAGCCTGTTGTGCCTGTGAATGTCTTCCCATGCCATTGCATCGTCCTGATCAGACTTCACTGAATTTTCACTGAATTTTTTTAGAGTTGGAAGGGACCATATAGATCATCTAGTCCAACTCCCAAGACTTGGTGGTCTTACCTACAGTAATCCAACCTTGTTGATTTTAAGTTAATATTTTAGTTGAGTTGTAGTTACAGGAAATCAAAATGTTATACAGCTATTTGTCTTTTTGGCAGTTTATACTTGCTGTTGCCATTTATATTACCTGGAGAAAAAAACAGATAACAACTCATGCAAATCATTTGTAGAAGAGCTAATTTCTATTTCTTCTAAAGCCAATTTTAAATCTCCTCCATGTGGCTGATAGAAGATATTACGACACAGTCGATGAAAACGTGGCTCCAATGAAGTCAATGAGTTTTGTGACTGACTTCAGGAGAGCCAAGATTTCATCCGTTATCTGTTTCTGTAGCATAGGGCCCAGCTGTATTACAGTAAAAAAAAAAAAAAAAAAAAGAAAAAATCCAACAACAAAAGCCTGAAGTCATTAATCAACTCAGAAAGATCTGGTTAATGTATTGCAAGATAGGCCTCTGTTGGCTGGTGCGTGCCTTTAAATTCTGCAACCACTTAAAGAAACCCTGCAAAAGAAGTGACACATGTGCATCCCCAGTCCCTGAGCCCAGACAATATCCATCCTGCCTGCTGCAAGCATCGTGGCCTGCTGGAGCTGTGCTTTTCTTCCTCGCCCTTTGAGGCCCTTCTGACAGGCAGACACTGCAAACTTCCCTGGGCAGGACTCCTGCGTCGGCCTGTCGCAGCTGGAGGTGCAAGGCACAGGGTCGGATATTGAAAGGAGCAGGGCTGAAGCTGGCTGTGAGCAGCGTGAGTTCCAGCCTCGCCCAACGCAGGGGCAGACGTTTGCCCATCGGGCCTTTATTGTGTCCGTTTAAACAGAACCTATAGTTGCCCATCGGATATTGTTTTTTTGAATTTTAGGTAACATTAACCTGATACAAAAATTCTGTTGTCAAAGTAATGCCGCATACTCAAACCCATAAATTAGAACACTAAATTTAGGAAAAGAAAAGAAGCTTCTCTCAGCACTGAATCCCGGATCCTGCACACACAAGCACGTACCCTGACTCATGCCCGTAAACCCCATGGAACAACTGGGATTGTTCACACAGTGATATTGTACACGTACTTGCTCAGGCAGAGCGCAGCACAAAATAGCAAACAGCTGATCAACCAGATGACAGAGTTAGGTTTTTAAAGAACGTATTTTAAAATAAAGGCAAGGTAGCACTGCACACCACAGCCTAAAGAGGGATTTCCTAGGAATGTTCCCAAAACCCAACAAATATTAGACTTGATCCTGAAGAGTCTTTCAGCAATGCAAACTAACTCCCCCAAACCTTCATTTCATTTAAAAACTCTTCAAAGTTATGTAGGCGTGCACACACCTTAGCCACATGTATGTGGAATTCTGTAATGCTTCGCTGACTTTTTAATTCATGTAAGTTCAAAGCTTTGATCACACTGCTGCTACACTTTCTGTTTGCATTTTTGCAGTCTTTACATTATATCTGGTGACAGAAGACTGAAAATTTAATTAGAGGGCAAAGAAAATCATTATTTAGCGTTCATTGAAAACTTGTGTATTTCCATAGATGGTTTATAGCTCAGATTTTTTTCAAATGCCGTAGACAATGTGATGTGGTCATTTTCTTCAACTTAAAAAGTACAGCTTCTTTCTATGAGCATTACTAACTGCAGTCATTACTGTATAATTACTGAAGATTTATAGAAAAATCTGAGATGGAAGAAAAGGAAAGTTTTTTGCTATTTATTCAAATGTGTTTTATTTCTGTAATTTGTCAGTAAATACATATATATGAATTACACAGTAACATCCTCATTCTTTTAATCAGAGGTGATGAACATAAGGGTATATAAAACATGACAAGTTTTGAATCAGTGAGATAAATATACATTTTATGGCTATATGGTCTGCATATGCACACAGGTCTAGCCAACTTTATGTACAAACAGAAATACCTATTTTTAGAAGCTAGTCTTAATTTAAGCCAGTCCAGCTAAAGCAAGAACTACTTTACAGTATAGCTACAACTTTCCCATTAATTCAGACGGCTCAAAATAAAGCACAATACTGTTTATGTTTTTCTTTGTAACCCTACCTTAATACTCAGTGTATAGATCCAAAAATTACTACAGCGCAGCTTTACAGAGTTGTTAGAATTTCCACTAAAAATAACCTCATGGTTATTTTTTTTTCCCATTAGTGAGAAACAAAGCTCTTTGTTCCCGCTCATATACTGTGTATCTTTAAGCCAGTTTTCCCCTACAGGTCTCCCACTGCCTGTTCCCCGGCGGGGCTGCTCCGGCCGCACTTTTGCCCCACTTTTACAGCGGGCGCCAGCCCGGGCTCAAAGACAAGCCGGGCTTGGGCAGCAAGTCACTATTTTTCAGTACAGTAGTTGGCCTTGAACATCAGCCTTGCCACATGAGAACTAGTTATCCTCTTCACCTGAATAAAACGAAACTTGAAATATTTTCTACCCAGAAATCTGAAGTAAATTTCCTTGGTTTATTACTATTTTGCCCTCCCCGCTCTCCCCCCGCCTTGAGTTTCGGGCGGCTTTGCCAAGCGGCTCCCTGTGACGGGAGGGCGGTCTCTTCCTTCCCGGCCGACCGCAGGTAAATCCCACAGGACGAACATCCCGAGGGAGGCAGCGATGCCACGAGAACCTGGCATCGCCGCCTCACCCGCTTCCTCAGCGCCCGGAACCCACCACCGGGCACCGCCGGCGAGACCGCCAGCCCGGATAGAAGCGGTGTGCCGTCCTCGGAGCACCGGCAGCCGGCACGGAGCGGCACGGCACGGCACGGGGGGAGTGCGACGAGCGGCGGCGGCCCGTCCCGTCGTGTCCTCCCGTCCCGCCGTGTCCCCCCGCCCCGCCGCGGTTGTGTGCGGCGGCGTCGGTCCCCGTCCCCGCCGCGCCTTCTCCCTGCGCAGCACCGACGGCAATGCAAAAGGCTGAACTTACTTGGCTCCTGCGGCGGGCCCCCGGAGCCAGGGAGGGCCAGTACTCTCTGCCGCCTGGCCCCCGGCGCGGCACCCCCTGCCCCTCCGCCGGGACGGTGGCGGGAGCGGCGCAGCCGAAGCCGCCGGGGTCCCGCTTCGCCGCTGCCTGCCCCGCCAGGCGCCTTCCAGCCCGGCTCTACCCGCATTGTTTTCCCTTTTTTTTTTTTTTTTTTCCAAAATCCCTGTAAATGGCTCATTTCTGCGATTGGGGGGGAGGGGGGGGGTCGCTCCCGGCGGCCTGCGGGGCCGCTGCGGGGGTCGCAGCGCGGCGCGGGGTCCCGCCGCATTCCCGCTCCCACAGCGCCGCCTGGCGGCCGCCCCCCGCCCCCGCCGCGCTCCCGCCGCACCCCCGCCGCGCCCCGCGCCCCGGGCCCGCCCGCAGCCCGCCCGGCCGTTCATCCCCGCCGGTAACACGCACGGATCGCCATAAACTAAACCCCCGTGACCCATATTTAGTTCAAGTGCAATCTTTCTTTCTTTTTTTTTTTTTTCCCATTTTTTTTCTCTTTTTTTTTTTCTGGATCCTCTTTTAAACCCACTCCACACTGCCGCGCTGTCTATTACATGCTAATTTAATTTTACTATGGACGATATTTTCAGCATTTGCTGAGGACAGTAAATTTTGTAGTTTATGTTATTTCACTTTTTATGACTTTTTAACACTTAATAAAATTTTATTAGAGCACTTTTGTGTTTACAAGGCCACAAAACTCTTGGCAGGTTGTCAGAAGTCCTTTTTATTATGATCCTACTGATATACTGCGAGTAATGAAATAATCATGTCCAGAAATGTATCAAAGGCCAGAGGGATTATCCAATTTAATGGCTCTACAGATGCGCTGTGAGGGATACGGACAGGCAACGCGTCGACAGGCTAAAAAGCGTGTGCGAGGAGGAGGGAGACCTGCTTAATTTCTTTCCCATTGCAGGCTGGTTCTGTGCTGTCCTAAAGGCTCTGGGCTTGGTCATGTGATGCCGGGCGGCTTCAAGAAAAAGGGGTTTATTCTGTTGCAAAAAAGCTCTTTTCTTTTTATTCTTCTTAGGTGCACATCTAGCGCTGATGTGCTTGCTCTGGTGCTTCTACTGCTTGTGACATTCATTAAAATACGACTTACTGGAACACACCCAATGTCATCGTGCCATTGTGCGGCAAACAGTGGCTTTGGGCGTTAGGATTCGGTCTCACAGCCAAAAAAAAAAATAAATAGCAAAAAGAAAGACCAAAATAAACAAACATAAATAAAAAAATCAGAGGCAGAACAAGCTGGTGAGATCAAATATAAGCGAGATATTTTACAGTATTCTGTGAAATGACTGCTTTTTGCTTTTGTCTTTGCACGGGTAGGGTTGCGAGAGTGCTCTCGGCTGTGCGCCTGCCTTCGTTCCACAATGGGCTGTTTTTCTGCGCTGCTGTCGGTGCTATAGCCTGAGATACTGCAGCTGTTTTTAAGGTCATTTCCTTTTATTTTAAATAATTGTTCATTTAACATATGTTGTTAAACTCATTCTTGCGTCAAAAGGAGGCGATTATACTTCCTGACCCTGAAAGCAAGGTGGGTGGCTTTGTTTTATAATTAAATTTGCTGTGTTCAATTTCATATTTTTCTTTCTCTGTTGTTTCCGAAAGGGCATGCCAAAAAAGATAAAAGGCAGCAACACCAGGAACACTTCAGTGCCAGTCTTGTCTCTTTAACACACATTGTTCCAACTTTTAAGCTTCACAGGGATACCAGAAAGATATTATTTCATCATTTTACAATTAATTATTTAATTCACTGTTATTTAAAACCTGCTCCATTAAAGTCCACAACAAGAATGTATTTCACAATTGCCAAAGTAGAAGGAAGACTTTTTTCTTCCAGCACAAACATATGTAGCATATTCCAAGGTATCTCGTGATACTGCCAGTAAGAATTTCTTTTAAAGAAAACAGGTACTATCTGTGCATTTTAAAAATCTATTTCAATAATTGGAAAGACTTTACAAACAGACCTGAAGACAAGGTTAGAAGTGATCAAAGAATTTATCTTCAAAATCATGACAATGTATTAGCGGACCACATGTTGGTGTATTTATTCATATTGTGAATCTGTCTCACCTTGGAAGAGTGCCTCCAAAATCAATGGGGCTTCTGGAGGAGTTAAAATAACGTACAGTGTTAGTAAATACACCAGAACCTGGCCCAGGAGAAGTAATATAAATCATTAAATGCAGTTTAGCTCCAGGACAGAAGTTTTGTTTTTCCAGAACAATATCATCTACTGTAAATCATATGTTTGCAGGTCAAGGTCAATTTAAACTTCTTAAACCTTTAGCAGCCATCAAACTGGAAACTGCAGGATGAAATGATGTGATGAAAGAAGTGATGGACTGGAAACTGTTAACCTTGGAAGAGGAACGTTTGCTATTGCTCTTTGGAGAGAAAGAGCAAACTTAGAAATGCCTTCAGTATAAATATGCAAACATGACACAGATTGTTTAATCAATGAAGCATCTAACTAATTTAACCCTTTCTTCAGGGCTTAACTTTTTTCCTGGAATATCAGAGAAGGCCTGAGGAAGAAAGTTTGCCATTCCCACCATCATGGAAACAGAAACAGAGAGGCAGGATTCAGTAACTGGACCTGGGCTGGCGCCTAGGTGAGGTGTGCAAGGCTGGCAAGAGTGCACTGGCTGAAAGAGGACAACCTCTGTGGAATAATTTAAGGGAGCAGCATGACTAGGGATGGCCCTGTCCCCAGCGTGCATAAATGCCAGCCCCGGGAGAGGTGCCTCTGACCCCAGTGGGCACCATCAGGTCAGTTATGTGGGGAGGGAAATTCCCCTCCACCAAGGATGGCCAGAAGATGCTATTAGAGACACGGGGAACGTGGGTCCAGGGAGAAATCTGTGGACACTGTTAGTGTATTTACACATAATGCCTGTTTGTGGCCCAGTTATTCTCTTTAATAGGCCACCAAGCAGGTGCACTAGTGAAATGCACCATACTCCCGGCACACAGTACATTGCCAAACCTACTGATGCTCTGGCGAAAATAAGAAGATGCATATTAATCATTTTCATGGATCAAATCCTACACCTATTCAAGTCAGCGGAACCTGTTCCGTTGTCCACAATGAAACTAAAAGTCCAGTCATGATTAATTAGTTATTAACAGGCATTTACCTATGAGCTTAGTAATGACTTTGTATTATCAAAAGCATAAAGCTGGACTACGGTATGCTATAGACTGATGGAATGAATAATTGTAGTTTAACAATTTATCATTTGTATACTTACATGCAACAGGCCAACAGTCTTTTTTTATAAAACAACTATGAAAACAATAAATTATGAAAATCAATCCAGATGTCTATAATTAAAGAAGACAAGATGTTCTGTGGGAGCCATTTGGGTTTTAGCCACAGAACTCGTATGGATTAGGATGGGATTTGTGCAGGTAAATCCCATTCAAATGTCTGAAAACAAAGTTAGGGTTGATTATGAACCCACAAAGCCAAGTACACCCCCTTCTGAAATCTGTTAAAGGGACTTCAATCAAGTCTTTAATTTTCTTTCTGCAAAAGAAGTGATAGATACTTTTCCAGGGCTGTTTGTTACATTTATTTTTTGGTTGGCAAATCATTTGCTTGCTGAAAGCTGCTATTTCACAAACCAGAAGAAAATGTAACAAAAAATATGGGTCCCTCAAAGCAATGAAAATATTTCAGGGGCTTGGTTACTATTACTTGAGAAGGAAGGCCTGGCTCCTATACATTAGATATTAATATACTCTCCTGATATTCAGGAGACCATAAGCCAATCTCTTCTCTGTAGATTCAAGGATAGATTGGAGCCCACATCTGTCACCTCCCAAATGAGTACCTAATGCCTAGGTGATGGGATCTTCAAGAAAGATCTTCCAGTGAGGGCACTCCAGAGAGCTCAAGGGAAGAGAGAAAATAACAGCAAAGTTTAATTAACCTGTCTCATGAATTTTTATTAAAATTCCTGAAGTTTGTGGCTTGGAAGTGGGGCTGGAGCTCCCAACTAGGTCATCAAATTGAAAAAACCCCACATTCCTAACAAAATTCTAGCCTTTTCTTTCCCATGTAGTCATCCACTACAGTGATTAGTATACTGCAGATGTATAAAAGGATGAAAGTACATGAAGATAATGATATAAACTTAAAGTATATAAAAATAAGACAGTTGAAATGCTACCTGCATTGCAGTTTTATAATAGTTTAATGGACATACGCCAATGAGCATTGCGCCTCTGTGTCCAAACTGATAGATGTACCCCATAAAAGCTTTCCTCAGAAGAAAGTCAGATAAGTGAAACTCAGTAGAAAAATAGCTGTACTTTCTGCAGCTATAGATTATTCAATCAATGAAACTCCTATCTAACTCAATACTACCCACGTCCTTGGATTTTCTTTCTGAACTCTAATCTGAAGTACAAACTGCTCCCAAATTCCTCTGATGAGTATGGTAATTTTGAAAGTCCAGAAACCCTTCCTGGGGAGTAAGCAGTAGCTCCAGACAATGGGTTTTATGGCTGAGACCAGAAAGGGATAGCATTTACAGTTCTCAAGGCGGATCCTGGGATTTTCTATCTTGCTTAGGAACACAGTTATAATTTATAAAGCGAAGTCATTTAAGTGCTTAAGATGAGTGGTAGTTATGGAATCATTTCACGTTCTGTATTATTTTGGCTTAGTCCCATTTTTCTTTTCTGTTATTTGCACTACATATATATCTATCTATCTCATTACTAGTTCTCAAGAAAATGTTAACATTTCTTTACTGTCTGTTTTCTGGTAACTTATGGAGACAACTTTATTAACGGTAACCATAGTAATACAGAAACAGAGTCTAACATGACCGCCCTGAAACAACCAATTCAGAATAACTACAAGGAACTTGACGTGCAAGAGGAATTATAAACAGCAAACCCAGCTGCAGAACTTCCCATCTTATACTGGAAAGTCCTACCAAACTGCTCCATTCATCCTGCTGAACATTTAGGGATTAGGGGCTGTTTTGCTGTTTAACACCCCTGTAGCTGCCCTATGTATTCTGCGTGTGAGGCACCAGCACGAGGAACAAACATGGCAAGGGCACTCCCAGAGCTGGGAAGCCTCTGGCTGCCCAAGAGCTGCTTGGTTACTACTGCAGGACAGCACCTTGCAATGTGCTGAGTACAGAATTATCTTCATAACCATTTTCCACAGGAGAAACTGAGGCACTCGGCTTGACAGTATTTAGGTCCCTTGGGAAATCCCACTCGGTGCTCTGTTCTCACAGCCTCTGCATGGCTTCGGTTTTCATCCTTACCTGCCTAAAATAGCCTTGTGAGTTTAAATGATATCTCCAAGGCTTCACAGATTTGAATGGCAAAGGAGAAAGGTGACTTCATACCCCTCAGGTTACCAGCCTAGCCCTTAAGCACAGTAGGTGAGGTGGCATGAAATCTCCTACAGCAAATTGCCCTTTCTGTGTAAAATGCGGCATGGCAGGGAACGAGCCTCTGCGGGGAGGGTACGTAACACACAGGTCTCATGGGCAAGGGTGTGCCAGGAGCAGCTACAGCAGAGGGATTAAACTGGGGTGTCATGCGTGGTCCAGCATGGTACAGGCACCAGGGAGCTCAGGAGATTTCAGGAGCAGCACCTGCACAGCAGCTGGCACATGGGAAAGCCTGGGCAAATGGCTGTCCTCTTCCTTGTGCTCTGTTATTCTTCGGGTGGCTGGGGACAGTGGAAATTTTAGGCATCATCTTTTTGACCCAAATCTCTCAGACCATGTTGGCTTCTCCCTCCTTCCTTGCAACTGTCCCAGCCACACTGCTGGGATAGTTGGCAGGGGAGAGGGAAGGCTGATACTACTTGAGGCTTTTTTCTCTCTCTTGATCTGTGTGCATTGCTTTCCTGATGCACTCTGAGGCTAGTGTGAGGAGATATTTATATCTCCCATATCGATGAGAATTACCAGGATCTTAAAATGCCATTTAGAAGTGCTGTAACAATGAATATGTTACACCAGCAGTAGCTCTTTAAAAGTTTCTTATGTAAATAAAGATTGTCTCCAGGTAAAGTCACATACATAATATTACACCATAATCATTAGCTTTAAAAACTTTTACAAACAAAATAAAATTCAACAGATCAAAATGGATTTGGGCTATGTGACCATTCAAAACTTATTAAAATGACAAACTTGAAGAAGAGGGTGGAATGCTTAAAACTCAGCACTGTTTCATGTGCTAGTTTGATTTAAAGAAGACTCCAGAGGATTTCTTGAGCCTCTCACGAATCATTCTGCAGACTTCAATCCTGGCCAAAATATGGCCATCACTAGGTCCCAGGTCCCTCCCTCTATGTGATCTGGCTTTTCACAGAAGATTCAAACCTGACAGCCTTTCCTCTCACACCCATACTCTTGGCAACTCTTTATTTTCCCTGGGGAATTCTAGGGCCTTCATTTTCTCTCACACATAAAAAAAGATGTGGTTTGCAATGCTTTAACACTTCTACTAATGCAGCGGTTTCTTGGTGCAGAGCATAAGCTTGGGGCTTTTCCTCTTGGCATGAAGGTGTGCTAGGGCATGTCTGCCCCGCAGCCTGTGGTGAGCTGCAGCAGTGCCTGAGCTGGTGCTCCGCTGTCCAGCCTTGCTGCCTTCACAGTGAAAACTGTCACTTTAACTGGGTGAACATGGACATGGGGTACCTCAAACTTTCACAGAACCTTCAGTGAAAAACTGCGTTTCTAGTTTCCCAGGCTGTGCACGCATCCTAGCTCAAGTCTCTCATGCCCTAGGGGTAAGAACAATATCTTTTTGCAAAATTATTGCCCTAAAGCGAAACGTTTACAGCAGTATGCATTGAACGGGTCAACCGCAGTAGAGCCCCAAATGGTGATGTCCAAACAAGCAGCACGCCTTGAGGGAACGGGAGTCAAGCAGGAGGGGCAGAGAGCCAATGAGGGTATGGAAGTTCCAAAGAAAGGTTGTGGTTATCCTTCACCAGAAAGTCCATAAAGTTTGGCTTAAGGAATGGGCAAGGGTCTGGTCAGTTTTCAGACTCGTTGAAATGAGTCTTCTATGAATAAAAGTTTTGGCAATTCATCCGGCAGGACAACTTTGCACATCAGGTTGCTGTGATTTAAGTGACATCCTTTTTATCACAATGACATTGAACCAACCTGAAAAATGTTTCAAGATACTAAATCCTTCAAGCTTGATATTTGGAATGGGGTCCTCTTTCAAAATTGGAATTTTCCCATCACTGATGACATCTTCGTATTATGGAGTCCCTTATCTTTCATTCTAATGATATTGCATAGACCTGTCTTTGTGACACACTGAAGACCTGTGATAAAGTGATGCAGTGAATTTTCTCATTGGGATGGAAGAAAAAGATGTCTCCTGGACAGCTTCTGTTCTGTTTTTTTTTTTTTAATATAAAGTCTACAAAATCCCATTACAAAACAGAAGATAATTCAAAGCAGATAAAATTTTTATCAGTAAGATATTTTTAAAAGATAATAACAATATCACAGGAAGAAGGTGATGATAAAGGCAAATAAAATACAACATGTATTTGTAAAGTGTCTGAAAAATTAGCTTATGTTTTGACCACATTATTTGCATATCTTCACTGCTTCAAATTGTTACCCTCTAAACAGTCTTCAGCCATTTCCCTGTATGCTAATGTTGTGATATGGTGAATATATGTCAGTTTAACACCGCTTTCTTTTAAAAATATCACCCGAGCCTGGTAGGACCTGATCCACTGCCCAGGGAAAATCAATGAAAGCTTTACAGGTACTTCTAAAGTCTTTGAGTTGGTTGGTCTCATAGTGAATGTTAGTAAAGGATATGGAGATAAGTGATTTCTGCTGATTTCCCAAAAGCTTTGTACAATTTTCAGTGTACTCCCACATAAGCCTGTGCTCATTAAGTCTAAAAAGATACATAAAATAGGATGCTGTGTAAAGAGAGGAAAATCTCTAAAAATTCCTACAAGTGGTATAAGAAACATACTTTGACATCAAAGCAGTGCCTCATATGCATAATAATTCATTCAGAGTGTGGAGACAAGAGGGTCCATTTTTAGTGTCAGTCCATTTAAAAATGTTTCCAGTAGGTTATACACCTGGGGGCAACACCCCGTGTTACAGAACTTGCTGCAAATGTTGCAGACATATACTTTAATCAAAATATCAAGTAGCTTTCACTATGGTCCAGTTAACCTTTGTAAACTAAACAGTTACTTACAGGACTTTTCTCACAAGACGAACTTCTGGCAGTGGATATATAAACACACTTTGTGGGCTGAGTCCTTTTCCACTAACACACTTTGGTTTTGGCACAGTAAAAAATAAGAGAGGGGAGGGTGGAAGGGTCAGCCGCTTCCCGACATCTAAAATCTTTATCAGTACCAGCAACCCCTCGGCTGGTGTCAGTGATTTGTGGTATTGTTGTTTATCTGTGTATCACTCACTCGGACGCACTGTTTAGATCCAAAGGTCTCAAGACCATTTGCAATCTCTTCTAGGCATGCTGTACCAGACAGGGCAGACATCTGGCTGTCAGTTATAATTGCATCCTGCACTAGAAGTTGTTTTTAAATACTCCTGGTTCCCTTTGAATGCGGAACTGTGATGCACAACAGTTTCAAGCCATTACTGCAAGAGGCAAAGTCAATCCATGGCTTTAGCCCAGTTTGAAACAAGATTTATGAGAGATGGTGGGGAGGGGGGCCATTTTACAAAAGGGTGGCTGTTTGAGCCTGCTTGGATTTTAATGATACAGCAGTTTCCTTTCCAGCCCGTACAACTTATTCTTTGAACGCTGACAGAAATAGTGCATCAGAAAAGTATATTTGTGGTGTTGCCATGTTTACTGTTTCCTGTTGTCTTTCTTTGGAAGTATTTTAACAGAAATTAGGACTTCACATAAAAACCCTACAGGGTCTGGGATGAAAGGATTTACTATTAGCTTTCCTTCTCACTCTAACATGGTGGACTGTGATTTAAACCCTACAGACCCATGACAGGATATGATGCCAATTAAAAGCATGAAACCTAATTTTTTGACAGAATAATCACATAATCCCCTTTCTATTATCTGACTAAAGGGTTATTGACAGCACCTTTATTTCTCAGCCCAAATCTTGGATTTATTAGGCTAACAAACTGCTCTTGTTTAAGTTATATAGGCCAATGAATATTGTTGAATGTCCAGGCGCAGGACTGCATTCAATATTGCAAAGGGATGTTTTTCCCCTGGTAATTGTCACACTGGGTCAAGAATGCGCAGAAATGTAAGTGGACAGCTGGTTTTGGTTGAAAGTAGAGTTCTGATTTGCTGTTTAATACCAAATCAATTATAAAGTAATTTAATAACAAATCTTATAAAGCGAGACATTACAGCGAAAAATTCAGCTGGAGTCTCTTCTGAGCTCTGAATTCAGTTTGCATGGAATATATACGAAGTTTGATAGAAAAATATTACTGGATTAGAGACAAGAAAGAGGGTAAATTCTGCCTCTCTAAGTTGCCAGTCATGTCGCTGCTTGAGCCCAATATGTGATCTCTATTGTGTTGTCAAGGCAAGACTTTTCATAAGACAGAACATGCTGATGCACTGTTGGAAATGATCTGTGCCTCTCCCCAGCTTTGACACCTGGTCTGACACCAGTGAAGAGTCCAGAGGCCAATATTTGCCATTTCAGTTCAGCCCCTTGTGGACTGCTATCTATATTACATATGGGTTTTTCACAGAAATATTTCACATTTACACAGATTTTGTGCAGCAATGTCTGAAATGGGAAGGAATCTCTCTCTCTCTGTCACATACACGCTCACATAAATTGGAGCCTGCAATTTCCCTAATCACTAAAATCCCTTCTCCCCACGTGTAAGTTGTTAACCTTCATTACATCCCCAAGGGGACGTACACTAAGCAGAGGCCTGTTAAAATGAAAATAACCATCCCTCCAAATTGCCAAATCATCATATTAAAAAGTCCCCTTCTTATAAAGCAAGGTTCATCATTTGCAGTGCCAGGCTAATTCCTGCTCAGAGTTGAATGTAATTATTTCTGCTACATACGTTTATTTTTTAAAATACTTCATTGCTTTCTGCAGCATCACAACAGCACATACTATGCGAAATCTTCCTAAAGTTACAAGTTTTAAGATGAAGATACACCTTACAGTTATTAGAAAATTCATATGGAGACTGCTTTCACATGTATACATACATTGTTTTCTTTGAGCTTCAAGGTTAATTTTTACCCTGTGTGTTTTCCAGATGCACACAGGATTTTTCCCTCATTTCCTGTCTCATTCCTAATCTAAAATCTATTGCCATTTCATAATAATTAAAAAAAGAGCTGGGCTGTTGAGTGAGCAGAGGAACTCTGGTGCTGAGTCGAGTGTGCTAGCCCTTCTGAACCACCATTTTACCGCTGTTGCACGTGGACTGCAAAATGGTGGTTCCTATGATTTTGATGAACAGGGACCTGCAATACACTCGTCGTGCGGTCATGAAAAATGCCCTCGCCCCGGCTAAAAAAAGGCTGGCCTCTCTCGCTGGGCTTGCCTTTGTGCCTCTCTCTCTGTGCTTTCACAGCCCCCGGTCGCCTCAGGACGGCCCGTAATTCCTCTGTGAAATCTACAAAGCCACTAAATACTGATTTCTAATTTAAAGTTCCTCGGGAGTAGCCGCACTGCTGTGTGCATGACATACAACCCCAAATGGTAAGAGGACAAAATCACAATAATTTTGTGTCTTGTGTGTTTATTAATAGAGGACCAAATGTCACACAGGCAGTAGTCCCACAACCAGTTTGTATGGAGAATGAATGTTTTGCTCATGAATAAATGGTCCCTCCAGATCAAGGTTGAGGTCATTGGCAAGATCTAGGTGTTAGCTCATTCTAAAACTATGTGCATATGCGAATAAAGGAGTTAATACTTGGACTGTCAGTATCTCACTTTCGTAAGAGATGTGTTCAGCCTAATTTTCTTTTAATAGTTGGATACAAACAGTTTACCCCACACTTCAGTGTACATACGTTGCTGGCAAAACAGCAGCCAAAGCAGGCAGTGACCTTGGGCTACCACTAGCTAGGTATCAAAGAGCACCACAAAAGAGGGTTAGGAAAATGCTAACGAAATGGAAATTGCCTGTGATTACCCGCAGCAGGATGAGCATCCTCCTTTGCGTGTGAAGAATAATTTCCTTTCACCCAGGTACGCAGATACTGTAGTGTGTTTAGAGAGAGCAGCTTCACAGCGTGCCGGTAACCACAGATGATAGACAAATATGCTAGCATTTGAGAATCCATGTGTAGTTTCTCCCCAGATAAAATAGATCCACACCAACAGTATTTATGGTCTATACAACAATATTATTTTTCTCTCTTTGGTTTGCAAGGGTTGTAAACAGAAAAAAAAATGGCTAAGCTATTAAATCTAGGAATAACAAGGCTCTTAAAACCAGGTTTATTGTACCGGGGTAGGTAAAAACTTGACGTTTTTTGATCTGCGGGTGCTAAATATCCTGTCTGCGCCAGGATTCCTGCTCGGATGTTATTTATCTCTCGGAATCTTGGGGGAAGGTGGGGGGTGGGGGGGTAGGAAGGAGCGGACAGATGTCCTTTAACTGCGGGCACCACCTGGCGGCTGGCGCCGGGCGGGCCGGGACCGGGAGCGGGGCCGGGAGCCGGGCAGGGGCTCGGGCTCCCCCGCGGGTCCCCGCCGCCGGCAGCCCCCGCGCGGGTGGAGGCGGGCTTGTATTTTGACGAAAATGAAATTAAACGGTCCCTAGAGTTTTGGTTTTACTGACTTTTAAGCGCTCGAGCCAAGTGTTATCCAATTTTTCCCGTACAATCTGTTTGGAGAGCTAGCAGTGCATTTCAAAATGGCTTATTTTGATGACATGGTCATAATTCTAAATAATTTGATTTCCAAATATATACATCATATTGTGGCCTTGCCAGAAAATCGTTCTATTGAAAGACTTCTGTCTTTAGATTTAGACTAAATAAAGGACAAGTGATTACATGATCTAGACACCTTTCTGGGGGAAGTGGGTTGGGAGTGGTGGTGTTTACTGCTGTTTGTTTGCTAGAAAAAAGCTAAACAAAGAAAATATTTTCCAAACCCCAAAGCTTCTTTCTGGGGGTCGTGAACTGGAGACATTGCGGGTACTGTCAAAAAATCTAAAGAGGAAATGAAAAATAGCACTTGCTCCTTTTGAATGCGTGCGTGTGTTTTCTTTTCTTGATGGCTGGAGAAGATTGCATTCTAACAAGGTTTCTCAGTGCATTAGAAAATGCAGAAATATGTCATAATTCCTTGGGTACTTCAAACTTAAAAATCAGAGAGCACATTTAACATACAAGAACTCTTGTGTATGTGTATTAGTTTATAGCTGCAAAGCAGAACTTCCATGTATATATGTATGTATGGTGGAATTTAAATCTTCAGCCTCCAATAAAATTGTATTCTGTAATAAAACTGCTGCACCTTGACTCCAGACTACACTGAATCCCAAATTAAACACCCCATTTACTCTACTGTAACAAGCAGGAAGGTTTGCTACAGTGAACACTATTACAGACAGGAAAGGCATATTATCATTCTCTTTACCTTCTGTACATATGATAGCAACACCTAAACAGCCCCTGTGGGTCATATTTTTCTCTAGTTCCTGGCTTGTCTTACAAGAAACAATTGATGAAGGGAAAAGGTGGATTGAAATGTGATATTTAATTTCGCATCTCTCCCTTAATTATTTAGCTAGCTGGACAGACAGCTCCAGCAGTTTAAAAGCAAGCAGGTAGCGTATTTTACTACAAAATGTCTTCCTGGATTTCATGAATAACTCAGTGTCATAAACAGAAACAGCTGGCATGCTGAAGGCTGTGTAGATTTCTTTATGCATTATATATAATGTAGATACTTCCCACATAATGCACACGAACTATCTGCTTCATATCAATGTTTGTAGCCCACAAATACAATAAATAATATACCAGGGATATAAAATTAGGGGCTTAAACTTGTTAATTCAGGTTACATATTAAAATGCCATTGTTTAGTGGCCATTTGTCTATTGTTTAAAGGTCTAACTATTTCAGAGGCATACTGTTCTTAGGTGCTAATTTTCCTATCTTTCTCTATGAGAGTCATTATAGAATTTTGATGTTTTTGTTGTGGTTATTAAACTAGAAATTGGAGTTCACTGAGGGTAACAGGAGGCGAGAAAGACTGTTAATGCTGCTTTGTCACGTCAGGCGAAGCGCAGGCGAGCCCAGCACACTGTGTCTGGGGCTGGGCTAAGGCTTTCAGCTGTGATCTGAGGGGAGCTACCCTCTAGTGGACTGATGGTGAATTTTATTCCTCTTTTCATCCCCCATCCTGGTCGTCATTTATTAAATACAAGGTACCTTCTCTAAGAATATTCTTGGCTATTAACCTTCATGCATGAGACAGGAGCTGAAAGTTAATAAAGAAAGTATTTCTAATCAACTGTGGTGATGTGAGGCATGGAGAAGTCATACTACTAAGCCAAGAATGTGAATCCCCAGGCCTCTCACAGCTGAGGTTAATCTGAAAGGAGTTACAAGTTTGAAGTTGTTTTAGATCAGATGTCTAAGGCAAAAAAGGAGGGCTCCATTCCCAGACATCTGATCTAAACCCTTTGAGCCTTGGGAGTTTTGACTCCAGATGCAGGTTCCAGCTCTGCAGATGATCCTTATCTTTAATGGGACCAACTCAAACAACCACACATAGATTTGTTGCCATTGCAAAGGACCCAAAGAAAGAAACTGGCTCTAAGCCCGTAGCTTTGGGGCAATTCTATCCTTGAGCACGAGTAGTCTGAGTTTGGCTCACCTCTGTTTAAAAGTGGAGTAACCTAAGAAAAAATAAAACAGGCCAGAGAGTTGGAAGGATGAAGAATAAAGGATGTGATTGAATTAGAAGTTTTTCTGGGCCCATGCAGGGCGTTGTGTGTAGCATTGCTGGGCTAGAGACTCTATTAGCATCTACTGTAAGTTTTGTTCCAAGGGATCAGATTTCTGGAGCCTGAGACCAGTTACGATACATCAGAGGAAGCCTCGTAATAGGAAGCTTTATTGCCTTCTGCTAAGTGAGCCAAAAGTCAGGGGCTTTCCCTTGTAAGCATAAGGCTGGGAAGGGGGGAAGGGGAGGTGGGAGGGCTTTTTTTTCTTTTTGCCTGATGTGTTTCATCCTTCCCCACCTCCAACATCAAAGTGTTTGCTAGGGCAAGTCAGCCCTGTGATTCTGGAGCTGTGTATTTCCCTTCTCCCAGTAGTTTCCATGCCCATTTCCTATGCCCCAGCTGCCAGAGCACTAACCCTCTGCTGCTTTAATCACTCCATTAATCAAGCCTTTGCAGTGATCAGCACACTAGCTCTCACTGCCACAAGGAAGCCTGTTACTTCTTCAGGACACATAATCTCCCACTAGCCCTCCAAGGGTTTTTACTCAACTGAGCCATATTGCTCCACCAGCTAAAAAGGGTATTTCACTTCATTTTGAATTAGCTGTGTTTTTAACATAATGTAGCTCACATAAGGCACAATGCAAGAATAGTTCTTGTATTTTGGGCACTACGAAGGTGAAAATACATACTTAGCCATTTTGTATCTAAGCTTCACAGGCACTGTGGTTTTGTTAAACAGACTAACACTGCCATCAAACCAAAGATCAGCAGATACAAACAGATCATTTCTGCTGGCTCCTAGAGAGCCATGATTGCATCCCCATGGGCACAGAGCGGGGGGGCTGTCACATACAAAGGCATGTGTATAGACAGTCTCCAGTCCAGTCAGAGCAGTTTATTAACTACTATTTTGTACTGGGTAGTGCCAAAAGATGGCAGATCCTATTATGCTAGGAGACTTTGAAAAATTTAAAATGTAGCCATAAAACAAAAGATCACAGTAAAGCCACAGACAGAGCAAAAATAAATGAAAGGAAAGCTTAGTAACCTTCAGTGGCCTCTCACACTTCTGACTCTTGCGAGGGGAACAGTGTAGTGCTTAAAAATTATTTTGCAGTGTCTTTTGACTGGGCACTGTGCTGACTTGCAGGATGGGGATGTCATTTCCGAAGGTTAAGGGGAAGCGGGGAGAGTCCTGTGTGCTCAGGGAAGGTGCAGCTCCTGCCTGGAGTGAGGTGAGGCAAGGCTTGTCCCCCGGTAGCTCTGCCTGCTTTTGCTAGGAAACCTCTCTTCCCACGCATCTGTCCCCCAGCACGCCCTGCCTTTTCCTGAGCCATCCATTTCTGAAGCCAGGAAAATCAGGGAAAGGAAAGGAGGAAAAAAACCCCAGAGCTGCACTAGAAAGTACTCACATCACTACCACCATCATTCCAGCAATACGTGAGAGCAAAGGCACAAGGGCGGGATGTGAAAATAGCGGCAGAGGGGAAATGAGCTCGGAGTTTGAGAATCCCAGCCTGCTGGGAAGGACAAAATCCTTCCAATTGTGGCAAAAGGTTCAGCAAAGAGCAGTGTCTGAAGGAGCGGAGACTGAAAGAAGTGAGGCCAGTCTGCTGACCACAGTGGGGGGCATAGAAAGCAAGCATATAAGCATCGGCTTTGAGTCTTTAAGCATAAGCACATCCTAAAATTTTCAATGTCCAGTTTATATAGCTGTTCATTCCCTTCCCAGATCCTTCCCAGATCCAGATCTGAATTCTGCAGCTTGGGCAATTTGTGGCCACTGTGAGCAAAGCAGATCTCTCACATGAACGCACACACGCACAAACCCCCTCACACTCCTGGGGTGGGCGTCTGCAAAAATATCAGTAGCAAATAGAAATGATAACACCTAGAATGGTTTCCAAATACAAACACGGATGCAGTACAATCAGCACAATACTTTCGCAGAATCATTTCACTGAAGTATGTACTTTTCTATCTGCTGTGACTGCATGTTTAAGCTTTTCTTCCTGTATATTAATGCTTGTTTTCCCATTTAAGTTCTCTAGCTTCCACTTCGTAAACGTGCATCAAATCCAAATGACATGTTTGCATGTGTATACTCAATGAACAACACAAATTATTTATCCCTTGGGATAAAGGACTTGAAAATACAGATGGTCTTGATACAGTCTGATAAGAATGTAAACAGGAAAATATCTTTGTTGACTTATTTCTTAGTAATCAGTAATAATTAGTTATTGTCTAGGGATGAATTATATTATTTCATAAACCTTGCAACAAACAATAGCTAAATGAAATCAACTTTGATTTTCTTAGGATTACTAAAGATAACATCAGATAACTTCCTTAGCAAAGTAACAAAAGCCCCTGCTCCATTTTTCATTGTTTTTTTTGGTCTATGTCAAATTCAAAGGCAAAAATCAAGATCACAAAAAGTGCCCCAGAATTTTATCTTGCCCCTCACTTCTATGGTTTTGCAACTGAGTTATTTTATTTTATTTTTTAGATTGTGCTTTTGCATTCTTCAAATTACCACCCTCATCAAATGTCAATATTAAATCTGTTGAGTGGGTTTAGTTCTTCTGAAATAATTTCTCTTTCTCATGACTTTGACCAATTATTTCCACCCCAGGAACAATGTTTGATGTTTTGCCTTCAGTATGTTATGTTCTGTTTCCCCATTTCAACTGAGCAAACCCAAACAAAATATTTGTCTCTCTTTGTGGTTGTTCCACACGCTGATTAGATTCCAGACAGTCATATCTATCTCTTGTAATGACTTAGCAATTTTTCAAGAATGTTTCAATTTGTAGATTAATATTGGCAAGAAACTGATAGCTGAGCTGTATTTGGCTTTGATAACGCTATGTCGTATAATGCTAATCCTTTCCCTGACTTCTAGTGCGAGGGAATCACAAAGTTACTATGAAAGTCTGCACATACAGTTCTCTTCATGTCAGGACAAATCAAATGCAAAAATGATCACACGGACAAAATGCAGAAGGATGTGAGCTTGGCTGAATTAATAAAAATGTTCAATGAATGTTCCTCTTTCAGCCCTTTTTGCAGAGCTGTGAACTTGCACTGCCACAGACTCTGCTGTTATTCCTCCTGGCCCTGCCAAGCCTCTTCCCTCTTTCTGCCCTGCTTGCTCTTCTGCCTTACCTCTGCCTAGATCTGTTCCCAGATCATCTGCTGGTCACCATTCAGTGCTCTCCACCAGCCTAAAGCAGTCCTCAGACGTGTTCAGTGTCCAGTTCTTTTTGTGTTTCATACATTGGTAACACACATTAAGCAAGAATGGCTTAATGGTCAAGTGCAATGATGGCTATCTATTTTCAGGTGGTTGTTGCTGTTATTATTATTTATTTATTTAGGTATAATTTCAGAAATACAAGGTATGTGTTTTTATTTTTCCAGGTGTAAGGCAATTAGATCTTAAGTTATATTTTCTAATGCCTCTGTTAGTGTGCATTAAAATAAAATAGAAGGCAAATTCTATTTCCCCTGGATAGTCAACTATGTAATGCAGACTACTGTACTTCTGAGTGACCACCTGACTGCAGCGCTTGCCTGAACCTGTAAGAATTTGCATATTTTCTTTGCGGTGAGGTGACTCTATGGTATAACTAATCTTGAGCAATCAGTTGACAAAAATATTTGTTAATGATTATCTGTGATGGGTGAAAGTATCTGAATATCTGTGTTGGTAATAGGTGACTGAGTCAGGGCAGGTGGAGTTTGCTGAGGCTGGTATGTGAGCCTGATTGATTGGAAAAAAGACATTTTCTATTGCATGTAAGGTGTCTGAGGATGACCTAGATGTTGTTTTGGAGACCCATATGTAGTTGCTCTACAGCATGATTACCAATGGCCAAAACTACGCAGTTTGTGTTACAGCTTTGTTAAATATAAATCAAAATAATCTCTGCAGCTGTCCTTTCTAATATGGGAATAATCAAATTAACACCTTACTGGAAAATCTTAAATAATATGGAAAAATATCAAGTGAAAGTACGAAAATAAGAGATTCTACATGCTGACACGTGGATTGGTATTGATATATGAATCTGTAATGCTAATCTACAAGAACTGCTCGTCTTGCAAAGCTGTGCTTTGTAACTTCCTAGTGTTTGACCTCTTGATAGATGGACTCAGCACAACCATGTAGACTGGTGGTTTGGAAGGGGCAGAGTTTGCCTCAGTCACTGAGAGCAGTTTGGGAATTTTAAAAAAGGAGAGGAATGTCTCAGTCAGATCTACCAACCAAAATGTCACACAGGATGGAGAAATCTTCACCTAAGAACTGGCCTGATATAAGTAAATGTACTCTACAGGGTAAAAATCACTGTGAGATAGCCCTTTTCTGACAGCTTTCAGAGGAGACTGACCATCCTGGGAACGAATTGCGGGACTCACATAGCAAGACGTAGCAGCCCCCGTTGGACTTTCCATCAGTCCACTGCAAATTGCCTGCTTCCATCAAGCTGCGTGATTCCTAGTTGGTTCTGCTGACAGAATAGGGCCCAGGAGTACAAGTTCACTCAGGGCAAAATTACATTTACCTGCATACTGCCTAGTAATTAAGTCTATTACCAAACTGGGCTGTAGTTCATCACTGACCAACTAGAAGCTGTGAGTTCACCATCTGGGGGGTAACTATTGGCTTGCATTATCTATACAACCAAAAAATTACTTGGGTGAATAATGCACACACTTATTCTCCTTTTGTATAGAATTGATTAAAAAAATATTGTGCTAAGAAAGAAAAGATAGCATGTCCATATTACAGGTATTTCTTCTTAATCTTCTCAGCATTCCTTCAGAATTCAGGTAACAGGAATGAGGAATCAAATCTATCCCCTGGATCTGGAAAAAAATGCATCTTCAATCTCCATGCATCTGCCATGGATTCTGTCCAACACACTTGTCTGTCTTAGTCTCTCAGCTTTTTAAGTGGGGGTAATATTAACTCACCTTTGTAAAGTGCTATGAATTCTTGAGGTGGAAAAAGTGCTGTATATGTCGAACCCTGAACTCGATTTTGGCAGGTAAGTGAAGAAATTGATTTTGAGCCTATATTTATTTGGAGTTTTAAATTGCACTAACTTCCTTAGACTTACTCCAAATGCACAAATGTGTAATTGATAGCAGAATTCATCCCATACCTTCTTATAGACCACCCTTCTAACCGCTGAGCTACAGCAGGATAGTAAACAGCAGAATCTGGCTCCTTGTATCTCAAGTTGTTTTATGAAACTGATAAAATCAGCTTGACTTTTATAGACTTTTTTTTTTTTTCCAAACTGATAAAATTCAGTGGGTTTTTTTTAATATGCAGTGCAGAAATTTAACCATGCTGCAACAGAGTACAGTAAGGGCCAAATTCTACTCTCCATTACTTAAGTAGGTAGATAACATAAATCCATTGATATCAAAAGTGCTTCTTTAGGATTATTATTTTGATCTGTTGCAGTACAGGCGTGAAATATATTTATTTAATTTTGCAACAGCTGACTGTTTTGTAATGGCTGCTACAAGAAATATTGACTTTTTATCTTTTAATAAATAATATTTATAGATTTAGAAAAAATCATTAGATATGAATTATAGCTACTGTAATCATTATAAATGCATTAACAACAAATGGTCAAGCCAAATTAGAAAAGCTCTATTAAAAATTAAATAAAAAGATCTATTGAGTAAACAGATGTCTCTTCACAGCAGACATATCCCCACAGTTATTGACTGAAGCACTTCTAAGTATTAGGAAATGACCAACCATGACAAAACATTACTAAAATAATGCTCCATAAAATACAACTTGCAATGTTGCCTTGATCGGGGACAATCAGGAAGCTAATTAACAGATTTGTGTGCAATATTCTCAGAAATCCAATGGCTTCTATAAGGAGATCTAAATGACACGCTTAGAAATAATTACAGAGTTCAGGCAGCAAATTTTTAAAAGAATAGCTATCATCCAAGATGACTGCACTTTAAAGGTGACCATCTGTCCATTGAGGTCCTTTTTTTACCTTCTTCAGATAAAAGGTTCAATAGAACTGTAGAGAAGAAAATTGCAGCAAATGAACCCTGAAGCTTAGCAAGGTAGCGCCCTCAATTCCAATTTGAATCAACTCAAATAGAGCAGGGAATGTGTAAAATCTGGTAGGATCAGGCCCCCAATTGCTAACAATTGCTATTAGCATGTTATAAGAACTTATTCAGCAAAGTATATGACATAAAAAGTATAATCTTACAGTGTCGATGGCCATATTTAAAAAGTACATAAATAAGATTATACTTCAATTATTATGCTACTTTGCTTTTACAGAGGGCTAAATCTGATGCTTAGGATTTAAAAGCAGTGCTAACTTCCAGGCTAAAACAAAGCTAGTTTAAGGAATTGAAATGGCTCCAGTTCTTGATTTAAAACAGGTTTTTACTCTCAGTAATCTCTGGCAGTAAACACACATATTTTTCTTTTCAAGATGGTTTATGATCAGTGATTTCAGTCCACTCCACATTACCCTACCACATGTCCTGAACTACTTGGGACAATCCCAGGTTAGGAAATGCATTCATAGGTCTCGCACAAAGACCACTTTATACAGAAATAACAAAATGTCCTAACATCTGTTCACAGCCCATTTAGTAATAAGCTCATACACCTTGACACTTTCAAAGGTCTTCCTAGAAGTTACCATTATCTCTGGGAGACAAGGGAGCCAGGTGGTGTTTGCACACATATTTTCTTTTAAACTAAATCTTATTATCACTGATGTTATTAGAGAAGCCATTAAATTCTGTCCTTGCTTCCAACGTGGAAGACCTTAGCTCAAGCTGAATGGCTCAGTTGCGTGGCAGCTCTGAAATCCGCAAGGGCAGGGGTTGAATGCTCACTGCCTACCACGAAGTTACAGTTACAGAAAAACCGTCATATCCTGTCACATGGAGAAGGGAGAGCCCTGATCCAGGGAAAGGGAAACCCACAGAGCCATCTCTACACTGTGGTCTCTACACTGGTCTCTTGAGAGACCATGAGTCATCCAAGAGAGAAGCAACGTGGGGGCGGTATGAGCTATTGCTCTTTGACATTTACAGTTTCTATTTCATACCAGAAGGAGGGTTTATGCATTAAAAGTTTGAGTGTCTTTTTTTCTCAATGATGGCAGTTGCTCTAATAAAATGTCACTTCTTCCTATAAACTTCCTATAAACTCCTTCACATATTCTAACAGCAAATCCCCATCAGCGCGATGCTCATTAAGCACTCAGATGACCACCATTCAGGATTTGGCCTATCTGGACAGCAACAAACTGTTCCGTAATCTGAGTCCTTGCTTTTTTAATACTGGAATGATAAAGTTTATTGCGACTTTAGTGCCCATTAGGAAGTTGCCTTCCTACAGATACTCTGATTTAATGTGAGACAGTTGATTTATTATGAGCCACAATGTGAATACTTGTTTTCACCTCCTTCCCGTCTCCACCCCCAATTCCCATGTGTTCTGGTTGAAAAGTTCTGCAGCATATAAGTGCCATCATCATCAACATATACACCACTCAACCCTCTTTGTAAGGTTACCTTTACAGTGAGTGCCGAAGCCTACAAGCTTTACAGCCTGAGCAACCTAAATTTGTCAGATTAATGCTATTTAGGCATATCTGCATAATCCAAAGTGATATTTTTCATTACAATAGAGGTGCATTGTTATAAACAAGCGAAAAAAAAATCCAGTATTTTTTGGTGTGCTTAGCACTCAGAATAGGAAAGAGGGCATACTGTAAGTAAAAGTAATAAAAGCCTCCTGCAAAATCATTCATTAAACCAACAATTGAAATGTACATATTAAGTGACACAATTGACATGCATTTGGGTAATTTAAATCTATTAATATTCTAGTGGGAAAAATGCTCACTGCTGCTTCTTGGCCTGATGCATATCAAAATAGCAGTGCTACGTCACTTAATGTTGTGTGGTAACTCTTATGCTCCATCTGAAAACACGTTAGAGATACATAAGAAATAATAACAGGAAAGGGAAATTACAGGACATAATGCACAGGAGAAGAGAGATGTTTTCAGCTGAGATTTGAAATCAGATTGAGAGTCAATGAGGTAGAGAGATAAAGAAAGGCTGTTCCAGATGGTGGGAGCTGCAGAGCAGAAGGCTGTCTTACCACCAATTAATTTAATGAAACCCACCCACCAGTTTCCCATCCTGACTTTTTTCCCGAGCCATGTTAGGCTCATACCTCATGGTGTGAAACCACAAGAACCCGATGTGAAAAATTCCATGGTCTCGGCATGCCGTGGTGAGAAACTCCCATGTGCAGATGCATCTGCAGGAAGGCCCTGCCTTCAGACAAATGCCTTTGTCTCCCAAATGTCACTGTCAAGTCCAACAGATGATCCTACAGGAGCTCGGGCCTGCACGGTGATGAGCACCTCCATCCCCAGATTGCTCCGCACATCTTGGAAGCTGCTGCTTATCACTGAGTGAGCAGTCTAATACAGCAGGATGGATGCTGCCCTTTAGGCAGAGAACAGTATACAAGGAAAGGCTTTTGTGAGTGTGCTGGGCGGTAGATTCGTAGAATCATAGAATGGTTAGAGTTGGAAGGGACCTTAAAGGTCATCGAGTTCCAACCCTCCTGCCATGGGCAGGGACACCTCCCGCTAAAGCAGGTTGCTCAAAGCCCCATCCAAGCCTTGCCTTGAACACTTCCAGGGATGGGGCATCCACAACTTCTCTGGGCAACCCGTTCCAGTGTCTCACCACCCTCACAGTAAAGAATTTCTTCCTAATATCTAATCTAAATCTACCCCCTTTCAGTTTAAAACTGTTACCTCTCGTCCTATCACTACACTGCCTAATAAAGAGTCCCTCCCTATCTTTCCTGTAGGCCCCCTTTAAGTACTGAAAGGCTGCATTAAGGTCTCCCTGGAGGCTTCTCTTCTCCAGGCTGAACAACCTCAACTCTCTCAGCCTGTCTTCACAGGAGAGGTGCTCCAGCCCTCTGATCATCTTTGTGGCCCTCCTCTGGACTCTCTCCAACAGGTCCGTGTCCTTCTTATGTTGGGTGCCCCAGAGCAGTTAACGTATAATATCTTTCCCTGGTGCAAAGCCACACCACCTTACATGGCACATCATGGCATGGCTGGTTCAGCTTTCTACACAAGCAGAGGCACCCAAGAGATCCAGAAGGCTGACACCACCATAAAGCAGCCCAGCTCTTCGGCTGAGCCCAAAGGGAATTCCTCCCCTCCCAGGCTGGGTACACACATATCATACTAATATCGTCCTTCAGAGGACTCTTATACATCTAAAGTTTAATGAAATATAAAATGACCACCGTGATAATTACCTTTGCACAGTGGAATTCACTCAAGTGAATGTAAATATTATTAATATGATCTACATACTGTAACAAGAGAAAGCTTGCATCAAACAATATTTCTAAGCACAGCTTGCCAAAGTAGGATAATTCCTGACAACTAAACTAACAGTTCATCTAACAACATCAACAGCTCATCCTGAAGAAAAGAGCTTTGCCCTGTCCTTCGAAGCCGATCAGAATGAAACTATTTCAGACAAGACATAGAAGTGAAGGTCCAGAAGTCATGCCCAGCTCAGCCTGGGGCCTCTTCTCCTTTGTACAGAGGAGCTTTCACTGATCTCACCAGCACAAAGGTAGGAGGAACAGTCTTTTAGACATTTGGATCTTAGGCAGCACAGAACTTTCTAGGTTAAAAGCAAAGCCTTCATTTTCACAGAGAAACCTACAGGTACCCCTTATAGGTCAGTGGTCGGTTTGCAGGACAAAGCATCCGTGAACCATCAGGATTCAGTGCTCTCCTTCAGCTTCAATTTCTGGATGATTTTCCCTCCATGTCTAGATGATCTGACTTTGTGTTATCTGATTTTGAAGTGAGCATAATCAAAAAGTCTGTGTTTGTGGTAGCAATCACAAACATTTGACTGTATGAAAGTGAAAAATATAAGCTGATTTAGTTATGGCTGCTTCCTCAATTGATAGCAGTTAAAAGTTTTGGGATATATGTCCACTGAACAAAAAAGATCCAGTACATGCTATCAGTTAAATCCATGACCTTCAAGTAATTTTGGGGTAAAACTGGAATACTGCATGAGTCTTCTCCCAAACACTGTAAATGTAGATTCATAATATTATTTGATTTTATTCCTTTGCGTAATTCTACTTATCACAACTCTAAAAAAAAATAGATAGAAATTATTAAAGAAGTGAGGACAAAAATGCCATGTTAGATTTCCATTTATTTTATCATTAAAAAGATTTACAGCCTGTACTGATATCAGATTATAAAAATTAGGGTCCTCCATAAATTAAAAGGGCTTGTTCTTGCTGACCTATAATAAGGGAGCTAATATGTCAGATTTGAATGGTCTAAGAAGCAGAAAAACAAGCAGCAATGAAAAGTGAGATCTTAAAAGTATGTAGAAATTTAAAAAGTAGATTCTTATAGAATGCAACAAAGTATTAGCAGGAAAAGGTAACTTGCCAAAATAACTGCACTAATCATCCTCTTATAATAGCCTTCATGGCAGAATTAGTAATACCCTTCTATTTTTTTTTTTAATTAAACAGGCTCTGATATAATGATATTGAATTCCATGCAAATATTCTACTTCTTTAGGAATAATTTATTGTAGCTTTACTGGAAAATTTTAGCTGGATCTTAAAAGGTTTTATGGCCTCAATTATAGCACTTACTCCTAATAATCAATATTGATTTTACCTTATCATCCTTTTTAAAGTTTCTCTTGGTTTACATAGAATCCAAATCTTGAGTGAGTTTATAAAGTGATAGTATTTACATTCTAAAATCATATTCAGTTAGATAATTATTCCAGGTCCTCAATAGCTACTTCCACTATACCACTAAAAAGGCAAACCAAATCTTGCTTTCTTTGTTAGTAGGAAGTAAATGTAGTGTAAGGCAGTAGGAGAAAGACAGCTAATTAGCAGGATTGTGCAATGACCCGCCATTGCGCTCATCCCTTTACATGTTTTCATTGTGTTCTAGAGCTCCATTCACTGTGTCACAGAGTCTTTGTCTCATCTGCAGTTGCAGCCTACACTCCTGCTGCAATGCCCCAGAGAGAAACCTTAGGAAACAACACACACTGACCTACATGGAGATTTCACTATGCACTGCCCCTAGGAAACAGGGCCCTCTGAATCAGCTCCATGCACCATGGGCACGTGCAAGGGGTCTGTCTCTCCCGTCTGCTCCTCTGCACAGCCAGGCTTTTCCGGCTGTACAGTTCTCTCAGGAGATGTGACACTGCTGCCTCTGAATTGTGACTTCTTAAGCCAACACACACCCAGTTATCATCTCCTGCAGATGCCGTGCCTCTTTCCTCAGCCTGAACACTTCGGTGTGTGAACAGTCTGAGCCACAGAGAGTGCCTGCTCTTCAGCTCAGCTGCCCCTGCCCGGGCTTCTCCCAGTGACAGACAGTGATGAGGTGCCATCATGCAGGCGGTCCCAGTGCTCGCTGGAGCCAGGAGCTGTGGAGAAGGCTGTGATTCCGTCAGTCAGCTGCCTCTTTGCAGTCCCACAGGGCATAGCTTCCTTGTTCTCTCCATTGAGCAAAACAATAAGGAAGAGATGCACTTTGATCGGTCAGCCCCATGTTTTATTCAGCTTTAGAGAGATAAAGTTTGACTCACTTTCCCTGGAGAAGGTCAGTGATCAAGTGAGGTCCTTGAAGGCTTTGTCTGTAGTAGGCATATTTGTTTATATTTGCCAGGAGGATCTGTATTTTCCATTCAAAGTATAAGCCTCCTTATTTTGCCCTTGCCTTTTCTAATATAATTAAATAGTGACACACATATATACACATAGTTTAAATACTGACTTGCTTTTTCAACTAGGAAGAATAAGAGGTAAATGTATGACAAAGGAAAGAAATAGTATATAGAAAATTTCTGTGACTGTTTCTATTGACTTATACACCTGCTTTGTCAGTTCTTTTACTCTGTCCGTCTGCTCCCTTACACCAGGTTTATTTCAGTATCTTTGGAAATGAAAAGATCTCCTTTTGTTTCAGAATTAGTATTTGACTGATGAAAAGAATGAACCCCAGGGGCTGTCTTTTCCAATCAGGCACTGTACGAGCGCTTGAGCTGACTATGTTCTGCAGAACACTGAAAACATGGCATGCCCAGGAAATGTTTGCCATCACATTAGTGATGCTGTAATGGGCACCACAAATCACCTGGACATTAATAGAATGAAATCACTTACTGCCTCTGAAAGCAGCTTTATTCTCAGTTGGTGTCCTGAAGGCACCATGTGTGCAGTCTAGAGTTTCTACCACAAAGGAGAAATTTTCAAATATCATAAAAGTCCTGTTTTACTTGCTGCTTTTGGAGTTTGTTTAAGCCTCCACTGATTGTTTCTGATAGCAATCCCTTAAACACAACTAGTGTTGGAAAAAAACTCATTAAAAAAAAATTAGCTGTCTTGCAAACTTTCAGTGATCTCTGATTTTTCTAAAAGCTGTAGCAGGACAGGATACACATGACTTCTAATGACTGCCCTTGCTCTCACTTGACTGCAATAACGCATCAAATGTGTTTCTTTATCCTGTTATTGCTGGTTTGTAATTTGATCGTCAGACAGATCTGAATTCTCTCCAAGCTGTTCCAACGTGTCTGTAACAGAAGCAGAGGTCCCTACGTGCACTTCCCATTTTGCTCAGAAAATAGAACAGCTTCAACGATCACAGCTCATGTGAAGCAGACAGCAGTGGTTAAATTAACTGTTGCGATCAAAGAAATGGACTGTTAAAAATACCTGATTTCCTATTAGAGAAGACTTTTTAATTGTGCTTCTGGTGCCTAGAACACGTTGAAATTTTTTATGAGATAATTCAGGTAACAGTCCATTTGAAAGTGTATTTGATGCAGCTTGAGGAAGTTTGGGAAAAGAGAGCACACTCCTGTGTGAGCAGTGGCTGTCCTCCACCCCCTCCCCCTGCCAGGGCTGCCATTCCTGGGCAGCAGAGCGAGCGGCGTGCCCACTCCTCTGCCTCCACCATGCCCAGCCAGCTGCATGGGTGCACACTGAAATGAACTGTGGGTTACATTAATATATGGAGGTGTGAGCTACAGCGACTGAAAGCCCACTCTGCTTTCCTTGTTACAGGAGCAATATCCTCTTCAGCTAAATTCAAGAGATCTCAGGAGTCAAATCCTTTACCGTCCATAAAATAAAATATAATATCTGGCATCTCAGGCTTCTCTTTCTGTTTTAAACTTATTTTCACTTTGTATTAATAGAATGTTTTTTATACCAGGCTCAAGAAAGCATCTAGTTTCTCCAGTGCTACTCTAGCAATCAAACTGATAGCTGTAAAACAGATAAATAGGAGCTGTACAGCACCGTTTCTTCTGGCCCATTTTTCATTTTTTGAAATAAACCCCCCAGAGTCTTTTTGCAGAATAAATTGAAGATAAAAAAGTTATCTTTTGATGTGGATAGTTTGAACATGTCAGATTTGTGAAGCATTTTCTTCAGCTAGCTTAGCACTCTGCCTTTTGAAAGACACATAAGGCAAAGCACAGCTGTCAGAATACAAAAAAAAAGTTGTATAAGACAAAATTAAGTAGCTCTATTAAAAGCAGAGGATCTAGAAAGTCAGGTTCCACTCTCCTTGTTAATGCCAAGCAACATTTCACTCCACAATTTTTCCTTACTGAAATCAATGAAATTACTTGGGAAGGGGGGATAATACTCAGTATGAGGAAACACGCCTAAATCTGGCCTTAACTCTTCTGTTCTTGGCCATGAAGCTGCTCTTACAACCCAGGATCCAGAAAACACCCCTTACTCTCTGTCCCTTGTTCCAAATAGGAGAGAAGAACTAACTAATCCTGCACAAAGCTGAGCAGTGGGCTCGCTGGTTACTGGGGACCCATTTATTCTGAGCAGTTCTTTTGCTTCTTCAAATTATACCATGAAGGAAGAAAGCTTTGGATGACATAGAAGCAATAAGGAATCCAGTTTTCTTTTCTCATCCCCTGTTCCTCTGCAAAGCTAAAGACTGAATATATTTTTTCAGTATGTTTATAAGCAAAATATCAAGTTTAAGCATTGCAGAAGGGAGTATTTTTGTACACAAATCTACTTAATGGTAAGCTATAGAAACTTAATTACTTTCAACTCTTGGAAGGCTGGTTATATCTAGATCTGAAATAATAGATCTGAGATTATTAAAGTTAGTAATTCTCAGTATAGTGCTGCTTGATTATAATTTTCCATGTAGATCTTCAACAGTTTGGACAAATGTGGCGAAAATGATTTTACACTGCACTACATTTCCACACCTAAGAGCACAAACTCTTGAAGTTTTATTATGCTCATGCTTCTAGACTGCGGAACTACTGATTTCATTTAAATTATTCCTGATTTATTACATAAATTAGGAGACATCAGATTCTCCATCATGCTATGATGAGAGCTGTTTTGACAGGTGAGCCTGTTTTATAGACAGGTGAGCCTGTTTTATAGAAACCATATCATGGAGGATAGGGACATAGTGGGATCAGTGATTTGGGGGAAATAGTGGGGAATTAAATCAACAGTTTTCCATCCATTTCTTACTGCAGTTCCTAATAGTTGATTAGTATGTTTGTTCCAGCATGCCTGTGTTTTTGATGCGGTGCAATCCCTCAAACACCCCACAAAAGCAATTATTGATCAGGCAGAGTCCAAAAACTCAAGGCAGGATAAGGTCCTGTGAAGTTTAAATCTTTATATCAGTGCAGGAGTGGAGGGGAGTAAGATTGGCAACTTTGCTGAAAATACCCATTTCTTTGAGAAAGTAAGAAGTCTCAGCAGTTCCTGTTAATGATATAGTCAGAAAGAAGGGAAATCTCTTTGTCTGTAATGCACTTGTAGCGTTAAATTTTCCCTCGTTACAGGAAAACACACATTAAAAAAAAAGGATCCTCCCTTTGGAAAGCTGTTGTACTAAATATGAAGATGGAATTCAGTTCTTGAAGTCCAAGATGAAGGCATTTTCCCCTGACCTGTCAGGAATGTCAGTGCAGCCTTTTATTTAGAAATCACTACTGATGCTTACTCACCATTCTATGAAGTCATACAGGTGCATCATTTCACCACCGATGTGCTGATCATCCTCTTCTTCCCCACAGAGCCACTAACCCATGACCAGCTTTAGGCAAATGAGTGCATGCTCACTTGGCCTGTGGAAGTAGTCACAATGATTTTACATAGGGAAGTGATGAATTTAGCACAGGTGTACAGGCCTGCTTCATCAGAGACTTTACTACTAAGCTGCTGTGAATCAGGGACTATGCCATCAGTGCAGTAAGAAACACCATGCACAATAGGGTTCTGACTAGAGCTTTTAAAAGCCCTGAGTTAATAGCACAAAGAGTAAACATGATCAATTCTGCTCTGTGGTGTAAATTAGACTAGTTCCGCTTAAGGAAATTAAGTATATTTAGTGGAGTAACTGAGCTAAGAGTTTTGGTCGATGACGTTACCTTGAATTTCTTAGAAAAAGCTGGATGAACAGTATCCTGGCTTATTATGGCTAAAGAGAAGGCCATCTCTGAAAGATGAAAATAGCCATATCTCAAATGACAAGTAGTAGGCAAGATGGGAAGTTATGGCCTTTCAATTAATGGAAGAAAACATCCCAGTTATCTGTGAGAGTTTGTTGCACCGTTCAAATGACGGAAGGTATTGTACAGCAGTGCTAAAAGACATTCATAAGAATTGTTAGCATAATACAACAATATGGATTCCATTCCTTTCATCCTAAATGTGTAATTAAACTCTTTAATACTCTTTGGTGATGTCAATTTGGTTTTGTTATATGTAATATTACTCTACTAGAGACCATCTCAAGGAAATAAAGAAGGCAACTAGTCAAAGAAAGTAAGAAAGAGACACAGGGTGAATTCCTGATCCTTCTGAAATTTATGGCAAGGACATACCGCTAATGACTTCTGATGTTCATCTGCATGTGCATCGATTTAGACACTTTCACATTGTTCCAGTAAAGCAGGAGGAAATGTTTGAGTCAGAGAAACTTTATCTATCTGCTGATAATCTGTTAATACTATGGAGTGGATGTAGTCAGACTGTCACGCCAGAAGAATACTAAAGGTAGATTGAGGCGATTAATGAACAGCCAGTATTTGAGGGCTGCGTGTAGGAACATTCCCATTGCCACTTACATAGAGCTGAACACTCCAGGTAGAACTCGGGATAATGGCTAGAGTTGGGAAGAATTAGGATTTTCGCTTCTGAATTCATCCAGTCTATAGGAACTTGAGATGGCAATGGAACATGACTGGCTTGGTAGGAACAGAAGGTCCTAGAGAAAGTGAAAGAACTCTGGGTAATGGTTTTGGCTGAAAGCAGTGGAAAAGGCTTTAGCCTTGGCCTATATGTTCCCACATACAGACTTTTGTGCAAAAATAAATGAAACTAGCCATATAATGGAAATAGTCGTGATTCTTATAGAGTTTGGCCTTTAAAAGGTTCTTAGATCAACTGGGTGAAAGCCATCATTTTCACCTTCATTTTTCCTCTGAACATCAGATTGAGCATTAGTGAGGCAATGTCCTGTGAAAGGAATTTCCCTTCACTTAAAAAAAAAAAAACCAGCTAAAACATCTCCTGACAAATATATTGAGTGAACCCAGTAATGATTTTCATTTGCTGATGTTCACCCAGTAAAGAAAGGAAGCGGCACCCTTCCTCTCAAAGGAAATGAAGAACTCTGTTCTCAGTATGGGGGTGTACGGGGAAAGCTAATTACTTTTTCCATGCCAGGAGAGAAATGACATGTGGCTAGAAAGAAATGTGAATTCTGGTGACCCCGTGACCTCTGCAGAAATGTGACCTTGGCCTGTAACGAACTGCGCTTCGTGGTGGGGACGTGCACAGTGCAGGGGGCACGGGTTCAAAGGCAAAGAGAAACAAGTACATCTCGGGAATCAGAGAAAACCAGCAAAGGGAAGGGTCATAACATGAAGTAGTCTGTGTTTCTGCATGGCCATGCTTCCTCAAGCCAGAGATTCACTAATCAGGCCTGAAATTATTTTGCTTTTTGTGAAGTTTGATTGTGGCTTAAGGGTTGTAAAATACCCTTTTCCGAAGTGGTTCTTAGAAAAACTTGTACCATAAATAAGTAAACAATGCACTGTTGTTCTTGTTCTTTTGGCTCTGAAGCATTATTTCCAGCTTTTAATCACTATTTGAGAACCTTCTATTTCCTTACCACTGTCATTTGTAAATTGTTTTTTTCCCTCTGATGCTTGGCTTGTTGTTTCAGCTCCAGTCCTCTACGACTGACCCCAACGGTAGTTTTGTACCAGTAAATTACTGACAGACCTGGGAACAGAGCTCTCAACACCCTGCTCTTCATCCATTGCTCTCAGAGTGATGCCTCACCCTGTTCATGTAGCACAAGCCCTGCCAGCATGCTGGTGCTCCTGCTCTAATTGGAGTGTGGCTTTCTGTGAGCATAAGTGGCTGGGGCTGGCAGTTGGAGACAGAGAGTAGGACATGTTTCTTAATTAGCTCTTGGGGACTGCTGTTCTTTTTCTCTTGGGTATTTTCCAGGAATAAAATGTTTCCCCCAGTAATAGCAAAGATACGTTTATAGTCAGACCTTCTTTTTCCCTCACGGTGATAAAAAGGCAGTTTAGTTAGGATTATCTACCATTTGTTGGATTATCGCATTTAAAATTCCAAGAGAAAGTATCAACATAGGAGGAAAGCTCCACACAACAGTTAAACAAGTACGTGGAAAAATGTATTTAAACTTCTGTTTAAATACAAAACTGTAGAGCAAATTACATCCTGAAACACAAAACAACGGTAGCTCCAGAGGGAAGGACATGGTGAGGACAGAACACAGTAGATAAAAGATAATTTAAAACAGTAAAATTGCTATTTTACATGAGGACAATAGTAATTCATTAAAATATTTATAAAGACCACAAAATCTACTATACATAAAAGAGCACTGCAGGAATTTTCATACAAACTACAGTACAGGGAATGCATTGCAAGTCCTTGCATTATTTATATGCTTCCGGTATTCTATTTGGTTTTTAAGACTCCTGTGTCTCTCATGCCTAAGAATCAGACATTGTAGCCATGTCCTCTAGCAAACCGTCCTTATACTCTGCAAAAGGTCAGTAAGTGAATAGTTTTGAAATTAATAAGTACACAGAAAAAGAATTTAACTTTATCATAAGGTAGCTTTAGCTTTATAAATTTAAAGCTTTGATATTTATTCCATGTCATCCAGTCCTCATTATTGCAAATATATTTGCCTTTGTTACATAAAACCAGAGAAAAGTCCATTTTCTTCTAAAATGAGTAAATGTCTCTTTTCCATGTTGTAGATATAAAACTCCCTTGCTTATCTCCATTATAGAGTTAACAGCAAAGTTACTTGCTGATGCAGCCGTAACAAGAAGACCCACTCCTCAAGTGAGTATCTCTGAAAAAGTCTCTTAAATTGATCTCAGATACAATAACCCTTGTCTTCCCTTTCTTGCTTCTCCGAGCTTCAACCAGGCACCTGTCTGGGTAGTAAAATATCTGCTGTATTGACCAAAGACCTTCTTGAATTTTTATATATTGAAATATATATACTTGCATTTTAAAATATGCCCTATGTATTACATTGACGAACTTGACTCCAGGGTCTGAAGTTACATAAACACCTTGGCAAACTAAGGGCTGAAAAAAACTCCCACCAACCAACAAAACCTGGACTAAAAAGGAAATATTTTTTTGTTTCTGTTATTAGATACTTATTTTAATTGTGTTTCACTGTTTTTAAAAGAGCATGAAAGTGGTCAGGATAAACTAGACAAAAAGCCAAAGGTTTATTAAAAAAAAATAGAAACACAATTGCTAGAGCTGTTTGGAGTTGGTCATTCAATGATCCGAACCTGTAGGACTGAGATAAATTACTTGTGGTAACATTTTCCTCTTGGAAAATCACAGATGAGACTAAATGAGACGTTTTATATATATAGTAGCAAATAGTCATAGGTACATTTCATTTTGAAAGTCCCATCTGTCTTATAGCCCAAACAGTTTTTGACACCACAGAATGATTGCTGCACTTCATGTTATATGAAAAGGTAGTAAGGGTTGATATACACCAGGGCTCTAAACATCAGAGCTCCATTTTCCTATACTGAGCATTTTTTCTAAGGAATTGGGTTTTTTTAAAAAAAAAGTAATAAAAGATAGATTAATAATTTATATTCATTGCCCTAAAAATATGATCAAGATTTGATTTCAAGGCTCTGAGTTACCTAATCTCTAGAAGGATCATCTGATTCATAAATTAAGGCTGTTGCTTTTTTTTTTCTCATAGAAAAGTAAACAAAATGTATGAATGTGATTTATTGTTTGATCACATTTTAATTGACTGCATTAAAGCTGCAAATATTAAGGCAACTCAGCCTGTATACTTGTTGGAGCCTGATTCAGCATGCATCTTAAAGCTAACTGTGTGTGGCAATCCACAGTCAGTAAGGTTTAAATTAATAATATAGACTTAAATACTACCACCAAAGCAAAGAGTTAATTGATTTCCTATTTGGAGTATGACACTGAAACGCCACAAGAGCTCAAAATGATTGTTACCATCACCAGGAAAATAAGTGTAGAGTTTATTCAAGATTAAAGAGGGATTAGTGTGCTGTCTTACTGCTTAATAAAAAGCTACCAGCAGTATGCTCAGTCACAGCTACAATTTCCTTCCTTATCAAGCACTCACAATTACTTTATGTACAGTATAAAGAAACACTTATTCCAAAGATTCAGGTTATGCCTCTGAGCAGACACTGGTTGGACCTTACACATTCCACAATCACATACAACAGACAGAAACCTATTAGCTGCAGTCTCTCAAAAAGGATCACTTACACAACTCTGAAAGGCAAACAGAAGAGATATTTTTCCTTTAAATGATTCACAAAATTCCACTGTAGATTATTTTAGCCCTTTGAATCCATACAGGAAAGTATTGTTTACTGGATATGGAAGACGATTTTGTATCAGAAAAAAGAATCATATTTTCTTTGTGATAATGGGTATTTTTGGAATGCTTGCATAGCTGTAAAAGACTCCAAGGTCCACTGTGGGGAGTAATTTCTGGTACTAGTCACTTTGCTGCAGAAGTAAAGTCAAGGTTTCATCCCCAGTGTATCCTTGTGTTGCTTTGTAGGCTTTGGTTTGCCGTGGTATCATCAGTATTACCAAGGATGATGTAAAATGGCAGTTTGCTCTTTTTGGTCCCCATGCTGGCATTTTGGGGGGATTGATCAAAGCAATTTGAACTGGAATGTAGAGCAATTGTATGGGTCTTTTCAGATTTCTGAAGTGTTGTTTCTAGTGTTGTTGGAAGATGAGTTTTCCTTTGAAATTTTTGCTTGCACATGCAAAGGATGGAAGCTAAGGAAAACCAACAAAATAAATCTGTCTCTTTAGCATTCTGTCTTTGCAACAATGCTGTGGAAGGGCCTAAATCTCCATAGAAGAATGGAATAGATAAAGGTGAATTTTAGTATTTGATGTCATCCAAACCAATGTACTATGCTACAGCTCAACATGTCCTGGTAGACTATAACAGAGCAAGTTATAAAGGAAGGCAGATACACCATCCGTTTTTCACATTCCTAATGAACAGTGTGAATTCGTTGCTTTCAGAATAACGGATGATTTAATTGAATCTATATAATCTAATGTAATCAATCTCATTTAACTAAATGTCACACAGCCCTTTTCACCGAGAGGCAGTTTATGTACACACACCAAGGAGCAGGACCAATTTCTGAAACCCTTACTAGTGTAAGATCAGTTTTCATGAGTTGCCCAGAAAAAAGAGCGCACTTCTACTTTGTTTCTAACTTAACTGCTAAAAACACTGCCTTTAAGAAACATTCAAAAAGGCTCTGGTGTAACAGCAGAGAAACAGGGAATTATAAAATAAGAAAGAAGAAACCCTGTGCTTACTCTACTCAACCTGAGTTTTAAGCCAAGCAAAAGGTAGGACTGAATAGACTTTTAAGACTTTTTGGTTTTGTCCTCAGTGAGTAAATTGCAGTTTTCCAGGACCCAGGCACTGTTTACAGTTTTGGTATATTACTAAATTTTGCATCATATATTTCATACGCCTTGCAACAGTCTAAGGGCTGTTATGAACACGGCCGAGCATTTCATACTCATAGGTCAAATCCAGATGGTTTACCTACAGGGGTCTCACATCAGCAGCGTTTGTAGCAACTCCTGTCTGGAGAACAGCATCCTCCCCAGTCCTTGCTCTGTGGCTCCTACCTGCTCAGCTGTCTGCAATTCACAGACACTCACCACTTACATCCTCTGCTTCTGTTACTGAGAAGCACAGATGATTTAATTGCTAAACCTTTGTCAAATGATGCACTGCAGGAAATGGGATGGAGGGCTCTGCTCAGGCAGACAGGTTCGTGGCCAAGGCTGTCTTGTCTCCACCACAGGAACAAGCAGGCTTTTGATGCCACAAGGAAGCTACGGGAATTACAGATTTTTCCTTTGCAGTGCCACATTTATTTATTATAAGATGCCAATGGCTGAGCACTAGCTTTCATCTAGCATGGACTCGCATTCAGCGTGCACCAACCCCTGTCTCAGTAGACAAGCAGTATTATTAAATAAGTTTTCCAAAGGAAAAAAATGTGACTGATTATTCTTCAAAGAAAACACAAGGAATGTTTCTTTGTTGCATTTTCCTGCAAAGTAGAAGCTGTAGCATGTAAAACTTGAAAATGAACTTGTTTAGCTGTGTTAATGCACCAAAGAATTGCACTGAGTATTCATGATGGTTTTAATATTCATCTTGTTTTAACTGGAAATTAATACTATCAGAAGGATATGAAGTGAGGGAAAATCCTTGAAAAAGAAGTAACTTGAGAGTTTAAACTTCAGGTCTCAAGACCGAGGTAGAGTAAAATATCTGAAGGCATTTTGGCACCTAAATTCACTTTGCTTTAAAGACATGAAACCTACATTTATGTACCCTAAAATGCAGTAAAGTGCATAAGTATGTTTTCAGCAGATCTTGGAACCTAAATCTCATTACAGGCAACAGTCGCTTTTGAAAATAAAACACAAGATTCTTAAATCACTCTGTCATTTTGAAAATAAATCTGAGATCATAAGTGACCCCGGTGGCCTTAAACCTTAATCTAGAGAATGCCACCACTAGTTGCATTTTACAATTCTCCCTAATTAATTGTCATTTTTTGTCAATTCATATGGAAAAACAAAACTCACAGAAGTCATCATTTCTGGGCTATGCCTTACTTAAAAGTTCTTTCATTTTCCAATCCATACTTACCTTTTGAAATTTGGCAGGCTCAGAGACCAAGAAAGTAGGGAACTAAGCGATCAAAAGATACTGATTTATGATCTAAAGCATTTGAACATTTTTAAGACCTTCAAGAGTACAATTTAACATGTCCCCAGGTGACTTTAGTTTACACAACCAACCCTTACAACACAGATAATCTAGGCAGACGTTGTCTTTGGCAGCATTACAGGACTACATTTCACAAAACTGGCCTGTTTGTTAACTGTTTTTCACTGTTTCAGACAGCCACTTATGCATTATTTATAGCATCAGGCATTGCTATATGGTTTCTTTCACCTTCTATTTGATTACTGAAACGTAATTGTGGCTAGCAGAAAAGCAATGGAAATATTGCAAATATAGTTTTAGTTCTCCTTTGTGTCTCTTATCTGTTTCAGGGTGTGTAGGAATATTTGGTTTGGGGCCTTGCTTGGGTTTCTTTTTGGCTTCACTAGTAAAAGTATAGTCATATGATATTTGATTCTCTTCTGAAAAGAGCTTCTGAAGGTCTGAATAGTAATTAACTGAATGGGCTATTAATCTATGGTATGCTGATATCCAGAATGTTTGCCCTGTAACCATCCTCTTATTTGCAGTTTACGGGTTAGATTATCTGAATAGAATGTCTTGGAGCTACTTATTTTCTTGCAGTCATTTACACTCCTCCCCTCCCCCAACATCCCAAAAATATACGTGGAAAAAAAAGGTGCTGGTATTAAACTGAGACACACCTACACACTATTAGCACAAACAGAAGGAGCACTTTTGCAGGCTATCAGCAGAATGACTTATCCATTTTTATCTACTTACCCAGTTTGTCAAGAACAAATTACACTGGGGGGGTGGGGTGAAAACTGAGTAAATTTGGGTTGATTCATCACCTGTCCTACTTTGCAGATCAATCAGTTAATAATTTCATTGACCTGGAGGATCATTCAGAACAATATATTTAATTCAGTCATGCATTTAGTTTAATTAAGGTTTGAAGTTACGGTGCTCTGCTGGCAAAGAAATATTAAATCTGTTTTCTTTCTGCTTTCTATTCACCATGTGAATTTCCTCTACTGGATATCATTCATAAAAGATCTTTTATTTTAATTTATCTAAATTGCCTGCTGCGTCTGTGAAATTCTGCACCTTTCTTTGGAATAAGAACCACCTGAAATGTTTTCTGTATCATTTGATGAATGTGCTGGAAGTATTAGGCCTCTTGGACACTTCAGCAAATGGGGGGGGGGGGGGGGCACACAAATCTTGGGAACCAGCTATTTGAAAATGGTTCTAAGAGAGTGCAAATGATCTGGTCCAGAGATGCAACTGAGAAAGGACCCAAGTGCTTAGAAAGCAGGAACTACAGAGCCAAGGGCTTTTCATGGATGTTTCTTGCAATGGCATGGCAAGGAATAACCCTCACTAGCAGGCAGCTTTGTGGCCATTTTCCCTAAATGATAGAGGGGGGGTAAATTTAGCTTCAGAAAAAAATATTTACATATTGAGATTACAGTAAATAAAATAACCAGCAACTAACATCAATCTGTCATTCAGCTGATCTGGAAACTGCGAGTTACAGGCCTCTGATAATCAACCTGTACAATGAATACAGACAGAGCTTCATGAGCTGCCAGTGCTACATTTGGTCCCCCAGATGATGCTAGAACATTTGGTGACACTTTGCTTTATTGCATGCTCTTCTGACAGTGCTGTTTTCCTGGCAGCTACTACCTCTTTCTTCCCTTGTGTAACTGACTGTCATGTTTCAAACCCCTGCAAGTTTGCCACAGGTTGAAAGCCGTGTTCATCTTGTGCACTGCACTCTTGAGTGTTAACAATGTCACTTAACCTATGTGGTGTGTGTCTGTGCAAACCTTCACAACAATGCAGAAAAGCTGGTTTTACACCATTTCTCTCTGACTGTGGCTATCAAAGTATAGTTCATTATCAGTTTTATGAGATGTACCTTATTTTAATGGGAAGAATCTTACTGAAACGCTGGTTGACATTGCCAATCCATCTTAACTTTTGAAGGGCAATGGTTTGAGCTTTGCAGACGTATCTTTTATGCCTTGAAGTCTAAACAGTCTGTGGAAGTTGCAAGACTGTGGTTAGGAATAGGTTATTTTTCTTGCCCCCTGATCTCCTAGGACAACTTGACATGCTCCAGGAGGTTCAGCGATGCACTAAGCTGCCAGTCAGATAGCACATTAAGATTTTCCTCTGCTCTTGATTTCCATGTAGCTGGCCAGACTCTTCTTTTGGTAAGCTGCCAGGCTTGGAGATCCAAAAATGCTCCAAACATGAATGAATGATCTTTATTACTTGTGCTAGGGCTATTACAATCTCTGCATTGCATTTGTGTTAAGTAATACACTTTCAAAATAATGAATAGTTGAGATGCATATAAGTTACCTACTTTAGAGGATATCAGGTACCTGCAAGGCAGGAGTGTTTGTGAGGAAGAGTTACGTTGGACAGCTGGCCATTTCACTCTCATGTGTTTCCTCAATGTATTAGCTTAAAAAATCTAGACACCAGATCTCTTCTGTTAGTAAGAGATAGTTACCCCTCTGGGACTTAGAGCCAGAGGATTTGGGAATTAATTAGCTTTGAATTAAGGCTCTACTTCATCAGTTATGGTTTCAACTGCCAAATTGGTTAATGGCTCTGTAGGCAGACACAGGACTCTGACAAGGTCCAATACACATATCCATCATTCACTAGCTGTGTGACTGAAAGTACTTTTTGTTCTGGTGGTGTGACATGCAGTGCACATGAGTTGATTATGCTAGTTTTCCTACTTACTTTCTTTTCTATAATTTACTTGTAGAGGCTGTTCCAACAGTCTTGCATCCTCAGCGCTCATGTGGGTGACAGCATAAGGAACTGGTCACAGGTAGGTTTTGGATGCCTGAAGGGCTGCATAGTGAAGCTTGTAGTAATTTTTATTCTTCACTTTGATTTATTTAGGTACTTGTGGAAATCTCAATCACAGATCAGCCCCATTGTATTATATACCTTTATCATAAAAATATGACATTCCTATTGTTCTCAAGGTGTTACCTGAGAAATTTTAGTAGATAATTGCCAGCTGGAGAAAACAGTTGCAAAATAATTTCATCCAAATGTTAGTGTCTTTACTGTTCATTGCTAAGGCATGATTTTTACCAGGAAACAGATACATCTGATACTGGTATTTCAGTTTCAGAAGGATGTAGTTGGAAAGATGCAGGTCTGGCTTGAGAGCATATACTTGAAAAGCCCATTTGCTGTTTGGAACGTTATTTCCCCCCAGTGTGGAGAAGGGCTGAGCAGCACACAATTCATGCTATTGCTGTCATGGCACAAAGGGAATATGTCTTTCTCAGTCATTACTAACTTTCTCCTTCACTCTCGTATTTTGTCTTTTATTTTACTTGGCTGAAAAACAGATTTGAGGACAGAGACCATGGTTGAAATGTGTGCTACTGTGTGTGGAAGCACAGCTAAAAAATACCCTGTTTTCTTCCTTTTGCAAACTGTGCAAAACCACTATTTTAAATTTTGCAGTCTGTTCCATGAAAAGCTATACTGGGTCTGCATTAGTTCTGTCCACTGATATCTGAAAAAACACTAAATATGTCATTTTAGTGGCTTTTCCTCTTTCAGCTAAGTCTAGTTTTTCTATTTCTGCAGTGCTTAATTTTCTGCTTGAGCCAAGTATTTCCCCATTCACAGAAAGCTGCTTTTTCCTTTACATTTTGATGTATGCTTCTTCCAAAAAACATCACACTGCTCAATAGCAATAAGATACTTGAAAGAACAAGGCATGTCTGGAGTGCCTGGAGTACACTGTGTCTCTGCAGGACCTTCCCCCAGATGTGGGTCTTTGGGGCAGAGACCCTCTCTTGCTCAGGGTATATATACAATGTCATTGCTTCCCATTTAATGACCTCACTTCAGCCCTCCCTCAGTACCATTCTTACCTCATGTCACTGTGAGTTTGTTCTTGTTAAGGGCCTGATCCATCAAAGCACTTAAGCACATGGTTGTGGGTTGTAAACCCACCAGGGTAAGCACCTTGACTTTTTATGACCCTGTAAAGTGTGTAAAGTGTGTACCTATGGCACTATAAAAGATGGGTTTAAATGATGCCTGTGATAAGAGCTAACCTTTTCTGTTCAGCACTTATTCTCCTCTGTAACACAAGAAGTTTCTGCAGTTTGTGTTGCATATATTTCAAACCAGGCTGGTTTTGACAAATTGACTGTTTCTTTTTTAGTTCTGTCTTTTTTGTGCCTGTCTAAAAGAGCGTCTACACCTAATAAATTTTCAAGATATTTTTGCTTATCTGTACTCCTCAAAAAACTGTTTAGATTCTGCTAGACACCCTGAAGGATTACTTAATACTTAAAATTTTTCAGTTCAACTTCTTAAAAGACTTAAAGCAAAATAAGAAAACAGGACCATCAGAGTAGGCTCAAACCCTTCCCCTGCAGACACCACTAGGGGTAAGTCCTAAGTTATGTCCTGTTCTGAGAACTGAATATGGTCCAGTGCAGAATTTTAATTTCTGTAAGCACTGGAAATAAAAAGTAATTAAACCTCTGCATATTCCTTGTGTACTATAAATACATTAATAAAATAGGCAAAGGAAATCAACTCCTAAATTATTAGCAGTAGTAAAATGCTGAATATTGAAACACAGTTTAATTTATTCATTTATAATTTTTATCAGGATAAAATAGGCCTCTAGGAGCAATTTAAGAATTACAATAATGCAATTGTTCATTAGAGTCAGCAGTTAGATACACAGCTATCTCTGTATTAAAAAAAAAAAAAAGGCAAGCTAGTGGCAAAGTCCCGTGTTTCAATGTAAATTGATAGTGAATTTACACAAAGCCAGCAGATTGTTCTCTCATCTCTTTTATGGAAAAGCATCTTGTGTCTTTCAGTGTGAAAGCTACTGGGCAGTGAACCAATGCAGCTGACCTGGTTCAGTGTCCACAGAAAGAGAGTCAAGCTCTAATTGTAAAACTTTCAGGTAACCAGCTTATCTCCAAGTTAGCGTATATGAAGTATAAACCTGCTAACCCCCAAATGAACTCAGATATAGACTATCAGTCTTCAGTGTATTTTAGAGAAAACTGTTTAAGCCCAAGGTAAAACATAACAAAGACATGTCATATATTAATAGCAGAGACAATTGGAAAGCTTTTAGCTTATGTATTAGATTGTACATCTGCAAAAGAAAGCTTAGTAGGTAGGCATTTCAAAGCTAAGACTCGAGACGGGAAAGATTTTGCTGAGTATTTCCTTATATGAAAAAGTGCTCTCACTTCCAGTCTGCTGTACAGGGAAGATGAGATGCCTTACAATCATCATTAAAGTAACATTAACCCACTGAGAAGTTCCCAAACTGCTGTAGTGCAGATCCAATCTGTTTGAAGTTCAACAACCTTTCTCAACTTCCATTTACAACTACAAGGAGCATCCATGGCTGAGGAAAAAATGGTAACATTGTGTGTCTAATCCAACATACTGCTGCTTTTCACATCTCAAAGGACTTCAAGCAGTACTTCTTTCCTGAAGCAGTACTCAAAAGTACTGAGAGGAGTAACCTGTTATACTCAAAGGTCTAACCATCTTTTAGAAGATGTTTGATATCAAAGTAGGGAAAATGTGAGTGGACTAGACATCTCACCAGTCTCCTTGGTGAGGCTGCAGCTTGATATCCTGCTTATGTCCAGTTTAGGAGGGTTTCCTACAGAAACACAGGATCATAAGATAATGAAGGATTGAAAGGGACCTCAGGAACTCTTGAGTGCAAACTTCTGCTCAAAACCAGATCAGTTCTGAGGTCAGACCAAGTTACTCAGGGCTATATCTGGTCTGGTTTTGAAACCTACATGGATGGAGCCTACACAATACCTGGCACACCTACGCCACTGCTTGATTGTCCCGATGCCATCTGAATCCAGAGGCACTGTAGGGAAAACATTTAATTTCACAAACTGCCTCCAAACCACCCTGAGGAAAGGCCAGCCCTTCATGCTGTATGGCCTGTGTTTTCTTTCCATGAAAGAAGGGGCAAAGTCTACTCAGATTGTGAATAAAACAATAAACTATGGCTCTCAGTAGAGGCTGTCTCAACACTCCAGCAAACTATATGTTACTGCAAATTCATATTTCGAGCATTTCTTCTTAACCATGAGAGCTAGAAAGAGTTGTTTCCAATTAAATTCTAAAGTCACCACTTGAGAGGCAAAGCACAAAGTTACTGGTTTAGGCCTTAATCTGATCTCGAAAGCATCTGCCTTCAGTGAAGAAAGCATAGCAGTGTTTGGACATTGGCTGAACTCCTGCAGAATCTGCTCAGTGTCACCTCATTTCATGGGTGGAATATGTCCTGTGGATAACGCTCCAGTGTTATCCTCAGGGAGATGAACATAATATATAATATAATTAATATACATAGATATTATTAATTATATATTATATATATTAATAATATAATAATGTCACAAATAAAAGTGGCATTAAACTTGTTTCTAGACCAAAAAATCTCATAAAATATGAGATTTTGGAACATAACCATTGAACATGTAAGATGTCAAGAAGTTATTTACGATCTTAAATACCTATTGCACACAAAGAGAGACTTGTTTATTTGTAGAGATTGCATAGTTTATTTTTCAACAAGGAATATAATAAAGCGTAACTGAGAAGGGCAATCAAGAAATCTGTGAAAGCCTGTTTCACTGTTTCCATAGTAACCTCCTTAATAAGCTAGTAACCTTGGTTAGGGACAACCCTATAAGCAAATATATTGTAAAAAATTCTCAGTCATAATGAATACGCTCTCATTGTTTGGCTTTTTATGTTGCTTTCACAAATATCTTGGCCCTTTATTAGTTTCCTTGTTATATTTAAGAAGCACAAAACCTGAAGCAAAATATAACAACCTGCCCTACCAATTGCTCTTAGTATTAAAAAAAGGTATGTTTCAGGTACAGTCCATTTAATTAGTACATTTAGTTCTATGTTGGTAGAAAAAAAAATAATAAAGGACGACCAAACTCAAATAGTAGCAGCAGGACAGCCCCAGTCATGGGCATTGGGCACCCCCCTGGCTCAGGGACAGGGGGAAGCTGTGCTGGGATGTGGGCCTGGCATGGTGGGACGTGGGGAACTGGAGACTGGCCCTGCTGTGGCATTGCTGGGGCTGCCGGCCCTGTGGGGTTGACGTGATGTCCTGATGTGATGCCCGCTGAGGCGGGCAGGGACAGACAGGATCACTGGTGTCCTCATGGCTCTGACAGTCTGTGGTTTTTGGGTAAAAATTTTCAAACCATTAACTGAAGGGGAAAAATGCCCTACCCTTGGATTATTTTACCACATCTAGAACTACGAAGCATCAGAAAAATCAAAATCAACATGATATTTTTATGATCATTTTAGAGTCATGCAGTACCTGGGTGCTTTGTAGGAGGTGGCCAGCAAACACAGGATGACATAAAGTCCTTGCTGGGACACGTCATCAAGTTAAGACCCCAGTTTTGCAAAAAATGCACATGCTTAACTTCAGCATCCTAAAGCACAGCTATAGCTAAATGCCATAAGGTATAGAATTTATTTTTTTTTTCTTCTGAAGTATTCATAAATGGATAATGTACAAACGTGATTTCATTGGAGACAAGATAGCTACCAGCTATGACACCAGGTACAATCCTTTTCAAAGTTAATAGTAATTATTTTTAACACCTCTTACGGACTTCTAATAATCTCTGAGGGGATTAATACCTTAGAAAGTATGTATGTGTTGATGATAGAAAGCAGAATGAAGTGTACTGATTTATTGCAACTCTTCATTAAGTTTAAAAGCATTCCACTGTGATGAAGACATCAACCATAGGCTGTGGTATTTTCACACTGCAAAGGAATAGTTAAGGACAGGAAGACAAAAAAATAAAGCAAACAATGTTTTAACTTGAATTCAAGCCAGATTTCACAAAAACAAGACCCTATTCAAATCCGAAGAGGTAAAGCACGTTAAAAGCATCCACCACTTTTCCCTGTTAAAGGCATGGATGAAACATACCTGCTTATGTGTGTGCTGAAAATTTTACTAGGTAAAGTAATAGCAGTTCACTATATCGCATAAAGATAAGCATGTAACTGAATTTCTTGTAAATACTCAAATCCGGATTCTCATTCCCCATTAACTACAATGATATAATTCCATTGATTTCTGTGGATTAGATTTAAACCACCAATTCATGAGACAGAACAAAGAGGACTTTTTCATATTTTTTGCTCAGCAAAATTCTGATTTAATTTTTTAGTTAAAAAGATCAGTTCAAACTCAAAAAATCAGATCAAGAAATAATGTGCAGTTTTAAGTTATATACAACTATGATAAGGTTTCTTTTTGGGGCTTATTTTTAATGAGTTGGCAGAAGAGAATTACATAGTACAGCTGTAGGTTTTGGACATATGCAACACAAAAGCAGAACAAAAAGCGGACCGCTCTTTACCTAGAGAAATGAAGGTATTGTAAACTTCTAATTCAAAAGGAAAATTCCTCTTAACTCCAATGGGATCAAGATTTTATCTTTTGTTCCTAATTATTTCCTGGTGAGTTTTACACATGTGAATATTAGCAAAATTAGACCAGCAAATGTCAAGTAATTAACACAAGTACCACAACATTCAAAAATACTGGATGCATGCTTGTTTCCCAAATGACACGTGACCCTGCAACCTGTGCATATATGTGCCCCCATGTAATAGAGCTGAATTTCTTCATAAGCTTTATCATCAGTCATCTTTCTCACAGGAAAATGAGCACAGTATGTCATTATGTCTAGGATTGTGTCACAGTTTGGCTACTAATGGGCATTGGGCCAAACTCCAGGGAAAAAAAAAAGAAGAAAATTGCTGATATTTATTTTGGAAGCCTCTCAAAACAGGGGCTCTTTCTTTTGTGGTACTTACCACACTGTCAGCACTTACAAATAAAAACAAATAATTCAAATTCTGATATTCAGTTTTGGCAAAATGTTCTGAATACCTATCTGAAGAGAATTAAACAGCTGCATCTCTCCTAAATCAGAGTCTGTGTTACTCCTTCGCCCAGCTTTTGATAGCACATCATCTTCCCTGGCCCTCCTTGCTCTAGAGACGCGCTCTCCAAGTGTGAGGTGGCATTTGCAGAATCCTCAAATATTAATGCTGTCATGTGCCCATCCAGAATTTTTACTTGGAAAAATGCCATACCTTGATTAAACTCACTATTACATTATAATATGTCCTATAATTCTCTATAATGGTCAGAGAGAAAAATTTAGGTACATTTGGGTTCTCCAAGACAGAACATTGTCATGTGAGTGCTTTGGTAGCAGTATATGCAGGCAGCATTTCCTTCTGCGGACTGATCGATCTCATAATCCCCTGCTTTGTGGTCCGTATTCTGTACTACTTTACCTATATCTCCTTGAGGCTTATATAAATGGGTTTTTAAGTATCTTCCTTAGGAGTACTGATGTGTATAAGCTAGGTTTATTCAGCAAAAATTATTCTGAGAATTTGTGAGACCTCATCCATGTAGGTATGCTTCTCCTGAGTTATCTCCATCTCCAGTCATACCTCATTCCCACTGGCGCTATTCATAAAGGAAACACTCTATTCCTCTCCCAGCTGGCCACTATTACCCTTTTGGGAGGATCCCAGCACATCCATGGAGCAGAACTCAGCTTGATGATTGGATTTGGAGAGTACTATAAAGTCATCATATTGCTTTGTTGTCCAGGAACCTTAATAGGTTTACAGTTATCTATGCAGGAGCGAACAGTTTTCATATTTTCTTCCCAGCTGCATATGATATAACTTCAACATTACTGCCTGCATATGCATTTTCACTTCCTTTAAATCTTTGTCAAAGTGTGCATTTTACTTCTATGTGCTGATCATTTACTGTCAGGTCTAACAGACCCTCTTATTTCTGTACATGAGTTCAGAAGAAACATTTCTTTGACTCTAAGGTCACCCTTAGGTGAACAATTGCTGGTAGAGTTACTTTGTGCCCTATACACGCAGATATATACTGACGAAGGTTTTTAAAAACATGATAAAGGACTTGTAATAGAGCAGTACAATCCCAGATTTCATCTACAGACTGTGCATCAAAATAGATATGAAGTTCATCCCTCTATCTTATAACATTCCCTTGGAAAATACTAGATCACAAACAGTATTCCCAGTAGAGCAATCTCCCAGTTTTTCTGCTGCTGTAGATGCTGTCTCAGTCGTTCTGTTGCTTCTGGTTAATAAGTCATAAAGCCTGTCATAAAGCCTGTCATGATAAGTGTATATATCTCTTCTGCCAAAACAGTTTTAGTTATAGTTCCCAGAATAGAAAAAACTACCATGTGGGAAGTTACTATAGAAAGTTGCAGTAGATCCTCTTTCATCATAACTGTGCTCTTCAGAGGCTTCAGAGGAATAAGAGTCATCACAGTCCTAGGCTAGATCATTTTTTTTTAGGCTAATTGCCTCGGAATTATTATTTTTTTCTTTCTGAGTACACTTACTAGAAACTACTTTGTTATTCATCTTCAGTACTAGGTTTCCATCCCACCTTCCTTTTGCTCCACTTTCCTGTAGTTTCTGAGGTCCTATGCACTGGTGGCTGGTGAAAATCCTGTCCTGGCAACTTCAGCAAATTCTCAGGTGATCTACCTCTATCTGGAAAACCTGAATTCTTCTCTTCTTCCAAAAGCTGATATTTAAAAGAATACTGTATCTTTTAGGCATTGAATAGGCTTTTAGGCTTTTATATAATCTGTAGATAAAGAGTTTCCATTCCCGCAAGCCTTTAAGAACAGATTATACAAGCATCTGTTTAAAATCACAGGGATACTCCTGCTTTGCTGTGGGACAGTGGATTCAAACACCCTAATTTTCTGTGTTGTAATTGCTTTGACCAGCTCCCAACACTAATAACCAGTTTTCTTCCTTCTCACAGGTTGCTCCAGCAAGAAAGAAACACAGTATTTCAAGAGACAGCGAGACCATACAGTCCATGACAGAATTCATAAAATGTCAAAGCATTACACCCTGCCCAGTCATCTCTAAAAAACATAGCTCAGACTTTGAGTGCCATGTAATGAATACTTTCAGGAAATTCTTCATAGTAAACTCACAGTAAACCAGAGTTAAAAAGAATTCCTGAATACATTTAACTAATGAGTAAAATTTAAGAAAATCTTTATTGTTAGTGGTTGTGAGCAGGATCACGTTCAGATGAGATGTTAGAATTCACAAGAAATTTTCCATACTATTTTACTATGAATAGCAATAATTTTTGCATCCCTTAGGTTTTCTCTTTTTAAAAAAAAATAAATTGGAGCTAAACAACACTAAATGTTCTTTTTGGTTTGAAATATCTCCGCTGAGATTACTTATTGTTTTGGTCAGTCATTACTATGAAGGACCTAGAAATACAGAAATATAAAGAAACTCATGAAAGCTAAAAGTGTATAGTGGTAGTCCAGAGAACAAACTAATAACTGTACATGACAGTACCTCTGACTTAACAAAACAATGATTCAAATTGGAAAAAATAAAGAAAATGTCCTTATAATTCTGCCACTGTTACTCAGGAAAATTAAAGTATCTTATTTGGTAGAATGGTTTACTGAAGAAGGACCTGTATCTACCTGACATATCTACTTTGCAACATTAATAGCGCACTTCCAGACAGATGGACAAACTTTCTAATACTGTGAGTTAATTTTAGCTTGGGAATTGGGGATTTCTCTAACTCCCATTTCATAAATTTAGAAACTGGAAAATTCTAAAAGTTGTGTTACTATTAGATTTTAAGGCTCAATACTGTGGTTATTCAGCAAATGAAAATAAATCCTGCTATTGTTTTGTTTGTATCAATTATTTCTCTCTACTAAATGTACAATGGAACTGAGAAAGCAAAAAGGATATGAATCATAAAGTGAAAAACTGCAATTGTTTGCCTGATGTTGTGTCGGATTATGAGAGGACATGGATTAAACATTAATTCCAGCAAATGAGACAGAAGAATCTCTTATACAGATTGTGATTGCGTGATTTTTCTCTAAACTTTGGCAGTATTCTGGACAAGAAAAGTCTATCATAAGTGGAATGGAAACTATTCATTCTTGCTCTGGCTTGGCAGATAGCCCATTAGCTTTAAATTAAATAAATATCAGCAATAATATTAACTAAAACTTAAATGTTGTCATAAAATGTCAACTATCATTTATTTTATGACTGCTACTCAAAATAATGGTTATTGTTATAGCTATGTCAGAGGGAGGTATTTCTCTCTCTGACTTCTAATTTTCTGTATCAGTAAGAAACTTCTAGTTTATATTAGGAACAAGTTGTCATTCCAGATTAAGAGCACTGAGCTGGTGTTGGACTTAGCGATCTCCCAGACTTCTGGCAAAATTATTTTAATTAGCCTTCTCCTAAAAGCGTTTAAACAAATCCTATGCTGCCAGGGAAGGAAGAAATGACTTCTCAGTCAGATAGTTTGCTTAGTTCTTTTTCTCCATTGCCATAAATCTTGGTGTGGAGATTATTAGTGACTTAAGACTCCTTTTTTTTAAACAATGAACTGTGACCACTTTACCCACTGAAAAGCTCACACATCATTCAAGTATAAATGTCCTGTTTCTGCATGGTTTGTTTTCACACCATTGTTGGGTGTTAAAATAGTTTTACACCATTTATAAGGCATGGACATTTTAGCTAATCTATCCAGTCTGTTACAGGTATGCCAAAGTAGAAAAATAGTAGTAGTAACGATATATATATGCAGTGCTGTAGGTACATATATTGGAGGCAGACATGTTTGGCTAATCCTTAGCACATTATCTGAATGTCGAATTAACTGGTAGTCACGTACTATGAATTCCATGATACACAGATAAGTTCAGAATATATCTTAATTCGAACATGTGAAATGATCAAAGATGCATCTTTCAAGAGAAATTTACTTAGAGACTTGTGGACCAAAAAAATCTCTGATTTTTCTCTGCATCTAGTGAAAAATTTTAGAACTCACCTACCTACAGTCTACAAAGGCCCTGCGTAGGGTTTGGCTTTGGACCTTACATGCTTTCTTTACAAAAGAATTGTTGTCTGTTTCCTGAGTGTGAACGTGAACTCCTGTGAGCGAGCTCATGATGTGCGTGTGTGCGCGTTGCCCCAGCGTTTCCAGCCGAGGCAGCCCAGCGCTCCATGCGGTTAAGTAAACACAGCATGGCTGCTGGGGCATGCAGCCAAGGCTGAGGCCGGGAGGAGGGGATGAGGCTGGGAGGAAATAAGAGCAAATTCCTCTGAAATGATCTGACAGGAAATGACAGAGTGTCAGCCTTATACAACCACACTGCGCGCGAGAGAGAGAGGGCGGGAGAAGTTCTTCCTAAACACAGAGTGGTGCCAGATCTCAGTAGGTGAGGATGATGAAATAATAAAGCATTTCCCGTGTGTGTTTTTCATTAGTCCTGTTTTGTTTTTCTTCCAAGTGCTGTGGAAACAGAACAGAAGCCCATGTTTCAGCCAGGACTGCAATGGCCTCCTCCCATGGGAATAACAGCTGCATAAATAGGAGGGAAGCCCTCAGTGGAATTGCTTCCAACACCTTTCTAATGGAAATAATGATTTGCAAAGCCCAGTTTATACCTTTGCCACGTAATTAGTAGCCAAGATTAAAAACATTGTTCCAACTCCCAGCATCCTTGAAATCTGGCAAGACCTTAAATATTCCACTGTGTTCCAAAAAGGTAGCCCATAAGTGATCATTGTAAGGACAGTCTTGGCCAGTTGAGTCAAGCCCTTGAATCAATCAACACCTATTATATGGAAATTAACCAGTTTGATGTCAATTAGTGGAAATTTGTTAGAAGACATAACCTATGAGACACTTTATTTTGAATTCTTAGCTCTTCTTGTTGAAGCTAGCTAAGATGGGGCCAAGGACCAAGCCACACATTTCTTAATACCTGAGCAGAATAAATTAAAAAAAGGGGTGGTAGGAAGCTGTATCAAAATACGCAAAACTTTTCCTGTTTATTTGGCACAAGAAGTGCAAGGAAATGGATAATGTATTTTTCCCTATGAAGAGTCAATTTCTGGTCACAGATTTGGGTGCGTAACTGTCTATTCTTTATGTGTTGATACTGAGTACAGAAGAAAAAAATATTGGTAGACTAGTGGCAATACCTACCCTCACTTCATGCTACTTTTAACTAAAACTCTTTTTCCACCATGTTCTTATAAATTGTATTCTCATATTAAGAAAGTAGAAGTTTCTAAATTAAAATTTCTGACTTGATCATTAATTTTCCTCCTAAGAATAACTTTAAAAAAATCTAAATTTTGGCTAGCTGCTCAAGCTAGAAGGCAGGACAAAAGATTTCCTTAAGGCTTAAGAACATTACCTGTCTGGCCCATGGGGTGGATTTCACTTTACTGTGAATTCCACCTTTTGTTTAAAATTAATAAAGTACCCTCACGTAACATTTAACCTGTGTATAGCATCATCCAGTGTGACAGCCTGCTGCTATACCATTCAAATTAAATATTAGAACTGCAGGTTCAGTCTCAAAGCTTTACAGCAATCCTAAAACACTCACAGCTAAGAAGTGAATACAGAATGAGAATCTTGCTATAATATGAAAAACTCCTGCCAGTTTTGAAGCCAGGGTTTCCACACAGCTTGTGGAAACTCCACTGTAACTCCTATGAACTGATCATGACATATAAAGCATGTTACCCTGCCATGCAAATGGGTGTTCCCCAAAAAACGAGCCTGTTATTACCTTCTAGAGCGCACGTTCACCAATTCGTGATTTGCAATAACATTGGCCAACGTTATTGCAATATCTAGAGTTCAAACTTCTACCTAATTTGAAGTGTCTCTTAAAATTAAGTGTTCTAAAAATTCTCCCAAGCATTTTAAGTTGCTAGGAATAATTTTTTCTGCTTGTTTAATTTATAAACAGTTATTAAATGAGCCATTCAATGTAGTGGAGTACAATACTTCCAGAAGTTGACAATGGAGACACCACTGTCAAACTATAATGTCTTTCCTTTGATACTGATAGGGGTTCTGTAACCTACATGATCAATGCAATTTATCACTAGATTCAGGCAGTGACAGCACTTACTTGAGAACAGCCTGATAAAGTTGCAATTATTTCTTGATACTATTGGCCATCCAAGCTTCTATAATTTCACTAGTAAGAACTGCTTCTAAGCCCAGCAGCCTTCTTTGGAGGGGTCATTTTTATGCATGATCACATAGCTACATTCAGTAACCTGTAATATCCTTGGAAAGAAAGATGCTAACATAAAATAGAGTCTTTCTCTGCCCTTGTTTAAGCAAATTTAAACCTTAATAATAGGCATTGTTCATTTTACACATTTACTAAATTAGCCATGTTATTTTAAAATAATATGCAAACCTTGTTTTTCTTAAAATTAAATATAGCAGTGCCATAAATGTTAGAAGATTAGAAATGTGTAAAATTTATTACAGCATGCCTAGGGATTGTTCATTTAGTAATGGGTCTGTACATTGCTGCTGAAACAGATGCATAAACGGTAGTGGGGTAAAATCAATTTATAAAAGAACATATTTCAATTACGATCAGGATGTTTTGCATGAAAGTTTTAAGTATATGGCAAAAAAGTATGGATCACACTCTGAAATACCTTTCATCTCTGTAGATGGTGTCAGAGGCTACAGTTAAACTCCCATTTGGAGATTAAGTATGTGGATAAATCCTTGACTCTGTTGAACTTTATGAGAATTTTGCTATCCACCTTACTAAATACAAGACTTTAATTCTGGAATTTTATTTCTGCAGTAATAGAAAATGTACATTCAACCTCAGTAGCCTAAGGGCATGTTCCTCAGCCAGCAGGCAGGTATATTTACTGTGGAACTACCAGGGTAGTTATTAGAACCATACTTTCCTCAGTTTCCAGAAGCTGTTAAGTTGGGCTTGCAGTTTCTAAGGCAAAGCTCCTGTTGCAAGACTCAAATACTTTGTGTTGCTATAATACCTTCTCAGTTCGCATGGTAAAATACATAGTTTTGGAAATATCAACAAAATTTTCCAAAAGTAAGGATGATTTTTTTTTTAAACAAGTCCTTAACAAAGCACTTAATTTTTGCTAAAGCAATATCATCAGGTTATTGATGTCAGAGACTCCCATTGGCTCTAACAGTCATGTTTATACATGATCACATAGCTACCTTCAGTGCCCTGTGATATCACTGGAAAAAAGATGCTGACATAAAAGAGCATATTTCTCTGCTCTTTTTTATGTGAATTTAAATCTTAACAATAAGCATTGTTCAGAAATTATTATTTATGTTTGTAGAGAGCAGCTTATTCATTCCTGACATTATGAAAATGGCCTACCTGTAAATAGGGAACCAAAACTCTAACAGTATATTTTGAGTTCCTTGGGGGAGTAAGGCGGCTCTTAGGAGAGTCTTCCTGGGCATACAAATTCATACACAAGCTGCAAATCTGAGGGGTAGAGCTATTATATTATCAAACTTTTCTATTCCAGTTTTCAAACTAGTCAAGTATATTAAGAGACCTTAAGAACTTTGAAGACCTCAGAGTACAGAACTAACTGAGGGTCCAAGAGACATTGCTAACTCAGAAACAGATCCTTTTCTTTCTTTTGTCATGACATCAGGAGGTACAGCAAATAATTTTCAAAAGCTGTAGTGAAAGAACAGAGCTTCCTGTATCCATTAGTGGTCTTGCTAACTACTCCTAGATGATAATACTCAGTTCTTGGGAGAGTATCTAATTTTCTCTGACACTTAAAAATAGTTTTACTGTTTATATGAACTAAGATAACTGGAAGCTGTGGAACTCAGTGTATCTAATGGTTTTATACTGTTCAATTTGCATGTTTCTGTAATTTGCAGCTCAAAATAGTATGTAAATTCTAGACACAAAGGCAAACTAAAAGTCTATTCTGCTGTTCTTCATGTGTAGAAGCTTGATAGTAATGAAGAAAAGCACAGAGCAAAACTATTAGTGAGCACCTACTTTCCACAGTGACAATGATATCTCTGCAGGAGCTGAATGAGAATATGCAATACTAAAAACTTGAATCACTTTGGGTTAGATTATTTTAAATTTGAATATCATTGGACACATTACATTTAACTAACGTATTAACTTGGAAATCCTAGAGAAGCTGTTTCTTTTCACTTGATCTTCATCTCTGATTCAGCATTTCACTGGTGACTGAAGCTGGGTTCAGGTGAACTTAGTGACTAATGCTTAGTAAATGAAAGCAAACACTTCTGGCAGTGCTGCTGTAAGCTAGGCTAGCTATATTACTTGTTTCAATCTCTGTGACTGGTTCCTGTCTTAGAGCACCAGCAGGAAAACTGACATTTCATAATGGTCTGCAGCTTTAAGGAGAAAACCACTTGCAATATCAGTAGAACTGTGCGGGTGTTGCTGGCACTAGGCAGAGGTAACAGGCCTCTACATGCAGTGATATTTGTGCACATTGAATTATATATACTTTCTATTAACTGGGATAAGAAAGGAAATCTTTTTTCATATTATAATTGTATAGAATGTTTTCCTGAGGATGTAAACAACATGACATTGATGGCACATGCAGAAGATCTTAATCTTCTCCTGGTGTAATTTGAGTGGCACTTCATTACATTTTTCAAATGAAGTGCCACTTCATTACAATTTTTTCACAGAGCAGGTGTTTCAGGATGCATCTATATTGCAGTATCAGAACAGATACATCTTCCATAGAAGATGGCTGCTTATGGATAAACAACATTTCTTAAAGATGTAAGTCTTTAAACAAGGAAAGGACAGATGTTCTGAAGAGAGAGAAACGTCCTGGTTTGGGACCTCAGGATACAGGCTAGTAACCCTGAGATGTCCTTTGGGTTGTTCCCGCCCTCATCTCACTTCTAAAGTTTTGTCGTGTCAGAGTAGAGAAGACAGGCCACTAGAAGTTGTATGTGTCAGTATAAACAAACAAAAACTATAAAAAAATTCCCAATAACATATGCAAGACTCTCTGATGTTGAGAAAATGTACAAAGATTTTTTTCATACTCATTTAGATATCTACTTTGACAACTGTTTTTATTTGACCCTGTACTCATTGCCTTAGATGGCAAATACCAACATAGAAATTTGTTCTAAAAAATACGACAGATTGTAAATCTCAAAGCATCTTTTCTCTCAGATTAATAATTCCTACAATTTTGCACCACAACTATTCTGAAAGAACATGAATAAGGTTACAAAGCCAAGCATGCTGAAGTTAGAAATACTGGAATAATGGAAATCTCTACAAAATGAATTCAAACCTCTTGCATGTATGCACCTAACCAAAACCTTTAGTTACATGACTGCATGCTATTTTTGTCACAAACTCCACAACATTCTTCTCAACTTCCAGGATGTGGTAATACTTACACAGGATGAGCAGTGACCGCTAAATAAGAAGCTCTTGAATCACCAGTTTTCCCCTTATTGACAGAATATGCTCACACAAATTATTTCCTGTACTATTCAAAGCGTCTTCCAAATACAGAAGTCCTCAGGTGAATGCTTGTGGTCCTTATCAATACAGTACTTTCTGTGAAGCACCTATCCTCCTACTACGTCTTTGAAGTAAACAGGCACTACTACCTCTATTTCGCAGCTGTTGACTTATGGTAGATTGATATTAAAATTAGATGTTTCCAATAAATTTGGAAACCATTTTAGATGGTTAATTTTGGCAAGAGGAGGAGTGATTAGTAATATGTATGACTTCATACATTCAAAATTCACCTGCCAGTGACTTTTGCTGTGAGCAATCTTCAGTGCTGAAAGTCACAGCATATGAGAGTTATTGACCACATGCAAATTTGCTGCAGAGCCAGATACATGGCATCACTAAGGCATCGTGTGTCAGAGGTGAATACAGGGAGATCCATGGTGAGTGTTCCTTTGGTTGATCTTAATTCCTAATTTTGGTCAGCGATTTCAGAGATAGTCCAGTTCTACCATAGCCCTGGTCTGGAGCCCTTGTCTTGGGAGAATTACGTCAGATGAAGTATCAGCTGGGGCTCATATGCTCCAAATATCTGAGCCGAAGGAGGATTGACAAGATTGAAGATTTACCATTCATCTGAACTAATTGGATATGGAATAAATAAAATTCCACAAGGCCATTCCTTGAGTAGTAGCAACAGCCCGGTGTGAGTTCCCGTGCCCCCAGGACATGCCAATTGCCATAATAACAGTTTTCATCCATAGCTTAATGCACCACATTTTCAAAAGGTGAGTCAGTGTCAATCTCACTTTTTCAGACCCCCAGAGCATCTGGGACATGGTTTGTAATTCATGTAGCAAATTATTAAGTAGGCAGAAAGTGAGGGCTGTGGATCTCACTCACTACACGGTTCTGGAACTCAGCTCAGTTAGCAGGAGGAAAGAGACAAAAATAGCACTAACCGTTGGTGTCTTGATGCGTGATATCATTGAATTGAGCGTTCTGTTAGATTAAAAGGCATCCAGATGTCCACACCCTTAAAAGCTACTACAGTAGTCAAGAATTTGCATATTGCTATCATTAATCTGAGCACATTGTGTTGCATGGGGGTAGTTATAGCTCTATGTCCCTTGAGGTTTTCTCCTCCGCTCTGGGAACACACTGCTGCCCAAGTCCTATGGGCTGTGACTCCAACCTGCCACAGTCTGTGGGGAGAAGGATGCAGAAGAAACTCTTCTTTAAGGTGCATTGTCAATGCAGAACAAGCCATGCTGAGTTTTCTTGTCTTTATAAATGAGGTCTTGGGAGGATACGCAGGTTCTCTGTGCTGGCAGCTTAGCATTCAGAGTAGAACATTATTATCCTTCTGCACCAAAGTACAAGTAAGCTCTGGCCAAACAACAAAAGATTTACTGCTTCTTCAATTTGTTTTCAAATACAGCTTGACAAATTTCACCAAAGCCCACATACTAACAGAATATCTTACGGAAAAAATCCTTTAAAAGCCTTGGATTTATTAAGTCTGAGTGTTATATTAGTCAGAAGCAGCAGAATAGAGAATCTATGTTTAAGCACTAGGTATTGCAGTCTTTTTTACCACTGAGCTAAAATGGTATTAGCTATTATACCAGCTAATATTAAATATTATAAAGTGAAACTCAATCTCCTGCAATTTAGTTTGTAATCACCATTCTTAGATAGGCATTACCATTCTTATCTGCACTAGAAGCTCGAATATATTTTAAGTTTAAAGCACCACAAACTAAACAAAAGTAACTGTGTTAAGCAGGGAACAAAATATCCCCACTTACCCCCTGATGTTGTAGATGCTTAGACCTAGATGGAGCTGGTGAGGGTGTGAAGCAACTACCTATCATGCTGATTGACATGCTGAGATAAAAGCTCAATAAAATGCCAGTTATGATATCTAGATGTTACAAAGAAGTACAACCCATTTTTTTCCTGAAAATACAGCAGCAGGTTTTTAACGTGGAAAGAAAGAACAGCTTCATAGCTTCATATTCCAAGCAAATATTTAGTGTAAAAATATGAATTTCACTGAATTCACTGAATTTTTAGAGTTGGAAGGGACCATAAAGATCATCTAGTCCAACTCCCCTGCCGAAGCAGGATTGCCCAGAACATGTCAGAGCATGTTACTCAGGACTGCATCCAGGCAGGTCTTGAAAAGAAGGGGACTCCACAACCTCCCTGGGCAGCCTGTTCCAGTGCTCTGTCACCCTCACCGTAAAGAAGTTTCTTCTCATATTTGAGTGGAACCTCCTAAGTTCCAGCTTGTGCCCGTTGCCCCTTGTCCTCTCACTGGGAACCACTGAAAAGAGTCTGGCTCCCTCCTCCTTCAACCCACCCTTTAGATACTCGAAGAACCAGTGAACGCAAAATGAAGTAGACAAGTGATGAGAAGACAATGTAAGAAAGAGAAAACAGGTAGGAACTGTCGCAGCAGGTTGTTCTTAACTTCAGTGGATAGGAGAGAGGGAAGACATCTGTAAGGCTCCAAGCATGGTTTGTAGTGCCTCTGAAACAGACCCTGAAAAGCAAAGAGCTGAAACCTTTTCTGCCTTATAACTGCTCTTATAGTCAGACAGCATCAAAATGCTGCATCAGCTTAGAGCTCTGCCTTTTATTCTGTCAGCACCACAGTGAAGGTGTGAATAGGATGCAGAACAGCCTATATGCACAGTGCCACATTTGGAGATTACTCCAAGCCAGAGAAGCTTCCAAGCTGCTAGTCTACACCGAAAGTCCTTTTTGCAGATAGTACAAAGCATGCTGGGCACTGACAAGGTTTTACCCCAAACACAAGCCTTCATGTGAAGCACACCATTCCTCTTGCCTGCTTTAGTTACTCATAAAACACAAAAGCTGAACTCCTCCAAAGGCTACTCTACATCCCTGTAAGGTGTCATTTAGTGCTTTCTAAATTAGGCAGCAAATACACATTCTAATTTGCACATAAAGGATCTGTGGCAAAAATAATATTTCTTCCATGTAATTGGTTTTCTTTTAAACCTGACCTTAATGTATATCATTCTTGATGAACTGCTTCAAATAGACTTTGAACTAGGATTTTTTAAAAAAGGTTAAATAATGAAAAAATGCCATCTTATTTTACTGCTTACATCAAGATTCAGAGAGATGAAGAACAGTGACAGCATGGCTGTTCACCCATAACCCTAGGACAGCAGGTAAACTGACAGGGTGCAATTACTAAGAGGTGATATTAAGTTAAAACATATAGCTAAAGTAGTGCTATTGCGTATGCATCCCTTGGTTTTCAAGGCAGTGTTTAAAATAAAAAACCTTCACTGAGACAGAAAAACTGCTATAGTTATATCATAGCACACTGAGTTGCAAACCTTTTAATGAAAGACATAATTCTTCTGCTGTCTGCATCATACTATATTCTCATGCAAAACACTTTAATGCATCGTGTAAATTATCTAAGACTTTCTTAGTATGTATTACATTTCTTAATCATAGATATTGGGTATAAAAAAAAGAGAATTATGTGACATGCTGCAAAACAAATTACTTGGCGTTAGCATATACTAGCTGGGTCTATGTTTGAAAAATGCATGCATGGAAGGATTGGAATTTTTTTTTTAAATGTGCAGAACTCACTTCTAAGTGCACATGTTATCAATGAAGAAAAAACGACTAATCTGAAATGATGGCTGATTTTCAGCCAATATCATCAGTTTAAAAGCAGGGGATCTAGATTAGAGTCTGGATGATCTATTTATTCTGAATTTCAGAGTAAGCTCCGTGCCTGGAAGAAGATGTATATAAATAAACCAAATGTTTTCACCCACTTTTGCCATTCAATTACACTCAATTTAGCTATAAAATAATTTTAAATGCAAATCTCATTTTCAGCAATAAAATGTTTTTGTTGCCAAGTTAGGAGACAGGTTTTTCTTGCTGATGTCTCACCAGCTGAACACTACTGGAGTGTAAATGGTGGACAATACCATCACCACCTTGTAAGCTGTGAGTTGCTCACAGATGTTCCTTTTGAGCACAGGATCTGATGAGACATGATACCTAATTTTCTGTCAAGTTTGATTGAAGTTAATTCTTATTTACATTATAATAATGTTGACTAATTGGGAGTACTAAGCAGAGGGTGATATTTAGCATATTCAATATTATTTATTTCATAAAATTTCATTCAAATAGAAGAGACATCTGCTTTGAATGCAACCTGAACACCATGTGTCAAGCACTATCAAATAAACCAGAATTTATGAAGAATAAACTCTTGTGGTCCTTGCAAAAATTTAAATGTATATTCCAGTTGCAAGTACAGAGGAATAGGACCCCGCTAGACTGGTAGTCATTTAGCATTGGCTTCTGGGAGTAAGACATACAGACATACACACTAAGAAAGTCATGATCTGGCATTTAAAAATTAATTGATAGCAATCATCACATTTAATCATTACAGATAATGCTGTTCTATGTCTAAGGTCTCAGGTCTCTAAAGACCAAGTTCAATGGTGGTTTTATATTGGTGGTGTTTATAATGGTGGTGTTCTTTGTTGCTAATATACAAATACTGGTGCAAATTCTAAGAGATGTTAACTACCTGGAGGTAGTGTTCTTCAAATCTTAGTGGCTTTTGAATTATGTTCATAATCCAGGTCAGGGGTGGAGGGGACACACACACATGACAATAACAATGATACCAAACTATGCCTCCCATTGTGTTCTATGTCAAATTTCTTTTAGTAAGCCAAACTATAATAATATTGTGAACTATACTACTAAATGCAAAGTATTACTGATTATAACACGGAAATGGAAACATGGAAATATACGCAATGAATTGTTAAGAAAAACATATACAGTAAAATGCACATTTATGTAACATCCCCTCCCCTCCCCTCCCCAATTTTAATTAACGTAGACCTTAAAGACAGTCAATGCCCTTAGTGAAACATAATGTTGCAAAATAGACAACATCAAAAGACAGTAATACATTTTTAACAGAACACAAAAGGATCTAACAGGAATTGCTTGTATATCTTTTGGGCTTTTATTCATACTGTGGATGAATCACTGGCTGATGTTTGTGGCTGTTATTCATGACATGTCTGGTGGTGTTATGACCTTCCCTCTTTTATTGGTTTATTTGATGTTTGTGGTATTTTATATAATTGATTTATGCCTGGTGATATGTTTGGGAGCTTTCTAGTAATATACAATAGTGATTGTATGTCTGTAAGTGATGTTACATATTGCTGTTTGTGAGCTTTCTCAGCCAGGTCACCATTGTAAATAAAACTTGTTCTCAATAGATTTTTATGTGGTTAAAGATTTTGACTACTTGAGTGACTGATTGATGGATTGGAAAACACTTGCTAGCAGGACATCAGGGTATCATAGAAAAATGTGTCATTTGCATTTCTGATTCAAATCTCTCCCCCCCTCATTTTCAATCTTTTAAAGTGAAATAGGTATCATAGCAGTAAATGGTCACCTACCTCTCTTCTTAGTTGTCCTGATGGGTGTAGGTGCCCACAGCATTTCATATCCTTCTTCCTCTGTCTTACGGTAATGTTGCACCATTTGGCTTTTCTTAAGTAATTATCCTCCACATGCTTCCTCTGGTATCTTAATGAGTCCTTTACTGAAAACTCTACCAGAAAGTATACTGGAATTGTCTTTTCCTCTCTCCCTTTTTCTCTTTTCTTTTCTTTTCTTTTCCTTTCTTTTCCTTTCTTTTCCTTTCTTTTCTTTTCTTTTCTTTTCTTTTCTTTTCTTTTCTTTTCTTTTCTTTTCTTTTCTTTTCTTTTCTTTTCTTTTCTTTTCTTTTCTTTTCTTTTCTTTTCTCTTTTCTTTTCTTTTTTCTTTTTTCTTTTTTCTTTTCTTTTTCCTTCCTTCCTTCCTTCCTTCCTTCCTTCCTTCCTTCCTCTTTCTCTCTTTCTTTCTCTCTTTTTTGTCTTGTTCTGTCACATTTCTAAGACAGAAAAAATACATGAGAATGAATAGTCTAACTACTACAATGATGGCTTTTCAAAGAGAAAGCTCAAGTTCCCTCTATAATATACAGATTGGACAAATTATTCCATAACATTTTTTATATGGGTTATGTGTTGAGTTCCTGAAACAAAACCTCTAGAAATTCTAATTAACAGCACATATAAACTATTTTGCACTGTCCGGACAGAGAAAAGACTGCCAGTTTTTAGTTTATTACTATCTGTGAACTTGTGTGAATGAACACATGCAACTTCTATCCAGATGTAGAAGAGTTCAGAGAAGATGACAAATAACATGAGATCTCTCTCGGTTACACAGAAACCTGTTAGCAGTACCCCTGTTGTAAACTCTCATCTCATTAGCATTTCCTGAGTCTGATTAACAGATGTTTGAGGGTCTTGGTCCAGACATAGTTTGGTTCTATTTAAAGAGTCAAGACTCTGGCTTGATATCTCATCCAAAAGTAACACTCACTGTTACTACAGTGAGTAACACTACTCTGTTACTACAGTGAGGCACATTCGCTGCCCCTCTGACTGAATGGTGCAGGTACAAAATAGTATACTAGCTTTGGCTTCTCAAGGAAAAATAGGAAAGGGAAGTGAGTGACTTTGACCAGCCACAACTTCCTTTGCCTTAAGAAACCTGATGAGATCAAAGCATAAAATCTTAAAAGTAATGCCATTTAACAGCAACTGTGTTTCTCCAATTCCAGACATCTTGAGTCATGCTAGACACTGTGGCTGAAATGATGAAACTTACTATCAAGAAAAGAGACTGTTGTATTTCCCTCTAATTTCTCCCAGTTCCATCCCCCACCGCTCCTTCTTCTATAACCTCATTCAGTTCACAAACTGAATTAAAATTATCCGTTTTTTTTTTTTTCCACATTAGTTTTCTGCTAGTTCAGTGTTTTGAATGGGCTCACAAGGTGGTCAGAAACCAGCAAAGGCAGCACCAGAAAGGGACGATGGCTTCCCCTATGGCTCTCTGTAGCAATGACAACCTAGAAAAGTACAGGCATAACTTTGGGTGCACTGACTGGTCACAGAGGGTCCCTATGTAAAATATGGGAGTAGAAAAGAAACTAAAAACTCAGAGACTTTCCAAAACTTGATTTCAACATATACACACAGGACATTGATGGAGGTATCAAAGAATATACATAGAGGGGAGACAATCACAAGTTCTTATGCAATTTCTGTCTAGTTCCAGTTTCCAAGATAGCTTTTTCTTTTTTTTTTTTTTTTTTTTTTTTTGCTTTTTTTACATTGCAGCCATCTCATAGGGATTTGGGGAACTAGAATTGCTTCTGCTTATTCTGCCAAAAATGAGAAGTGGCTCAAGCTTAGGATTTCACAGATCCTAACAGATTTGGTTAGATTTTACTTTGGTTCTGAAATAGCAAAGCAACAAAAGAGCGAAGACCACTGGGTTAGATGGTTTCTTGATGCATGTTTAGGGTATACAATAACAAATTAACTGAATTCATAAGCTTTCTTAGTGTGTGTGTGAATCTAGAAGATCATAACCAGTTGGGACCGTAACAGAAGAAAACCTTCAAGGAAATAATCTTTAGAAACTTTGCCTTTCACATGATCTATCTGAAAGTTGAAAATGAAATATCTGCAGATATCATGAATGTAAGCTAACATTCATTTTTCTTCTTCCCTCAAGCTCTAATAAAAAGCTTTAAGCAAAGATAAATCAACTCATTTCCCATCCAGCTTTGGAAAACCTCTAACTATTCATGCAGGTACTGGCCATTTCCATTCCTGGCACACACAAGCTTCCGTCTTCCTTCAGATAAACACAAGATTTTAGCCTGAGCCTGCATTTTTTTTCTGAAAAATTTGGTGTGCAAAATAATGCCAGATCTATCTTTACACATTTTTCCATACTTATACCTGAAGGCGTGCTTCCTTTGCTTACAGGATATGTATGACCATTTCTGGTGCTGTGAATGAAGCAGAAGTATCACAGGAAATTGTCCCTGCAAAGGCAAGGGCTGGGCTAAGCTCACTATCCTTTGCTTTTGTTTATCTTCCTTTCTATTAATGAATAATATTATGTTTGCATTTGCCTCTTTAAGAGTGCTCCTGAAAACATCATTCCAGCACTTAAGGGACGTTATGGTAGTGGGAAGGTGAGCTGGCAAGAAGGATTGATGCTACAGGCATGCCTTAACATTTGATAACATGAGTTAGCAAAACTGGCATACAACATCCTTAAGAATAATGCCCTGCAAGCAGTACTTATCTCTACTCTACAGCCTTAAAGCTAGTCACAGCACTGGAGAATTCTAACTAGTAAATACCCCGACACCAGCTCCAGAAGGACCACTTTCTGAAAGAACTCATGGCATACGTACCCCTGCACGCTGGTAAGCAGAGAGCAAAATGAAAAACTCAAAAATGCCCCATCTTCTATTGGAAGAATAATAATTTTAGGAGTGGACAAGTGAACATAGTTACTAAACAAGGTTGGATCAATTATCCGTCAAGCTCAGAATTCTGCCTTCGCCAGTGACCTATGTTAGGTGCTTCAAAGAAAACAGCTGGCTAATTACACAACGTCCTACATGGCAAAAAGGGATGAGAGGACTGTTTCTTATCCCTGTGATCAGCTAACACCCTGAAGTACAAATTTGATTGCCCCTCCTAGTACATAAAATTACAAATGATATTATTGGTCATAAAATTAAGAAGTCCCTTTAAAAATCCCATTACAGTATTTAACTCTTCGACCTCTGTAGGTTAACTACTATTCATGCTGTGAAAAGAACTATTTCATGTTTATTTTTTAAATAATACAGTAAGTTCCTTAAAGCCATTAAAACTAACGATAGAAATACATTCTACATGACAACTAAAAATGACACTCTTAAGTTCCTGATGTCTTGAAAATATTTGGCGGTTTTAAAAAAAACTTTAAACAGAAATTAAATAAGCAAGCTGTTTATGCAACTAAGCATTACAGTAAAGCTGAAGTTAATTTGTTGGGGCAACTCATGAGTTGATTGAGGTTTTGATCTATTTCATGTTGGCTTACCTTTTAAGTGCGCTTACTGCCACTTAAGTCAAATTTATTTTTCTTTTAGCCTTTCCCTTATGCTTGTATTTTAGGCATTGAAAGCAGGCAGATGAGAGAGCTCTTTAGGGCTGGAAAGAGCACACAGAAAAACACCTTGTACAGCTCTGCTTAGCTCTGCTAAGCTGCTGTGCCTATGTGCCATCCTACCCTGCAGTACCTGAGCAAGCTTATTACCAAGACTATCTAGTTCAAATAATAACAATTAGGCAAACATCAGCAATGATTTTTGAATACAAACAAATGCCCATTGAATATTGCACTGAGACAGTCAAACTACCACTGACACCAGAATTTTTTTGCTAATGCTTTAGCCCTTTGAATCACAAAGCTTTCCTGAAAATTGTTTAATAAGCTTCTTTTACCAAAAGAGAAAACACAAGGAGAGAAGGAATAACACATCTTTAATTAGAAAAATTCAAATCAGCTCTTAATTTAATTCACCATACCAGCAGCCATGATTAGATCTGCATCATGATATATCTCCAATACTATCAATTTTCATAAATGCAAACTTTCCTGAATATGGTTCTGATGTATCCTGACATTTTAAAATATGTCCTATTGTCCTTTTCTGTGCAGCAGACCAAGCACAGAGTGTTCAGTCCTATATCACTGTCACAGTGGTATTAGACCAGATGGCTGCTTCCTCGCAGAATCAAGAATTAGAGATAATTTATGCTGTTCACTGTTATTAGAATGTAAAAATATAAAGAGTTTGCAGCACGCATACATGAAAAGCTGCACAGATCCATCAGTGACACCCTGGTGAAAAGGCATTCACACTGTTACTGCACTCTTAAAGCTAAAGTCTTATTTGGTGAAGCTATGGACTTCTGCAAAGCCTATTGACTACTCTGCATAGTACACAGTGCAGGGAACTATCTGACCTAGGTTATTATCTGCTGCTTTGGTGGGGAAAGGGTATTCTGAGTTGGGAAAAAAGTCCAAGAGTTGCTTGCTTTCTTCTGTATTGTAAAATAATTCTACCACATGATTGTTCCCATTAATATGTGACAGTTATTTTTGTGTCATAAAGACATGAAGTTAAAAATGGAAGCTTTCCTCATTCAATCTGTTAATCAGTACAAGAGAATACTTCTCACTAAGACCTCATACCAAAGGGCATAATAGTTACAGAAATTTGCTCCTGTGCCAGTAAGGTCAGCGAGTTTTGCTTATCAGGGCATCATTGCAATCTGTAAATGTACTTGCTCTACCAGTATGTATATACGTGCCGCAGTGTGTGTCAAATACTGAAGAGAAAGGATGTCAGCCTACCCATTTATTGGGTCTGAGCTCGTTATAGGTAAGAATCATGTTGTCTATATTTCGAGAAGCTGAATCCTTTGATAAAATAAATATTATTAATGCAGCTGATTCATTCAGAGGGACTTCTCAACCTATTCAAGAATTAAAATTTCTCACGCTCCTTAAACAAGGGAGAGAAACAAAGGGGAAGAGAACTTAGTCAGCTTGTCCATCTTGCTGCAATAGATAGTATAAAAAAAAAGTGAAAAGGACAACCAAATGTCGAACACTGTTTGCAGGTAGCAGTAGTCTGTTGCTTTATCTTCTCAGTTCAGGAAGTTGAGCACAGTACTCCCTATGGACGATGTCAGAGTTGTAGTCAGATTAAAGACAAACACTCTCATCAGTATTTAGGAATATTAAAAGAGGAGAAACTTAACTGGCATTCACTGAAATGGCACACTTACTCTATGTGATTGGGGAAAAAGTGTATCATGGAGAGAACTCTTTCGTTCACTTAAAGTTTAAAAATCTTTAAATTATACTAAGATATGTTACTAGGGACAGATTTGCTTCCATCTTTCTGTGAGCATATAATTTGTATTTATGACATACAATGAAAGTATTGTGACTTTGAATGACTGACTAGCACCTTATGAAAGTCATTACTTTTGTACAAGAACAATATTTATAACATAATGTGTTCTTAAACTGATCAGGACAGCAGGAAGCAGCTAAGTGGATCACTTATCTTTATTTTGCAATTTAACCTATGTTGTGACAGGGAACAAAAAAATTAGATAATTTATAATTTTCTGTCAGTGTTGCATACTTTGGGGTAAGCTTGTAACTACTTGGTATAACTGAAAAGTAAGGAGATTTGGCCGCCAAATAAAACTGAAGAAGAAAGATTATGTCAGAGCATAATGAATTATCAGCTGACTGTTAGAACCAGATCACAAAGATTTCTCGCATTTTTGTTTACTGACCAGTGTTGTTGATGACTGGATTTTTCTTCTGTAAAAATCCTAGTACTAGTTTTATTAAAATAAAGTCTATCAGAATAGAAGATAGTTGTTATGCAGGAGCAGTAACTCGCATTATATGAGATGGCATTTCTTTCCGGCTCTTGCTGCTCCGCTGGTTCTAATAGCAACCTGGAGCTCAATTTCCTCCTCAAGAACATTGCATTTCATGTGGAATGTCAATTATTAAAATGCAGTGTCCCGTGTCTTACTTTTCACTAGATGAATTCATTTGCAAATTTGCTAATTTATGTAAATGATCCTTAACCTGTAACTGCCTGGTATGTATTTCTCAGTGCCTCTTTTCAGTTCAGAAATATATACAAAGAATACGGTGCCAACAGCATTTATGTTAATTTACCTTGTGCCATTGTTCCAAAACCTAAAGATTTAATTTCAGTGTAACCCAGAAAGATTATCTGATGCTTCTTTCCACTGTTGTATTTTCAATAGTATTAGACCACCCAAAATAGGTAAATGATCTTTAAAAGATCACCTAAAATACCTCTAGTCATTATCATGGGTGGCAAATATAGTTTTAGTGCAATATTTTTGTGAGAAGACATGAGATGAAGCTTTCTTACTTTTTTATTTATTTTCAGCTTTCAAATTTTTCAGGAGGTCATTGTTACCTGCAATGGGCCAAATCACAGCTCCTAAGATTTGATCATTCCTAAAATTCAATTTTTTGCAGCTAAGACTCCCCTCTGCATTTCAGAAATTAATTAAGACAGACAGGGAATTTCCTTCAGTCAGTGGTCCAGCTGCAACTCATTCTTTTCCTGATAACTTACGTATGGATGCCATTCTGGATTTGTCAGTCCGTTTCTGGTTCCATCATCAGCACATCCACTGTGCACCCATAAATGTTCGTTTCACTCTCCAAATGATCTCAGGAAGTTCAAACTCCTCCTGTCTGTTTGCAGTTCTTATGAATGCAGGAACATCAAGAAAACCTCAGCTGAAGTTACTAATTTTTGCCTGACTTCTTCCTGCTGCCCACCCAAACCCCTTCAATGGTCTCAAGCACCACTGATGGTTTAGAACCTGTCGATGAACCTGGTCAAAGTTGTGGATTTTAATAAAACCTGAAATGAAGCAATTTTCCTCTGTGTTGTTGTTACTGTTCAGTAACTTCCCACAGTTCAAATAAAATGATCCAGATTCCCCGTGGTGTAATTGCAGGCACAACTCCATTGATTTCAGTGACCTGTGAATGGCAGAGAGGACTCCGGCCCAAGGTCTCCTCTTGACAAGCCAGCTACAGCTTGCTTTCTCTTGATTATTATCTGATTTACATGTCCTTGTTTTAGATGCCCCCCACAAGGGGTAGGTGAACAAAGCTCCGTTTCACAGCTGGCTACAGAGATCATTCCTGGCCAGCATGGAGGTCCCACGATCAGGACTTGGCTCTGAGCCTGAGCTGCAGGGCACATGTCCTTTGCAGTCCTCCAGCCCAAATGGCCACCGCTGGGGCCCCTGCAGGAGACTGTTGCTCTCGTTAACTCACCCCAGGTTTTGTTTCCCCAGGGTGTAAGGGAGGGAGAGAGGGTTGAAGTGCCACCAGCTGACAGGCCAACATGCTGTCAGGCCAACCCCAGCATGTTGCTCTTGTGTCTCACTGTTTAGATTGGCTTTAGAAAGCGCAAAGCCAGAGAAGCGTTTGGCTGCTTTATCCCAGTTTCAGCATTCAGATCGCTAAGAGAAAATCTCAAACGGCTACTTGCTGTGTGTTCTGCAGACATTTTAGCACAAAATCAGCATCTCCAGTATCACCCCCTCACACTACCCTGAATTCTCAGGTATTTGATTTCATTTCTGCTAGGATAGCAGCAGGGAAGACTAACTAACACAGTTGTAATTTTGGAATTAAAAAGTCCTTAATTGTATTTTGTTGCACTGGTTACCTGCAAAAATTCAAATACCAGAGTTTCAAAGTAGCCTTTAAGCTACTGCTTAGGTTTTTCCATAAAGGACATACTTTACAGGACAATATCTCTTTAAATCTACCCCGAACATATCCCTCCTGGCCCAGAAGATGCCAAAATGACTTGATGATTTATTTATGTGGAGCTTGGCAGACCATAGTCCAGATTGTGGCTGAGGCTGAATTTTATGAGCATTCCCCCTAGTGAGTATATTTAAAAATTAAAAAAAAAAAAATAAAAAAAAATCAAAAAAGGTCTTTATAGAGCTTGGCATGAGATTCAAGCAAATATTATCAGGAAGAAAAATGACGAGGAAAAGTGTTTTAGGACAGAATATAAATATTAATTTATTAATAAAATTGTGTGTTTAGAGAATTAGAATTTTCTCTTGATCTTCAAGAAATTAGGAAAGCGAAGAAGGCATTTCTCATCTCAGCAGAAGCTAATGTTTGGTCTGGAATTTTTTTAGCATATACATCTTGGCATTTTATACTGGGAACCAGCACTTTTGTCCACAGAAAGATAGATGTCTCATTGTCATTCCAGACCATACAGATGGCATGTTGGTGCAATGATGTAAGAAAGCAATTTTCTGCCCTATTTTATTGATTTATAGTATTTTAGTAAAGTGATAAAAACTTAATGCTAGGGATAAAAAGCAGACCCATCTGATATAGAGGCAGTAGAAAAGAATAGAGAATGAGGAGGATCCAGCATTAATACTAATTTGCTATGTTTTCTCAGGCCTCTCCTGTACTAGACCATTAACTAAGTTATGAAACCGTGTCTAAACTCTTTGACTAAGATGTTTCTAGGCATTAATCCCTTCTTTTGAGGCACAATTTGGTGCAGGACTCTGGCTTTTTGAAGCACATACACATCCTAAGGGCCATAGCAACAACAACCAGCATCAATAGTCTTGACTTCTTCGGTCTGGGAGGCTCCGTGCTGGGGACACAGATTCAGGGGGCACTTTCACATAGTGAGAATCGGCAAGCAACCAGCAAGAACATGACTCTACAGCACTTCATCTGCTTCACGGCAGTTCCTCAGGTGGCCTCTCCATGGGCCTCCCCAAGTTCGCTTTCCTGCTTGCTGTAGGGGAGCAAGGGGAGCTCCTGAAGCCAAAGAGCCCTGAGGCAGGAACTCCTACATCCTTTGAGGAACCTCTTGTTGGGATACTCCCTCATCCTTTTGGCTCAGCATAGGGGCTCTTGCTACACCCATGCAAGGAGCATAGCTTCGATCCCCTGTCTCCTTTCCTAACACCGGAAAACAAGCTCCCTCAAGTCCATATATGTAAAATCTGAGTTGGTGACAATTTATAGGCAGGCTAAATTGTGTTTGAAATCAATTCTGCTGAAACTATATTACACAGTGTTCTTGGATGTTGTATACAGGTGAATGTATATGGGATGTCAGTAAACGAAAGCTGGAACGTGCCAGGAAGCACCATTTTAATTCACAACGGCATCCCCCACTTTTCTCCAGAGAATATAGAGAATATTCCTGAAGCTCTCCTCAAAGGGATCTTCAAAGAAAATTCAAGGACATTCATTATGCTGTTGATAAATCAAGGCCAACAGGAAAAATATTCACAGTGGCTACGTCCATACTTTTTTGGTTTTGTTTGTTTTTTGTAGTTATATTGGAGAATTCCTCACACTGCAAACGTTAACGGGAGAATAGTATTTTACAGCCAAGCGACAAACTAACCTTATGAAGTCAGATGTATTCTAATTCACCAAGTGAAGTACTTATTTGCCCTAGAAAAGAGCCTGGGTATGAATTAAGTGGTATACATCATGGGTATCTTCAGGACTGGGAGTCCCATGTGAAGCAAAGGGAATGCCAGGATGACAGCCTGGTGCAGCCTCATCGCACAGTACTAAAGCTCCTACAAGAGCATTTGATCATAGTCCTGCTTGGAAATCCTAAGCTGATGCATCAAAAGCACTGCTCTGCTTCCAACCACAGTTATTTCTAAAGGATACTCTCGGAGAGTGTATGTCTATTGCTGAAATAATTTCAGAGAATTGAAAATTACATCAAAATTTGTTGTCAAAAAGGCACTGCATGGGACACATGCTGCTGGTAAGCCTGCCAGGACAGCAAATTTAAAAGGCAGAAGGAAACAGTAAACGGCATCTTTAACTTCACATAGTAAACTGCCCAGGCCTTTACCTTTGGAGAACTGCACTGTGTAAATTCAGCCATCGACACCAGGTGAGGAACAACGGAAACAAAACCAGCATTAATTTAACTTCAGGCTCACCATTTTATTTCACTCTGTTATATATTGAAACTCGTCTTTGTACTTGACTCAATTTTGTGTTTTTAATGACGTGTCAAAAGCTCAGTCAGGGCTTATTGTATTTATATTTTTAATTAGTTTAGAAAGGAGCTGGACTGCTCATATTTGATTTTTTTAATTAACTGTGAAAATTTCTGCACCACGATGATATTGTTCACATTGATATGTGCGCCTCTGTTATGTTGGGTTTGCTGGGTGATATATTGGAGACAGAAGAAGTGTCACAGGAAAGGCATGCCTAAATAGTGCTTCACAGATTGCTGGAGCATTGATGGGAGCTGGTTATGTATCATGTAATTAAAGCTTTATATTCTAACATGCAACTCAGGCCAGCGTTAAAGAAAATCATGTCAGGTCAGGTCATATCTCTAGCATTTTTTATCTCTGTGTTACACTGTGGATGTGTAGACTTTATTGCTTATGCAAAACAGTCACACCTTTTCATCTCTGGTGACTTGGATTCTCTGGCCCCAAAGCAAATACTACATTGATAAAGGCTTCTGGCTGTCTTTTGATTGCTATGGGATGCCTCAGCCATGGCCACCTTCAAATCCTGCTCTAGCTCTTTCACTGTTTCAGCAAACTTGTGTCTTTCTTGCTCAAAATTCATAATTCATCAGAGTGGGAGTGAATTGAGGGTGTTTAATTCATTTCACAATCCCTGAACAGCAACTGGGTTGGAATGAATTCTATTCAATGTAATATTAAGCTCTATTTCAATGAGGGTGCTAAAAATGGAGGTACAGTTGTTCACACAGGCAAATTTAACCTCTGTCCCTGTAATCAGTTTTCTACTGATAACATTAAAAATACAAGTTGCTTATAGACTGCAATTTATTGCTCTGGCAGGTTTGGATCTACATACCCTGCTGAGATACCATCAATGTTCTAACTGGCTTGCAATTGTTACAAGAAGGGAGAAGAGAAAAATGACCAAGCAACTTTGATTTGCACAGGTGACCAGAGCTAATTACACAGCTACCAAACAATAGCACAGGAGGATTAACACAACTTATTCTGTAATTACCACTGATTCCAGTGAAGTTACTGTGTGGTTAACTATGTAATAACATGCATTATTTCACAGTAACTATGCAAGGACTCAAGTCAACAGAGTATGCTGCACAAAGGGAGCAAAGCATTGGTAAGCTGAAGAGGTCTGAGTGTTTCAAGGAGTGTCATGAGTTTTATTAGATGGATGATTTTCAGGTTTTTATTAATAGCCTCAGAGGTTTGGAGCAGAGCCATAACACTGCTGGAGGAGCTAAGGAAGAAGCTCTCAAGTCTATCCAAGGAGTTCCCAAGTGCAGAGGCATTGGGTCTCACGGGTACGTTTATATCACTTTTAACTAGTCCCACTGCACGAGGCAATGAAGAAAGCAGATCGTTCTTGTGTTCCCTCAGAGCGAGCATTAAATTTTGTTTGGCTTGTAAACAGCCAGACACTGGATGAAGATTTTTAAACCCATGTCTTGTGCAGCTAGCAGGACCAGCTTCACGTCTCCTTTAAATAAGCCATCTTGCCTACAAAACACAGACTTTGTATTCTGCTTAAAAACCCACTGACTCGCGCTCCAGACACCATGGACATGGACACAAAGTGCCAAAGAAAATGAGAGAGATTACTCAGCCAATCAAGCATAGACCATGGAAGACTTGTAGTCCAGCACACTGAGGCTGCGTTTTTAAACAGACTTGGACAAAGAAACCATTAAGAAATACAAAATAAGGAGATATTGCTCTATAGTTAATGTAACGGAGAACAATGTTTTGATTAATGCCTTCCCATTAGCGTATGGACAAGCTAGATTGTGTTACAGGATCATGGGCTGAGTTGGTAACGCAAAAGAAAAAACATGCTCAAAACTGCAGCAACAACAATTATGGTTCATAGGTGACACCACTAGAGACAGCTCAGAGACAATATTATGAACTGGAGCTCTCTAAATAATTATTAATACCTAATATTCATTTATATTTGAATTTATAAATTAATCTCTTTTCATCCTTCTATTTGTGTTGAATTTCCACACTGAAGTAACGGCGTGTCCACTTGTTAAAATATTCACAGAAATAACCCACATTAAGAAACTGAACTTTGAGTTTCAGATACGGAGTGTTCAGGACCATCTGCTCACAGTCTGTGGGGCAGGAAGTTACTGAAGTAATTTGACAAAATTTCAGTTAGCAATTAAATTTGTGACAATCTCAAGACAATTGGCAACAACCTGCAAGTTACAAAATATGGCAGTTTCACAAAAGAAGCGCACAGATAATATTTTGGGGGGGTTTTGACTACCACAGGAACAGACTTAATGTAATGATCCAGGAGGTCCCTGAGTATCGTATGTCCCGATAGTCCTGAATTATGGGCTCTGCTCTGTATGCAACAGCACACAGTGCTATATTTTAAAATGCTTCTCTTAATCTTCTGCAAGGGAAGCGTCTGCCAGAGCATCTAAAACAAATGGTTCTAAATCTTGCCTGATTAGAGTTAAATGCACCTACAGCCTACCTCCCCCTATGTTTCTCTATTGCTGTTTAAATCTGTATGCATTATTCTTATTGCTGGAAAGACACAGTAACGCTTCATGATGTTCTCTTTCTATTCTTATGCTGCATGGCAGTTGCTTTCTTTAGGCCCCAGCTCTTGCCTACATCTGTGCTTACTGAAGTGAGACTTTAATTTGCTACACCACGCCAAGGTATTAATAGACAATTATTTATTGCAAATCTGAACCATTTATACTGTTTACTGGCTGACATGATGTAAAATTTTGATCCGAATGTTAATGTGTCCATGACATTGCATAATTCTGTTCCACGCCAAGGTTTTTTCTTCTCTAAATGAATCGAACTTGCAATATGAGGAAATAGAGTTTTTAATGGATGAATGATTTACAGTCTCAAGCTTATAAGACTGCTTACTTGTACAAATAAGGGAAAATTGACTAATTAAAATAGCACAGCAAATTAGAAAAATTTAGGATTTTACTAGAGGCAAAAGTAGAGGGAGAAAAATGGAAATAAGTTGCAAAGTACTTAAAGGGTAAATGAATAAATCTTATGTTAGTCATTTCAAGGCAATTGTATTTTTTTAGTGAGCATCTTTGAGACCAGACAGTCTTATAAACATTCAGCTGAGTAGAGCACAGATAAAAATTACCTATTCATGAAGAACCATATGGATAGAAAAGCACTTCAAAGTCTCCAAATGTCTGGTGAAATTACCTTTACAAATATTTTTGGCATAAAGAAAAAAAGAAAAAGAGCTTTATAGATAGGCAATTTTCACTATACAGAACACAAGAATTTCAAGTGTTTTTCTCCTCAAGTTAAGATATCATTCTATCAATGCAATCTAGGCATAGAATCTTTTTTAATTGATACCTGTAGGAATCTTCAAAATACAGATGTGTGAATTAAAGTAATATTTTTCTGGAGATCATTCCTCTTGGCTTTTCCTACTGAACCGTGCTATTAAGTTAATCTTTTTCCAGCTTTGCAAGCAGAGAGATTGTTATGATAAAGAGTTACAAGGCAGTTCTGATTAAACCTCACATAACTATACTCAAGTAGTAATACCCAGAACCTGTGATCAACTCAAGCTACAAAAGACTTTTAAAGCCTTTGCAATATTTCAGCTTATATGGGCAAGAGTACGCTGGAAACAACTCTAGCAGATAGACTAAACCTAATTCAGTACCAAAATAATTGTAAAGGTGCCCTTATTAAAGCCTTCATCTGGGGAACAGCAGAACAGCTCCATTTTCCCCCTTTGTTTTTGTTTCTTTCAGATTTGGCAAGGACATAAAAAGCCCCAGATATTCTGCGATACCAGAAACACAAATAATGGCTCTACATGAGTACTGGTTTTACTAACATGGCACAGATTTATGGCCAACAAGCGGTGTCCCCATGGAAGCAACGGTAACAGGTAGAGGTAGGGAGATGCATTTCTGTACATTACAGCAGAATAAAACTAACTGGTGTGGCCTTGTATGCTGCATAAAGGAAAATGGACACTCTGCACAGGTCTGAGATCTGTGAAATAAGCCGAAGTGGGAGCACACCTGTAAGTCATAAACCAGTGTTGACACAGATTTTTTCGGGAACATTGATAGAGATTATTTTTGCCCCTAAAGTGCAAAAATCAGGCTGCAGCGGGAAAGCTGCTAAATTACTTCCTTTTTTGTTACTAATTTAAAAAGAAATAATATATAATTGTGATTCCATGTCTGAAATGGCCTCATCAACCTAACCATTGCATGTGGTGCTGCCAATAGGTTAGCATTCTAGGCAAGGCATTGCGAGCAACTAGGAACTAGGCTGCTCAAATACCAGTCGCTTCTTTGGTGTTCTTTAGAAAACAAATGAAAGAACAGTTATTTTGAGGTCTATTATAGTACTTTGTAAAATATGACTGTGTTACACAGGAACTAGCATGCAGCCAACAATTCCAGTGACAAAGATAGTGCCATTGTGAAGCTGAAAGAAATGAAGAGGCAGGATTTTGATTACCATCCCTCCCTCTGAGTACAACAAACAGAGCTGTCCCAAACAGTCCCTGAACCTGCTATGACTTAGACAACTTTTTGTCTAACATGCATTCACATTGAGATGTCTTTCTAAGCTACCAGGATACACACTGTTGATGCATATTAATGACAAGATGCAATTTTTATTATTATTGTTCTCTAATACAGAATATGTCTAACTACGTTTTGTTTATTATTCATAATACACAATGAGAGAAGACACCAGAATGGCCTCTTTGGAGACTTGACATGCTAGGTTGCAAATGTGTATTAACAATAGTACACATTTCTGTATTATGGTTTCATAAAATGCATTTGCATAATACAAAATCATAATCCCAAATGTGCAATAAAAAGCCTATGAAAAATAGTTACTTCTCATATACTACACAATGATTGATTTTAATTTTCACTGTCTCAGATGTGGGACTGCTTATTAGGGTTATTTTATAATGGGAAAAAAGCCTAGCCCATCCTACAGAATTGTCTTACAAAATGGACCAATCGAACAAGAACCTTCTGTAAAATGGAAAAGAGAGTTTGCTAGTAATTTGCATGCACACTTCATTTAATATACTTCCAGGCCAAGATGTTACTTCCAGTATAATACCAGAGGCTGAAATAAACAGGAAACGCCATCAGGTCTGGCTGCACAGCACTCCAGGGGCCTGTGCATGCAAAAATGTGCAATGGGAGTAGAACAGAAATTAACTCGGAAGCGCTGGGAAGACATCCTTCGGGCTCAGAGGGAACCTTTGCAAGAACGTGATGCTTTCAAATTCCACTGTCCAATGAATCCTGAGACAGTTTTCTCCCAGTTTGATTGCAGATATGTGTAAGTCTGTTTTAGTGTTGTTTCCATTTAACTGCAGCCACTTGCAGGAAAAAACATTGACTAGCTAGTCATAACTCTCAGGTGTTGTAGCGAAGGCTGTATGTGTGCCACAGCTACCATTTGTGTAAGGGGAAACAATGATTTCTACTTTTCTTCTTTATAAAGAAGGACCGTATTTTTCACCTTGACTGGCCACTGTGCTATTTATTTAGGCAATTTGACTTTTGAGCTGCTTTTGCTACATATACATTATCAATTGATTAATGGTTAATTAGCATTTTGCTAATGAAAAACAAATTTAATAGGAACGAGTGTGTGCCATTGCATTTCCCCTTTTAGCTCAAATTATCACATTTGCATTTTTATCAATAAAAATCTATGACTTTTCTTTTTGCTATGCCAAATGAACAGTCTTAATTATGATTAAGGCTCCAGTCCTTCAACACATACCGTCTGGTACCCTGCTGCACCCACACCTGTCTATTGCCTTTGCCAGCTCTGAAGTTCTCTTCCCTTCCTTAGAGCACCATTTCTTGGTGGATGAGATGGAAAATCTCAGTACTCAGTTATCTACCAGAATTTCTGAGCTCTGACTCCTCTAAGGCCTATGGTTCCTTGTCCAGACACTTAGCTCTTTGCAGATGAATGTATTTGGAATTATCAGGATGTTCTGTTTGCTGGGGTGAAGGGGAGAAATGAGTCTTCATACTAAAACAATCATTAACATTTTTACAGAATGAGGTGGCTTGAAAGCTAAAGGAGGTGGAAGTCTCCAGGAAAATAAATACAAACCTATTTTTTTCACTGGAGATTTCCACTGATTTACAAACCATCAGAAAAATGTACTTTGTATGGCTGCTAAGAATCACAGCTTGTCTAGTTACAATCCAGTACTCCCAATTTCAGCTGAGACTGAAAGCAGTAAAATAAACTCTTCCTCCAACAAAGAATGATAGAGAGAGCTATTTTTTTCATTCACCTGCCCTTTATATCAACAAGACAGCTAATCCAGGTGAATCTACCTAAATTTGTCATTGCCAGTGAATGGAAAACATACAGAATTGACACAAAGCAACATAATTCCATCTTTTTAAAGTTTGTTGTGTTGTAATTTATTCATCCAAAGGTGGCATTTTCAGACACAGCTATTAATGACATGCTGAGACTATCAGTAATCAATGAATGAAAAAGTCAGGAGAAAGGGGAGAATGTATTTTAACAGTGATTGGGTGTTTTGTTTTTTTTTTAATGATGAGTTTGTTTGTGCTGCTCACCAGAGCTGTGCTGAGCTATTTTCTGAGAAGGTCCACTGTCACCTTCTTGTCATATGCAGCAGATTATAGAAAGAGGGTAATTTCCAGCCCTGGAAATGGCAGGTCAGTAACTTAAATACTTATCTAAAATCAACACTTTCAAACTGCCCACCCACCCCACCCCACCAAAGTTTCTTTCATCAGTTGTCCTGTTTGGGGAGGGATCAAGTCAGACACTGGCCAGCTACTGGGAGCATTCAGTCATCAATATTTCATCAGGATTTTCACAGCTGAGAAGAGTGACACATGAACTAAGTGGCACCAGGGAAACGGCATCAGCCAGAGTTTTTGGAAAGCCTGGAACCATACTTGAAAGAAGTGGGACCTTTCTGTCTATCAATAGAAGGGAAGCTCTGCTCATGCCCAGGGCGAGAAAGGACAGATGCCACCCCCAGCTGTGATTACTGGGTGAATCTACACTGCCTGAGCTCCGCCCTGAAGCATTGCCTAACATAACAATTGCTCCCAAGTGACACTTACGCGTACTTCTTAGAAGGATGGTATCCTGTCCAACTACTGTTCCAAAGAGGAGACAGAACTATAGAGGTGGAGGGAGGAGGGGATACTGCATCCAAATAATCTTAATCTGGTCCTGTTGTTGCCTAGGGAGAAAGCACTAGGGGAAGGGGATGCAGTGAAAATGTGATTTAAATAGTTTTTAAAAAGCCTGGGGAAGAAAGCAGTTGGTTTTCGTCATTCATGCTGCCGTTGATATCAGGAACAGGATCTATTTCACACATCTAAGAAACACTGAAACTTGTGTATTTTGTTGTAGGATACTTGACTTGGTGCCAAATGTGTTTCACATGGTCTTTCCACAGTGATTTAGCAAAGGTGGGTTTTTTCCCTCTCCAACAGTGGTAGAGCTGCAGCAATAAGCCAATAAGCATAATTTTGGTCTGCCTTACCAGTATGCAACCATCTGAAGTCAGCAGAGTTTACAGGGAAGTAGAATTTGGCTCTACAGCAGGCAACAGTGCTGCGCTTACAAACCTGATGTGCTTGAGAGGTATTGCCAGCAAAATTCAGCGTTTTAAAAACCAGGCTCCCTTTTTACACATGAAAACTGTAGGAGCAATTAATGGCACTTAGACTTCCAGCTCCCTCGTTTGTAGGCACAAGCAGGTAGTTAGACATCTAAGTAGCAATAACCAAGAGCACAAAATTGCTGGCACAAAAGGGAGTTTAAAAAAAATCAGGTCATTAAAATATATGACAAAGATTCAAAAGGAGGGAGATGATTAAAAATGGCAGCCAACAAAGAAGAATCTAGAAATAGATGAAGTTTTCTATAATCTCAGTTTCAAGTTCTATTTTTTAATGGCAATAATTTCCAAGAATAAACAAGAGGATAACAACAGGAACGTGACGTACACAAGTAAGTTTGGGCCTAAAATAGCAAATGAACTTTGTAACGAAGTACAGTTGATAGGTATACTGCTACCTTTAAATATTAAGCTATTCCTGTAAGGTACCTTTTTAAGGTGTGATATAATATTTTTTTCTCATTTTAATAGAAACAATAAAAATGAGATACTAAAAAGACATCATTACCCGGAAGAGCAAGAAGACTTTACATCTCCTACTCTTAACAGAATAGAACACTATGCCAGCGCTGCTGCTATACCTGAATATCAGCAAGTCACCATTTCTTTATTTATTTTTAACCACATAGGGTGAAAAGCAGTGACCTGAGTTTCAGGTGAGACTGATATACATGTGAACTCTGCATGTCTATAGTTAAAAACTACTTTATTTCTAGCAAAAATAAATAGCTGGCAGTAACTGAACTCTCTCTTCATTGAAAGAATGCTATAGGGCTGGATATAGCCACTGCAATAGAGCAATAAAATGAGATGAGCTTAACACTACCAGATGGTACCCTGTACAGTGCCTGAAATAAAATGGAGAATTAGGGTGCCCTAAGGTGTGCACAGGGAAGGCAATTACATGAAATAAATGGGCCTCAGGCCTAGATGATGCTCAAGTATGCTACACAGGAGACAGATAGTACATCTGGTGAACAGATTTTATCACACACTGGAAAGCTATAAAGCATGGCGTTGAATTTCAGATCTGGGTTTCACAATGACATTTTACCTGTGTTGGTATTCAGTGCTGTTTATTTTTAAAGGTGCTGTAATCTCAATGATGTGTTTTAAAAGCCTTCTTAACATTGTTTTCTGATGTGCCCCATTTTTTGGACAGATTGATGTAACACAATGCTTTTTCATGGACAAAATACAAACTACTTTGGCTGTAGACGACCATGTTTTTATTTAATATATCACGTTGCTGATGTGATTTTAGTAATATGGTTATACTTGTCAGCACTCACTGCTTGGGAGAAAGCCAGTATGTTTTTAAAGTTAACTCCCACTTCTCCATTTCATTGCAAGGTCTCACTCTCTATAAACCAACACAAATTCCTCGAGGTTTAAAGCAGATATATTAGATTATGTGAGAAAATCTACTAGAGTGAATCAAAGCGATATTTTACTCTTATCTCTCGAAGAAATTTTGCTTGTTTTTACAAAATTCTTGCTCCATTTGACATTAAGATCTTTTTAAGTTTATATTTGTCATAGCAGTATTCAAACTGTTAAAGATACCGAAGAGAGCAACATTCAGTCTGTGGTGCTGTGACTTTTTTATTTAATGAGGAAATCTTTTAGAGCTTTCCACAGACTTTTCACTGGTTTTGCTATTTCACTCTCTAATTCCTCTCCTTTCACCTCTCCCACATAAAGCTATACAAGGGAGTTAAAAATGTTACCAAACTTGCATAAAATTTTGGAAAAATTTGAGAGACTGTAAGGTGAATATTCCTGACAGAAAGATCTATGGGCTGTGAAATACTGTCTCTATGGAAATGGTGAAAACTCTGTTCCCTTGAGACACTTAAAATTAGGAGAAACAAAGGACTAATACACTCTGAGGACAGAATCCTGTTCTGGCCCCCTGTGGACAGACTAAATATTTCTAATATCTGAACCTTTGTTCACTATTATTGTTCATACTGCGAAACTAGAATTTAATAATGTTAAGGTTTTGACTTGAGGTTTGCTTAAACAAGAAAATTTACTCATATTACTATACCGGTATAATTAGCTGTATCAGTATAAACAGGATATCTCAGTGCCACCTGTCTAATAAGTGCTTTATTTGGGTTATTGTATACCAATCCTAAAAGCCGCACAAGTACAATAACACGAATACACTAAACTCACCTTCCCAGCTTCTTGTAATCATTGAGTTCTAGTTGGATGAGAAATGCATAAACGCAGGCATGGTGTACCAAATTCCTAAAATAAATAAACAGAAGTTTATTGTCAGCTGTATATCCCATAGAAGATGGATATTGATGGAAAAAGCAAAGCGTCACTAAAATTCACAATGGTAGCCTCACTTGCAAAATGCAAGGAAAACTACTTTGTGTTCAAGGCATGGAAAAACTCACTCTCTGAGCTTTTTGTTAATGTCTAAAGACTCTCAAAATAGGGCTTTTTCTAACCTCCTCCTCAACACTTTTGAATTTATTTGCTATTATTATTGTAAATGAGTATCAAAAGACAGGAAAAGGATAGGAAAGTTTTATGGGGTTTTCTCTGAAGTAAACTAGTTACTTCACCAGACTCCTTTCCCTGAGAGTACATCTACTACACAAAATCATGCAAAACTTCTGGTTCATAATTTGAAGGAATATGCAGCAGCGTTTTGAGAAGACCACTTGGGAGTTTTCTTAATTGCAGGGAATTTGCCACAGTCACTATTGAGAGGAAGCAGGGGTTTGGAATATTTTCATACTTAAATTAAAATTGTGGCACCAACTTTGAGTTTTGGGTATCAGCCTAAGCAAATTTTCAAGCCTAACAAAGGGTTATAAAATATATACAATGACAAGTCATTTAATAGAGCAGTGCAGTTGGGCAATACTCTGTGTACAATTAGCACTGCCAAATAGAGCCTTTCAACCATCAGTTATTCAAAAGCTCTGCTTGTCCTGCTATGTCTGCAGTTCTGTATTTCACCAAGCGACAGTCCTGAATGATCTTGAATAGGCTGCTGAATAGGAGCAGTTCTTCAACTAAGAAGAAAGGAAGAGACGAAGAAAATAAATGTGAGGAAGGGAGAAATAAAAAGAAGGGAAGAGAAAGATCCTTAGATTGCACAGATATTCTCCCTGGCCAGCTGCATAGCTTTGCAAACCCCTCCTCCCACACATGCACAGCCCCCAGCCCAGAGAGAAGCCTCATCAGCCAAAATTTCTTTTGTGTTGCCTCAGTCTAAAAAACTAACTTATGTTAGTTTTATGAAGTGGCAGTGACCTCTATTCTGCACTGGTACAGCTACACAAATCATGGAAGAGCATGAGTAAGACCTCCCAGAGAGAGAAGATTGGTGAATATGGCTCCTCCATAGTGAGCTGCCTTAATACCTGCTACTTGCTGACTTGACTGCAGAAGACTCCAACTAAAGACAGAGGGCCAAATCCTCTTGTAGTGTAAATTATGTGAACTTCAATACACTCAGTGGTACTATGCCAATTTACAGCTATTAAGGATCTTGTCTTCAGTGCTTTTCCCATAGAAACAATGTTCCAACTCACTGATGGCTAAGGATGGGAGTCAGGTGAATGTAGGCTCCAGTTGCCATTGTAGGCATCCAAGTTAAAAATGTAGATCCTGCATTGCCCACACCCACACCCAATCTCCCAGCCATCAAAACCTCAGGGTGCCTAAGCTTTCAGGCTTAGCTGTGCCTGAAGTTCTGGCCATACTCAGAAGACTTTAGTGTTGATCACAGAATCACAGAATATTTTTGGTTGGATGGGACCTTTGAGATCATCGAGTCCAACCAACAAAAAAAAAAAAAAAAAAAGTCCCAGAACACCAACACCAAAACCAAACCAAACCAAACCAAACGCCCACAACCATACCCCACCCACAAACAGACACAAACCAACAATCTCGGGCACCAGAGCATGCCCTGAAGTGCCATGTCTACACGTTTCTTAAATACCTCCAGGGATGGCGACTCCACCACCTCCCTGGGCAGGCTGTTCCAGTGCCTGACCACTCTCTCTGTAAAGTAATTCTTCCTAATATCTAATCTAAACCGCCCCTGCCGCAACTTCAGACCATTTCCTCTGGTCCTGTCATTATTCACTTGGGAGAAGAGGCCAACACCCACCTCTCTACAACCTCCTTTCAGGTAGCTGTAGAGGGCAATGAGGTCTCCCCTCAGCCTCCTCTTCTCCAAACTAAACATGCCCAGTTCCCTCAGCCACTCCTCATATGACCTGTTCTCTAGGCCCCTCACCAGCTTGGTGGCTCTCCTCTGGACACGCTCCAGCACTTCAATGTCCTTCCTGTAGTGAGGGGCCCAGAACTGGACACAGCACTCGAGGTGAGGCCTCACCAGTGCCGAGCACAGAGGCACGATCACTTCCCTCCTACTGCTGGCCACGCTGTTCCTGATACAGGCCAGGATTGTGCTCAGCACATTAAAACCAATCCTGTGCCAAAGCCCCGCAGGGTCTCCAACACCAGGATTACCTCATGCTTCTGCAGCTTTATCCAACATCCAGGTGATATGGTGCATGTGGCAGACGCTGTACAAGCAGGAGGAACAGGTGATGGGAATATCTCTGTTTTACCCACCCAGTGGCTGGCGTACACATCCAGCACTCACAGCCTTTGTGTCTGCCTGACGGTGCTCCATCAGTGACACACAGCAGTTCTTTGCCCTGTTTGAATTTTTTCATCTGTTTAGGTAACACAAACTGCTGCGCATTTGAGGGCTGAGCTGCACTGCCTAGACATGATGGAGCCTGTTACACTTTTTCTGCTTCTTGAACAGCCAACCCTAGTCAGCTGTGCACAGCAGGGCCAAAGTGAGCCTGGGACAGAAGACTGTGGAGGTCATCTTACATTTATGCGTGGGCCTGTGAGATTCAACTGATTAGTGGCTGTTGATGACAGGAAGCACAAAAGGGTTATAATGATAACTGCAACTAAATCCTGTAGAAATTAATGCAACTATTCAAAGATTCTTTTCAGTCATTTTTCATTCACACCACCTTCTCTGCCATGAATATACTTTTTCATTTATATGATTCATATTTGTATGATTTAAATACAGTACAGTTCACTCAACAGAAAGGTTGGTGGTCTGAAAATGTTCTTTGCCAAAAGAATAAATTCTAAAATGAGTTTACTGCTAAATAATCATCCCAAGTTGCTATAAGCAGAATATTAACAAACTCGCAGATTAGCTGTTTTGCAGGAGGTGGGTTTTAAACATGATGGAATAATGTAAATAAATGAAATATCAATACCAATCATTTATATGCATTCAAGAGAGCACTAATGATTATTAAAACTACGGGCTAACTTTCAGTAATGTTATGGAAAACTGGAATCACTTCCCTGTGGTACCGACATTCAAAAATATATCCTCTGAGGAACTGCAGGTCTATCAGTTTGGTATCCACAGCATGAAAGATAATAGAAATACCTAAAAGCAAAGCAGAGGTAAATGGACATTGGATTGCCCTGCTCTCTGAACAGGAAAGGGAACTCAACATAGTCTTGTTTATTTGGACTCACAGTGCATTAAAGGAAAGTACTTCTTTGAAAATATGTTTACATATTACTTACAAATCATGATTAACCTATAGAAATACAATGTGACAATATGGCAAAAAGAAATAAATGTGTGTTGGTTGCTTTCTGCATGATTAATGCTTCTTTCCATCAGACATACTTGTCATTTTATTAAAGATCACATTTCTGATTCCAAGAACTTGATCATAAATAAAGCATGCAAGTGCAAGTTGGAAATCTTCTAATATTAATGACAAGAAAAATGGATTTATTGAATAGTCACCTGCAGTTCATACATACATAAGCACATAAAATGATAACCCAACAGAAGGTATCATCTCAAATTTGGGAGAAAAGATTCTGTTTTTTAAATAGCTTAATAATAACAGCAGTACTTTTAGAGAAAATGATTTCTGTCTTCTGTGACTAAAAAGAGCCCAATAACAGCCATTTATCAGCTACTTTCTGCTTTGTCCCTCTATCTAGGAATTTTGAAGTCTGTCTTCACTTGTTCAGCTCTGAACCCAACACTGATGGACTTTAACGTAATACTTCTGAACCCATTTATTTTTTGCTAGTTTGGAAATCCTCAAAAAAAAAAAAACCCAACAAAGAGTGGCTGATGAAGAAAGAAAAGACTAAGAGCTAATCAAAAGGGGTTCTTTTTCCAAAGAGCTGACACATGAAAAATCCAGTGTATTATTGAAAACATGTATGTATGTATATATATAATTAAAATGACAATAAACAAATAGAGTTTAAACAGGGCTAATAGACTTCACATAAGACTGTACAGTGGTGCTGAGACTGCATAGGTAGTGTAAACATGAATAAGGCATCCAGCAAAACTGCTGAGGAAATTTCTGGAGCAGTACAGGGCTGGTTAAGATGAAAAGCAATTAGAAAATTCCTCACTAAGGCCAACAGGCAGCAGAAATAATACAGTTACACTGTGGAAAACATTTGTGAGAAAAGCTTATTTTGTGAGTCCACCAATAGGTTTCACATCACCCATATAAGACTGCCTGCCCACATGGAAAGGAACATCTGAGGACAAATAATCTGCAGCTCCATTCCTTACACAGCACACCCAGGGCTGGTTCACATATCCTCAAGCAGCTGCTGCCTCACCAGCAGTTTACTCCATCAAAGCTGCTTACTGCTGCCCAACTTTTCCAGCTAACCACCCTTTCACAGTTACCACCGGCTCAGCAGCTCACAGGAACAGTCCCTTGCTTGAAAAGAACTGGGTTATTGTAGATGTCTATTACTGCTGGCACACATTGACAAAGCACAGAACAGACAGGGCCAAGCTGGGAGATAACAAGGGGTAAGTAGTTGGTAGAGAAAACCTGAGCAAGCTCTGGGATCACAGTGGGCAGGCACCTGCCTGTTTTGAAGAGAAGTGGCTGTGGAAGATCTGCTGCTTGCCTGCCTCCACCAGACAGGGCAGCTGCCCGGGCCAGCATGGGACACATCCTCCAAAGGAGGCCCAGTGCCTCCAGGGATGCTGGGAGCCAAGCTGAGAAGAGGTGTTTCTCACATGAGCACTCTTGCAGGATCTAGCCAAGTCTATTACTCGTCAAATAAATTATTTTTAAAATAAATAATAGCTTTTTTTTTTTTTAAAAAAAGTACTATATTCACATGACCTCACATAGAAATTTAGACAAATCTAACAACACTAAAATAGTGTCCTCCAGACAAGGTTACAGCAATCGCACATGCAGCTATGAGAAGGATAGAGGCTACCACAGAAAATAAACAATAATTTTTGTGCTCAAACAAAAATAATTAAATGGGAGATGATACATGCCTCATAACAATAGCAAATGAACTGAAAAGCTCCTTGAAAACAAATAAAATCAACCTCTTACTTTCAAGACTTAGAAAGAAATGAATATAACTTTAAGTAAATGACATATAATTAAAACTTTAGGAAGCCATTCATGTAAAAATCATATCAGGTTGTCATGTGAAGCCACAGAAAGTAATTATAATCTAAATAGTTCCATTCCAGTTTGGGAAATCTAGAATGAGATCTTTGTGTTTCTGAGCAGCTGCTTGCAACATGCAGACTACAGAAAGAAAGGGGGTTAGGCCACTTTGCAGGTTTATATCCCTGTTTAAAAACACTATCTCAAAAAATTATACAGATAGAATCAAAGTTGACAGAACTTGTCACAGTTCCATTCCCAAAAGTGAATGTATTTTTGCCAGTTTAATTATCCAGATACATATCTTGCATCAAAACCACACCCAAGCCCTCATTTCTAGCAGTCTCCTTCTCTGTCTCTTGTTGACAGGACCAGATCCAGCAGCATCTTACACGTTAGCAGCCACCTCCACTTCCTGCTTCCAGCCCTCGCTGCTCAGTTCCCATGCCAAGCACCATAGCCAGAAGGGAAAAAAGACTTGCACATGTGCCTGCTTGCCTATGTTTGTTCTCACACACATGCACCACCAGATAATATATATATAGAGAGAAACATTTAATCTCTTATTTTATGCTGTGCCAAAAAGTGGGGAACAGGTGCATTGATGTGAGCTGTTTCTACCTTACTGTACTTCTAGTGAATTAATCACTGCTCTCTTCTTTTTCTTGTCTTTTTAAACTAAGGTTCTGGTGCCAAATCTTTATTCTGCTTTAGACAGCTATACAGCTCTAATTTCTAATGATTTTTGGTGGCAACTCCAGTGTAAGGAACTCCCTCTCTCCCTGCTCACAACCCTCATTCTTGCCCTGCCCATTCTGTCCGTTGTGGTGACATGGCCATTTGTAGGGGTACACAGGAACTGGTTCAAGGAACCGAGTTTCAATTTAGAATAGCACTGGAAAAGTAGTGAAAAGCAGAGGAATATTTTAATCTGAACATGGGCCCTCACCTTTTTTCCTACAGCTCTTTAAAAAGATTTGTATCAAAACTAGAGAAGCAGGTTTGGGTCAGGAAAAACCAGCTGAGGACAGAAACTCTTTAAACATTGCTGAAAAAAGAAGAATGTGAAACTGCACAGTTAAACTGTACCGGGTATTTATTTGGCTAGTTAAAGAAGAAGTAATATAGAGCTTGGGAGTTAAGGTTAAAGTCCTGTTTGAGATTAACTACAAAGCAACGCAGAGGGAGATCAAGTCAATCTTCGAGTGTGCCACCGGTGTTTGAAATGTATTCATTAAACAAAGAAACTGCAGGAACAGTAAGTACCCTTGAAATAATTACTATTTTAAACACCATTATTTGGTTTAAGGGCTGCAGGTGACTATTTTACTCTACAGTTTTATTAATTATATGTTCTTGCTACAGTGCAAGAACATGATTTTTTGCTTTTTTTGGTTTGAAGGCTTTTTTCACTCCCCAAAATATTGTTGCATGATAGATCTACCCACTTGTAACTAAGTCACTTTTCTTGGAGACAGTTTGCATTAAATTGTACTTGAAGATAAGAACACAATCTACCCTTTAAAGAAGAATGAAAATAGTTATGTTGGAAGCTTTTGGCCAAGAGAAAAGGTTTTCCTAGAAAATCCTGCTTTACTAAGAAGATCTTTTTCTGCTTCCTCAGTTTTCCATCAGTCTTCAAGACTAATTATCAGTAAGAAAATACAGTTCAAATGCTGACACACTTTATTTCACAGTTAATTCATGATTTGCTGAAATAAAATTCTCAGAGTTTGTCTCTTCGAGAACAGTGTATTTAGGATTTTTACACAGTACTATTCATCAATAATTACATAGCTGTTTAGGCCTTATTTTCAAAGTTTAAATCTATATTTTGTCACATTTTAAAATATCTAATGTTCTCCTAGGAAACTTCATAGGAGCGTTAGAATCCATGGTAGCAACAAAGAGATGGCTTACAAGTTTGGTGAATATTTTCATTACTTCAGAATACAGAAAAAAATCTTTTCCAGAACACGGAAAATACCATTTTACTGGTTCCTGTATCAACTTCTTTTAATTGGAACACAAAACCACTAACATCAAATTCTGGTGAAATTTTTAAATTAATGGTGTTCAGACACTCAACCTGGTTGAAATTCTCCCAATGACTAAAATAGTAGCTAAAATTGTCCAACATTTAGGAATCTGTAGGGTCATTTTTGTCAAAGGCAGGAATTGACGTTATTCAGAATATATTGTTCCAGACAGCTACACTTATGAAGAATTTATGCAAAATCAGCAGAATAAGAACAAATAATCTCTTTGCATATATTTTCCTAATCTGGCCTTCCACTCAGTTCTCTGCCCTAAGGTGTTCTGCTTCTGACCTCTCTTTATGCCTGCCCGCATCTTTCCTTGTCTGCTGGTTTTCCTTTGCTAACATATCTGATGATGAAACAATTTCCTAGAATCTGTAATTGTGATTGGTGCCTGTATGACTTAGTTTTTATCAGGCTTTGCCATTTGGCTCAAATATCAGCTTGTCTCTCTTTTTAAATATGTGTGTCAATATCCATAGGTTGGTTTTGATGGTGTTAATGTCTTCCAGCTTAACAAGAGAAGGGTGAAGGTTCATAAACTTTTCATTTTGACTTTAAGTTCCTATTCAGCTGGTTCCAGCTCTTATAAAGTGTAGTGCCCTGTCTTTATTCAGACAAGTAAGAAATCACACTTCCCTTCTCTGCTTATTAAATCTACAGGGATCTGAGATGGGGAGCCAAAGCTGTCTTAGAGTTTCTTATTGCCATGTACCACAGTGGCTTCAAAGCACTTGAGTTTAGAAGGCAACTTCTGTTCTCATCCAGGAGCAAATGGGAAGGAAGGAGCCAATGCCTGGAGCCCGAATTATTTTTTTTGCCATCATCTCTTGGAGTTGGAAAACTTAAATTACACCTTTTGCTGCAATATGGTTAAGCCTAAAGGCTTAATCTAATATTACATCCCAAGTTATATTATAAATATTATTTTATTTGTTATTTTTGGAGACTGTATGATGACAGCATTGGTTTTCATTCCAGATTACATCTAAAATAAGAAAAAGAAAAAGGAAGACAGATTTCCTAACAAGCAATATCTGTTTATCATCAGTTGCCAAGAAACTCTACGGTAGCTTAGAGAAATGGAGTGTTTTTTTCTGTGCCTTGGGAGTTCAGACCATTGCAGGAACTTCTGAAATTGTGAATCCAGAGGTTTTGTAAAATTTATGTCTTGGAAATGAAAATTTCGGTTTAATTTATTTAATACTAAAGGTAACACAGAATAATTTTTCAGACTGAAATCCTCAAAGAAGCATTAATGTAATAATGTGACCAGAATTGTTTTCTTATCTCTAACATTCCTTCTCCATTCGTACAGCTCACAGTCTGTCAGCTATGAGCTTTTATTTGTTTGTATACCTCTTCAAGAGTGCAAGAGATAGGCCAGGAGATAGCCCTTCCAGTACTGTGATCAGCCGTGTATTATTAACTAATCACAAATTAAAGTAATTACTGATGGTCATGTATATAATATTCCTGAACAATATCTACAAAACCATTGTTTCTATAGGAGTTCTGTAAATATGAGCCCAAATTAACTATAAATTATAATCAGTTGATTGAACTCAATGCAATAATTAATTCAACAAAATCCTTTACCACAAAAATATGTAGAAGAGCAAAGATCTGAATATAGGTCAGCAGTTTTCCTGGTATTTTCAGTAACTGAACCATTTCTCTAACTCTGTAGAAATAAAGAGGAAGCACACAGAGTCAAGAACTTTTCTTTCTGGCAGTATAATCACACTTAAATCCCAGTCAGAACCAAAGTTAATTAAAGAAGTGGGCTTCATTACAAGTATTAACTGTAATTTTAAATACCCTGCAACGAAATAAAGTTAACTTTCACAATCTTTCAAAACATGGGTATGCCACTGGAAAAAGTTATGTGCCTGCAGATGCAATAGTTAAAACTACTTAAATAATTGCATTTAAGGGCTTTCTGAAACCGTTCTGTGACATTTGAAGAAAAAATAATTAAAAATTATTGTCTCCATAATGAGTGGAGCCTAGTAGAATAACCGTAAGATAAAAAAAAAGCATCTATTCTCCTACCAAATTTACTCAAGTGTTGTCACAGATGATATACAAGAAACAAAATCAAATAAATATCAATGCCCAAGCAATGTCTCCGGAGCAAGTGGATTGCATGAGTAGATGTAAATTTAGCAAAAGGATTGAGAAATTTCCCCTTGCCCCTTTCATGTCCTGAGGGTATTTATATCTACTATAATCAAAGTGCAGACTTATTCTGGCTCAGATCCAGAGCTAAGTCAGATTCAGAGTTGTTCCTATTCACTCAGTCTGCTTCCCCTTTAACTTACTAACACAGCTTTCATGAACATCAATAAAAATTGGTATTGTTTTTACATTGAGAACACTTTGCACTCGTGGAAACATTCTTATGCTGACCCATATCTTTATTTGTTAAAAATTTTGCCTCTGAATGTTGTTAAGTAAGTTCTGCAATTAAGAACTACAGGATAAAGGCAAAGATCTGCAAGTCGATATTCAGGATTTGGAACTGGTTAACCTTCTGATGATATCTTGCTATTCTTCTTTAAAATAATATTTCATTTACTATATTTATCATTTTTATAATATGACAGCAACCTCTCCCCCAAGATTCAAATATGGGAACATTTCAGTGTTTTTCCTGTAGTTGATTCACAATAGTAACCCTACACAGAAGCACAGAAACACCCTCTTAGTGAGGAATTCTTTCAGATTGGGTACACTTAGACCTACTGCATAACAACAGATAGGTGAAGCCTGTAAAAATTCTCAGAAGAGGTAAAAGGTAGCCCAAAGCAACACTTCTTGTGTATGTCCAACACACAGATGTGACAATCACAGATACCATGCGCATGCTGCTGATGTTCCCAGGTTGCTCTCTGTTGTCAAGAACCTAGTGAGATATGACACAAGTGATGGATCTCTAGGCAGATTTAATGTAACAAATGAAACAAATGTTATATTATTAGATTAAGATTCTGGGGCCCAAATTTTCAAGCTTTTCACAAAAATTGTAATTAAGACTAGAATTCCCAAAGTGTACGCCATTTTTTTTACAAAAGCTCAGTTCCTAGCTCACCAAGCATACCTAAAAATACGTCCATATATGTCCATAGGTGAGACATAATTAATCCAGAAAAACTTCCCCTAGTAACAGGTATTTGGAAATGGTACTAATAGGTATAATAATGGCCTGATGAAGTCATCTCTCAACTGAGGCTCAGAATAAACTCCACTTTCCTCATGCATTATGCAATTGCATATTTTTGTCTTTCGATCTGCTTTTCTGGGAGCCTTTTGAGCCAGAAAATTACTGGCCAACTTGCTTAATAATAACAGATGACAGCTAAGGAACAGCTATCAAACAAGGGGTATATTGGCCATTTTGAGCAAATCAACCATTTCTACAAACTTAGAGGACAAAGCCAAATGGCATATATTCAAACATGAAATTACAATTGCAGATAGCAACACAACATAAATCCTCAGCTACCAAAACTGTTCTAGATTGAAAAGCCCTATTTTTACTCCTTCTTTATCATCTTGACACCTAAAAACTAGGTATAAAAACACAGTCTTTAGACTTTTTTACCAATATGTCACTATAGGCTGTTTGCTGCTCTTCTCACAGTATGTGTTTTAAGGGTTTGAGTCCATTGGTTTCACTTCTAAAAGGAAGAGAGGAGAGAAAGACAAACCCACAAGATGAATTTTCACTTTGTTCTGTTTATTTCTAGTTTAAAAATGGCACAAATAAAATGTGCCAGCCCCAGTCCCTTTGAATTTGTTAGAAGAAGCTGATATATATCGTCATAAACTCTCACATCCCTGACAAATCAGGGAGAACAAGTCAATAAGGGGAGCTATGGGCTGGGCAGCTTAATACCACACCTGTCCTTTGCTGCTAAAACATCCCCATGAGGTTCTAGATGGTCAAGGCGTCTAAAGCTGCTCTGAATTATGCCTGGGACTCATTCTAGAAAAGGAACGGCCGAAGTGACATAAACCTTCTCTCTCCTTCCCAGCTACGCCAATAGTTTCTCTGTTGCAGGCTTGGGACTGCCTGAAGAATCCCAGGCACATAAACACATTGTGTTATAAAGAAGGGGAGACACTGTTACCCCTTGTAGAAGCATCAGACCATACCAGCTTTGTTTTTAAGAGCCCATGTAGACTGTCCCCATGGCTTTCTGGAGTGACACAGAAGGAGGATACACTTAAGAACACTACTTCTGAAATGAACATTGCACACTTACAAGTAAGACCAGTAGAAAATAGAACTAATGAGAGAAAATTCAATAGTTAACCTAATTAATATTTGTCAGTGGAAACTATTGTTGCAACATTAAATAAGTATATTCTCAGATTACAAAAACTAAGATGAAAAAACAGTACTGTTGACACTACCCCTCTGAACATTGAAGATGCGAAGACCAATCTCTTATTAAATATTACTCAGTGGAGTCAGAATAAAGAGCAGAGAACTTCTGCAGAATGTTCCTGTCTTACTACTAGTTACTTATCATAGCTCACATCCATGTTGTATAGCCTCTCTCTATTTTCCTCTAATCTCTATCTTAAATTATTAGGAGACATCCTCTGTGCTTGAGAGGATTGATCAAGAATCTCAAAGTATTTATTTTCCTTTCTATTTTTGTAAACCAGTTGCAGCAATGGAAATAAGGCCTGATCAGTATATTTTATTTAGCAGGTATAAAGTCCTTCATTTAGGCAATATTATTGAAGTACCTATCATGAACTCAAAAGCAGCTGGGAGTTTAATTGATTCCTAGAAGTGCAATGAAAGTAGAGCAGATAAAAAATGACAGAGTTGTTGCTGATGCAAATGAAAATGTTACAGCAAAGCAGCTGGGGAGAATACTGTAGATGTTTACATTTTCCCAACATGCTTACATTGTTTCTTCCACATTTTCCAGGCAAAGCTCACCTGGTTTTGCTCAAGGCCTGGAATGCAGCGAATTGTGTACAGCACCTAATATTTATTCATGCCATTGTCAAGAACATCTTTGCAGCTCCTGCCAAAGTCTGTCATTGAATGTGTTTGTTCAGCTGCATGGCAAAAATATAATATACAGTCATCATTTTTACTTCGTCACCTACTCAATATTTTTCTTCTCCAATTAAATTAACTCATAAATACTGTGCATTTCATGCCAGAAAAATCTTACTACATCCATTCAGCTAACACCCATTTGTGCATTTTTATATTCTTGAACATTTAGATACTTCAGTAATAAGTTCTGAAACAATGGGAAAGCTAAATGCTCTATTTTACCTGGGACTCTGGAAACACTAATCACAATTCAAAAAGATTTTATATTCAGGCAAAACTTTCTGCTAAGCTAAATTTCATCATTACTTGCCATCAACCTTAGAAAGCTGCATATGAATAGAGAAAACACAAGGATAGTAAAGGACTTGGTAAAAAAAAAAAAGTTATTTAAATTTAATACCAATCTGCATTTCCACAGGAGGATATTGATTGCAGCACAGGTGACAAAGAATAATGTTAGCGTGAGTAAAAACAAAGCATACCAGGGATCCTGGCTAGACACTTCAGCTTCCAACCCAATGGTGTATCACCTGCGTTGCTGCTGCTACCCATGGTAGGTAACGCATGGATACTCTCCTGCGCTGTAAACACATCTCCTACCTTGGATGGCACAGAAACTGCAGCTTACAGACATTCGACTTTGTGTCTGGGAATCACTGGAAAATAAAACTCCCCTGGGAGGTCTCTGCCTTCTCTAGGCAGGTTAAATTTATGAGATGTTCCTCTTAAACCCATTCTTAAACATTTTCAGTGATGAAGACTCCACAGCCCTTGCAAAAAAATCAGTTTTGCCATCTTTAAAGTCAGAAAGCTTTTTCCAAAGGCCTAATTTGAATTTGCCAGAGCAAATTTGTTCTATCTACCAGAGAGAACAAATAATTCCTGTAAAGGGCTGTTGTAAATAAAATCAAAGGCTGTTCTCATGGTCCATCAGTCTCCTTTATTCTAGAGAAAGAAATACAATACACCTCTTCCAATTTTTCATATATGTCATGTTGTTGTGACCTGGTTATTCTCCCTTGGACTCTAACTACTTTGTGTCTTTCTAGGAGTTTGGTGCCCCAAAACCCGACATAATATGCCAGCTCAGGCCTTAAACAATGCTGAGATGGTTGCTCAAGACAATGCAACATGGTGTCAAATGGTCAGAGTATCTGTGACCTACCATTTTTCCACTTTACTTGTCTGCAGTTACCCTTTTTTAAAAGGAAAATTGATTGACATGATTAGTTACTGAAAAATTCCTATTCATCAAGTGGATGAACTTCACAAATTTGTACTGGCTGCTACTTATTTCTTTCTCTTCTTTTGGGGCTTAAAAATTCATTTTGAATTATGGAAAAAATCTTGCATGTGGCTAGCCAGAATTTCATTGCTCTTTCTCTTCCTTTCTGAAAGAACTGGTATTACATTACATTACAACCCCATGCAGCGCTTACAGGCTTGGGGAAGAGTGGCTGGAGAGCTGCCTAGCAGAAAAGGACCTGGGGGTGTTGGTCAACATCAGGCTGACTATGAGCCAGCAGTGTAACCAGGTGACCAAGAAGGCCAACAGTATCCTGGCCTGTATCAGGAACAGTGTGGTGAGTAGGACTAGGGAAGTGATTGTCCCCCTGTACTCAGCACTGGTGAGGCCCCACCTTAAATACTGTGTTCGGTTTAGGGCCCATCACTACAAGAAAGACATTGAGGTGCTGGAGCAGGTCCAGAGAAGGACAACGAAGCTGGTGAGCTATCTGGAGAACAAGTCTTATGAGGAGCGGCTGAGGGAGCTGGGGTTGTTTAGCCTAGAGAAAAGGAGGCTGAGGGGAGACCTTCTTGCTCTTTACAACTCCCTGAAAGGAGGTTGTAGAGAGGTGGGGGTTGGTCTCTTCTTCCAAGTAACAGGCGATAGGACAAGAGGAAATGGCATCAAATTGCGCCAGGGGAGGTTCAGAATGGATACTAGGAAAAATTTTTACACTGAAAGGGTTATTAAACATTGGAATGGGCTGCTCAGGGAAGTGGTTGAGTCACCTTCCCTGCAGGTATTTAAAAGACAGGTAGACATAATGCTTAGTGACATGGTTTAGTGATGTTTTTTATCAGAGTTAGGTTGATGGTTGGACTACATGATCTTAAAGGTCCCTTCCAACCTAGACAATTCTATGATTCTACACATTTGATTTTTTTACAGTTTTTCTCATTGTTCTTCCCTCTGTCCTCCAAAACAATTGCTAGCAAATCTGAGGTGGCCATGAGGTACTTCATTCCGGGATAATTAAGAAGTGTGTCAAAAAAAATTAAAAATGTTTGTCCTGCCTTTATTTTATTCTAGGTGGAGGTTTTACCCTTTTTGGCTGGTGTTAATTACACTATCCAGCTGCTACAGTTGATACATTTAGTAGAGTCTGATCCAATAAAAGTTACAAAGTATTTCAACTGTCTAAGCACATATATCCTTGTCTCTTGAGCTTACTTCCCAGTTGTCTGACTTCAGAAGAGTTTATCTTCCTGAAGACTATTGTTTTAATTTTGCTGCTTTACCTTCTTCTCTTCCTATGCATTGTGAGTTCTAACTATCACAATCACATCACTCAAGTGATGTTGCCCTTGATGTTCTGCAATGGAATAGTGTCATATTTTATATACATTCTTCTCAGTTTCTTTCCATTCACACAGAGGAAAGTATCAAACCTTTGTTCCGGTCCTTTCAGTGTCCATAAAAATCAGAAACAAACACTACTTGAATGAGTGAAACAGGAACTTATAAGGACTCAGAATTAACTGCTTGACAATGAAGTCCAGTCTTTGTCTCCCTTTCAGGATTTTAAAGACTCTAGGTCCAGTCACAGTGTGCACTCCCAGTCACAATGTGTCACATTATACAGCATTTATGAGGGCAGCCTGCAAATGTGAGCAGAAATAAGGAAGGAATGTGGAAAAGGCCCCCAACCAGCAGACTGAGAAAGATGAGTTGTGACTTATCTAATCTTGGCTGAGAGGTTTAGTTCAGCCATGGGGCTGAAAAGATGTCTGAAAATAATAATTTCTCTGACGAAGGCAAAAACTAAAAGAAGGCTGGTTCTGAATTCAAAGCCCAAATAGAAGGACTCTGCAGCTAAACTGAATACGATTAAAATGAGCCTGATCTTGAATGAACTTTAAACATGGTCCCTACACTTTCATTATTCAGTACAAGAGTGCTATGGAAGGTGAATTCCCTGCTGTCTTTGCTGTTCTTTCTTCAAGCAAAACACAGGTATCATCAGACCTGAAAGGATGCCTTGGACCTGTTCAACAAGTCCAAAAGATCCTGAAGTTTACCTTTTGCCATGTCTGAGGAAGTGTCTTAAAGATTGGAAAACAGCCTCTAGGAAAAAAAAAACCAACCCAAACTCTCAACTCTTTTGGAAGACTAATTTACTTTAAGTTCTTCCCTTTTAATTAGCATCAATCAGGAATTTGCTGACTAGAATGTTCCACAGTATGCCTTTACCAACAGTTCAATAGTTAAAGCACATAGAGTACAGGCCCTTAGAAGATTCTGCTACTTCATTATAAAAAATTTCCTTCACTTGATCTTCCAGATTTAATGCTTTGTAGTAGACCCTAACTGTGAGACTGCCTATGTCAGTTTCTTCTTTATCATCATGCATATGCTTTGACCTTCATTTTAGACATCAGAGCATGATATCCTTCCTTGCTTTCAACCTGCTTCTACTTCCTGAACAATCTATATCCTTTATATTAATATTCCAGCCATATGAATTCTCCTACCAAGTCTCTGTTATGCCAGTTCAGCTGTAATCAGTTATTAAGATTTTCAGATTTTCTTGTTTATTCTTTATATTTTTTCCATTAGTATGACTGTTAAAGACACTCATGACTGACTCGCTGTTTTGTTTCTTGTCCTTGTGACTCTATTATGAATAAACATCTCTCTACTACTTGTAGTTTTTTACCCTCGTGCATGTTGGTAGTGTTTATTTTAGCATATAGGGGTTTGCCAGCTTTCCCCTTAACTCTTACATTAAAGCCATTCTTTCCAGGTTAGCAAATGATGGTTCAAAGATGTTTCTCTTCTTTTACTGTGCGTTCAATATTTGCCCAGCAACCTACAGAATACCACTAACAATCAAGGTAAGCTAACATTCGTCTGGTGTCATAGGCACAGCTACACATTCATCTTCAATCTGCGGCTTGACTGTCAAATGGGAGGTTTTAGAGGAGTCCCACCTGATTTCCGTATCTCTGCCCCTTTTCTGCAGATCTTTTAATCTGCCCAGCATCGCTTCCAGCAGTATCTCTTTGACAGGAGAGGAAGATGCAACAGAGATCAATGAGGCAGATGAGTTGCAGAAATAGTGACACTTTGACCCAGATTTCTGGGAAGCAGTATATCTTTAGGGACAGTCAGGAGATGTTAACACTGTCCTGAAGGTGATGGGACTACTTGGCACCAACCTTTTTTTTCCTTTTGGGAAAGCGGCTGCTTGTCCATGAACCTCACACTTCTTGATGGTTTCAACTCTTCCCTTATTATCACCAAGGCACTCAACCTTATTGTGGTCAGGACAGGTCTATTCTCAATATTAGCAGGCGGCTGGCACGGGGTCAAACACTTTGGCTATGAAATACAATAGAATAGACTTTCCCTCCTTTGTTACTGGACATCACCTAATCTAGTTTACATTATCTATTAGTTTATTTTCTTCAGTTGTGATTGTATGTATCCTGTTTTGTGATAACAGATGCATCCCTCCCTGACCACTTGCAGTCCCTTCCCTGCTTCGTAAGAGATTTTACTAGCAACCACAATCCAAAACAGATGTCCTTTCCTACCCAGCCTTCTTTGGAAGAGAATGTAGGTCACACTCCCTACAAATCTAATGCAGGACCAGAGCCAAGGCATATAGGATCAGGTCCCCATCTGGGCACGGCATTCAGTTTCCTAATTGCTTGCACAAACCAGGATGTTATATGTATAAAGAATTACCTTATTTGCTGCACTTCACCAAAGCATAGTAGAAAACCTGTAGTTTCAGGGTGGAAGGGAAAAGGGGGAGGAAGAGCAAGACAGAGGCAGCTTTAAACCATATATGTGCCTCTGGGGGATGTTTCAAGAGCCCAAGTAACTAAGTTATGGTGCACCCTGAGGTGTTAATGGGCTGCCCCAAAGCCAACAGCAACTGAAAATCCACGTAATTAGGCAATGGAAACACTCCCTCCAGTCTCAACATAGCCCCATGACAGTCAGAAGCTTTTTCCTCAGTTACAAAGCAGGAGGAATGTTTCCCTGCCTAGATCTATTAAACTGCTCCTTAGACCTCTGTAGCTGGAGTACAGGAACCACAGCCCAAGTAAGAATATGGCACTTTTTCCTGCAGAAGGCTGACACTCTCTTTGTCAAAGATGAAACAGTCTTTTTTATCCTATGACCAGAATATGGCCATCACCTGGCTAAAATGCTAGCTGGCTGGGTACATACCTACCACCTGAGCAGCATTCTTGACATGTGGCAGTCACCTACTGGGAGGAGTCAAGAGAGGCAGTTTTCTTGCCATATGAAAACTGGAGGCCACTATTTAGCTGCCGGAGACAAGGGCAGAAAACTAATTGGGGAAGAGCAGGTCCTCGATCGCTTCTCTTTGAAGTTTTATTACAGCAGAACTTCCTTCTGAATATTCGGCTGGCTGCAGCAGGAGTGCTGCACTTCAGCAGGCCCCTGTCAAACTCCCTCTGATGAACAGTAACATGTAGGCTTGGGAAAATCCTCTATACTCCAGAACACATTAGGATCTGCTAAATAACCTGAGACTAGCCTCTGTTAAGTGTTGTACATACTGGGAAAAGAAGACTTCTGTTAAAGTTTTTTCAGCTATTATTTGCTTTGGGTTATGTTTTGTTTTCAAGGAAAGGAAAATAAAATTAATTTAACAGGTAGGTTTCAGACTTTTACAAGATAAATTGATAGGTTTTTTGCAGTGATTCTCACGTTTTTACATTATAGCACCCATTTAAATTACCCTGTTAGGCCACAGTGGTGGAAAACCTGGTGAATACATATGGAACCCTTAACTCGCCTTTGCAACTATTTGAAGCATTTAGGAATTCATCAACCAGGAAAGAGAGCAGCATATTGCAAGTACCATATGGACATTAAATGTGAACTTGTCAAAGGAAGAAAGAATAAACCATTTTTTACATTCCTCATGGCCTGTATTTTTTTCTTTCAGAATATGAATTGTTTCTAGCCATATTTTGTTTTTAAATACTCATTACAAGCCAAGGAAATATCCAGGTTAGTAAAAAACCTTAGTAGGTTTATGGTCTTCTCTAATGATTACCTAATACATTTGTCTCATCTGCTTTCCTTGTTGTGTGAAAACACACTGAGGAAACGTGTAAATGCAGTGAATTGTTCCCAACTCTTTTATTCACCTTTCAGCATGCTAGTTCCTTCCCTTGGCATTGATATCATTATGCATTTGTCAAAGATAGACTGTCACTTTAGAGCTTCTATTATGTGCAAGATTTGGCAGCACATGTTACCTTTGGGATTTGCTTATATCCTTTGCATGTTATTGTACTGCTTTGGCATTCAGTAAATTCAGTACACCCATTTCTTTGATGTTCATTCCAGCCCCTAAATGTGGAAACAATGACTGAAATTTTGGATCAAAGCATCCCATAGATGGCAGGCAGCATAATTTTGCGAGAATTTACATGAACAGAAAGAAATCCCATAGCTAGCTAGAATCTAGGCCTGTAACTGTTGTACAATTTATGTACTCTAACATTCAAGAAAAAGGAAAAAAAGGGAATAAAGAACACAGAGGTCCAGTCGAATTCATACCAATGTCCAATTTCTCAATACAATTTAAAGTCTTTATTTTTTCTGGTATCAAATGCACTTTCTCATAGAATTGTAAGAATTCAAAGGAGGGTAAGGACTGAATTGAACAAGGAGAGACAATATCTGCCTCATATTTGTTCTAGAAATGAGGAATAAAACAACCTTTGTATTTTCTGTTGTCTCCTGAAATACAGTAGCCAATACAAATACAGTAGTCAATCAAGTTAAAAGCAGACTTTCATCTGGTAAAGGAGCAAATTATTTTCAAAACTAACAGTGCCAGTTATCTTTGTAGTGAAAATGAAAATGGTTTAGTCTATTGTTTTTAAATTAGGCCGCACTGACAATGAGTCAGTCTGAAGTCAACATCCTCATCGTTCACGTGTAGAGGAACTAAAATACTTGGTTTTTTTCTGGTATCTACATAAATAGATGAAATGAAATGGGAAAAATAAAATAAAATAAAATAAGTTCTCTTTTTTTTGTAGCAAGGGAACATTCATGTGTTAGGACAGCTACTAGGGAGTATAACAGTATTAGAGTAATTTTTTAATACACGTTTTGACATCTCGTGTCTCGCTATGTGACTGTAGCATTATGGTACAGTTTGCTTGGCCAGTAATCACATACCCACGGATAACGCATAACTGCCCCAAACATCATTTTCAAACTGGGGGCTTTAAGAGCCAAGTTTTTTCCTGCCAGCTATATGCAACAGTGCCATCCAGTGGCAGCTCAGCCCACTCACGCTTGTATAATCCCTAGGAATCCAACCCAATTACTATCTAAAATAAAATAAATAAACACTTTTTTCCTGAAAGATAGCAAGCTGGGTTCAGATTAAATGTTAAGTACAGAACATCAGGACAATACATCTTAAGTTGCTATAAAATCTTGTTATTGTGTTCATGGGCAGATTTTAATGGTACAAACCAGAGTGAGCTTTTGTGTGTGTGTGATGGGGGGGTTGTGCAGGGGTTGGGGCAGCCCCCCGTGTGGAGCAGAGTACTGAGGTTTTAGACCGTGCAGAACTGCACAGGGCAGGTACTAGATCATGTCTTACCTGACGTGTGAATTCACCTCTGAAGCAAGACTCTGTGACTAATCTTGGCATCAATTGCCATTTAGGGCTGCTGGTTTAGGATCCTAAAATCCCACCCCCGCCTTGTCCTGTTTGGCATTAAGTTCTTTCAAGTGATCGCAGCTATACTTTGTACTAAGGTAACGCTAATGATCGCCTCATTTAAGTCTTCTGTCTAATATTCATGGACAAATAAAGACCTCTCAGACAAATATATATGTATTCATTGTTTACAAAACTATACGGAATAAAGTATTGCCCTAGTCATTCATTCATAAAGAGCATTAAATTTCCCCAGTTGCTTTAAAAAAGGTATATGAAGATGCACAAGAGAATTTGTGTATTTGATAATTCTCAGCCTTGCACAATTTCCTTGTTTCGACACAACCTGCCAGAGGCCTTTAACTATTTCTGTCCCATGTGATAAGTACTGGCCGATGTGCCTATTATTTTAATCACTTTAAGGATGGATAGACTAAATCACAGAAAGTTTAAATGACTTGCCCAAGATTATGTCACAAAGCACTGATACAGCCAAGAACAGATCATGCAGGACTGGCCTTTAGTCTCTAACCCAAGCTACCAGCCCATGATAAAGGAAAGGTGGTTGTCTTTTTTATTAAAAAAAATAATAAATCCATTCTTTTAAATGTAAGAAAAATCATAAGAGTCTGTTTCAGGAAAAAAAAGAAACACCAAAATGGTTAAAGTTTCAAAGCTGAGGGAGCATCTGCTGAGGGGAACATTCACATTCAACTCTTTGCCTAAAACGTCTATCAAAGAAACAAAACCAATCCCTATCTTCAGAGACCAGATGCTCTGCAGGGCTTGAGCCAATGATTAGCACAGAAAACTTGCTCATTTAGGCCCTGGCCCAGCAAATCATGTTGCAGGAGCTCTGCTTCAGGCTTGTGAGCAATACTTTGGAAGTACATAGGCATAGTTCCTTGCTTGAAGTTATAACCTTGTTCAACCATTCTTTTGAAAAGGAGCCTAATGATAAATGAACATGAATATTTTAGCACCTTCTCTAGAGAGAACAGGATATTTCAGAGACCAGAAGCCAGTAGCTTTGGCACACAAGCCACACATCGTGTTCAGCCTCTCCTTCCAGTGCAGGGGAAGGGCCATCTCCGCCTCCATGGTAGAAAGAACCTTTTGGTACTCTCCACTTTCCTCACCTCAACTCTGCTCTCCTTCCATCACCTTAAGCGCTTGTGTGCTACCCCTGGAGCAGGGAAGGGCTGGGCTGGCCTCCCCAGGGTCCCCTCTGTCCCCAGCCTGCTGGCGGTGCGGTGCTGGGTGGTCTCCTGCCACAGGGCTGGACCATGCCGCTCCCCAGCACTACCAGGTCCTGCCACCTTGAGGAGCAAGAGACCGGCACTAGGAATCAATACTGTCCTCCTCGTGACATCCCAAAGTCAAGACATGTTTTGGTGGCTTCTGGTGGGTTTTTCAGTACAGTAAAGAATAATTCCATGATGGTCCGTGTATGTTTGCTTATAACCTTCAGACAACCATGTATTTTATTCAATTGCCTAATCTAACATTGCGTTAAATTTTTTAAGGATACTTTATACTTACAGGCATTAGTTTGATGGGTCATGCACAATAAACCTGCCTGACCAAATCCAGATTTTAGAACACAGCAGGAAAATTTTACATGGTCAATTGGTCATTTTTTGTATCTCAGAACATATCAGAGTGTTCACAGGAAAAACATAAATTCTATAAAATGGTAGCAGGGTTTCTGATTTACTGACAGTTGCTCATTTGAGTTTTCACAAAAATATTTAACTATAGGACAGTGTATTAGGCGTATTCTTAAAGGTAAATAACTGCAGCCAATAAAAGTTCAGCCTATAAAGGGTCCCATCTTCTTGGAGTTTTCTGCACCGAGAATTACTACCAGCATAATCATGGCTCCCTGCACACTAATATTTCCTCTGATACAGTATGATCAATGTTGTGGAAAAACATTTATTATATTTCTTCTAGCTACTTAAAGGCATTACTGAATTATGAGCATCGCAAAACGAATCCACTGTGCATTTTTTCTTTATGTGACGTTTTTACAATCTTCATTTTCTGCTTTGCAGCCACTGAGCTATAGTGATCGCACTATGCACCCTCTTACAACTGACACAGGGGCCAGGAACTCCTTTCTGCTTTATTACATTTGAAATGCACTTCATATGACAACATTCATTCTCATTCTGTGTTGGACCCTTATTTAAAGGGAGAAGCCATTTTTTACTGGACTTGTACTTAAAGAGAGAAGTTATGAAAGAAATTAAAATGAGGAAAGAGGGTTTAAGCAGCTGTTTCAAATATGCTTTGTTAACAAAGGTGACAAAGTTTTGACTCAAAAGGGAGAAAAAGGGATGAAGAGGTATCAATGCACCGAGCTGTTCTTAAAATGCTAATAATCGCAAAGTTCCCAGTTTATTTTCTTTTACCTTACACTGTTTTGAGACATGGTGCATTACTGGGGACATTTTAACTTCACTGGAACAAGGAATAAATGAGCAAGGAAGGAATAAGTGAAAGCTGAGTCAGGAGTGAGATTGGGCTACAGAGGATACAAACTTGCAGAGGGTGGTCCACCTAAAGGCTGCTGCTCACAGCAGCTGCAGACTCATTAAAACCTTGTGGTAGGACGTCAGTTAAAATAAGATGGAAATAGTAGCAGGTTCATTGAAATTATATTTTCCTTTGGTAGAAGAAAACAGAATGTTACTTTTCAGAAAATAAACCTTATTAATCATTTGTAAATGTATTCTTCTCTATAGGAATGAAATAATTATTGACTTTTCCTGCCTTCGTTTTCAGTGGAAGTTTTTATCCAAATCAAAGTATTAATAGAAAGAAAGTGTGAGGCAAGAGAGAAACGTATAATAAGTTTGAGCACTTGAACCTGTGATTTACGGCCTAGAGCTACAACCAACTTTATTACAAAAATGACTTCACCTATTACACTCTTACCCAGGGCTCTCTGGAGATGGCAGGCGGCTGAGCAGCATTGGAATATCAGAGGCGTTCACAAACAATTCTAGTCTCATTCTCACTTCCCTTTCCCCTCTCACCCTTAATGCATACATATCATCTGTTGCCTCCTTTCCTGCTCCTTGATGTAGGCAGATCCTGGTACTTCTTTCTCTCTTCCTGTGGGAATTGGCCATGGCCTCTCGTTTGTCATGAGCTCTGACTGAAAGGTTCCTCTCATATTTTTCTCTCCTCTTGCCTGAAGAACAGCCCAATTCTGAGAGTGACCCCTTTGGTAACCCTTGAAATTTGCTAATGATAGTTCTCTGCATGCTGCAGCTGATGATATTGAACATTTAACCACCATCTTTGAAGCACTGCACAACACACCAACTAGCCTTTCATTTTGTGAAACTCCTGCATCAATTTCCAGCAAGTGTTTTATTAAATATAGATCTGTGCATGTTTTATGGAGATTGCATGTCTATTTGCATTATTCGAGAGCTCTGTCTTTAAACCGCCTAGTGCTAATTCTACTTAAGACAAATTAACAGTCTCTAAATGCCATCAGAAACAGAATTTTATTTCACAAATGCAGCCAAACTACTGGAGCCCACAGTAGATGGTTAGCAAGGGCAGAAGCACCACAAGTTATGGCCTATCCGACAGGAAACCTGAAGTCATCAACAGAGATGACATTTCTTCAGGTGCACAGGGGTGCTGCAAGCATTATTCTAAAGATCTTTGTCAGTCATGACAAAGCTTCCTCTGGCATGAATGAAAGTGACACAGAGGGCTCTGATGGCATCTCGGTAAGTCTGTATATTATACAGTAGCTGTGTATTTAGCATGGGGTGATCATCATCACAGACAGAGGACATGGCCTCTTCAAGTAGCATAGGTTGTTTCTCTCCAAAATAATAGTTATTTTGGTGGTATACAAGAGATACAGGACTGGCTGTCAGCCAAAATTCAAAGCATAAATAAGCCGTGATGTCATTTATGTACAGTCTTTACAGACGACAGTAATATGTATGAGTTATGCTATATTTAGGAATGACAAGATGGGCATTATTAATAGCTTAATTGACATTAATGCAATTACCCCTATCCTTATTACAGTTTGTAGAATTACACAGAAAGCACTGGCTGAGGCCTTATTTCCCCTAGAGCTACCCAAGGATACGACATTTTCCACCAAGCCAAATCTAGTCTTTGACATTAGATACTTAGCTACAGAATCATCCCAGTAAATCATTATAAATGCATTATAATAAAGATGTTATGAGCTATTGGATATTAACCCCCAGCCCCTGAAGAGAGATAAATACACTGCTCACAAGACTTCTGCGTTTGTTTTGCAATGGAAAAAGGGCTTTTGCTTACAACTAAAGAATTACAAAATGTTATGCTGATAATTAAAAAACAGGCTTCACACTCTCTGGTCAGATTAAAGCAAAACACACCCTCAACATAAAAAAGAATATATCCATAGAACATGGAGAACCAAGTGTGTGGTCCACCACAATCAAGTTTCTCATTTACAGATGCACATTTTTGTATATACTGCTTAGAGACACAGCTATTGCATTTGCCTATGCAAACGTCTCCATTTAAACATCTGATTGATGTGCCACATCTCCAGGAAACTTGCTTCCTTTTTTTTTTTTTTAATTTTTATTAGTCTTAGTCTCCCTTCAATGTATAAATGCAAGATTTTCTACTGTTCTCTGATAAAGGAGTGTATCACCTACATGTTCCAAGCCCAGGAAGTAAAAATAAATAAAAATTTCAGGCTCAGGACTGCCTAATATTAAATTTTTATCAACTTTACAGGAATCCTGGATTAATTCAGTTTCCAGTACAAACAGAAATAGAGAAATAGAAAAATCATGACCATAATTTATTCATTATACCGAAGTAATATACAGGAGCATTTAGGACCACCATGCTAGATACTGGACAAAGACATCACAAAGCAATGGTGCGTTGTTTCCTTCCCAAAGAAACTGCATTGCAATGAAAGCAAAGTAAACACAAAACACTAATGAGTACATGTCAGTCATTATGAAACCCAAGAAAATAATTATCACAGCACAGCATATAAAATCCCAAACTAGGATCGCAAAATTAATTTTCAAACCAAATATGAAGTTTTCCGATCAAAACATGTTAAAGTGAATGCTCATGCAGTTTCATGGCTTTATTGGGTTTTGTTTTCTCCAATTCATTAAACCCAGTTGATTTGGGATTTTGTCTGATTAAAACCCACTGTAATAAATACTGTAATATGTTATCATTATATACATACATATGAATTTTTATGTCTGTATTAGCATGTGTACATGTTGGTATGCACATGTGTAGAGGAAGGCTTTGTTGTTTCCCCTTTTCTTATTACCTCTTGACAGTAACCTGTAGGCACATAGATTACAAACTTTTAAAAGTTATATATCATTGCAGTGCATTCCATTTTTAGTGAGTCTTTCTTGGACGTGACTGGGAATAAATTCAGCTTGAACTAGTGCCTGAAAGAGACCTGTCTCCAATATAACTGACTGCTCAGCTATGCTAGTTCATCAGCTTTCAGGGCAGGGTTCATGTGCCTTACATGTCCTGGCTGTGCTCCTGTTCACATCTCAAACTCCCAGAGAGCAACTTCCATAATAAAGACCGAATTAAAAATGAAGCTTTAGGACCAACCAGGTACTTCTTATCTCGTAAAGTCTTAAGTCAGGTACTTCATTGTACTTTAACTCTTCTAAAACAAATACAGATCTGGCATCTGGTGAAAATACTTCCTGGGAAGGTTTCATCTGTTCTAAAGTGAAATTCAACACAAGGCTATAGGATATAACCCAGTGTTTTAATCTAACTCTGAGTTTGAAATATGTGTTGTGTATTTTTTGAGGACAATGTTTAAGTGTTTGCAAAACCAGTATATTTTTTTACATGAAACATTTATTTTTGACTACTGAATGATTAATCACTGAGGCTTATTAGTTACAGGGGCAAAATAATCAGGACAGTTGTGGATCTCTTGCTTTTCAAGCTCTGCAAAGCAAGGCTGGAGGCCTATGGAGAAGATTCCATGGTCCAGTAAAAGGTGTGAGATGATGTCAGGACAGATGAAATTTTACAATCTATAGAAATAAACAGGTGATCTAATGGCCCTTTTCGGTCTTCAAGGCTAGCACGATTTAGATATATAATATGCACAGAAGGTTTCAGAGAAGAAAAGATTTAAGTCTGTGTTATTTTCTTCATTATTTCACATAATGGAGCAAAGAAAAAAAGAAAAAAGTAGTGCTACTTAGGTACTATCCTAATTAGCTGAGATCCAACAACATTATGAATCCCCACCCTCTTCTCAGAAGAGAGAACAGGAGCTTCTGCAGCATCAGGGGGACTAGAGTAACAGCTATGGAGCAGTCCAAACTCCCCTACACTGACTAGTTTGTAAGCTGGACGTCAGAGAATTTAAAATTCTGGCTCAACTCATTGATTTCAAGTCCGGCTTTGGAAGATAGCTTTGGTATTAAGAAGGTGCAACATAGCTCAGAAGACACGGATATGTTTCCTGGCTCTGCTTCAGATTTCCTGTGCAACGGATAATATATGGAACTATTTCTATAAGTAACTTGGCTTAAAAGAACAGGATTCTTCAGTCTTTGCCCAGATGACCTGTTGGCTCTGCTTCACAGTCCCTTTTGGAATAAGCTGCAGCAGCTAAAGAAATTACTACTCTGTAGAAAATATTGAAACTACAACCCACCCACTCCCTAAAGAATGTGTGGAGCCCCTAACAGAGACACAGAGGGGAGGTGTGCAAACTTCCCAGCTGCTGCAATTCATGGTCTTACACATGAATATCAATTATTATTTTTTAAAGTTAATTTAAGTGAATATACCAGGCTGAAGTGAACAATGGCAAATGAAGGCTTTGATTCACAACCCTACTTGGACCTGGCTACAGCAGCGGAAGAAGTTACTGCCCCTTTTTGGCAGTTACTCAGTCCCTGCAGCTAAAGCAGTGAAAGATGTCCAGCCTATAACCTAATTCTGGTTTTCAGGCTATAATCTAAAACTGATTTTCAGCCAGCCATGGAGCTGTCATTACCAAATGTCTGTGCAGTGAGTGATCAAATATTCCAGATAAAAGTGAAAGCTGAGAGAGGTAAAAAGAGAAAGAGAAGCCACAGAATGGACATATTTTAAGATTAATTTGATGGCACCTTTTCCAGAGCAGAGAAAGGAGGCAAAGAACAGCCTTAAAGATTACCACCTTACCTGAGCATCAGGCACTAACAGCCAAAAACAAGCAAGTCCCAGAAATTATGTCTGATGGATTTTTGACAACAGCTGTGTGGCTACGATAAAGCAGACCCACAAGTCAAAGCCAACAGTAAAGAAGTTATTGGACATTGCCTGTAGATTTAGTCAACATTTTGTCTAAAGCGGCCTCTATATTGGAAAGACATGGATTTGAGGGACAGACCACTCAGTGGATAAGGAACTGGCTGGATGGTCACACTCAAATAGCTGCAGTCAACAGCTTGATGTCCAAGTGGCGACCAGCGACTTTTGGCGTTCCTCAGGGGTTGCTGCTGCTTAACATCTTTGTTGGTGACATGGATGTTGGGATTGAGTGCACCCTTAGGAAGTTTGCCAATGACACCAAGCTGTGTGGTGAGGTCAACAAGTTGGAGGGAAGGGATGCCATCCAGAGGGACCTGGACAGGCTTGAGAGGTGTGTCAGTGTGAACCTCATGAAGTTCAACAAGGCCAAGTGAAAGGTCCAGCAAGTCAGTTGGGGCAATCCCAAGCACAGATACAGGCTGGGTGGATAATGGACTGAGAGCAGACCTAAAGAGAAGGACTTAGGGGTGTTGGTGCACAAGAAGCCCAATGTGACCCAGCAATGTGTGCCTGTAGCCCAGAAAGCCAACCTTATCCTGGGCTGCATCAAAAGAAGTGTGGCTAGCAGGTCAAGGGAGGTGATTCTACCCCTCTACTCTGCTCTCATGAGAGCCTGCCTGGCTGTACTGCGTCCAGCTCTAGAGCCCCCAACAGAAGAACACAGACCTGTTGGAGGGAATCCAGTGGAGGGCCATGCAGATGGTGAGAGAACTGGAGCACCTCTCCTAGGAAGACAGGCTGAGAGAGTTGGGGTTGTTCAGCCTGGAGAAGAGAAGGCTCCAGGGAGATCTTATAGTAGCCTTCCAGTACTTAAAGGGGACCTACAGGAGGGATGGAGAGGGACTCTTTATCAGCAAGTGTAGTGATGGGGCAAGGGGTAATAACCTTAAACTGAAAGAGGGTAGATTTAGACCAGATATTAGGAAGAAATTCTTTACTGTGAGGGTGGTGAGACACTGGAACAGGTTGTCCAGAGAAGTTGTGGATGCCCCATCCCTGGAAGTGTTCAAGGCAAGGCTTGGATGGGGCTTTGAGCAACCTGCTCTAGTGGAAGGTGTGCCTGCCCATGACAGGGGAGTTGGAACAACATGATCTCTAAGGTCCCTTCCAGCCCAAACAGTTCTGTGATTCTATGATTCTATGGAACCTTGCTGTTGTGGAAACCATTCTGACAGGCTCAGGTTTGAAAACAAAATGGGAAGCAGCAGAAGAAATTCCCTTTCTGCTATGCTACTGTTATGAAAATAATGAGCATCCTTTTCCAGCTCCTAGGACATAGAACAATTCTTGAGCATGACTTAGGAAACACATTCTTATGTCTGAGAAATGTTCAAGCTCCCTTCATCCACTTGTCTGTTATGCTGTGAGTTCCTTGATTGGAGTATGTGTCTTACTACTACTTTCATTAATATTATGTAGTCTCCGCCCAGCCTTATGTGCTGCTTTACATACTAAAGAATAAAGCTTCCTCTGCTTTTTTTATAGGATGTAAAGGTTCTATATACGGCAAGTATCATCAGAATGTACGGAATCAAAATTATCGTATTTCAAAATAAGTTAAATGTGAAGTAGTGCAGAGGGGAGAGAGCTACTTCTAACTGCTATATTCTGACCATTACATCAACTCCGGTTTTATCACTCTTTGTTTCTTTGCACATTAGGGTATTGTTCACACCCAGCCTTTTATGAAATGACACCCTGATGCTGCATCAGGCTTTTCTTGCAAACAAAGTGACTTTCATACAAGCTCCCTTTCAACTTCAAAAGTAAAACATTTTTGTAGTTATTAATGGTCCATTCTTGTGACTATCCATGGGTGAAGGGCATTTGCCTCTCTCACATCTTTAATAGCAAATAATTAATGAGGTGTTGGAAATTAACAACAATTAACAATGCCTGGGAACAACAGCAGAAGGTGTTTGATCCTCTCTAGATGAAGTTGAGAGAATTTGTTTCTCAGGCAAGGACTTGTGCCTGCAAGAGAGGGATTTCTAATGTGATCCTCCTTCTTCTGTATTACCTTATAGAAAGTCATTGAAGTGACTTGTCAAGTTGAAAAGAAAGTACTAAGGCCTGTGTCTCTGTGTTGCAGGTACATCAATCCTAATTTCCATGGGGACTTTAAACCTTAAGTTCAGAGCCTTCAAGAAGACAGAACTTTCCAAATGGGATCATAATTTAGAACTGTATTGCTTTGAAAGCCCGGACTTTCTGCAGTAGTTAAGTAATTTTTGTAGTAAACACAACATTCTCTTTATATGCAGTCTTTATATGCAGTTATTCCCGGTGACATCATGGTTGCAGAATGTTTGCATGTGTTCAGAAAGGATAGATATGCTCATGGAAGATGTTGAGCCACCGCTCGAGGAATACAGCAAGAATATTCTGGGAATATTCACTGCATGCTTGATTTGTCCTTTTGGTCTTTCCCAGGCCCAGACAAGATACTAGGCAAAACAGACCCTTGATCTAGTGTAGTTTCAGGCAGTCCTTTTCCTCTTACATTACATGCAAATATATCACACTAATAAACATGCAAAATAGTCATAAAAAGGTGCAAGATAGTAATAAGCACACAAAGAAAGAAGAACAGGAGTGTCCCCCTCTAAGTGATATATTTTCCATGTTCCACAGAACTGAAAAGCTGATGAAGAAATAGTTACGCTTTTCCGTAGCTGCTCATGCTCCACTTAATGCTGCATACAGGAGCAAAGGAACTTCAAGATAAGCAGTCAAGTCCCCACTCCAACTCCTCATCCTGATCTTGCAGCCAGATCTACCATAATTGACCTGAAGAACATAACTGCGTCTGCTTACTCTCTCCGTAAATTTGAACAAGCAGCTGTGGAAACAGCTAGGGCTGACCTTTTGCCTTACTGGAGAGCAATGGAAGTGTAGAAATTTGTCAGGAACTTGCCCAAAACAAGAAGTCTCTTCAGCCTTCTAGCTTGGAATCCTTTACTTTTAGCTTGTAGTTTAAAGTGTTGCCCAATGCCCATGAAAGATCTACAGCATACAGCAAGAAAAAGACAGGGGAAAAATACTTTCTCCTGAATAAATGTAGAGAGGCAATAACATTCTAATCTCTTGATTTAAATATGAAATTGAGAGTGTCCCATTTCTAAGAATGAAATTATAAAGTAGAACTGAATGATAACCTTACATAATACCCCTCCCCCCTCCTTTACCCAGGTGAACAGAAAATATTTAGATAAATAATGTTCTAGATGTAAAAATAACAATTTTCTCCGAGCATGAGTTCAGTCAGTGATCCCAATTTGAAAAAGAATTATTTGTGTGTTGTCCCTGAATTTCCACATCATTGGAACATGGCGCTTTAGTTGGCATTTCTGTACACAATGAGGAGTTTTAGAAAGCATAAGGAGAAATAATATCTCTTTTTGCAAAAGTTTAAGGTTAGATGTTTAAGTAACTGACTCTAAAAGTCATTTTTCTGTTCTACTTCTGTTCAGTATGATGCAAAGACTAGAGCTAATGACCTGCTAATTCCACATGCAGGAAATTAAAAAGAATGTCCATCAATTGTTTTTCACCTTTGGATTCCCATTGTGTAGGTAATTTCTTGTACCTCTGTGTGGATCTCATGACCAGTAAAAAATAATGTGTGTACATACCACTTCTAAATATTGTTTTCACAACTTTGTATTTCAATCTGGCACTACCAGGTAATACAATTTATTACCTATATTATATTTGTGATCAGAAAACATTAAAGAACTGCAACAATGCAAGTACTGTGGCATGATAAAAAAATATGCATAGAATGGATATCCTGAAATACATTAAATTACATTTTTAAAAAATGAGTTTGTTTGAATCAAGGAAAGAGTAGCACAAACTCAGGCAAAGTACAGTGGATGTTACTTTTTTCTCCAGAGCCACATAAGGGGAAACACACAAAATCAAGAGGTGCTTAACAGAATATAAAATTCAGAGAACAGGTCTGCAACTGTAGAGTCCCAGGAGCCTTGTCTGTAATGAGTAAGACGGGGAAGGATTGGAGAATGTTTACAGAGATAAAGCAGATGCAAGAAACTTCAGAGGCTTCCATGTAAGGTTAAGCCTCCACTTTTCAGGTCAACTGCTGTGGACAAATTTGTCATTCAGGGCATTGCGAGTAAGTGATGGGTGCTCTATTTCATTTATATCTACAAGCAAGGGTCAAACACCGTACACCCAAACTGACAGCAGACAGTTTCATCTGAGTGAACCAGGTAGAGAAGGAATGCAATTCAACTGTTTTTAACATCCCATTGGCTTTATCTGTACTCCTAGGCATGACAGCATGTATGGTATTTATGGCTTAAAAGAATTTCCATCTGTAAATTTATCATCTTGTAAAACTCAGTGAGAAAACAACTTAAATATACCAAACCCAGCTTACAACAGGGCAGGATAGATTTTATTCTCACTTTGTACACTAGAAAGCCTATTAGCATGTTGCTATTTATAGGTTTAATTATTAGAACTCCACTGTGTTTCAGAACAGCCATACTGCTTTGGCTCAGCAGGTCCAGCCAGTGTTTTATTCTGCCTCCAAAGTCATAAGCAGATGCCTGCAGAAGAATAAGGCAAACATACTACCCTCTCGTACTCTCCAGCCTCCTCCTATTTTCAGCTTGGGAACATTCTCAAGCAGAGGTGGTCCTTACACATTTACTAACCGTCAATGAATGTCTCTCCCATGAACCTCTCCATGCCCTGTTTTAGTCACTGTAAACTGTAAGTATCTACAGGATGCTCTGGCAACAACTGCCAAAGATCTGATATCTAGGGCACAAGGGACCCCCCATTCTTTGGTTTCTACTACAGCATACTACTAGCAGTCTATTATCCTACTAATCTTATCATAGTGTTCTCGGTTGTTTCATACAAACCCTGAGTGTACAGTCGTCCTTCAAGCAACCTTTTCCCTGACTCCAAGTACTGCAAGTTTGGGAGCTGTATATGTCACTAGGCCAGCATACTTCTGTGAGAGCTTTTTTTGTGAAGAAAACCAAGTATATGAATCTGTTAGTGTAAGCTATATTATTGGGCTGAACAGAATGACCAGAAACAGCTGGCATTATAGGCTTAGCTTTGTCATCAACTGATGAGCTTTTACTCAAAGGTAGGTGCATTGCTAGGTTTAAATAGAACACAAAAAACACATGTGATAGATGCAGATATACAGCAGAAAAGACCATCTGTAAGGAGAGTACATTAACTTAGACATACGTATACTGTGACACTCTGGAAGTAAACGCAAAGATCATGAATATAGACTTTAAATTTATAGAATCTCTTCCTCCAAGGCCATCCAAAGCATCTATTTCCAGAGTAACCACCCACAGCAACTTCTGCCGGAACCACTAGAGAGAATTATACTTCAGCATACCATTGGGCCTTAAAACCTTAGTATTAGGCAGACCTCAGGCATAGATTTTTCACGGGAAAGGTTCTAGCATTACTTGCACAGTGAGATCATACAGATAGCAGAGCGTTCTCTAAGTGTCAAAATTACCTATAAATTACAAGATGTTAAATATTATTTAAACATTAAACTGGCAAAAAGAAAAGAAAACAAAATACCTTCCCATCCTAGTAGTCCTAGTAGTAAAGAGTGGAAATGAGCAAAATCAGCAAGTGATAGCACAGTACTAGATGAAGTCATAACGATGACTTTATAAACCAATATTAATTACTTTGTAAAGTCACTAACAGGAGGATGAGTCAAACAGTAATAACATAATAGGTTTAGGAGTCTGCTTTTCAAGATGATTAAAGTTAGTATCCTAAGTCTACATTAAGTGCCTAACTCGTCTTATTTCCAGATCTCCATTTTGGATACTAAAAATGACACAGCTTGCCTTAAGCTTTTATTTTAAGAAGAATCACATTCTTGGATATGTATTTGGCAAGCGGAGTAGACGATGACCTTATCTTCTACCTTCAACGGGTTCATCAACGTTTTAATGCTCCAGTTGGATACCAATCAGGACTAGCTAAGGAAGAAGGACATTAACACAGCTCGTAGGCTCCATGACTTACTGCAGGTCTAAACATCTGGCACAGAAAACAAAATTTAAACCAAGCAAAAAAGAAAACCTGGCTAGGAACTAGACCAAAAGCATTTGAGGTGCTACTTAGAATTTTGATACATATGCCATTCAACCTGCTCTTCTCCTTACAGCTCCTCAGGGCTGGCATTTCAGCTTCTTTGGCTTCTATTAAAGTGTTTTTCTTTTTCAAACTAATCAACATGTATTTCTTTCAGTCAATTTACAATTTACAAGGGAAATGCAGTCATCTGAGTACTGAAAAATTCTTGCTCTGTTAAACTCCAGGTATTTTCTTACTTAGGAGTGTATGCCATTAAATCCAGCAACATATCAATAAGTTCTGATTAATATATTGGTTTAGTTTTTGCATGATGTCAGCAAAAAAAAATACCACATTTCATTCACTGGAATATCTAGAGATTGTAGTAAAGAAAATAAAGCAGTTTTATTGAGTTTACAATTTGTAATTTAGGGATTCTGTATACTTTCTGCAACACAATGGATACCTAAATTTCCCTTTAAATGTTCTACGTCTGAGCTTCTGCCTCCTTTATGTTCACTGCTCCCAGACTATGCACTCTGACCTTGCTTCCTGCGTCACACATATTACCAAGAATTCCTTGGCCAAAAGGATAGTATAGTACTATTATGTTCACAGTACAAGTGTCCCATTTACGGCCATAACCCGCAGATCCTTGTTAACTAGGCTGATGAATTTGTACTTAGGCTGTTTGTATGTATACACCCTTCATTCTTTCACCAATTTAAGTGACTAGAGGACTTTCTGTAACTGTACCTTCAACACAAGAACTTCACTATCCTATTTGAGCTCCACCAATACCTTGGCAAAGCTGCATGCCCTGAAATCACATCACCCGCAGCTGTTTCACCATTAGTGTCCTGGGCAAATTTTCAAGGGAGAAAGAAAGGACTTAGAAGTGGCTTTAGCTCACTGTTTAGTTCACCATGCAGTGCCATGGTCTTCCTTTTCCTCATTTCAATTGGAACTGTGCTCCAATTAAGACACATCCTTTCCTTTCTAGGAAATTGAGCAAGTAAATAAACAACTAAATTCAAAACATGTTAATTCACTTTTGTCATTAACTAGTTAGAAAAATGCTATCCAAGTTTTGTTTATTGCCTTATGGCCCATTGAAAGCTACATAGGATCCCCAGTTAAATGTATTCTTATACAAGTTCCTCCAGGTAAAATACACTACAGAAAGCAGGTAAATATAACATGATATGCTGGATACCATACTGGAAATGGTAGAAAGCCATCTGTTGGTGAACTGTTCTTCCGTCTGATAGTGTTGATGATGTCATTCACAATAAAAAAGAAATGAGAGGATCGTCAACAAAGATGTAAAATGAAATTATAGTCCCCTAACGTGAAGCAGAATCTAATTGCACCCATTCCCTGCTTGTGCCCCAACCCTGCAGCTGTTTGCCTATCTTCACTTGCAGATATTTCAGATTGTCTTGTCTCCTCCAAGGCCTCTCCTATTCCTATCCACTCTGCATCACCCCTTTTCATTCCGTTTTCTTATTTCATTTCATTTTCTTATTTTAAGGATACTGAAGCTGTTTCATACTCTTTGCATGAAGAGGATGTGTCGTCAAAGCTCAAAGCTGATACACAGCACAAAAACTAGTTTGCATGAGCCAACTTTGTGATAGAAGTACTACCTCATACTGAAGTTTTAGGCCTACTTGACAAGCGGGATAGTGTAACGCCAGGGCTTGAGGCGTGAGGCACTCTTATTGCAGCCTTCTTTCTCCCCTTCAAGCCCGGTGCTGTTCACAGATCAGAACATTTATTCAGGGATGCACAGAACAGAAGCCCCAAATACACATACTTGTGTGAATGTGGACAGCCAGTCAATGTTTCATGTGTAACTCCACATGAATGTCAGAAAATGACATTCTGATGACATTCAGAAAATGTCTCCTGGCTAAATAGAGAGCTTTGGCTGGAGCTCAGGAACAAAACGAAGGTTTATGATCTTTGGAAAAAGGGCCTGGTAGGCAAGGAGAAATACCAGGAAGCAGTGAAGATATGTAGGGGGAAAATTAGAAGGGCCAAGGCTCAAGCTGAACTTATCTTGGCCACTACAGTTAAGAACAACAAAAAGGGTTTTTTCCAGTACGTAAACAGAAAAAGGAAGATTAGGGATAATGTGGGCCCACTGAGGAATGAGATGGGCACCCTAGTGGTGGAAGATACGGAGAAGGCAGAGTTGCTGAATGCCTTCTTTTCTTCAGTCTTCACTACTAAGGCTGCCCCTCATGAACCTCTGGCCTTGGAGGCCAGGGGGAGGGTATGGAGAGAGGAAGTTTTTCCTCCAGTAGGACCAGGTTCGGGACCACTTGGCCAAACTGGACATTCATAAGTCCATGGGCCCAGATGGGATGCACCCACGAGTGCTGAGAGAGCTGGCAGAAGTTATCGCTGGGCCACTCTCTATCATATTTGAAAAGTCATGGAGAACAGGAGAGGTGCCAGAAGACTGGAGGAAGGCCACCATCACACCAGTCTTCAAAAAATGCAAGAAGGACCACCCTGGGAACTACAGACCAGTTAGTCTCACCTCCGTCCCTGGGAAGGTAATGGAGAGACTCATTCTAGATGTCATCTCCAAACAAGTTGAAGAGCAGGGGGTTATTGGAAGTGGGCAACATGGGTTTACCAAGGGTAAATCATGCTTGACCAATCTGATAGCTTTCTATGATGCCATAACTGGTTGGCTGGATGAGGGGAGGGCAGCAGATATCATCTACCTTGACTTCAGCAAGGCTTTTGACACTGTCTCCCATAACATCCTCATTGGAAAACTAAGGAAGTGTGGGCTGGATGAGGGGACAGTGAGGTGGATTGAGAACTGGCTATGTGACAGGACCCAAAGGGTAATGGTTAATGGAACAGGCTCAAGCTGGAGGCCTGTAACCAGTGGTGTCCCCCAGGGGTCAATACTTGGTCCAGTCCTGTTCAACATATTCATCAGTGACCTGGACGAGGGGACCGAGTGTATCCTCAGCAAGTTTGTTGATGATACCAAGTTGGGTGGGGTGGCTGACACCCCGGAGGGCCGTGCTGCCATCCAGAGAGACCTGGACAGGCTGGAGAGCTGGGCGAGGAAGAACCTCATGAGGTTCAACAAGGAAAAGTGTAAGGTGCTACACCTGGGCAAGAAGAATGTCAGGCACCAATACAGGTTAGGCGTGGACCTGCTGGAGCCAAGCTCCGAAGAGAAAGATCTGGGAGTCCTGGTAGACAGCAAAATGACAATGAGCAAGCAGTGTGCTCTTGTGGCCAGGAAGGCCAACGGAATCCTGAGCTGCATAGGGAAGAGTGTGGCTAGTAGGTCGAGGGAAGTCATTCTCCCCCTCTACTCTGCACTGGTGAGGCCACAACTGGAGTATTGCATCCAGTTCTGGGCTCCCCAATTCAAGAGGGATAGGGAACTACTGGAAAGAGTCCAGCGAAGGGCAACAAAGATGATTAAGGGATTGGAGCATCTCCCTTATGAGGAAAGGCTAAGAGAGCTGGGACTCTTTAGTCTGGAGAAGAGAAGGCTGAGGGGAGACCTTATTAATGCCTATAAGTATCTCAAGGGTGGGTTGAAGGAGGAGGGAGCCAGACTCTTTTCAGTGGTTCCCAGTGACAGGACGAGGGGCAACGGGCACAAGTTGGAACATAGGAAGTTCCACTCGAATATGAGGAAGAATTTCTTCACGGTGAGGGTGACAGAGCCCTGGAACAGGCTGCCCAGGGAGGTTGTGGAGTCCCCTTCTTTGGAGATTTTCAAGACCCGCCTGGATGCAGTCCTGAGTAGCATTCTCTAAGCAATCCTGCTTCAGCAGGGGAGTTGGACTAGATGATCTATATGGTCCCTTCCAACTCTAAAAAAAATTCAGTGAAATTCAGTGAAAATGTCCACAAGTTCAATCAGAAGGGTAGAACTGGACTCTTCTGCTTTTTCCTGCAGAGAAATATTATCTGATGAAACCTTTACAGTAAATTAAATCTCATCTTTGGCATAATATTTAAACCATAAATGATATGTCTCTGGGTTTCCTACTGTAAATGCTTCTCTTTTTACTGTTAGTTGGAAGATTCTGAAGGAAAAGGAGCAGTGATGGGGACTTCATGGGGGAATCACAGAATCTTCATGGTTGGAAGGGACCTTTGAGATCGAGTCCAACCACCAAAAAAAACTCCCCCAAAAAAACCAACAAAAAAAACCCAAAACAAAACAAAACAAAAAGAAGAACAACCACCAACAAACAGACACAAACCAACAATCTCGGGCACCAGAGCATGCCCTGAAGTGCCATGTCTACACGTTTCTTAAATACCTCCAGGGATGGCGACTCCACCACTTCCCTAGGCAGGCTGTTCCAGTGCCTGACCACTCTCTCTGTAAAGTAATTCTTCCTAATATCTAATCTAAACCGCCCCTGCCGCAACTTCAGACCATTTCCTCTGGTCCTGTCATTATTCACTTGGGAGAAGAGGCCAACACCCACCTCTCTACAACCTCCTTTCAGGTAGCTGTAGAGGGCAATGAGGTCTCCCCTCAGCCTCCTCCAAACTAAGCATGCCCAGTTCCCTCAGCCGCTCCTCATATGACCTGTTCTCTAGGCCCCTCACCAGCTTGGTGGCTCTCCTCTGGACATGCTCCAGCACTTCAATGTCCTTCCTGTAGTGAGGGGCCCAGAACTGAACACAGTACTCAAGGTGAGGCCTCACCAGTGCCGAGCACAGAGGCACGATCACTTCCCTCCTACTGCTGGCCACGCTATTCCTGATACAGGCCAGGATGCCGTTGGCCTTCTTGGCCACCTGGGCACACTGCTGGCTCACGTTAAGCCAGCTGTCCACCAGCACGCCCAGGTCCTTTTCTGCTGGGCAGCTTTCCAGCCACTCTTCCCCAAGCCTGTAGCGTTGCCTGGGGTTGTTGTGACTGAAATGCAGGACCTGGCAGTTGGCCTTATTAAACCTCATCCCACTGGCCTTGGCCCATTGACCCAACCTGTCCAGATCCCTCTGTAGAGCCTTCTGACCCTCAAGCAGATCAACATTTCCACCTAGTTTGGTGTCATCTGCAAACTTACCAAGGGTGCACTCAATCCCCTTATCCAGATCATCAATAAAGATATTAAATAAGACCGGCCCCAAAACTGAGCCCTGAGGGACACCACTGGTGACCAGCCACCAACAAGATTTCACCTCATTAATCACAACTCTCTGGGCACGGCCATCCAGCCAGTTTTTTACCCAGTGAAGAGTACACTTGTCTATGCCATGATTCGCCAGCTTCTCCAGGAGAACGCTGTGGGGGACGGTGTCAAAGGCCTTACCAAAGTCCAGGTAGACAACGTCCACAGCCTTCCCCGCATTGAGAAGGCGGGTCACACGGTCATAGAAAGAGATCAAGTTGGTTAAGCAGTACCTCCCTTTCATAAACCCATGCTGGCTGGCCCTGATCCCTTGGCTGCCCTGCACTTGCCATGAGAGCTCACTCAAGACGATCCTCTCCATGATCTTTCCCTGTACTGAAGTCAGGCTGACAGGCCTCTAGTTCCCCAGATCTTCCTTCCAGCCCTTCTTGTAGGTGGGTGTCACGTTGGCCACCCTCCAGTCATCTGGTACCTCTCCTGTTGACCAGGATTGTTGATAGATAATGGAGAGAGGTTTGGTGAGCTCTCCCACCAGCTCCCTGAGTACCCTTGGGTGAATCCCATCCGGCCCCATAGACTTATGTGTGTCCAGTTGCATAAGCAAATAATTAACTACTTCCTCCTGGATTATGGGGGGGGGTTGTTCTGCTCTCCATCCTTATCTTCCAGCCCAGGAGGAAGAACACCCTGGGGGTAGCAGGTCCGACTATTGAAGATGGAGGTAAAGAAGGCATTAAGTATCTCAGCCTTCTCCTTGTCCTTAGTTGCAATGTTCCCTTCTGCATCCAGTAAGGGATGGAGATTCTCCCTAACTCTCTTTTTGTTGACCTATTTCTAAAAACTTTTTTTGTTGTCCCTTATATTAATGGCCAGGTTGAGTTCCAGCTGGGCTTTTGCCTTCCTAATTTTTTCTCTGTATAACCTAACAAGATCTCTGTACTCCATGTAAGAAGTAAGGCCTTACCATGTACATTTTTATAGTTCTCTGCTTCTTAATCAGGAAGTACTGTGTCCATTATTAAAGATTTGAATAAACGCTAGACTGAAGCTATCCTAGTAGTCCACTCAGATGCATGCCATGTCCTCATGCTAAGCTTTTCTTACCACTACTACTGGATTTTTCCTGTGTTAATCAAGAGATCGTAACAGGAAAAAATACCTGTGCTCTAAAATATATTGTGGACACACCACAAGATAAAGATTTAAACTTCTAGTCATCATTCCTATACCAGATCAGAAAAGATTTTCACACCAGTTAGTAGCATTTTAATTTCAGTGGACTAAACACTAGACAGGGGCTTGCATTCTGAGCAAGTCTGAGCAAAGTTAATTGACTTTATTTTTTTAAAATGTTTGACAATAAGGGATCTATGTGCCATGACCTTCATAGCATATATGTCTGGGGTGCTAAGGAATTCTGAATTATCTTTTATATTCTAAGTAACACAGAGGATGTTATCAAGGGAGGGAGAATGAAGTACATTCATTCTCCATGAACGTGAGTTCTCCATGACTAAGGAACTGATTAGACAACAAACAGAGACAAGGTGGCATCCTTACTATCAATCAGAAATCACCAATTCAATGTCACCTACCTGCTTCCCATTACCTACAAGTAAAGCTACTTACTCCAACTGCAATGTAGTCTTCCTTCCAAGTTACTTCTGTTGCATCCTGCATTATGCAATGTGATTTGGTATATATCACAGAAAAGCAGGTGAGCAGACGATCAATCTACACTGGAAGAGATAGCTGGGGGAAATAGCGTTTTCCAACCCTCTCTTTTTTTAAATGGAAAAACAAGGGAGATGGACAAGTTAGGTGTCTCTCTTCAGTGTAATTTAAAACACTTTCTTATCACTAATATCAATTATAAATGTTTATTCTAATGTATGAGCACCTGCTTGACATCAACAGAACTGACACACCCCTCTGATTATTTTGCTTATAAAATGGCATATTTCTTCCACCCTGATGAGATGAGGCTTTTCCAATTTCCTGTATAACCACCCCCAGCTCTCTGTATATCTCCCATTAAATTGTGAACAGGCTTCACACATATTTTTAGAAGTTTGAAAACGGCAGGAAGAGCTTTTTGATGTTTCAGAACATGTTCAGTCCCAGTGTCTCAATATTATTTGCTTGCTAACTCCTCAGGCTTATGTCATCCATATGAATGGACTTCAGGCTTTTGAGAAAGTTTACTGTATCATTAACATCTGCCTAAACTGCTGCAGTCAGAGATCCTTCCTTCTAATGTGAATGCCACTTTGAAAATAAAGTTGCAGAATTCCTCCGTGTATCAGAGCATATTTGGAAGTCAATGTCTTATTTTCTATGATTAGTCTGTAACAGTGTCAAGTGTGAAATTTAAATTAATGAGCACTTCACTTATTGAAATTACTTCAGCACTTTTGCTACTTTCATTGATTTTTATTTACTTTGGCAACCACAAATATGAAGAACATATTTCTAGATGTGACTAAACAGACTAGTAATATGCTAGTATAGATGCACCTGGTGATCGAACATTACACTTAACTCTAAGCTTATTTTGAAAAATTAACATAATAGGAGAAATATATTATTTATAAAGCACTGTTGGTTTCCTGCATTTCAGACTGTGTCACCTTTAAGTTATTTTCTTCCCGCTCTTTCCATACTAATGATTGGCCTACACTACTGAAACACAGCAGTAAATATGGTATCAACATTATGCCTCCATAGAATCAATTTAAATTTGACCTAATATATTCATCATCCAGTAAATACCATCTCAGCAGCAGATAGTGCTGTAGCTAACCTTCAGGGTATTTTAGCCTCCTGATAGAGGCCAATTTGAAGGAAGAAGCTGTATTTGATTCATAAGACATAGAGAGACGTGAAAATCTTTCCTTCCCCTCTATCCTTCCTCACACATCAAACAGTCATTTATTATATTTGTTAAAAATCTTGAAACACTTGCATTTCTTGCTAGTATCTAATAGAGTGCTAATCAGTGGAAAAAGCTAAAGGGATACTTGCTCAGAAGAGAAAGCCAAGGATGTGATTCTCTGCCTATGGGTTGGTTTGTTGGGTTTTTTCTAAAGAAACAGAATAGAGAAAAAAAGGTAAGTGGAAAAGTCTCCCCAAAGGCTATTCAGTGTGCTTGTAATGCAGCAGGCAGCTCAGAGACAGTGTTGTGCCTGCTGGAACTTTGCACACACTCCATGACATAGGGTTTCCCTTGCCCTTCTCAAAAACATGTGTTTTTATATAGCACAGCCAAACCCACAGCTATTAAAGCTACATTCTCATGTCAAACAAATTAAAAAAAGTAACTAAGAATGGAATCTGGCCTTCAAACAACAGAATAATCACCAAAGCAAATCCCCACTTTATGAAATGGATGTTATACACAAACATGGATTAAAAAAAAATAAAATTAATATAGTAAAAGAATATTGAGGGGTTGATCTTTTTTACCTTCTCTTTTTTTTTAAAGCCAGATTCTGCAAGCCCTTAAATTTCCCTAAGCAGCTGTAGTTACACAGATCCTTGCAAAATCAGTTATTCAGTCTTTCAAAACATTTGTCTAATAATACAGAAACTCAGACAATGACCAGTGTGCCTGTGACTCTAAACTTGAAGCCACTTGCTCCTGTAGAATTTCATGGGCAAATCCTGCAGGCATCACTGGAAGATGAAGAGTGCAGCATCACACGGAGTCTAGAAACTTCAACATGGCAATCTGTTGATGCAGGAGATTTACGAAATCTTTCATATATGAAAGATTGTGCCAGCATGGTGCTACTTGCTCCATTTTAAGTTTGAAGATTAACTTATCTCTCTTCTTTCTTTTATTTCCATTTTGCAGCTAAACCTGTTGCCCCTGGGAGAATTGTCCCTGACGATGCTTGACCAGTAAATGTGACAGTTGTGGAAATAGAAAGGTCTCAACTTCCATGATTTCTGTATCTCAGCTTCTCTTCTGTGCTTCATTCATTAATTTCTGTCAATTTAGTAGATCAAATTCTTCATTTTTTTAAAGGACCAAATCTGAATTTAAATTGCCAAATGAGCCTCCTTCCCCCAGACCCTACCTGTGATTCACATCCTTCAGTTACTCTCGGGTAGAGTGTTACACTATGTTACCAGTGTATGACAGGCTTTAACACAGTTAGTAAGTGACTTTTAGAAATGGTATATTTAAGAGAAAAAAGGCCATTTATTACCTCAGAAAAGATTGTCCATATAGCTATGATTGCACAGGAAGAGTGATGTGTTCTTATCAGAAAAGGCAAAAGCACTTTTCTGTGTAGAAAAGACTTCTTAGAGCACGATACAGACAAAATTAGAATTTTTCTAGCAAGCATCCTATACATGCACATCTGCAAGTGTTCCTGCTTCCTTCTCTGCAACCACTACTATACGTGACTGTTCCTGCTGGAATTAGAAAAGCATGGGAATAAATTTTGGCTTCATGGTTGCACCTTAGTCTGACTAAGCAATTACAGATGAACAGCAGAAGACTCACAGAACCTTTATTTATTCAAAGATCCCCAAAGATCCAAGTAAAATATGAAATATTTCCTGATGTTTGGATCCAGATTGGAATTTATTTCTTGGTTTTCACTCATTTATGAAGACATTCTGACTCTCTACAGAAATTCTGAATTAATCTGCCTACACAGTAGACTTCTTAGTTTTGGGAAGAGAAGGACATGTCTGAGCCTATTAAGAGGAACAAGAGGCTTGTACACTAAAGCCAGTTATTAAAGCTGAGACTTGAGAAAGGTATAGAAAAGGTAGTTTTGTGAAAGAAGACACAAACTCTTTAATGAGCTTATAAAGAATTCTAGAATCACTATTTGTGGACAGTGTGACAAAACCAAAGGTTGGATTTGGGTCCGACTTTTAATTAAATTCAGCTATAAAGGTAACACTATTTTTCTGCCATTGATCTCCTGGTTCAATATTAGAAAAACAGTTAAAAGAACTCATTCATTTGATTAAAAAAGCAAATAAAATCAACCATGTCATTTAATGGAGGAATGCTTTCTCTCTGTGTGTTACATACACTCTCATGTAAACAAGCCACGTCATCAGAAATAGGTGGTGTGACAAGACTAGAGGCAGTTTCTGCAAACAACAGAATACTCAACGGTGTAACTACCAGCATAGCTTTGGGACAATGAGAAAGTGATCTCTTTGGTTATTTCATGTCTAGGGATGTGGAGAACAGAATTGCTGTACAGAAAACAGGAAAACTGGCTGTTATTTTACAGGCATACAAGGCCAAATTCAGAAGTCTGAAGTAACAAAAACCATAAAAGATAGCTATAGCTTTCTGGGTCTTGCACTGCATTACAAAAGTCTGACAAAAGCTGCCAGAGGAGCTGTGCACTTTAATGAGAAGAGCGAGTGAGACAGAATTTCCCAAACTTCATTCTTCTGTTACGCTTGATAACGAAGCCAAATGTGTTGCCCAATATTCCATGCTGTCACCTTTACTCCTAGTGCTCAACTTTGAGTTTTATGACAAGACTACAGTGAGATTATTGTATATTGAGAAGAATATCTAGGAGAGCAAGGGCTCTTCTGATGAATTATAGAGAAACTCGTCTAGCTCATGCTGAAAACAGAGAAGAAATAAAGCAAGGACTGACGCGGAGGCAAAATTAAGCCTATAACTTGTGCAGGACTGTTCCACAGGTTCCACAGAGCTGCACTGGGAGGAACCAGTAGTTCTTGGAAAAGAGCTCTGTTGTGAGGCATTGTGTGAGCCACCCTGGCACAATGAAACATGGCTAAAGCTCTTTGGTGTCTCAGGGTGCATTACTGCTGGTTTTAACGAGCTGTCCTGTAAATTCAATCAGTCAGAGTCCCAGTGACCCAAGAACAGTCTTCACTAGGTCCTTTCTGTGCTTTCTGACCCTGTCATAGTCATAACACTAAACACATAAGGGTTTTGAAAGCACCAAGACAGACCACATTGAAGTATAGACACTTGGCATTTTCCACCTTACATTGTCAAACATAAGAACCTGGAATTCATAGGAATGCAGAGAGTAGATACTGCAACCGCTCAAAGTTTAAAGGACAATTTGGTACTAAAATGGTATTAGTCCACCATTACTTTTGCCTCTTTCACTGTGCTGCTTATTTGAAAATATATACATTGATTGCTGTCATTAAATAATTGTTTTGCCCCACACAATGCAGTGTTTTGCGTATTTGCTGATGTTTCCCCAAAAGCACTGGAGGAATGAATCATTACTGAAACAATTTACTTTCAGTTAGTGCATGAATGCCTTCCCATGATGCTTTGATGCTTTGTTTGTCCTCCTATAAAAATTATTTATGACCCAAATGTGATCTTTTAAATCAGAATACTTATTCAGAAATCAAAGCGCCAGCATGTTAATGCAAGTAGAAGCCCTGACTAATTTTTCAAAGCCACGTTGAATATTCAAAAGCTAGAACTGAAGGAAAGGAGTTAACATTAATTAATATTTGAAGCAGTAAAATAAAAGCAACAGTGAAGCTAATTTTGCAGGACAATTAATCATGAGTCTTGCTAATTACACATGGGATTTTGCAAATGATTTTTTTCTCAGGTAGCAGAGTAAAAATGATAATCCACTACCCATCAAAATCATTGGCTCCTCACCAATGTCCCCAGCAAGAGCAATTAGTGGGAACAGCAGAGCCCCAGTAATTGCATGTCAAGAGAGGAGAATGTTAGAATTTTAATTGCTCCAAATAAAGACCACTTGCTCATACATACACCTGACTGTCCAAAACTAGTCTGCAAGCTGGAGCAAGTAAGTAACCACTTCCAGGTGTCTGCACAAAAATAACTCTGTGGGAGAAGCACTCTCTAAGCAACACATGCAGTTTCTGGAAGAAAATATCAATATGCACTTATATTCTGAACTGCAGTGTCATCACTTGACGATAAGAACTGGGAAAAAAATATATCACCCACTTGGGAAAAATGTGCATATTCTTTATATTTGCCAAATATTTATTGCTGACATTTTTTGAAGAACTTTAACTATCTTCAGGGTGCCAAGGGCTTCAAATTTACTGAATTTTAGGATCACCAATAAAATGTTTTTAACAAGACATCTCAAGAGGGCATAAAATAAAAAATTACCATATTCATGAGAGCAAGTCTGTAAGATTGCAATGCTATAAACTGGATGTCTATAATTTGCTTGTGGCTTTCTTAATTAAAAAAAAAAAAGCACCACCAAACAACTAGTAATTAGAGACTCCAGTTCCATTTTTGCACTTTATCCCAATCACTGCCATGCTACCATTACTTTTTTTTGTTGTTTAATATACCTACACATGGATGCACACAATTGCAAATAATCAATAATATTTAAGGATGTGTCCAAGATCTAAATGAAGATGGATATATTTAAATATTGCTTTCCAGGAAATTATTACTTTACTGGTCATGTAGTAACTTTTAAAATGTATAGATTGAAAGAAACCTCTGCTTCTTTCCTATTTCTCTTTTTTTACCTTTTTTACCAGGTTTTTACCATTTACTTCCATTTTTAAACCACATGACTGAATTGCCTTCCAAAAGCCACTAGCTCCTATTGTCTTTTGCTCTTTCCTTCCATTTCTGGGTATACGATATCAAGGTGCTAAACCACTTACTTTCTGCTGTTAGCTTTGTTGAGCATTAACCAAGAGTAGTAGCCTTAACTTGTCTAAATATATTCTTTGCATGTTCAAAATCACTGTACGCTGTTTATTACACCATGACTGCTTGAGAGAAAAAAAAAGCAGGTCATGCAGAGTGCTGCTTCCTTTCCTGAATTACCAGCAGATCACAGGTGTTTATCAGACTCCCGGAGGTGATTCAGGTAATAAACACCAGGATGGCAGTTTAAATGGTTAGAAGCTTTTCCATCAAATACAGTCCTTGCAGTCCTATCGTTTTGCATATATTGCTCACAAATGGCAAATTATTTATGCAGCCTCCTTAAGTGGTTCCTTATGGTTTTTACTTTATTTTTCCAAAGCATGAACCTTTTGAAGATGCGTGTTTTCATGACAAGGCAAACTATCATTCCATCTGTAAGTCTGACTCATTTCTTAAAACCCACTCTAGACATATAATGCCAGTGACCTTGTTTTGTCCTTCTGTTTAGCTCAAATATCTTTTCTAAGAATGCACCAGTGTCATAGCATAAGTTACTGTTCTGTGCTTGTACAAGGAGACCAAGAATAAACTGTATGCAGTAGAAACTGACTTTTAAATAGGAAACGCTTTTTCAAAGATTTTCTTGTGAAAATAAAATGACAATAGGCGTTGACTAATGAGCGCTCCTTCTAACACAAGTTTTAGAACGATTTGCTGTAAGTGATGCCAGGATGAGTTTTTGGAAGCAAAATGTTTAAATGGAGTTTAGTTTTGTCTAAACTGAGCAACTTTAGAAATTAAATTTGTGCTACTACAGAAAGTTGCTGACTGAGACATGCCTCTAGCAATTGCCCATTACCTATTAACTGGAATTTGTCCCATGGTGCTGAATCACCAAGCCCATATTTAATGCCAGGGTTGTCACATGAACCAACTTACTACTATGCAGATTACCTGCTTCTTCCCTTCTTGACAAACAGCTCTGCAATAATCATTTAGAAATTCCTTATATGCAAAGTAGATTTCAGGAAAGGATTTATGGTTGTTGAGCATAATTTAGCACCAGGAAAGAGAGAGGAAAAGCCAGCACAATATGAAGTCTCTAAGAATCACCAGATCATAATTACTGCACCAGTGGTATAATTTCTGTGAATCTCTTAAAATTTTATCAGTTACATTCCAATATTGTGAGATAACACTGATTTCCACAGTAGAGATATGGAATTGAAGGTGTTAGGAAACAGAATCTCCAAGATTAATTTCTGCTGGTTTTCTACAGTTTGACAGATCACCTCAAGTCATAGACTAAAGATTATGGCTGCATCATATGTACAGGGCAAGTAATAGAGTATCATCAGTTTAGTCACAGTGGGTGAGTAAAGAGAAAACAAGTATTCCCATTTCTACTTTTTTACAGTATGAAAATTAGCGACATAGAAAATAAGCAACTTGCCCAAGAATACGGAGTAGGTCTAGAGCAGAGTCAAAAGCTGAATCGAAGTCTACCCAACGCTAAAATCCTACTGACCTCACAATTCACCCTTTCTTTGTGATTGTATCTCACAAATAAATGTACTGTTTTATAAACAGTACTTTTTAAAGCTTAATGAAAACTTATTCAGAAGATATTAGATATAATGAGGAATGTCAAGTATTGTGCTGCCCAGTACAAAATTCAGATTGAACTCCACTCCTTTCCTGTTGTCTACTAGAGGCCTAGGATGTACATTCTTTAGCACTGTCCATACTTTTGTGCCATTTCAGACTATTGTTGCAGTAAATCTGATCTTACATCACAGGCTGTGAAAAACTTCATCAGACCCTCACCAATGTACGTGAACAAAATGGAGGACAGCAGAAAAAGCCAGTAGGTTGAAAGCAGACAGGAAAGATTTTCTGTGACTTAAGTTTCAGAATTCCAGACACTTCAGAGGGCAATAATTTTCAGAAAAGGGGAAAGTGGTTTTACATGCCAGCTCTGTTTTAAAGGAAGAGAAATAATTTAAAAATGAACTCATATCACAGGAATGTCCCACGTGCATTAAACGACGAGGATTCCAAAAGACTGTCCTGCATAGAGAACTCATCTTTTTCTAATTATTTTGAAAGAAAAACAAAAAGAATTCATTTCACTTCAATAAGTCATGACCTAATCAAAACCAATGAAGAAATAAGCTAAGGGGTGAAATATATTTTTAGACCAAAAAAGTGGGTTGGATCATCAAAATGAAAAATAAAGAAATAAACACTCTGCAAGTCAGATTCAACCCTCATGTAATATCATGACTTCAAGATACTGATATCGCAAAGTCTTACTACAAGTTTTGCTCTGTTGCATCAACATTTCATCTTTGATAAAAACATAATATCCCAAAACATCTTAAACAAAGCAACTTAAACAACTGGTACTGCATATGGTATGCAAATTGCAGATGGGTTAAATAATATACATACAATGCAGCTGTTTTTTATCTGGCAAACAGGTGCTAGATTTTGGATTTGCTGACTAGCCACAACTTTAATGACTTTTCAATGAGAGGTGAAATGGGGACCTGGGGAGTCTTCCATTCATGCTTGTCTAGCTATTTTGGTTTTGTTTATTTGCTAAAAAGTTTCAAAAGAACATAATACATGAGTATATCATGATACCCTTTCTCAGAATATCTTACTCTGAGTAGAAAACGGGCAGTTAATAAGGCAAAAAAATACTGTGCTTAGATGCTGGAGAAAAATATAGCGGATGACATGGCAAAAGAAGTTTTAAACACTTCAAACTGAAGCATCAAGACATATAAAGTACTGCACATCAGAAAAGGTACTTTAAGTTCCTAGCTAAGAGTCTGGCCCCATGAATTCAAATACATGATAGCTAAGCATCGAAGACATGAGGTTCTCTTTCTCAGGTTCGGCAGAATAACAGTGCAGTGTAATTCCTGCATCTGCCCATAAGTTTCTCTGGTTCTTCTAATAGCTCTACCCCATAAATTCTCCACCATGTTATGGAGCCTTATTTTTTAAGCATTTCAGGGTGGGAGAGTTTGAGGGTTTTTTGCTTGCAGAACAGAATGGTTACATAGACCCATAGTGATTACTACATGGAGCACTAACACTTCCTCCCTCCCTACAAGTAAGACAACTGGATATGCAGTTATGCTACAAACCATGTTTTTTAAAATATTTTGACCCATAAAACATACATGTGAAATCTGGGGCACAATTAAAGGTACATTAATATAAACTAAAGAGTAATATTTGGTTCGAATGCCCAACACTGAGGCACAATCTAAAATGAGACATTGTCAGTAAATTCAAGCTTAACTATGACCTTCCTTCTTCAGGGGTTGCAGAGTGTAGAAGTGAGTCCTATCAAAACCAACAGCCAGAAAGGACTATCAGGGTAGTAATCTAAACTAAATTAAACACCTGAACAGATATTACAGACCAGGATCATTAGCTAAATGATTAGACAAAGCTCTTGGGCATTCTACTTATCCTCTCCGTTATAAAGAATGGTAAAAATATTGCTCTACTGAGCACAAAGCAAGAAGACAACGTTGTGTTTTGGAACAGGAGAAGAGCTCTGACTGGAAAAGAAACTTGCCTAAGGTTAATACAATTGCCCAGTTTCAGGTACTTTACATTCCCTCTCCAATATATCACTGCACACTTGCACAAAATGCCATCACATAAGAACAGTAATCCAGCCTACTCATTAATTATGCCATCAGTCACCTATCCTAAACACACTGTAGCTGAAAAGAAACTGCATGATTTTTCTTTTCCTCAAGGCTCTTTTGCCTTGGCACTGTGACCATTTCAAGTTTCCATCCACGTTCCTCCTCTCCTACTGTCTTTGACCTATTTAACCTGTTATTTGGCATTCTTTCAAAAGCAGTAATCTAAAAAATGCACAGTGAGGGAGAGAGGAGAGAGACAGGGAAATAACCCCAACTCCCAGAATCAACAGGATGTTGATATAAGAAATCCAGAAGTTCCTTCACACCAGACAGATCAATGAACAATTATCTCTAAAGCATAGGGCTAGGCAGCAGGGTTCAACACTGCTTAGAATTATTTACTCCTCCTGCAATTTTAAAAACTATTCTACTTGCCCTTCAGTGTGAAATATATGTAAAGAGGGACTCTGAAAGCTGAAAATTCATTAGATGAACTAGGAACGAGCTAATAAAGCAAGATCCATGAACACTAATAAGTTGGGGGAAAAAAATCCACTATCCTATAGACAGAGCACCTACATATGACGATAATCAATCTGCTATTTGTCACAGCAAATATTGGTACAGAAAGAATCAGCCAGAAGTTCCTTCTCATTAGGGGATAAATACTGCTTGTCTTTTGCAGGAATACATGACAATTGTGTGAGAGATTGCAAAGTCTATATTCATATGGCAAGATGCCCACTTACGCAGTCTGGATGCCACCAATTTCAACCCAGCATCTATCCAAGAAAATTTTGTGGCCCAATTGTTCCACTGTGTCCTCGTGCTCTGCAAAGGACTACTTCCAGTCTCCAGTGCTGCTTCAAATGCATTTGTGCTGAGACAACACAGATGGCCGTATTAAGACAGAAGCTACTATAAGTTGCATTGTACCAGCAGCAGTTATCTTCAGAGTTGCCATCTGGGCCAGGGGTGAGGCAATGACCTTCTTTCTATTCAATCACCAACAAACGGGTTCGTGCTTTCAATAATCTGCCCCACAGCCATGATTGCTAAGATCTGCTATACCCAGATGTCCCAGCAGAGATACAGGTGGAACTATGATTGACACCAGATGATAGTTAAGTAGCAAAAGGAGGCTTACAACAGCAAAAACAAAGACTGAGGGTAGGGAGGACGATAGCTGTAACCTGCTGCAGGGAAGGAAGATGGTATATGGAGCTCATCTGAGAGAAACCTTCTTCCTTTGCCCTCAGCTGCTCCCTGCACACACAGGAGCAAGTACAAGTCAAGAACCAGGGACGGTGTTTCTGGACATCTCTGCCTAAGCAAAGAAAAGGGAGGTGGACTCACCCCTAGAGGAGACTGTACTATGTAGTCTTTGGGCACCAGCTATGCAAAGAGGAAAAAGGGAAGAGTTGATGTTTGCTCTTACAGAGGCAACTTGACATGAGTGCCCTCATGCTTGCTGTATAGATATGAAGCACTCTTCCCTGAATGGCCTACAACACTGAACTCCTAATGCAAGCAGTGAAGCAGCACAGGCAAATGCCATCTGCCAGACATGCACCTCCTGGGACATGCAATCTGGGAGGCTGAAGGGGGTAGGAACACCAGCTGAAGTAATTGGCATGGTACTGGTGGGATAAGGGTGAGATGGGATCAAGTTAGCAGAAAGGTTGGCAAGTACAGCCTGCAGGAAGCTAAAATACATGTTTTCAAAAAGGGTATTTTGGACACAGCTTACCAAGTCCATGGGCAGACAGCCCATAGTCTGGATCCAAGGTCTGAACTTCAAGAGCTGAGAGTCTCAGGGAACTTTATTTTTGTTTATCTTATATTTAAAGACACAGCTGGTTCTACAAGGGCACTGTCAAATTCGTACTTAGTTGGCTGTTCCCAGCTAGAATATGGCCTCTTTTTTGTGCTTCTTGTCTTTGTCAGGGTAAGGTAGCCAAGGCTCTTCTGACAAGACTCGGAGGAATTCCAGATGGCCTCAGCAAGAGATATCTCTTCTAGCTTCCTGTAAAAAAGCTTTGACTCATCTTTATGATTAATCACAAATAGCTTGTTTGGAAATACTTGGTGGAAGTTGACCTAACTGGACCTCACTAATCACACAGAAAGGCTGGGCCCCGAGTATGGGCCCCTGGTACTTTTTTTCTTCTATTTGTCAGGCAGTCCCTGGGAGTTGTCTAAACTGTGTACTAACTTTCAGGGTGTTCCCTTTGCCAACAATCTCTTTCTGTGAGGACAGCAAGAGATTTTCTGATGTTTGACAAGTTTTTACCCTGGAAAATATTTTTTGAAGAATTGTATCAGTAGTAAGGGTCTTCCTTCTTGACTCTATTCTTGTAAGATTCTTAGCTTTGCAGTCTCCTCTCTCTCTTTTCCCACACTGAATTGCTGTGTTGCAACCTGGGAGGTGTTCAGTACAGTTACCTCCCCAAGCATGACACTTGTTTCTGATCTGGAGCTACTGTCAATTCATCATACAAAAACATGAAACTCAGCCTCAACATCTGGAAATTAGCAGTCCCCTTCTTATCCAGAGCACAAAATAACCCCCCTAACAGGCTACAGTGATGCAAGGCAGATTGGAGTGACACAACAGAGTTCAAAGTCATCAGCCTTCAACACCTGTGCCATGCATGCAGTGTGTTGGAAAGCATTCAGCCTGAGCCTGGTGCCATTGCCAGTTGCACAAGTGTGGCACCTGCTCTGAACGTCTCTGCCAGGATGCTTGACCAGGAGCCAATAATTTTTCCAAAAGAGGTGTTAACTCATGGGTTCACAGTTTAAACATCTCCCGGAAACAGAGAGTAGATGGAGAAGAAACATGATTTATAAAGTAGATCTACCAAGTAGACCATCTCTTTTAAATCCTGTTTTGCTTGTCTGCATAATGTAGAAAGTCTGTGCCAAACTGCTACAGTTCTGTGTGCAAAACTGTGCTAGAAAGAGAGAGGATTTAGTCTTCATCTGTGTAAAGGTGACTGGAGATAATGGAGCAGGTTGTAATAAATTTCTTTCTTTAATTAATGCTTCTGAATTGCAGAAAGGGGAAGTCTGCTCTGTAATTAGGTATGTGTTAAGCTTTACTCTACATCAGTCAGGCTCTCCGCTGCAAAGCAGCATATCTCATCCTAGTCACAGGAAGAACAGGGTTTGTTTTGTACAAATATACCTGCATCTAATGAACGTCATTTATTACTGAGCCTGTGATACAGGCCCAACCATACTCCCTAGCACATAACTTTGGTCAAAGCATCAAAACCTAAAATACTGTTGTGGCTGTTCTAACGCCATTCCTAGCACCAAAATAAATCCACAGTGCAACATTTTAACACTGTGAATGCAGGGCTGCCCGGTTTGCCCAGGAGTGATTAAACAGGAGATTTGTTGGAGTTGCATCTTGGACTGGTGGAAAGGATGAAGACGGGAGTAAGTAAATGTACTCAAGAAAAAAAAGCCATCGTGTTCTCTGTAGACACTGATCAACAGGAACATAGGCCAGCTGAGCAAATGCTTCACGGAATTTGTCAGAGTTGGAAGGGACCTCTAGAGATCATCTAGTATGCATCCACAGAGCTTCCTCCATCTTGCTATAACATTTCTTCTGCTACTTCTTCACTACTGTCCTTATGACAGTCTTGCTCTTTCCACTGCTAACGTATGACTATCTTTCTCCTAAATAAGTCAATCCCTTTTGAGATCGTTCATATTCAATCCCCTAAGCTCAAAACATCTCTAATAAACCATGGACAAGGAAACCTGAATTTAACCCAGACAAACTCTGCCTTCTAACACAGACCTTCACGTGTCTACTCTCAAAAGTTATCTTCTAACAGTGGCAGTAGCATAGTGTATTTTTTCCCTGTAACATCCATGGTGCCACTCTAGACATCATCAGATTAAATGATGAGCATCGAACCTATTCTAGCCCCCTGGTTTTGGGCTTTTGGAGGTAATCTTTAAACTACAGTAAGAGGCCAGTCCAATTCTTAACAAAAATCAAACTTAAACGCTGAGCATATGGCCTACCGCACTGAGCAAATAAGGCCTAACTCCACCTTTTGGTAATAAATTGCTTATGTAATTGCTAAGTATAATTTGCTATTAATAATTTATTATTATTATTTATGTTATTTAATAACAGCATAAGCATGGCCAGGAAAGGAGGCAGCATGTCCCACCACTTTCTTAAGTGAACAAGTTCCTTCCTCTGCGTAAGTATTCCGGCCCAGAAGTGCTTAATGTCAGATGAACTGTCCTGCCTATGTCTACTTTTTGCAAGGGAAGGAAGCTTCCAGCTAAAGGAAAGAACAGTCTTAAATATGAGATACACAATGGTGGAGACCATAATGGCATCTAAAAGCATTTCCAGTAACACAGAAAAATCTTTATTGCTTTCTGTATGTTTGTTAATTACATTAATCATGATGAACTTTAATATTATTATCTACTAATAATCTTATATTGATAGCAAGGTAGATGCAATATATAATACTACAGGAACTCCATGCTTGTCTGCATTAAGGACAAATGTAGTGTATTTTTTTCATTATAGTTTCTGTTGTATTTTCTTCCTGCACCCTGGGTAAAGTCAATCATTTATTGCCATGAAAAGAAATCCATAACTCATACTGTTTTGAGGTCAGCATTTCCTATTTTGGGAATGGAAAAGTTCACTTAAGTACAGACATAGAGATCATTATATAGCCCTGGTAAAACGATAACATAGTCAGAGATTTACATACTTAAACCAAGAAAGTGTTATCAATGTTAATACTAACTGCATAGAAGGAATTTGAATATGAAGATTCATTTATTATCTATTGCCAAACAACAGTTTATATTGGAGTGTTGGAGGATAAAGTTAAGTCATGAAATGGCCAGCACCAATAAAAATGCTTAATACTGCTTTATATAAAAAGTACTCGTATTTGTCGTCACCAGAGAAGACTGACTGAAAGCTATTCAAAGCTAGAATGTCAAGGAAATTGTTTGGGAAAAAATAGTATTGCTGAAGAGAAATGACATTGACAGAGATGGATAAAAGGACTCCTATAATGCCTTATTAAAGAGATAAAGCAAATGCTGTGATAAGGAACTTTGAAAAAAACAAACAACAAAAAAGCTGGCTGCATTGAGGTTTTTTGCCACTGGATTTCTCTCCAAGTTTGCTATAGGACATACCTACACTAAAGACCAAACAAATTAACACTGTATCAGATAGCCAATGTGCAAGTAGATGTCAAAAAACCAATTTCCCTCCATAACTAATATGTTGCGTTGTGGACAGCTAAGACTGAGCTCTGAAAACATGCCCCCCTTTCACATTGTCCTAGACAGCTAGGCAGCTCCAGGCCTGCAAGATAGCCTGAAGCTATTCCCATCGTTGCCTACTCACCTCCCCACCTGATTCTTGCTTCTTCACAACTTCTTACTCATTCATCATAGCTGTCACAACTTCCTTTTGTAAAAGACTTTGAATGAACATCCACATTCTCTGCCTCTGCTCAGACAGCATAACACAAGGACTCAGGAAAGAGTACTGACTGAGGGCAGCACCTATATGCACTTGTATGACAGGACATAGGTGCTGAGCTATGCCCAGCAGGCAGTGATGGGAACCAGAGTGGACAAGAAGGTCTGACTGAGGCTGTGAGGCCCAAGACATCACCTCTGCCCTACTTGCTCCCATCCGTCTGCTCTCAGCACAGCAGGAATAGAAGAGACACTCGTTACTTCCCTCATAAAAATGGGTGAGAGCACCTAGAGGAGTCAGTGCTCAGCGTTCCAGAAACAGAGGACACACACTGTTTCCCTACTCTTTAAAGGCACAGCCCAGGCAAATGGTATCCCAACAGAACCTTTCTCAGCAATATAGAATGATAGAATGGTTAGAGTTGGAAGGGACCATAAAGATCATCTAGTTCTAACCCCCCTGCCATGGGCAGGGACACCTTCCACTGGACTAGGATGCTCAAAGCCCCATCCAACCTGGCCTTGAACACTTCCATGGATGGGGCATCCACAACTTCTCTGGGCAACCTGTTTCAGTGTCTCACCACCCTTGGAGTAAAGAATTTTTTCCTAAAACCTAGTCTAAATCTCCCCTCTTTCACTTTAAAGCCATTACCACTCATCCTATCACCACACTCCCTCATAAAAAGTCCTTCCCCACCTTTCCTGTAGACCCCCAAATATCCAGACAACAAAAGATTTGTCTTCCTCCAAAGTCCAGTGTACAGCCAGGGGCAGAAAAACACAGCTCTTTTCCAGAAGACTGTAGCCCTGAAACAGTTGGTACAGTAATAGGGGTGCAGGGAAAAGGTGCAGCTGCCTTGACTATCAGGGTCACAGTAATGAAAGAGTCAATCATGGAAAAGCGTGTGGGCATCTTAGCACACATGAAGAGGTCTTAAGACAGTATTTGAACAGATTCTTGTGCTGACAGGGCTTTCTCGGACAGAGCAGCACCCTCTCTCAGTTTCTCTTCCTTCATTCCTCACTCTTCCCATACACAGACATTCTCAAGCCAGTCATGGCTGCGGACACACATCACCCATCCACCAGTGACAGCCAGCTGGGATGACAGTCTTGCATACCACTGCAGATCTGCCCTTCTAAATGTGCATCTATGATACTTACTAATCCCAAATCTTTATCAATGGAAAATCAATTCTTAAGAAAGAGCAGAGAAAGATGAAGACCTCCTTCTGATTCTGCAGAAATTTCTGTTTTTTTTTTCTTGTTCCAAAAAGGCAACTCTGATTTATCAAGAGTTTTCTATTAGTTACCTATACAAAGAGCTGTTGCACAGCTCTGCCTATAATTTCCAGCACTATTTCTCTTGCGAAAAAAATCTTTTGCACTCTCTCATCCCTTTGTTTTCTGTTAAATTTGGGGTACAGTCACATGGGAAAGCCTTTAATTTTTTTTGTTCTCATTTTATCTCAACTGAAGCCCCAGTAAAGAGCATTTATCACTCTTACATGACTAAAGACAGGAGAGAGAGGAAGTGAAATCCAGTTGCCAGAACAAGGAGGAGGCATCTCAGCCAAGCCCCAGAGATTCATACCGAGGAGGAAGAAGCTAGAATTTCAAAGGGGACTCATAAAATTCGCTGCCATAGAGAAGGTATCTATTGGAAATACCGGAATTAAAGAGTGGGACAGATCTCTGCAACATTCACATGAGTTCAGGCAATACCACACCCGGTCTTGCCATGGCAGGTAACTGATCAACAGAAAGTTGGTAAAAGTGTCCCCTCGCATCAGATATACTGGATCCCCAGAAAAACTAGCATTAAATCACTGAATAATTCATGACATGAATTTCTAACCTCAAGTCTCCTAGATTGGATGATAGATGGATCCCTCACAGGAGGATTTTACCACCATGGGACTACCAGGAAACTATGTCACTCTGTGTGCTGGAAGTGCGATCCCAAGTTATACCGACAGAACTCTACTTGTCACTGGTAAAAAACCTACCCCATATAAGCAAAACAAACCACGCCAGTCAATAGTTTTGTAGCTACATTAAGGATTACTGCTACCACAGTTACACGATTTAGAGATCAAACCTATACCTACTGCTGAAGCCATTTAAAGAGAAGTCTCTTGCATAAAACACACCATAGCTAATGACAGGTTGGATGTAATTAGTCATCATTAGCCCTCCAGGGAGTAACTAATAGATTTAGCAGACATTCAACATGTAATGTAGAGCTTTTTCCAGATTTCTCAAAACCAATTATATTTTAAGCCAGCTTTTGCCAGGTTAGGAAAAACTTTCTGAAAGGTCAGAAAAAGAAAATTCATAGCAATTAAAAAATCTTTTTACCAACTTTTGACCAACTTTTTACTTTTGACCAACATTAGGAAAGAAATTTAATGCTGGTTGTTCCTCCAGGATATGGACATTTATCCAAGATCCTTAACAGAAGGAGTTGATCTCTCTAACTGGTCTGTTTTTTTCTCCCTGAAACAAAGTATTTAGTAGTTTGTGTTGTAACTAAGTGCGTAAAACCGGAGCTCTGACTGGCTGCATACCTGACAAACAAATCAAAATTAAACTGTAACAGCAGCACAGGGAAGGACAAGGTGCCAAAATTGCAAAGGAAAATTCCACTGAAGACAATGGAGCTGATTCTGACTTGACTTAATGGCAATGTCGATCAAGAGTAATTGACACTGAATTCAGTTGCTCAAGGGGAGGGAAGGGGATGGAGAAGGAGAAGGAACAGCAACTTTCAGAATTCCAGGCCATAAAAGATATCCAGAGCCAAAAAAGAATTCCGTACAGACTTTCTATTGCATTCAGATTTGGGGAAAAAAATTTGCTTCTTTCCTCTTAAGACCTTTACATTTCTGAAGCTTCTTAAAGAACAAATATTTGGTCGAATGTTAATATTTGCAGTAGTTAACAGAGCAGCCAGTAAGAAACAGTTGTTGCACTGAAGCATGTCCACTGCAAAAAGGGCCACAATAAGGAGAGGAACAAAACTGAACTGCCACGTTCCTGTGCCAAAATGGAGGACACAGTGCTGAACAAAGTTTGGTTTGGGTTCATTTTAACTGACCTGTGGGAATCCGTTACACAGACTGTAAGATCCAGCTTTGAGAATTTTGCTCTCCTTCTCTAGGCCTCCATCTCCTGAGAATCCTACCCTCAGTTTCAACCCCTTCGGCATTCTTACTGAGCATAGCTGTCTCTGCAGGTCATGGAAAGTTTATATACGATGCTGGCCAAAGCCTACTGGCAACCTAAGACTTTCTGCTGAGTATTTCACACACACATTTGTAGAGCTCATCAAGCTTCAAGAGCTGTCCCTTGGCTATACTGCACTCACGGCTCACAGTCCTGGCCTGTATTAGCACATCTAATGTATAAAATACTTCTTCCTCTCCCAAACCCTGCACTTCGGCAGAGAGGTTGTCAGTACTGCGTCTGCATTTCTCTGCCAGCGAATCATGAAGGGTACAGAAGGATAACTGTAATGACAGCAGAATCCCAACCCTTTTGTAGTTGTACTGCTGCTTCTTCTGTACATCCACTGCCTTGCCTACCTCTCAGAACCCCGTATTTCTAACTTGTCCTCACTGCTGTGCTGCTCTGACTACACAAAGGACTGGCCACTTTTCACAGTTACCAAAATTGTGACACTCATTAATTATGCCTGTTACATAAATAGTTCTCTGATTTTTGTGTCTGATGCTGTTGCCACAGTGTTTATAGTTCACACTTTGATGATATTTTTCAGAATTCAAGTAATTGCACAGTATTAGAATGTCCAAACACAAACGCCATCTCGGTTTCATCTCTCATTTTTATTCAAGTTTTCCTCAAAACTATTCAAAACCAATTATAAGCACTTCAGAAAGAACTGTCTCATCTAAGCGAGCAGCAGGTCATCTGCATGTTAACAGCAACTACCACAGTGGAAGGAAACCAAAATCACAGAATGCTTTGCTCAACCCAAAATGTGAACTAGACCGGAACCAGATAACAGCTGACATGGCCACCCAGAAATAAAATGAGAACAGAGTCACTGCCAGACCTTCATCTGTACAGTCTCCGAATACTAAAATAACATTTGCATTTGGGTTCTAGAGGAGGATTTTTTAAATGTATCAACAGGGCAATGTTCTTTTTCAGTCATCTGTGTGACAGGATCACAAAAATGATATAACATTAGAGATCGTTCTCTTTACCCCAGGAAAGTTATACAGCCTTCCTTAGAAAAAAAGGTGGGTGGGTAGGGGAGGAAGCCTGTGTTTGAAACTGAAGGAAGGAAAGAATGCAGCATTCTCAGTTCCTCCCTGTAAATTAATTTTATTGCACCTAAATCAAAATGTCAGCACGGACTTTATTTTCAGTTACTTTTATATACTTTATATTATACAGCTCTGATTTCATCTTGCATTTCAAAAAATACATTCCCAAAAAGTGTATTTCTAAATAGCAGAAGTTGTCACAATTCTTTCACCTGAAGACACAGGCAACACTTATGGCCTAATATCTTTCTGAACCATTCCGGTATACAGATTGCTGTGTCAATGGTGTAATTCCCCTAGATTTTGTCTGCAATAGCAAGTAGTAATAGACATTTCAGACAAAGATCCAAGAAAGCCTGAAACACTTTCTGAGTAGACTAAGGAGAGTTTCTTCCTTCTTATCAGATAGATATGTCCTAGAATATGAAAATAACCTTTTTTAGATCTATCTTATTTATATAAATGTTACTTTTAGAAACAGGTCTTGCCTGTTGCAATGTTGCTGCTGTTTTTTAGAAAGGTCTTGGAGGCCTTGATCTCTGGCGGCTATGAATTTCCACAAGTCAACCATGCATTATCATAAACAGAATCCATGCACATGGCATTTTGTGAAAGAAGTGATAGTTGTGAGAGGCTATGAGACTCCTTTGGCATTGTATTTTATAAATCCACATAACTTAATCTATTTCCTCAATAGTTACAAGAATATGAGGCCATTAAGTTTATATATCATACCATTAGAATAAGCAATCATATTAATTTTACATTTTTGCAGAATAAACATGAAAACAGTGTATGTACATGCAACTATAGGCATACGGAGGCTAGCTATCTACATCTGAAATTTGGTAGCTTGTAGAGGCAGATGCACAGTATTTTTGATGCACAGTATTACTGAAGTACCAGAGAATGTTGGTCTATGTGACTCACTGACAGGTCACTAAATTTGTATTTACACTACAGAATGTAGCACGTTTTGGGTAATTATGGTATCAAAACAGATACCACTCTTTTTAAAAGTACTATAATATATATATTTTCATGGCAAGGTCATCAATTTACATTTAGAGAACTTCTAAGTTAGGCATTACTGAGGTTTTTCTTTTAACTGCTTGGGTGCTGCTGGATACTGCAGGTACTTAACAACCCGATCTCACCCTTCCAAAGAACTACGAAGCATTGCAGGGCACAATGATGTTCCACTGGCTCCAGAGGAATCATTCAGAGAACAAAGGCAGATGTAATGGAGGAAGCACTAAAGGAGCTTATACAGTGCCTACTTTAAAACCTCCATTGAGGTAAAATACTATGACGTTAGTTCACAAAGGTATTTAAGCACCTGGCTGACTTTGTGTTTAAAAAATACATGTAAATAATATCTAGCTAACTGAGAAAATGGACTGTAACAATTCAGACAAATATTGAAATGAGCACTACCTCAGCATGCACCATTACATCTGAAAGCAAAAAATAGCTCTCCAGCCTAAACTCATTCCCTAATCCTGTAACAATGTGTTTCTGTAACATCTCAGTACAAAATGGGCAGCATTTAAGTTCTGCAGCCATTTTCAAGGATTCCTGCTTTTACCTGTGCCAAAGGTAACATTTCTAAAAGTCAAAAGCTGTGACAGAGATATATCTAATGTAATGTTTATATTATGCAATAGCTAGATAAAGTTTATTAAAACTACCTCTCATGCTCCAAAAGAATGCCACTGCATTATGTAGCTACCTTAATGTTCATCCTGTTATATCTGTGGTTGCCATGGCAATATCCTCCTAGGTATTTGTAAGGTCACAAAAAGAAGAGCTAACCCTCTTACTCCCAGAATAACTAATGCAGCTCTGTTACTGGCTTGATGTAAATAGTCTCAGGTGACAGCAAACTGTACATATAGTCAATTACAACTGCTCAAAGGAAATGATTTGTTGTAAGAGCCACTGTTCAACCTCGGTGACATCAATGTTTCTATGGCAACAGTTGCCTCTTGCACTGCTTAGAATTGAGTATTGATCAAACTAGGGCTAGCACTATTTCAGAGACTTGCTACTTTTCTGTGTGGCAATTTACAATAGGAACTCATAACATCACTGTATATTTCAAGCCCCAAGGAACCAATTTAGTAGACAGTTACAGCAGAATATTAGCAGAGGTCAATAATGGAAGTCTGATTATAGTCCTAGGACAATTATTCAATGCTTTTGTTGTCTGCCCTTTCAGCATTCCACCAGCTATTAAAATTTTCAAATAATAATATTCATCCCCGAAGAAACTGCTGAATTCATTCATCTTCTATTTTAAACTTTATTTTTCATTGTTATGTTATCTATCAATAAAATTATTCAGCTATATTAGCCAAGCTCTGACCTCTCAGAGGTAAATAACTATTGATCAAGAAGTGGAGCTCTGATGGTATACTACAGGGTTTCCATTAATGGTCTCATTGGTCCAGCAGATAAGGTGATTCTTGCAGGAGAGCAGAGAGTGTAAAAGTAGCAAAAGGCACAAGGCCATTCCTGGTAGTGAGCAGTAAGGCACACCACTGTCCTGCGTGGTGGCATCATGGGCTCCTCTCCCAGTTCTGTCAGCAGGGAAACAGAAGAGCCTCCATAAAATGTGTGTGGTCTAGAAATGGCAGTAAGAGCTGTTTTACCCCTCTCACACACAATCCCTGTGTCTGGACAATCTCTCATTTCAGAAAGGATGAGGGAAGTTTTCATGTCACCCAGCTTTCCTTTACAAGAACTGGTAAGGCACAATTTTTTTTTGCGTGTGTGTTAAATGGCAAAAATGGCCAATCTCAGGATTAATTAAGAATCTGTGATGAGTGATAGTGCTGAGAATGTCCAGAAAATTATGTTACTTTAAGAAAGTTTCTTCTTCATTTTTTGTGAAAGGTTGCAGACTGGAGAGATTACTTCCTTAACTTTAAAAACATCACATACAGTAGCCTATGATTTGTGACTACTTTTGCTCCTGCAGTAATTTTCCATTATGCTTGTAATAGGGAAATGAAAGAAAACTCTTTGTGATGTTTACAAGAGTAAAGAATTCACTGTATTTGATTTGTCTAACTGTATCAATTGATGGGTATTCACAAAATTGGCCTATCTGTTAACATGATGAACATTACTTACTTTCCTGTACTTCCCAGCTATTTGCAAAAGGAGATCCTTATGGGAAGCAAAGTTTGCCTCCTCTTCTTTCACCTAATTTAGTAGGTCAACCCAGAGATTTTAGTTCAGGCTCTTCTACATGTAAATTGTGCCTCAGATGCACATACATTTTCATTCAAATCAATAGGAGTCAGACATATCAAAGGAGGAAATTATCCCCTTATTGAGTCTTCTTCTGCCGAGTAGATTTATGTAACTCCTACACAGAGATAATGCAGTTAATTACATTCCTCTTCTAGTACATCAGTGGGAAAATAGGATTCAACCATCAGGTGTGCTCAGTAGACAAATTCACCAGGAACTGAGAAAATTCCTTTTCTCACCTCCAAAAAGAGAAGGAGAGACTTCCAAGCTCAGCTAGACCTAAATGAAAAAGCTAGAGGAAGTGAAGAGAAAATGAACAGATAATTTAGAAGGATAGTAAGATCCTCAGTTGTCACCATTCTCATTTAACTTGTTTGTCATCGTCTCCCCGAAGAAGGTCAAAAAGATGAGGCTGTGATGTCACCAGGATACCCCTGGCAGCTTCCCCTTCTTTTTTTCATTAGCTTTAGGCTGTGTTGTTTCCTGTCTATCTCAATGTCTAGCCAAGATTGGGGCCTGGATGAAACTGATTGGCTGATATACAATCCAGAGCAGGTAGATGTTATACTGGAACCAGCAAACTGGAAGGAGGTGAAACACATGTAACTACTGTGTCAGCAGAGGACCAGTTGTAGCAACCTAAAAGCTTTTAGGGAATCCTCTCTTTTTGCTTATCAAAGAGAAGAAAAAAGAAGTCATAAGTGCCTTTAGTGTCTAGTATTGATCAAGGGCAATGGGAACTTTCCATTGTGGTGGCAGAAGTCATTCAGGTTCCTGTTGGATGGAAAACAGTCGTATGACTTGTATGAAAGCAACTAAGGACACTCTAGAAAAAAATGTGGTTAATACAATGCAGAAATGGGTTGTTATTGAAGATATTGCAGAAAGTCTAGTGCAATGACCACCCCACTGTTTTCTATAAAAGCAGTGTAAATCAAAACTTTGTACTTGTAAAACAGGTAGCTCCCCTATAGTTTCAGATTTTTTTTTTTTTTGTATGAATGGACTACAGCTGCTAAAAACCACCACAGTGTTCAAATACATTGACCATTACATGGTGAAAACAAAGTGTGCTAAAGCAGAAGCATCAATCCAGCACAGTTTCTATTATAATTTTTGTGGACTTTTGTGGGATTTTGCTTTACACACCATTTTCCCCTGCAGATTTGAAGTATGCAAGTTGAACCATTCACTACATGGTGTAAAAGTGGCCTAAATTACAATGACTTCATATTTTAAATGGAAAATGGGAAAAAAGAGATTTTTTTTCAAGAGAAAAAAAATCACAAATTCTATGCTATTTTGGAATTAATGCCAGCTGTTTCCTACTGGAACTAACAACTATGTCTAGGCTGAGATTTTAGGTTATTGCTCCATTTCAGCATATGCCTTTTTGGCATCCTGAACTGGACCTTCAAATGATCAAGGAAGAAATTGACTTCAGTGAATGCAAGGACAGATTTTAAAGCAGTTCTGTACGGTTCTGATCAATAAGTACATGGTTTATGTTCTTGACTACAGCATCTTGATTTAGAGAGCTCTCTTGTAGCCTAAGACATAGTGTTCTTGTATTGGGATGAGCTACAGTGAAACAACATGGAGACCAAGAGCTCACCTATCTATCATTTCTCACCACAGTCTGCAGGTAAAAATATAACATCTCATACTTTTTATCTTTCTGTATATCACTGTACAATCAGCAGCACTTTCTTTTCACCAAAACCTACTTGACAAAAATTGTAAAATGTGAAAAAGCAGTAAGTCTTTCATGTTGCAGAAATACAATCCACATCAAGCCCAGCCTTTAAGTAAGCCAATCATCCAACTGGAAGATACAAGCTGTCAGCTGAGCCTTGGGCAGACTGCTTTTCAATGGTTTTGAATTTCATTGTGAGCTGACATTACACAATAGCACAATAGCTGACATTACACAATTACACAGTAGTATCAGCATCTGAAAATAGCACCAGAGACGCAAAGAGATATCACTTACAGATAAATTAAACTACCCACATGCTAGCAGTATTATATTTATAATATTCAGTCTGTTCACCAACTAGGAAGAAACGGTTATACATTGAGAATGAATTCTGAATTCATATTAGAAAAACAGAAGCCCCAACAACATACAGTAGTTACAGTTGAGGAGGGATACACTTTCCACTTGAACAGCCATGCAAGAAGAGCAGTCAATCCTGTACTGTTTTACAGTAAAGATGACTCTATTCTGCATTTCAAACTAGCGTAACAGAGATAGACTTTTACCCTTTCAGCCTATGTGACACCAGTGCTAGTCTTCTTACCACTGAGTAGTTTAGAGAAACAACAGTTTAAAGCCTGAGAAAGAAACAAGGATGTGAATGGCTCTCTTATACTGTTGCTTGTTAAGGTACCAGAAAGGCAACATCCTCAAAACCAGTAAATCAGAACAGCCAACAGAATCAGAAGTTACCTTTGAAAATACGTTCCCGAACTTCAGCTTAGAAAAAACAAGTAAATGACATAACAAGGGAGCTTACATACACTCTATTAAGAAATATAAAATGGGATCTTACATGCATAGTTGTCAATATCAAACTTGATCTATAGCAGTATCTTGAATTTCTACTGGAAGCTCAACAGATATCCATTCCCTTGCAATTAAATGCTTGTCACAACAAAAGGGAGCAAAAGAAACTGTTGTACCAGACATTTATTTTTCACCATTGTGCTCTAAAATGCCTGCATATCAAAAATAAAAATTAAAAACCACATTTTGCCATTGCACATCAGGAAAAAGGAGAGAATCTTGTTGAAGCCTGCCCAGTAAGCACTCCAGAATAAGCCTTCTCATGGCAAAAGCCATGTAAAACTTCTTCTTTGAAATAACACTATTGCAGATTTGTTTTTAACTATTGTTAAAGGGAAAAAAAAAAACTCAGTTTCTTCATCTATAACTAGAAACAATAATAAATTAAAGATGGAAAATCCTAGGGATATTCCATATATTTGATTTCAAACACGTTGTGTTTGCTAGAAGCCCCTCAGAAGTAAATGCTACAGCAAACACCATTCAGGTTCTGTAACATTAGGAGATGGTGAAGGATTGGCAGTATGAAGACTTTGAGAAAATCTCAGAAAGGCAGTTAGAAAAATCCCCCTGATTAACTGATTTCTTTTTTTCCTTAACACTGACCTGGGCAAGTGGTTAAGTACTGTCAAGTAGTTTTTTAGGGCTTCCAGACAACTTCTTTCTTTTGATTAGGGGATTTGCTAAAAGTAAAATTAAAAACTGAACAAGTTTTCATGTGCTAAACCCCCACGTTCCTGTCTTCCTCACTCTGGCTTTTCTAATACAGGTTAACACCCAACCCACATATTTGAAGGTCAGAAGGGACCACTGTGATCATCTAGTCTGAAGTGCTGCAAAACACAGACCATAGAATTTCACCCAGTAATTCCAGTGTCTAGCCAAGTAATTTGTGGCTGAACTAGAGCATATCTTTCAAAAAGTTTGCCAGCAAGCTCTTAAGCATTTGTGGAACTTCATTCGCTTGAGTATGTTCATTTAGCTCACTTGAGTAGATGTGATTGTTTAGGCTTAAGAGTGTCCAGGGTCAAAACGTCAAGCAAACAAAACTTAGCTGCCAAAACCCCCAAAGTTTTCCATTATTAGTGAGGAAAGGCATTGTTTTGATTCACAAAGCTCTGGGTCATTTTTGCAAGATATAAGTTTTCTTGAATTTGATAGGATCTGGAACATTTAGAGTTTAAAAAAATCTGTCTGAGCAATGGCAAAATCCTTTGGCTGACCTCACAGGCAAAGGCACACACACACAGATCATAATTTCCACAGATTTTGGGAAGAGCAAACACTTGCCAGCCTCTAAAAAGTAATCCTGAAAGTGTAAAAAAAAAAAAAAAGAAAAAGGGAAAAAAAAAGAATACTCAACACGTCTTTTATCTTTGGATATACACATACAGCTTCCCCACAAATGAAGGGAAATCTCATCTACCTGTTTAGACCATCATCCAGCCCATTTGCACAGACTGAAACAACTTTATTTTATTCTGATTATTTAACTGTGTTCTCAAACTCCTATTGAAGAGGAAGGATCAAGCTACAAAATAGGTTACATTTCAGACAAACACTTCATAATTTGAGCACAGTTCCAACTAGGTCTTTGGTGTAGGCTCAGCTCCGAGTGTAAGGGAGCTTCATTTCAGTAAGTCAAGCCCTTACTTTTGTAGAAGAGTTTTCACAATAAACACGTCGTCTTTTCCCAAAAGACAAAACGAGGCCAATTTCTTTCTATAAAGAGTAGAAGCAAAAGAAGTACCAGTAAAATGACTGAGTACTATAATAAGTCAAAACATATAGACAGGTTCTATTTCCAACCCTGCTACCAAGGTGGAAAATCTCTTCCTTTTCTCTGTGTCGATTTCCAAAGTTTGTTCTGGAAATCTAATTAAAATTGCCAACCTAATTAAAACTGTAAGCTTTCCAGAGCAAAGCCTGTACTTGCTGTGATTGTGCTTGCATGACATACTACTAACGTGAGTATTTTAATGTTGCATGCTGTTATGTGTTATAGAACCAAGTCAGATGAGAAGAAAAGTGAGGAGGAAGGTGATAAAACCTTCCGAAATAAGGTGATTTGAAATACCTGGGGGAGTAGAAAGCTAAGATGCTAAGAACAATAGAAATGTGGGAAGAAGAAAAAGATGGGTGCTGAAGTAGATGAGAGAAAAGCTGAGTGGAGATTTTAAAAAAAAATTTAAAAAAAATCTAAGCTTGAAGTCAAATACCAGAATAACATTTCCTGACAGGGGTCACTTGCAATGTGTTGCATCACTGTGCACAGTGGTAAGATGGATATCACATAGCTAAAGCTTTGAAGACAGTGCTTATCTTGCCAGTATGGAGCCTGCCTTCACCTTTATTACTGAAGGAGGATGTTTTTATTTGCCTAGTGCAATGCATTATACTCATAAATTCCATCCACTCAGCAAGTCAAATTAATGCTAACCTAAAGGATACATTAGTTATGGGTTTAAATCTGTCACTTTTAAAGATATACTGCAACCCAGTTTCTATCCAGGTTTGCAATATATTCACCATTCAAAATACCCTGCAAACATTCTTCAAGATGCATTGTTTGCTGAGCTGTCTCATCTTTGCCAGCTACGCAAAGATGTAAAGAATACAAGATCCAATTTGTGTTGCTCCATGATCACTAGCAATGAAACTGCAGGCTGCCAAAACATTCCAGTGCCATGGGAAAATGTACCCAGCTGAAACGTATTAGTCACATAATAGTAAAACTACTACTTTCCATCATGAGTAGTTTGCACTGGGATTATGTGACAATGTAAAATGTTCTCAGGTGACAGCAGAAAGAGAAAAACTGATGAATTATGTGTGAATCTTTAAAGGTGTATGGGAAAACCAATACCTACTTAGTGGTGATGTGCAAATTTTCTCCACTTATCAAATTGTCCTATTTTACATAATATTAAGCATTTGTGTGCAAAATCAATTATGCACTATAATGTGTATTTATCAGTTATCAAAAATAATTTCAGAGTTAAAAAACTGATTCCTGCAATTGCAGAGCCACACTTGCTGCAATCATTTTAGATTAGAAAGGGGTAGGAAAGACAAAAGGAAAAAAAAGAAGTAGTGAAAATTCAGAATGCAGGAGTTTCCCTAGAGGGAATGCAGGATGTAGATACATTTCTACAGCATGTGCCACTCCTTTGTCAATATTTACCCAGCAAGTGGAATGATAATGTGCAGTCATTATTAAACTCAGGCTTCTAAAAGAATAGTTTCTGGCTCTTGATACAGTTGCTCTGTGTAAATTATGCCAGGGATTATGCTTCTATTGTGCCACTGGCATAGTTATTTCAGATCTATGTCTTGTTTCCAGATGGTTCATCTGTTTGTTTTTTTAATATATTCAAGATTCATTGTGTTTGCCACAAATTTACACATTTTTAATGTTGGTTAGTCAGATAAATCTGATCTTAGACAAAGGATAAAGAGCTAACATCTGTAAATTTTCATGCTAATGCTAACCTAAAAATTTCCCTAAACAGTGAAAACACAATAACGTTTTTGAAAGATTAGCCAAACATTAGAGGTTTTCTTGCTCATCAAATATTGCAGGAAGCAAAACAGATCTGCTCAGTTTTACCAAATGATTTCTTTTAGTGCAGGAAGACATAATATGCATTTGGCTAACCATAGCCCATATTTTTCCTGCCAAGTTTCAGACTTTTGTTCGTACTCTTGAAACAAACAGTATCCATACAACAGGACAGATTCATATAGTCATCCCTTCTAAGCACTTCATGGCATTTATTACTGCTTTTCTGCAAAAACAGCTACTGCCTTCATGGGCAGGGTAAAAGGTAATCAGCAGTAGGTCTCAACTCCAAGCTGTGTTTTCAAGCTTTCAGGGTGAAGCTCCATAGCGTCACCACATTTTCCCCTTGTACCTTCCATACATTTCTTATGAGACTGTTCACAAAGGACAGAAAGGAATCCATCATTTCTATAAGAGCTTTGAATTTTTGTTACGTATTTTTAGGTACAGGATATGTACCCTAGTGTCTGCAAAAATAAGGATACCATTGTACTGGCTACTGTCTACATACAGCTGAATTCCCAAGGCTCGTGGTCTAGTTAGGCAACGAAGAAAATGACTATGTCCAACATACAGGTAAGAAGTGTGCACCGAAGGGTGACTTGCCCTGGTCAAAAAAGGCTGTGGGAGACATTCAAATTGAGCTCAAGTCTCCTGAGCTCCAGTCCAATGTATCTTACTTTTTTCCTAGATTATACTAGTAGAGGAATGGGGAGAAGTGTGTAACATTAAGAGCTTTCTATAATAGACAGGAATATAGTCAGTAAAAACGTAGAGGAAACAACATACCCTAAATGCTAAGTTTTGTGTTTCAGAAACAAATTCTGTTGTATTACAGAATCAAGAAACAGATCTGCATAGAATAGCTGTTTGTAGAAAATACTGAGCCATAATGTCTAATTATTGTTCCTTGTTTTGTTAGCAGTGTGAAATTACATTTATCCACAAGTTGTAGCATTCCCACTCCTATTTCATTATTAACTAACACCAAATGCTGATGAAGAAGCAGAAACCAAGCTTAATGTCCTGTCCCACATTTCAGAGAAAGGATTATATAGCAGCACAGACCACAGGTTAATAGAGGTAATTTCAAAGAGAACGTCTCACGTACTGCTGCATTTTCATATTCAGCTCCAATGCAGCCTTCGCTTATCAAGGCAGTACCTTCAAATTTTAGCAACCTTCCTGTCTTCATGCGATGTATATTATTTTATGGAACATATACTAGCTATAGATTTCTACTCCTCAGCTACCTAGTAGTTTTGACTTCCAACTACCAGCTGATAGCAGCCTTCACAGGCCTCTCACCTACTTGACTCCCACATTCTCCCTAGAGAAATGTTACTCAGCAAACTACTCTGCCAGACATATATCCTCTCATAACTTTCATAAACTCATTTCTGACTAGTTAATCAGTATCCAACAACCCAAACTCCTGTTTAAAAACAACTGCCACTCTTCATCAACAGCTGTGTACCTCAGCAGCAACCCGCAATGGGGAAAATCTAGTCTTCTCCTTATTTCTTTTAGCAGAGTTTGAATGTACTTCCATGATTGGAAAGTCTGATTAGGTGTGGGAGCAATCAAAGAGGCTGGATGGTTGCTCAGACATTATCCAAGAGTTTATATGCAAGTTGCAAAATGATTATAGGAAAAGTTACGAAACCTACTAGGAAAGGTTTCCTGTAGTAAACATTTTCTGGAAGATAAGTCTTGCTCTTCTGGTTAGAAGCCACCGGTTTTAGAGGTATAATTTAATTGTTTGGGGAGGGGTTCGCTGATTTTTATGCTTATACCCAGCATAAGAGAATTTTTGAAGTGGAACTTCAGAATGATACAATTGTGAACTATTCTTTTCACATCAAGTGTTAAAGCCTTCCTCTGACTGAAGAATAACTGGAAATCCATGCATAGCTCAAGTTTTGCTATTAATCCAAAAGTATAAACAAATTCCTCCAGTATAAACAACTTCCTCCAGCTGATCAAGAACCTATGGTTAAGTAGCATCTAAAGTCAGCTAGCTTTTCCTCCAATCCCTATATTTTCCCAAGTTATTAAATTTCAATGCTTCTGTTGGAAACATTTTAGAAAATAAGAAATAACTTAGCTTCTTGGAATCTCCATCTCTCAAGTCATACAAATAGTAGCAGATGTTGGACAGGGTTGTCAAAATTTCTTTCATACTCCTATAAAACCCTGAGGTTTAATTGGCAGAACCATGTCTTTGATCTTTTAATGTGGAGTGGTTCTGGAATTTCATAATCCTGACAGGTTTGTCAGATACAATGAAGTCAAAAGCCACAGCCCAGCTGCAGAGGAGTGAACAGCTACGCAAACAGGCTCAAGCAATGCTGTTCCTCAGCACTTTGGTACTAGAAACACTGTATTAAGCAAGGAGGCCATACACTTGGCATTCTGTCATCTAAAAAGCTTCGATCACCCCTATTGAAAATAAAATGTCACACGTGCAGAATACTTGTGGAATTTGTGCAAACACCAGTGAACATACCTTTTTTGCCCAACAGTATTTTCAGGTCTATTTTTGAGATAAAGAAATGAGGCAGAAAAATATCTTCAGGATAGCTGCCTGGCAGAAAAGGACCTGGGGGTGTTGGTCGACTGTCGGCTGAACATGAGCCAGCAGTGTGCCCAGGTGGCCAAAAAGGCCAACAGCATCCTGGCCTGTATCAAGAACAGTGTAGTGAGTAGGACCCGAGAAGTGATTGTCCCCCTGTACTCGGCACTGGTGAGACCCCACCTTGAGTACTGTGTCCAGTTTTGGGCCCTCTTCCACAAGAAGGACATTGAGGTGCTGGAGCAGGTCCAGAGAAGGGCAACGAAGCTGGTGAGGGGTCTGGAGAATAAGTCTTACGAGGAGAGGCTGAGGGAGCTGGAGTTGTTCAGTCTGGGGAAGAGGAGACTGAGGGGAGACCTTATCGCTCTCTACAACTACCTGAAAGGAGGCTGTAGAGAGGCGGGGGTCGGTCTCTTCTCCCAAGTTACAGATGATAGGACAAGGGGCAATGGCTTCAAGTTACGCCAGGGGAGGTTCAGGTTAGATATTAGGAAATATTTCTTTACTGAAAGGGTTGTCAGACATTGGAATGGGCTGCCCAGGAAAGTGGTTGAGGCACCATTCCTGGAGGTATTCAAGAGAGGAGTTGACATGGTGCTCAGGAATATGGATTAGTGTTGGGTGGTGTTTTGTGTGTGTTTTTTTGTTTGGTTTTTTTGTTGGGTTTGGTGGTTGGTGGGGTTTTTTTTTGTGTGTGTGTTTGGTTTTTTTTTTTGTTTGTTTGTTTGTTTAATCGGTTGGACTAGATGATCTTAAAAGGTCCCTTCCAACCTAGGTGATTCTGTGATTCTGTGATTCATCCTTTTAAAACAGCTAAAAGTTCCTAGAGCTTATTTGTATATGCATACTATTAATCAGTAGCATCATTAAGAGTTGCATGTAAAGTTACACTTGCAATTATATTGATAGAGTTTTGGGTCAGTGAATGGGAGGTTAAATCAAGTGCTTAGTAAAATAATTCAAGTCACAAAGAAAGCTTTGGACTCAAAACAATGAAAATGAAGCTCTCCCCATTCCCCTGTCCTGGGCCTCAACCCCAGGAATCTTTGTTCGGAACTTGACAGTCTTTTTTCCCAAAGATTAAAAAGAGAACAAGAACAATTTTTGCAGCCACAGAAGCCTGTTCACTCTTCTCCAAACAGTACATTTGCAATTCATCAGTTAACATTCTGCGTTAGATAATGAACCATTATCACCGTTCACCTGTACTGTGATGAAAATGGTATCTCCACTTGCCATTTGAATAAGGCAACAAAAGAAGCAGAGCCCACGTACGGTTTTAAATATCTATCTATCAGCTCACAGTGGCATGTCACAGCAAGAAGGCTGAACAAATATGCAAAAAATTGTTGTTTAATGGGGAGAAATACAGTAAAATTGTTTATAGTGGGGAGTAAGTTCTTACAGGCAAAGTAAATTACAAACAGATTTTTCAATGACATTTTAAGACTTCATATTAGATTCTTATATACTGTTCAAAAATCAATTTTGCATGGAATTTCTGTGAGCGTTCCATTATTAATAAAGCAGCAGTAGGCAACCCTGACTGCTCTCTCACAACAGCAACACCTGACAGGGAAGATGCTGCCACACATAATCATTGCTTTAGAGAACTCAGCCTTGCGTTCCCTGCACAGAGGATCTCTAACTGGGACCGGGCCTTTATGCCATCTCTGATCAAAAGAATGTCAAAGGCTGGGGAGGAGATGAATTATTGGTACATCTCTGCAGGTCTTCACTGTATCTGATTCAAAATAATTTAATTTCTATGGGCATCAAATTCATCCACAACCTTGTACAATTAAATTCAAATTGAAATTCTTATAGAAGCCAATTAGAAAAAAGCATGAGGTTTTTTTTTAAATGTTTACATAGATACAGAATGGGTCTGATTATTTACTATTGTTTATATCATGAGAAGATGGTCACTTTTTTTACTGATCAAGTCACCTTTTTATCTAACTCACTCTGGCTGCTGCATCTTTCCATATCATTTATGTAGATGGTATGGTTTTGATTTCATAAGTAATGATCAGAATTGGAGTATCTTTATCCTAGTAATTTTACGTAGTCCACATCTACCTTGAATTACAATTCCCACTATGCATTTCATCTTCTATTTCTATGTGCCTGAGAGTACTGCAGATCTCACTTTAATTTTGGACACATTGAAGCATATGTTTGACTTTAAGCACATGTTTAAGTGCTTTCACGAACAGACCTGGAATGAGGCTTTCACAATGAGGAGATGAAATGCAGAGCTAGATCCAAAATACAGAAGATTAAAGTGCTTTAGGAAAGTTAGGAGACAGGAGGGACAGCTGTTGCTCTCCAAAACAACACTGCTTAATTGCCCAAGGTTTATATAACCTGAGGTTTTCTTACCATTTAAATGAAGAGTTAAAAGCTCTTTCCTACATTCAATGAATTAGCATCTGTAAAAGAAAAAAATACTTCCATACTGACCCTTAATGACAAATTCTTAACAAAATTTTTCTGATCAAGTCCATCTGAATAAGAAATTCCACATACTAAAGAAAAATTTCATACCCCCAAATTATTATCTAGTATATTAAATAATAGAGAAGTCTGTGTACCTGTGTGATCGGCTAACAGATGAAATCTGAATAGTGCCTAATACAACCTAATTCGTTGTTCAGAATTTATAAGACTTATCATCATTTAATTAACAATATAAATATTAAAAAACATTTTCTAATAAAATTTTATAATTGTAATAAGACACTCCACTATATGAATTATGGTGTATTAGTTCACACCCAGTTGTTTGAAACTGGGTATGAATGAATAGATCATAATTCACAACTTGTCATGTCCTAGCGCTGAAAATAAAAATGCAGACAAAATAAAACGGAATGATACCTTGCAGAGGCAAATTAGCTAAAATTCAAGTTATTAATATTTTTATTTTCAGCTTTTTATTAACGAGCTTCTCACATATTGCGTGATGCCTAATCTCGTAGTCCGTACACATGGAAAACCTCTACTCCAGCAGACAGTGATGTGGTGGTGATGACTTCAGAGATCTTGCCAGGAACACTAGTAGAGATGCTCAGATTTGCACCAGCCAAGAACTTGGTTGATTAGTTTAATGAGCAATTTTTTCTAGTGAAAGGAATCCAAAACAATGGATCTTAACAAGCAATTAGTCTGAGTGACATTTAACCAGAATGCTTCAAGAATCTTAGTTGAACCAGACTAATATTTATGGCCAAAAAAGGAAGCAAAAAGAACAGAAAACTCAATACCTCTTTACAGTTTCTAACTGGAAATTTTTGACTTTTCATTTCAAACTGATGTTTATTTTTAATTTGTGAAGACTTTTTAAAGTATGTACATGTTAAATAAAATATTTTCATTTATTCTGTGAGCCAGAATGTGAGTTATTTCCTAGTTCTGGTAGGAAAATTGAGGTTTTGCTCATACATGTTTAAAACAGTCAAGATACAAAAAGCTTCCAGAGGATCAACCTGTGTGAATTTTAGGGATGCTTGAATTTGAATCAAGGTCAGTCTTGGAAATCAGCCATCCACTTCTGGAATGGCTGATATTAAGCTCTACCTAACTCAAGATAAAATATAGTGATCCAGACAGTTTCACTAAAATTCCTCTCAATGTGCATCCCTTGTCTGTGTTCAAGATGGAATGTTGGAGTACTGTAAACCCAACACAGAAATTAAGAGGAATTCAAGCTTTACTCTGGTTCTTGCTGAGTGCAACCAAGCTACAAGGATTCTACCTCTGCTCCACATGGTCCACAAGAGATATCTTCTTTCAAATCACATGGGCTGTTTGCACAATGCTCAACCCAAGCACTTGCACTGATGACAAATGACTGGACATGCATCCATCCCACTGTGTGTTAGGTCCCCTGGGAAAGAACAATTCAGCTGCCTGTAATCCACTTTCTACACATCTGTAGAGTTCCAAAAAGGGCCATATTGAACAAGCAGTAAGTCAAACATCATTTTCTGTTGGACCAGATCCAATCATGACCCATAGAGTGTGACAAAAGATGCCACGGACCCAGTTTCTCCAAGACATGTTTCTTACTGCTGGAAACTCCATATTGCCCTTCCTCTCCAGTGCATGTGAGTTCTTATGTCATTTCCCTGTGATCTCCTCTGCTTCTCTCTGCACAGTCTCTGAAATAGTTGGCACTGACGACATTTACAGACAACTGTGTGGCTACTATAACTGTAAATCTCTATCCCTCTCACCCCAAGCAAAGAATTTGAGGCAAGCTAGAAAACTCAGAGGAATGGATTACATTAATTCAGTAATAACTCAGCTCTTGCTCAAACTTATCTGACTTATGAGAAGAGAGAACAAGAGAACAGGATGCTACTTCTCAGCACTGGCTCTTTGTATTATTAGGGTGGCTGAACATCAAGGGTGAAATCTTGGCCCCTGCAAAATTAGTGGGAAATTTGCCATTGACTTCAATGGAGCCAGGATTTTACCCTGGGTGAACACACTTCCCATATGTGCTTCCATAATGAAAATTAGGAATGATTTGTCTGGTAGCATATGGAACCCATTTATGCATTATGAATAAGATTATTATTTAAAATGGAAGATAAATGTAAATTAACTATTATATTCATGCATGCCTTGCACATATCAAATTTAGAACATGGGAATGAGAATCCATTACATTCCCTTCTTTTCATCTGTATTAGGTAAGAGTTTAAAAAGTTTGTTGGGGAAGACACAGGACAGGGGAAAGGTAACCAGCAACCTATCAAATGCTTTGCTAAATTTTATAATGATACTAGCCAGGTTTCCTGAGTTCTGGATTTCCTGCTGCCTGTCAGTTTAAATGAAACTTTAACATTACTTTAATGGCAAGTTTTCTGTTTGCTAATTCATTTTACTATTAAAAGAAATATATTTGAAGGAATAAAAATGGAGAAAAAGCCGAAAAAGGGAATCTCATCCCTCATGGCTCTGTACTGCCTGACCTTTCCCACCAGAAAAATTATTCTGCTTCTTTGGAAACATGGCTCAGTGCCATCCCCACTGCAGACATTGTTTCAAACTGCCTTGGAGTTGTGCCACGAGGAACCTCTGGCTTATTATACAGGACGGATGCCAGACAAACTGGCTGAGGTGTGGTTGGGTTTTATGGACTTCCAATTTGAAAGTTATGCTATACATAATGTGATTAGATCTGACTGGAATGTTATTCCTTATTTTCTTTTATTGAAGTTTAATTGTTTCCTTATTCCACTGTCATCTCTCCATTTGACTAACACTTGTGTATCACTGGTGAGAAGTAATACTCAGCCTGGCTTTTTCTTTATACACCACTGCTCTGTGGACCCTTTTAAGTTTGCTCAAAGAAAGAAAGAGAGAAAGAAAGACATCATTCAAAAAGCAAATTCCTTTCTAAGGCTCAGTCCTAAAGCTTTTGCAGAAATCCTGCGTTCAGCAAATGTTTTACCTAAAGGATAACAAACATAAGCCATCAATCACACAAACGGACATCATTCTCACTGAGAGGCATACGTAGTTTGGACGGCCATTGCATAATTTTTTAGCCCCTAGTTGTGCGTTCTGATCTGAGGTGAATGAATTATTTCTGTGCAGCTTGGTGCCAGGAACACGTTATGAAAAAAAAATACATGATTTACAGATATTCACAACTTCTAATGTCAAAATGAGTGACTACATATAATGTCTGCCTAACTCAAGTGCCAATTTACCTCATGTGCTCTTGCTACTAGTAGTAATCAGTTGGACTTGGTATCACATGGCATGGCTTGTCTTAAGGTGCACCACATGCCTCTGCCTCTCATAAACTCAGATCTGCATTTGCCATTAATATTTTACCTTTATATATGTCCCTTTCCATTCCACCTTAATTTAGTAGCTTGCAAGTATTATTGACAGGTAATTATCAATGGAAAACACTACGGTTTTGTCTAGTACATACTGTCCACACTTCCGAAACCCTCAAATAATGAGGGTTTCCCACAAGCTTTGTGGTTACACAACTATTCCTCAACTCTAAAGTTTACACAAGTATGTCTAAACTTGGAAGCTTTTTTTCCCCGAGGAAACTAGAGAAACTCTTAATGAACATGTACATTTTTATGCCTCGTAATCCATTTTGTCTCATAGGTATAAATGTACTTCTTGATTATTTTTGGTAGAGGTGAGAGCTAACTGGCTCAATAGCTGAAGGCAGACTTTCCCTAAGTGGAGAAAAAGAAAGTTGATCAGATGATATAGCATTAGTATGTAGCATTAATTTAAAAAATCTCAAACATGTACTTTTCTTTCATAAGAAGACAATAACTTGAAAAAGCCAATATATGACTGAACAGCTTCACACAAATGCACCAGGTTTACAGTGCCACTGGAACAGAAGTCATAGAATTAAGTTGGGCTGTCCTTGACTGTGTTTCCTCAGGAAGCTAGTGCTGAGTTGGGGGCAGGGGGGGAGATGACACAGTTTTAGTTCTATTCATATTTTTTTGTTTCAGTTCAAAGATTTTTCTCTTCTATAGCACTATAGAGGCAAAAATGTAGGTATTTTAAAGCCAAGTTATATGCTTATGTCATAATTTAACCTACTTAGTTACATACCATGAAAAAAACTTTTTTTTGAACACCCAGCATCAGCACTAGCAAAACATAGGCTAATATGCCCATGTCATTGTTCAGTTCAATTCCTACTGATATTGTTCCTTGCCTATAATATCCATGATTCTCATATTGCTGCTTTTCTCTTTTTCCCTAGTGCTCTGTGGCCTTGCTTTACTACCCAACAAAGTAGAAGAGCCAGTAGGATGCTTTATCAGCAGCAACCATTTAAAATTAATGTTAACATACCTATTTCCTGTCTGTCCTGCCCTCTTCCCCTCTCCCTTTGGCTATGATTTATTAAAATTATTTTGATTGAGTGCACATGGACCCCTGCCTTCGACTGAAGAGTATCAGATGGGTTCAGCTGTGTGTTGTAAACCTCACTCCTTCAGCAAATATGAGAAATACTCTAGTCTTTCTTGAGGAACCAGTCATGGTTGGGAAATAGAAATGTCTTTGCTGGGGCTACAGAGTTCCCAGTAGCCATGGTATGCAGCACAGCGCCAAGAGCAAAATTGCTACGAGGTCACGTATTTGTTAAAATAAAAGTTGTTTTCTATCCAAACCTCAAGTGACATTGTAACAAGGTTTTACTGTTTTTGCTGTCACTTTGTATTAAAAGTCTTAGACTAGTGAAGAAAGGCAGAGCTGAAGAGAGAGGACAAGTAGGGAAGTGTAGAGACACTGCGTAAGTTCATTTTTGGTGGCAAAGAAAAAAAGATTTCAATGGTAGTCAAAGCAGAAGAAATACGGGTTGACCTGTAAACTACAAAGTTCTGCCTCAGCCTTGAGCGTACTAACAGACCTTCATTGCCTTACCTGGGGCCTCCACACACCCCTGCCCATGAGCTCAGGAGCCCCATTTAAGCTCAGGCTTGGGTATACACTCCTTGCCTGAGGTACACTATAGGTCTACTTTTTCTCAGACCCACACCTGAATTGTTGCTTGGCTTTTCCAAACTAGCTTTCAACTTGACTTCTTACTTTGCTTTTGCTGTGATCATCACTGGTCTATCAATAGGATCTGTTACAGTCACCACTCTACCGCACTATATTTGCTCAGGGTCAGGGAAGCCATTGCCTGGCCTCTGTTCCGACCACCCTTGGTGTCCTCCTCCCTGAGGAAGCAGCTGGCCCTTCTCCTGGAGGAGAACCAATAAAGGAGTGCTACAAATCCAAGAAAAGGAAGGAAAAAACCTGTTCTTCCCCTTCTATTTCACCTCCTCCAATACCTGTTTAGAGAGAGAAAGATCTTCCCTGCAAGGATGTGAAATGTGTTTCATGAATTTCTGAAAGCAAGGCAAAGGCAATTGTAGACTCTTGCAGTCTCCATATTGCTGGCAGTCATGCAAAAAAGTTTCTGGCAAACTGCATGGGAAAACAAGGAGTAAATACATGCCAAGAAGTAAAAATAAAAATAATGACAGTTCAGACTTACTCAGTTTCCATAATATCAGAAATTTTACTCAACAAGACGTCATCCTGATATAGGATCTCCAGTAGCATGTCAGCTATTTTACTAAGCACCTGTCAGATATTACCATAAAATAATTACCTACATCTTAAAAATAAAGAAAAAAATCCCACAGCAAACACCCCCAACACACACCATGATTTGAAGTTCATTGCTCTCATAGAGGGAAATGAAGAGTCAGAAACATGTAAGAAACCTAAGTTGTATAAATAACATATTCTTAATTAAAATCTAAATGACACCACAGAAAAACAGGGAAGGAGTCTTGATCCTGACAGTACTGATAGTTCTGCAGTTGTATTTTTATGCCGAACAGGTTGATCATGAATGATCATAAGGAGATTCTCATAGCTTACTACAGATGAGTAAATAAAAAGGCCTGGAAGATGGAAGTGATGAGAGACCTCCTCCTCTTTCAGCTCAAGCAAAGCAGTTTTACTTTTCTAACTGATGGTAGAATAAAAACAGAAAAACATTCAGATCACCTCTTAAGACTAAAAAAATATAATAAATGTATTGCTTGTGTCTGTTGGCACAGGTCAGGTCAGTAGAATTCTCTTCCCATGAGTTGTGGAATGGCTGCACAACTACTCTGAAATAGTTTTTGTAGCATCTGGGAGCTGTTCTGAGGCTTACTTGCCTGAGGGTTGATGCTTGGTCTGTGGATGTCCACTGGCGTGAAAATACTGGTCACGTCTCTCCTGGCCTGTCCTCATTCCAAATGCCCTTCTATATGTTCAAGTGACACTTTGTTCCATTCCATTTACTTTGCAAAAGCCAAAAGCTTTGACCAGGATGTGGGAGGGCTCTATATTTTTATCTTTCTTAGATCTTAGCACACAATCCACAGGAAAGAGAGCCTAAATGACTTGTTTGCTTCTTTTATTAAAAATAAAAACCATCATGGCTGTTGATCTGTCAGTCATTTTCCCTGTTAAATGTCAACATACATCTGAGGTTACTAAAAATGAAATATCCAAGTAAGATTCAAAATAAAAAATAGAAAAATGTGCATGTTTAAGAGACAGTCCTGATTTATTTCCAGCCTCCTTAAGGTAGCCTTTTTTCCTCTCTCTCCAGGTTCTTTTCCTTTGTTCTTGTTCTCACTATCACCTGACATTACAGACAAACCCTATTTCCTTTTTCATAGAAGCTAAAGAAGCTTGGTTAAAAAGATAGAGCTTCTAAAGACAGTATTTGCAAGGCGTATGCAGTCTCTGTATTAAGAGTCAATGTATCCAAAGCAAGGACTAATGTAAATGGCAGTGACAGGGAAAACCTTCTGCTCCTGGCTAGGGCCTGCTTTTCCTACAAAGAAAAAAAATCCAAAATTCATTTGCTTCTTTACGATTGTTCTGAGTGATATTTATTGCAAGAGAATGTTGTTCTGAGTGCACACTGTTTGTTTAGCAATACAGCTTAGACTGTAAAATGGAAAACAATTAAATAGCCAAGATGCTCATCTTTCAAGCATGCATACTGGAAAGATGTTCTAGCACATTCCCTGCTCTGCAGACAAATTACTTGGTGTTTTGAAATAATGAAGATTTCTGGCAATTCCTGTGTAAATTCTTCACTTATTCCACAAAACACCCAAAATGTGTATCAACTATAAAGGTGTTGCACTGAGGTCTCCATTCATGTTCCTATGCTGGGAATATAAACAGCTCTGCATCTTTTTTCTTAAACACACTCACAGTAGGTTTCTCCCTCTGTTCAGTTTGTCTCAAACCAAGAAACCTTGTCCAAGCAGTTTCTCATGAGCTGAGCAAATTGTGAGGTTTAGGACTTGCCACATAGTATGTTCGGGTTTGTGCTTTCAATGTACTGTATAGTGATTTTTGTACTTAAGTATCAGACTATCTCAATACAGTTGCATGCATTCCCACTCTAATAATTCAAATTGATCAGCCATATATTGCTTTTTTTTAGTTCTGAAATGATTACATTTACATGCTACCAGTTCATTAACAGAACTCACAATAGCAAGCGATTAAGTGGAGAAATTGATACAACTAATGAAATAGTGAAAATGAAATCATTCCCTCAAAACATTGTATTTTTAGCAAAGTTTTGTTCTGTGGTGAAACAAAACTACAGCTGTCAAAAATATGGCATTCTAACCCCTTAAAAAATTTGAAAAATACCATCTGCAGGCAATGCAGTGCAGATAAACAGATGTTGCAGAAGTACAAAGCCCAAAGAAGAGAAAATGGTTTGACAGTTCTTAGGTTAATAAGTCTGAAAAAATGATAACATATGTTTCTCTGATGAAGAGAAAGAGAGAATGCAAAATGTAACAATTGCTAATGTTTATAAATAGCTGTTCAATGACTAACATGCAGTTAATACCTGCATTCATTATTGTTTTGAGTTTCCTTAAGAACAGTAAGTAGATCAATTAGAGAGGACTACAAGTTCAGCATCTTTCTGTGTAGCATTAGTTGTTTAGTATAACTGAAGAAGGTCTCTACACTATCTTTAATCTGCTTGTGGGGTTTTTCTTCCCCTGTCCAAGAACTCCTCTCATTAAAGCGAGCTCTTTTGAAATATGCAACACTGGCTAGCTTAGTTCCACTCACTAATGGTCCTGAATTGATTCTTAATTAGTTGCAGTTTTGGTCAGAATCCCATTAAAACAGCTGAGTGCTCCAAGAGGAAAGGAGGAACTGGCTGGTGTTCTGCTGGGAGCTGCTGGGACCTAGGGTGAGCTTGCACCCACAATGGCAGCTGTGCAAAATGCAGTGAGATTCAAATCACGCTCTGTGTCCTGGTTTGAACAGAAACCTTCCGATGGTAATTTATCCTCCTTCTATAAAATACGATGAAGAAACGCATCCAGATGCTGTTAGGAAAATTGCATTCTTCCAATACTCTTCTAGTCTCTTCTTAAGGAAAAGAAAGGATGCTAATTCAGAAGAGTATGAAATCTTTTCAATAAATCACTAGGGTTTTTTTCTGTATAATTTTATTTACTATATATTTTCTAACCTCTGTTTATATTCTAGAAAGCCTCTGGGAAGCTGAAGATTACATTTTCATGTTTTTCTTCCAAATGACTGAGTATTTGCTATGAACTGAAGCATATTTTTGTTTATGAAGGGAATCAGTGGTCATTGTACATCTATTGCTTTATGATTTGAGTTTAATTATAGAAAAGTGAGGTTTCAAGAAAACATGCCCTTCTAAAGCACTATCTGGAGCAAGTGTCCCTGTTGTTAGGGGACAGTGATGTCACGTGAGCAGCTTTTGTATTCAGCAGTAATAATTCACTGCCTGCATGGGGGGATTGATCCCAGCTATGGTATCCCCAAAGGAGCCTCCACTAGGAATGGGCTCACATACTTTGATCTGCAGATTAACATGAGCAGGATCACAAGCCTTTGTCTCTTGTAAACATCGTGTGTCCCTAAATTTGTATCCAGCAAAAGGCTGAGTCTTGTGTTTATTTGGGTAATGAATTGCAGTAATTAATGCATGCATTGATTCCTCTACTGACTCTCCCCTAAAGGCCATTTCCATTTTTAATTTATAGAAAATGCATACGATTCCTTTAATCAGAACACAGTCTGGAATCTAAAATAAACACTCATACAAAAAATATAGTAAATAGAAGTGAGATTACTGAGCAGAATTAAGGTAGGAATTTAGGTAAACAGAAGTTGTATTTAACGTTGTATTATAAGACAGCTACATAGCAATCAGTATAAAAATATGCATTTGGAATTTTCCAAGCAGATCCAACCCTATAATCAGAGAAGCACAAATCCTACTATTTCATTGAGCAGATTTCCACTTCAGGGCTCAATTTTGTCCCTAACATATGAATGTGTATTTATGTCACATATTTCTATTACAAGGATGTTTTGATGCTGTCTTTCTTTCAGTCTTTTATGGCTTTTGCATTAAAAAAGACCCTACCATTTACTATATATTCTTGAGGGGGGGAAGATTCAAAGGAGCAATGTGTGCGTCCTTTATGAATTGCGAATATTTCTTATTTGCTAAGTGCCAAAACTGTACACAGCATTGTACAAGATGCAAAATGCAAACAACCTTTCCCTCCCAGTCCTTCAGCCCAAAAGCAGTTTCTAGCATTCTAAGCATTACCCTGATCTTAAACTGGACCATTCACAAACAACATGGCTTCAGAACAAAGCAAAAATCAAGTGCAAACCAAATAACACAGTTAAGAAATAAAATTAAAAAATCCAAACCCCCCAAAAATTATATCAGATTTTTTTTTAATTCATGCAGTACTCTCAGACACTAAGATTATCTTTTTCCTTACTTGAGAAGTGCTTGCCTTGTATCATACAGTTCTTTGTACATATAAAATTTCCATATACATATTGAAATGTGTGTAAAATATGCCTGGGGAAGTATGAATATACAGCATTATAAATACACAGCAAGGCAGATGATGCTGTGCTGAGGAATGGAATCTAATATTTTTCTGAAATGTACAGGTAATATAAATTAAAAAATACCCCACGGTATGTATGCAGCATAAAGGACACAAAAAGAAAGACAGATTTGGGAGCACACACAAACTAAAGGAATACCTGATTAACCTTTCACTGACTCCTGGGCCACGTGATGCAAAGCTTGCCTTCCTCCTAGAGTGATGGCTTTAGAAGAAGATGTTAAATTTAACCTCTGGCGCAATGATAAATTGACAATAAAAAATTCAATGGCTTGGTAATTACCAATCACTTTGGACATCGGCAACATTTTTCAGTTCTGTCAGTGCTCATTGGCACAAAAGCTTCAGCTGAAATTCTCTCGATCTCCCTCTTTTTAACTTTGTTTTCATGATGCAGATTAAATCTGCCACCCTATTACTGATTCATTTTCCTAATTTTTCATGTCTGCACCATGCCCCAGCTGCACCAGGCTGATAATTGTGGAGCCCAGCCCTGATGATTAACATCAGAAGAATTAATTATGCCTGCCATTAAAATTCCAGGTTGCACATGGTGATCAAGAAAAATTAAGTTTCTCTAGGCCTCTAAATCATTTCACCTTTGAGGAGAATGATAGTGCCTCGACAGCTAAACTGCAGCCTGCGTTCCAGAAAAGGTCTAAACCACACACCCTTTGTGTAATTCACTAAATGCCTTCCTAGTTATTCTCACTGGTTTATTCTACTTGCTAAAAGGATTTACTGCTCGCCAAATAAAGAAAACTGAAGTATCTTGGTTCCAACATAAAACACTCTTTTTTCCTTCCTTTCTGAGACTTTGAGGAGTATCTGTTATATTAATTTCCAGATTAAAGCATCACACAGAGAATGAAAGACCCAGGCACAGAAGTAGTTTCACAGAATTGGTAGGTAATTTACTTTTGTCCCAGTTACAAACTGAAGGGAAAGTATGATTTTAGTACTAGGTAAAGACAATGATATTTCTCAGAAATAAACTGATAATGAAACAAAACCAGATTCCTAAGACCTTTAGGCTAAGTAGTAATGAGTAAGGAAAAGGCTGTTGACTGACTCATGTCGAAAATTATTTTTGCACGGGAAACTCAAAACATATTCGGTCTAGCCTAAGGTATGACATTTACTAGAGCCATAAAGAGTAAGACAATATGCATTTATCATGTTCTTTTTCTACACTGTGTTTCATTTTTAAATTACCATAATCACGTATATTACTACCTTAGCTTTAGAAGACTGTGATGAGGAGTCATATTTTGATGAGCAGATGTAAATATCCTGTGTCAAATGGTAAATGTCACTCCCTACTCTACAAAGAGTATGCATAAACTATACATCGTATCTGCATCCCCTGTTATGTTTAAGCAGTACCACCATAGCAAAACTAGATGTGGATATTCTTGTTAGCTTTTATAGATGACAGATTTCTAGAATAAACTTAACAGAATCAGACCAAAGAGCAGCACAAGAGCAATTATCTTCCCCTATAAAATAAGTTATAAAATGGGAGGACTCAGTGCATTTTGAGATTAACTTCTACGGGAAGTCATGTGCATGGTGAAATAAGGGAAAGACCCTTCAATTTAAAACTTAAATCCTTGAGTTTAACGTGAACATCACTGCTACAGCTCAAGGATATTGTATTCTATATAAAATAGGCCATTTAGAACTTGTGAGGACTTTATTGCACTGTCTCACAAATGACAACTAGCATAGTATTTGTGATTAAATGAACATTTATTGTATGTGTTACAGTATTCCAGGAATGCCATAAAATGAAGCATGAAGTCATCCATTTAAACATTTTTAAAACATGTCTTAACCGAAAGTGTTGAAAGTATCTCCTTACAAGACTTTCGGCTAAATCCAAACCCTTTTTCTTTCTCCCCCAGGACACAAGGGATAACTCAAAAGTACCAAGATTTTCAGCAAATCACAGGTGTCTCCCCAGAGTTAAGAAAACAGTCAAACACATCGTCAAAAGCCTATGAAAGTAGGTGACAGAAGTCTGAATATACTTGCTGGTCTTGTCCCTTTCTGACATCCATGAAGAGACAGGAAAAGGGGGAGACTTGACAAGAAACACAATGAAATGGGATTAAAACACTGGTGTAAGATTATCTCAAACACTTTCTGAATTAGACCAGTATTCAAAATGATAAATTCAATTTTTAGCAAGTATGGCTATCAGTCAATATATTTAGGTGATAAAAGGTTAATTACAGATTTAATTTCAAGACTTCAAAAAAACCCCAAATCTAATAGTAAGAGGAGGAAAATTAACTGTACTGATTTTTGATATGTTTAAAACTTACTGCAAATAGATTTGCTATGTAAATACATAAATGCTGTATCAGAATCACAATCAGCACGGTGTGAGCTTTGGGAGAAGATTATCTTCACTGACTCCAGTCTTGACACTGCCAAAAAATAAAACAATCCATCTTGAAAGTAGCTTGAAACATTATTCTGGGATTAAGTTTTAGGCCAGGGAAGACAGGGATTAATATGTTCCATTTCCCCTAAAATAACCAACAGCCTTTGCCCAGTTTACTCTTACTAGTTCACAGATGACTCTTGTTGCTACATATGTGCATATGGCATTTTATCTACCAGTCAGCTGAAATACAACCGATGTTAAAGAGTAGAGGAGTACAATAGCACTAGCATCATCTCAAGTCACGGAGTTAATATCCAGTCTGAATCAAGGCTTCCTCATTTATGGGAACTTGAATATAATATTTGACTAATTATGGTAGTGAACAGTCAGAAAACTTCAATCAGAGCTTACATAAACTATTTTGGTTGCAAAAGATTTCAGTTCTGAATCTCTAAATTTGGGCTAATGACAATTTCTATTCAAAATGACACATTAGCACAGGCAGAAGAAAAATAGTGGGGAAGGGAAGGGAAGGGAAGGGAAGGGAAGGGAAGGGAAGGGAAGGGAAGGGAAGGGAAGGGAAGGGAAGGGAAGGGGAGGGGAGGGGAGGGGAGGGGAGGGGAGGGGAGGGGAGGGGAGGGGAGGGGAGGGGAGGGGAGGGGAGGGGAGAAAATTCTGTCACAGCATTGTCGGGTTGTGAATTCTTTCAGCCTACCAGAAAGCAGCTACAAGAAGTACCACTGCTTCTTGTCAAAAATGAAATTCACATCCTGGCTTGTAAAACCCCTGTAATACTTTGATGCTTAGGATGATCAGCTCTAAATAACAGAAATAAGCCATACCCCATTTCCAGATAACTTTAGGTAAATTTAAATTGAAATTTAGTTATCAAAGGTCAGTGGCTCTGTAGGAAATGCATTAGATAAAGAGGTCTCTGTTATTTTAAGAGATAAAATTCCAGCTTTTAGCTGCTCAGCCACTTTATTTTCCTAAAAAATTTTATCCCATAACTCCTAGGTAAACACCACCTACCACCAAAAAAACCCCCATTTTGCATTGTCATTGATGGTCATCTTCTGACATCCTTTATCCTGATTTACTTTGCCTGTTCATTCCAATTGCGTGATTAGTGAAATAAGTTACTGCTGGAGAACAGTAGAATTCGGCCTTTAATCTTTTGTTGATAATTCCCAGAACCACAGCTGATTGAAAGCCTCTGCATTGGCCATCCAAATTTTTGCTAATGTGGTTTTCTACAATATCACATTACAAAAGTATACTAGATATACATTGTGCTCACCTTTAGCATGAAAATAATTCCAACAGCTATCATGTGTACAGCATCTGCCTGAAGTATGAGGAGACCTTCAGCCTAGTCTCTTGTGCACTTTCTTTTTGTGATCTTTTTGGCATTACTACTATTCATTGGTTTGAGTATCTACTTGAATATTGTCTATTAACAGGTTTTAATTTTATTTATCATATATTTACATTAATGTGACCATGAACTTGAATCCACTGTGACAGGTGCTGTAAAACACAAGGGGTCTTTTCTCAAAGAGTTCACTTCCCAAGAGATGACTGACAATGACAGACCAACGGAGGAATACAAGTAAGCAATGTGACTGAATTTGACAGTATATTGTTACAAAGTTTGTGTAGCCATCACATAAAAAAAAAGGAAGTTTTGAGAGGAGTAATGTAAAAGCATTGCTTTCAAGTAGAATGAGAATCATGCCTACCATTTTTTGTCACACGCACCTTGATACAGCAAGAGGTGCTTTTAGTGGTGATATTTCTTCTGTGATGTATTCCTCCCATGTTATCTAGGTATTCACCTGCCAAATCTATATCTAATTTTCCCATGCTGTCAATGTGAGACTCATGTCATCTCCTAGTCTTCAAAAACAGTGTTAACAATACATGAAGGCGTGAGAACACATACAGCCTAGCAAATAGTTAATTTTGAATTGCCACACAGTGCATGAATTCCTGAAGCCAGACATAGGCTGCCATGTTTCACTGCAACTGGTACTATGCCTACCAGTTAGGCCATTAGCCAAAGAGTTCCAGAGGAAAGCATACCTCGTGATCATCAACTTTGTCCCACAGCTTCACCTGTCAAACAGACTGAAAGCAAACTGGAAATGCTAGACACTTCTCCATCAGTCATATAACCCAGGCAGTTGATGTCCCTCTATCCCCACGTACAAATCAGGTGTACTTCTCGTGCACTAAAGTGAAGTAGATTGGCAGGTCTGATTTCAGCATTTTTCCTGTCAATTTGCCAGACTTTCCAAGCTGTATCAACTCACTAAAGAACAGAGACAACATTCCAGTGTCATGTAAGAATCACGGAGTGAAAAAAAGAGAAACAATACCCTTTGAAGTGTAACAGGCTTACAATTATATAGACATGTTGCACTAATGCAGCTAGATGTATCTGTCTTCTATGTGAAATAAAAATAACTTCATAAATAAAGGCAAAGGAGAAGAAAGTCCTTGTTTCTTAATTGTTGTTGAATGAGAGATCAGCTCAAGAACCCTAGTCTAGCTCACATGAGAAACCACTGAGTCCAAGGAGATAATCTGTGTTTCTAAGGACAAGTCATATGAGCAAGATTTGTAGAATCAGCCTCCAAATTTTCAGAGTACCAAAGTAAAAGCAATTACTAGTGAGGAATGTGAGAATACAGGGAGCATTATACAGCTTAAAGTCCTAAGTGATAAAATGTTCCTGTACTGTAGTACTGTTTTCTGTGTTGCTGGGCTGGGACACTGCAACAGACTCTTTTGTTTCCTTCTTCTTGTACCCACTACTGGCAAAGGAACCACTGACAAGCCCTGCTGCTGACATCTGCGTGTTGCCTCAACACAGGCTGTAGCATCTCTGTCTCTAAGCTGACATGGATGGTACTATGTTTGCTGTCTTCTGCACATGCCATTTCTTTCTGAGCAGCCATGCACTGGACTACTACTCCATAATGTACATATAAGCAAAGACACAGTCAAATACAGTGTATGCAGTTGTGCTTATACTACTTAATATTATTGCATATCCTCTCATTTTCTAAAGAATTAATAGTCATGACTTTTGAACACTTAATTGTTATGAAAGTTAGCAATATTGTTATGGAGACTCATTTACTATGAGAAAGTTAAAAAGAACAACTAATATTTTATGCACACAAATTCTGGGCTTATTTACCCTACTGATTTCAATGAAGTGTACTGGTTTAGGTAATTCCAGACTTATTTCCAGTTAACATTTAAACTAAGAAAATAGGATGATTTATGTATACATCTTCAGTTCTGTGCTAATCAGATCTGAGTTCAATCTCCCCTGTTTTCTGTCACTGTAATTTGACTTGCACCATATCTGCCTAAAATACAGTACAATGCATTCAACCTATATTTATCTATATGTAAATCCAGAAGCACATATTCATTCAAACACATATCAACAAAGTTTTGCCGCACATTTAAGGGGCATTTCCTATTACAAGCTCCCTGAGGATGCTCAAGTTTTGGTTCCTTTCCCAATTATGCTGCAGCAGCTCAGGGAGCTTGCCTGTCTAATGTCAGTGACTAGAAGACACTTCGTCCACACCAGTCTTGTGGTGCAGAAACTGGCCCATGCAGTTGATGGTGCAGCGGCCTGTTACCATTTGAGTACCATGGGCTTATCACTGCAAGAATGTTCTAGCTCTACAGCTGTCATGGAGTAACAAGTATCTTTGAGGGTTGACAGAACTATGAAATTGTCCTGAAGAGAAGCCATATGAAGATAAATGCAGAATATATATGAACAAAAATCACTTTTTAATACAGGCAACACAGTAGAACACCAAAATGTACAGGGAAGAGAAGGAAAGGATGGATATATCTATCTACTGACTAAACTAGTTGCAAAGTTATCATCCTACAAGTTTCAACTGTTAAACAGTCAGATATATGTAGGCTTTCATATTACACATCTCTTCCCAACTCTGTGTTCATAGAAGAGGATCTAAATTTGTAACATACATTTTTTTTCATCACTCAAATCCATATCTATAACCTATTCAAATTCAACCCTTTCTCAAGGATTTCTCTGTCCTGAAACAAAAAGAAGTTTAAGTCTTCCTGCTGACAGGTCATTGTCTGTTTCCACCATCTTTCTCAGCTGGCATGTCCAGGAGAGCTCCCAACTGACCCAGATGGTAACCAGAGCTACCTAATACCACTCCAATGTTTGCTAAAGGCAGATGCCAATTTCTGGAAGGCAGGGCAATGTTCACATCCCAGAATAAAGGTTTTACCACCAGAGTTAATCTTATATTCCAGATACACATATAACTTGCTAATCACATTTTGTACATTCATATTCAGGTTTATGAAATTGCATATAATTGGTCAGAGGCTGGGTCCTATTGCTCTAGGTTTAACAGCTATAAATTATATTTAAGAACATAATTTTTGTTCCAGTAATAAGTTTTACTAATTTAATGTCACCACCTGCATAGGGAGCTCATTCAAAATATAAAAAGTAAAATGGTGTTTATTTAGGTCAGCCCATTTTGTCAGCAAGATCTGGGCCAAATATTCTGGTGACAGTTTCAGTTTCAGATCTCCAGGGAAGACTCTGGAAACAGTAAAATACAATAATTTTATATTTTCTTTTTTAGCAATAATCAGAAAAAGGATGCCTGAATTGGCAAAAAATTCACAATAATTTTTACAGAACTCTGCTTACAATATTACATTTCACAATTAATGATATTGCTTAGGAAAAAAAAAACCCAAAGCACACATGAGAAGCAGTGATTAATAAGGTTCTAGTTTGTTACACTTTCATTTGATGAGGCCCTGCTAGCTTGGTCAATATTTCATCCCTGGTGATTTCCCTTTTCACATGCTACTAATCCATGCTCCAGGTTTGGAGAACAGGCCACTAGTTTTAAACAGTCTCTAATTCCTTCAATTTTACAGTGTCAGCTATGTTTCATTTTAAAATATCTTAATATTGAAAACTTAGTATCCATCCTCCGTATGGTGTAAAATAACAGGACTAAAAAACTGAAGGCAATTTAATATTTTATGGTTTAAAACAGTAATTTACAAAAATCTGACTTTCAATCCATTTTTCTGCTGTGAAGAAATCTGCATGAATTCTGTACTAAAACACCCTTATCTGACCTTTCAGAAAATACAATGCTGGTAACTTTTTCCTAATAACACTTTTTCATATTTTTTGCAGTGACAGTAATTGTTAAAAACATCATTTGGAATGAAAATAAATCTAGAAACTTACAAAGCACCCTTACATTTTCTACAGTGACTAAGCTCAATTCCTCAGGGGATTGATGGAGAAAAAAGACACCTTTCTAATGGCAGTTTCCCCTCCTTATCCGATACTCAATGTGACCAGTAGCAGTCAAAGGTCAGGGGACAAATGAGAGCTACTCAGCTAAGTGAGGCTCTGCAAGAGACAAAGATAAATCAATATGGATGTGGGAAACTGGAATGAATGAATGAAGAATTAAAAAGATGTTTCCATTGGTCTGGCACCTGTAACAGAAGGCAGAAAGCCACATACCCTACGATCTATGTCAAAACTGTTTACAACATTTCAGCTAAGACTGGCTGAGAAAAAGAGTGTCATGGTGAAGCATTTAGGTGTTTACACAGGTTTTACTCAGTTATGTAAATTCCAGATCGTAGTATATATTGAAAGATAAGTCATATACTTGAAATATCATTCTCACTTCAGGTTCTCTGTTGAAGAAGTGGATCTTTATATGCAGACATGCTTTAGCAATCTTTCTGCAAGGAAACTTAACTGAGGACCAAAGTTGGAAATCTCATATAGTCAATCTTTTGATGAAATTTGCAACACTTCATGATTTTAATAAGGTCAAAAATTCCACAAGTCCTTTGAAACTCAAAAAAGTTTGCCTGAGAGACAAAACCTGCAGATTCAACAGTGTTCAAGTTTTGATTCTGCTTTGATTTAATTCAAATACCTTTGCACTTCACTAGCTGATACCAAATTGGAGCAAAGCTTTATACTCCTTTTTAAGAATTCCCTCTTTCTGTGAGGGGATTTGGCTTCAGCAATATGGAGAGGACTCCAAATGATAAATAACCTGAATATTGAACAAATGGCAACATTTCATTCCCGCAGAGCAGGAAAATTTAGCCCCCATGGGTTATGTTACTGGGAACTCCTTAAATCAAAACGTGGAAACTCAATATTGAGGTACATAAACTATAAGCTTTATTGATCATGTCTCTTGTGACTGGGCATTCCTACCATGCTAGAGACATAATTTCGCATGGGGGTGATTTCCTTCAGCTGCAATTTAAGGGTGCTCAGCATCTAAAAAATCACAAAATCCTGTTTCTGCACACATGTATCTCAGAATAGAACGTGAAGGAATTCTCAAGGGTATTCTTTTTCTTCAGCTTTTCTGAAATCCTAGTCAGGCATTGAAGAATCCTGAAGGAAATTAATGGATATGCTTTCCAGTGGAGGAGGTTGCCTATTTGGCATAAACTGCAGTAACAGTGTGAAATGCCTTCTGATAAGAGGCCAATGTCATTTTGTTTTCTGATCTAGTGCAACGCTAGTAATCCATTCTTACATATTTGCATAGCTTTGCTTTATATCAACTTGAGTGACTATTTACCTGTCATGTATGGTGTGATACTGAGTAGATGCAGAAAAGGACAGCCAGTGGAGGGTGAAGGAAGATGCCAAGGTTATAAACCAGTGCTCATATTTACAATCGAGCTTTATTTTCATGAGAAGCTTCTCCAGCGCAGACATAGGTGCAAGTGGAGAACATCAGAGCGCTCTATCAGGCAACACCCTCTCTGGCCCATTCCTGTAAATTCTCCTCAGTGGCATGTTTTATTGCCCCGGAGACACCCCATGATGGCTATTTATTTAATTGCTTGGAAAGCCCAGCCAAAGAAGGGTGTCTCAAGTTTGGCATGTTAGTTTCCTGCTTGCAGATTTACAATTTAGCACCGTTCGGGTTTTCAGAGTCTCCTTGTTAAAAGTGCGAGGGGCCCATTTCGCCAGATGAAGTACAACTGCTTTGTCTACCTCCAAACAGCTGAAATCCCCCAAAAGGCACAGAGCAGAAGTGCAGTCTGCTTGAAAACTGGTGTGTGCCGCCCCTCCAACCACTGATTAATATTCGACATATTCTCCAAGCAGAGCTCTATATCAAGTTCAGTGTTTTCTCTGTCCTGTCCTTTCCTTCCCTCCTCCTGCCTAATTTTGTAGACAGACAGCCATAATACGCAATAGAAGCATAACTCTTTAAACTGAGAATGTCATCACTTAAGAATACAAGAGAGTGGTATGTGTCATGTATGTCTGCAAAATGCAGTTGCTGTCTGTTACAGTCTGTAGCAACTTTTAAATCTGTCATCACAGCATGAATTTCATATTAAGCTCCTTCCCAGTGCTTTAGCCAGGAAGTAGAGGGGGGAACATACTGTATCATTTATGGGCATGCTGGTGCTGGGTCAACCATGACATCACTCTCCACTCTGCTGAGCTGTAATGAGGTGAAAAGGCAGCTTTGGAACAACATAGCACTTTATTTATTAGGAAAATTTAAGTGTGCATGTATTTCAATTTATGATAAAACTGAAAACAAAGGTTATGGACTATAGCTCTCCTACAGCACAAAGTGAGGGGGGAGAGAAGGCATTTTGTAGATGGTGAAAGATTTAATGCATATAAAGCTCAGAAGATTGAAAGTTCTGGGCAGGCTAAAATCCTGTACTGACAGCCCAACCAATTAGAGATGGTACACAGTGAATTTTGCTGCAGTCAAATTGTGCTATATACTTTGATTAGAGCGTGTAACTGAAGCAAGAGTCTAGTTGAGACTAGCTAAAATCTTCAAATTCAAAAGGATGTAGGCATATAAATTGAGAACAGAAAAAAAATCTGGTGAGGGTTGGAGGCTATAAGAGCCCTTGGTTGCAGAAGATTCCCTAGAAACCTGCAATGCTTTTTTAATAACATTGAGAAGCTGGGCAGTTCATAGCATCTCTCCAAGTAATGCTTAAATATAAGATGGACGTTTGTGGTTTACAGTAAGGATATTCTTTTTTTGCTCACAGCTGGAGATGGGACAAAAGAGGTACAAAAAAGTAGAAAAGCACAATGTAGGACAGGTCTGACTTGCAATTAATTGCTCTTGTTCCTTTTTTCTCAACTACTTCTTCTAGTGTTCTGTTTTGTTTTTGGGGTTGTCATAATTATTTTTCATGCTTAAGTGAAACAGTAAGGAACATATTCATTTTACTGCAGGCATGGTAACAGCAGTTGGCTTTTTCTGGAAAGCACTGCAAAAGCACCACTGGGGCTTACTTCCCTATTTTGAATCTTGCCTTGCTTCTAAAAAGGTCATGCCACTGCCAGCTGATCACTATCCTGACAATCCCATCTCTCTTGGCATGCACAGGAAACCCTACACCCACAATGTTCAAAAAACACTTTTAAAACGCTAAGGGCAAGCTGGAGCTTTTCTGTCTGTAAGATCTGAACACAGCAAATACCAGTTCTACGACATGAATTTCTAGGCACTACTGCCATACAAATAATAAATAATAATTTACATAAATACACTGCTACATATAATTAAATAGAGAATTATGTCTAGGTTTAACTAAGAAATTTAAAATTTGATATCGAGATTTTTTTCCCCTACTACTGTTGCTTTAACAGCTCTGGTCCCAAGAAACAGATAGGCTGAAATTGGTCTGTAGCCAGAATATGCAGGGTTCTAACCTTCCTAAATCTCACAAACCTCTAACACCTAGCAAATGTCTGAACAGTATTTGGCAGAAAATACTCCACGAAAAACCCATCTGGAAGAGTCAGTGTCAGCCCCTGAAAAGGGGGTATTCATAGAATCATAGAATGGTTAGAGTTGGAAGGGACCTTAAAGATCATCGAGTTCTAACCCCTCTGCCATGGGCAGGGACACCTTCACTAGACCAGATTGCTCAAAGCCCCATCCAGCCTGGCCTTACACACTTCCAGAGATGGGGCATCCACAACTTCCCTGGGCAACCTGTTCCAGTGCTTCACTACCCTCACAGTAAAGAATTTCCTCCTAATATCTAGTCTAAATCTCCCCTCTTCCAATTTAAAACCATTACCCCTTGTCCTGTCACTACATCTCCTGACAAAGAGTCCCTCTCCGGCTCTCCTGTAGGCTCCCTTCAGATATTGGAAGGCTGCTATGAGGTCTCCCCGGAGCCTTCTCTTCTCCAGGCTGAACAACCCCAGCTCTCTCAGCCTGTCTTCATAGGAGAGGTGCTCCATCCCTCTGATCATCCTCGTGGCCCTCCGCTGGACCCGTTCCAACAGGTCCACGTCCTTTCTGTGTTGAGGACTCCAAAGCTGGACACAGTATTCCAGGTGGGGTCTCACAAGCGCAGAGTAGAGGGGTAGAATCACCTCCCGCAACCTGCTGGCCACGCTTCTCTTGATGCAGCCCAGGATCCGGTTGGCTTTCTGGGCTGCCAGTGCGCACTGCCAGGTCACGTTGACCTTCTCATCCACGAGCACTCCCAAGTCCTTCTCCTCAGGGCTGCTCTCCAGCCATTCTCCGCCCAACCTGTATTTGTGCCTGGGATTGCCATGTCCCAGGTGCAGGACCCTGCACTTGGCCTGGTTGATCTTCATGCGATTTGCACGAGCCCATCTCTCAAGCCTGTCCAGGTCCCTCTGGATGGCATCCCTTCCCTCAAGCATGTCGACCGTGCCACCGAGCTTGGTGTCGTCGGCAAACTTGCTGAGGGTGCATTCTATCCCACTGTCCACGTCTCCGACAAAGATGTTGAACAGCACTGGTCCCAGTGCCGACCCCTGAGGAACCCCACTTGTCACTGGTCGCCAATTGGACATTGAACCATTGACCACAACCCTTTGAGTGCGGCATTCAGCCAGTTCCTTATCCACCAAGCGGTCCATCCATCGAACCCATGACTTTCCAATTTCGAGACCAGGATGTCATGCGGGACAGTGTCAAACACTTTGCATAAGTCCAGGTAGATGACGTCTGTTGCTCTGCCCTTGTCCACCAAGCCTGTGGCAGTATTGTAAAAGGCCACCAAATTTGTCAGGCAAAATTCTTTTTTTCAAATTAGTGGTAAGCCATCTCAGCATGGTGCTAACATACAATATACTGCTGCAGTTGTAATTTTTCAGATGAAACATACAACTTCATTCCTCAGTGTTCATAGAGGTTTAAGCAGCCATTATATGTTTCTCAAAGCAACTGTATTATTGCTGGCCAAACTCTCACATGGGGGAATTAATTCTGCCTAGTATATTTATTCGAAAAAGGCAAAATTGTTTCTTTTTTTTATTATTATTTCTTTATTTCATACATGTATCAGGCAAATGTCTTAGACATTTTTAAGATTGTGTTTCAAAAGCTAGTATCAACCTTCCAGAAAAAAAAAAAAGGGACAAAGTAGGCAGAATAGATAATTTTGTATATGTTCCTATTTCAGCCAAAAATATCCACTAGACAGCACTAAATATTTCATAAATTGCAAGGGCTATATTTCCAATTATGCTCTGCTATTTATATGTAAAAGAAAGAACTGAGTGAATGGGGCAACTCATGCAGTAGACAACACCTCAATCCAAGTACAAGCAAAACCTAGACATCTTTCACTCTTTATTTGTTCTTTTTTTTTATTTTTTGGGGTAAGGTTACCCTCCTATATTAACATTTTCTGTTTTCTCCCCATTCTAATCAGGCTCAATCTACCTATGGATTTCCTTGCTTAGGAAGAAAGGTCTAAAGAAATGCAACGAATATAAAGTCTCTTAGTCCACTACTCATTCTTAAAATATCTTTGTCTGCCTTCAGTGCACATTTGAAAAACAGTTCTGGAACACTATCCGAGGAACATATTAGTTGAAATATTTTTATTTAAATTTTACTTGTAAAACATTCTCTCTACTTCCCCTCACATGTGTTACTTGTTTCAAGTACATCATGAACCAACAGTAAACATCATTTTCCATCTCCAGCTGTGATGGAAAGCACCTGGAAGACAAAAGATGGCGGAAAGTATCAAAACCAAGATTGTACAGCATGAACCAAATTCATTCTTCGTATGTTTCCTCAAATGCTGACCTAAATTGAATTACACCGTGAGTGAGTCTGGCTCTCTATCTGCGTTTCTTATTAAATTGCTCACTGTTAGCATCTGCCTTTTCATTATACCTTGTGGCCTTTTCTTTCCCGTTAATAACCTCACCATATGCCCCCAGTTCAGTACTTCCTCCACTGAATTTATTTTGTTGTCTACAGATTCTTTAAACTGTTTCCTTTTTCAGTATGTGAAACTTCTTAGTAGAAGACAAGAAGCATAGTCTCTGAATTATGCACTACTTGCATAATGCTTTTCTCAACAGGTAGCCCTCTGTACCTTTCTATATTTAGTAGTCTTGTTTCTGTCCCCCCCAGTCACACAGAATAGCATGGTACCCCCTATGAATCTACAGTCTTCAGAAAGGAATAGAGAAAAAGGCAGAAAACATCATTGTGCCACTGTATGAATCCAGAATGAATTACTCTTGAGTACTCAATACAGCTTTGGTTTCTCTAGCTCAAAAAGTTGTAGCAGAATTTGAAAATAGAAAGAAAAGGCCAGCAAAGACAACTGAGACTTGCAGTGACTTCTACGTAGAAATGATTAAATAGAGCAGGACTCTTTAGCTTAAAGCCCTGCCTCTGAGCAGACATGATCCTAACTATAAAAATCAGAAGTTGCATGAAGAAGCTGAAAGGTGTTCTCTAATACAAAAATTAGACAGTATCAAATGAAAATATGTCAACCGATGCACAGTTATACTAACAAAATTAGACATAGGATGCTGGGAATGTTGAAGATTCAATGTGAATTTTAAAAGCTGTTAGATATTTTCATGAAAGAAAAATCCATCCATGACTATTAAACACAAAGATATCACCTTCATGGAATCCTACAGCCATACATCAATGAAGATTAGAAGAACAGAGAGGGGATTATCACTATATGTTTCACCTAATCTCATGCCCTTCCATAGACAGCTATTAGTGGCCACTGTTGGAGGAAGAAATCCAGGCTAGCTAGGCTGATAGATGAACTCCAGTAACACTAGCAGCAAAATTTTAAAATCTCGTTGTCTGGCACAGCTTACTGCCTGTGCAACGAGAGCTAGTAAGAAAGAATCTACTCCTGCCCCAGCTGCTCCTCTTTGCTCTTTCAGTTAAGACACTAAACTGAGCTCTGGAACATAATATAGATCTCAGTCAACTTTCTTCTGTGACAGCAGTGACATTCAATTCGCGAGGAAGCAGTAGAGAGCTCCTCAGCAGTCCCTTACTCTGCTGTAGTAAGATTCACAAATGCTCTTCTGACAATGTCTGTATCATCTGCATGTTACACTGCACATTGGTTCAGCTCTAAAGTATGACGTTTGTCTCACTTTCAGCCTGCTTACTAGCTGACACCACAGACCTTCTCTAAATACTTCATGTACATTTTTCTGTGTTCACAAATCAGAGGGTTCTTTTCCATTTAAATTCTCTAATATTTCTCACAGTGCCTTATAATCTGTACGGCAAAAGCTGAACAGAAAAACAGACAGTGAAACACAATGCAGGAAGACGCCAAATCAGTCAGAAACCCCCACCCTATCCACAGACAATCAGCGCCAGCTGTAGTCCAATTAAACTTAATCTAGTCACATGCTCATGTGTTCCTCAGAAATTAGAGGAAATCAATTCAAATGCTAATGAGAAAACCCATAATTTATTATCTGCTGAGGAATGCATGTTACATTAATTTTAACTGTAAACAATTATTTTTATTGCAAGATTAATTACACAATCTTACACAACTTCCTTTTTTCATATTTTTTGAAAGAATTAGTTTTCTGCTACTGTTTTGTTGATCTGTCACAGTATTTTAAGCCTGGAAATGTATAATTAATTTAGGAATACTACAAATGTGGTTTTCTATTCTTCTGTCAAAAGAAAGTGGGACAAATGCCTGGGGCAAAATACAGAAAGATCCGGCTGAAGCTCTTGGCCTAAACAAAAGTACAAGAGCTGGAATTGGGACTCCTTCTTGGGATTCTGAAGCTAAACACGTAAGGTGAGAAAAGAGAGAAAGTCCAGGCAAAAGCAAAAGTAAATTTTCATAGGTATTGGCCAAAAAAGAATGGGAAATAGAATTTTGAATTAACCCAAAATGTCATTCAGCTAGTCCAGTAGTTTGCTCTATTTTCAGTTGATCCCTTTATAATGATGCTTGCTTTCCTTCAACTTCATTATAGAGTCAGGAAGTCACAAAATATTTTATCAATAAAACACAAGGAAGCAGTAGAAAAGGAGAAGCCTTTCAGAGCAGCCTATCTTGTTTGCTGACCAGAAGTCTTACTGTTTTTCGAGAAAGTATGTGTACAGAATGAAATATCTGCATCATAGCTGAAGTTTATTGCAGTCATAGAGGCAGAGAACAACAAAAATAATCCAAACAGTATTTTTTGCAGTTTCTAGACTTTTTTTGTTTGTTTGAAAAGCCTGTTCTAACCTTAGAAAATATCAGTGATAAAATGCCTTATCCTAAGCAGCCCATTATTCTTTTTATGCATTTGATTTTTAGCCCCAAAAGAATTCAGACATTCTTACTAAAACAAAAATCAAAACCAGAATGCATTTAATTTAGTGGCTGAACAAACAAGAAATTCAATGTAGTAGTTTCATTTCACATTAATTGCTAGTTTCCTCAATACAACTAAATCTGGGCCTCAGGTTTTTTGGGATGACTGGGGATCAGGTTTTGGGGCTACAACTAAGCAGAAGATTTTTCTTGACAGGTATTTTAGTGCTACCATTGCTCACATTTACTTTATAGGAAACATGACTAATGTAGCTTATTTCCTCCTCACAAATCCTTTGCAAAACTGATTTGCACCTTCACTAATTTATTAACTACTTATAGAGTATTCAAAGAAGACTCTAAACATACCTGACTTTGTGTATGATTTAAAAAATTTTTTGCACTGCTTTTCATTTTTGTCATGTCTAGTAAATGCAATCACATGTTTCTGTTTATAATAAATGGTTAGCCCACTTTTTAGCTGACAAAAAGCAAAGTCTAACATTGCAGGTAAGAAAACTCAAAGAATATCAGATAACACTGGCACAAATAGCCCTGCTCACATGCATAGAGTGAGGAAGACAAGATTATATTCAACCTACAAACTGTAGTGCAAAAAGAATACATTACAGTTAATATTTACAAAAAGCATCTGAAGATGAGTTTCAGAAAGTTGGGCAGAATGAACCTTTTGTCCCCAAACTGTGTTTTTAGTATTAAATCAGACCGGTACATTATAGAGAAAGAGGGGACCAGTTTATAACAGCTGGCCAATTTGATACCTGAGGGTAACAGCTTAGCAAAAATTACCTGAATTTCTTAGTGTTTCTTTCTCTGGCTTTACCTTACCAATAATCACGGTAAGTGTGCTGTGCACAACTCTCACTCTTTTCCTCCATCTTTGTGTTAAAAAAAAGCATCCATTTTAAAAATCTGTCACAGAGGATTACCGTTAGTCATCGTGAAGTCTTGTTCATAATGCAAAGGTAAAAGGAGACAAAGGGGAAGGCAACTTCAAACGTCATCTGTGTCAGAATGTTGCTGAACCCTATACTTCAGCAGACTGAATGTTCAGCAGTCACCAGAATTATGCTTTGCCTGCTCTAAAACACCTTTGTTTTTCTGAGCTAAGCTGAATGTGACTATGTCATTTGTGGCATTTGTTAAAGGAACTCAATGCATTGTAGTTCCAGGTTCATCACTAGTACTGGTTAAACTGTAACCCTCTCTACAAAGTAATAAAGTAAATGGAGCATACTAACATATATCACACGTACGTTAGGAACAGCTCTGATTAAGCAGCACAATCTTCTTCATTCAGGTTTCATGCTTCAAACTCATGCATTTTGAACTCCTTCCCAACAAAACTAGAGAATGTGATGAAGCTACTCTGGACCCCTTTGTACTTCATGTGCTGATGACATACAATGACCAAAGGAATTTTTCCTTAGCACGCTGTAGCGTGTGTACCAACCCCCCTTCCTCCCAGTTTGCTTGAGCACAATCTGCAGTTCATTCTGACTAGCAGAAGCTTTGACATCTTTAGATTTGACATCTTTACTGACACTTCTTACCAAGTAAAAACAGTCCTGATAGTTTCCAGGAGAAGGATGGGGGATTTTTCAGAGAGGTATATAGTAGGACAATAACAATCACTAGAGTTGTAAGACTGTCTTTAAAGAGAACCTAAGGAGAAAATGGAACCACAACTCTAATCCTGTTAAGCAAAGAGCACTAAATAAAAGTAATTAAATTGTATACTTCAAAATTTTATGGTTCAAAGTCAGAAAGAATTATTAGATGCTTCCAGCCAGCCATCTGTTAATAAGAAACCATTAAGTCTCATTCAGATGGCCCACATCGACTCTCAAAATTTCTAGTGAAACCAAAATATTTGGCCCCATTGGGGTATTAAATTACTTGCTGAGGCAGAAGGCAGAGGAGCACAAACAAGAGTCCAATAGGCAAAACTTCAACACAGGCAGGAAACTGATGAGGTGAGATGCCCAAGTGATCTCAGCAAATGAACTCTATCCTCTGCTATTGAGGGCCTTCTCCATCTGGGTTGCAGGTGTATCCCCTCCGAGACAGCAGCCAGTCTAACACAAGTACATGAGCAAGACAAGTCAGTTGCATCTAAGAGGTTTCTCTGTACATCTCAGAACACTGGCTCACATTATCTGTGTCCCATGTCTAGTTATGGTCAGCCTCTTCTCCTTTAGAGGAAGCTGCAAACAAAGAAAATCCTTGGACCTATGTACTTTTTTGGATGTCTGGGGAAATTCCCTCTGGACTGGTTGAAGCTCTGAAACTTGAGAACTCTTTATAACTATTGTCTTAATGCAAAGCTGGCTGTGTCACCAGACAATGCAAAAGCAATTCAGAGAGAGCAAGGCAAGCATCTCAGTTCTTGCTGCAAGCCGCAAAAGAAAGAACTAAGATTTTCAAACTCCAAGGACAGAAAAGATAACTGGAAACCTCCAGCAATCCGCTTTCACTGCCATCCCCACATTCCAGTCCCTATAAATACACAGGTATTAGGACTTCTCATTGAAGCTGGATTACCTCCTTTTCCATTTAAAAAAAAGAAAAAAAAAAAGATCTAATCTCCCTTCCTTAAAAATCTAAGTAATGGAATGATGAGTCCTCCACCTCACCTGGCAAGCAGTTCCTGCATCTAATTACTCTCACAGCTTCCAGACATTCGATCTTGTTATGCTTTGTCAGCAGGACAGAAAAGCCCAATTATCAGATTTTTTTCCATGGAAGGATATCCGTGCATTTCTTGACCTTATCTTTAAGAAGCTGTGTAAGTAGAACTCCTTGCTTCTTTCTTGGAAGAACAAGGCTTGTTTTCTAACACCTGCATAATTTTCATGGCTTGCATTTGAACTCTCTTACTTCCACATCTTCCTCTTGAAGGGTAGTCTCCAGAAAACAATGCAATCTTATCAGTGATCTTGTCAATATATTTTGTACTTATTCACTCCTACAGATACTTTTCTTCTCATACAGCCAAGGAACCCTTTGCCTCTTTTAGCTACAGAATCGACAGATCATAATGAACTGAATATTCATAAGGTACTACATTCTTCTAAGACAGAATTACTGCTTTCGTTCTTAGCTTCTAGGTATAGCATATCTTGCTATATTACAGCAAGTATCTATAGTATAGTATCTATAGTGATACTAACATGCAATTAGAAATAACATGGTAATTGGTCTGTGACCATGTCACTAGGTCACTGAGATCCATTTAACAGTTCGGCTTTTTCTTTATCGTTACTGACTCACTAATGTTTCTCTCATTTACAGACTTTAGCAACTAATGCTTTTCAGCATTGTCTAGTTCTCTTGACAAAAATATTAGTAACAAAACAAGCCTAGGTCCCTGGAGAGCTCCACTGGAAATAAATCTACCAAACTAATCTCTCCCTATACACAGATACATTTTGATATCTGTCATTAGCCTATTTTTAATCCTTTTAATAAGTGTTCTGTTAACATAATAAACCATTTTGATTAAAAAAAAAATTGTAAGATGAAAGGTATGTGCAGACAACTGCAAATAATAGAGTCAGCTCAGCACTTATAAACTGGACATATATATGCTACTTGCCTGTTCCGCTTTAGAAGTAAACCAGGTTAGCTAAAGCAAAAGTAGCGTAGCCAGGATATTCACAGCACAATTGCAATGGGCCATTCTTGTGCAGAGTCACTTAACACAACGCACACGTGACGTGTATCCCAACTCAGATTGCTGCTGCACTTCACCAAGTGTGTACAGCTGCACTGAAAATATTCCACGTAAGTACAAAATTCTGCATGGCTTAGGTGGCACCAATGATGGAAACATCATGTAGAGCTACATGGGAGGTTGTACAAGCTACCGAGCAACCTCCCCACTAATGAACTACAGCCTCCAACTTTTCAGAATCTCCTTCCTCAGTTCATCGGACTGGCATAACTTCCTGTGTACAATGCTGTGCTTTCTAAATATTTCACAGACCAGTTTTCACAGTAAACTGATATATACCTAATAAAAACTTGTTCTTTTTGGAAGCTGTATTAGTTGCACAGGATGTGTCTGGTAGACATAGTCTTGTTCCTGGTTTACATATGTCTCAATTGCATAACTCCTGTCAGAAGCTCAACTGTAAAATTTTTATACACTTATTGGATACAAAAGTTGCCTGTAAACCTAAAAGCTAGTAGCTGATTACACCCAGACACTTAATTTCTCTCTTTCCCTTAAAAGACTTCCTAGTTTGGAATCTCACCTTTTAGGTAGATGTGTGTACAGAAAGCCTGAACCTTTAAGGGTCATTTACTGCTTATCAGAAACCATGATGAATATTTGAGTAGCTGTACAGCCTTAGATGTGACAGTTACCTGTGTACTGCTGTAGCTTGATCACAGATAATGTTGTAAGCATTCCCAATGCAATGTTGTCCTATGAGCGGGCTGATATCAGACAATCTGTGAGTATAAACATTTGTGCAGATGAATTCCTGCTGCATATCAGCTGATGAACATACAGATGAGTTTCCTCTGTGTAGAACAAACTCTTTCTAACTAATCAACCTTTGCATCTTGACACTCCAGTGGTATAGTATATACAACCTTTCAGCTCTGCCATCAGAATGCAATAAATCTTCCTGCTAGTGTCATAATATTCTTCTCAATATTTATAGTTACAAAAATTTAACTCTTGACTGCATGTTAAAAAGTTGATTGTTAAAATAAAAATCAATCTGAGTGTTTTGATGATTTAACAAGCTGCAAAAGCATATAAATGTATCACAAAAACTTTGATTGATTTATAACTTTGTAATCCATCCCTCCTCATCTATTATCCTGTAAGTACTATATTAGGAATCATTAGTAGCAAGGCGAGATAGAACACTGACATCTTCCTGACACGATATGACCATAACTGGAATCTTCTAATACATAAATGCTTTTACCTGGCTATTAATAGTGCCCTTCACTAAAGATGGACTGGTATTGCTAGCTGTATTGAACGACTGAAGTTTGCTATCAATCCTGGAAGTGTCTGCTCCGGATGGTTGTACCTACCGGAACAATCGTGGAATGCCAACCAGACTACTGTATTACTGTTCTTACCAGTACTTTCATTTATCTCTCCAGAAAGACAATCATTTAAAATTAAATCCATAGTAGTAAGGGAGAGGTGGATATTTTCAAGTCCTTAGAATCAGAATCTGACTCTGATCACCATGAAAAACCATTTTCATTTTTCCACAAGCTTACAATTCTCCAATGTGCACAAGACTTCAAGATTATGGACACAGGCTAGGACCAGCAGCGATGTCAAATAAAGATCAAGAGCTTACTACATAACAATTTTTTGTACCATCACTTGATAGCACTTTTTCTAAGGTTTTAAATTGTCTCTAAAGAATTTCATACAGGATAAAAGAACATAAAGTCTCCACCAAAAATGAATACTAAGGAAGATTGCCATTAACTTCATTTTAAACAAATTATAATCAAAGAACTCTTTGTCACTTGTGCACTAAAAAAGTGTAGATTTTTTTCTATAGATTCTATAGATTATATACAACATGGATGTCAGTGGTTTAAGTGATATAGTGAACATCTTGGGCCACTATACATTTTATTTCTTCCTCCCCTCAGCAATTTTTTGATAGGTGACACTTTTGTTTGAGCTTTTAAAATTCTTTACAGAAACAGGTGTTGTGCAAGCCAGCCTAGACAACAAACTCTCCCAGGGTGATTCGTGGCCCTGCCAGGTGGAATCCCACCTAGTTTCCCCATATCTCTTACTGCTGTACATTTTCACCCTATAAATGGATGCATTTTATTGCTAAAGTGCCTGCTCTGGGCCAGTATCTTATCTTCTTTATTCTACTGTAAATCTAGCAAAATTCCTTTAATGTTAGCAGGGTCTTTTTGCATTTATGCTTATGTAAATCAAATCAAACTTTGTCATTTCTGTCTGCACTTTTAACACTAAATATTCCCATTAACTTCAGTCTTGTTCTTAACTGTGTAAGAAATCCATAACAACGGCAGTAGCCTGTAACGTGTTTAAGGCATTTAGAAACACAAGGCATTACATAATGTGGTCTATTTCATAATATTGCCTTTATTGTTTTTATATAAGTAATTCCTAAAGAAACTCCTGCTGTACACTGTTGAGACCCCAGTTGTGGATAATCCTATGTCAAATGACAAGTTCCAAAATTTCTCCAACAGGGTTTTGTCTACAGGAACAGGATTGTGAACTGGATCTTCATGCAGGTGTCTAGGCCAACTTTTTGGTGACAATGAGCCATTCCAGGTTCAAATCTTTTGTTAAACTGTTGTCTTACATATCAGCAAAGTGATAGAGTGGGTTTGGTGGGCATCTGGCATCCAGCCAGGATCAACCCAACACAATAATATTTAAGTGTTTATGTTAATGCCAATAATGAGACAGTCTTTTTGCATCAGAGTGATTCCCCTTAAACCCTGCATGCAGTCACCTTCTGTGTGTACACCACATCCTTCACTCAGAAGTAAAAATCATGTCTGGGAACTCTAAAATAACTGACTTTTCCCCTTGGTTTCAGTGGGGCAAGGAATTCTTATGAGGAAATAAATACTATAAATGGCTTATGGAAACAAACAGCCCATTGTACGGGTTTTCTACTAATTTTCTGAAGATCAAAATAGCTTCAGGTTAGATTATAATTTTTAAGATCCTCCTTTGTGTCCCTAATAATACGGGGGAAATTGGAAATATCTGCAGAAAACCAGTATGCAGCTCGTCAGTGCCACTCTACCAGGCAGTAAGAGGGGGAGTATAGAAAGCTGTAATCTTCCATAGATCCCAGGAGTTAACTAAAATTGTCCAAAAATAAATCAAATGGGAATTTGATGACCAGGAAGAACAAATAAATACATGAGACCTCCTTGGATATTTGCAAGAAGCTCATACACCTTCCAGTGTGAATACATTACAGAACAGGATTGGTCAGGAAAACAGCAAATATATATAAAACTACATAAGTACTTTGCCCTGCAAAGGAAGAGGCTTTAAATCTCCTCAGTGAGTCAACATGCCTCAAAGGTTGCCATCTTTAAATCCAGCATCTCCATATACCAAGCAATAAGACAGGACGAAACTGCCTCAAGATGTGCCAGGTGAGGTTTAGATTGGATATTAGGAAAAATATTTGTTCACCGACAGGGTTGTCAAGCATTGGAACAGGCTGCCCAAGGAAGTAGTTGAGTCACCACCCCTGGAGGTATTTAAAAGCCGTGTAGATGACATGATTAGGGACATGGTTTAGTGGTGGACTTGGCAGTGCTAGGTTAATGGTTGGACTTGATGATCTTAAAGGTCTTTTCCAACCTAAATGGTTCTATGATTCTACACTTCCTGCTCTCAGGTACTCATTATTCAGGCGCAGTCAAGGAATATTTCTGGATTTGGCCCAACCTTACAATTATTTTTTTTTATTTCAGAGACATAGAAATCAGTTAGGCAAAATAGCATAAGGCACACAGTAATGTTGAGCACTGTTTTTCAATGAAGTGTCATGTTCATACTTGCATGTTAGCACATATTGTCCACTGGGTGAATCTGTAGTATAATATAAAGGATCTGTAAGACAAGTCTGGATCTGCAATGTTTTCACCAACGAGCACTTCCCAAATTTCACCTTAAATCTTCAGCAGTCAAACCAGCAGATAAAAACTGCACACTTGAATATTTATGAAAGAACTTACTAACCTGCTTCTAGAGATGTGTTTTCCTTCCATTGTGCTTTCTTTCTCCCAGAGAGCATAATGAAATAGACACTTTAAAGAGTACTTTTAAAACATTGATTGATTTAAACATTAAGCTGCCACAAGCCTAAAATAAAATTTTATTAAATTACCACTACATTGAAGACCATGGCCCAAACCTGAAGACAACTAAGTATATTAGTAGCATTACTGCATGATTAGTCTTAGCAAATTTATGAGACCGTCTTAAGCATCTGCAGGACCATTTCACCATTCACAAGTGCACATTAATTAGTTAATAGCTCATATTATACATTAATATCGAGGCAAAGATTCCTTAAAAATTATTCCAACACTTGTCTTACTCATGTAAGTAGTTCCATTAACATCTATAAAGCTACTCCTATGAGCAAAATACAGTTTGTGGGTGTTTCCAGGATCGAAGGTTTGGGCATCCATGCAAACTTTTGAACAACATCAGCCATAGAAAGAATCAGTGACCTGCTGGTATGTTCACTGTTCTTTACTCCTGCAAGTGCTTGCAAAATCAGGGGCCTTTATTCATAATTGTAGAACACATTTCCATTTCATTCTTAGTCCAGGTGTTGTTTGAATTTTTATACTAATTTTGTAAATATTATCACGTTTTAATTTATATACTGAGTGAACTGTATTAATATTTTAGTACTTTGTTTCCACTCCACAATAAATTCTTTTTGGTAAAAATCCCATTTGCATTATCTTGCATTATAAAGCTGGAGATATATACATACAGATAGATATATAGTTTGTTCCTGACAGATATTTCTGGTTTTCTTTTTCGGATGGCTGTTAAGTGGTTATCTAACACATCAAGAATCATTTTGGAGGAAAAGAGTTCACTTTTTCCAAATGGGCTATTTTGTTTGCAGCAGATTCTGTCATCCTCAAACAAGCAGTACATAAATGCTCTTATTTAGCTGATGGAGACACTGTATAGATCTGAGAATCTTTAATTGGCCCAAGGGTAGCACGTTTCACTCCTTTGTTTATGAAGCTGACAAGGAAAAAAAACTGTAAAATTTAAATTTACTAAAAATATTTTACACATAGTTAAAATAAATAAAAGCAGTACTCTCTTACTGAAGTCATTTATAGACCTGATCTTGTAATCATGCAAGTGCCAGAAATTCTTTCCTTCTGACTTCAGATCTTTCCAGAAACTGCCTCTATGTGAGAACACTTTCTGGATCTTCCACTAATTATGAACCTGATCTGCAAATACCAACTCACCAAAGACTTGTTATAACAACTTATCACCACTTATGAGTCATCCTACAATAATTTACAAGGTTGGATTGCAATTTTATGGACATAATTACTGTAATGAGTACAGTAATGCACTCTTCAGTGTTATTTCCCATCACACTGCAAAACTTTTCATTCTTTAATACTACACTACAACAGACAGGACTAGTAAGAATGGTAACAGGCAATTACAGGTACTTAGGAATACAAACCGAAATATTTTGTGTATTTACGTATAAAATTCTCTCCTCTTCTGGCCACAAAAATAGCCCCTTCTGTGTGAATGTTAGGCCAGAAGCCGACCAGTAGTGAAGCACCACATTCTAAATGTGATACTTTCAGGGTTTGTGTGTGCATATGACTATCTGCAGGCCCAGGTACCACATCGCCAAAGGTCACAAAGGAAGTCTGTAACAGAATTCCCTCAGTTTACTATAAGTACAAGCATACCAAAGATGTTTTCTGTGTTCAACTGAATTTCAAATCATGTTCAGAATTTCTTTTTGTTCCAAAGGCTCCGAGGTAGTTTATTCAGGGCCATCTCAAGCATGACCGCATGCTGTATTTTATCATGTACTCATTTCCTCAACCGTCTAGACCCCGAGAATATCAGAAAAACACTTCAAGCTCTAAGTGGGAGAATGTTAACTATTACAGTCCTCTAAAACAGTAGAACTCTCAACAACAAATGATTGTTTGCCTACAGAACATGGATCTTCCTAAGCTCATCTAAATGCATGGTGTGATCTCCTGCAAAGAATAAGGACTGCTGCCATTCCATTGCCAGTGCAAGGCACGTTTCTTTCTTTGTCATTGCTGTCTCTAAAATACCATACCAACTTGTGAATTTTAAAATAAAAATTTAAATCTCTAGCAAACCACGACATTCCATTGCACATGCTTCTTCCCTGGGGAGAGGATGAGGTGAGGGAATGACCAATGTGCGACAGGTATTAGTTACATTCCTTCATGACCTGCCGAGCCCAGAACTAGGATGACAAACATCATTTAAGAGCCTAAATGGAATCTTGGAACTAAACCTATGTCTCTTGAGAAACCCAGAGTGCTTTAATAACAAGACAACGTCTTAATATGAAAATGTATAGAAGCAGAAAACACCTGTGTGATGTCTGTTGTATGTAACTGCAATTCACCAAGCAAAATAACTTTTAGATATTTTTATGCATAGAAAATGGCAGTCTGCATTTCCTACTAAAATTACCAGAATGTAAATGGATATTTCCTGGCTTTATGTTCATAACCATCTCTCCAGAACCATTTGTTCTGATAACAAGAAGTTGTTTAGACCTACATGCAGGAAGATTTATGCCTAACAAGAGTAAAGGCATAGATCTAACTTAGTCTGAAGCAATCTATTTTTCCTTGATCTGCACATGCTTTATGCACAGTCATGTTTAAGGAATGCACCCAGTGAATCTTTCCTGGAATATAATACCCAGAAGAGAACAGGCCACTCCACAAATAAGAAAGTGTACTTTATTCAGAATCACCTTCAAACTGACAGAACCTAGAAAGCAGTCAAAATATCAGTTCTTCCTTAAACTAACAACTACTCATATTCTCTCTGTTTTGTTATGAAAGACCCATCTCTTAAATCCAACAATTTCTGTCCCTGGTATTATGCTACATCCAAATAAAACTAAATATCATATTTAAAATTAAATCTATTGAAGTATTACAGTGTGATATTTGTTGTCAGCAGTGCTAACGGCCTCCAAAAAACACTTTCCCACTTTCATTTCCATGTTCTTATGCTTTTTTCCAATGTTCTCCATTTAATCACCATATCTTTGACCATAGTTTCCCCCCTATGAAGAGACGCCACACTTTGTGGTATGCGTACCCCACAATACATATGCCTATAACAACCTTAACTGCATAGGTGATATATGTTAATATGCCTTACAGGAATTATTCTTCTCTTAAAATACAAATATATAACAAAGATATATCACCTAAAAAAGTCATTTGTATGGCATCTCAGCAGAGGGTGTAATTCTTTGACCAACTCTAAACAAACTGAATTCACGGATCTGGGTGAAGTTTCAGTCTATTGCCATTAAAATTAATCTTACAATTGAAATTATAAGTGATACTGCTTCAGGCCATTCTTGTCATATTAAGTAGTTAAGAGTAAGGTTGATGGTAGTAGGGACAACAGGAATCATAGCATCAGAAACTCATTTGTTACAGTAGCAATAATAAATAAAGTAAAATTGAGAATAGCCCTGGACCAGAATCAAACCTCTAGTTCAAAATGTCATTGAGCTTCAAACACCAGTGAAGTCTACATTTAAATTCTGTGGATAACTCTCCTCTTTGACCAAGCCAAAATCCCAAGGATAAACACCAGTGGATTTTAACTAAATGGGACTCCAGATACAGTGGAGAACAAGAAATGTGTGGCTTGCTACCATGCAACATATTTAAATACAAAATAAAACAAGCAATAGACCAATAAATGCCAACAATAATGCTAAGAATAACACTTAGGACATGCTTATGGTAAGGTACCCTTCCAGTTTACAAATAGAAAAGAGTACTTTAATTGTATGCTTCATTTTTTCGGGGGGGGGGGAGGGGAAGGCAAACAAAGCCGAAAATAACTTTATTAAGTGGAATTTCTAGGCTAAGAAAAAATTACAAGCATTTGGGAAAAATAAACCCAAGAACCAGCAAAAGGCAGCCTTAGTGTATGTTTAGGGGAAGGGAGGAAAGAAGGAGTTCTACCATTTTGTCATTTTCTGGTTTGAGTTATTTAACAAATGCTGGGATTACTGCGAAGAAATCAGCTGGATGCAATTATATAATGACACCATGCCAGCCTCAATAATGCTGGAGCTCTAAAATAAGCTCAGAGCTCCCTCTCAACCTAAACAGTGTTATTACATGCTGCTAAAAGATTATTTTCGAGCAAACTTCATTACTTAATATTGATGTTACCTGACCATTGAAAGGTCCAAAAGGTATTTCTATCTATTCACGTTATAATCATTATACTATGGCTTTTAAACAACCAAATGGAAGAAGTCTATACATCAAATTTTTGTCAAGTTGCTACTTCACTATGGTCAGACCTTCATTTCAATCTCTTTGGAGCAGTATCTGGATTTTTATATGAACAGAAAAGAGTTTTATCTGTGGCCTAGTCAGAATACATTAATGAGATTTATGTCACTTATGAGACATAATTCAGATTATAAAAGTTGACATAAAGCTGCCACTATTACCTCAGCATCTATGTGTGCTCTTATAGTGTACAAGAAGAGGTAATAGAACACGTGTTCCAGACAAACAGTTAAAATAACTTACTGACATTCAGAAAATTCCCTTTGCCCCATTTTTCTTACGCAACTAATAAAATGTGCAAATATATACATATATTTGTATAACGTCTGCTATCTAAGATGATTCACTTAAGCAAAGATTCTAGTAGATTTTAGCAGAAGTACTCATGCATAGGAGATCAGACTATGTTTGCGTATGGCAACCCATGAAAAAGAGAATGAAAGAGAAAGACAGCTTAGGACATTATGAATGTAGTAAATAGTGCTATAATTGTTCTTTAATGGAGATTTTACAAATATTGTATTGCTTTTAAAGTAATAAAAGTAAAATATATCACATATGGAAAATTGTTTTTGACTTTAATGGAAGCAGAAATGAGCCTCATACATGACATAGAGACAACGTTTCTAAAGGTTTTTCATTCGCAAAAGTGGTCTTTTTGCTTGCAAGAAAGCTGTGTGTTACCGTCACCTCTGCTAATGAAAGAAAGACTACGATTTTCTCAACTTTGACAGAGAAAAAAGCATATTAATGGATAAGCTCATAACTGCTTTGTTTCAGACTGGGTTTCATACTACACAGAATGTGCATTCAATGAAGAACAGATTACAGAACATTTCCAAAATTCACAAGGAATAATCAACTAGCAGCTATAAAACAAAGAAAAGGAAGTACTTTTTCTACAGAGTCCGTAATTAAACTGCAGAACTCACAAATATATATGAATCCAATATTAATTAGATAAATTAATGGCAGATAATTGCAGTGATGGCTAATTAACAGTGCTGTACAACAGTACTAAATGGGTTCAGGTTTATTAGTTTGGACTTCACACCAGCACACTAAGGAGAAGGTGGACAGCAAAAAGAAGGACTCAGCAGAAGGCCAGAAGATAGGTAAGGGAGATGCCAGGGTACAGAAAGATAATTCAAGTGGGTTGGCAATAAGGAATCAGCAGAAGCCTTGTGGCAGAACACGTTAAAACAATGATTCACATTCATGACAATGCAAAAAGTTTTAAAAGCTGACCCTTCACTAAATTTTTTAGGTAAAGATACAGGTTGAAGCATGAGAAGACAGAAAGTAAGGCTCTTTGAGAGCAGATATTGAATGTCAAGCTCAGTGAAAGTTAGATTGACTTTTGTATGGCATTTTTAAATTCTTTATTGCCCCTTTACTTCATATTTGCACTCACCCCTTTACCCTGTCTCCCTATGAAAGCAGCTGAGAATGAGGGAATACTGTGTATCTTTAACATACAAAGAAACACAGTTAAAACATAGAAAACTCTAAATAACAAAGCACATATTTATTAATATCTCATTCATTCTAAATATCAAAAAGTCCTTCTTTGAAGATCTTTTAATCCAGTCAGTCATTACTTCGTTTGGTGGTGTGACTTATCTGAACATGTTCAAGACCAGATAACCCAGTTAAATCAATAGCGCTCTAAACTGCCACTATAAAAAGACCTTTAAGGAAGTGACTGGCTCTTTTGCAGCATTCTGGGAAGCAGCTGATGGATAATATTATATCATGGTGCTGATATTCAAATTATGATTTGCCTCTGGAGGTGAAAAATTTTGTAAAAGTTCCCTCTCATTATGTCAGGTCATCCTATCTAAATACATACACTCCTGTGAAATAGTACAAAAACAATGTATCATCATTTCATCATAATTTTTCTTGTTGTTAAAATGATTAATAAAAAGGTAGTCAATTATTTTTTCCTTCTGAAGAGACAAGGACACTGTAGCTCAGAATGCAGAGAAATAGGTCACTTAACATTTCTGAAAGAAATTACTGAAAGCACATACCCAAACCTATGAAATGTGAGAAAATCAACTTCTTAAGGCCTTCACCTTTATTCCTTCAGATATGTGTGATGGGAGGCACGAGCCTGACCCATCAAACAAGTAATGAGACAAAACCTGCACATCTCAAAACCAAACAAACAAAACCCCAATCATATAGTGAGAACATATATTTCCTCATGCACTTACAGTTATCAATCATTCTTCACTCTCCAGCTTTCTTTCTTCCTTACTATGGACTCGAGTCTGGAGAATATTTGCTGGCTTAGGGTGAAGTCTTGCAGGACTTCCACTCAGAAATCAGGATGAAAAACACTACAAGGGACTCTAGTGTCCAGAATCGGAAGGTGAGCCAGCATGAGGAGCTCTTGCAACCAGCAGCTGCAGCCCATTTTCACAACTTATCCTTGGTTTTTAATTACTATTGAAAGTATCATCCTATTTCTTTCCCTCCTTGCAAAGGTGTAAAATAATTGCTAGACTTGAAAACCCATGAGCTTCCCTAGGTATCTGAGGGACAAACAGAGTTGCAGTCAACACACTCCCCGGCATAGCCAGTGGTTAGAACTGGGCCAACATCTGTATTAAAATGGATGTAAGCGTGCATATTTCTTCTGTTGCTCTTGTATCAGTCAAGAAGGGTGGGGGGAGGCAAGAGGCAAACACTGGAGAGTTCGTCATACAGCTGTGCTGCAGACCACAATCTTCAGCTGCCTTGTTTCACAGAGACAGAGCAGTGAGGATCCCTCTGCTGGGCTGGCTGGCACCTCTCCCACCGGCTGACATTTGCCCAGAGTCTGTGTTTGTAAAAATGCACTGGGCACACAAAACATACCCTAGACCTTGTAATATAACATCCTTTGTCAGTCACAAAGCATTGCTACTGGCTCTTTTCTAGTTGCTCAACCTTTCTACCCAAAACCATAAAGAAAAAAATATAGAAAGAATGATGTCACTTTAAATGCATGGTACCTGAGCGTAAGATTTGAGCATTAACACAAAACTCTGACTTATTGAACCCATACAGCTGAAAACTGTCATTTTCAGGTGTGAAAAGCACCGGGGAAATTTGATTACAATTTTAATTAATACTAGCAAGTAATATCATGATAAAAACACATCTATTTATACAACAAAACATCCATTCAGACAAAGAAATTCCCACTGGTAACCTTTTCCCAACTGTCAGCCGTTCATTTTCATTTTGCTGATGTTTCTCTTCTCTCTTTGGTTAACACATTCCTGGTTATACACTTTATCTCATTTTCCAAGAAGGCCTCTATTTATGAAGAGTCACAGCCATTTTCTTCTGGATGGAAATGCTGCCCTCAAGCTGCCATTGTAACCTGAAACAGGGATGCTTCATTGCTTCAGAAAAGACCCCGGGGACTCTTATTCATACACATATTTATCTTCTTCCTGATGTACACACAGATTCCCATTGTGAAGAAAAGCTATGTGATTCCAAAAGGCTGTGCCTTTCATGAAATGAAGGTTTGTTCAGGAATGAAATCAAACTGCAACATTTTGGGGGAAGAGAGAAGGAATTTTACCAGAAAAGCACTTCAGCTACTGTAAGGAACTGGACAGAGTCAGATTACGATTTTTGTTGTATTCCTTCCTCCTCATTTCATTTCTTTTCAGGTGCCTGTTTCCTTCCAGTCTCACACCTCTGTCCTCTAAAATCTGTTGGCTTTCAGCTTCATTCTTGACCCTCAGCCATAATCCTATTATTTTCCTGCACGCTAACCAGAATGTTCGTCTACATCCACCTTTTTAATAGCATTGTTAATGATTTGAAGGGAGTAAATCACAGTCAAGATAATGGCTGCAAAAAATTAATAGACGTGATTTTTATGATATAATATACTAGTATACTAATCGTCCGAACAGTTAATTGAAAAGCACTAAATATTTTATTATTCATTTAGTATTCCTTCTCATTTTACCATTCATGCTTTTGTTTGTTTTTCTTCCTTTAGAACTTTTTAACCTACAGTTCCATCCTAATTTATCTTTAGTAAAAATTGCACCCTACTGGCATCTAATCGTAGCACTGTACAAAAATATTTAAGAAACTGAGGATTTTTTTGGGCACTGCTGCATATGAGATAGGGAATACAGATTCCATTTTAGTATCTAGAAAGCTTGCTATAGAAGGAATTCCTCTTTTTTCAACCATTTTTAAAAAATGTATTTAAAAAAAAAGCTGTGGCCGCTCTGCCGTATGCAGACTCACCATGACAATCAAGCTTAGACTCTTAAAGGGACAGAACACTTGCCAGTTCAGCGATATCTCGAGGCCTCAGTTTGTCTCTAACCCTGTCCAACAGCTCAGAGGACAATTTAAAAAAAAAAAACGCACAATGGGATCTATCATAAGTCAAGGGCTTTTTTCCAAAAAGCTCATCACAGTTAAAGGTTGTGTTCTGTGCAAATTTATGAAAATGGGCTGCTTTTTTTTTTTCTCTGGCAGAGGGTTTGGGGGTTTGTTTGTTAGAGATTTTGCCTTTAATGTCAGCACTTCTTTTATAGTATTCAAAAAAATGCAGGGCATATGCTTTACACAGCAAATAGCTAGCAGTGTAATACACCAAAAATGATTAATTGTGTTGTTTGGTGTTTGTAAACGCACCCAGGGGCTTGCTTAAGTAACAGACTTGCTTCTTTCATAAATAAATGCATTGACTGAAACAAAATCAGTGTTAATTCTGTTTACGTTTTGGGGGGATGGGTTGTTTTTAAATGTTGACTGAGCTTAGCACTTATGAAAATACTGCATATACAATTTAGAAGGCAAAGAAAGGGCTGTTACTGTATTAAGCAACATTGTCTACAATACCACAGCCCTGTGATATCCATGCTGTTACAGACTTCCTGCAAGGACAGTCCCACTAAGCTCTGTGATGATCCTGTGATGGTTAATATAGTCACACACTTACACAGCCACATAAAACTGATGCTAAATCAGCAAACCAGACACTCAAAGCCTAGTGGAAAGCTCCACAGAGTCTATGACGAAGCTTTTAATGAGATGACTGCATGCAGTATTTTTCCACAGATCCCCACCTCATTCAGCAAATTAATATTTATTCAGTCTTTCGTCTATATGCTCCACAGAACAAGTGGCCCCAAATACAGAATTTTTAGTTCTATCTGAGCCTCTCTCTAGAGTTCCTCCATTGAATATAAATGCATTTTTCTTAAAAAGAAAGAACAAAGCCAAAATCTATAAAATGAAGAAGTATTATTGTTTTGTGGGGGACTATTTTCTCATTTTCCTGAAAGGAGAATAAAGAAGTGGGAAATAACTACCAGTTACCAAAAATATCACCACTGATTTTGGATGTTTATAAAAAGCTGCCAACACCTGACTCCGAGATCACCATCCACAGCACTTTATAACTTTTTACATTCAAAACACAATTCCTTTGATGTCCTTCACAAGTGCTGAAATCTCAGACCCGTATGTGTCTATTGTCTCTATAAACTTCACTCCTTCAAGGACTATGTCAACCAGTGCCTGAGCACATAATGGGGCTCTCCACATTGCAAGGATCTGTCCCAGGACACAAGCTGCAGGTTTACATGGGCTAGCGCTCTACAAGCCTGCAGATCTATTCTATGCTCAATATATTGCAAGTAACTGCAACTAATATGAAGGATTTTATTTTCACTCTGACATTCTAAAACATTTATCTCAAATGAATATATTAAAACACTATTGTTCTTCATTTGCATGTGGGTGTGTGCATCGGCATTTTTAATACCTTTCCCCAAATACACACTTAAGACAAATCTCTGGAAAAAAAATGAGCTTTGAATTTTCAGATGTGCAGAGCACCTGCAATTCCTGTTGGCATCAGCTGGAGCTGCTGGGCCCTCAGCAGTTCTGAAACTCTGGCCTTATTTTATAGACTGCCACAGGCATATTCTTTAATGAGCAGCTAGCATTTTGATACGCTTGAATGTCAAAGTCACAGATGATGGAAGCAGAAAAAAGGTGGAGCGAGTTAAACTATTCCAAAAACCTATTAATTCTGCTGTTGCTGTATGCCTAATCAACCCTGTGTTTGATACTGCTCAGCTTAGCCAATACATTTCAAGGGTAGGGATATACTGAATATAAAAAGTATCCATAACCACCTCATCCTCTCACAAAAAACACCTTGTTTACCTGTGTGGAAGTGCAGCTTCTTGTAGAACAAGTCCATATGTTCAATGTCACAGTATGAGTCTGGTGCTCAGTGTAGGGATAATTTCAAAGGCTAGAAACCACTGAAAAAGTAGCTCTTCTGGGTAGCTGTGGGAGCTCTATGCAACCTGCAGCTACAGAGACAAACGTAGACCTGGAAACTGCAAACTAGCTGGTTATGACACTGTAGTCCCTGCTCTCTGCACTGGAAGAAGCTGATGGCCAGCAGATTACAAAGGAAGAGCAATCTTACCTTCTCTGGGAAGATTTCTCTGTGCTCAGCTGCATTACCATGCTCATTTTCCAACCCATCAGCTAAATCCTTCTTTTTTGCTATGCATCTTATATTTTATGACCTTGTGACCATGCAAAATGACCTTCCATTTACCCAAAGCTATTGTGTACATTCAACGTTACCTTAGCCAGGCAATCCTCACTTTTCATTGTCACTACCTCCACTTGCACCCATTTGTGTTCACTTGACTCTCACGTAACAAAAATGTTGAACTACATTGTCTTATAATATAAATTTACTAATATTTAGTAACAAAAGGCAATGAGTTCTATTTCAGACTGTACTGTATATTCTATGCGAAAAGAACAGTTTCTTCTTTTCCGAGGAAAAGAGCCTGTTTCATTATTATTACAGCACAGGTTGTGCACTTCTGCGTGGCTGTTAGAGTAGTGCTTCACAGACAAGGCAAGAAATAGAAGTCTCAGCAGTTCCTCCAGAAAGAGCATCGAAGACGTCTCACAGGACTACTCCCAAGGTGAAATTCAGTCAAGTTCTAAAGACAAAACAATTTTGATGGTATTTTTTGAATATTTTGGCATTTTAGGAAAGACTTAGAAGGACTCGGTGCTACAATTATTATCTTATGGAAGAGCAGGTCAAGAGATGAGTTAACAGTTCCACTGTGGTGGAACGGAACAAAGCAAATATTAACGGAAAGGGCAGGAAATTTGCTTTTGTGCTCTGAGTTTTGAAAGCACCTGTGTAGTGAACCTATTTTTGTTGATTTGTATCTGGATGACAGAAAGCTCTAAATCACATCAAGTGGCACTGATGATGTCAGTTATTTGGTTTTATTAGTTATAACTGCTGAATGTAATCCTTACAAGGGGAAGAGCTCCCATTCCTTCTCAAGAATGAACCTCCCAGACACAGTCCTTTCTTCCAAGTCCATACAGACAGCAACCTGACAGGCATAATGCAAGCCTTGGACGTAACTCGTCAATGTTATGACTTGAATGTCATTTCCCAATGACTGTATTGTCACCATGTTTCCCCAGTATTAAGACGAAGCTTTTACCCATTTACACTGGGTAGAAGGGCTGCTTTGCATCCTTTGAAGCCACAGAGCTCTCCTGACAACCACTCTACTGGCACAAGAACCGAAAGCCTGTAGGGTGGGACTAATAGGTTTCACAGGGCTGTCATAGAGGTGTGTCTCCTGCCTCTAGGTCTGCAATGGGACAGAGTGCAATACTGGCAATTTAAGATTTCCTACCCAGAGGTCTAAGACCCGGGATCATTTCAGACACAGCTCAGATTTCTTTCTGGCTTCTGTGTATCTAACAATGTTTTTATTTTTTTCATGTTTCTGAGGATGAGTGTGCATTCCACATATACACAAAGATAGCAGACTTGCTTGTTTTAGGAAAACTGTCATTGCTACAGATAAAGTCTTACATATGATAACTATTTAAAAGAACAGAAGGCTCCCATTCAACTATGCTCTGAAAAGACCCTATGCATGCACAATTAGGCTGCTCAAACTTCTTCACCAATGAGTTCAAAACAAAGATTGCCTAAATAAAAGGACTGCGAGTGTTGCCATCACCTTTCAGAGCTTCTAATGCAGCAACAGTCCTCTCGTCAGATATCCACAGGTGACTCTCAAGAAGAAACCAAAATACAAGAAACTTCATATTTTGATTCATGATTGCCCTGAAGAAGGGCAATATCATATGCTAAGATGACTAAAAGTCATGAAGATTTGATGAATAATTTATGTATCACTGTCTTGATTCCATATGATTACGGGCACGTCAACGTAATGCTATAATGCATAATGATAGTTAGTTTAAGGCTGTACAACTGTTTTTGCTTGGCTTTTCAGATGCTAATTATACTTTCCTTGAATTTACAGCTTATAACTGAAGTTTCCCTTCCAAATGTGCTTTTTTCCTCTCCAGATAGATGGTTTGCCAGTACGTATCACTCTTCTTCATCATTCTTTTTGCACAACACATACTTGGTGAAATAAATGCAAATACGAAAATTAAGGAGTACAACACTAAATACAAATAATTAAGTAGAGCCTTTTCAGTATAAATTGACTCTTATTTTAACCTCACCAGGAATCTTAACACTCAGTTAATGAAAACTCAAAAGTAGTTTCTTAAGTTAGGTAAACAGAGACACGCAAGCTGAAGAATTCCCTCAAGTCACATAAGAAGGTAATAACCGAAATAGGAGTAATGGCCATAAATACTGACTATTGTGATTCTTAGCTTTAACTACGAAGACGGATGTCCTTGATATTAGCACAAATATCAAAGAGACTAACAACTGCAAGAAGAATTACTCTGTGACAAAGGACTAGGGCTGTCAGAGTAATGATATTACAGCAGTGTATCAACTGGTACAGCCGTACCAAAATCTATCTAATCCCCCATCCTATCTTCTGTTATGGCCAATAAGGATGCTTTGGAAGGATTATATATCATATACCGGTATATCTCCAGAATAGTCTTTAACCTCCTAGCAATCTGTACTTTGGGGACTTCCTGAGATAAAGCAGTAAATTCGTCTAATAGTTTTTTTAATCATAATGAATTTTTGGCATGTTCAATACTAAACCTAAACATTGAGGTCACGAATTCCACTGCTTACTTGCTTTTGTGTGAAAAAGGATCTCTTCTGTTTGTTTCAAACTGAACACCCAGTACCTTCATCTAGATTCCTATTCATATTACAATACTACTATTTTCATTCTAATTAGTATGTAAGTTGCTGGTACTTCAGAACATACTAGCACAAAAGTAGGTGGTATGTTTATTTGTAGTAAAGAATCTATTTTGGCTTTTACAAAAATTTAATTCTTCAAATTTATTTGTTAGGTGGAGTTGAATGGGCTCAGGACACTGTTTTTTCATCTTTTTAGCCATGAATTCATATCCTGAAATTAAAACCTTTGTTATTCTAGGAAATCTCTGTGCATTTACCAGAGCTGAGAGCTTTTTACCAAACTTAAAGCTTCGCTCTGAACACTTAAAGCTCATTTCAGTAGCTTCAGAGTTAATGTCCTGTGATAACTTTCTATTTCAGACTGATTTAGGAAAAAAAAAAAAAAACCAACCTGAAAACACGGCAAAAATAATTCAAAGTTCTTTCAAAGCATGAAGTTGTTTACATTCTTCTTCCAGTATTGAAAGCTGTTATACTGGAGTAATGATTTTGTATTTGAGAATTGAGCCATCTGAAATCAGAAATGTTTTATAGAAGTGGGAGCAGAAGGATCCTACATCTCCAGACAGAGAATAAAACATTTCATTCCTTTGTTGTAATACACAATTCATTAACAAAATCCTTTTCTCCCCCCCAGGTTATGGCAAGGTCTCTGAGAAAATAGTAACCTCTAATGGTTACTTCTAGTGTCTCAGATAACTTAGGCTGCAGAGATCTGTGCTGCAGAGTTGCCATCCTACCAGAAAGGTTTCTGGAGACAGTCTATGCAATGGAATTTCCATTCTTACCACAGTGCTTTTTAAAAGCGTTCTGGCTAATTAAGTACCTGCAAAGCATGTGTGTCATTGTGTAATTAAATATTTTTCCAGTATTCATTTACACAATCAGATAGTGTTTTTTTCATAGACTCTTCACCTTAACATGCTTGTGCATGGTATTTTAGAAATAAATCAGAGTGCATGTCTATATTACAGTTTAAAAGCAGGTCTGCAATTCACATAGGTATATCTGAGCTTGCTTTGAACTAATAAGACTACCGATAGTCCCACAGCAACACGGGAGCTACTACAGGCAAAATACCATGTATTTACTTATGGCCTAGAAAGGTTTTTTAACTCAAATTGAACTTTTGTCCCAAGTAACTACACAAAGATTCTCTTCCGAGGAATGCTGCAAGGATTAAAACTGAAGAAACCCTATGGTTCTAAAGATAACCAGATTAGGAAATAAATGAAATATCTTCAGGCATTTTAGGAAAATGACAATAGACTCTATCACTGAGAACTTAACAATCTCTAGAAGTTATCAGTTTGTTTTTAAATAAAATATTTAATAAAAAGTGGTGTTTGGGGGAAAAAGAAGCTATTTGCTAAAGATGCATAATGGTTTTAGCTTAGGTTTTCCTTGTGACATTTGCCCCAAAGACAGCATTCTAGTTTGTATTAGTATCCTTGGGAACCACATGCCCTGGAGAGCAGATGTTTAATGAAAAAGTTTTTATAATTCATTTTTATATATTCATGGTAGTTAATGTGAACAAATATTATGTCCTAATAAAATATATCCTTATCATTGCCACACAAGCCATTCATGACTCCACTCTAAAGGAGTTTCCCAAGAAGTCACTCCAGCAACATCGGTAGAAAATAAATACATACATGCATATATAAGAAGTTTGGGGGTTTTTAAAGCCTTATCACTGAATGTGGTTTATAATGGAACTTGCTGGTAAATTAAAGTCTACTCCCTCAAGCACTCTTATGTCTCTTTCAAAATGTTTTTAAAGCATTTTACTCTTCAGTAGATCACTACAACGCCATGTAAATAAAACTGATTAATAAGAATTCAGTGAGGAGAGAGAGACATTTACCATAAAACCAGGAATGCTTTGAGCTCTGTAGAGATTCCTTTCTGCCACACACAGCTCGGCTGGAAACATTCCACTGGTCCCACAATGCACATGTTTTCAATTACAAACTACAGATTTTATCAGAGCTTAAGTTAATTATTTTATACCTCTGAGATGAAAGCAATTCATGTTTAAAAACAAATGTACATATCTTCCTATTTTAAAGCAAAAATATTTGTACTTCCCAAGAATGGGCTATGAACCCTTTGGAATGATTTTTTAATTTTAACATCACTGTGATAGGGAATCTATTCCTCTCTGGTGGTTTACCTCTCTTGAGTTATCAAGCCTTCACAGCATAATGAAATCAAAATTACATCTCGTGCTAGTCTATTATGCTCTTGTTATTTACAGTCTTTTCAGAAAAAAACAGCCCCTGCACTAGCTTTTGTAAAAATGATCCAGTATGTATTTTCTACCCACTGCTGTTTTCAATGTCCAAACTGTATCAAAGTAAAACAACCCAAAGGAAATGAAGCAGTTTCTGTCAACATCCCCAATGTACCATATGAAGTATACATCCAGTATAATACTTGAGATTTATATGTTAATAATATCAGCTTGTATTTAATAAGTAAATCATATATATCATTTTATAAAATGAAACGAATCATCAGTTATCACAGATAAATCTCTAGAATATGTTACTAAACTTTATACCAAAACCAAAATTATAACAGTGTGGAAATGTTGTATTTTCAAAATTCAGTGTTAATACATATAATACCCTGTCCAACAAATCAGTATTTTTTGGTCTCTCTTCTCTGAGAGTACACACACCATGACATCACACTGTTAGAAACTAGTTAAAAAATTTGTCCAGCATTGTTATTAAACACTGCACAAATACCAGAAAAGAAGACGAGTAAGAATTAATGAGGACTCCACTTCCATTGAAGAAAGCTTACTTTCTTTAGGGACATTTGGAAAATAAAATCATCATGTCTTTGAAGTAGAAGATATTAGAGGTCTCTAAGATGGGGAAAAAACCCAGAAACTGGGGTTCTATTTTCCTCTTTTGTCACAGAATTACCCACAGCTGCAGTCAAGTCCACACTGCACACCACCACACATCAATTTATCAGTCTTTGAAATAGGAAAGATAATGTTTGCTGATCTAATTTAGTAAGGCACTGTGAGATTTACATTTTTAAAAGTGTTATGTATGAGTGTAAAACAGACAGTAAATGTCCTAAACCAAAGGCATGACTCATCAGCAATGAGATAATTTGTGGCAAATACTCATTACTTTAGCTAATTTGTTGCAGAAAATAATAAAATCATATCAAGTATTATCTGGCCAAAATAGAACTGAACAAAAAGGGCATCCTGGAAATAATTTCTGCCCTTCTAGTTTCATGCTAATTGTCATGTAAATTAGGAGAGCTAAAATTACAACAGCTGGGAAAGTAAAAGGGTTCTTTTGTTTCTTGAGTGACCCTCTGAAAAATCTTCCCCACCTGATTAACTAACATTGTGTTTGTTTTGTGGACAATAAAATGTAAAAAGTTTTCCTTTTCCTGTCAGCAAATGATGAATACATGTGGAACAGATTATTTAATACCACTAGACCACCAGGGAAGAAGATTTAGGTGAGCAGCAGCAGAGCTGTACCATTTATTTTTATTACCATGCATTAAAAATTACGTTTACAGATAATTGTTTTTCTCCCTCCAATAAACCAAGATAAAAAAAATCAAGTAGAATATTTAATAATACCAGACCACCAGGGAGGAATTTTAAAAGTTTATTTTTTTTATTGACAAATTAGATTCTCTTTTTCTTTCTTTCTTTTCTTCTAAATTTCCAATTATTTTTAACTGCAATTTGTGGAGAGAAAATTTGAAAATAAAATGACAAAATGAGTTCTCAGCTGGGGGAGTTTCACACAGATTAAGTTGTCCCTTTATAAGGGTAATTAGCTAATCAAATAGTCCCTCAACACCAGCAGTTTTATAACACCTGTGCAGCTGCCCACATGCTCTATAATGTTTTGCAGATGTAAGTCCTCAAAGGTCTGGTCACACAGTCCTATTTGCTAGTATTCCTTGTCATTCCTGACTGAAGTCTGATACTACTGCTATCTGTTTCTGTGGGAGTGTTACTGGGTATAAAGTTGTTGAACTTACTTCACTTTCCTGCCAGGAAAACTACATTTTATATAGACCTCTATTTTAAATTCCTAATTCCAATTTGAAACCGAAGGATTGTGAGAAAGGTCATTCACTTCTGTGATGCTCCTGATGCTAGGAAACCCCCAAAATACTGGAAACATAAGTAGTTAGTTTGCTTATGTGAGAACTCCAGATGATTTATCTATAAAAGGAATTTGGGGCCAAATTCTCAAGTCAATGCTCATTAGCTAAACAAAGCTGATACAGGCTTCAAAGTCAGTAGTGATTTTTCCTAAGTAAAAACAGCAACCCCTTCAGGATCTGATAAGCATCTGAATGCCTCAGATTTACAAAAAAAAAAAGAAATTAAGCCACTGAATGTTTAGCTGTTTGTCTATTACAGTATGAAAAGAACCAGATGTTATAAGAGGAGCCTATGCTATTGTGTAGTGCTGGTCAGGTTCACACTATTTTCTATTTGAAGAAAACAAACAATTCTGCATGCACAGCAGGGCCATAAAAACAGGCAGTGACACATGAATGTGCAGTGAACTTTTTCAAATGTGGACTGACTTTTTGAAATATAAATGTTTGCTACTCAGCAGCCACCTACAGCTCCTACAACCACTACTTGGATCTGCTTTTTCTAGTTCACAGAGTGGCTATAGAGGGTTTTTTCTTATACACAACCTTAAAAATAAATATATATGCCTGGAAGTCAACATTTGTTACATACATTTTAAGTTCTGTCCTGATTGTTTTATCATCAATGTATATACCAAACAACCATTAGCTTAAATGAGAATACACTCTCTAGGAAGGGCTTGCAAACTTTTCTCACACATGACCAGAAGACTCAAGCAACAAAGCAGGAACAATCTGCAGTGACATGCTGCTTACCTTTTTTGTGTCTAACAAGACGAGAGACCTGGTCTGAACTGCTGCTGCTTTCACAGCCAACTGCTCCTGCCATTGCTGCTCAGGAGAGTGTATGGCATGGTGTTTATCGCTGCCTGTTCCTCTCAGTACCAGCAGATGTTCCCAGAAGAAGAAAGCCCTGCTCTAATGAGTACAGTTCATTTCTCAATTCTTGCACCATTCTTTCCCAGACCTGATTCTCGTCTTAACCTCCCACACAGGAAACTCTTTGGACTTTGCCTTCCTTCTTCCTCTTTCCCTTCTTTCCCCTTCCAGGAGACTCAAAATGTTGAATAGCAACTTCTGCTTTGAAGGAAAAAAAAAGGGTCCCCAGAAAAGCTGAAAGGGACAAACAGAACCATGTACCTGCCGTATCACCAATCACAGACTCAACAAAGATGCATACCTTGAAACCTGTTGAGTATTTCCAATCCCATTTCCCTAACTCCTTCAGAGCACTCATAGCTCTTACATGACTAAGGTCTCCCCCAAAGCTCACCTTCACGCTGTGGAGGTGATTTCCTATGATTTCTCAAATCAAATGCTATGATTTCTCAGACCCCCAATTCTCCAGACCTCTACTGACTCCGTAAGTTTTCACCCCCACCTACAACCTTCTAAAATTCTCCCCCTGAAGCCCTACTGACCGATGTCTGCTTTCAGATCCCCAGCAACTGCTTCCCCTTCGCCTAACATCCTTAGCCCCCTCAAATCCCAGCCTTCATTCTATTCCTCCCCAAGAAGCCCGTAACACAGTAAAAATGAATTTCACCTGCATTGTTGCTACCACTGAAGAGTCAATCCAAAGCTCATTGAAATCACTTGAAACTCTCCCACAAAGTTTAGGGGGTTTATTTTTATTTTTTTTTCATCATGACTTTAGCTTTCATTCTAACCTTCCTATACAGGGGAAAAGTCAGTAAGTGTTCCTTTTTTTCTATGCTGTTTTCAAAACCTAGGAGATGAAACGCAATATGTTGGCAAAATACCTATACCTATAAAAGATTAATAAATTTCGAGAAGATTCATGAAACTTCACATATCTAATTTTCAGGTATATCAGTACATTAAATCTAAAAATGTATGTTTTTTTCTTTTTTTTTTCAGCTGTAGACAAAGCAGTAACAACATGCATGGTCACAAGCCATTCAGTGTTAACCTATGTGTTTGTCAATAAATATGTTTAGCAATTCAGTAACAGAGTTAAGTAACAAACAACAGGAGAGAGAAAACAAGTTTCAAATGAGAGGGAGAGTCAACGAAGCAGAGGAATGGGAGTTACATATGCATGTCAATTGCAGAAAAGGTTTAGTTATGAACATGAACAAAGAGCAAAATATGAATTTCTCTTCCCTCTCTGGATATTATTTGATAACAAGCAGCATTCAAAAATTATTCAAGTTCTCTAACTGCAGCAACAAAGTGATTTTTAAAGGGACACCATAAACGCTCTTGCAAAATCAGGTTCAGCTACTACAGCCACTGGAAATTGTTGTCATCCACAAAGGTGAAAATTAAAAATCAGTCAAATCAAAAGTCTGGGCTCCTCCCAAACAGCAAACAAGAGCTTTCTGGCTCTTCAGGTGTTATAAGGTAGTTTCAGATTCCTTGCAGAGCAGCAATCTCCTTTTCTTGCTCACAGCAAGTACAAGAAACAAACAAAAGAAATGTAAGTCTTTCTGGCCAAAAAACAAACTAAAAACAGGAAAGGCAAATAGTATTCCAGTTGCCCAGAGTAACATCTGTCTGATGAATGAAATAATGATTATGGACAACAAACTCATCCCTATTCCCAAGGTAAATTCTCATTCACTAAGTAAGTTAGTAAAATCATCAATATCATTATTACATTTACCTTACACAGCAGCTGCACTGTCCCTGCTGTTATATTTTATTTTGACTACTTCAATAACCAGTATTTATTCAGAAGTGTAGGCACAAATATCAAGGGAGAAAAAGCAAGGTGAGACATGGTAAATGGGCTTACAAGATAATTTTATCCAGCAGTTGCACAAAGTGGATACTGAAAATGTTTACAATGTTCACTCTACTTCCTTTGCCCCTTGTCTTGAAATGCAGCATCTTTCTTGGCACAGGAATGGGTTTGCTGATACTTTACTTTAATATTGACTGTTGAGTGACTGAACATAAGAATAAGTTCTGGCACTGGAAATAATTTGTTTCTGAATTTTTAATGCTAATGAACATACATTTATATAATATTAATGACACCTTGCTCTTAGCACTTACAATTCCTTAAGATTCAAAAGCACTTTACAAACAAACATAAAAAATTATTTCTAAGGGTCACTGACATCATTCTCTTTGAACACCTGCTTCCTGTGTCACACCACCAAAGACATCTTGAACAAGTCAAAAATAACGTGAGTGAAATATTATTATTTAAACTGAATTTGGATATAAAACACCCAGATGAACTCATCTTTCCTTACAGAAAGTGCTGTAGGTGGTCGAAGCCATGCATTAAATACTCTCCAGAATAACAACACATACAGAGTCAGAACACCCCAATATAGACTTGTTCCTGAGCACCATAAGTCAGTATTAGGGAATAGTAGCAATGACTGACCATTTGCTTCACAAACTTCCTTCAGTATTGTCCCGTTTTCTCCTTTGGCAATATTTGTACCATGACAGACTTGGATCAATGCACAAGCACAAGACCTCTTTTCGTAATTTTGAACTTAGTTGGATAGAGGTAGATGAAGTTCAAGGCAACTTTTAATTGCATGAATAAGCAGCATCTCTCTGCCAGTTTTGGACTATATTCCATCTGAAATGAAAAGTGTTTCTTTTCCTGTTAAGGAAAAAGTATAGCTTAAATCCCAATCGCCAGTGTTTTCTTTACCTGCTACTCTGTTCCCTGCAGTTTGGAAGCATTTATTGCGTTGCTTTCTCTGAGAAGATACTAAGTTTCCTCTCTAATTTCTGTAACGTAGCATGTATAAAGGAGTTTGATTTATGCATGCTGCATGAAGAACCCTATCCAGTACAATGATTTGTTTCCACTGACATACAAAGGAAACCATATTAGGTAAATTGAGCCTCTTTCCCTTGTTTCGCTGTTTTAACTTTATAATTGTCAGGAACAGCTGTGTACGTTGCCAATCACCTTCCTAAAAACTAACAGGCCTCCAACAGACAAAACTTCTATTCTCCTGCTAAATTTGTTTTTAATTATATTACAAGTAAGAAAACAAAATGCCCCAGCTGTTAACACTGACTCAGAAAGCCCAAAAGGAGATGTAGAGCAGACATTAGGAAATACTTTAAAAAAATTCTTGTAGTTCATCATGCTTTAATGACAGATATTTCTGGCTTTGAATGAATTCTGGAGTATTCTGACATGACAGATTAAACAATAGACTCTGACTATTATTTTCAGATTTTAAAGCCTCAAATTCTGCTTCAAAAGCACAGTGTATTAACTCTGTATTTGCAGGTAAATACTAAGTTATTTGTCATAATAACTTTACAACTTCGTGTTTCACCTTGTCTTGCCTTGATTGCTGAAGGTAATAGGGCCTGCTTTATTATGCCCATAAATTGAGTCAATTGACTTATCCTTATATCCTGTTTCCTGAACTTAATGAGAGATTCTGCATCATTAGGAAAACACATCATCCTACAACAGGATCAAAAGCAAAGGAAGCCTGATAATAAGTCATTTGGATTTCAGAGAATGTTCACAGGCAAACTTTCAGTGTTTTGACCTGAACTAGGACAAACAACTGGCTTTGTGAGTAAGTTTGCTGATTCCTGATCTTACTTTGCAGATGGCCCAGAAAACAGAAGCAAAACTGAGCTTTTTTCTGAACGTGAGTTGCCTTCAGCTGAGTATAAACTTCATGTGCTTTGTATGAAAAGATGAAAAGTTCAGAAGTCCAACCAACCAAAAGAAGAAATCAAAGCAACAAATTAAAGGAGCTGCTTCCACTAAAGTCAGAGATTCACAGATTTCAACTTTAATGTATTTTCACTACCAACACAAAATGTCTATTAGCTATTACCTTATCCTCACAATATTTGAATGTAAAGGCTCCTGTTTTATAATGAAAATAGGAGGCCAAATCTCTTAAATCCCAGCAGATTGAGTTCACGGGGCATCTGGGCGCATGAATAGAGCGCCGGTACAACACCTGGGTAAAAGGATTCACTGGCACAGAGGAGGTCCCAGGAGGATGCAGTCCACCTGCGTGACTCTTCATTGATGTGCCATGTGGCACATGCCTCTGTTGTGCCCATGTCGCTACCCACAGTACATTCTGTATTCCTAGCACCATTACAGCTTTTCTGTGGTTTAAATACAAAACACTACCAGCCTTATCATCTTACCCCTGAAAATATAAGAAAATAAAAAACTGAACTACAGTTTTGCAACTGATGCTCAGATGTTCTCAATGCATAGGTGTGGGTAGGAAGTTGATCAAAAGAACTTTCTGTTGTTTGATTTTCCACTTGTCAAGTGGACCAACTTGTCCTACTTGACGAAAGATGGTTTTATTTACACACAAAGGCAAAACTTAAAATGGGAGTAAGACCTGGAAAGAGAGAAGACTGTGTTTAATATACAATATTTTCATCAAAGCTGAAAAGCAAACAATGGAAGTATTACAAATAAAGCTGCTTTTGTGCCCTTTTTCAGCTCATTTCTGTTTTTTCTGAATAGGAAATTTATGAAATTTCTAGTGCAGCCATTAAACTAAGCCAAACTGCAGTTTTGTTTCTTCAATATGATTTTAATATACATCTGTACTCCCTTGAATCCCTCATACTTTACTAACAGGTATTTTTCATTTACTGTTTTCTTTAAGGAATAAGGAGTCATTTCCAGACAAAACCGTGTACAATTTACATAATACCTTAATAAAAATGATAAATTATATATAAATTTATGGTTTTCTGACAAACCCACTGAACTAGAGAGCTTGAAGTTAATGAAAAATGCCATTTTTTCAAAGTAGTATGGAGTGACTGCAACATACTGTATGGTATACTGTACCTGACAATCCAGTAATACTTATGCCTGTTAATGACAAATTTTCAAACTTAATTCTGTCTTTTCACTTGCAGATATATACTAACCCATTATTGCAACCTATCTTTTATAGAAAGGTGATTATTTCTTTAGAAAAGATTATTTGTATTTTGGTTGAATTCAGTTATGAAACATACAATCCCACAGTAGAAGAATATTTAAAAAGCTATGTGTATTGTCTTGAATTAATCTAAAATCATGAGTAGGAAGGTTTTCCCACAGTATGGGGTTTTATTGTCAAATAGAAATTCCAAGAGGATACTTCTGAGACTCAGTGATCCATAATACTTTTCCACTGCAAAGCACATACAAAAGAATTCTATAGACATATTATCAATATGTGGTAGCAATACTGAATGAAGAGTTGGATTTGTTATGGAGTGGTACAGGAGACTCCAATCTGCAGACTAATGACTTCTCTTCAGTATGCATATTATTGACAGAGTAGACTGCAATGACCAATTGTGTCAAGGTCTACCTAGTCTCTCTTTAGTGCACAAGATTCTTTACACTAAAGCTCATAAAATCTCGTGTAGAGTTGTTACAGTCTCTCAATAAAGACTTTGTTTCAGATCCACCACTGTCCTACCGTCCTGCAAAGTTACCATGTTGCAATGGTCCAGAAATATTTAGTACCTATTTAGGTGTTCTATAATACCTCTCAACGGTGACAATCTCTGTTCTCTACAAATTACGCATTAAAAAGACATATCCCACAAGTATATTTTTGCTGTTGTTCTTTTAGGTGCTATATACACGAGACAGAGGTTACAAGACAGTGTAAGTGCTCCCTTGCCTACAAATACCTTCAGTAAAAGATTACAGCTGAGAGAGATGTTGTTCCTAGTTAAATAAAGATTGGTAAATATACTAATTGTATTTCCAGATGTTGCATAGTCTTGTTATTTGACCAGTTTAATAGTGCTGTGGTTAAGGTTAATGGCAATTTTACTTCATGCAGCACATCAGTCATGCAGATGGTTTCAGTTCACTATACAGTTTTATAATAGCAAAGAATATGTCCCCTTCTATGAACGGCCTCAGATCCTGAGTGAATCCATACAGATCATTTAGATACAAAAAGTGAATTCTCTTTTTTTTGGTGTTTAGTCCAAAATTAAATAAACATGAATGCCAACAAGCAGGTAAGAGTTAATCTTTCTTTGGAGAGTTTAAGAGCTTTATATGTATGGATTGCATCAATTAAACATTGAAATTAATACTGAGAAAAAAAAAAAGCTGTAAAAGTCTACTGCAGTAATTTACACACAACAAAATCTGAAAGTTAAGCTCAGAAATTTACTCATGGCCCTTACAAAACAGTTGTGCAGAAGTATACTCTGCTGAACTGCAGAAACAAACTTTTACTTAGAACTTCAAAGGCCTTTCTGGGATGTCACACACGCTTCCTCACTCTTGTGATTAATTCCACTAACTGCAGGACAGGGGAACCTCAGTTCCAGCCTGTTATGGCTTCCAGGATCCATTAAAAGGATGCAAACCCTGGTATCCTCTGGAAAAATGAAGAGCATTGGCTTTCCCTAGAGGTGTTTAGTGTACCTCAGCTGTGCTTATTTCTTTGTATGGGGATTGAACACAAGCCAGTTATTTCTGCAATCATCATACCAGGACCCTTCTAAGAAAAATAAACGTGCTCCCCGATTTCTAAGCTGTATAAGCCAGTTTCACCTGCCATCATGAACCCCGCTCTTTGTTTATGAGACAGAAGGAAATTGCATGCGCAAGGAAAAAAGGGGTTTAAGTCTACGAATTGTGAACATGAGTGGTGTGCAAAAGCTTCATAAATCAGACCTTTCTTTATCAGAAATGCCAAACAGTGTATTATCTTTACACTTGTTTCTTTTCTTGGAAATACTTTACGGATGTTTAAAGGGTGTGGAAAGGAAGAAACTCTTTCACTAAAATGCCAACATTGGCAGGCATTCAAATTGCTATGTAAACTTACTGTAACCGATTTTTAAAGTCTCTTAACTAATATTGTGTTGTATTTTACGTAATACTTCCCAAAGGGTTCAAAGGAGAAATTTTGAAATAGAAAAACCAAATGACAAGTTTGATTTTTGTACTGAACTCTGAAGTAATAAAGTCTGGGATAATTCCTCCTCAAATAGATCGGTATTATCAAATCCATATCCAGCTTTTGTGAAATTTTTTTCCATACACTAACATATTTCTAAGTCCTCCCACATTGCCTGACACTTTTTTTGGCTTTATAAATGGCCATGGACAAGGTTGTCCTGGTGAAGATGTAACTTTTTCAGACTGCTGTGGTCAGCCCTAGGAGAGCTTGAATATTGGAAATGAGCTCCAATTCATAGGGGTCCAAAACCGTTACAGTTTAATTAGGTAAAGTTTGTTTCAGGGTTTGTCACCTCACTACCAGGTATAGTATGTAATAGTATTTGCCTGATACCATAAAAACCTGATGATTTATTAATGAATAATAAACCTCATGAATAGTGAATATATGCATGATGATAAATACTACTAGCTAAATTAACAAGGACCACTCAGCTGAGGAGAACTTCCAGTTCTGTTTGATAAATGCATGACTCTCTCTCATTTTCTAGAAGCAGGAACCATTTTCCCCTCAACTATTTGCAAATAACATCCTCTTTTCTCTTCCTGTATTTTATACAATTTTTGATTATTTCCTAGAATATAAAGGTCGCAATAAGCATCACAGTTCACAGAGATACTTGGAAAAACTACTACTTGTAGTACTCCTTTCAGAAAAACTATCCTTATTCACAATCAGAATAGAACTTTCAGCAAAGCCAGTCTAACTGTTTTGTTTTTATAAATTACTTCTAGCCATTTGCACGGCTTTGTTTTCACCTTTTTCCAACCAAAATGATGCCAAATAACAGGTTGAGAGTTTTGACTCACACAGTACAAAGCTTTCACATTAATTACAAGGTACACAAATGTTGCTTTGGCTAGAGTTAGGTTTCTTTCTTAGCCAAAGAGACATATTTAAACCTCTGCAATATACTCTGGATACCTTCCTTTGGCCTGACTGCCTACAGGAAATAGTTTTTAAATACCAAGAGTGCACTATAGTTGTCCAAGCCTCAAACACGGATATGAGATTTGTAACAGTTTTTATCATCTTCTAACATGTGCCAAAGAGGAACACATTGAATTGCTTGAAGCATTGGAAAAGGAGAGAGAATGTGAATCAGTGCCTGCATTAGCTCCTGAAGCTATGGGCAAGTACTGGCTTTGAAAAACAGTCACTTACTCAAGATTTATATCTTGTTTAAATAAACATTCAAAACAACTATACAAAGGACTTGTCTCTCATCGACTTAAACTGCATCCTCTTAGCTACACAGAGGTGTATCTTTCTGTGCAAATTTCCTCTGCTCCATTCAGTACTCCTCCTTCTTATGGAAAGACTTCACATACCTATAGCAGCAGTAGGAACAGAACAGCTTTCCACTCACCAGGAAATGGACAAAGGGAGCTGGCTCAGGAGGTCACTAGAAGCCCATTCCCGATGCTCTGTTACTATTTCACTTCTCATTAGAGGAGGAAACTAACACTCTGAAATACTGAAGTATTGACAGAAGATTGGTTGCAGACATTTTATTGCTTCTCAATGGAGAGAATAAAGTCTCACCATCGCCATTGTCATGAATACAGTAGTAGTATAACCAGCACATCCTTTATCTCCACTAACTGAAATTAGGAAATATTACCTCATTTTTCAAACTGTTGAGAGCATATGAGAAAAGCAAGTTACCTGGTCTTTAAAATCCTTACCAGTTGTGTGAGGTTAAAATTTCATTAAATTTTTCATGTGTGCCCCATTTCTGTGGTTTACGGAAACTTCAGATTGTGGAAAGGAATAAAGCACCATTTGTCAGCTGAAGAGTTGATCAGAATGCCTCGCTATGGCCAGAATAAATTACCACCTACTACTCCAGGCAGCAAGGACAACTACTAGCCATTTAACAGTGGTATTAGTTTCAGAGTACGATGTTGAAACCAAGTAACTGGAAGAGAATGGTAGTTTCTTTCTCTCTCCCCCCACCCCCAAATTTTTTTTTTTTTTAAAGAAAGCCTACCATTTTAAATAATCCAATCAGAAACTTTAATCTCAGTCTTGATTTTGGTGCCTGACTTGTGCATGTGACAGTCAAGTTTGCCATATTTGGCAAGTGGCATAAGAAAAGAGTGAGCAAAATATAAGAAAAAGACAAGAATAAAGTAAAGAATAGCATCTGCACCAGAAAGGAGTTCAAGGAACAGAAAACAGGAAATTCAAAATGAAAACTTTCTAAATAGTGGTGTTCTAAGTGGGCTTTATGATGTTCATAAACAATAGTTTTGCCTCTCCCCCCACAGGCCAGACATAGTGAGATAACATTTTTTTTAGATGTTGCTAGATGATATTCTTAGTTTTAAGATATTTTAAATGAAATCCCATTATCTTAAATATAATTTTGCAGTATTTCACATTGCTTTTACTTTTAGCACATATCTTGATAAATAACAGAAGAGTATTTTTTCAAGGTAAACATTTGTTTAATAGGTATATAGCATCTTATCCTTGAAAAATTAGTCTCCTTCTCTGATTCATGTGTGTCTTTCTAGGGACTCATAGGAGAAAGACATTTAAATGCGAAGACAAAACACGTCAGCTAGCAAAAAATGAGAGATGCAATATATTATTTTTTAAAAAATTTACAGTGTTCCTTTAAAAAATTTCCTTCTCACTGAAGAACACAGGTAGCCAAAGTCTTAGGATTCTTCTGTAAAAACTGAGCAAGTATTTATTTAAAGAATTATCATATTTAATCATCATATGAGTTAAAAAAACCTGTTTTGTGGCATGAAAATAATAAAAAAAAAAAGTCCAGAAAACACCATTGAAGAGATCATCAGCAGAAACCAACTTTGCCTGCGACGGCAAGCCTTACAGATAACCCATACCCCAGCTAAGCAGACAACCAGCTAGGACACAATTTCTGGACAGCAAGCCAGCTGGATTTCTGATGCTTATCCACCAGGGAGCCAGCTTGATGGACAAGAGGCCAGTAACAGTAACCACACTTCAAAAGCCAAGGAAATGAGGAATGAGACAGTCTGTGGAAATGGCATTTGAGGAGCTAAACAGAAGAAGGGAAGAAAGCCAGTTAGCAAGACACTTGGAAGCTTAGGTGAGCCAGGAGCAAGCCACTCTGTGATCCATACAAGCAGCCAGAGAAAGAGCTGGCTGCCCATCAAGTGATGAACTGACATACTGAGGAGCTTGAGAGCTTGCCAGTTCAAGAGCCTAGGGAGCCTAGAAAAGAGGTCACACAGCTGTTGACAAGCTGGTTGATTGGTACAAAACCTGGCAAGAAAATAAAAGCTCACCTCGCTGCCTGTTTTCTGTTGATGGCTGTGACAGAATGAATATTCCTGTGGAACATTTTCATTCCATCAAACAGGCCTCGTTCTACTGGAAAAAATTCTGCAAGCTCTATTGAAGGAACAGTCTGTCTTTCTTCTAAAAATACCTATTGGTCATAAAAGATGTTACCCTCCTGGATAACTAGCCAGTCTGTAGGACTACTTCAGCTGCTTTCTTCCCTATAATGGAAGAAATGCCTCAGCCAAAATTGAGGCATTGACACAAAAAATGAAGTTCTGGATTTCAGGTCTATTGAGCCTAAAAACTGAGGGACTTTTAAGTAACAGATATATGAGAGCAGATAACAAAATGATACATTACTACCGGAAAAACAGTCAAGAACAAATGGGAAAGACCCAAACTATAGGAGTTCACTACAAACATGTAAGTCTCTACTGCTTGTGTTTTCACATTTCTAGAATATCATCTGTAAAGAGGCATATATTGCATTTTGTTACAGAGCAGTGAAGATTGAGTTAAAATAAAATGTTTTCTGCCAACTCTTCACTTCAGCAAAACAATAGGAACATTTTCTGGCCTAAGTCCAAGGTTTTCATGCTTTCCTGAGCCAAACAAGTATACAATGTTAGCAAGAGTGAGAAAACTATTATTATTATTTTGCTAGAAACAGCTTTCTAAGTTGCAGAGAGTAGCTCAGTTAGGTAGTAATACTTCTAATACCACATAGGTTTCATCGAACTCAGCGTCACAACATGTGATAGGTGAGAAAGGAGTCTGGTGAATAAAGACAGCATTATTAAAGATTGCTGAACAGATTGACGGTTACAAAGACACTCCTGTGTTCTTAAGGTAGATATATTTTCCATGCCCTTAGCCAAAAAAAATTTGTGGCATTGAGAAGGTGAAAGAAAGAAATATGCTTATCCTTACCTTGGCAAGAGAGGGTAAGCTGTGTTCCAAGCTTGTAATTTTTATTCTCATTCTGACAATCACAAACACTTACTTAAGATGAAATATTGGACTATAGTGCAGATTTTAAAATATGATTTTTGAAACTTGAACTCTTGACTCATATTTACATGAGAATTATGACATTCTATCCCTTAATGCTAAGGCTTGCCCATTACACTAATACTATACTTGATTGTTCAGCTGACCAATCCCAGCATAGAAAGTCCCACCACACAATGTAAAATGAGTGATAAATTACTTATCTCTCAACACCATGATAAACCATTGCAACAAATAACAGACCTCAAGCTATCCAGTTCCTTATTTTCATGAAGCTATATCAGCCTTATATTTCTCAGTATGAATATGTTTTACAGTTCATCAGTTTAATTTGTGTTTTGTCCATCAGTCACCAAGGCCAAATTCTCTTCTTTTTCTTTTTATTTTCTTTTGTTTTTCTCAGCTTCTTGCAGCCTTGAGCCAACACTTTTAAACTTTCTATCCACAGCAACCGTTGTAGCCTGGATTACATCCAGCCTTTTACTAACATCTGTCAAGTTCATATTTGTGGTTGCAATGGAGTGGAATAGAAAATAAAGATGGATGGCAATGGATTAACCCTAACACTTCTTTATTATACTGTAGCCATTTTATACGTCTCTACTGCACTGAGTCTTACTAAAGTTTCCATACGTTATCTTCCCCTACATTCTTTATCACCTAGTAACAGAAGATAAAACTAATTCTTTTCATTTAACGAGGCAAGTGTTAGATAAACATTATCAGTGACACAACTAAAATTCTTGAGTTTGAAATGCAACCTTTTGCTTATTCCACATAATTGTGCATGATCTGTTTCAAACACATTGAATTTCCTAAAAGTATCTAAGAGGAAAATATTTTTGTCTGTGAAGAGTAAGAATAAAATCTATATATAAAGATTTTATTTTCAAGATTCCAAAAAGTAGTATTGATAATTTTCACTTCTACTATGAATTTCACCCAAAAAAAATCTCACTTTCTTCTATAAAAATTAATTAACCGTTATGAGGCAATTCTTATAGACAGGATCTAAGGAAGATGACACTAAACAACCCACGCAAGCCAAGCAGAAGGCAGATCTGACATTTTTCTTGTTTGTCAAACTCAAAGCACGGAAAAAGAGTGTAGTTCTTTGATGTGCTAATGAAAATTATTTATTGCAACAGCCTGTTTTTTATTATTATTTTAATGTCTATGTCTGTAGAGTTCCAAGTGCAGCTTTTCTTCAGGAAAACTCAGTGGTCACTGAATTCAATAGGTGTTTGTATGCAGCCCTTTTATTTAATCAGAAAGAAATTCTTCTTTCAGTGCATGGTATAAATAACTGGGGTTTTTACCTGAAGGAGTTGTAAATGTGGAATATTTGAAAACTTGAAAATTCATTAGCTCCTATTAATTTCCAGTAGAGTCTCTAAGCTTTACTTTTCACAGAAGTTGTGTAAGAGGAGAACATTTGCTAAACTTGCGCAGGTGTGGCATGTAAGATAGATATCTCAATGGATTACAGCTGAGCTGTTTACTGACACTGAAAAGAAATGAGCTTGGAATTAAGTTTTCTTATTGATTATATTCCATTCTGAGCATAAAGGTAGGAAGTTAGATAACAATCCTGATCACAGAGTATAGCACATGAATAAAATGTCCCAAGAGGATTATTAAAAAGTACTTTGGTGTTTAAAATTGTTGGGTTTCTTCCAAGCTCGGTAAGACACTTTATTACTTTCATGAAGCAGTTACAGAAATACAGCTTGGCCTAATGTTCTAAATCAATGTATATGAAAGAGAAATTTTACAAGTGCTCAAAGATGTTTGCTTATATAAGTGCCTCCAGGACAGGAAGAACTTGATTAGTCAATACGTATGCTAGATTTACATCTAGAACCAGTGTTAGGAAGGCAAATTCCTCCTTGAATTTGTTCTTATTTTGTGATTATTATGTTTGAAACACAGCTACAATGGTTTCCAAAATCTGCTTGCATACAGTGACAAAAGAAGACACTAACGATTATCTAATTATCATTTGAAAAAACAGAATAGCAACCAAACACTACTAAGCCTATAAAGAAGAACATAAAAGAACAGAAAGAGCTGAATTGTTTTAATTTAATTTTGATAGAAAGATAATGCAGCCCTGTATCTCTAGGTTAAAGCCACTGAAGTAGTTAATAAATTCTGTTCTGATTTGGGCTGCATGCTACTTCCCTCATTTCTTGCCAGCAAGTAAATGTCATGGATTTAAAAGACTCTGTAAATGAAATGTAAATACAAGTGATGTCATCAACTACTTTTTTAAACACTTTTCACATATCAAATGGAGAGCTGTTTTTCCTAGCGAGGGTTAACCTGATCTTGTTGATGTATTTTTGAAAGTACCAGGTAGACAGGCACAGGAGCAGAATTTGCAAGATTAGTAGGAAGCTACAAGTAAGACTCTCCAAGTAGGACAAGAGATCTGAAGCCTATGTACTATGGAAAGACTGGGTGACATGAACTTTTCTTACACTTGTTGACAGTCTGTCTTCACAGAAAATGAAGCAGAATGATCCCCCCAACCCAGGAAGTCATTAACACATAAGAGCAGTTTGTGGTCTCTCAGCTTACCCACGTCACTTCAGATGAATGCCTCCACACTCTGCAGGAGGAAAAAGTGAAAAATTTTGGTCATTGGCTATGCCAGCTAACCACCATTGCCCATGCAACTCCTACTGCCACCAGCATCTAACGAAGCTGTTTGACTGAATTTCAGGAACAATAAACATGAGACAGAAAAATTGCTGAAGAAAACAATGCAGAAGAAACGGCAACATTAAAAAAAAAAAAAAAAAGATCGCTTATTTTCTGAGATGAAAGAATTCTTCCCCTACAGCATGTGAATGTAGAATCATAGAATGGTTTAGGTTGGAAGGGACATTAAAGATTATCTAGTTCCAACCCCCCTGCCATGGGCAGGGACACCTCCCACTAGACCAGGTTGCTCAAAGCCCCATCCAGCCTGGCCTTCAACAGGGATGGTTCATCCACAGCTTTTCTGGGCAACACTGTTCCAGTGTCTCACCACCCTCACAGCAAAGCATTTCTTCTTGATATCCAATCTAAATCTACCCTCTTCCGTTTGAAACTATTGCCCCTTGTTCTATCACTACCTGCCCTTGTAAAAAGTCCCTCTCCAGCTTTCTTGTAGGCCCCCTTCAGATACGGGAAAGCTGTTATAAGGTGTCCCCAGAGTCTTCTCTTCTCCAGGCTGAAGAACCCCAAATCTCTGAGCCTGTCTTTATAGGAGAGGTGCTCCAGCCCTCTGACCATCTTCATGGCCCTCCTCTGGACTCGCTTCAACAGCTCCGTGTCCTTCTTACATTGGGAGCTCCAGAGCTGGATGCAGTACTCCAGGTTGGGGCTCACCAGAGTAGAGTAGAGGGACAGAATCACCTCCCTTGACCTGCTGGCCATACTTCTTTTGATGCAGCCCAGGATAAGGTTGGGTTTCTGGGCTGTGAACCCACATTGCCAGCTCAGGTTGAGCTTCTCATCAACCAACACCTCCAAGTCCCTCCCCTCAAGGCTGCTCTCAATCCATTCTCTGCCTAGCCTGTATTTGTGCTTGGGATTGCCATGACCCAGGTGCAGGACCTTGCACTTGGCCTCATTGAACTTTATGAGGTTCGCAGGGCCCACTTCTCAAGCTATCCAGGTCCCTCTGGATGGCATCCCTCCTCTCCAGCATGTCAACTGCACCACACAGCTTGGTGTTGTTGGCAAACTTGCTGAGGGTACACTCAATCCCACTGTCCATGGGACATCCACTAAAAAGTGTGTTAAACTAGATTTTTCTTACAAATTTTCATCCTGGCCCATAAATGTGAGAGAAAAGATGTCTAAAAAGGACCTGCAATAGTTGTAAAATCACAAATTTTTCCTGTCAGATACCTCAAAATAATGAAATTGTTCTATCTATTTTTTGTGCTTGTGTAAATTAATGCTTTTTACATATTAATTTAATTTAAAAGGTCTTAAATTATTTCATATGCCGCAGCTAAAATGGCTTTTTTTCCTGAAAGCCTAAGGTACTACTCACAAAACCAAAGATATTTAGTCATGTCTAACCAAGACAACTAGTATATTTCTGCCTCTACCACCCCTCAACAGTGTGGTGCCAGTTCTACAGTGACCTCTTGTCCTCAGAAGTATGACTCACTCTAATGAAATGATAGATCTTCATAACTACAAAGCAAGACAAGTTATTAAAGGGGACCTCTTACTGGCCTTCATATCAATGAGTCAGCTATTATCTAGCAGCACCTAACTCCCTACACGTTCCTCCTTCAAACTTCAGGCTTGTTATTCTTTCAGTTATTCGCTGTTTAGAATAAGAATATTTCAGCTGCCTGCTATAATCTATTTCATTTGCCATAATAGATGTATATGGTAACTATCACTGGTCGTGCTTTGGTTGTAAATTGATGAAATTATTCCAAACTTTGGAAAGCCAGCTCTTCATCATTCTCTGCAGAGCATTTTTCTTTTTTACAAAGTTGGGTTATTGCCAGGAAGTCTATCCTCCCTGCAGCATCTGGCCTCCAGGTTCTCTAAACCAAGAACCAGCCAGGCAGAGTTAAAATAAGAAGGCTGATATTTATGAAGTTCTCTGCATGTAAGTATAACTTCTTCCCTACATCTCTGCCAGCTTCCAAATATGACAGAAAATAGAACATAGAAAAGCTGGAAATATTTTTCTTCACTGTATTTTTTTTTTAACCAGAATGGGTGTGTCTGACTGTCTTCAAGTAGTTCAAACAGCAGCAGACAGAAGTTTAACCATAGCCGTGAGCCAGACCAAGAATACACATGGGTTTAGGCTGGCATTATTCATAGTTTGCAGTAATGAAGATTGCTCTGTAAATATTTATCTTGCTAAAAGTGCTTCCTGATGCTCTTAGCACCAAATCCTTAACTGAGGGAGACTGCCATCACAGTGATGAAATTCTGCCAGCTGACGTATAATTTCTAGCTCTGTTGCCTGTAATTCCCCTGCTGACTTACCTATTGCTACTAGGCAGTGTCATGCCAGTAAAAAAAAAAAAAAATCAGGCACAAGATAAGAAGTTGAAATCGATGAATATTCAGAACACATCCTTCCATGCCCCACCATTCTGCCAAAATACTCAGTGAAGCAACACAATCATTATTCATCAAAGTTACACTCTGTTTTTGTCAGTGAGGGCTTTCATTTTTTTTATTTTAATTTAATAATTTTAACTTTAAGAGGCACTTATCTTCACACACAGAATTACTGAAGTTGGAAGGGACCTCTGGAGATCATCTTGTCCAACATCCCTACTCAAGTAGAGCCACTTACAGCAGGTTGCCCAGGACCATGTCCAGGTGGCTTTTGAGTATCTCCAAGGTGGGAGACTCCACAACCTCCCTGGGCAACCTGTGCCAATGCTCAATCACCCACATATTCAAACAAAACCTCCTGTCTCCTGGGTCACTGTTTGTGCGCATTGTTTCTTGTCCCATCACTGGATACCACTGAACAGAGCCTGGCTCCATCTTTACACCTTTCCTGCAGTTATTTATATATGCTGCTGAATTCTCCCCAAGCCTTCTTTTCTCTAGGCTAAACAAACCCTGCTCTCTCAGCCTTTCCTCCAGTCCCATAATTAATTAGTGGCCCTTTGCTAGACTCTCTCCAGTATGTCCATGTCTCTCTTGTACTAGGGAGCCCAGAACTGGCAAAGTACTCCAGGTGTGGCCTCACCAGTGCTGAGTAGAGATCACCTCCCTCAACCTGCTGGTAACACACCTTCTAACGCAGCTCAGGATACTCAGGGCTGCCTTTGTTGCAAGCATGCACTGCTGGCTCATGTTCAACTTGGTGTCCACCAGGATCCCCAGGTCCTTTTCTGCAAAGCTGTTTTCCAGCTCGTCAGTCCCCAGGACATACTGGTTTTGGGCGTTATTCCTACCCAGGTGCAGGACTTTGCACTTCCCTGTCTTGAACTTCATGTGGTTCCTGTTAGCCTATTTCTCTGGCCTGTTGAGGCCCCTCTGGATGGCAGCACAAGCCTCTGCTGTATCAGCCACTCCTTCCAGTTTGGTGTCATCAGCAAACTTGCTGAGGGTACATTCTGCCTCATAATCTAAACCATTAATGATGACATTCAACAGCATTGGGCCCACTATTGATCCCTGGGATACACTGCTAGTTATTGGGTCTCCAACTAAACTTCATACTGGTGATCAACACCCTCTGATCTCAGCCTTAAGTTCCTACTTACATATGAACTAGTTTCTGTTACTAACGACATGATCTAAATAACATTGGAGGTAGGCAGGGTCTTTCTTCTGCAGAATCATGCAAAAAAGAGTAACAGTCATAAATTACTGAAAAATAAAATTTACTAAACCTTCTGAGTAGTGCACAAGTTTGCATATTAGTGTTCTGAGATATGATGACAAAGGTATAAAAGACAATGATGCATCACCAGTGATGCATTTTTAGTTTGAGAAAGTGATTTGTCTTTCTTGCATGAATTTTTAAATTTTCTACAGATCATTTCACTAAAATGCAAATAGCACTTTGGGAATAAATCTAATAGACACTTTTTTAGCAACCATAAAGACTGGTTAAAATCTATTTTCAGTTACACACAAGTAACCTAGGGGGCTTTTGAATTTCAAACTAACACTTAAAAAGTACTCTATTAGGAGTCACAAATTCTTGAAGTGTCTAATTAAAATGAAATAATTGTTCATTATTATTAAAATAAAAATTAGTAATGTTATTAAAAGTTGAAATATATATTATAATTAAAGTTATCTCAATTTCGTTGCTTAAATACTTCCTAAAATAGTATCTCTGTCTTGTCAGTAGAACAGGACTTTCATATTCATTGAGATTCTACCTCCATGAATGACATCTGTTAATCAGTTCTTCAGTACTGAAAGAATGAGTTAGCATGCAGTGGTAATGTAACATGTAAACTATTTCATTCTGCAGCGTAACTGAACTCAAACTGACCCAGTGGTGCTGAAATGAAAATTTACAGCTTCCAATCAGAGTGGGATTAGCACACACTGTGTGCTAAGCTCTGTTGTTGAGTTTACAGTTAAGACCTGAAGCATTGAGTTTTAAGATTTACCTTTGGAATTAGTTGAATTTCACATATAACTCACATGCCAATAAATATTTATGGAAAGTTTATTTAATTAGCTGCCTGGTCAAAAGAAAGCAAATGACCATCATTATGAGCAGCCAAAACACCAGAATGTAATATGGTGATAAACAATTAAACTACGCATCTCCTTCTCTTTCTTACCAGTGAAAAGTGTGCCAGGATCTCTGCAATTATTCACTTAAAATTACTACAGAAGGAAATACAATTTGCAATAGGGTCTGCTTCAAGCAATAAATAAAAGAAACATTTCACGGTTTAATATACATCTGCAGCACTAAGATCACAAGGCTATACAAAAAGCATTACTTAGTGAAATTTCTCTTTTCAGTGCTTGTGGTGGAGAGGAAAGGAATTTCTGTTGCATCACAACACGTAATGATTTCTTAGTGAAGCAGAAATGGCAAATTCACTTTTCAAGATGCAAGTAATATTCTCTCCCCTTAGTGCTCTAGATTACTGTGTAACTAGTAATGGCCATTTTGTACGGGGCTTTCCCTACTAAACTAATGTAACTATTTTTTGCAGATGTATTGTTCTGTAAATCTTTTACACACAAACACATGGATACAAACCTGAAAAAGATTTGAGAATGCAATCATTATCTCTCAAGTGAAGGAATACAGGCCTGAACTTTGGATAGAAGACTTTTTCTGTCCCTTGGAGAGGCAGGTTCTTTACCTTTAAGCCAGACATTAGAGGACAATATGACTCCAACATATATATTATTCTCCTCCTGACTTGAACAGAACTTATCCTTAACTTCTGATCTTCCTTAGAGTCCAAAAGCGATGTCAAAACCAAAACCAAGTCCAAAATCATTTGTCACCATGGTTGCTTTCAAGTCCACTATCTTCACAGTACTGGGAACTTCATTCATAAAACTGAGTGCATTCATTCACGTTCCATGTTAATAGACAGCTACACATGAAACTGATGGCATTAGACATTACTAGTAATAGCAATAAGTTTTTTGGGGGTCGATACATATAAAAAAAATTTATCAGTGACTCAAAAGTATGAAATCAAATTCATGCATAATACTGTAAATCACTAGTTTTGATGCCATTTGACATTTTACTTCTTCTCAGTTACGTAAAGAACAATAACATGTTCTCATGATGGTGATTCTTTCTTAAAACTCCATCCTTAAAGAGAATACCTCTTTCCACAATTGCTACATTTTCTCTTATCTGTAAGTAGTATTTCATTGATTTGAGCAGTATAATTTTAATAAAATGCTTTCCCAAGAAATTCTCAAATGGAATTCCATTTTCCTCATTACCTGTATCTTTGACAAAGAAAACTGTACTTATCTCTAAGGCCTCTTATTTGATATCCTTAGCACAAAACCACTGAAAGTGTGAGAGACTATTCAGTTTCGAACAGTGCTGGATAAATTGTTGCTACACAATTATCAGTACAAGTAAGTAAATTTAATTTATGTTTGGCTATTAGATTTGTTGCTTTTCTTGCTATCCTTAAAAGCCCACAGGTATCTATACCATATCCTCTTTAATATGAAGAAGGTATATTTATTTTTTCATATTATGCTATTTTAAGAGAGATTTCCTTTCAGGTAGTTTGCCCATTCATTCAAATCTCATAAAAAGTGTTGGAAAACACATCACCCATTTAAATATTTTAATGGAGGCAGTATTTTGGGGAGAGTGAGTGGGTGGGACCAGAATCAATATATATAAAGGGGGTTTGTTGCCAATTTTGTCATAGATTTTTTTCTGTTTGAGCAAGTAGTTTACTACTCTGTGCTAAGAACTGCAAGATAAAACAGATAAAAGAATGAATTAAGAAGTAAGCCTTGAACCCTCATGTGTATTCAAATATTCAGCAGTAGACACAATGGAAATATCCAGAAAAGCATACAAGGGGCTTAAAGATTATCATATGAAATATAAAATGTGCAAATTATTCATATTCTGTTACTGCTATCATTCTATAAAATTTACTGTAGTTCAGCCACAGGTCATCAGAGTCAATAAGGAATCGCCAGGGGAAATGGTCTATGGTCAAACTAGATAATCATAACCATTTCTTTTAGCCTTAAAACTCTATGAAATAATTTTAAAGCTGTTATAAATCTGGAGAGTAACATTAAAACCTCATGACTAATAAACACAAATACATCCCTTTAATTCTCTTTTAATACATTCTAAGTTCTAAAGAAACCCAAAATGAATACGAACTGAAATAAACAGAGCTACTAATATAAAATTTAGATATTTCATCATGTTTTCAAAACACTTTCTTCCCATATGAAATGTATTTCACATAACAGAATTGAGCACTTTTAAGTTGCATGTGCATTTTCTTCTATTCCCAAGCTTTTTGCTTTACTTTTATGTCGTGATCATTTTACAGAGTGGAATGGACAGGGTTCATTTACTGATTACTATGGGAAGTGGCTTCTATTCAACCGTGAACAAGTAATAACCCTGGTGAGCCTGATTTCTGGTGAGTCTCTGCCTTTTCTTTTATAACCAATTATTTATGCACAGTATTTGCGTAATGGGCCCTTGACAGACCTGTACAAATACTTTAAGATGGGTACCTTGAATTCCTGTTGTTCCAAGTTTAATCAACACCTTGTCATGTAGAATCAAATTCATTTTAAAAGGATCTAAATAAACACCACCATTTAATTGTTTGTATTATCACACAAGCAACTCTGCTCATCTAATAGGAAGTGTGTATCTGTGTTCCTACCCTCTTCATTGGGTTAATGGTGATTCAATATATTTAGAGCTGGAAGCTACTTCTCTAAGCTTGAACATTTGAATGAAAAATGGGCAATTCAGCTACATCTCCCTTGGCAAAACAATCCATTTAATCAGTGTTACAGTTTGTATCTAGACAGTAGGTTTTAATCGGAGTATCTATCTACTAATTCTAAACAGGAGAAAGTAGCAGGAGTAGAGAAGGGAGTGAGATTCATTGTATCATTGCTGAGTCAGTTTATTTCCTGTAACTATCCATCATAGCAGGAGAAGCAGCAGGCAGATGCACACTTACTTCAGAGGAGATTACTTTTTTTCCCTGGGGATTCTAGTGTTGGATTCAGTCTACATCTGTTCCACTAGTCTAAAAAAGGTTTAGTGTCTTATTTTGTTTCTCTCTGTATAAATGCACAACTATTTTAGTCTGCCATGTTGCTATGTGCTCTAAAAGATGTTATGGGCTTGGCACAGAGATGGGTTTCAGTGACAGGTGGAATAAAAGGTGCATGACTTACACAGGCACTTAGGTTAAATGAATATGATGCAGTCCTGAGTAATGTGCTCTAGGCAATCCTGCTTCAGCAGGGGAGTTGCCTAGATGATCTCTAGAGGTCCCTTCCAACTCTGACAATTCCGTGATTCCGTGATTCCGTTATCTCCCTGTCTTGTACAAATACAAAGTGGGCTTGAGAATAAGGGCTTTCAGGATTGGTGTTTTCTTTTGAAAGTCTTTCTACTATATCCACCATCTCTGATCCACCACTGGATCGGAGTATGCTATACAGTGATACGGTTATCAGCAAACATACAGCTGCACACACATACATTCATGCATCACATTATTATCCGAATCTCTGATATTGTAACAAACAATGTAAGAAAACCTAAAAGTTTGCTCCATCCAGACAACTTTAGATCTAAAGCTTAGTTTCATTCAGTAATCACCCCATGAAAGTGCTTGTCTCTTCCCATTACGTCTGAAGAGACAGTCTAAGCACCACACTCCTACAAAAGTGCCTGAAGTGAGATACTATGAATCCTGTCCAAACAGAACAAAAAGGCTAAGATTTGGCCTTCTGGCCATTAACTAAAGAAATGCAAATCTATTACTTAATAAAACATTTCTAGGACAATAAGCTTCTGTTGATAAGTGGAAGAATTGAGCTAAATTTAATGAAAGATGTTTCCTGAAGCTTTATATTCTAAGATTTTTTAAAATAAAACTTCTTAAAATACATTCCAGACTTCACATATTTCATATATTTTTTTCTGTTGCATGTTGCAGTAAAACTGATTTTGTAAATTCAGAATAGTATTTTGATCTGCAACATGAAAAATTCAACAAATAAACAACATTAACTAAAAGGTCCAGGAGAATAGTATATATGTCGATGTGTTTGCATGTATACACACATATATACATGTGTAAACACACACACATTTTAATATATATGTAAGCATACACAAACTTTTAATTATAGGATATGAAAGCACTTGGCAGATAATATTTAGAACCATGATATCTCTGTGGACTGTTATTCCCATTGTGAATTTGTTGATTTTTGAGTTTCACTGGAAAACACTCAAAAGGAATGCTTTCAGGGCAGATCATAAGAGTAGCCATGGCAGGTTATAACAAAGGTAGCCTGGTATCCTGTTTCCAGCAAAAGGCAATAGCAAGTGTCTAGGGAAGAGTATTAAAACAGAGCAATTATACAGCAATACTTTCCCTGAACATTCTTACAGCTCCCGGCAATTTGCGGGAGAGACTTCCTGAACTAGAGGTAATATCTGTGTTTAGTAGCCCTTGATGGATTTTTCTGCCACATATTTATCTAATTGCTGTCTAAACCAAGGTAAAATTTAGCTTCCACAACATCCAATGACAAAAATTTCCAGTCACATTAAACTTTTTGAAAATGTACTGCCTTTGTTTTAAGCCTGTCACCTTGTACCTTAATTTCATGGCCCCTCATTTTTGCATCAGAAGAAACAGTCATCCCCTACTCCTCATCTGCCTCTCAAGATTTTACAGGCATCTATCATATTTCCTTTCATTACCTGTGTTCCTAGATGAAGAACCCTTATCTATTTAGTAATATCTTTTATTGTCATTGTCCTTTTTTATGACTTTTCTAGTTTTACTGTGTGGATTTTAGCTGTAGGGGTCAGAATTGCAAACAAGTATTGAAGATATAACTGCATGATGGTTTCAACAATGGTTCCTTTCCTAAAAATTCCTAATATTTTATCCAATTTTACCATTACCCAGCACTCAACAGCTGTCCTCACAGAGCTAGCAATCATAACTCTAGTATGATGGAGTTCTCTCTCTCTTGAATGATAATAATCAATTCAAAGGTCATCACTGCATTTATAAAGCTGGAAATGCTTTTTCCCCATGTTAGTTGCTTTACTTTTATCAGCATTTAATTTCATCTGCCATTGTATAGCCCAGTATTTCAATATCATGTAAACTTTTACTAAGAGATCTCATTTTTAGTAGCATGAATAGCAAACTTTTAGTCATGCTTAGCACCACAGATAGATAAGCAGGAGCAATGCATGAAGAATTTTCATGTTCTTAGAGAGATCAAGCATATGAAAATGAATAATCAAGCTTAAGTTAGATACAGGTATGAAAATTTGAGTGTGTCAATTCTGGAATTTCAGATTATTCTAAAAAAAAAACTGATAATACTTCTCAAGACCAAGCTCTTTATTGTTTATTGATTTCTGACAGCCAAGGAAACTGCTTCAGTCAGTCTCTGCTTTAGCTGATCAGCATAATGTAACATAAGCTTTTGTAAAACCTAATTGATTTATATTAGCAGAAACAGATCTTCATACAGACTGACTTCCCAAGTTCTCTTTTCCTCACAAACACACAACATTCAGTATTAAAACAATTTACAATTTTAAATATTTATAACCAATTTCTAACTAAATTATCAAAATTTAATCAGACTGAAGATCTGTTACGTGGTCCACATCTCATCTGAGATCAGACAAGTATTTTTTAAGAAATAGATATGGATATAATATAGTTCTGGACTTTCTTCCACGGAATCTATTTTAAATTTTCTTGAGAATATAACCTCAAATGGGGTAAAAAAAAATCCTGATACTAACTTGTTTCTGGTTGTGGAGTTTTTTGGTTTGGGGTTTTCATTTTATTTTGGTGGGTTTTTTTCATTAAAAAAAAAAGTAATTATTCAATATTTTAAGGCAATATTCAGGAGCAGCACTTTCAGATTCACGGTTATGTATCTGATACAAACATTCACATCATAAATCTAACCTTATAAGTGCAATGGGAAAAACATTATATGAAACTTCAATAGCTTTTTCCTTGTTTTCTTAGATTTCCTAAATAAAGATAAATTACTTTTGCATAACAGTATTTAAATCAAAGCCCATTATTGTTAGACTTCCCCCAGCAAAAAGCTGCTGAGCCTATTGTTTTCAATATCCTATGACTGTTTTCTTTTTCCCGTAAAATTAAAATGTTCAGGAAGTCATCTCGGAGATTCAGTAAGTGGTTTCTTTCTCCAACAAATCAGTGTTGAAATGATGTTTCAGCAATGGTAGGAAAGCATTTGGCTGATAATGATAGTGTGATTTGAATTAGACTTAAAACTGATCTGAAGCACTTCAAAATCAAAGAAAAGAAACTATTAATTTCAAAGGCTTTGTACCAGGTTCCAAAATAGTTCCAACTTTCATAACACTTTAGTGTCCATACTGTAACAATAACTTATTTCTGGTTTTACGTCTGCCTAAAAATGTGTCGCTAGGCATTTACTATTGGCTTTTGCTGGTCACTAGGAGTACCTATGGACTGCTCTACACTACTCTCTTAATCTAAAGACTTCCAAGGTGAACACAATTGTAAACTGTTCTCTGCTTAGGTTTTCTACATACAAACCAGCACTATTTAAATGGTTATAAAAATAAAATGAGAACCTGACCTACTGTGCTGCTGCCCAAAGATGCTCCTTTTTTCCAAAACACGTGTTGCTGACAGTCCAAGAACAGTTAATTATGGGTTCTGATTCTCTGTTATTATTTTTCTCATAAAAGTAATACAAACATAAGATAAATATTACCTCTTCACTTAATACCATATTTATCAGTTATGTTACAGAAAAAAAGGAGTAGTTTACTTCTTAGTAAATGTTGTACTGTAACCATTAAAAAAGAAAGCAGGCCAGGGGGAAGACTGCTAGCTCACTTGTGTTAGAAACGTGCCATTAGGGCTAATGAATGCATTGTGCAACAATATGCTATTGGCTTTCTCTTTTAAAAAAATCAGTACAACAATCCAGGTGAATATTTTCTAACATAACTACCTTTTGACCTTGTATTTTTTATTTTCTAAAGGCTAAGTTAGATTGTAAAAAGCCACATTCAAAACACAAAGTGGATTTTTTCTCTTTTGTTTCCTGAAAGGAATAAGTGTGCACAGCTTTTGTAGAAAAGTTACAATTCAAGCTACAATAAAAAAAGGACTTTTACTGTACTTTGATAATAGCGTTATAAGTGAACAGGAGGAAAAAGTGAACCTTGCCACCTGATGACATCAAATGTCCAATAATTGTATGTTTAATCACTTAAGTTTGCTTTGATATCATCAGAATCAGATGATATGGTCAAAGGGGAAATAATTAGCATCTTAACTGATAAGGGTACAACGCTAGGACAGTAGAAAGCTATGAAATTGGATTAGATTCAAGCTGAGAATTGTTTTACTGTGGAAGTGTAGTGATCTCTAGAGGCTACTCTTTAATTGAAAATGATTTTCCTGTTTATAAATATACATCATGTGAGGTTGGGTTGTTGGGGTTTTTTGTTCAAAGTTATTATCTTTTGAAAATTATCTTGGCTCCCAGGAGTTATTGGACTTATTTAAGATGACAGCTTTCTCTTTAAATTGAAATCCAAACCCATTTGCAATTATGTAGTTTTATTCCCTTTCTGACTTCAACAATTAAAAATGGAAACACAGGCATTTCATTGAGATGATTTAAAATTTTAATCCTACAGTACCAAGGCATCAGTTAGCTAGGAAAACAAATCTTATTATGGGAAACTTGAGTGTTAACTGTCGGGAAATAGCCAATTTTACATCACAGCTGTTGACAATTTGCTTTAAAAATACAGTAAAAGAAAAAACATTATTACTTATCTGTAAAGGTGTTCTATGGCCTGTCATTAAAAATAGTGCAGTAATCATTGAAAAAAAGTATTTTGGATTCTATTGGACAGATTCTGAGTCTACTTACAGAGTACTGACTATACAGGCATACACTAAAATATAACATAATAGTCATATCCTTTTCTTCTTGCCCAAATAAAAGTTGTGCAGTCATTTGCTCCAAACATTTCTACTATTTCCCCCAACATAGACAGTTATCAATCCAATTAATTACAGGTGCATAAGCTTGTAGACAAAATACATGAAAAACTGTACTGTTATTAGATAAAATGAAGAAATGGGGCTTCAGGTCTTAAGAAAATCATGTGCATACATTTGTTGCACATATACCTTGTGCCTGACAAAAATCTTCTCTTATATATTACAATAAGTTGTTGAAGTTGTATATTCTGGATCCGCAGTGTGTACCAGAGACAGGGCTGATTCAAGTCATCTGTATGCTCAGCAAACTTAGTCTACCCTCCTTCAAACTCCCAGGAGGAGAACAACACAAGCCTTAAAAGCAGACAGAATTTTTAGTGTCTTGTAAGGAGCTGAAAGGATCCTGTTTTCACAAACATTCAAAACCCTGATAAAAAAGAGTGCACATGCTGCATTCAGAGAATTAACTGCGTATTATTAACGCTTCATAGAACACCTACTGGAGAAATGCCCAATGGAAATACTACTTTTGAATTTTAGCTGTTAATATTTTTTCCACAAGACTATTTTCTTCATATTCACACGCCTAATAACCACAGTGAATCAAATTCAACACCAATTTACATCCTGCACTAATCTACTGAACTGAATGGCCGAGTTCCAGACCTGTTATAACTGAATGTGGCCAGCAGAGTTCCATATATTTTCATCAGGACTGGACTCAACCATTAGTCTACAAACAGCTCCTGCAAGACACATTCATATAACATTTAGTCACTATAAATAGCCAGATAAAAATAACTGTTTGGCCCAAGTGTCCTTTGTGGATTAAGATTGGGATAGAAACATTTCCTCCCATTCTGTTTGTGATTGCTTGAAATAAATAGATTTTTATAGTTTGTGTATGCATGCAGAAAACCAATTAAACAGAAACCAAACAGAAATAAAATCTACAGGCTGTTCCAAACCACCACCAACATTGATTTCATCAACAATGAACAGTTCTCATGAGAGAGTCTACAGGTAGCAGCCAAGTTGATAAAACTTGGTGCACAGGGCATAGATCCAGCTGACTTTTACTCACTGAAAAATACCAGCCTTCAACAGCCAAACAAGACTTTGAACTTGCAAGTTCTTCAGAAACCTAAGTAAAGCCTATGTAATACCTAGAAGCATCCTAATAAGCAGAGAGAATGAGAATTTCAAGTGGGAATGAGAGAGGACGATGAGGACTGAAAGAAAGAACTTCAGATAAATTGTTCCACAGGATCCCTATCTGATTGCACAGTTTGGAGCTGCTCAGTGCTAGAGTTTTTATAGAAGACTTTTTAGACTCCACTGCTTCATTTACTGCAGAAGGCACATGGGTGCAGGTGTGTTCTTCATGTGGAGTTAAAGTTTCTCTGCAGCGCAACTTTGCCACTTAGGAGTCCAGCCACTGTCATTGTCACTATCCTCATTTTAGTGAGTCAGACTGAATGTGACAGATTTCAGTCTGATGTTTCCAGAAATACCTTCAGGACCTCACAAGTCTCCTCAAATCAGATTGTCTACTTAATATGCTTTCAGTCAGCCATGAAACAAATAACCACTTTAATGATGCCTGGGTTGTTGTTTCATAAAGCTTTCCTATAATGTTTGGCATCTCTTACTTCAGATCTTTTTATCTTCTTTGACACAATTAGAAATATTTGTTACATTATGTGGGCTAAGCTATATATTTAAAAGAATTAAAAGTTAGTAGAAACAGAATGGATGATTTCTTGAATAAGGCAGTTGAAACCTGCCTTAAAAAATTAGATACTATCACTGACTTACAGAGTCCTTATACACTGGGAAAATCACTCAAAGCAAATTTTTTGTAAGTGATCACCAAATGTGTGCTCTTCATGCATGACAGGAGAAAGTGAAATCAATGGAAATGGTGCTTTTAATGTGCTACTATATTATTAGTGGTATTGTATAATACAGTGCTATTATAATACCGATACTCAGAAAAAAAAAGCCAGTATTGTTAAGTTTTGATTCTTGTTTCTATATGCCTCGGTTTTGCAACTGTAAAATTCAGATAATGGCACTTTATGTCCCAAAAGTTTGCTTAAAATACATTAATTACTATGAAGAACACCAGTGCAAAGAGCACTGTGTAAAGCTCAGGAGGGAATCGATGTTCATATAAAATATTCTAGTAATGTGCTGCAAATAAGTGTGCCTATTGAACAACAAGAAGAAATTAAAATTGCTTATTAGCTGAGTGTAAAAGAACTGTAACTTAGAGTAGGCTGTTAAAAGGGCAATAAAAGGTCCAGAAACCGAGAAGATACTACAAAACTACCCTGTAAAGATAAGGACACACCTCAGGAATGTAAGGATTACAGACTGCAGCCTCTCTGCTTTTCTTTTCAAAGGCAGCCACTTAAAACTCAAGTGAAAACTGAAAGAAGTATATATGTGCAAAGTTTTCATATTTCCAAACAAGAAAACACCACACCCAAGACCACTTTGCCTTCAGTAGAGGGACTTTTGAAAGATGTAACTTCCAGCTGCACCAAGTTAGTCTCTTTTCCCTATTTTCTACATGTGTATTTCTGTAAAATATTGGCTACTGACCAAATCTGACACTTGGATAAGATTTCTACTTATTCTTGAAAACTTGCCAGAAAAACTGAAGCCAGGAGAAAATTTACTTCAAAACTGAATATGGCCTCAGGATTTGGTGTTAGGCAACTGAAGATTTTCTCACGAATAACTTCAATATTTTTAAGTTCCCTTTGCATCAACTTGCTAAAAAAATAATTAAATTCTATAGAACCTTTTATATGACAGTGAAGTCAAGGGTTCAGGTGGGAGAATCTAGAAGATTGTACAGCATGTAGTAGAGAAAAGGGAAATCTTGTGTCCCCTCTCCCCCCTCTACCTTGCACATCTCCCTGCTTCCTTTTCTCAGCTCTTGCACCTGGCCGCATGGTCCTGCCTCCTCCTTCCTATCAGCTCTGGTGCTTGCTTAATTCATGCCTCAGCAAGGCCATCTAACTCACTACCAGCAACACCCAGCTCCTCACCAAAAACTATCCTTAGTTATGAAGAGACATGGAAGGAGCATTTCAACTGCCACAAAGTAAGCAGTGGAAAAGTACACTGAAGTGAGGAGAGAAGAAGCTGATGTGGGAGAACATCTCTCTTTTGACAGTGGCGAACTGGTATCTCAAGTCCTGCTCCATTGCACTTTGTTTCACTGGTATTAACAGCGTGGTAAGCTGATAATATTAGTCTCTCCTGCTGTTAGGCCTGTGGTCACCCCTTACCGTTTTGTCTCCACAGGTGAAATTTAATAATATCTGTATGCAAATTTAATTATCTTATGATTAAATGTATTAATAATTCAGATCAAAACTAAAAGAATCTTAAAACCAAGGTCCAAGAGAGAGAAAACTTGGAGCAGGGTTTGGCTTCTGGTTTTTGTGGTTGTTTTTTTTTTTTTCCAGGAAAGTCCATGGCAAAACTCCTGTTTCTTGGAAAGGGTTATGGCTTGCTTTGTACCAGCAACTGTGGTTACAGTCTTTACTAATAAGCAGTTGAAAGTCCTTCTACAGCTGTCGGATAATCCATTTCCTGTTCACCTGCATCAGAAGACCCAGAAAGAAAGCAGGGGGGGCAGCAAGTGCTTTAACATCAGTATTAACCCTATTGCTCATATCACTTGAAAGTGTTCTCTCTAAGAAATCATAGCAATGGGTTTTTTGCTATTTTATTTGGGTTTTGTATCTGAACTTCTAGAAACAATTTGATTTTGTATTAAGATTGCATCCAACTTCCATTAGTCTACATGTCTTTGAGAAATTATCACAACTGTTTATATTTGAACATATATTTATATTAAAAAGTTAATATTATATTTTATATATATGTTTTTATATATGATATACATGTATGCACAAACGTAATTCAACAAATACTTAAGACTATTTCTAAAATCTAGACACTTATTTAGGACAAGAAATAATGAGCTGCATTGCTTACAAAGGCTCCTACAATACAACAGACAACAGTTTCATTAAACCTGCCACCAGACACTAAACAATCTGTAGACAAGTCTACTCATTTCATAGCTCTTGATTTGGGAGCTATGAGCAGAGCTTCCCAGTCACACAGAGCCATATGGGGTTTTTTAACCAAATACAGTGTGAAAATGGATGTAGCAAAGCATTACTGAATGAATCAGCAAATTCCTGTATTCCAGTAACAGAGCTAGAATGGCAAAACAGTCAGCATAAATACAAGAATGTGTTGCTGCCTACATGATCAGTGGGAGAAAGCACAGAAAAATAATTTAACTTAATATAACTCCTTTGAAAACCATAGGAAATGGAAAACCAAGGAAAACCATTGCAAATTACTACTGGCCTTAAATTCTTAGGGTTTTTTCCTCACTGCTAAAAAGAACTACTGCCATTGTTCAGGTGGGGGCTGCTCTGGGTAAATAATACATGTTAACTGTACTAAAAATATATATTATGTAGGTAAAGTGTCGGGTTTTTTTTTTTAGTCAAGAAAACTAGGTCCAGACAGCAAAAAAAAAATCAAAAAATTCTGACATCGCTTAATTTACCTGGTGTCTTGTTTGCTCTATGCATCTCTCAGGGTCTTTCACAACTTTTGTCAGCAGCAGATATGAGACAAAACATGTATGATGTTCAATGAACAAATCAGATGTGTTTCAGTTTGTTTCAACGCCCAAAATGGAAAACAAATGCCAAATGGCATAGAGAAGCATAAAAGGAAAATGCCATCTGCACCTGAAGGGGCTGGTGCACTCACCACACTACATGACTCAAATACTACTGGAAAAAAATCACTAGAAATGATCATGGCACAACCAGAAGTAAGCACAAGGGACTGAATGTAGCTGGATCATCATTGTACCAAGGGGACTTCTGAATATTCTTCAGTTACGTTTTCCTGTCTTTCAAAATGTTGGTTACTCAATGTGGTACATCGTAAAGCCATAGGGTATTATGGCTACAACAGCAAATAGTCATTTTGAATGTTTATTCACAAATTCTTTAGGAGATCTCTGTGTCACTGCTAATGTATCCATAATAGTATGTAGCATAAGAACACAGTGCTGTGGAGCCCTGACTAATTAAGCAAAATACCAAATACAAAATAATTCTTTTAACCTGGCTAAAAACATAAGAAATAATTTCTTTTAAAATGTGCTTCTAACATCAAGGTCCAGATTCTAAACCACATAAATGCCAAGAAAGACAACTCCCTTAGAAAAGTAACTGTGTTAAACTAGAGGACACGGCCACTGGACTAAATGCACTGTAGAGCAAAGATTAAAAGAATTATAAATAACAGATACCTATGGTTAGATGAGAGTCACATTGTTAAGTTCACCAGTTTCAGAACCACTAAATAATATTTTTTTTCAGAATTTTAAATTCTATATAATTAGAGATTCAAATAATGTAAACACTCTTGAACTCCACTGCTGCTAATTTGCTATTGCATTGCTTGTGATACTGATTTAAATCAGAATCTTTCTATACAACAACAATAGGAGATAGTAGGATAGGTGATCCTCATTGTAAAACTTCTTCTCTTCTACTTGGGAACTTTTAACCAACAGTGATTCTTTTTTAGTATTTATTGCATATATGATTGTTCTCTTTTTTGTCAGCTTTTTCTTTTTTTATCAAATATTCCTCAACCACAAGAATTTTTAGTGCTACTGCTACTAAAACTATGAACTCCTCTAGAAGAACAGGCTTTTCTTAAAATATCTTGTGTTGGAGATAAAACTAAAGATCTTTTATGATGAATAAAACAAGACCAAAAAAGTATATCCTCAAAATATGAGGAGGCAAAACACTACAAGATGACATAAAAATTTTATTCTCTCTTGACAATAGTACATATTGAAAAGGTATTCACTAACAGCTGCCAATGATAACTTACTGGATCAATTCTGCTAAATATTGTTAGCTTCTCTTACCTGAAAACCTAATTCCTTAAACCTGCTGTATTTCTTGAAATCTGTAACTATCATTTACTAAAATATTAGAGTCCATGAATATGTCATATTATTTGCACATAAATACATACATTTCTAAAAGAAAAGGTTGGGTTTTTCTTCAGAAGTCCCAGAGTCACATTACATTCACATGTCTAATAACAAGGCTATTTACAGCAAATAGGATATACTGAAGACATGTTGATTCCGTATCGATCTTTGACTTTTTTTTTGAAACATCACAACTTTAATAAATGGGTAAAATATTATTTTGAATGTTTGATGTTCAAATATAAAGTCAGAACTCTTAGGGTTGATAAGAATTCCTTGCAACTATACGTGTCTTCCAGATTAAAAATTCACAATACTTTAATTAAATTTCACTAGAGCCCTTCAAGGCAAAGTATCATTACTTCAGCCTTCCCTGATGACATGGAAATTATGTACAGATCATGGGGCACCTAAAATAATTCAGACGTACAAACTCATTCTTCCAGTTGGAGTCTCTTGGCCGAACCAGAGTTGATTCAACTCGACATAGGCCCATTCACTTCAGAAGAAGAGCAGTGATTAACACTGTGAAAGGGTTTGGCCATCTTGTTCTACAACAATGACATTGATGCATTTGTTAAAATATGTGAGCAGGATAAATCTCCCATTTAGGCATCAAATTTGGCTGGCTATTCTATGGGATGTCCTGATTACCCATGCTTGTGATTCTAATAAGAATTTGTTTAGAAGTGAATGTGATCTGACACATCCAGTTTGAACACAGATGAAAGCTGAGCTGGATACAGATCTACTGCAAAAGTACTGCGAAGTACAGTACCTCATTTGTTTTGAGCTAGTTTTCTGGTTCTATTTTTACTCACTGATTTACGACCAGTATCCTCTGGGTGATAGTTAAGGAAACAGATGCTGGGAATCTCTGTCCCTTCAGTTCCTGAGAGGAGAGCTCTGACTCACATTTCTGCCTAGTCTCTCCTTTGTACTTACACATGTAAAGGGTGGTTGTGTGAAACTTAAATTACTGCTTGATTTCCAGTTTCTCGTTGCCAGTTTCCTCCAAGTTTCCACTTACGTATTTTACAGCTTTACCAGTTTCATTTGAGCAGCATTTTATTACATGTTTCCCCTTCCAAAACCTGAACTGCATGTTCCCAGGATAAAGTTAAATTCTTTTATTTTGAGGTGCTCTATTTATTTGGGATTTTCCAATGAAACTGGATAGAAAAAAATGTCCAAATCTGGGACAAAGTTGAAATTAATTTTTAACAGATGTTTTAGTCCGAATTTTTCCTCTACCACTTTGAACAAACGCATATATAGAACAGATAGAACCACTGAACAAAAATAAATACAGCCTGTTTATAAGGCTATCATGGAACTTTCCATTATCTGTGTGCAGATATGAGAAGGCTTGCTGGCTTTCATTGACAGACTGCGGTACTTAATACCGGCGCAGGAAGAACACTTCTAGATTGAAGGTATGGGCAAGCCAGCAGCACTGTTCATCCCTGGGCCAGAAAAGGTACATATCATTATGATATAAAATGCAATTGTTATTATTTTGAAAATGTTGCCCAAAACACAGCCTTATAGTAATGAAGGAGTTAAATAACACACATTTCATTCACAGAAGATTTCTATATGACTACAATTAAAATCATAGTACAGTTCAGAGAAGTATAGTGTCATTCAGCAATGAGTTGCCCTGGTGGAGTTTATAGGAGAAATAGTCACAATATAATTAATCTGGTGGAACAGCTGGATACACAGACTGCAATTAATTTTGCTCTGAATATTAACAGTTCCACAGCAGTTGAAAAGAAATGATACCAGTCAATAGATTTTTGAATTAAGTAGGTTGTGGGCAATAAAGCAAATTATCATTGATATTGTAAAACTTGTTTAAATCAACTGAATGATTAGAGTGCATCCGCCCACTTAAGAAATCTCTACTAGTACTCACTTATACAGGAAAAAAAAAAAAAAAAAAGGAGATTCACATTTCAACTTCTAACTACAGAGGCAAGAAAAGTTTTAAATAAACCATCAGACTCTTCACTCATTAAACCGTACAAATGTGGACTGTTTACTGTTTTGTTGTTCAGTATGTAAATAGTGTATCAGAACAGTGCATAACTAACATCCATACAACAGAAACTGGCTTCTTGATTATCCAGAGATATAGGCAATATCTCTTTAACAGTTTCTTTCAGGGAATATTTCTCCAATAACAGCTAGACTTACAAGCAGATGGTCACTGCACAAGAAACAGTTGAACAGTGGCACCCAGAGGTGAAAAGTGTACTGCTCCTAAAGAGTTTTTTGTAAAATTTGCTGTAGTCTAGTTCTCATCTTTTCCTTCTCTCATTCCCATCTTTTCTTTTCCAAGTAACAAATGCCAGAAAAAAAATGCTGCAATTTGGAAGAACATACTCCAGAGTTTAAAAAAGAAAGACCCTGCTTTGTAACAACTATTATAGTTGGGAACTCATTTTAGAAACATATTTTTCCTACATATTTTTCTCTAACAAAGAACAGCATAAAAATAACCATGGAAAAGTAAATATTTTCAGATGCATCTCCTCAGATGGAATTCTGAAGCCACAAAGCCTTGCATTCTCCCTGGATTCAGTAGCCGAATTTATTGTGCAAGTTTATAACAGAAACTTAGAGACCCAAACACAAAAGTTGTTGGATTTTAGGAAAAAGGCCTGGGATCATAGTACAAATATAATTATAGTTGACACAAACTGTCCATACTATCTCAGATGTCTTGACTCCAGACATTTGGTAAGACTTACTGTATCATTATCCTAAAAGCATCAGGCTAAGAGCATCACCGCTCTGTGATAACTTCCCCAGGCTCCTTGGCCAATATCTATTTTTATATATGCATGCCAGTTATTTATTTCACAGAAAATTTAATTAAATACAAAGAAATGGTATGGCTACACAACATCAATCTCGGGAAGGCCCAATAAAATGAGGCCCATTGATTTTTAATTAAAAAGGCCATAGTTTTGCAATTTGCAATGGGTGTCTGCATCTTTCAGGTAGAGTGGGACTCTCTTCCTGGCCTGAGCTGCAGCAAACCACATCCACACTCTTTAAAGATCCCCCAAACAATCTTTCACTTAAGGGACCATAATAGGAAAGGCTTTTGTCAAACATCTGCTCAAAAGATAAGAGAAAAGAAACAGGTGTTTGTTTTGCTTGGGTTTTAAAGATAAACTTTATTTCTGTGGGTGAAGTGGATTGGGTGAGGTGTCCATAAAGTTTCCGTTGATTTTTCCCTAGTAGCAAGTCCTTTTGTCTGATCTGCTCTTCACATTGATTATTATTAGTATTGTTATCATCATCATTATTACAACTATCATTATTTATTATCATGTAAGGAGCAGTGGTAATGTGGTGGGCAAAAAAGTGAAGTTCACCTTTCCATATCTGCATCTCCAGCTCAAGCACAAGGCAGGACTTTCCATAAACTCCAGACAGAGACAAATGTTCCTAAACCCATCTCTATATACACCATTTTCAGGATTGTGCTTAAACTACTATCCATACCAAAAGCACAAACTGAGGTCAACTTCCAACAGTTTATAGGATAGTACATTTCTCCGCATCTGCCTTTCAACCGGGATTTTAAACAAATATGTGAAAGCACACAAGGAAAGGAATTATGGCTATATGCAAATTATTATCCTTCCTCTCCCCCATCCCACCTTTATTTTCCTATCTCTTTATTAAGATCGTCACTATTCGCAGAAGGATTTCCTTGCAGAGGTTGCACAGACCTGAGAGGTCAGGCGCGTTGCCACTGAGCTGGGGGCATGAAGCGCAGCTGAGCTGGGCAGAACCCAGCAGACGACAATGGCATTTGCAGCATCGCCACCCCAGAATGACCATTTTATAAGAATTGTACCCAGTGGCGTTACGTTTATGGCATATTTTATCTCGGGGTGACTAGTCCACATCAATCGCACCGGTGGGTGCAGCCGCCCCTGCAGCTCCCCCTTGTGTTCAATTTACGCTCTTCTTGTACCTACAGGCAGGGATTTGGCTACATAGTTTTTGAATTTTAGGGTCCAGTTCCCAGAAAATGTCAGCTCAAAAGTGATCTATTCCTTTTGAAACAAAAGTTACTTAAATTCATGGCTGGAAATGTAAAACTTAACAACAATCCTTAGACCACAGTTCCTCTTCCAGAATTGTGCTGTAAAGGAGGAGGTGTAAAAATAAATAATATTTATTGCCAGGCAATAAATAAAGGCACCACTTTTTAATTCCATAAAAATACACTGAAAGAGGAGAAACATTTTTGCGTAGGGGCAGAATAGAAAATCAGTACATATTTCTTTCTACAAAAAGTAGAGGATTTTCTGTGTTCCATAAAAGCACAGGTATGCTATATGGGTGGAAGAAAAAAAAATAATACAAAACAACAAAACTAAAAGAGCAAAAGAAATCAAAATATCAGTCCCGTCCATACCAATAAAAGACAATTGGAAAAAAGTTGAAACCAAAATGAATATTCTTGCTTCAACATCTGCATGAAGGTAAGTACGGTGCAAGAGATGGGGAGAGGGATTCACCCTTTCTCTATTTATAATTTGTAGACATCCCCTTAAAATGGACTGCTTTTTAAAAATCTCTCAAAGGACAAGACATTGCCTTAACCCTTCCTGCCTTACTTGCAGCACCCAGGCTGATGAGGCATCCTTACTCGCTCCGCCCACCGGCCCTCACACTGTTAACTAGAGAGATCCTCTCATATTTAATTGCACGTGTTATGCCTCACAGCCCAAACATACATTTTTCTGTTTTGCAAGCTCTGCAGCTTATTCTGCTTGGCTGGGGCGATACAAGAAGGAAAGAGATATATAGCTTTGCATTGGGGGGGTTAAACACTAAAAAATTACTGTTGTGAATTTTCCTTTATAATCGTATCTGCTGCTTATGTACGTGGCTAGAAATAAAATATTCTAAGTATCTTTTACGCCCATCCCAAATGCCTTATCCAGAGAGCTAATGTGTAGCCCAAACTTGTTCTGTTGTCAATGAAAGATGGAAAGCATTAACTGTCTGCATATATCACTGATATTAATATGTGGTAAAGATTTTCGGCATTTCTGGCAAACTAAATGCCAAACAATCTAATTGATGGTCTGTTTATCTAACCTAATTTGCCACCACTCCAGGGGCATACAGAGTAGCTTTCCATGAAGCACAATTCTAGAATAAGATATCCAGCTTGACACAGCAGTTGGCAAATTTCCCCTAAAGTATGACGGATTATATCTCCATTTAAAACATTGAATCTAACGTGACTGTGAATGTCATTATTCCTATTGCTAGCTAATATCTTATTTAAAGATTCATACAAGAAGAAGATATTTATTTCCCATTAGAAACTAAATACTCTTCTGAGAAACCAGTTGATAAAATGGAACTGTGCAAGAGGACTACCCCAGATAAAATATCACCCATTGCATATGTAGGGCATAGACCTGAATCAGCTGTGCCCTGCACACGCGAGGAGACCGTTTCTATTTCTAACTTCAATGACTCTATGACTAAAAGGTTACAGAACACTTGAACAAAGTTATTTGACATAATTAAACTATACCAGAACCATATAAGCAAATTAAATGATATGTCTGGGCATACATGAGTTTTATAGTAAATAAGGCAATTTTACAGGTTCTGTTACTATTTAGAAAAACATATTAAGCAAAAATCATTAGATAAAGTCTAAAATTTGAATTTGAATCCACATTGGTAGATCCTCAGCCTATACATTATGTAAATGTATATAGGTGCATTTATTTAGTAAAATCAAATGATAGTAAATAGTCTGCTGACCATCTGATTTTAACTAACCAATACACTTATCAAAATGACAGTATTATTTTCATAGCTGCCTGAATGTAAAAATAAGTTCCATTTGATATATAATGTTTATATTAATCCTTTTAAACATTTGCTGCCTTTCACCCCACAGGTGATCCCTGCAAAATGTGTCGAGTGATTTATTAAGGTCTGACCTAGCAAAGTGCAGAGAAGGCTCACATCCCACTGGCTTCAGGAGCAATTAAGGGCTTCTCCATGCACCTTCCAGGATCAAGCTCTGAGGATTTGGCAATCCTTCTGGACTACAGTTCTGTTAAGATTTTTGTACGCTAACTTTATCATGTTTTCATTTTGCACCGAGGTCAAATAACAGCTGTATCCAAAACCCTCTTACTGAGCAAAATTTTTAGTTAAGTCAATGTGAGTTTGAACAAGAAAGGAATGCAGGCATGACTGAAAAGTTGCTAGCTGTTACATGGCAAAGACTACTTAAGAATTTCATACTACAAAGATTTCACAATCTAGACCTGAAAGAAATACAGCTACCATAGTTAATAGTAAATAAAATATAGCAAATATGTTTCCACTATAATGAGTAGTTCATAGACCTAAAACTAACATTTACCAATCATATCTGTGTTTCTTTCTTGAGAATTTCACTCTACTACAAAACAACATGTAAATCAATGGAAAATATTGGAAAAATGTAAATCAATAGTAGTTATTTTACTAATAAAGAAAATCCATTATTTTAATTTTTCTTGTTTGCTGTTTGCCCTTATACTCCAGAATTTTCTCTTTTTTCTTCGATATTTAAAAACCCGGGTTCAGGCAGTCTGTTAAGTAACAGTGGTCATGAAAATCTGCAAGGCATTTGAAAGGATCCAAAGGATTCATCTGCATCTGACTGAACTGATTGACTAAGTAAAACAATAATTCATTTTAAAAATACATACCACTTTTTAGAACACAATGTAAGAGCACACAGTATTATAACAGGTAGTCTAATTTGAACTCTAGTAAAAAGATAGCACAGCATTCTTAAATACCAGAAAAAAATGTGTTGTTCTTTCAGTTGTGCCTTTGCTAACAATTTGGAAGCATCCATTGTATTACTACTGCAGTGTTATTGAGCTAGTTTTATTAAGGCAAATTTATAGCAATGTTAGAAATTAATACCACTCTTATTTCCTCCACTGCCTGGCTTTATTGAATGCCATGGGGCATATTAATCAGTAAAGCCAAGTAGTGCATGAAATAAAAGTATAAATTAACCTGTAACATGAATGTAAAAAGGGGCTTAATAAAATAGAAATAAATAACACTTTAATGATAATCAACCCCGCCTGGCTTAACCAAGCACATAGTGTAATAATGCTAAATACAAAAAAAAAAAAAAGTAGTTAAAGTTTAAATCATGATGGAAACAACATAATTTACAAAGTAATACTTAATTCATTGTATTGTTTAAACACACATAAGATTGTACAAAAAAATATCCTTCTGTCCTGACACCACTTCATGTAAAATTCCTGTCAACTTTGGGAGCAGGCCCAAGGCAGAATGACTATGAATATGAGAATGATTTCAGAGCAATTTTGCATTCTAAGAGTCTATGCATTTAGATGTAACCAAAAAAGAAGTCTTTGCGTAGTATACTTTGCATACACCCAAAATATATCTCCAAATATCAGCTGAACAGAGCAGAACAGTCTCTTCAAGCCTATTTCACACATGTGAACTGCACACAATGTGTACAGTGATTTATTAAGGGTTTGACCTTGCAAGTGTGTGAAGTCATTTTAACCTGTCCTTAAATTTACGTTGTGGTTTTTCCAAAGTCGGTGTATTCTGTGGTATAATAGAAGGGGTTTTTTGGGGGAAGGTCTTTTCTCTCCAGGGTTCATACAAACTCTGTCCAAAGAATTACTCCCAGTACAGAAACTGATATATGCAATTCCTTGCAAAATCAACGCTAATTTTGTAATAATAAAACAATAAACAGCTCTGCTTTTCTTTGCAGTTACAGCACTTCCAGAGCACAAAAATTTGGCCACGTTGTCATATATAATAACCACATGCATGAAAATACCTGTATTTGCAAAAACAGGGGGGGAAATAGCCAAAATCTGCAAGTATGATAAAACATCAATGTGTATGCTCCCTCTGCTGGCTCTGCCGCAGAAGTTAACTATGAAACACACCTGCTGTAATTGCTCTGCTACTAACACTGACATGAATATGTACCAGCTTTGCTAGAAACACCAAGTAACAAGAAGAAAGGTAAGATGAGAAATTCTGCATGAGTGACTGCACACATAACAATATAAACGTGATACTAAAGCAAAGGTCTTACAAATATAGATGTATAATATATTAGAAATGCATTGGAGTTCATTGCATCACAGCTGTGAGATCATTATGGAGACATACTAATATCAAATACAGCCAATATTTAAAAGATAATGTGAGCTATGCTTGAGACACTGTTTGGGTGGACCTGTAATGTTGCAACTAGTGTTAATTTAAAATTTTCACATTTGCAAACTGCATTAAACAGGATTGCAAGCTGGTTACATTCAAGCGTATCCAGGGTCCAATAGAAATGGTGAAGGATCTTATTTTACAGAAATCATAATGGCACTGAACAGGAGGCGAGCTTACTATTTAGTCCAAGTGAGGTCCCCATACTCTTGGATGATGTTTGCTGGGAGTTCCGTCAGCTAATGAGTTGAACCATCTGTAGCAGTTTCCTGACAGATGTGGCCAACTCCCAGACTGGGCTGCTGCATCTTCTGACAGAGTTCTGCGGGGGGTTCCGGTGACAGCGTTCCAAGGGAAGGGCAGAAAATGCTGCCACCAGATACTCAAAAGTGGTAGCTCTTTCTAAATGATTAAGCAGTGTTTTTTTCCAAAGGGCCTTCCAAACACATTCCTTCTGACTTCAAAAATATTGTGAATCTTTTTTCCCCCTTCGTCAGCCATGGTATCAAATGCAGACCCAACACAACATCAGTGGATGTAAAGGAATTACGTGACAACTCAATTTATGCAGGTTTAAAATCTTTTATTAAAATCAAGGTTTAGGCTTAAAATCTGGATTCTTCTCAATCCACTGAGCTTAATCTATTACGTAGATTTTTAAATGCACAAATTTCAGAGAGTTTTATCGGAATGCAGAAGGGTATTCACTTTAGAATACACTAAGTGTATACTATCTCAGTGCTATTATAACAAGACGTGCTCTACAGTAGTAAAGAAAGCACAGTGTTAAATTTATATCTTGTCTAGTAAACACGTGGAAAATAAACTTTAAAATATTTTTTTTAAGTTTTTTTTTAAAAAATCCTTTTGTATCATTTCTGTCTTCTGCATGAAGTATTCATTTTGGACAAGAAACACATTTGGAGTATAATACCATGACAGCTAAAGGACTGTCAATCCAAATGGATATTTCAACTTATAAATACGGTCACTGCGTTTAGATCATTGAACTCCACATTATTTTGTTTGGAAGTCAAATGCCTTGCCAATTTAACCTCAGTGCTGATAGCATTATAGTCATTAGTCTGAATAAGCGACTTTTTTTCTAAATGACCGTGGAGTTTCAATAAAATAAAATAAAATAAGAAATTATAGCATGAATATGGTGTTTTATTTACATACCAATACAATGTTTATGGACAGTTGTTTAACTTAAAGCACCAAAAAAAGAAAACTGAAGCTGGAGAATGCCATGTGTTGGTCTCAAATTCAAAGTGTGCACCTAATTTTCTGCGACTGGGCAACACATGATAAGTTCTTTGAAAAACTAAATCTTTACTGAATCAACAGTTATGTAGATGTCAAGAGACTACCAATTTGCAGAATATCCCAAAACATTTAAGTGATGATTCGGGAAAGAGTATGAAAGACATATTATAAAACCCATAGCTAAAAGAAATCAGTTAAGATTCATACTTGCATTTTAACATTTTAAGTGTATAGGTTTTCTCATTTAAATATTCCATGATATTAAAAGAAAATAACTGTACTGAAACAGCACATGAAAAAAATAGAAAGTGCACAACTGTCACAAACACATTGTCTATGGAAAGTGCACCAAAAGGAAGTGTATGATGAAAATATGACAGTGTATTTCAAGTACTTACATTCAATAAAACAAACAAGCACCACGGGCCCCTGAAATTCTTTCACACCTATTAGAATACAGTTTATTTTAACAACAGAAGACTATTTCTTGTATAGGTTAATATTTCAAGCATCTTTTTTAAATAAATTGCTTGTGTGCCTAGATCAGTTGATTAAATATTATGCAAAAATAATTCCATTTTCTTTATTCCCTTAGATTAGAAACATCCCTGTATTTTTACACCAGTGCAGTCATATGCATTAGACTGGAAGTAAGACTGTGACAGCTCTGCTTACTGCCTGCAGCTGTCACTAACACTAGATCTATCTTCACAAATATTATTACAAGTGTGTTCATCTGAGGTGTCCTTATTCATGATAGCTGACCTTCATGGCTATGTCTGACATTTAAAAAGAAAAGTTCTGCTTTACAACCTTCAGTGTGCCTCCAGTTATAAATTACCAGTAGAGTATTAGTAATAATAATTGATTTTAGCAGTAAGTAATAGAGTTATAAACAGCTCCTACTATTTAATGAAAAAAATGCTTCATCTTCTGGTTTTATTTATTAGTATTCAAGAGCCTTCCGCAACCTCACTGAGATCAGTTATTGCTTAATTAAACTAGAAAAGATGGCCTGTCAATGACTCTTTGTTCAAAAAGAAATAAGAAGTATTAATTATTTTTTATATTTTTTTACAAATGTTCTTAAGGTTTGCTTATTTTTGTTTTCTGTTGTGAGCTTATTTGAATACAGATAGTGCATGTGAATAATGAATTGTTTGAATTTTCCTTACATGTTAATAAAATACAGGATTTTCATCTTAGTGTGGTGCATCAGTTACAAGTAAATGTAATCAATGAAGAGCTTTACCCCGTATTGGCCACACTAGAATTCTCCTTGCTGTTCACAAGTGAATCAATTGCAGAAACCGTCTGAGCATCTGTTCGTTCACAACTAAGCTCTACTGCATTTTTTAAGAAATTCTGTTTTCTAGCAAAGTAAAAGAGCACCTATGGGTTCATAACGCATAAGAACTGATGTTCACACATGAGAAACTAAGGACTAAAAGACTTCACTGGCAAATGGCCTGATGAATGATTATTGACTCCATCAATAATGGCAGGAAGGTTTCAAATAAACAATAATCAATTAAAATCCGACTGGAAAATGAAAGCAGCTACTGATTTTACTTTGCCTTTTTTGTCACAAAGTAGTGATAACTGACAAATAAAACTTAATTTCACCTTATCATGATGCAAATAAAAATATACTGTACACTTACATAAATGTCGAGCTTGAGATTCTGTCTATCATCTCCCACCACTAGCTGGCACCATAGTTTTAAAAATGTAGTGATGTGGCTCGTTTATATCTTACTAATTAACAAGCCAGCTACCTAATTTTCAACAGAAAACAATTATTCAAAGCAAACGAGAAATATTTGGGGCTATAAACTAAAATGAGTCTGAAAGCAATATTCTCAATGATGACTGGTAACATACAAAGGGAAATGGATAACAGTTAACAGACTCAGGGCTTGTTTTTATTAGACGAAAATAAACGGTAGTGTGCACAGATGGGAGAGTCTGATATTTTTGCTACTGGCTAGGAGATTGTAGAGGTCAATATCTTGGATTATGAAGAGGATGAACCCAAATAAACTGCCTCCCTTACTGGGCTTTTTATCCCAAATAAACTCAGAGGCCACTTCAGGTTCATTCCCAAAGAAGCAGCTTTATTGCACCAGCTAATAAATTTCACAGAGTCTGTCTCCTTCACTGGCTTCCCTCTCCTCATTAGAGCCTGCTGCTTTCATTGTCTGCTGGCTGGGTACAGACGCCCTAAGAGGCAGGGACTTGGTTTCCATTCTCTGACGGCAGCGATTCTGACATTGCAGTAGACTTCACTGCCACGTTCTGCTCTGATTCTTTCAGACTAGTCACTATGAGCTGACTGGACACACGCATTGGCACACACCCCCACACACATCCAGACACACACAGAGTTCAAAGCAGGGGAGTTACATGCTAATCAGCTACTGCTCAGCCTCAGAAAAAAAAACAGCCTTGAAACAAAAATTCAGGCAACTGTTGCCAACTGGCTATGTATTTCAGGTTGGGCAAAGAGACCCATACATGTTCACATATTACCAATAACAGAGCACTGTTAATGTACAAATACATGATATCTGTGGCTGATCTGTCGGCAGTGGTCTGAATAGACACTGAAATACTTCTATAGCGTAAGAAAATCTTCCCTAAAAAGAAATTAAAGCTTTCTCCTATTATAGAGCAGGTTCTCTGCAGCTGTCCAAAGTCACTCTGAAAGCTGGGACATACAGACAAGATTTCTGTATCAGGAATGGCAGTCACCTCAAGAGAACCCTACGGTTCTGGTCTTGGCACCATTAAACAGTGTAGCTCATAAAGTTACACATATTCTTTTTTACAACCTTCCATAGGACCAGAGAGAAAATAATGTACACTTTGAACAATAGTGCTACACATGTTACAGATTCTGCAGTTGGTTCACTAAAATATCTAACTGATAGCTTTCTCCCTACAAAAATAATAAATAAATCACAGAATAACATATACCGTCAGCTGTGTAGGAAAGAAAAAGCATTTCAATTCTTACTCTGAAAAAGGTCACCTCTTGTATAATATTTTAGTGATATATTTGTCCTACCTAACAGGGAAATGGTGAACGTCATCTACATCTCCGCTGTTTTCTAGACTGGTTAGATTCTGCCATTTGCATACTACAGTGCCACTTCCCAGGCTAGTCTTCAGCCCTCTTTCAGTAGTAGCCCCCTTCCATCCAACTGCACAGCAGAGCAAAGAGCAGCTCCCACACAGCAGTACTGAGGAGATTATGGGTACAGACTGCACCTGTGCTTCCAGGGTAACAACTGACATCATGAAAGTGCAGTTTTCTAAAATGACAGTTTTACACAACAAAAACCAGTTCCAACTAACATTGATTTGGAAGACTATACACTGAAGGACATGGGTTAATGAAAACAGTTATATACAAACTGGTATGGCACAACTACCTTTCAAAAGAAAAACAAACAAAAAAAAAGACTGGAAATAATGGAAGGAAACCATCTAGATCAGATTATTTTTGTGTTTTAAATCTCTTGGACTAGTTTCATATATGCTACAGAATTTTATACTTCCATGACAGAGATATTTTGTGTTTTGTAAAGCCTTATTTCAATCCCATATTGGCCAGAATGTATACTAACACTCTTCTGTTCTTGGAACAGAAAAGAATGATTAAGAGAGCATACTTGTTTCTCTTCTACTTCAAAAAAATGCCATCTAAGGAACACAGATTAGCATTTGCTCTTTCATAAGAGGAAATTTTACACAGCAACATTTCTTCATTTTATTTAGACTGCTCAGATTCCTGCTGCTGGCAAGTTACACTTGCAAAGTTCACTCTTTTGCCAAAGGTTTTGAGTCATTGTTTTGTGTAACAAAAACTGTCAATAAACAACAAATTAGCTGCCCCTGGTGTTTTAACAAAGCCATTTTTTGCCTTATGTGCTCCACAGAATAAACATACTGCAAATATATCAACTAATCATAATGTAAAGAATGTGGTGGGTTTGCCTTGTTCCAAAGTTATTTTGAGGTCATTTTGGTGGTCCTGCAAACAGTCAACAGGGAAGCCCCTTGTAACTGAGACAATTCCACAGAATTCAGGACAGACAGCAATGTGAGACGAAGGATCATAAATTGGGAAAACCTAGTCTTAGTGAATGCAGCAGAGAAGCTTGTAACGGCTGCAGTATAATAAAGAAGTGTTAGAGTTAATCCACCCCTATCTATCTTTATTTTGCTAACCCACTCGAGTGGACACCACAGCATTGAGACTACATTAATCAAAATTTGGAATGACCTGCTTTTCATTGCAAACTGCAGTTATCTTTCTTTACTGATTGGCCTTGACCTGTCAGCTGCATTTGGTACTGCTGACCCTGGGGGTTCTTTTGAAGAGCCTAGAGTACTACAAAAGGTTGTCTGACTCTGCTCTTGCGTGGTTTAATTCATATTCTACTCAACATACCAATTTTATTTCCAGTAGAAATTGCTCATTTAATTGCATTGTAAGTTTTATAGGGTATGCCCCAGGCTGTGTTCTTTATGCCAAGCTTCTCAGTATTTATATGCGGAATGGTGGAAAAGGAAAAAAAAAAAAGTCACTCACTCACAAAGCTAGACCAAGCTTCATAATACCAGTTATTTTCACTGCTTTAAATTGTATACAAAGCTGTTTGGGGAATAAAACAAATTTATATGTCAACATCTGAGGTTTATTTGACAAATGCATTGGTTTTAAATTAATATTTTCAAGACAGTTTCACCCTCTTTTTAAGAACTTTGCAACCCTTTCTTCAATGTTAGCATATATTAATTCTAATAAGAGACCTATATTACAAATTCATACCTAACCAACCCCAAAGTTGTTTGGATGAGAGCCTTAGTACTACAAACCCAAACAGTATTGCAGTGGCATCAAAAGTATTTACTGTTTTCCCTTGCAAAAGGGACTCAGGTGAGATATCCCCAATCCTGATTCTTACCATAGATATACAGAAACAGTGTAGTATAGCATAAATCTACCTTACTCATGGTGTTTGCCAAAAGACACAAGATTTTAAATCTGACACTGCTTAATCTATTTAATTAGTTAACCTGTGTATGAGATGGTTTCAAATATTATGCCACACGCAAACCACCACCTTTATTAGTAAAAGACAAATTGTACTCTTACAACTAGCATTTAAGTTTGTCCACTTGGACACTGTCAAAATGAAGAGAAATGTTACATGATTTAGGAATGAAATATCAAAAGAAACACAAAAGGTAAACTTCAATTTTTGTTCATATCTTGAATGAATAGATTATTTCCACAAATAGGACTGAATTTATGGCTCTAAATATTTTATTTTGCCATAGAAAAGATATAGTAAATCAGTATCATTCTTATTATGAAACTGAAAAATTTAGATCCGTCATTTAGAAATAATCTGGATCCTAGTCATCCAGTCTGTTTTGTAAAGAATGACTCCTTCTTTACCAAGGACCAACTGCAGTAGAATGTTGTGCAAGGATTAGAAATCTGAGTACAATGATAAAAGTCCCAGATTCAGACCTCAGAGCAAAATATTAATGTAGCATTGCCAGCAAAATATATTTATTATAATCATTACTTGTTAACATGTAATTAAATTTATTTTTTGCTATACCAGCCATCTTACTTCAACATAAAAAGTAGAGACTAAAGGAAAATACAAATTATAAATATATAAAAAAATTATGATTAACTTAAAAAATTTTATAACGTATTTTTTAAAACAGACAATAGTAATAAAAATGTATGATACAATCAAAAATTGAAAATAAAGGGAAGATACAAAAAGACCAAAGCTGCAGTTCATTCATAAGTAAAAACAAAGTAAAAGACAATCTCTATCAAGAGATCACAAAGCAAACCTGGAAACAAAACACATCCAGATTGTGGAGAAATGCAGCTCGGAATCTGAATTTTGTGAACTAGGACATATCAATAGTATAATGGATGTAAGCTTTGATAGAACTCTTTCAGCCTATTATTACCTAAATATATTTGAGCAAACTCTATATGGACTCAAGTATTTATTCTGTTGTTGCGCGTTCCAATTTGATACTAATTCTAGCTTAATTAGTACCAATTACCTTATCAGTAAATACATTCACAGAAAAGTCCAGAGTCTGAAATTCACCAAGCATTTTTACAGAAAGAAAACAAAGGGGCTTATTTGTTTCCATAACCTCCTTCCACTAAGCCCATCAAGCCCCATCTTATATCATTTTCCTTTGCTATATACAATTTTTAAGAACAAGAGAAAATCTAAAAAACACCCACAAAAACCATTAAGGTATTCTTTCTGATTAGCTAGGAGCTAATGGCTTTTTTTTTAACTTGCTGTTCCTTACCTTGACTTTTTTTTTCCTGAACAAAGTCTGTCTAATAATTGCTAGGGCAGTATTGCCAAAGTAATAAAACAAACTGCGTTAATAGTTTAACGCTCAGCTTAACTGCAATGATAGCACATACATTACGAAAAAGAAAAAACATACACACTTTCCACTTTTGATGAATGTCACAAATTACTGATAACAACATGTGGCACCAGAATAGAAATGAGCCAACAGCTGCAGAGATTTAAGCCATTTGCACATTGCCTGTTATCTGGTACCTCACCGGCTGGAAGTTACCATCTTCAGAAAATGGTAAGGAGAGGGGAATGTGGGCCTACACTTCAGCTGCTTCAATTCACAATTCAACATGTTAAATCATGGGATGTAGGAAAACATCGTCAGTTACCATAGCTGAAGTCATAGCCAATCTGCCAGTATTAAAAAAAAAAAAGAAAAAAAGTATTCAAATTCAGCATTACGAAAGCAGCATTTTACCAGATTTTATTAGAAACACACAGAGTTTTTTTTTTCCCCAGGAGATAGCAACAAGCAATTATGTATTCTTTGAGTTTTCCAAAGGATTCAAAATTCTATGAGTATTTATAACCCAGTTCCTTCCAGAATGGTTAAAGCACAGCTGATTCTCACAGCAAAGTTAGAACTCTGGTCTACCGCTCAAATCATCCTACCTAGACCGAGGTCTTTCAAGACTGAATTGTAATTTAGAAGTAACAAGTGGCAGTTCTACAGTGTTATGTAGCAAATTTCCTATACAGTCCTCAGCAGAAGCAGGAACACTCACAGAGCTGTATGAAGAGTAGCAGTGTCCAGGACAGTCTCAGGAAGGCCTGAGACAGTTTTGGCAAAGTCTGAGGAGACTTTCTGCACTGGTGATATTCATACAAAGGTAAATAATGTGGGTTCTGGCATACTAATATCATTTATGTAAGGCAGACAAAAAAGGAACATGGCCCCTGCTATGAGGAACTGAAGGTTTGTGGAACAGTTATCAAGCTAAGATAATACCTAGCAGCATGTAGTAGGGACACACGCATTCCAAAAGAAACTGCATTTAATACCAAAATATTCCTTTCTCCTCATTACCCTTCACAGAGACGTAACTCAGAAACAGCTGGTTTGGTCCAGTAATCAGTTTTCGTTAGAGTAAAGAAGCTTGCCACCACAGACATACAGAAGTCATGTTAGAACTGACTACAATTTATGTTATTCTTACTGGATACCACTAAAGTAAACCCTAATAACAGAGTGAAACATGTACAGACATTTTTCAGCTTACTTACTGACAATTCCCTCACCATCCCAGGATGCAAACCACTTGGAAACACACGTGTTTGTGTTTTAGTGTAAATGGCATCTCAGATATGGATTTCACATTAAAAAAAAAAAAAAAAAAAAAAGACTTGGGTTCAAAAGATGGACTAGATAGGCAGATTTAAAAATCAATATTGACAGATTTAATCCAGAGGTCAAAATAGGAAAATCTGCCTCTTGTCATTGAAGTGAACAAAACAGAAAAAGGAAGAGCTTTAGGCTGGTGGTTGATGTTTCAGCAGTGCTGCAGTCATATATAATTTAATACTCCATGACTGGCTAATAATACTCTTCTCTGTGTTCCTATCACAAGTTTTGCAATAATAGTCAAGATTTGTGGTTTCCAGCCATCAGTTTGGAATATTGCCTCACTGCTCGAGGCCTGACATAGTAATCCTAGTTTTCCACTGGGATGTGCTATATAATTGCATCAGTCTGCTTTCTGAAACTCTTGGGAGGGTGTTAAGCTAAAAAATAGGCAAGATAGAGGCTTTGTTTGGGCACAGGACTACAGAACAGAAGAAAAAAATAACTAATTCAGTTAATGCCATCGCTAACTTCATGAGAGCGAGGGAATAAAAGCAACAGGTGTACTGGAGGCTTAGCACATGTCCATATGAGGGCATAAAAAGCAGTTAATTCTTGTGTAGATAAAATGGCAACTTTAAATTACAGAAATATCCAGCTGCATATTTTCTATATTTACATGTTCCAAGAACCTTTCTTGATTTTTAAATAAAATACTGTATACTGACAGATACAAAAATATGGGAAACTATTTTTATCATTGGAAATTCTGTGGTAAAACTACAGACAGTATTCAAAATGGTACAGCCCTCTTGGTTGACTAAACTTGAAAAGAAACTCCAAAGTCACCGAGTCCCAGGTGAAACTTCTTTGAGTTGGCGCCACTGAAGTGAAGCAACCAGACCCATTTATCTGCATGTTTTGAGTAACAAGTCTCTGAAATGGCACCCAGAAAGAATATGAAAATGGATAATATCTGCAAATTACTAAGGCCTGGGTAGGCCTCATCCTCAGCCAACACAAAGTCCAAGGAATGCACATCAGACAAGAATCTGATTTCATAACTCTAAAGCCTTTATCCAGAATTTTTTGTACACTTTGGGGATATTGTTAGACAGTTTATTAAATCCCCTAAACATCACAAAATCCAACTACATTTTAACTGTATCTGGGACAAGACATTGTAACCAAGTCCTCTGACATCTGGATAATGTAGATTGATGAACTACATGTTAAACGATATAACTACAACAGCATTATGGTGGCAAACATTAAAAAGCTACTAGTTTTTATATTACATTTTGCAAGGAGTGATAGTTTTCAGGGGAAACTCCATAAAAATATTTGTCTGTCATTTTTCCAAAAGCAAAATAGCAACGTTTTAGATCTGAATTGTTCCCATTCACACAACGTAACTTGTTTGAAACTTACAGCTTTAAACATTAATACAGTTTTATGAATTAGATAGTTGACCTTATGCTAGTTTTTTCTTGCATAATCTATTTGCTTATATTACCATCCTCTTATTAACACATAGAAAATGATTAATTATATGTCCAAGGAATCTAAACCATGTGTGTCCTGAAGGCAGAAGTGTCATCAGTTGTCATCATTTATTGCCATATTTCCACTACTCAACATTTTCCAATTGTGTTTATTGCATATGACCTACAATGTTTGGTAAAAAAGCGTGTGCAGCCATTTCCGTGGCAAATATTCCAGCATTACAGGGCATTTTTTAAACCACGTAACACAATTTTCCATGAAATACAACAGTTCATACTCTTGAGGTTTCTGAATGTATGTATGACTAACTACCAGTTGCAGTTTCCTCACTTTTGGCTATATTCTCCCACCAGTTCCAATATATTTCTCTTAATCAAGTGATTTAATCAGCCACAATAAGTAGATTGGTTCTTGACACTTGAGTTGTATTCTAGTCACCCAGCATCTCCATCAAACTCCTGGTACTGGCCAGTACAATCATTTTAAACATAGTGAGAAAGAATTATATGATACTTAGCAGAAACTATTATAATGCTTATGATATTGGTTTAAATTACAATCATGTGTATTTTAGGGGATAATATTTTGTATTTAGCAGTATCTGTTTCTAACTAAATACAAAATCTCTATGTTAGGAAAGAAAAAAGAAAATTTGTATGAAATTCATTATGAAGATTTGATGATTTTTTAAAAACGGATACATCTTAATGTTCCAAATGCAAACATTAGCACATGTAGTATCACCCTCTGGAATTTAAATTCATTTTGGCAGCTTTTGAAAGATAAAACTTTATTCACATGTTTCATGCTGTATATAGAGAACTGTACATGTCCTTGCATCACAGCAATCTAAAAACCTCAAATACATGTTATAAAATGAATAAAATGCTTCTCAGCAGCAACAGACCAGAAAAATAATTATGTAAAAAATCAATTAAATGTATTTTGAAATATCTGACTTGACAGGGGAGTGTAATATTTAAAAGTGGAGGACAATTTGCAAACAGATTAAAACATAGCATGCTATCAAAAAGCATGATCCTAACAGCTTAAGCATAGCTAGTAGATTAAGTACAGGAAAGGAATCATATATGTAGCTGTGTTTTTTAAAAAAATCCTATCTGTGACAGTCATTGGTAAAGTAGTTGTTAGGGTAGCTACAGTGTATACCAGATAAAGAGTTAAAATTATGTTTGATGTAAATCACAGTCTGAAGAATGTGTGCAAATTCAATTTAGGAAAAAAAAAAGTGAAAGGTTTTCATGTTTAGCAGTCAGAAAAGGCATTTTGAGGCACACAAATCCAGTGCCAGATGTAAGGCTAACTATTGGCTGAACACTGACCATGTGTTTGAGCCATGCGGATATGAAAACCCCTCCCAGAGCCAGATCTGCATTGCAGTCAAGGAAAGAACAAGATTTATTTCCCCTGCCCTACTCTCTTGCATAGATATGTAGGCAAGCAGGAAATCCACCTGCAGTTCCTCGCCTTAATAAAATGTATGAAGTAATACTTACCAGTTAGCCACTTGTACAATTAATGCTAACTAGTGTTTTCCAAATTCCAAGTAACAAAGAATGAACACTGAGATCAAGTATATTCACATACTACTTTTTACAATTTTGGTTTCAAGAATAGCAAATATCACTTACTACGTCCTCTATTTTTCTTCTCTTCTACATCTCAGCAATTTTTTTCTTCCTGTGTAGACAACATAAATCCCAATTAAAAATTATTCTACTAATCTTACATTTCTTATTGTTCCCAGTTGTGATGATTTTACTCCAAAAATTTTAGCACAGCTGACTCCTCATGCACTGGCATCTCAAATCCAACATACTAAATTTCATTTTAGCTGGAGTTTGCAACTGTAACTGGCTATCACATTCCTTTTTTTCCCTAGCAATACATATAGTCCTTTCTATCTGATCTACATTTAAAGAAAATGTATGTTTGCTAACAAAAAAAAATCTAATATAAACAATGTATGTTGCTTTTAAGAAAGCCCTAAATTTATCCTAGAGCCCTGTATAAATCAAGCAGCATAGAAAGTTAGGCATACAATACTTTATCTCTAGTAAGCTCCTTAAATATGATTGTTGACACAATCTTTGTGACATGTCTGACATGACATCTTTACACTTTGTCTAGGCATAATTTTGCTATTAAAAGAACTCCCCCTATCCTAAGATATAGTCAAGAAATGTGAAATTCTTGTGCACAAAGTTACAGAGCCAACTATGTTATAATGGCATCTCAGCAAGCTGTCATTCCTTCACTGCTAGAGGTTTTATTGTTTGGTTAGTCCTAGTATCATTCCGAATGCACACTTCTTCCTTTAATTTTTGTCAGAAGGGTCCAAGTAAATAAAATTTTAAGAAGAATAATTTTTAATTCAGATAAAACATAGAGTGAGCGGGTTATGGAATAAACCAGAGTCAATATGTTCAGATTTAATTAGCATCCAAAGAAGAGCAGAACAAATGGGAAAAAATGTTTAGGAAACCATTCATTTTTATAGCAATCCAAAATGCTATTATTTTCCATATTACATGTCTGGTACAAATATAAAATATTCTAAAGAATAAACATTTTACAGTTTGTAGAAAGAATTAATTCCATGTCCCTGAATGATACCAAAATATACAAGGGGATGCAGTTTAAAAGTATTTTTAATTGATCTAGTTGCTAATTGTTTGAGAGAGCTCATTTCCTGGATCACAGCTCTGAGATGTAGCTCTTGAGGAATATGTGTCATGCAAAATTGTTCTAAGGTCTCTGACAGATGGAGTCTAACAGACATAGTTGCAAGAGTTTGGTGTTACTTACCCAAACGTTTGCTGGAGGTTACTAAACCTGTACTAGGCTGGTGGACAAGTATGTGTGGCTTTGCTTCAAATTAGCTCATTGACTGACATATTACTTCAAATGCACCTTTATCAATTATCAAAGTTAATACAGGAGACTCTAAAATCAAGCAGCTGACGTATCTAAATGCATTCTGTGCATTCCATGGGAAGAAAAAAAAAACAGACAGAAAGGGGAAATCCTGTCTCAAACCACCGCAACCAAGTCCTTCAGAGACTGCCACAGTTCTGGGGCACAACACACCTTAATTGGCACAGTCTGAAGTGGAAAGAGTCTTCAGGATTTGTTGTTTCTGGAGTGTGTGTGTCTGCAAAAGTATGTATGTATACCTATGTATGTGTGTGTATGTGTGTTTCTGAAACAAAGCAAATACTGTAGCATAATCATATTACTAATTCTGATACCAAGGATCAGGTTGTTCATTCCACATATTTTTTAATGAATGAAGTAAAAGGTTTTCATGCACCCTGAACTGCATGCAAGTATAAGAAGAATTGCCAAAGTGTTACCAGATTTTACACTTACATATTATCCTGTCTTTGTTCAGTGAAGCTCAACTATTTAAATCAAATTTGGAGATGAAAACAATTGTTTGTAAATGAAGAAGATAGCAGAATCTGTAGTTGCTTTTACAATAGTCAAGTGTCTGCAATAACACTTGCCCATGTTTAAATATACCATATTTCTGTAATGCAGAAAAAAGAGCTGAACATTAAACAATCATTTGTCCTGAAGCTCACATGAACATTTTACTATACAGCACTTAGGCCTCCATATCAAAATTGTAGTTTGTGTCCTTTTCAAAGTATGAAACTTAAATATATTCAAACCAATACATTTGCAAAAGTATCATCACAATACTAACATTTAATTAATTATGTGTCCATTTGTTTCTGCAATCTAAGAGACTTAAGGAAAATATATTTGGTTCAGTGAATTGGTTCCATTAACATTTATGTTCTGAAGACTAGAATTCAAGATCAATTTCATATTTGCATCCTAATCTCTGTGTAACACTAAAAACAAAAAAACTTTGGACAATTTCACCAACAATATTTGCATACCCAAAGATTCACTTCACAAACAAATACCACGTAAGAATCAAGTAATAAAAACCTCCAACAAACCCTCAATAAAAAAAGAACAATGAAGAGAAACTGACATTTCAGCCACAGAATTATACAAGTTACAAGCCTTTCCCACTTGTTTTTGAATGAGGTATAAACTACTGTTCCCTTGGCTTACAAAGAAGTGAGCACACGTTTGCAAACACTGCTAGGAAAAAAAGAAAAGCATGTTAGCCATCTGCATAGACCACTGATACTGCATCTGCTACATAATGTGAAACTACATCTGACTATGAAACTATATCAGCCAGAATAGATACAGGTATACTAAATGCTACTTTTTTTTCTTAAGGAAATGAGTGATCCAAAATGGGAAGCAATATTCTACTAGATAACAACCAACCTGAAAACACTTTACTAGCAGAAAATTGTTTGCCTGCAATCCAAATTATAATTTTTCATCTAAGACCTCAAACTTGTGGATAATTTTCATCAGCAGCTGTGAATCTTTGTAAAATGTGCATCTCCCTCATTTACCGCCTTGTCTTTTATGACAGTGCAATAAGCACAGTATTATAAAATTATTACATTCTGTACAATTGATTACACATAGGGGAGGGTGATCATGAACTGAAACTATAGAATTCAAATGTGATCTGCCTGTGGCTGTGCAACCAAATGAGACCGCAAGACAATCAGCCTCCATGAGTGATGCTTACTGTGAAGTGAATGACAATCAAACTAATAAAGGCATGGTATTCTTCAAACTCGGTGAGGCGGCTCCTGTGCAAACTACAAGAACCTTTGAAATTAAGTGACATATTTAGCCAGTACTGCTATCTCACATTATTCTCATCCTGTGGGTAACAGGGCAAGAGAACACGCAACATAAATAATACATATATGAAGAATTTTATTTGAAATAAAAAGTTAAATTTTGTGGTTTACTTTGTTGGGAGAAGGGAGATGAGAAATTATTGGTTTTGGCCTCAATGCAAAGAATAACTAGAGGCTGCTGAGATTTCCACTGGGTTTTACTTTCTAGGAAGTCACCTACCTTCTGACAGATCAAAATATAAGAATAATCTAAAAGCTCCTTTCAACTTCTGTAGCCAATGGTAGCGAGAATATTTCTAAACCTATTGGGAATTTATCTACATATTAGGAAAATTCTCTTTATTTAGAGAAATCAAACGGGTTTTGACACTTTTACATAAATGAAAGATGCTAATCCATCAACCAGTTCACTCCTTTATATAGCATAAAGATATTTTTAAAGGGGGTAAGTGCTAACACCTGCCTAGGTTAGGTAATCTTACTGAAATAGCTACTGGTACTGTGAGAGGATAGAGATAACCAAGACTGAAAAAGCTTTAAGTGTAGGTTTTTCTAATGTTGTTTTTCCTGATGTCATTTTCCAGATAAGCAAAAATTTGTTATGTGTGCTTAACTATGCTTTTTTCTATACAAAATCCTTGCAGAAGACCCTTTCTTTTAAGCTCTCTATGCTAGTTTATGACAAACACCATTAAAAGGTACAGGCAATGCCTCTGCTTAAGAGCTATGGAGAAGTCTGTCAAACTTTGCTTTGTGTGTTTTGGTTTTCAACCAGAAATACACTAACCTACCCTCACTTCCAAAGGGCGAGCGCTAACCAGTCTCCAGAGAGCAAATCTTTTCACTGCCTCCTTGCAGCGTCTCCAGGATAAAAACAATACGTGGAGACAAATAACTTCTTTTGGAAGGTCCTGGGCGCCTCAGGCATACCCGGCTACTCCTGCAGAAGTCCTCTGTAAGTATCACGCCCCCTCCTTTCCTTTTCTCTTCTTTCCTACAAAGTACTTTAACCGGTCTAGATTAACAGTCTCCCTCAAGGCCGGTATTTCGATGGCTACTCTTTCGCACAGCAGCCCCCACAGCCACAGGCGGGCGAAGTAGCCGCGGCCCGCGCTAGTGACCGTGGGCCGGCAGCAGGCGATGGGCGGGCAGAGGCCGCGGGGCCGGCCTGACGTGTGGCGGGGGGGCGGTGCCCGCCTGCGCGCACCACTCACGGCTGCGCGCTGGCGCCACCACCCCCTCAGCGGGCGGCGGTTAGTGCGCTGGGCCGGCTGCCGGCGCGGGACCGACGACGGTGGGAAGGCGCTTAACGGAACGCTGGCACGGTTCTCTTTTTATTCTTCTCCCCTTCGCTCCTTCCCTTTCCTCTTCTCCCCTCCCCGGCTGCCCCTCGCTCCCGGCCTTTCCCACCCTCTCGGCGGGGAAGGGGCCGCTCCGCTGCGCGCGGCCCCGGGCGGGCGGTTATGGCGGAGGAGGGGGGGGGGGACTCTGAGAAGAAAGCGTTAACGGCTGCCGCGCGCGCGGGGCCGCCAGCCCTCCGTTTACCCCCCTTCCCGCGCGGGGCCTGCAGCCCGCCTTCCCACCACGTGACCCCTCCCTCTTCTTCCCTTGGGCTCCATATTGGTACTGAAGGAGGCAAGTCTGGTCACAAAATGGAGGTAACTGCCTGCTGTGCTCGGGGAGCGGGGCTCGCTGGGCTGAGCTGAGGCTAGGGTGGAAGGGAAGGTGAAGCAGCTTCCTTTCCCCCCCCGCCTTTCCCCCGCCGCAGTAGAGCCGCTGTAACTCGCAGCCGCCGGTGGGAAGGGGGAACGCTGGGCACGGCGGGGCTGAGGGGGAGGCGGCACGTGGCGGTGTCCCTCGCTGCCGTCGCCGCCTCTTTGTAGCGTGTTTCTACCGCGCTTCAGACCCGTTTTCCTCTGCGACATGGCGCATTAGCCCGCAATGGCGGCCGCTGGCAGGAAGAGGGAGGGTGCGGGAGAGGCTGCGCTTCCGCCGTGCGGCCCCTCGGGCACGGCGGCGGCGGCGGCCGCCATTTCGCTGCGCTCCAGAGCGTGAGGGGTTGCGGGGGAGAAGGCCTGCCCCGCGGCTTCGGACAGGGCTGTGGGTAGTAGAGCCCTCCTCGGCTATCCTGGGGGACACCGAAACACTTTAAACCGTATTCGGGCGAAAGCGAGGAGAAGCGAGCCCCACACATAGCTTATGTCATTGTTCTGTCCTCCTTGTGTGGCCCGCCATGTAAGCTACCCGGAGTAGTGCGCCAGGGGTGTTCATTTTCCCACGCATTTTCCTGGAAACAGACTTTTAAAGCACGAAGGTCGTTTAATGCAGTACTCAAGTTTCTCTCTGAGGAATGCAGGTACACGTTGCAGCACCTCCATAATATCCTTCACCCCCTTCCACACGGGAGTTAGTGCGTGTAGCGAGCTTTTGCAGCCTGGGGAGGTGGGGAAGGTACAGTGCGAAGCTCTCTCGAATAGCTTCCCATTTCCCTTTCTTCACTCCCCCAGACACACATGCACAAGAGCCACGACACTCCGTGGCATCCTGCCATGATCCTAGTGGAGAAGCAGTCCTGCACAAACCTTGGGTCAAATTTCTCTCAACTTGAATGAAGTCGAGATCATATGCACACCCTCTCCAGAGGGGAATACTGTCATGATATATGCCCTTTGCTTTTCTTTCCTCTCTCCTCAAAATCTACGGGTTTTTGCTCAAGTATTACAAGTAAAGTATGGTGAGCAAAAATTATGCAGGACTGGGGGTTTTGGAAGTAGGGTTTTTTTTTTTTGTGGTGGTTTTTTTTTTTTCTGTACCCCTTTCTTTGCAAGATGGAACCTTAGAGAGTTTAGAACAGAGAAACCAACAGGACACAAGTTTTGTTCCTATGTTAAAAGCAGAAAAGAAACTGGATCCCTCAGCAAACAGCTAATAATAACTCTTTTCCATGGAAGCTATTGTTTTAGCTGCTTCAGGATTGTTGAATAGTTTGACAAATGGGAGGGATGATGTTCAAAGCATTTGAACATTCTTCAGTAAAGCTTGGAAACCCATCTCATAAGTTATTAAGCTAATATCTTGGGTTTTTTTCCCAACAGACGTTCCTGTTGGCATTGCGAATAAGCTGCCAACACACTCCAGAGCTGAAAATCTAGTGTTTTGCTGCTTTAACTCTTAGGTTTGTCACAATATACTGTATACATCAGGTCCAACTTCAGCTATTTAGAAAAAAAGACCAGTGCATCTCCCTAGTAGTCTCTGATTGGACAGGTAAACTTCCCTCTTGGGAATGTGTTTCACCGCCACTGTCTGTCTCTGCAAGAGATACAGTAGCATTATAAGTTCCTTTGAGTAACGAGGCATCTCTTAGTACCTTTCGTCTCATAATATCCAACAGATCTGTTCTGAGACTACTTTCAGCTCTCTAGTTAAGTTGCACTATACAACTCTTTCAACGCTAGTTTAACTCAGTTGATGCTGTTCGGTATATTTTTATTTAGAGTCGAGTAGAGTATTTTGATGCTAAGTATAAAAAAGCTAATACCGACATTGATATTTTTAATGACTTTTTATGGGGCAAAGTAGGAATAGGGCTGAACAGAGCTGAGTTCCGCTTCAGCTGATGGCTTGCAGTAGCAAGGAGACAGTTCTCTTATGGCCATCATGGCCTTCAGAGGCCATTGTGGCAGAGACCATGCCTGAGAGCTTTATGTTGGCCAGCGTGGAGCCTCACTGGAGAAAGCAGCAGGTGACAAAATCAGTGAGGGATTGCATACTTTTAATGACTTAGAGTATTCTAATAGGCTTATCCCTTTCCTCCCTAACAATTCCCAAAGTTTTATTTTACCATACAGTAACTTTTTAAAAAGTTAACATTCTCTTTCATACCTCCCGTGTATGACTTACGGAATTGAACAGCTCAGTTGAAACACTTAGTATCCTAATACTTTCTAAGTCAAACTGATGTTTGATTTCAAGGATTTCAAGAGTAGGTTTAACATTGTGTAGAGAGGAACTGAAGACACTTTCATGTTACTTCATAAAACCTCTATAAATTTCACAGTTGAGTTTAATTTGAAGCTGGATTTTAACATGGGATTATATTAAATAATTATACTTTGAATAACAGTACATATTGGTCATTAGTAGATACCTGTTTGCCTTTCCCTATGCAGTATTTATAGAAATTAAACTTTAACTCCACCCCCCAACCCAAATAAAAAGCCCACAAAAATACATCTAATCTTGTAAATATTGATGTTTTCAATGCAGCACAAATATAGTTTTATGGAAGCATGTTATTTAGTTGACAGTATTCTATTTTGTCTACTGTAAAAAAGAAACATCCAAAGTAATGATGAATTGTAGCCAAAGATACTAATATAGTGTAGTAAGAAAAGTAACTTAATGATCTGAAGGGAATGTGATTTTTTTGTTTGAATGCTCAGATGTGGGTTCATTCACTGAATTTATGTTGTGAAATACTTGATTTTAGTAACAATATGTTAACTTTGTTAACATTTATTTTGAAAAGTTGGGCGTGTAAATAGTACATGGTAGTAATCAAATCTATCACTTGGAAGCAAAAGTAATGCAGATGGCTAATGCTACAGATTGCTAAGGATCAAGTGTTAAAATTTCTGATGTTGCAAGAATAGAATCAGTAAAGGATTCTTACACTGGTGTTAGTGGAAAATATTTTCCAATACAGAAAACATTTAACACATCTAATGTTCCAGTTTTGTAGGCTGCTGGGTGACTGATTACAATAGGTTACATATAAGATAATTCTGATAAGCAATATTTGCAAAATGTTAAGTGTTTCGGGGTTTAAAATCTGGAGAAGTAGAATTTCATTTATGTAGTGGGTTTGGGTATCAAAGATGGAATTTGCTTGCCCTCTACCAGTTGTATTCACGATAGTTATGTGAGACAGTAATTGACATGGGTTGTTTTCTACAGATTTTAGCTTTAGGTTGTACCTAGTTATTCCAACAGTTGTAAGAAGACCTTTACTAGGATAGCAAATGTTCCTTCTGCAGCTCTTCCTAATAGTGAGTGGAATGGGCTGAGGATTTTTACTCTACCCTTTTAAATACTTTTTTTTTTTTCTACTTTCACCCCGCTTCACGTTTCCTCCAGTAAAGCCACACCCGTGGGCTGCAGCCAGAGAAGGCCCCGCTGCATGGGAATTGGGGTAAGTACTGACTTATCCAACCTGTTTTCTAGGTTTCCTAGGTCTAAAAGAAAGGCTGAGTTAGAGTACCCTTCCAAAATGGCTGCTCTTAAGGAAGAGAGAGATGTGGAGGACTACAAGAGGAAAGGAAGACGATCCTCACAGGTGAGAGGATTGCGTTTTATTTTTTTTTTTTAAAGTAGCTTTAAGGGGAAAAGATTAAAAAAAAACTTTACCATTTCTGTCTAATGTATTAATTCATAGATGTTTCTCTACCTTCTTCATCCCCATATTAGTAACTTTAAATTGCAGTATATTACAGTTTTAAGGGGTGGGATGTTAAGCATAAGGAGGAGATTTTGTTTTATTAGTGTTTCGTTATAAGACTGATTAAATGTAGGTTTGTGATTAAAGTAAGGTGTAATTACTTTTTTTAAGAAATTCATGCATCCTCAGAGTATCAGCAGAAACTTTATTCCATCCTATCTTCAAAATCCTGTTTCTAGTGGGAATGAAGACAGGTTCTTCTATTCTTTTTTCTTTTTTAATAAAAATGGTTGCCTAAAAGTCACTGCAAATGAAAGTGAGGCTGTACTAAGTAAAAAATAACTGTTTTCTTTTGCTTCTAGCAGAAATACCGTAGACTGAATAAGGTGCGTAGTATAGAGAAGATGTTGGGGCTGTTCTGGGAGGATGGGAGCTAGTTACTTTGGGGCAGGGTGTGGAAACGGGAGGGGGGAATAAAAAGTCTTGACACCCTTCAGAAAGTAAACTCAATTTTAAGATCAGTAAAGAGGGTGTTCAATATGCATATGTAGCTGATAACTGAGACATTTTCTGTTTGCTTATTTTTATTTGTTTGCTTTCGAACATTACTTTTCCAGGGTGCCTGAATATTTTAGCTAGTTCAAACCGCCTTTGTGTGGAACGGTACGGTGCTGCAGTGCGGGAGGGGCTGTAGGCGGGAGTTAGGAGCAAACCGTGCGCGGGTTGCATGTGTGGGGTGGCCTGTGGTTATTCTGTACTGAAGCACGGTGTGTAAAGTCCTCCTGGAAGGAATGTTGCAACTCTCTCACTGCTCTTGGACTTTGGATAGAATGTAACTCGGGTCGCTCTTGTAGTTACAAAAGTATCTTGCCCCAGAATGTACTTAAAAGCTATTAAGTTTCTAGATAAAAAGGTTTCGCAGAGAAGGTTGGTGAGGGCCGGGCTGTGGTTAAGGTTCCCGGGGCAGAGCAGCCTGGCCGGGCGGGTGCAGCCACAGGTGTGCTGCCAGGCGCTCCGGGGACACTTACTGCTGCTGTTAGAGGCGCGATGCAGGGGAGTGCTCCGCCTGAAAACGCTTCCTTTGGAAGGAAATACCGCAACTCCAAAGGGCCCATTATCCAAAACCCCGGCCGTAGGGGCGAGCGGGGGGAGCCGGGCGCGCCCCCGGCCGCTCCCTGCCCGCCCGCGGGGCCGCCCATGGCGCCACTGCGGCGCGGGGACGTGGCCGGCGCTGCTGCGCGCCCGCGCCTTTCCGCTCCTCCCCCCGGCCCCGCCCTCCGGCTCCATATTGAGGGTGGAGGAGGCGAGATCGCTCACAAAATGGAGGCGGTCGGTGCTGCGCAGAGCGTTGGCTTAGGAGAGGAAGTCGCTAGTCAAAGGTGTGGATGGAAAGTTCCCCGCCTCCTCAGAGCCTGTTAATATGTTTGGGGAGTCTCTTGAGCTGCTTAGGGGCAGAAACAGAGCTCGTTGCCAGCTTGCTGGCTGCAGGCAGGCTGAGCGTTTTTACCACTACTCCCCCTCCTCCTTCCTGCGACCGAAGGAGTACTGCAAAATGACGTGCTGGCCCACAGCATCGGCTGAGTGGGAGGGAGGGAGCCTGCTGATCTGTTGAAGCAGTGTGGCAGCTAGGGAAGAAGGGAGAGGTGTGTGGTGCAGAGTTTTCTGCCCAGGAGAAAGTGCTTGTTATAACTAACTTGGAGCGGAAGGGCTGAGAAACAACATCTTGTGTGATAGAGGACAGCACTCTGAAAACCCTAGAGATTCTTATCCCCAGTGAGAACAAAATGCCTGAAAAAACCCAAAGAATTCCCTAAGAAAATGTCATCTTTTATTTCTGTGAAGTGTTCTATTGAAGGATCCTTTCTCTCCAATAGGAGAAGATATAACAGCAGGTGTTGTCCTCCCACATGAGAATATCAGTTCATGTGCACAAAATAAAAATAAGCAGAAAAGGACTTTAACTTTTCCTTTCAGGAGTGACCTGAAGAGTTCTGTGGTCATTCTTTGAAGGTAAAAGGAGTTGCCAGCTGGAACCCTGTAACCTTGAGGGATGTCAGAGAACTGTCAAAAGTCTGTCTAATTTTTCCTTGTGTAGGTTTATTGTTTTGGAGAAGTCTGAACTTTACAGTTTTGTCTAATAGAATTTCTCTTAGTATGTGCAGGAGGGTTTGAAACGTTTAATGTTCCCAGTTTTAACACAACCCAGCTAAAAATTAAGTAGTGTCAGTAGATTAAAACCAAAATGCAATTAGCAACAGAAACTAGTATTTCACTTATCCTAAAGCAGTTTATGGATACAGTAGGTGTGTTACCCTGTAAGATTTTAAGCTTATATATAGTTAGAAGGGAGTCCAGACCACTTAGAAGACCATAGAAAAGAAACTTTACTTTGTAGTCACAGGACCGTTGACTGTTAGTCACTTATATAACATTCCTGCAGTGACAAAGCTAGTGACTTTATAAATGGAGAGTTGTTACTATGAATGCTAGGGCTCTTCCTTGCTAGGTTTAGCCTGTGTAAGAGCAGGATCTACTTCCCAGACAGCTTTTCATAATCTTAGTCATTTTTTCCTGTAGTACAGCCTGAACATTATAAACCAATGGTTTCCTAAAGCAGTATGTAATTCAGGAATTCTTTTTTTGCGACGTATTGCTTCACGATATTCATTGCTCTTTAGAGTGATTGTCTTGCACTCAAAGGAATGTACGCTTTTCTGACCAGTCCTAGGACCACCACCGCCTCTGTTTAAACTGGCAGAGGTTAAAGTAGTTCATCTTCGGGTTTGAAGCAAGACATCTACATGTAGAAGTCTCTGGCTAGTTTTATGTAGTTCAGCTCTCAGGCTAATGCTGCATCTTGTCTAGGTTGACCCACTGCAGCAGAAGCAGTGAAGCCTGTTACACATTCATGCTGCAGAATTGAAGCAATCTGCAGCATAGCTAGCCAGCAGCTTCTTGTGGAGTGTTCTACAGGCACAGAAGTACCAGCTTGCTAAATAAGATTTTAGTCTGGTTGCTTTTTGTAAGACTTCTCTGTGTTGGGGATGGGAGAAAGTTGTAAAATAGTTTTTCATAAACTCCTGTCAAATGTACGGGAGGATATTCCCTGCCGAACTAAAAAAATATGCAACACTGAAAGAGAGCAGAAATACTAACACACTTGTAAGCCCGCTTAATTCATGCTATAGAAAACAGGGCTCTGAAAAATAGCACATTTTAAAATGTGGCTGTTCACATATAGGTGATACTGTCAAGAGCTTCAGTTAAACTTAGGTTTGTTTTACAATGCTTGTTAAGGTACCAGTCTTATTCCAGTAGTTGTACCCACTACTGGTCATTGATTCATTGTTATTCAAGATGTTTTTTTATCTGTATGACCAAAGTCCATGTTAACTCACATTTAAGAGGTATTTCCCGTACTACTGAAAACATATATAATTCTACTTTCTTGCTTGCATGCATTCAACTTTAAAAATTATCCAAGTGCAAAATACAGAATTTTAATTAATTAAGAATTGATGAATTTCTTCAACATGCATAAAAATAACCTTTCAAAATGGATATCCCAAAAGACTAGATGCTCAGTTTGGACAATAACCTCTTTTTCTTGTACACTGTGTTCTTAAAGTTTTTTATAGTTCCTCATGATTATGCTTCATAAAGTGTTAGAACTTTCCTTTATCTAGCAGCGCTTCGTTGCTGATCCCTACAGAGCAATACACGACTGGAACATAAGATAGGCATAAAATGAATGCACTTCCGGAGGGGGGGAGCAACCAAATTATTTGTATATTGAAATCTCTTTACTGTTGTTTGCATTTGAGCACTTTTAAGTTGTTAGTTAGTTAGTGTTTTAATTAAAATCACACCTCATTAAGTGTTTACTGTGTTGCTGTCTTAACCCATTAGAAGTCATTGTTTTTATGTAAATGTATTCCACCTATTTGTAGTTATAACGTGCACAGACAATTTTTAGAAGTTCTGTGAAATTTCAGGTTTGTGATTTGTATTCAAAATATGTTTTTGACTTTTGATTTTGTAGGGCCATGAGCCAAAGGAGCCGGAGCAGTTGAGAAAGCTGTTCATTGGAGGCCTGAGCTTTGAAACAACAGATGACAGCTTGAGAGAGCACTTCGAAAAATGGGGCACACTCACAGACTGTGTGGTAAAGTGTCAAATATTAGTTTGTGCTTTTGGAAGGGTATAGGTACTTAATCTAGTACAGAAATGCAGAGTACCCTCTATGTTGTTGCAGGTGATGAGAGACCCACAAACAAAACGTTCCAGAGGCTTCGGCTTTGTCACTTACTCTTGTGTGGAGGAGGTGGATGCTGCCATGAGTGCTCGACCACATAAGGTTGATGGACGGGTGGTTGAACCAAAGAGAGCAGTTTCGAGGGAGGTAAGTATTTCAGTTTACCTTATTTCCTAATTTTTACCAAATAATTTAGAACACTGAATGTCATTTTTGCCATTGTAGGATTCTGTAAAGCCTGGAGCACATCTCACAGTCAAGAAAATATTTGTTGGTGGAATTAAAGAAGACACAGAGGAATATAATTTAAGGGAGTATTTTGAAAAATATGGCAAGATTGAAACCATAGAAGTCATGGAAGACAGGCAAAGTGGAAAGAAAAGAGGCTTCGCTTTTGTAACTTTTGATGATCACGATACAGTTGATAAAATTGTTGGTACGTAACTCTTGTCTTGTGGGATGAAAGTGTATCATTAGATTTCAGAACAGCAGTGTTGTTCTGATGTTGTCAGTATGTAAGATGTTGTCATAATCAGCTGCTTGGCTACTGTAAGAGATAGAGTAGATTTAATGTTCCTTTTGGAAACTTTACAGTAACTTTCTATGGGAGTTTTAGAACATATTGCTTTCCATGATTGGATTTTCTAATTCTTTCCTATTTCACAATTTTCTCTAGTTCAGAAATACCATACTATAAATGGACATAACTGTGAAGTGAAAAAAGCACTCTCAAAACAAGAGATGCAGACTGCCAGCTCTCAGAGAGGTGAGTTTGGAGTTGTGCATGGTTATTCTATGTAACTGGCTTTCAATTGATGTAATTAAAGCAAAATATTTTGTAGGCCGTGGGGGTGGCTCAGGCAACTTCATGGGTCGTGGAAACTTCGGAGGCGGTGGAGGGAACTTTGGCCGAGGAGGAAACTTTGGTGGAAGAGGTAAATGACTGGAATGTTTGATAGAATGTGATTTCTATTTTTTATATTTCCTGTGTCAGTTGGCTTAAACACTTAACATGTGTGTTCAGGAAAACGTTCTCATCTGTTTTGTGTTCCAGGAGGCTATGGGGGTGGTGGTGGCGGTGGTGGGAGCAGAGGAAGCTTTGGGGGTGGTGACGGATACAATGGATTTGGTGATGGTAAGTGTATTGTTCACTCTTGTTTTTTCCACCCAACGTTACAACCAGCTGTAAGTCTTGTCTTCACCTTGGAAACCAAGTCTACTTTGGTGATGTTTTCTACACTGTCGGGCTGTGAAGAGTTAAAGGTTTTTTGTTTTCCCCGCAAAATACTCCTTTTTATGTACCCTTTAAATAACCTCATCTCATGAGGTTGTGCAGCAGCTGTTTATGATGATTGAGAACTAAACAAAGATTCTAATGTCAGTTAATTGAGATGACTAAAACTGAATGAAGCAGTGACATGCCAGATATCTTTTCAATCAACTGTAAGACCTTTCATGGCTTGGTAGTATCTTTTTCTCTATGAAGTTTGAATGAGTATCCGAAGTGCATCTGAAGAGAACTGTGGAGATTACCAAATGATGGTGGAAGTAGCATTTGGGGAGGGGTTGTGGAATGAGGGAAGTGGCACGTAGTTATTTATGTCCCGATTCTGTAAGTAGATATATGTAGTGATGTTGAGTTTTTTGGAACTATTTCCTAGTTGGGAACTACTCCAACAAAATATCTGAGTCCAAGTCAGCATCTGGAATACTAAGTCTTTCAGATGTGCTTTACATGATCAGAAAAAAATAACGTCTAGTAGCTTTGACACACGTGTAAATAAAGCTGCATGTCTGTAGATAAAAACTGTAAAACAGAATTCTTTTGAGGGCTTTGCCTAATGAGTCATTTCATTTCAGAGGAATAGAGAGGATGATTCACAGTACTGACAACGCCATTTGTGTAAAGAGGCAGTTATTACATGTAATAGGGGGGGCAGTAGCAGCATGTCTATGTATTTTCTGTGAGCCAGAATGAACTTTTAAGTGTCATGCTTCAAGGGTATACCTGAAGTAATATTTATTTTTTTTGTTTGGATTAAATAGTTTAGATAAATGATGCAACCACAATGAATATAGTACAGGGAAAACATTGTGGGAGATTTTTACTGTTTTTTTTGTTGTTGTTGTTGTTGTTTTGCTTGTTTGTTTTTAAAGGGACCTTTTTTAACCAATATTTAGCTTGGATGCGCTCAGTTTGATTCTTCTTTTATTCAAAGGTGGCAACTATGGAGGTGGTCCTGGGTATGGCAGCAGAGGAGGTTATGGTGGTGGTGGAGGACCAGGATATGGAAACCCAGGTGGTGGATATGGAGGTGGAGGAGGAGGATATGATGGCTACAACGAAGGAGGAAATTTCGGTGGTGGTAAGATGCCAGTTTTAATTAGACATCTATTTTTTTAGTAAGGTCTGAGTTGTACAATGCCTGAAGTATTGATACTGCTTGAAATGAGTTGTACAATTAGGTCTTAGCAGAATGCTGTGTTACATAAGGAAAGTTCTTTTCCCTCTGGATCAGCTTTAATACACTATATACAACATTGTTTTGCCAGGAACTTATTTTTCAAAAAACAGCAGCTATAAATCTGTGTGTGGAGGGAGAGAAGAAGGATTTTTATTCTGACCATTTGAAGTATCGCTGTTGTTGTCAGATACCAGTTCACATCATGTAGATTACATCCTCCTTGGTGAGGACTATACATCTAAGTTTCTATAAGCTTTTTTATTGTTTGCCTGTGAAATGACCTACTTCAGTTATTTTTATAAAAACAGTTCTTTTGTCAATTACACACTCTAATTAGACTAACTGGAAATCACATAATTGTAATACTGTTTTAAAGTCTTAACCAGTGTAGACCCTTGATGAGTATATTTAAAATGTAGATTAATATCTAACCAAAATACAGGTAGCTACCTCCTGTTGTATGATCAGTTTAGCTGTGTTCTGCGTTATCAGTATTAAATTCCCTGCAGGGATTTCTAAACGATAAGGTTAATCTTTTAATCTGGGTAACTTCTATGGAGGCCTTTAATGACAGAGAGGATGTTTCTGGTAAGGGTACCCCACAAATACAAAACCAGTTTAGGCGTATGACTAGAATTGTTGGAGAAGGAGCAGTAAGAATGTGCCAAGCGCTAGTGCAGGTTTGGGGAGTTAAGGTGCAGAATCTACTGCATATTTTATTCTACCCTCTGATGTGTATATGCAGCGTGCCTGTTACAGTTCCATCACTTTTTGGAGCAAATAAATTGTATGTAGTTTATATTATTGTCGTACATGCAAATCATTGGGCAGCGGAATAATGATGGTGAAACTTGTGCTTTTCCAAGTTTGGATGCCTTAAATTTGACCTATTGTTTTAACTTCAAAATGGCCTAATGTCATGTGATGTTTTTCACCTTCAATGAAATACCAGTTTCTAATCTTCAAAACGCTAAGGGTCTTCCTGTCACTTGTGCGTTGTGAGTTAGAGGTAGCATGCAAAATGCTGGCAATTCTATTTTAAATTGTTTTAAACCATTACAATTTACATTTACGTTGGATGTCATAATTTGGCAAGCTTCATGTCCTAAGTGTTGAACAGAAGTGGCTTTATAAATCCGCATTTGTTTCAGGTAATTATGGTGGCAGTGGAAACTACAATGATTTTGGCAATTACAGTGGACAACAGCAATCCAACTATGGTCCCATGAAAGGTGGTGGCAGCTTTGGTGGCAGAAGTTCAGGCAGTCCCTATGGTGGTAAATAGGATTTTGTATAGCAAATATTTTGGGGGTTAATTTTTTTTTTACTATTCTTGTATTTCAATATCCACCCTGTTTTTTGTAGGTGGTTATGGATCTGGAAGTGGAAGTGGGGGCTATGGTGGTAGAAGATTCTAAAAATGCTACCAGAAAAAGGGTAGGTGTAATGCATATTTATAATGATGATTAATAATGTACAACTGTTCACTGAGAGTAATAATTTTCTTATCCTGTATTCAACAGGCTACAGTTCTTAGCAGGAGAGAGAGCGAGGAGTTGTCAGGAAAGCTGCAGGTTACTTTGAGACAGTCGTCCCAAATGCATTAGAGGAACTGTAAAATCTGCCACAGAAGGAACGATGATCCATAGTCAGAAAAGTTACCGCAGCTTAAACAGGAAACCCTTCTTGTTCAGGACTGTCATAGCCACAGTTTGCAAAAAGTGCAGCTATTGATTAATGCAATGTAGTGTCGATTAGATGTACATTCCTGAGGTCTTTATCTGTTGTAGCTTTGTCTTTCTTTTTTCTTTTTATTTTCCCATTACATCAGGTATATTGCCCTGTAAATTGTGGTAGTGGTACCAGGAATAAACAAATTAAGGAATTTTTAACTTTTCAATATTTGTGTAGTTCAGTTTTTCCACATTTAGTACAGAGAACTCTATAACAGAAATAAAATGTAGTTTAGGGTGTTTCCTTGTTAGTTAATAGAGAGGATTAATGCATTTCTCAATTACTATTTTGTATTAATTTAAAGTTAACAATAGAAACACCTATTGATTTGCAGTCTTAAGGGGTCTAGTCTCAGTGTATATATGTAACTGTCATTGACATGAGTTACATAGGCATACAGAGGGAAAACATCTGTATGTTGCATTATAGTTTGTTTAGATGTATAACTAGGATTGAGTTACTCAAATTAGTGTTTGTGAATTATAGAACTAAGCTTTACCTTAATGAAAATTTCAAATTACTTTTTGGTTTGTGCATATTTTTTTAATTTGTAGTTCTGTATTAGTACTAGCGCTTCAAGAAAATAAGGCATGATAAATATTTTAACAAGACCAACTTTAGACACATTAAAGCTGTCTCCCGTCTCATTTGAGATGTCTAAGGGATAACCGCAGTTGCTTAAGTCTTGGGTGAAGAGAAAAAGAAACTTGCTTTTTACCTTTATATTTATTGTAATTCCCGAGAAGTTAAGGTGGGGGGAATCAAGTGCCTGTTTCCTTGGGATATACAATGATTCTGTTTCAATAAAACTATACTTGGGGGAGGGCGGCTTGGAATTTTCGTCCCCTTCCTTTGTCCCCGTTTCCCTCTCCCTCACACCAGACTGCGCTGTTTCAATTAAACGAGGCGTCATAGTGAGAGTAATAGGTATGTTCCTCAATAACTTAATGGCTATATACTTTCTTGCATGCACCCTAGGCAATTTTCTGGACACATTCTTCTGACTGGGAGCCAAGGGTAGCGCAGGTGTAATCACTGACAGTCCAGGTAACGCGTTCCAAAAGCCCGCTGACGACGGGCTCTAAGTAGTCTAGTTCTCAAGCTTCTTTCCCTTGCCAATGTCTGCGCTCAGCTAAGAGCTCGAAGAGAAAACCAAGCGCCATCTAGCTGTACTTTACCGACTAGAAACACTTCCCACCATGTGGTACAGTCTTGAGTTTCCACAGGTAGAACGATAGTGTGTTACGACTGGGATTTGATGCACTGGAGTAGCAAATCTTATCAGCACATATGGCTAGAAATTGTACTTCATTCTCACTTCTGACCTCCAAATTAAGGCACTGCAGTCTGTCCTTTCCCCAGCTGACGCAAATTCTCTCTCGACTGTTGCCAGGACAGTGCTTTCTGTCAGCTCAGACTCAGAGGAGTAGGGGCCCAGGCAATAGAAGAAATACTCAGACACTTGGCAATGTGGTATTGGAATTATTCACACCTGTTTCACTTCTGGGTCAATGTGCAGTATAAGGTAAATGCGATTCCAGTGTAGGAATGAATCTGCAAAGATGTATGGAATGGCTCAAGGCATAATCAGTCATATATAATAATGAATTATAATTTTAAGAAGTAGTAGAAAAATGAGTGTGTTGTTTGAAAAAAAAATTAAACATTGTTATTTAAACACTGTTATTGGAGTGTATGTAGACCGCAGTACACTAAACCAAGGAACCGGTGTCAAGATGGTAGCCTCCAAACTGGATTTCAAAGTCTGCTTATTTTATGTGGAGTTTTAAAATATCTCTAAAGCGAAAGCGAGAATTGGTGATTTAGTGAACGCTTCTGTTGTTGTACATATTAATTCGGGCTCGGGGCGGGGGGGGCAGGTTGTATTTCAATAAAGGCGTTTTTTAAACAACCCATTTGGAGTTTGAAAACCTCGGAAACTAAAGCACAACTCCCTAGGGAGCGAGCCACCCAGCCACCGACTTGCTTTGTTACGCTACTGCGCTTAGAAGATGTGTAGACTTGTACCCGGGGCCTGCACCTGGTTGCAGGGACAACTGGAGGATGGGGTTGATGTCCCTACTGACAATTGATCTGGTGTTCCTAAATTTTTTTTTTTTAGAATGTATTGACAGTGTTCTTTTTAACAGGGCCTCTTGTAGCTGTACTGTGACAACAATGTTAACTTTGAAAAATAGTGTCATAATAAACTTTATGAACAAGATCTGTATGCAACCTTTTAAGAGATGGATGTAAGTGACGGCTGTGTAGGTGGGTGGGGTAGCTTAGCTGGTGTTTGTGACGTGGAAAAGCGTGAGGACAGTGATTAACCAGCTTTAAAGAACCTAGGATGTACTTCTCTGACCCATACTTTGCTAAGGAGACTCATAAGACAGGACTTCAGCAGCCTATTGAGTATGGAGAAGTCAGCCAGCATAATTGCAGAATGACAAGGCAGCAGGAGCAACAGCTTCAACTTCCAGAAAAGTGAAGGCATAAGATACTGTGGCTGATAGTGAGCAGCTTCCCAAAGGCTAGTTAATCTGCTGGTCACAGCTGAAATATCGAAGAAAGTCTAGCAAGAGTTCTGCACCTTTTGGAACCTCCTTGAGTGATAGCTACTTGAGTTGACTCAAAATCAATAGGTCTAGCATTTAGACCTGAAAGGAAGGGCAATGAGCATAGGTAAGGTTTGCCTTTAAAATTTTTCATGAATTATAAAGAGTAGCGGGAGGTTTTTAAACAAGGTAAGAGTAATTTCTTTAATTTTCAGGTTGAATGAGAAGCTGCTGCTTGACAAAATGGGGAATGTCTTGCACATCCTCTTCAATTGAAGGTTTCTGACTGGGTAAGATCTGTAGTGTTTAGTAAAACACTTGTTTAACCCTTATTTCCTTCTAGGCTTTCCTTTGCCAGCCTTTTAGTGTGGAGGAAAGCCTTAAGCACTAAGGAGCCAGTATGGCAGCAGGGGCCGTCCAGCCTTCCCTGCGCTGGCTGGGGGCTGCTGCTGGCGCGGTCGCTATCCCAGAGTCTTCTGTTCCTGCCAGGTACAAAATGGCTGTGTGTCTGAGATCGACAAGACAGAAATGATACATGTTTTGAAATGCCTGCCCTCGTTGCCACTGGGGGGGGGTTGAGAAATTGTCGGTTACCTTTGTCGTACAAAGAGAAGCCCTGCAGAAAGCCAGCGGTGAAGACACTGAAGCGGTTCCTCACGGTTCTCGGTAGCGTGTGAGACGCTGCTGCTGCAGAAAGTCTGTAAAGGCACTTTGCGTTGGTTAGAGCAGGGGCTTCCCTCCCAATAAATGAGCCTTGGCTTCTTACCAGGTGGGTTTGGATTTATCTCTACAGATCTCAAAGAGTTGATTTTCAGACGTTTCAGTGTTTGGTGCTTTCAGGCAAGGTGGTCTTGTGGAGGCTGGCCCTGTCACGTGACGCCCAGCTGAAAGCACATCTGGATTTATACAGACAAATGGCCAGAAAAGAACTTTTCATGGAATCTGCTTTTCCGCACATTGGTTCTTAACTCTTGGAACATGTATTTCCTTTTCTTCGTCTTTGATTGTTACAGGTCTGGGATATTTTAAACTCCTTTCGTATAGCAGTAGTCTAGTACCTGCCTAAACTTGCTGATACGTTTTTGAGTCTGCGTGTTATTTTTGTGAAGTCGGTTTCTATTTCAGTGTTGGTTTTGCTTCAGTTACTCAGAAAATAAAGTCAAATGGAACTCGTGCATTTCAGCTTATGGATGTTCACAGGGGGTTGGAGTATTTACGCTTGTCACCTGCTGTCTGTAAACATCCAAAAAACAAACTTGACATTGTGACATACAACTAAAAGTTAATTTGGAAGCAAGTTGCAATGGTAATGTTGAGATTTTCGTATAATCAGGAGCTACTTCATGGGAATCTCACAGTGACCCCATGGATTTTTAAAAAAAGTTGACAAATGTTTTTGGTTAGCCGGGGTTGAGCCAAAATGTCAGAGTGCTGCAGTAAGGTCACAGTCGCCCCGCAGGGCACTGTGCTCACAGCTTGGTGCCGAGGTGACAACGATCTTTCTTACAGTCGGGGTGGAGACCTCTGCTTCTCCTCAGCTCACCTGGGCATCCCCCTGTAGCAACAGGGAATGGGGAGGAGCATTAGTGTGTCCTGGGCCTGCTCCCTTGAGGGGAAATGCTTTCGTACTTGAGGGGAGGGGGAACGTTACAATTTTTTTTAACAGTAAAATCTTGAAAAGGTTTTAACAAAAGCTAAGTTTTAACAAAACCTTTCTAGTTTGCAGCCGCTGCTAGGCCTGCGTAAAGCTTTGCTCTGCCCTACCAGGAGAGGATTCTGCATGGCTGCAGACTGGTTCTGTGCTCTGGAGGGGGCTTTTTGCAGCACAGACAGATCTAGATACTCACTCTTAGAATTATTTTCACACTTGGATTTATAACACTCTCGTTAGATTAATTTGCTTTATTTCAATTATTCATACCCCAATTGATTCAGGAATTAACCTTGTCAAAGCTAAACGCATCCTTAAGGAGTAGTTGGTCGAGTGCATCTTTGTCCAGAGGCAGTTCCAAGAGTTAAGAACGCTGTTTCACGGCTACGTCTTTCTGTAGCGGCTGCGGCTGGAAATGGCTGCTGCAAATGGAGATGGAGATGTGAAGACGTAAAGTTAATGAAGTGCTGGTCCCTAAGCAACAGTTCTATGGAAGTTTGTTTGATACGTAAACCGGTGTCTTAATCGAAAAGTAAATGGTACATCCAGGTAGTAAAAAATGTATTTCCCCAAAAGGGGCCCAGGTCGGTGCAGATGTGAGAAGTATTTTGTTTATATAACACTGAAATGAAACACAGCATCTTAACTTTGACATCCTTTAAATTCGCGAGGCGGGAAGGGGAATGCTCCTGCTCTTTCAAGCATTGATTGTGTGATGTACTGACGTGCTGTCTTTGGTTCCCGTGTTTAAGACATGAACGTGTTTCCATATACCGTCTACGCTGCGGCGGAATATTCCCTTACGTACCAGTCTGTGGTCTCTGACAAGTGTTTGTATCTTAAGTTGTGTGGAGCATGAAAGATCTTGAGTGTCACCAAAATTCAGATATCTGATGGATGATTCTTTTTCTGCTGTGGGTGCTACAGGTTGACATCTCTATCTAAGATTAGCTTTTTCCTGAACTAAAGTAATCCAAGTATCTCCGTAGAAGAAAAATGGCCTTCATGTAGAAGATAATATCGCAAGATTGGAAACAGAATAATATGTTAAAATAACTGGCAAAGACTTCAAGAGCAATGGTGCTAGTGTGCGCTGCAATCTTAAAACTTGTGGTTAAACAAGTTTAAAAATAGCATGGAAATTAAAAATGTCAGTATAGTCCATAATGGATTGAAATTTGTTAAAATATTTCAATTTTGTATCAGAATAAAGTGTATGTTGTCAAATGACTTACAATTTAAAACGCGTTGCCATCACCTTTTTTTAGTGCTGTGCGGAACACAAAGCCCTCTTCAGTTACTGCAACACGTTCCGAGTTACAGGAGCGCCTTTCCGACTCGGGACTGCAAGGCAGGGAACCTTGTTCTGCCCAGCTCCTCAGCTCTGCTTTTAATGCTTTTAATGCTGCATGTTTTGATCAAGGCACAAATGGTCTCCAGGGGGAGACGTGTCAGCGTATGAGGTCTGCATTGTGATACAGGAGACTTGGCATTGTCACTAGTCACGCTCAGGTTTGGGAACGTACTCTGTACCTCAGTAACAACAACAATAAAATGCAGGATATCATCTGCCAGCAGATGTTTTCACATATACCAAAGTAATCTAAGGTGGAATATTTTTTTTTCCTTAATGATGTGGAGAGTTTTGATGCGAGTGCAACCAGCCCTGTGTGCCTGGTATGAGAAATACTGGTTTAAACTGAATGTGAGTCCTTGTGGTTCCAGTTACTTCAGACTGGTTCTTTCCTAGTGGAATTCAAAAGAGGCTTCCGCATTAACTGCAGGGTGTGTTTGGCGGTGTTCTTTTCATCTCGGTCATGGACTAAGTAGCCCTGTAGGAGGTTTGGGATGTGGGTAGCACCCATGCGCCAGCCCCTGCAAAGGCTGTGAGGTGCTGTTTGCCTCGGGCTTTCCTGTTAGTGCTAAAATAAGGACGAAATTGAAGTGGAGGCAGGGGTTTACTGCCGTCTCTGTTTTACAGCCAGTTTGTAATTCAAGTCTTTGTATTACAGCTAGAGAGAACATTTTCTCTGTAAGCCAGAGACATCTGATAGCCTAGATAATGGGGGTGAGGGGACGGACCCAGGAGCTCGTCCTCTTTAGGTTCTCTGTGCTTTGCCGTCAGACCTACCCCTGTGTTAGTGCTACTCTGTTATCGGTGGGGAAACACTGTGCAGGGCCACAGCTCCCTGTGCCGCCTCCTCAATGCTTATACTCCCAAACTGCCATCCTTAAGTATGGATTAGATCCTCGTGTTTCACATAGCAGCAAAGTCTCGCATCCCCCCTGTGTTTCGCCCAGGCTTGGCGGCGGGTAGGGGTGTTCCCTGTCCTGGGCGGTGCTGGTGGCAAAGTCAATAGAGGCGCATTTGAACAACAACAGCAGCAGCAAGAAAAATTTCCCTCACTGCTGCAATATCTTAGACTTAATTTAGCTGGTGCTTGGCTGCCCTGCCTGTTTAGAGCAAATAAATCTGCTTTGTCCATCACGTCCAGCCTCTAGGTTTTCAACCATTGGTATTTTTTGGTATTGGCTCCAAAAAGAGGAATGTTCCTGCGTTCGCAGCCTGTGGAGGCCTGTGCGGTGGGGTGGAGGGACAGGCCCTTAGCAAGGAAGGTCAGTATAAACAAGGTAAGCAGCCTCAGACTGCAAGTTGGCTCACCTGGATTCCGTTTCCCACTGTTTTCTGCAAAAATGCAACTGTTACTACTGGATGTGAGGGGCAGGGCATTGCACTGCCCTGGAGCAAAACCACCTTGCTGGGGAAGCCGTCACCAGCGCTGCAGGAGCAGCGGGAGACAGAGTTTGCATCAGGTCCCAGAGCGGCCTCCTGTTAAATGAGTTAACAGGAAAAATGAATGACAAAATGACAAAGATTAGAAATAAAAAGTTATTTGGGTTAATAAAACCCAAGTTGATTGTGAAGAGTTACACCGATGCTAGTGTGACCAACTGTACAATAACATAACATCTGAAATTCTGCACACAGGGAAAACCAAAACTGGGACTTACCGAACAGCAGGCTCCAAGCTAGTTCCCGCTGTTCAGGTGAGGGTGTGGAGTCACTGGAGAGCTGCGGGAGAGCAGCAAACGGCACAGAACAGCTGAAGACAGGAGCCCTTCCACAGCATCCCGTGACGGAGTAACATTCATTAGAACTCTGGCTTTCTGTATTAGGCCCCAAACTTTCCTCTTTGTGGCTTTAAGTACACTGGGAAGGCCCACAGAAAGGGATACAGTATGGGATCGGGGTTATGATAATCCAAAATTGTTCTGTTGGCTTCTGTGGCCAGCCAGGACCTACGCTGCTTTCTGCTGGGTAGGCAACTCCAGCGTGGTTCAACAGTTTGAGAAATGGGAATTTCATGACTGAACACCAACAACCATATAATTTTATTTAGCATTACTCTAACTTTGTGAATAATGAGCTAATGGAGGGCTGGTTTTCTAATCTGATGTCTCTCTAAATTATTTTTCCTACAACATTATTAAACAATCCTTGTGGGGCCCTACTTCTACCCTTTGTCAGCATCTCCAGTTCCTTCTTTTAAAAAAAAAAAAAAAAGGTACAATAAGGTCTTGCAAAACAACTCGGTGTTTATTATACTAAATGAAGTTATGCACAATGTTGTAATAGACAAAATAATCCTAAAATGATATAGAGCACCAGTGGCAGAAAAAACATTTGAGATTAAACATGCCTTTACAAGTTTCAGAGGGAAGATGATGCAGTGTTTATTGTTCAGATCAGTGTGTATTTCAAATTAAAAATTATGCATTTTCTGTATTCAAAAAGTCCATAATGATCAAGTACAGAGTCCCTTTGAGAAGGGTAAACAAAACAATGCTATTCGTTTGCCCAATTTTTATTCTCTTATAAATCATAATTTAAACACCACACGTTCTTCAGTTAATTGAGCACAGGTTCCAAACAGTGCAGCTGCTTGGCAGTACGTGTGTGCCTTTTCTAATTGGCTCCAAAGTAATCACAGTGACGAACGCTGCTTCCTGATGGGAGCCAGAGACACAGTGTGTTTCTAAAACAATTTTTAGTTGGAAAAACACATAATGCTGACAATGCCTGTCTGAACAGATTTTAAAGGCTTTTGGAAGAAAGGTTTCATCATGAATTTAAGTAGTGTTCAAAGAGCAAACCAGAAGTTATGTAAACTTAGCATAGACTTGAAACTTAATTTGTTACACAATCCTTCCAAATAGCAGTTAAAATTATGCTGAAGGAAGCCTGAGCAATGCTGACAATGCTGGGGGACACATCTCTGGTTATTAAGCATATTTGTTACATGAAGACTTAGCCTTGGAAAACTAGTCAGGATTTCCCTTCTATAGGGAAATAAATATGTATGAAGTAGAGTTAAAAAAAAAAGTTTAATGAACTGATAAATCAAAATCAAACAACTTTTATACTAAATTAATCATATATTAAATATAAAGCAAGTATAAATGTGTAAGAAAAATGAGAAACAAACATTATTGCATATTTATAAAAAAAGTATCAGAAGCCGTACTGTTTGTCTTGCAAGAAATTATATTTAGAAGGCTAAAATCATTTTTTATATATATATCAAATAAATCTATGAATATAACAAGAGATAGGAACAGTATATAAATATGGTATCTTTGAATATTTACATGTATATGGAAACTAGTCAAAGTGGTGCTATAAGAAGAAAGAGTCTGTTATAAAAGTAAGATTACAAATTTTGCATACATCTGTCTGCACTCCACTATTAGTTTTAAACTTGCATCTTCCATAAACTAATTATCAACTTGGAAATTATCATTGCATAGAATTACTTGAAAAAATATTACCTAATTCTGCATTCCACCTCACAGTGAAAACTATCAGGATAACAATACAAAAATAGTAACTTGGAGAACAGTAGCCAGCTGTGCTGCCCTTCAAAGTTTAGTCTCTGACTTCCTGCTTTTAGGAACAAGAAAGACGTTGCCATCCCTAGTTTGCTGCAGTGAATATTCACTGGGAGAGTAACACTTCCCATCTTCGTCACGTAGCATGCTGAAGACCTCAAGGTATAAGGTGGTTAGTTGCTTTTTCATTTGACGAAGGCTTTTGTCATGCTCGCCTTTTTCCTTCAGCAATTTCTCTTTCTCGTCTTTCAGGTTACTCAAGTCTTGCTCCAGTTCCACTATATTTTCCAGTTTTCGTTTACGGCAGTTTTGAGCAGCCACTTTGTTCTTGCCTCTCCTGCGTATATCTCGAATAAGTGCAAGCTGGGCTTCACTGAACTGCTCCTTAGACATCATTTCGTTGAAGTCATCAACAGGGAGATTGATGATTTTTTCGACAGGAAAAGGGATCTGCAGAGCTTTTGCTCTTTGCTCATCTCTTGTGAGATGAGCTTCAAGGCGGCTTGAAGGTTTATCTTTCGTGAACGGAGCTTTGGGGTGGCCTGGACTGGGAGGGGGTTCTTTCTTTGGTGTGTTTATACACTGCAAACTGGGCGTTTGAGTGCTTGGCCCCATGGAAGAAAACACTTGATCCTGGAATTGCAGTGAGTACACGCTGGCGTTGCTCTGCGGCACACTTCCAGGAGCACTATCCACGTCTTCCATTTCAGAATCGCTACAACCAAAAGTCTTATCTCCATAGGCAGACGATTCAACAGAGTGTTCAGGCGACGCTACGCTAGAATTTGCATTCAATGAAATACCAGAGTCGGAATCATTACATTCTGGTACGGTTCCTGAGTGGTTGCCATTAAAAGCTTTGCACAGTGAGAAATCAGAAAGATCAATAGGTTCACTTAGAATTTCCGCGAGTGATTGACTGATAGTGTTTGTCGTTGCTGCGTCACCGTTCGCCTTTGTATCAATAAACGCGGTATAAAAATCCTCACAGAAATCAGAGTTTGAAGGGGACGTGTCATTTAAAGAGTTCACACTCAGCTGGCTGGTGTCTTCTGGTGGCAAAATGCTGGAAAAGGGGCCCTCGATACTATCCAGGAAATCTGGACTGCAGTTAACATCTTTTCTCATGATGGGTAATGAGCTGTAGTAATTATAGCTGTTGTGCAGCTCTGTTGGCTTGGTTTCAGGGCTTGTGATTGTGCTTACCTCAGCCAGGTTATCATTTTCAATGTTTAGACACTACATGGGAAACGTAAGAGAGAAGTTGAGCAACACATCACCAACTGATGATAAAACCATTTTCTATAACCCACAAACATTAAATATTTTAGCAATTAACATGCACATAAAACGGGTATTGCAACAATGCTGTAATCTACATGGCTACAACACACTTTTACTACAGAGATGCAATCTAGGAAGAAGCAGAGTATAAGCAACTCGTTCTGGAGAAAGCGATTTAGGTTCAGACAGCAGAGCCTCTCAGACTCGGAGCAGGATGCCAATTCCAGCACACTCCGATGCTGCATGGAGCCCTCCTGCTCTGCTGAATTGCTAGTGGGGATCCTGGAGCTGCCAGGTCTGAGCTGCTCACAAGCACCACTGCTAGGAATGGCATAAGTACAGTAAACATGAAATTACTGAATGAGACCTAATGAGCATTACTAGCACACAATTACATTTAGCACTCAATTTCATGTTATGTGGTAGATTTCCTCAGGAAACAAGATTCTTTTAGGATTTACTGAACGAACGAAGCAGCTGTTCAGTGCAGAGAAATGTAATCCTCAGTGAAGTAAAAAGAACACTAACACGGAGCCTTGCAAATGTTAACTCACCCCATGTACTTTTAGTTAAGCTGGTGAACATCAGTGCGAGCAAAGACTATTACGTTGATGGGCTTTCATTGGTTACAAGACCAATGTTCTTTCCAAGGGGGTGGCAGTTTCTTAACTGAAGCTGAAATAAGTGTGCCTGCTGTCCCCAAAGAACCAGGCAATTACCAGAATGATTCTGTTTCTTTTAAAGAAGGGATCACACACTGATTATTTAACCAGAGATCGTTTAAGGCTTAAGCTAAGGGTTTGAATGAGAGCTTTTTTTTTTTTTCCTTTTTCTTCAAACATAATTCAAAAAGGCAATGTAATTATCTCACTTCTTTCAGAAGATTATTCAGTTACTATTCAGAATTACTGCAATAGATAACTTTGGTTTGGTTTCTTAATTTACTTTCAGCATCAATGCTGCCTCTTCCACAGCCAATTGCCCTTGTTACTTATGTGGAGACTGCCACAGCAGTAAAGATTAGGAAACTAGGAAAATTTTGAAAAATACAGAAAAACAAAGGGGAAAAGTAGAGTGGGAGGAAAAACGCAGTTCCTGCAAACACTTTTTTTTAAAAAAACGATTCAGATTTACAGGCATTCCACTGAGCATTCATCTCTTATGTTAACAGCATAGAGCAGAGCAGCATCATGCTGAAGCATGACAACGTTCTACACTAATATATATGAAAACAGATTTACTCAATTTTATAGTCAAATCTAAATAGATGTCCTCTGTAATGCACAATTTAGTACTATAGCAAAGTTATGTTCCTTTGAAATATTCAGTTCATGCACATTACATAATTAGTTCTTACTGTTCTTACTGAATATATATAAACAAGTTACATATAGCTGACTCTTCTATGTATCTAAATATATGTTCTATTACCACCTTTATAAAACCCTTTCCTTAGATAAAAGTTGAATACAAAAGTAATCATAAGTGATTGACACAATCTACTTAGGCACAGCAAAAAAAAAAGTTTACAATAATGCTGGTGGAAATAATTCCTGTTGCAGACCCATAATTCAGAAGCGCCCATTTTTAAGCAGCTGAAATTTCAACCATGATCATGCTGTAAGAAGTTGCACAGAGGCAAACAATGATTTGCTAAACATGGGGAAGTTCTGGTTGGGAAGACAGATTGTGTTTTATGAAGGCCTTCTGATAAACAACTGATTTCTTTCCTCCTACATGTTTTTCAATATTATTTTTAAAAGATTAAAGCTCATATTGAGTTACAGACATCCTACAGTCATAATCGCCATCTGTCAAGATGCTCTTGCACTTCATTCTCCGAAATACCATACTCTTCCAAAATATCATGCTATCATACTAATTGTATACCAATATCATGATTATCATACTGAAGCTTTACCTGTAGCTCCGGAAGGGACAATAATTCTTCCCAAACTTGCTCTATGTTCTGCATATTCTCTGCATCGGTAAGTGGAACTAGAAGAGGTGATTCAGGTGGTTGACTTTGATCAGAGGAAATGAAGACTGGGTTGCTATCAATCTGAGCAGGAACCAGTGACTGAAATGCAGCTGAAGAAGCCTGGAGTGTTTTTAAAAAAATAAATTAAAAAAAAAAAATCAAACCAACAATAACAACAAAAAAATCCACATAAAAAACCACCACCCAAACCCCCCCAATTTTCCAAAGCAAAATTCTCGTTTTTGGTGTTCTACCATTTCTGCAGGACAGACAGGTATTTTTTAACAAAAACATTTGTTGTAAATAATGGAATACTACAAAAATATTCCCATTAAAGAAGTTTTCATATTAAGGAACGAAATAGGAAAAAAAAAAAAAAAGCTAGAAATCTTTACACATCAAGTAGTCTGGGTCTGCAATGGAACTAAAGCAATTCAAATGCACTAACTCCAGGGAGCTGCACTAAGCTCACTGTAGCAAACCCAGGAAGGCCACTACCGTTATTTGCAGCAACTGGAACAGCTGCCATCAGCTGGCATCGTACGCTGAATCCTGGCTGCAGGATTCAGTAAGCAGAAGGAACGCAAGAGCACAACTCCAGTCCCTCTGGACACAGCCCTAGTACACTGCTTTATTCCAGTTGGAGTCAGCCTGGGGACAAAACTCAAGTCATATCACAAACTATTATATTGGTGAAGACAAATCTTAGTAAGAGAAGACACAAGACTGACCCCTTAGAAGACCACCCGTGAAAGCGCTCTGTTGAGCATTTTTACCTCATTGTCATCTATAAATGGGAATGCTTCTGCCAAGAGCTGCATGCAGTCATCAAAGGACAAGGCCTCTGCTTCTGGTTTTGAAGTCTGTGTGGTCTAAATAGGAAAGTTATGAAAAAATGTTACTGCATCTTTGAATAACTGAAGAATCTTCCATTACAGCAACAAATGCAAATTCATTTTAGGTAACCACCAACATTATGTCTTCCTGTGAAAGGAAAATGGTTTAAACGCACTCACAAACACATATGAGAATTTACCTGTGAAAAATCTATTGGTGGCTCAGTATTTTCTGACTCAATGCGCTGAGCTGTCTGAACAGGAACAAATTCACCTGTCTCTTCATCTAACTCCAGCTGAGCCAGCAAGGCTTTCTCCTGCTCTTTTTGGAGCTGCTCTTGTCTTTCCTTTTCAAGTTTCTTCTGTTTCTCGAGTTCATACTCCTTCTGTCGTTGACTAAAATCAAAAACTTCACGCCTTGCCCCAAGGTCTATATCTTGCCTCCAAAGGATGTCAATCAAGTTCATGTCCTGTAATAGAAATGCTTTTTTTAAGCAAGCGTCCTCCCCAGCAAAACTGGTTTAGAACAATAGCAAAGCTCTTAAGTTCTGTATTAAACAGGCAGACTCGTGTAACTGAAGCTTACTCACTTAATCCTACAAAATTATCTAAATAAAACATGGCTCTATACGACCTCTCTGAAGCGTGTGAACTGATGGTTTGGTTGCTGTGGCCCACACGCAGGCTCATAGAAACCAAGTAATTTGTTACAATTGGTAAGGTAATACATGAACTAGCCAGAAAATAAATACGTTCTTCTTTCCTAAACTAGCTCATAGAAAACTTGAAGCCATAGAATGAATTATGTCACAGTAAAGTCATTTTTAGAAGAAAATTGAAGAGAAAAAAGAAATTGAAAATAAATGGAAAGAAATTGAAGTTTGCCCATGTAAATTTTTTTTTCAGTATAACCTTATAGAACTGTAAAAGCTGACTAAAAACATGATGGCGCTGTCTGAAGTAGCTATAATAGCCATACTGGAAAATGTATTTTAAAATATTTATGTTCCATCCTGGTATTAAGCATTAATCTTAAAGATCTGCAGAACGGGGCTTCAGGGTCGGAGGATAACCTGGTTTCAAAATCACCAAGTGACACAGCATCATTGTAACACCAAACCCAATTATTTAAAAGTTTTAATTTAAAGCTTAGTCTAAGATGATGTTCTAAGTGCAGTTGGTTTGGGGGCAGCTGAGTATAAACTAGAGGTCAATAGGTGTCAAATTTTGGTAATCAGTTGGCCTCTGGCTCATCAGAGTCAATCATTATCAGACAGCTAACAATGACCTAAAGTTCTTAGAAATAAGCTGCCTCTTGCGCCTGTAGTGTTTCAGAAGACAAATTAAACTCTGCTATTTAGGGAAAACCACCCAGTTAATATTATTTGATTTGGCTACAATTTCTTTTAATTTATTGCATAAAGTGTGTTTTTGGGAGGGGGGATTAGTGGATTGTTTTGAATTTTTTTTGTTCAAATATTCAGTATTTTTAAGGGCTGAAGTTTAGACTATTTTCTTCTGTGAAGAAAACCTAACACTCAAAAATCATTAATTTGGATGTCAGCTGATACAGAATTTTAATACTTAGTAGCCGCATTTGTCAGATGGGTAAATGCCAACAATTTCTTTCTGGTGCCTGGGAGTTTTGATTTTATTGCATGCTTCATTATTCTTAAAATTCCCCTTTAGCAGCAAAATAATAACGTTCAAAAATAATGTTCAGAGTTGGGCATTCTCATCAGGCTGGCACGCTACAAATCATATACTGGACACTACATTTCATTTAAACAGAACTTTACTCATTCAGTTAGCAGTTCTACACCCAAGATACATTTATTTTGCCATCATATCACATTAAAACATTCCTTTATCTCTAAAGACTATTTGCAAATAGAGAAGCAAAGTAACCTGAACACCCAGTCATGTTGCCATTCAAAACCATCACTTCTGTACAACAGTTACAGCAAAGAGCTTTAGGGCAAGTCCACGTGAGAACTAACCAATTCAGTATTCTCTTTTCTTCGTTAAAAACGCTGTACCATTAACACTCATATTTACACATTGCATGAATTATTTCTACCAGTTACTAAAAAAAGCACTTTTCTCTAAAACCAGGCAGTTCCACAAAATATTTATGTGTAACACAACGCAGGCATTCCCAAATCTAAGATATTTAATATACCTTGCTGGGAGAGACCAAACTCAGCTTTAAGGCCAGCAATGAAGAAGCTGAAATAATTACAGTGGCTGCCCAGGACAATGTTTGGTCTCTGCAGATTGGCAGGGTAAAACGAACTAATTAAGTTCTGCAGTAATTGGAGATATTGCAATATGGTATAGCTTCATTAAGGGCCAGTAGTTTACCAGCTGCTCACTGTCTCTGTCTGCAGCAGATTCGAAACTGTTTCCTAGTCTCAGAGCATTTGCAATATGTTCTGGATAAAACTGCAGGATCTGGATTTTAGGGCTCACTTCTGAATTATTCATTTACAAGGCACCATTAAAAATGGGACTCAAAAGATTTTTGTCTCTGTGTGTGTATAATTCACGAGGCTGTGAATTAACAGAGCTGTTTTCCTCTCCAAGTTGCAACAGACTACAACACAAAAATAGCAGAACTGGTGCTCAGTTTCAGTTTAAATCACAAAAACAAAAGTGATCACAAGAAGAGGTAAAGAAGGCATAATATGATTTCCTTAAGAAGAAAAACCACGTAGCCCTAGTGCAAAAACTTAACGTGCAGCTATTAAAACTTTCACCCATGCTACTGGCTACATTTGTTACCAAAATAAGTAGCTTTGGGTGCTGCTTCGTTTGTGGGATGAGAGACCTCCAAAGACACCAGCTGGCCAAAAAAAAAAGCCTGTGGCTGTACCCCACCACCTCTGCCTGTGTGCAGCAATCAGTTCAGCCAGCAGGATTATTTTTTGAATGAATACGCTCGCACAGTTTTCAGGAATTTGGGCTGTTGTTTGAGAAGTATGACAGCATTGTTTGGCTCCTGTCACCATTTTTCAAGGGACCATATTTAGCCCAGTATCTCATATCTGGCAAAGGGCTGAGCTTTGTGAAATGCTGTTGAGCTCTACTCTGGAGAGAGATGCTTGTCAGGAGCACCTTTTTCTTAATTTTATTTACCTGTTGCATTTGTAGCACTTAAAACCAAAAGAGTGCATTTTTTTTTTTTTAGTTTTTTAATTATTACCATATGGTTGGAAATGAGCCCTTCTATTTTCAATTTGAAAAGTTCTATACAGCAATATTAGCCTTAACGTCAAATAACATTTCAAGTAATTACTCTTCACATTAATGGTTTGCATGGGGGAAGTGTTCTTCTGTTCAATATGCTAATATGTAACATCATCAAACAGCACACTGATTTAAATATTAACCTGTCATTTAACACTTATCTAGAATTTCAGTCAATACTTTTAGTAATATTGCCCTTTTCAAGAAAAAAAATATAAAATATATTAATTCTGGGCATTAGTCCAAAGCCTCAAGTCAAAGTTAATGGAGTCAACAGCGACCAGTGATTTAGTAAGGAGTGAATCACAACCCCCAGCACAAGGTGATAGCAAAGAACTAAAAAAAAAATAAATTTAAAATTGCAGTCTAAAGCAAATATCAAATATTTTGCAATTTTGTTCCTTCAGCCTCCCCACAGCCTTCCTCTTTTTCTCTGCCTTGTTGAACACTATCACACACATACACAGAGGTACCCAGAGACACAGGCAGGCATTCTATTTCAGGTTTATTACTGAAGCATCTTTCCCCCTTCCACTGTGAAAGCATCACCAAAAATAACCGTGTATTTGATGCCTGGAGCGTTTAACTAAACTTATTAAAAGGTATTTTAGTTCTTTCTTGTGCAATAGCTACCCTCTGATTTTTAGATGCCTTAACGTGATGTGCTGGTCTCAGAAAGATTCGTGTGGAGGGACAAGCGAGCACAGGTTCGCATTCTAACTGGAGCACGTGCCCTGAGAGCCCTGTGAAAGATTCATCTGACCCCGGGCTCCTTGCTGCCCTCCGGAGCCACGCTAGCCACTTCCCTTAATGTCAGACTGATTTACTGTAAAGGCGCCAGCGGTCCCTCATGTGACGGACTCCACAAGCGCCCGTTTGTTCTTTCCTCCGTTGTGCAATTTCTTGAATTGCATCAGAGGAAACGATGGTTTTGGCGGTGGGGGAAGAGCCAGGCCTGCCCTGCAGGAGGAAGGACCTGCGCCTGGGAGGGGACAGCAGCAATGTTTTCCCTGTCCAGAGCTCAGCTCCTTCCCCCTCAACACCAACGCCTATTTTGAGAGGAAGTACATTAAGGTATTTAATGTGTACCACCATTGTACTTTCTGGGAACGTAACATGATTTTAATGTTTCTCCCAAGCAGACAAACACTGATTTGATTTTATTTCTAATATTTTCTTCACAATTCTGTAGACAGAGAAAGAACTTCTCTCAACAGATAAGGATGCTTTGCTTTTCCATGATCCACATAAGCAGGAGGTGCTTTGTACTCGGTGTTTGATTTTATTTTATTTTTTGTTCATTTAGTGATATGCTCTTCCAACCACATTGATAGCTTAGTTTGGACATATAAAGGCACTTTTAATAAGATAAACATAAATGTTAAACAATTCACATTAAGCCACCATCTGGCTCCCAATGGAAATTTTCATGTTTTAGATTTACATATCAGCATTTGCCATCTGGGCAGAGTCTGTTATACATTGTATGCGAAAATCTCCAACTACATTGTAAAGTTTGACAATTAACTCTTATTGCTCCTAAGCAAACATATTTGCAGTAGGGTAAACAAAAGCAAAAGACCCTGTTTTCATGTTATTTTCGCAGACTCACTTTTGTGCTTTAAACAAAATGCTAATCTTTCATTTTTTCCTTGTTTGGTTTACTGACTGGTTTTGGTTTTGTTTGGAATATAAGCCACTTACAGGTAGCATTAGTAAAGTGGAAACATCCAGCGGCTCAAGTGTCAGGAGAGAAACAATCTGGTATCTCAGCACTTTCAACCCGTTACTAGCCATCCCCTTATTAATACAGAGCACATTGTGGGTTTTGCACATTTACTTCTTACAGTTGTGCCTTTTGCAACATAAATTGGGATAATACTAGCAGAATCTCTCACTAGACAAGGATTTGTTTTTCTTTCCCAGTATCTGTTAGCACCTAACTCCAAGAAGAGAGAAGACTTCACATGCCAGCAGGAGTAAATAAAAGAGCAACAGAATCGACAGATATTGCATGCAGCAGAGAGCTCAGACTGGGACCCCACAAGCAGCAGGAAAACACTCCTACAGCTTACCCACAGAAAAAGAGATAGCAAAGTATCCCCAATTCCTATTTGTTTTCCAGAAAGTGAAAGGAATGAAAAAAAAAAGAACCTTAAATTTTTGCTGTATTAAAAAACCAAAAACGTGTGGGAAGTGAGGATCAAGGACCTGAGATGCTCCAAGGCAAGAATGAAAGGGAGGGGATCAAGTAATAAAGCAAGTGCAAGAGGAGGAGCTGGAAGCATCTCACCACTTCAGAAAAGCACAGGCAGCGGCAGCAAGAGCTGAATGCCTTCCTCAATGTTTTCTGCTCATTATCCTCAGGAGAAAGTGATTTTGCTCAAGTAGGTTTTAAGAATTATTTAAAAATCATTTGCTGTTTTCATATGATCTCCGAAATCACCATAACTAGTGGTTTGTTTTTGAAATCTTTTTCAAGGTAAGCTACTTATTTAATTACAACTCATAATTACAGAAAAAAATCCTGGACACGTAAGCCTCATGCTTAAGAGAAAGCACAGAAAGCAGATAAAGTTAGCTCAACACCATAACTTTTTAAAAAACAATTGAGTTTTGAAAGCTGACCTGCAATTTTCAATCCCTTACAACTGGAAATTGAAGAAGGTAATTTAAGAATGTGGAAGGGACAGTGAGGACATGAAAAATTTGAATGAGCAGCAGCCCTTATGAGAAGAATAGGGAAAAGGGAATGGCAGAAGCTATTTATGCTGGAGGGCAGAGGGGTACAATACCAACTTTAGATGTCTGCATTTAGGATTTGGAAATGTGACAGAACAGACAGCTGTCAAGCAAACCCTTGTGACAGGAACCTGTGACTTGTGAATGCACAAGGTCAAATCCCTGACTGCCCTGTGGAGCTGTTGTCCCATACTCTTCACCAAGACCTCCCAGGCAATCTAGGAGGAAACAGGGAGCTTGGGTGGATGTGAGGGGGATTTCTTCCCCCCTCCCCCGTCTTTCATACCTGTGCCACTTACTGCCTGTGTGACTGGACTGACACTAAACCAGCCTGCTTCTGCCTCTTGATGCCCATTTGCTATTCCTGGCCTGAAACAGTCTTTGGATAACTGCTATCTTGGTCAGCAAACCCTCTGCAAGCCCTGGTAGACTAACTTACCTGGAAAAGGACTCTGAAAGGGTTGGATAGCCATAGCTTTAAAGAACTGATGTTGCAAGAGAATGTCCACTCTATGTCTATACAAATAAGCCTGTTGAAAAATGCCGACCTTGTGTCTCAATATTTCATTAGCTAGAAGCGATTAGCCTCTGTTTTCTCCTAACATACATCTCATATTTCAGACTGTACCTCCCACTGTATTCCAGCAGGCTCTCATAATAAATGCCAAATTGTCAGGATCTACTCTTATAAACTAGATCAGCTGAAAAACTCCTTGGCTGGATGGTTTAGCATTCTTAAGACAGTTTCACTACAAGCCACGTCTGGGCATTATTCTGACAAAGACAGGAGGAGGCTCTGGCTGGCTGGAAGGACAGTCTTCCCCTATAAGTGCAAGTCTGGACACTAACCACCCACTCCCCCAACCCTCACTCCAGAAATAACTCCTCTGAGAAACGCATGACTGATATTTCACCTGAAGCGTCATCTTCCAGAAATGGTATCAACAAAGGCTATGACTGTAAGGTCTGTACAGCTCCCAACATGATGGTTTTCCCATATGATACATCCTATGGCAAGCAAGCTTTTCAAACTGCCAGGGAAATACATATACCTCATATATTCTCTGGTAGTAGTGAAAAGACAGGAGCAAGAATGTAACTGTAATAAAGAATAGCTGAGGTAGGCTGTTTATGGTCGTTAATGTACTAACTTCATTCCAACTGCAAAAGCTGTAAAATCTTAATGCTACCAGTACAGCAAGACCACAGCAGGTAGAGAAAAAACCCTCATCAGAAAGACAGCTAAGAAAGGAAAAGGAAGAACGTAAAGAACAGTTTACTACTTCACTTTGACAAGTTTTCTCTTTTTCTGCAAAATCAATCAATCCCCACCTCCCTGCCCCTCCTTAAAACACTGAACGTGTGTGAGCGCCTCACAGCACTCCCTTCCAGCCTGGGGCACAGCAGCAGGAGCAACGTTCTCCTCTCTGGCTCATTAATCTCTGGAGTCAGAAATACATGTATATATCCTTTTCCCACCACATTTGGTCTGCCTTGAGGTCACCATTTCTGGTACAACAGATCATGGTATTCTTGCTCAGTGCTGCAGATCTTTTGACAGATTATTTTTTTGTGCTCCATCTCAGATGCTCCAGAATTAGCTGTGTTTTTTCTAAATCATTTTATCAATACATATTTTATAAGATAGCTTTAAAATAGTGTTTAATATAGCATATGTGGTTTCCAGGGGTTAAATGGTCCCAGGACCGATCCTGCCTCAGCATCCTTTGGAAAAAAAATAAAAAAACAGGGAAAAAAAAAAAAAAAAGCCCAAGTCCACTGTCTCATTTGCTTAAATCTGACATTGGTGTTTATTTTCTTTGTACAATGCCCAATTTTTCAGAAGTTACTCTCTAATATCAATGGCCAGGTCTGTCATGCGTTGTATATGCTCCAAATTCCCCTATTTCTGCCTTAGCCTAAAGGAAAAGACAGAGTGGGGTCTGGTGTTGTGAGCTGATGATGACGAACGTTTCTTGAATAAATTTAACTATGCCCATATTTACAAGCACTACCCCGGCTAAGCACAAGCCAAAAATGGTCATGGGTGTCATCCTGCTTCTTCAAATTTAGTGCTAAATCTCTTGACATCCCAGAGTGCTTCCTGGAACATCAGTATCTAAAGCAATGAATCTTACATGTTTTCAGAGCTTTGCTGTTTCAGTTAGATGGGTTCTGTTCTTCCCTTTTTCGGTCTTAATTATATTGTGTTTATCTAAATTTCACTTTTCCACAGTGTATTTGGCTGGCATGAAAAGCGTTGTCCCTTCTACTGGAGTTCTGAATCCCTCTTTCAGCTTAACGTATCTATTTACTTGCTACTTCCTTACTCTATCTTGCATGAGCAGCATTACAAAATGATTAAGTCAACAAGCACACAAAGTTAATATGTATTCAAGTTACAATCTATTACACAAGTTCCATAATGAAATTGGGAGGCTGGCAAAAATACAAGATTGTTTTATAAAAGAGTGGATTAGGCTATTTGTTTTTACATGTTTGATACATCAACAAAACTCTGCTGTGTTGCCCCAGCAAGTAAACTAAGCAATTCTCTTGTAGCTGACTTTCTAGCTGTTGTCTCATCACCATGTACTGCACCACCCAACTCCATTTTGAAAGGTATTCAAATAGCAGACATCTCAGACAGAAGTCGTCTTCATTTCAGGAAAAGCTAATCCTAATGGCTTTATTTGTGTTTGGGTTTTTTTCCTCCCAAGTCAAAATTGCATCATAAAAAGCCCTGGCATTTATACATCATAAAAAAAAAAATAATTCCTTACACTACATGTAAACCAATAATATAAAAAATACACAGCATCTGAAAATACTGCTGTTCTTTTAACAACAGAAAAACAATTCATTTTATGTATTGAATCTACAGTACTTGGAAAACAATTACCTGTTAAATGATAATCTTCAAGCTATCCTGCTGTACCCAGCCAGGCATGTACTGTGTGCGGACATTGCCACAGGCTACTCGTTAGTTTATCTACAAGAGGATTTGTTTATAATAATGGCTCAGTCATCTGTGAAACAAGATCCAGTCAAATTATAGCATGCTCTTATGTCCAATGAAACAAATCAGGAAGCAAGAAGAGATGAGCATAGAAACAGAGAAAAGAACCTAACAAAACTACAATACCATACTTACTAGGTTCTATTAACCTTGGGTTAAAACCTATAAGCCACTATTTTGACTTCACCAGGATTATACACTTTTCGGAAAAGCTTGTTTCCAACCAAACATGAAAACAGCATGTTTGCGAGTCAAAATATTCTCTGAGATTATTTAGAATCTTTCTTGTACTACACATTTTCACTGCACTGGGATCTTCCTGTAAAGCCCTCATGTTTAGTTGTCACTTTGCTGATGGCTGGGCAAGCTATGGGGACAGGCACCAGACAGGTCATTACAGCTGCAGTACAGCCCGGCTGTGGAAACAGCGTGCTCCAATACATCAAGCAGCATGTCTCACCAAGTTTCACTTCACTGATCTCACAAGCAACTTGTTTGTTGTTGTTGTTCATGGGCCAAGCTACAATTACCAGCAACAGGAATTATCTGTGTGGGTTAGAAAGCCGTGAGGTTCACTAACTGTACTGCCAGCACACATCCATCAGCCCTCCTTCGGTAACACAGACATCTACTCCTTAAGGCCATATCAAGGAAATTCTTCCACGCTTCTAAGCCGAGTTGACGAAGAAAGGGTAAGCCTTCTATCCCAGAGAACCTACCACAAAACCACCTCATCAGCCCAGAAATACTATCTTAAGACTAAAAGCTTGAGAATATGGTTACATTGCAGGGAATACAGCTTGCTCCAGAGGTGGCCAGCTGTGACATGTTCTATATACATCAGCCTATGTCTGGCAGAGTACGTAGGTGCCTACCTCCCACCGCAGTCTGTGGGGCACAGGTGTCAAACACCTTCGTGGACCAGAGCCTTGCAATTAATGTGTACTTTTCACATACATGATTTATACAGATACTGCTGGGAATTCAGTGTCAGTGCAGTTTTGAATAAATAAGCAGGGCCAAGTGTTGGGTTTTGGTTTTTTGTGGGTTTTTTTGTTTTGGTTTGTTTTTTTTTTGGGGGGGGGGGTTTTGAGTGTTCAACTTTAAATACACTTGGAAAGGTTGTTTAGTTTCTACAAGGGAAAAAACACCAAAGAAATTTACATGAAACATCATAGAAATCTGTATTTACTTTGAATGAAAGGAGTTTGTATAGCTTTTCCTCCAAGATACATGATAAGAGTTGCTTTTCCATAGAATAAGGCAAGGATAGATTTTACTAACTTCCTTAAGCACCTGTAATTCATATATTTCTGAGCAAAAAGCAATCAACTTTCACAAAGGTTTCAGGAAGCTCTTGAAGGTCCTGCAAAGTTAAACAACGAAATCAAAAAGTTCAAGAAGGGTCACCATGTCAGGCATCCCCATGCCAATTAATGGTTTTGTACACAACAGCTTTTGCTTAAAAAGGGTAAATCCACCGAGGAACTGAACAACATTGTGTGCAAAACTAAAGTTTTGTTTCTGTGTCATGCAATCCAGTCCCCACTTTTTAAAGTTCTGCGTAGTACTCAATTTATAAATTCTGAAAGCAAAAGGAGCTAATTCACCTTCCAGGGCATGAACTACAGTAGATAAATGGTTTTATACCTCTTACCAAATTATATGAAAACAGCTATTCTCGATATCCTGAAAAGAACAACAAAACCCCCAAAACTCAACTATCCGAAATTGTGTCCTTCCATCCAAATCAAGTGCCTCCTCTGCCCACCGCTTTCCTTGGGGCTTCCACGCCTGTCCCACTGGAGCACACAGGAGGCTCACAGCCTGTACACCTGCTTATCACAGGGATACCTCTTTCAGCCTTCTGATTACACGGCTAGACGTACCTGAGAAATCAAGGTACAGGCCAATCCCTGACACGTGTCCCCTCACACACTCTATCAGCACCTGTGACGGCCAAAACAAGACTGTTTGCCACAAATAATAAACACATCAATATATCTCTTCCATCCATAAGCAGCAAATACACTCCAGGCATGTTAATATGGTTGACAAGCATTAAATATTGGGGGGAGAGGCTATCCAGATTGCAAATACTTTACAGTACACTATATTTAGCAGACCATTTCTAAGATCAGCATTTACAGCTGATTTTTCTAGTAGATTACAGAGATTTGATTGCTTTCCAAATGTAATTAGAATTAATTTGTTGATGATCACTTGTAAAATAAGAAAATATGGAATACAAAGAAAGTGTCAGGTTTGGATCTTAAACAGTTTTCTACCTTTTATCAAAACACTTCCTTATGCCTCACTTGGGAAAAAAGTAATCATATTATAGCAAATCATCAGTAAAAATGGCAAGATTCTAGAACTTCTCTATAGCACACAGTTAATTCAGACAACGAGAGATAGAGATCTTGTTAGGGTAAATCAATACTCACTGTGTCAGCTGTCAATTATTAATTCTGTCATTACTACTTGGATTTTATAAGACCTTGTTCATTATCTCTGCCACATATACACACAATTTTTCAAAAACTCTCATGTCAAGCTTCATTTTGAATTTAAAATAATTCTATGGGTCTGACCTGAGTAACAGATAATTTTTTTTTCAGAATAATTTAAAGCACTCTATTAACAGTTTCATTATTTAAGTGGCTTCCGTTCTTCATTCTGTCAGCAAAAAGAAACTTCAAGAGATGAGAGATGTCTAGAGATGTTCACACTGGTTATCAGCTGAGCAGGGATTCCTGACAATGGTAGGTGCAGAATAGATGCCTGTTGTGGCAGATGATAAAGGATCACAAATCAAGCTGGAAAACGTTCCACAGAACTACAACATTCCCCTGATTCACAACAATTTATACTGGTTGGTTCAAATACTAAAACCAAATTAGAAAGCACAATATCAGAAGGCACCGTACTGTAATTCTCTCTGTTATAGCACGCACAGCAGTGAGGCATCTAAACATGATGTGCATTTACACAGCCCAAGAATTCAATTTAAATAATTTGGAAGACCAGCTGTCAGAAGTTATGACTTAGTTTCAAATATAAGTTCTGTTTTATCATATTACACTATTTTAATAGCACCCTTTTTGTTACTGAAGTACTTCCATTTTCATCCCTAGGTATCTTAAAACATACTTGTTTCAAAAGTCTGTGCAGGTTTGTCTGATTTATTCCACAAATATCAGTGGGACTATCTTCCAGAAATTCCTCAGCTGACACAGATCTGCTCAAGACCAATACACAGCAGGCAAAAAGAAGTGCAATGTTATATAACAGAACATACATCCACACATCTCGTGTCAAATAATTCACAGAAGATTGCAACAGGGTCTATAGTACGCTTGTTCCAAGGACACTTAATGAGTATATTACTTGCATAATGCATACATATGAGTCACTACTACTGCGATACCAGCAAAGACAAGTGTTAGTGTATCAAGCTGGGGTAGAATACTCCCATTGACATGTCTCAGATGACCTCTGTCACTAAAGCCTCCATATTCTTCTTCCAGCCACGAACGTTCTGAAAAATTGTTACCCATCTGAGCTGAGCTGCACCAACCTTCAGAGCTGCCCACCCAGCCGCCCACCCCTGCCACCCTCTTTTGCCCATCACTTTATTACCCAGCTGAGCACGGAACATGTCATCTGGTCACATGATGACACACAATCCAACTGGAAATACCCTGTCTTAAGACAAAATTCAGCTGTCTTACCCAATAGTACATAACTCAAACAGTTCCTGAAGACAGAAAGAAGAAATGATCAAGCGCCCAGGCGGCACAAACCAGAAATGCCAGCTGTGGAGCAGACAGAAATACCGGCCATCTTACATGGGAGCAGGCAGGACTCTCAGTGGCAGACCTGCATCGACCACGTGCTGCCTGGGAATTCTGAATGGGGATCTTCCAACAGCCCAAGCGGCACAGGAATAGCTCCGCTCTAATTATAGCAGTAAGTAGTGAGGTACTAATTTTACCACAAGGGTTCAAACATACAACCCCCCCGCCCCGGATTTTTCTATCATAGCTCTTTATGGCCAAACAGTGGTGATACCCTGAGCAGGAAGCAAATCGAAGTCACAGCAACTTTTCACATAATTCAGCTCTAGAAAATTCACCACTTCAACATTTAGTTGGCATTAATTTCAAACACAGCAAATAGGCACACTCTTAATCATAAAACAAGCCTCTTCTTAAAGACAGGCTATCAACCAAGCTCCTTCTGAGTCAATTTCTAAAGTATGCAAACTTTGTTTTGCAAGCAGTCTCCAGGAGTGGGTTTTCTTATACTTACAAGAGACAGCATGTAAAACCAATACAGCAAACAGCAATAAAACTTTGAAACTGCAAGACAGAGGTGGGGGTAAGGAGGGAAAAGTTGATATCTTTATGTTTCATAGTCATACAGAAGATACTTCCTTAAAAGGTTTGAAAGAGATGGTTTCAAACTAGTCTTACATAAGTTGTTGCTGCAACATCAAACTTAAAAAAGAGAAGAGAAAGGAAAAGAAAGTTCCTTTAATTGCATTGGTCATAATAATACTGCAGAAGTTGGACTAAAAGTCTTAAGACTGCAAAACAAGTACAAGGTTGGGTGGTCTCAACTCCCTCAGTACTGCAACAGCAACAAAAACACATTTCTTGAAACAGTTAAACTAAACTGTAAAGATAGGGAATATTAATAGTAATTTACAGCATCTTCAAAGTAACTTAGCTAAAAATAAACACTATTTTATATTCCTTCTTCCCTGTATAAAAACTGCAGCTTATCAGGCCAAAATCAGAAACGTAAACTGACATAATAAAAAACTTCAAGCAGATCTGTAGTATATAAATTGCACCCCCGTATTATTTTTAAGCTATACCCATTCTACTACAGTCTTGCCAATTAGTACTTGTGCTCGGGATTAGTAATATACCAGTGAGCAGTGGTTATACTCCACTGGTAAAACAATGAGTTATTAACACTCTTACTAACTCCTATTGGCTTTCCATCATCACCACGATCAACACATCAAAACACTTGAATTAATTCTCTAAAGTGAGCGTTAAAGTAGAAATTAAGAACCAAACACAAATCCCACGTACGAACACGTAACATCAGAAAATCAATGTGGCAGTTAAAGAAAACCGAACACATATTTTACCAAGAATTCAAACGGCTAATGACAGAAAACAGAAGATGCTTCATAAGATGAAGACAAATCCTCTTCTCCAAAGAAGTCAGATAATTAAACATTTTTATCTTTATTTGATGTTGTTAAAGACTGCTTGGTTATGCAAATTAATATTTAATTTCAATGCATGGTTCTGAGAGACTGCTTTTATTTGAAACAGGCACTGTTGGGCTATGCATGTCAAGGTAGAACATGGTAAAACTAATATTATAACAAGATACTCTGCTGCGTAATGTATTTTTTCATTTCCTTATTTTAAAAGGTGGTAAAGAAATATTAAGAAATACATATCTAAAAATCACCAAAACAAAGAAATCCTGAGACAGAGCTGTCCCTGTGCTTGCTTCAGTGCTGTGCTGCACAAAGGAGCAATACTGTTCTTATACTTTAGAAAAACTTAAGTGCTATAAGATAATTAACTTCTTGTTACTGCCAATTAATACGTGACTGTCACTAGCTTTGCTTTTCCTGTATAGAAAGCAGTTACGGGGTAGGAAAGATAAAAGTACACAATGCCTATCTTTACTTGAAATGTATTTGCCGGTATCTGTTTCAGATAAGCCTTCCCTGGTTTAAAGCAGTTTTATACACCACAGATAGCATTGCTGGCTTTCATTGCTTACTGGCTGGTTTAATTGTTTACCTTAATAAAACAAATACGCCATAAAACTATTAGTGTTGAGCAATCCTGAGCAGGAGTTCAGTTCCCTGTATACCAGTCATCTTTGGATAACATGAATTCAAAATCATGACTTCCAACCCCTCCTACCTGACTTCTCATTGGTCTATGCAGAAAGACTTGCACAGGTAGCAGATTAAGTGTTTCTAAAACCAGTTAAACTAGATTATTACTGAAAAAAAAACCCCATAATCTAGCCAACGCGTTGTATTCTTTTCCCTTCACCTAAAACTGAACTCCGTGGCACAAAGTCCAACTTCAGTATAATATGCTGTATCAGAACACTGAACAGACTTCAAACCCTTTCAAGTTCTCTAGGAATGTGCTCTATTAAAATAATAGGTTACTTAGGGTTGGAATGAGATGGAGGCCAAAACAAACTTTAACTAGGTGATTAACCTGGAGACTTTGGAGGACTTTTCGCTGGCTGCAATTCAAGCACAGCAGCAGGGGATTAATATTTAATTCATGCCAACAGGTTACTGCCTGGACTTGTACTGCACTAGCCTCAGCCAACACCATCATTGCAAATACACTACACTTTCACAAACTGGCCTAACTTTAGTGAATGGTTTAGTCATTTTAAAGTTTGTCATTTTAAAGCTTATCTTTATAATTTCAAATGGGGGGAAAAGGAAAGAAGCAGTATTCTAGATACAAAAATCAAACAAATTCCTTCTTTCCAGTGAAGCACACATCCAGTGTTACAGGCCTGGGCACAGTTGGTGTCATTTGTGCTCATCATCTGAACTTTCTATATTCTCTCCTTAAGTTTCCAAAGATTTTTCCATGACAGACTCTGAGAGCTTTTGCTGTTCTGGGGTTTGTTGGTTCTATTGAAGGACCAAATATAAAAAAAAAAAATTTACAACAATATAGGAAAAATTACATTAAAAAATAGTATGAATTGTTTTCACTGCGAAAGTAAATGAATGAATATTTCACTTGGCTCCTTCCATTTTTAGTGTCATCTCACAAAGCCCAGCATATTCCACAAAGGTATCCGAGATCTCTCTAACGAAATAAATATATTCAACATACTATTGCTACATTCATTTCAGTCAGGATCACAAAGGTAGCAATACATATCAAACAGATATTTTTCTGCTTTGCAAATTTAAGATACAGAACTTGAGGAAAAGAAACCAAATCAAAAGGGTATTCAGGTGCAATACAAGATATAATAATCTGACACATTTTTAACAATATCCTTGTCTTTCAGGATTATACATCAACTGCTCCTTTCTTATTCGGGATAAGTATTATACCATCTCTATTTTTCAATTAAAAAAAAAGAGGAAAAAAAATAAGGGATAGAGTGCCAAAATTTATTCTCGCCCATGAACATTACTGGGAAGTGTACACAAACCTCCCTAACCACCCACACAGTGCTGTAAAAATGTCTCAAGTTCTTTAAAGCACACAAGATCATCCAGCTGTCCTCTGCTTACACTGAATGTGCTTTTTTGTTCCAGTTTGGTCTCTTTCAAATATTTCCCAACAAACTTTCAACGCCACACTCTTCCCCAACTTTGAGTCCTAACCACAAACTTCTTCAAGTCAGATTTTTCAGAGGCAATTAACTTATTGCACTGCCATCAATTTCCAATATAACTGTAAATTCTTAGCACATTTTAAAGACAAACTACAGAACAGTGTTCATATGATGGATATTTACAACAATAACAATAATATCCAATTAGCTGTTCTGAAGGGATTGACAGGGTCAGTTCCTATTAATCTCCATGTATTTCAGGTAAACATACTACTTTGCGTTACATCTACCACTAGCTTAACTGAAAGATATTCTTTTGTGAGTTTTGACGGAAAGAAAGCTCTATCAGTGAAGCCTGATATCAAGGTGAGCACAGAAGAACTGAGAGGGTCAAAAGATACATTTTTACTTAAGACAGAGCTTGTGACAATCTCTCATCTACTTCCTCCAAACTTGTCCATAATTTTAGTAAATAACATTATATTCAGAAATGTGGATGTTTTCTTATATTGAAATTTATCTGCATACATAGATATTTCTACAGATATCTTGCTCAGATATTCCTATTCGAAAGGGTTATTAAACTGCATTATCAAGAAACGAAAAACCCCAAAGCAAAACACCCAACCAACTCTAAAATAAGATTTGTTGCCAGGCCTGAGCGATGCACTTGTTTGTCTTTGCCTGCAGAATCTACCTCATGTGGAAGTGATAGGTCATTAGGGAACAAAAAATAAACCCATTCACTTGACAATTTAATGCACCATGTCATAAAAAAGTACATGTAATTCCTCGTTAAAGCCCTTTAGATTGAAGAGATCACACTAATTGAGCTAGAGACTCTAAAGGGCAGTTCTCTAGGTAGAAAAACCCTAACAGATACACTCACACAGGCACTCAATTATTTGCTTACTTGGCTTTGCCAATTGTTACAGTTGGTCTTACTTCACTCTGACTGAAAACCCACAGCTTTATTCTTTGTGTTGGAAAGTGAATTCTTTTTGCTGTCTTCTTGTTGCGCGGCTCAAAATTTAATAACTGATGAGGCTGTTGAGCTGTTTTACAAGGTTACAAGCAACCATTTCAATAACTTCAAATTTACTGAAGGAGAGAACAGCTACTATGAGAATATCATGCTTTCACAAGCGTGATTTGAAACATCTTGACATTTGTTCCATTGCATTCTTTCCTCTTAGGTCTTTTGATGTCTGTGTGTAAAAGGCAACATTCCATTTCACCTCTGCGTACAGAGGTGCATCCTATTTCCAGGCAGAGAAGTACAACAAAGGAACACTTTTTTCAAGGATAATGCAGGCAATGGCACTTCTAACTCCCACAGAAGTATGTAGCAGAAAGCGTTGATTCTACATTCTGGTTGAGGAGCTAGATGAATGCCAGTCCTTCACATTCACCTTTACTGCCCTGACAATTGCTACCAGGCACACAAAAGACTAAGAGCTTGTACTGTATTTGCACAACTGCATACCCTTCCTATCCACTGGCTTACAGTTCCAAGGGGCTAAATGAAGACAGTGTTCCCCGTCTCTCATTTTGAGGGAACACTTTATGGGAACAGGTATTTGAATTTGCCATTTAATAAATACATTTAAAACTATATGTCAAAGATCGTAATCATCTACTATGTGAAAAACGCAGCGTCTTTTCAGGCTAGCTCTGCAAGAGAGGAAACCAGCAGCTGTTGAGCTCAGACAGGAAAATTGTGACAGGTGGCTTGGTAGAGAGGCTTTGACAAAGTAGGGAAACATGTAACAAAAGCTAGGTTTACTGGCTGAGAAGTCACAGCAGACTGGACAAAAAAGTACAAAAGCAGGTACACAGGAATTAGTCTGTCCAGATTCTCTCAGAAATGAGAGCAAAAGTGCCACAGCTAGATACTACAGGCAAGAAGAAATTCACACGGTGTTTATGTAGCATGGGGCCAAGAGCCTGATTTTTGTTGGAGTATCTTCCAAGAAACTGAATAGGCAAGATGGAGGTCACAGACCCATCACCCAGGGCTAGAAAAACAGACAGGCCAGGCAAAGCCATGAGTGGCCTAAGATAGAAAAGCAACAACATTCAATGAACAGAAAAAGCTATAACCAACACTGTTAAAGAGATGTTACCTGTAGGAAGTACGCACTTATATATCCTAAAGGATGGATAGACAATGTTAAAAATAAACTCTATTACATAGCATATATTGTACTGACATACACTGAAAGAGCCTCAAAACCCTTGAGTCATAGACTTGTAGCATTAAAAGAATTAAAACAGCTCCAGATGAAGTTTCAAGTATTACTTCTTTAAACCTAGTAGTTGGTTGATAAAGGTATGTTTTCCATCTAAAAGCCCGAGATAAACATGTAGCGATTATATAAATTTAAAATGGAGCTCGGTTACGTTTTCAGTTATTCACCCCACTCTTGTGCAACTAGCTTGCAATCCAAAAGCACTGAACTTCCCCAGGCTCTTGGAGAAGAGCTTCCGTAGCACAAGAGCGCGAAACACAAACGCATCCAAACGCCCCTCAGCCTCCAAGAGATTGGTCTCAGAGGAGACCACCAACCGAGACCTAACCTCCGGCGGGGTCAAAACCCCAGAGCAGGGCCCTGGCTCAGACCCCTCCAGAGGCCTTTCCAGCCGGCGGAGGTGCTGGAGGCGCACCCCGGCGACAGCCGCCCGGGCCCAGGCCGGGTTCATCCCGGTTCAGGCTCCTCGGGCTGCGTGTGAGAGGCTGCGCCAGACCCAAAACCGCCCCAGGGAAGTGCATGATTGTGCAACAGCTCCTGCTTGGCCCGGCCCGCCTGGGGCCAGGGCCCCGGCGGGGCAGCTGCGACGGGCAGCCCTGCTACGACCGAAGGAAACCTGCGGTAACTCACCCGAGTAAGGAGCGAGAGGCCCACGGGCACGCCGGGGGCAGCGATGCGAGGCTGCGCCCGGCGCGGGCAGCCCCTCCGGCGGCGGCGGAGGGCACCTCTCCAGCCGCTCCCTCAGGGGCCGGCTTCGGCCCCCTCACCCTCCCCGGCTCCTCCGACCTCCTGCCCCCACAGCGGGCAGCTGCCGCCAAGGCGGCTCCTGGAGGCCTTGACTGACCTCTCCGCCACCGGCCCGGCCCCCCCCGCCAGCGGCAGAGCAGAGCCGGGGGGGGGGCTGCGGGGGCCTCAGCAGCACCGCCCCCACCGTGACTCAGCGCCTTGGCAGGGGCGGGGCGGCGCCACGTGCTCCGCCGGCCTCGTGACCGCCCGCCCCGCCCCTCGCCCGGACACCCCACCGGGCCGGGCCGGGCCCTAGTGGGGGGACACCGGGGGCTGCCATCGCCCCCGGCCCCTCCCGCCGGGCCGCGCTCTCACCTGGGCGGCGGGGGGCAGCTCGATCTCCATGGCGCGGGGCCCGGGGGACGCGGGGAGGCCGGTACGGCGCGGTGGCGGCTGGCCCGGTACCGCCTGCCCGCTCGCTCAGGCGCTGTTTGGGGACGGGAGGCGGCCCGGCTCGGGCCGGGCCGGCGGCCGCTCCCGCGCTCCGCCCCGCCGCCGTCCAGCCACTCAGCGGCTGCGGGAGCGCGCGGAGGCGGCTCCTTTCCCGGCAGCGGCGGCGGCGGCGGCCGTGCCGGGAACCTCGCCCGCCCCCGGGGCTTCCGCTGCCCCCCGCCCTGGCCCCGGTAACGGTGGGCCGCGTCTTGGTCCGGCCGCACCGGGCCGGCGCCGGTGCTCCCCGCACCCCTCCCCGCTGCCTGTCTGCGTGTGTATCCGTGAATCGCATATTCACGCGGTGAGCCCAGCACCGGTGCAGGAAAGATGGAGGTGACGGCAAAACCGGGCGGAGAGCCGCGGTGGATGGGCACTGCGGGGAGGGAAAGGCGGGCGACACGGTCACAGCCTGGCAGAGCCACCGGTACGCCCACTGCCCGCTGCCAGGCGGGAGAACGCCAAACGAGTGCCCAAACTGCCAAACCAGCCAAAACGAAGATAAGGAGATTTGGGGTTCGGTACAGAAAAACTGCATGGAATTTATACCTTCAGACGAGGTCCTGTCCCCCCCCAATAGCAGTAATGTCACTTGTCTTAGTAACTTTTTGTCAGCGCTTTGACTTCTCCAACTGTTTAATACGTGTCTGACAACACAGCGTGTTCTTCAGCTGTAACAGCGAGCACATGGCCCAGGAGAGCCCAAAGTAGGAGGGAATGCTGTAGAGCAGATGGGCCACAGGCCTGGGTCCCTACCCCTGTGCCATAGTTAGCAAATTATTGGAGTGTCTTATCTTAAATCACTTGTCATTATTTGGTAAATGACGTTAACCGGAGAGCACGCTGAATTCCACTTGGAAATTCAAGTAGCAGTCAAGTAGTTAATTCAGTGCGCTGAGTACGGCTTGGAAAAGGGTTCGACCACTGCTGTTCTGTTTGTAGCCTGGCTGACAGTATATGACAATATGGACCTTTAAAATGATCCTTTGGTCACCCCTTTGGGCCCATTTTTGAGGCTACTTTCAATGATCTAATATAACCAAATAGCATGGAATTAGGAGACGCTTACTAGCCATAACAGAAGATCTAACTATTCTTTTGCAGGTGCTTATTTAGCTCTGTGGCTTGCAGCCAGCCTGCTGCTGTAGCCGCTCCCTGACTGGTGCACTGGGCCTGCTTTGGCTGTTCACAACCATCCAGCTGTGTTAGTGCACCTTGCAATTTAAACAGGGCTGGTGTGAAGATCTCATTTTCGTGTTTGCCCAACAAGGTACAAGAGTGTGACTTTATAAATTAAAAAATAGCACGTGTATAGATTTGATAAATCTAATAATTTGAAAAATTCTTTGCACCATCATGGTGCAGGTGGTTGTCTACCAAAGATATTGCTTGCTGTAATTACATGAAATCGACATATCCCTTTGGAGGAAGAAGAAGCTGTAATCTAAGGAGAGTTATTATATGCAAGTTTGATAACTGTACTATATACAGTGGGAGCACTTGCCTTACAATGAAGGTTTACTTAAAACACATCCATAGAGCCACTAAACATATTATGGAGCTCTAAGCAGAACATGTGCTCCATCACTGAATGGACTAGCTAAATTGAAGGAGCTCTTATGATGCTACAGCTTCAAATCCGTGGAGGTAGAATGCATGGCAACAGTCAATCATTTGCAATGGAGAATCAGCAGCAAAATTTTAAGTATATTCCTGTGTATTACTTTTGTAGTACCACTTCATTCTGTGGTCTAAAAGTGAACCTAACTGAATCCAGCTGAAAGGGCTCGGCTGGAGACTCTGGAAAAACAGAAGTGGGCTGTCGTAAGTTAAAAAACTTCTGAGTACAGCTGCTGCCAGCTTCTTGCAAATGATGCTTTTATTAAGTACCAAAGCTTTTGACTTTTTCAGTATTATAAAAGAAACAGCAAGCAGACCTTGCTAGCACAAAATGAGTAATACACAATGTCAGTTTGTGAAAAATTGCCCTGAAGCTATAAAGGTGTCTTTTCTACGTGCTTTATTTAATAGAAAGCAAAATAAAAGCAAATGTGAAACTTAGGCATTGGCATAGATTGTATCATAGTGCAGAAATAGTCTGCAAAGCTAAGCAGCTTGCTTGGAGCCTGGGGTGAAAAAGAAAGGCAAGGACACTTTCTGGCCAGGCCAGATAAAGGAGCAATGACTATATATTTTGTTTGTGTTCCTTGCTTAATTTCTTTTCTCCTTTCCGTATCTTCACACCTTGAGCTCAGGCAGACCAGCGCTCCATTTCTGATGAGTAAGGCAGCCATCCAAAAATCAGCTTAGTGAAAATGCTGTATATCACTGCACTATTCCCACCGTGCGCCACCGTACCACTGAACGAGGTGTATGGCATTAGGAGCTTTCTGAAACAAAGTATGAGCAATACTTTGGCAATATTGTTATTTTCATTTGATTAAACAGCCTGAAATACCTGGAAACTCAGGCTTGTTTGTTAGTTGCCCTTTATAGCTTTTTGTATAGTAAAGTTTTGCAGAAAATGTTTTCAATTACCATTGCATCTTTCTAATTCTGGAGTTTATTTGGGATACAGTAACATTGCCATATGGTACACATAGAGGAATATGGGCCCACATGTAATGCTTTGGTCTTCACTTGCAAATCTGAACTTTTGGCCAATCAAAGAAAAATCAAATGTTTTTCCATTTGCTGTATTCCTGTTAGTATACATTCATTTACCTTATAAAACTTAGATACCTAGTATATATGTATTGACATCCATTATTGCACTATTACAGCTTATATGCAAATGAGATAGATATAATTTCCAGGAAATTTGAAGTAGCTGAAGTAGTATATTCAAGAACAACCCACAGTGGTACTTTAATGAAAAGTAACAAAGAGTATTGAGAACTTTTTATGACACATATAATTTTAAATGTTATTAGTTGCCTATTTTTATATTAGTCTAATTATTCCTATTCTTGCATTAGACTTTTTGTCAATTGTAATATTTAGAAAAAATTTATTTTATTATCGGAATTTATTCTAAAATTTTTTTATGCTCTTTTTAAAGTTATAGGAAAATGGAAAGATCTGTCCGTACTTTCAAATAATGAATTATTGACAACATTTTGATAAAGTTCTTTCTAATGCATCTGCATAACATTTTATATTATTTTATATTAGAATAATTATGAAGACAGAAACTTCATAGTGCCACCTACTGCTGAAAATACACATTTTTAAAACCTTGCTAGTTTGGGTACCTACAAATACAAGGGCAGTGGAGGAAAATATCTGTTGGAATAAAATCTTTCAAACCTCTGAAAAATGTTGGAGAGAAGTCCTAACTTGCTGAGTGACTTTCAGTCACACTGAATTTCTGAGCTTTGAACCAGTGACTATTTTGTCTGAGACTGTAATGAGAAGTGACTCTCAGTGTCTGGAATTTTTGTCTAGAAGTTTTTTCAATGTTACATTTTTAATAAGAACTATGATTTTAAAATTATTCCCTGTGATGCCACTAGAAAAACACTGATGAAAGGATTCAATGAAACAAAATTTATTTTTCACTCAGTGATAAGGAGACATCCTCTATTTTACAGAGAACTTGGCATCAGATGTAAACCAAGGGCCCTGGAATCAGCATCACATGCAGCACAAACTCTGTTCTCTTCTTAAATCCCAACGTCATGAGATGGACCATGGATCCCTGCTTGGTTGTTGGCATAAGATGGTATGTCCTCAACCCCAATTGTTGGAATTCATTTTCCCTAACCCTTACCATCTAAAAGTTACATGAGATTAACGTACAGTCTAAAGTACAGTAGCTGATTCCTTCTTCACTTCATGGAGAAGACCCTGTCTCTAGTGCTAGTGAAATAGTAACTGCAGGCCTACAACCATGTCCCACGTCCCGGACGTTAAATATTGGTTATGATCTCATTCGCAGGAACCACGGAAATACAAGAAGTGGTAGGACTTTGTACATGAGCGTGAACAAGTAGAACATAGACCCTTATTCTTCCTGAGGAAAGTTCAACTTAAACTTGGCTCTGTGGAATCAGGAATGGTTTATCTTCTGCTGGTACTTGCCTCATCCTGTAGAATAAACTGACATTGAAATGCTTTGAATGCGTGACTGTCAGAGTTTCTGTCTTGTTATGGCTTGATGACTTAAACTGAGAAATTAATTTCTTTTCAAGTTGAAAAATTCTTGAGAACAATGCATTGAAAACAGATAAAAGACCTTGTAAGGACAATTTAGCCACTTTGTGGCAGCATGTTAGAAACCTTTGGAGGGATTCTGTGTGACAGCCCTTTCCATTCACAGAGGATAAGGACTGCTGTCATGACAGGATCACGCAGCAGTACTTCATTTTGCAACAGCAGCCTGATCTATTAACAGATAACAATTTTCAGAAGAGCTTTTTGTAATGTACGGAAGCTTACGTCCAGGCAATTCTGGGGCACACATTTTACCAACGTTACACATTAAGAATTCACCTCCTATGAAGTTAGCTTGATAAAAAACAAGATCAAGGACATTTCTTAGTTGTTGAGCTTATTGTGTCTTTCACACAGTGAAAACTCATGTGGACTTTTTGGTCACTTATCTTTTTTATTTACTGAACTGGTTTTGGTTGGGAGAGAGTTAATTTTCTTCATAGTAGCTTGTATGGTGCTGTGTTTTGGATTTGTGATGAAAGCTATTGACAACACAGGGATGTTTTAGCTATTGCTGAGCAGTGCTCACACAGAGTCAAGGCCTTCTCTGCTTCTCAGGCTACCCCACCAGGCTGGGCGTGCACAAGGAGTTGGGAGGGGACACAGGCGGGACAGCTGACCCCAGTTGACCAAAGGGATATCCCATACCATATGACACTGTACTCGCCAATAAAAGCTGCAGGGAAGAAGGAGGAAGGGGGAATGTTCAGAGTTACGGCATTTGTCTTCTCAAGTCACCATTAAGCATGATGGAACCCTGCTTTCCTGGAGGTGGCTGAACACCTCCCTGCCAGTGGGAAGTAGTGAACAAACTCCTAATCTTGCTTTGCTTGCGCACGCAGCTTTTGCTTTACCTACTACCTACTAAACTGCCTTTATCGCAACCCACAAGTTTTCTCACTTTGACCCTACTGATTATCTCCCCATCCCACTGGGGGAAAGTGAGCACGTGGATGCATGGGGCTGAGCTGCCCACTGGGATTAAACCAACACAGTCCTTTTTGGTGCCCAACTCGGGGCCTGAAGCGTTCAAGGTAACAACAGGTTTGACTGGAGTTTGCTAGACCAAATTTATAGTTGTTATAGCTGTTTAGCTATTAATTGGCAGGCTCCTGTGCTTGCCATGGGGCTTGCTTGCTTTATTGTACGTTAGAGTCCACTGCTTGTTAGTGGCTGCTTTTTGCTCTTGCTGTTTGCTGTTGGGTTTATCATCTCCCCCTGCTGTGCCTGGGAGCATTTGATAACAGCAGTGGCCATGTGCCTGGGCTGGCTGATGGCCAGGCCATCGCTGCCGTCTGTACTTCTGTGCTGGACAGGCTGGAGCTCCAGTGTCAACGAGTCAAAGGGACTGTGGTCTGTGGATAAGTCCATGTGGGAGCAGGACACCCCAAAGTGTCTGTGGCTGTGGGTAAGTCCATGCTGGAGCAGGTACACCTCAAAGCATCTGTGGCTGTGGATAAGTCTAGGCCGCAGCAGGCATAACCCTGAAGAGGCTGTGGCCCATGAGTAAGTCCACACTGGAGCGGGTGGGCCTGTGGTTTGTGGAGAAGTTCACACTGGAGCAGAGGCAAGAGGAGGAGCACACTGCAGTGTCCAAAGCGACCAGAGGCGGAGACTGTAATGGATATACCTTTGAATTATTGTAACCTATGATTTGAGCTGCATGTTACAGGAAGTACTACAGCAAGAACCACCACCAGTGGAAGACAAGCCTTACAAAAAGCAATGTAAGTGCAGCAGTGACCCAGCCTAAGCTGGCTTTGGTGCCCAGCTTTGGTCCACGCAACACACCACCTCTCCTGTCCTGAGTGACCACCATAATAGATAGAACTCAAATCAAGGACTAATGAACTCAACAGACATTTCATGGACATTTTATGGACATTTTACAGGGGTGGTCCATAGACTAAGGGAATGATATCTCTGATATACCAAAGCATGGGAAGAGGGAAAGTGACTAGTAAGGATCTACGCACGCCTCCAGGGCTACGACATTATTGGCATCACCGAGACGTGGTGGGATGGCTCTTACGACTGGAGTGTTCGAATGGAGGGTTACAAGCTCTTCAGGAAGGACAGGCTGGGCAGAAGGGGAGGGGGTGTTGCCCTCTATGTCAAGGACCAGCTGGAATGTATGGAGCTTCACCTGGGGATGGATGAAGACAAGACAGAGAGCTTATGGGTCAGGATTAAAGGGAGCACGGGGGCAGGTGATGTTACAGTAGGAGTCTGCTACAGGCCACCAGATCAAAGTGACAGCGAGGATGTGGCCCTCTACAAACAGATAGGGGCAGCATCGCGCTCACACGCTCTGGTCCTCATGGGGGACTTCAACCACCCCGACATCTGTTGGAAGGACAACACAGCAGAGCACAGGAAATCCAGGAAGTTCTTGGAATGTGTCGACGACAACTTTCTTCTACAAATAATAGAGGAACCAACGAGGAAAGGAACAGTGCTGGACCTTGTCCTCACCAACAAGGAGGGGCTGGTCGGGAATGTCAAATTCAAGGGTAGCCTCGGCTGCAGTGACCATGAGATGATAGAATTCAAGATTCATAAGGCAGCAAGGAGGGTGCGCAGCAAGCTGGCTACCCTGGACTTCAAAAGAGCAGACTTTGATCTCCTGAGAGATCTGATTGGTAAGGTAGCGTGGGAAAAAGAACTGGAAGGGAGAGGGGCCCAAAAAAGCTGGGTGTTATTTAAGGATTGCCTCCTCCAAGCTCAGGAGAGGTGCATCCCAAAAAAGAAGAAATCGGGCAAAATAGCCAGTAGGCCGGCGTGGATGAACAAGGAACTGCTGGACAAACTCAGGACCAAAAAGGAGGCCTATAGAGGGTGGAAGCAGGGAAAGGTAGACTGGGAAGAATACAGAGAAGCTGTCCGAGTCACCAGAAACCTGATCAGGCAAGCGAAAGCCCAGGCAGAACTAAATCTAGCCAGGGATGTGAAAAATAACAAGAAGAACTTCTATAGATATATCAGGGATAAAAATAAGACGAGGGAAGCTGTGGGTCCCCTCCGGAAGGAAACGGGAGACCTGGTCACCCAGGATATGGATAAGGCTGAGCTACTGAATGACTTCTTTGCCTCAGTCTTCACTGGCAAGGGCCCTAACCACACTGCACAAGTCACGGAGGGCAAGAACAGGGGCTCTGGGAATGAAGAACCACCCACAGTACAAGAAGACGAGGTTCGAGACCTCTTAAAGAACCTGAAGGTGCATAAGTCCATGGGACCTGATGAAATCCATCCACGGGTCCTGAGAGAACTGGCGGACGAAGTTGCTAAGCCCCTCTCCATCATATTTGAGAAATCGTGGCAGTCTGGTGAAGTTCCCACTGACTGGAAAAAAGGGAACATAACTCCAATATTCAAAAAAGGAAACGAAGAAGACCCGGGAAACTACAGGCCGGTCAGTCTCACCTCTGTGCCTGGCAAGATCATGGAGCAGATCCTCCTGAAATCCTTGCTAAGGCACATGGAGAATAAAGAAGTGATTGGAAACAGCCAACATGGCTTCACCAAGGGAAAATCGTGCCTGACAAATTTGGTGGCCTTTTACAATACTGCCACAGACTTGGTAGACAAGGGCAGAGCGACTGACGTCATTTACCTGGACTTATGCAAAGCATTTGACACTGTCCCGCACGACATCCTGGTCTCAAAATTGGAAACTCATGGATTCGATGGATGGACCACTCGGTGGATAAGGAACTGGCTGGATGGCCGCATCCAAAGGGTTACAATCAATGGCTCAATGTCCAGGTGGCGGCCAGTAACGAGTGGTGTTCCGCAGGGGTCGGTACTGGGACCAGTACTGTTTAACATCTTTGTCGGTGACATGGACAGTGGGATAGAGTGCACCCTCAGCAAGTTTGCTGATGACACCAAGCTCGGTGCCGCAGTTGACACGCTGGAGGGAAGGGATGCCATCCAGAGGGACCTAGACAGGCTGGAGAGGTGGGCTCGTGCAAATTGCATGAAGTTCAACCAAGCCAAGTGCAGGGTCCTGCACCTGGGACGTGGCAACCCCAGGCACAAATACAAGTTGGGTGGAGAATGGCTGGAGAGCAGCCCCGAGGAGAAGGACTTGGGAGTGCTTATGGATGAGAAGCTCAACATGAGCAGGCAGTGTGCACTGGCAGCCCAGAGAGCCAACCGTGTCCTGGGCTGCATCAGGAGAAGTGTGGCCAGCAGGTCTCGCGAGGTGATTCTGCCCCTCTACTCTGTGCTCGTGAGACCCCTCCTGGAGTACTGTGTCCAGCTTTGGAGTCCTCAACACAGAAAGGACATGGACCTGTTGGAACGGGTCCAGCGGAGGGCCACAAGGATGATCAGAGGGATGGAGCACCTCTCCTATGAAGACAGACTGAGAGAGCTGGGGTTGTTCAGCCTGGAGAAGAGAAGGCTCCGGGGAGACCTTATAACAGCCTATCAATACCTGAAGGGAGCCTACAGAAGAGCTGAAGAGGGACTCTTTGTCAGGAAGAGTGGTGACAGGACAAGGGGCAATGGTTTTAAATTGGAAGAGAAGAGATTTAGATTAGATATAAGGAAGAAATTCTTTACAGTGAGGGTGGTGAGGCACTGGAACAGGTTGCCCAGGGAAGTTGTGGATGCCCCATCCCTGGAAGTGTTCAAGGCCAGGCTGGATGGGACTTTGAGCAACCTGCTCTAGTGAGAGGTGTCCCTGCCCATGGCAGGGGGGTTGGAACTAGATGATCTTTAAGGTCCTTTCCAACTCTAGCCATTCTATGATTCTATGATTCTATGATTCTATGATCTATTGGATACAGTGAGACCTGAGCATAACGTAAATGGTATGGAATAAGGTGTGGAGATTATACTGGTTTTGGCTGGGATAGAGTTAATTTTCTTCATAGTAGCTTGTATGGTGCTATGTTTTGGATTTGTGACAAAAACAGTGTTGATAAAACACTGATGTTCGTGCTTTCCGTATGACACAGGGGATGCCTGCACTGTGACAGAGGAGGAAGGATGAGCGCCCTCACGGTTGGCTGGGTAATTATTTTGCTCAGAGGCGCATGAGTTACAAGTTAGGAGTTAATGAATTGCGAATTACGAATTAGAGAACTTGTGAGAAACCTCATGACTTAAGTGATGAATTAGTGAATTCATGCGCTACACTAGCCTGTACAAAGGGGATTGAGCCCTTGTTTGTTGTGTTTGTTTTCTCTCCTAATGAGTTCATAAAATAAAGTTTAATTCACAGAGTACCTTGTAAATTTGACAGATCCAAATGGACCGTGACACAAAGAAAGTAGTCAGTAGCCCTCCTCCCTGTTACCTGTCCAAACGCTTTTAAACTTTCTTTCCAAAAGTACAGGCAGTGACTAGGGACTTTGCTCTGAAAGGAGCAGGAGAAATCCTTCACAATGCCCGAGTTCTGTGTTGGCTGTCTACTCCAAATTCCCATTTTTCTGTAAGGGCCTTGCCAAAGACCTCTGGTGCCTGCTCTTCTTCCTGGGCAGTTATAATCTATCTGGTCCTTCCCTCTTGTTTCACTTGCTACGGACTATGGACTTCTAGTGTTAATGTATGTCAGACTAAATAATTAAAAGCAATACAGACTGTATTCCAGCAAACGAGAAAGGTTGAAAATGTCCTTCTTCCTTCTCAAAGAAAGGTGCAAACTCAAATCACAGTCAGCAGTAAAATGAATAAGCTATTTAATGATACCATGTACAACAAAATAGCATCATAAAAATTAAATTATTTAAAGTAATATTCAAATCACGCAGTCATCATTGATTTAGTTTCCAATTATACAGAGGTAATTGTATTAACGAACTGCCTCATTCAGTTTGGTGGGAAAACAATTGAAAGTTTTAATGTCCTGGCATCTGCAGATAATAAATGATGTGATCTGTGCTCCTAACCCAACTAGAATCCTAATTCTTGTTTTACCCAGGGCATACTACAATAACAGCATGTCTGATGAAAGATACTTCTATGACCTTCTGGAGCCAAGACAATGCTGGAATAATTCTAGAATAGCATAACTGATCTAGAATTAAATATTGAAATAAGCTAAAATAAATGAAGGAGCTTATTCCAGAATTAATGACCCCGTATATAGAGAAATTTTAAATCCAAGTTAAATTCTGTGAATAGAAACGTTTGCAACCTGCATTGCACTGAATATACTAGGAATAGTTTTAAAAGACATAGTTTTGTGACTTCAACTGCTGAAGCCAGACTAACTATAAATAAACATATTACAAAGAGCCTGAAGTCTACCATGTGCTTTGGAGTCAAAACCCCATGTCTGGTATGCTGTTGAACTCCCCACCGTCCTCTAAGTGTTGGAATACATTTACGCCATAGGTGACCTGAGCCAGCTCCTGCCTGACTATCGTTCTCTTTAAACTCTCAAGTGTTCCTAGGAGCTCAGAGAGCCTAAACATTTCTCAAAAGCATACTATAATTGTTCATGGATTTTTGTTGGCCCTTCCACCCCAAAAAATTCCACGAAGTGTGAAAGCAAGAATGATACTGAGGTCTCTTTGAGTTTCATTTTCTGATGCAAGAGATAACCCAAACATTGGTAGAGTGTCCTCTCAAAGTATAGTATTTAGTATACTAGCAGTACCTATATGAATAGAATTAATAACTCAGTGCTAAATCTATGATACGTTCATAGTATCTTCTAGGAAAGACCTTCCTTATCCTCTAACTCATTCTGTACGTCCTCTGCTATAACAAGTGTTTGCTAAATAGGAAAAACACAAAGTTATTTCCTGTTCTGATTTTCAAAGAGAAAGGGAGAAGCTTTATTGCCATTTTTTTTCCTTTCCTTTTCTCTTTTTTTGAGATTTTCCTCCTGATAGTCACATACCATGGGAATATAATACGTTGTTTACTTCTTCAGCCTCTTGTCATGCCCCATATATTCTGCTAACCCAGCAAGCAGTCCTTACTTACCATGTTTAAAATATAAGCAAACTGCTGCCTTTATTCACACTGTTCTGCAAGAGCTGCTCACGGAGCAGCCACACGCTCAGGATGCTCTGCTTCTTGTCTGTGGGGCTGTTATGCAGGCACCCTGTTAGCTATCAGCCACCGTCAGCACTGAGTCTGTCCTGCTGTATCTGGTGGGATGCTGACTTCCAAACGTGCTCGGGGTTGTGAAGATGGGCACAGGCAGGAGGGCAGATGCCAGTGTGGTGTAGGAATTCTTGTGCAGTCTCACTGCTAGGTAGGTAGCAGAGGTAAGACCTCGAACAAGTTGCACAGACTGGCTTACAGTGCCGACGTGTTCTCTATGCCTCAGTATGGAGGCAACAGTCAGAAATGCAGAAAACCTGGAGTCACGATGTTTCTTTGGTATTTTGCCTGGTTCTTTCTTTCTCTTTCTAGCTTAATTTGCCTCTCTTTCTCCTCTCCTAAATATGTCATTATGTACATGGTGTTGCCACCCGTTAGCCTCACTCTTGATCTCATCCCTGTTAGTGTGCTATAGGGAGAGGTAACACATAGGCCTAGAGACAAATGAAGACTGTATTTGAACAGGAAGCAATATCAAGCCATCAGTGTGATCCTCAGCACTCTACTGGACTGTGTGCCTACTTTATATTTAAATAAGTGGTAGAAACCGAGAGGTTTGTCTCTGGAAGTGAGTTTCTGAGGAAACAAAAATTAAGCATGATTCTCAGAATATAAATGCAACTCTCATGCATTTTTTTGGGATCTACTACTAGAGTAATTTGGCGGCTGCTCAGCAGCAGGAGCTAACAACGCAGTGTCGGGGTCTCTGGCAGCTCGTGTCCTGCTGACCCTTTTTTTCCTACTTTGTATTTCTAAGTACTGTGTTCCAGAAAAAGTCATCCATTATGGGTTCCCCTTAATCACCCTTAAAGTTTTGGACAAGTTAAACATACACACGTATTTCCAAATAAATCTGGCCTCCAGCCGTTGATGGCTATTCTGGCTTTTTTCAGAACTCTTTCTCAGTTATCTTTTGTATTTTTGATAGTGCTGTGGATGGAACTGAATATTTTAAGCCAAAATCATAAAGAAAATGACTTAACCTGATGCTGTTACAGCTCTTCAGGGGGAGTCCAAAATGACATCGCTCTTTTGCCTTGCCATATCCTTTGCAAACTTGCATCTAGTTGCCTGGGGAGAAGAAAGAGAGTTTCCCATCATTCTCTTTTCCAATTCAGGCTTTTCAGGCTTTTTCTTCCACTGAAAAATTATTTGGATTATTTTTACACTATTTATCAATTTGCCTTACTCTAGATCAAAAGGATCACTTTTTGAGTGCGTCATTTCTTTACACCCCGTCTATAATTCTTTCTTCATTGGTATTTGCAGCTTTTTGCAATGTGAAGTTGTAAATGTCAGCAGCATGCTGAAGTTTACTTTATTTTCCTGATGAAAATACTAAAAAAATAGCCCTCGTACCTATATCTATCAAACCCCAAACATCTCCTCCCAGTTCAACATACCATATGTCTTTGCAACATTGTATTGAGGTTCCCAGTATGTACTGGGGTTTCCAGCATACTGTGAGCCATGTTTGAGAGGGAGAAGCCTATGTGGGAGCCAGAGCAGCAGTTTGGTAGCTGGCAGAAGGAGGCAGCTGGGCTGTCAGCAGCCTGGGAGCTTCCCAGGGAAATCGCTTGCTGCTGGCAGAGTGTCATTAGTAGCAGCAGGGGGACATAAGGAGGCAGGAGACACAACGAAACTGCATATGTGACTGGCAGAAGACTTGTGTCAAATGGTCCCAATAAGGCCCACCCCCTACGATCATAACCCTCATTTGAGATTCAGCTGCAGGGCTGATAACATTGCCACTGTTAAGAGTTAATTGTGGTTAAGGGAGTTGCCCTATTTGTTCTGAGAAAGCCATACACCAGTCACATTACTTCTGCAGACCCTGCGTGTTAAACAAGGACAGCCTGGTAACTGGAGCCTGCAAAGCCTCCTGCCTCCAACACCTACAGCACTGGGCACTGAGCTGGGGGAGCCCCAAGTCAGAGAGGACATCGGGGGACAGGTCATGTCCTCCACAACAAACTCACAGCTTTCCTAGCAAAGCCAGCTTGAATTAATTTTTCCACTAAGATTTTTATGAAGTTATTTTCAACCTTTAAAAAAATCTACTCCATTACATCTGCTGCCTTCTCTTCAGTCATTCCTTTTATAAATTTGTCCAAGCAGATCACGCAAATTTGCATAGCAAGGTTTTTTTAATAAGGCCACATTGTTTGTTGATTGTGGCCCTAGAACCTTCCAGATGTTGAGCGATCGCTGGGCAATGTTTCTAGTATTACTCACTAGGAACAGAAATTATGCTTAAGAGAGACTGATGCCAAGTACCACTTTTTTCTTGTGAAAATTGGTGAGATGTCTGGTTAATAAATGTTCCTCAGTTTCCCACATCTATTGAGATGCTAATTTATGCTGTTACAATAAGGGTATCACACACATTCCAGAAACTATAGCAGAATGCAGCTAGCATCCCTTGACCCCTGCAGTGAACGTAAATTTCCTGTATTTGCTTACAGTTTCTTAACCAATTGATGAAGAATTTCACTTTCAATCAAGCTATCAGTTTGCAAGGTCACAAAGGCTGTTTTTATTAGTGTGTGGTGTGCGTTAGGTTGGCTTGCGGACTGTTTCCAAGTGCAACAAGAGAGCTGGAGGATGTTGCTTGATGAAAACAAGTTTGCTTGAACATGTATGTTTTGCTTAGGTAAGCTGACAGTACCAAGCAGAAAAAGCAGACCTGGAGTAGCCCATGTGCTCTAATTTGTGATGTTCAGGAGCTCTGCAAGTCTTTTTAGGTTATTATGCAAATGGAACAAGAATGAGAACTTTTCGGAATATGAGATTTTTACTGCAGTTCATGCATGCAGTTTTTTCTCTGCTAATACAGACAGTTGGCTATATTAGTTGGCTAGCTTTTCAAGAAACTAAATTCCTGTGACTCTGCCTGACTTCCTTGGAAAATTTGAAGCTGTTTTTAAGGAGGTTCTGTGAGAAAACACAGCACAGTGGATTTCACTAACTTGGCTGGCTTAAAAAGGAAAGGCTTGCAGTTGCCCTTAGGCATGAACTTGATTACATGAAGAGTAAGAAAATACAAAATAAATCATATGCTTTAATTCTAAATTACATTATTTGGTGTAATAAGAACTTCCATACCAGATCAAATCTAAACTAGTTGTCTGCCAATAGTAATTCCCAGATGTCTCTCAGGAAATTGCCCTATTCTTCAAGCTCCTTTCCCCCCCTCCACAAGTATAATGGATAATTGTATAACAACCTGACTACAGGAGAAGTTATTTTCTAACCTCAGGCTGGTGGCTGATTTATGCCCTGAACTGTGAACATTTATATCCATTATGAATTTTTATCAGGTCCAAAATAATTCCCCACCTAAATGTATGAATATGTATGTATAACCTTTTACTGAATCCTGCTAAGCACTTGGCCTTGATACCATTTGCCAGCACGTTTCGCAGGTGTATTACTTCTGCCAATTTTAAATATATTGCCTTTTACTTTCATTATGACAATCAGTGTTTACTTGGGGAATGTATCAGTGGTAGCAGTAATCCCCAATATCCTTTTCCCCAGTCACTCCCTGGCCTGAACAGCTCTGAAACCTGCAGCCAGAGCTGGAGCCTGGGTGCCCGTGCTGGACCAGGAGGTAGCAATCTCCGGTCTGTTGACATTTCCTGCTCCATCGCCTCACAGACCAGGCCTCGCCTTTTACATTATGGGTTGATGAAAGGCAGAGGGATGATGCTTGAAGTAAATGAAAAGGTTAAAGCGCCTCTAGTACTACTATCATTCTGCTGCACCACAACTTCCTGAATTCGCAAGTGTCATTAGAATTTAATGTCAGGAGAAGAGTTTATTTTGGAGGGAAGAAGTTGTTTTGGACTATGGGAAAGGAAATATTTTTGATTTGTGTTGCATCAGGTCAAAGAGGGGCTTTTGTGAAATACTGGGGAGGGAGAGATTAATCTTGAGGTGGGCTATTCCAGCTACATTTTATTGTGAGAGGTGGATAGATTAGCTTTGATTATGGGGAAATTGGTTATATCTGGGAAAAGAAGGTTGGATTAGGACCGATGCTGAATAGAAAAGTAAGAACTATTTTACCTAAAGAAGGAATTTCACTGTACGTCTAATGGGGGCTGACTACTGACATAAAGAAGTGGATAGGTTTTGACTAGAAGCAAAAGCTGGGACAGACTGTAGGGAAAACCAGGCAGAAAAAGCAAGAAAAGATGATGTTTTCCTTTCTCCTCCCAAACCTGGTCATATCTGCGTTCAGAGAAATTTGAAAGGCGGGCAATTCCCAGGATTGCCAAAGGCAAGAGACACCCTTGCAAATCAAACCTTGAATAAAAACCTGTAATGACAAGGAGGCCATGAGTCCCACTTCAATAGTTCATATATGAAAAATCTTGAGCTTGTAAATCCTTGTAACACACTCTCAGTAAGGAAATACCAGGCACAAAAAGCTCATTTACAGAGAATGGGAATATATAAAAGCCAACAAAGACATTCGGAGTGGTTACAACAGACAGCAGAATTCAAGAGGCAGTAACTGCACACAGAACTTCGGTGGTCAGGGTTAGTACAGGACATCTGTGGACTAAGCCACAAATTTCAATTTTGGTGTAAATTCTCTAGTTTGGGAGTGCTGAGACATGGTCTCTTATTGGTTCACTTAATTATATAATGAGCAGCTGTGAAGTTTTTATTCGGATTAAAATTTCCCTTGAACTCAAGGTAATTTAGATCTGAGGTTTTGGCTCCAGTCCCTTCCCAGCTTGTACTCAATATAAATTACTTCCCTAGAACCATGACATGTTCAATTTATCCTCCATTTTAGATGGCTGAAAAGTGCATGCATTATTCTGTACATACCACACTTTCTGTAATCTACTGTGACAAATAGACCAAATGACTGAAACTGCTAGGTAAGACACTTTATTTTAGTCATGAGCCCACACCCAGCCTTAGTTTAAATATCAGGCAAAAATGACATTTGAATTATTTGATTTGAATCAATGCCAAATTCAATCTTATGCAAGCTCAGAAAAAGAGAGGGAAAAAAATTCTTGGAATAAACCCAGAGAATTACGTGTGGGAACATAAGGGAATAACAAGCAGCAATCGATTAAATCATAACATGAGGAGTGGATCACCATGAAAAATCTGACAACTTTGCACTGGAGCTACCGCAATTGAGGGATTTTTACACATGAATAGAGACTACAAGAAAAGCAGACGTGGGGACCAGCATTCCCAATTCCACCTTCTATCAAAAACATTGGTCAAGTTCTGGATGCCATGCTCCACTCACACTGCTGTGAGTTTCTCCATAGCATAGCACAATGCAAAATGACAAATACTCTTATTCTGGAGAGAAAAATAGAAAACAGTTAAATCACACCTGTCTGAGAGAAATTATATACATTTTTATAATCTAATTCCAAATAACTATGTTAAATTAAGAGCTGTATCCAGAAATGATTAATCTTGATGTTGGGTTTTGATCTTCTGGTCAGTCTGATTTGCCCATTAGTGCCATGAGTTCGGCTGCAGGGAGGCAACGTCATATCAACAGGAAGAAAGCAGGACTGCCTAGAATTTTGTCAGCGTTACACATCCCACCGGGATAATGTTTTCCAGAATTACTTTATACTCTGAAATATTGCTATTTTTCTTAGGGCTTTCTTGACTATGTAGTAAGCCTTTCTAATAAGGCCATGTTTGCGTAACCAAATGCTAGGAGTTCAGTTCAGAAAGGCAGCCAAGACAACTTTGTGGCTACACCTACTAATTCCAACATTCACCTCAACCCAAGAAAAGGGACTGGGGAGGTAGACACATAGAAAGTTTCTTACTGCAGTTCTCTTTGGCCACTTGTACCCAGAGAGACTCTGAATGAGCTTTCTCTGAAGTTATGCAAAGAAAGGTCCAACTCCTTGTAGTTCTTTAAGCAATTTTGTCATCAGCCAGAGACCTATCCTCTAATTTGATGCCTCTCAGTGGAAATTTTTTTTTCTCTGAATTGTCATGCCAAACAGTTGTCTGCTTCGCTGTTTTTTTCATAGCAAGGCACCTGTTCAATTTTAGATATTGCTCAGCCTGTTCCACTTCAGTGGTCTGCACTACTCCTCCGAGAGCCCTGAGCTTTTCACATATTTCAGGCTGCCAGCTCTCTTATGTGCTTTTCCCCAGCAGCCAATTTTGCTCTGAAGCTCTTATGACTGAGCCAACTTCCATTCCTTCATAAAGGGATACCCTCTTGTTATTGCAATTGAAGAGTTCCATAAGAGGCTTTTAATGTCTCCAGAGTGTTGTTACATACGATAAAATCTTGAATTAAGCTTTACCTAACACTTGTTCATGCAATATTCATTTATTGGCAAATTGCATTTGTTTCTGCTGTTGACAAATACTTTTAGGTTTATTTCTAATACCACAAGAACATGATCAGATTAATATATGACTGAATAAAATGTTATATGCTCTGTTAGAGTAGGGGGAGCAGCTCAAAGCCTGAATTCACTACAATGTACACTGCCATCTTGTGTTCTGAAGTTCTAGATAATATAAAAATGCATGCTATACATATAGCTGTTCACAAGGTAGGAGTTGGCTATGTGAGTGGAATATGCAAAGTTATCAAAAGATGCTTACTGTCATTTTTCTTTTCTTTCTTGTAAAACGTAAAATAGTCCTTAAAATAGTAAGTCACACTGGTAACTCTGAATCCATCTGTTCTAAGGATCCATTCCTTTTAATTACTGATTTGTGGGTAACCCAGCTAAAAAATGAAGACTGCAGAGAAAATTCTGCTACAGCCAAGCCATTCTCTTTTTTTTTCAGCAATAAGGTCCAATATGGACTCCAAGGACTAGCTCTGTTGCAAGGCAGCCTCTGAGCTGGTGTAGAGTTTCCAGAGGAGTTGTATTCCAAATGCTTCTCCTCTGCAAGAAGGGGGTATGATAGAAAAGAGAGAAGACATGTTTTCTTAGCTGGAATCTCTCTCCCTTTGGAACAACTGAAGTCCGAACATAACTACATCATCCCCAAGGCTCTTCCAGTATGCACCAGAGTACTGGTAACTTGTCTGAAAGAGGACCTAAAGTGACATTTACTTACAAAATGAAGAAAGTGAATCTAACATTTCTGCCCCATGGTGTTTATACAAAACACAAAAGCAATGATGGTAGATCAAATAAGTACTGCATGCTCTTCCTCTAAAAATGGTTGTTCCTTCATAATGTGCTAATCCAAGACGTCTTTTTGTACATGCATACTTCCAAATGCTTTCACTGTATAACAGTACTTAGCTCTGCCTTTTTATTATTTTTTTATTAATTCCAGCTTCTTCCTATAGTTGTTTACTATTGCAAATGTGTAGGAGCACTCTTAAACACAGCTTTGAACAATGTCTCTATAAAACACAAAGGATTTATTCCATGCAGCTGCTGTTGCCTGAAACAAGCATAAGCACAAAAGGGAAAAGGGTGCCAAAAATCAAATCCTAAGCTTAGAGACACCTGGGGCAGAGCAGGAAATAGTAAAAGCATATCAAGGTAACAGATGCCAAGGTAGAAGGGCAGAATGGCAGAGAACATTAGCAGGGGAGAGAAGCACACTTGGCCTTTCTTGCTCAGAAGTTCCCCTAGGGTTAGTTGCTTTCCATGCCAGAAACCTTTCATTCCACCTGTTTGGCATTTCTTAGCCCATTCGCACATACTTTTGTATGTGAACTTATGGTATCATTTGCCACCTTGGAAAGGCAAAGGCTTGTGGCACCCATTACTGACTGGTGCAGACACTGTCTTCAAGGTTGCTTTTTATGGCTTACACACATAATATACCACGGAACCGAGTTTAACAACCTCCCTCTCTTGTGAAATGAGCAGTTGGAATGACTCGAAAGAGCTTTTGCTCCTGTAATGATATTTTTATAATACTTTACTGCTTTTTAAACTTGTCTTCAAAAGGCAACGTGTATATTGTGGTCTGGTTGCATAACCTCCTGTGCCAGTAAGAGAACATTAAAACTGTTTGCACAACACATAGCAGTCAGTGTCTAAGCTATGCAAAAAGCTCATTGAAAAGGACTTTGTGATTTCAAAATCTGGAATGCTTTGCTAAGATTGTTAATGCTATTTTATTTACTTTATCTGCCTGTAAGATTCCTGCCAGTTTTCTTAGTTTTCCAGCACAGAGTCATACTTTCTTAATTTATATTCTTTGCTGTGTTGCCATCTGAGAGATTTTCAGACAGAAAAAGCTAATTGGCTACATATGAGAAATAATAAAACAGTAACTCAAACTGTGCTAGAAATGATATCAAATAAAGCAGGAAACTGTTTTCTGTAATCTCTGTACTACAGTAATCTCTTGCGGAGCGTACATATACCTCTCTGGTGATTGAATAGTGCTGGTTGTAACAGTTACGGGAAAATCAGAAGAGTACTGCAAACAGAGCAGGTCTAGGAGGAGAACTGATGCCTACTGTGTCCTCAGTTCCTAGAGATGTGGGTTGACAAAGCCTGTGACTGTGGTCAGTGTAAGCCTCTTAAGCACCCCATGCTCCAGCTTTTGAGTGCCTGCCAATGGTTGCCATACTGCGTTAGACTGCATAATGTCCTAGCAGTGGATCAAAGTTTGTTGTTTCCATTCCCAGCTTGTTTTCCATTAGTTAGTTCATTTTGGCATTGTGAGACCTTTACTGATGCAAGAAGGTGCCTGTCCATCAGCCTGCCCATGCTAGTAACTACCTACTTTCTACAAGTTAATGGTGGGAGACAAAACATTAAGGATAAGTCTAAGCATGTGAGTTGAACCTGTCTCCTCCAGATGAGTAACTGTACGTTGCAGTACCATGTGTAAGCTGCTGGGTTAATCCTGAATGTGAACTTTGGAGAAAATACTAGCTCAAGTTTAGACTTTCACGTTCCCATCTAGGAACACCCTCCAACCACTTAAAGTCATGGGCATTAGGCAGAACTGCAACCACTGGGTGCAGCCGGGTCCAGCTAAACCTGCAATGCCCTTGGGAACAGCAATGAACTTTCAGAGAAAGAACAAGATTAGGGAATGGCAGATTGAATTTCATTGAACAAAACTTCAAAGCATTTATTTATATTTTCTCCTGTAAGTAAGCTTACTATTTCTAAGCTTTTCCAGGGATACAAAGCCTACTGCTTCTGTTATTGCAGCCTTTCGCACTCCTGGTAAAGTCAACCACCACACATCCCTGGAGCACACGCTACGCTTCCCACAGGCCTGGCCTGTATTTTACTACTCAAGCAGAGCTGTCTGACGAAAAGGGAGATCCACCACAGAGCACAAAACAATCAGGCCTTGAATTTAAAGTTATCAGAGGTTTTCCTTTTATCTTTTAATGAAGCTGCCTTTCCTTCAAAGTGTCCATCTGCAGGGCTATAAATGTTAGTGAGAAAGCCTCTGCTTAGGTTTATTTTCTGTTACCAAGAGCAGTTGGCCATCTGCTGGGTAAAAGGAAAGCTGTGCTTTGTTGCATTTGGAAGCAAAGGTCACAAATATCACGCCCCAGTCCTTTGCCAATGACATGTTTAGGCTGTATCTGATCAAGAAATATCTTCTTAACCCACTCCGCTCAGCTTACCAGATCTCCTTAGATCAGAACTCAGTATTGTGCAATTTTAAATGGCTTTCACATAGAGATGCTATCAATGTAAGACTCTTACTGTCCCCAGACATGGTAGGACAAATGAAAAGATGTCACCAGATTTTGGGGTACAGCTTCACTCTCTATATTCCAGTGCATGGGGTGGGGATGTCTGTGCTGGCTGGGGACTCCAGGACCCTCTGCCTGCTTTGCCTGGCCTGTGCTGCGACTACCTGCAGGGATTTGCAGGGCTGAGGACACTGTATCGCAGGCTCGCTACAGAGGCGCTGATTCGAATCAGCGTGTCACAGTTCAGCACTCCAGAAGTCTGGGAGATGCTTGTGTGCAGGGGCTGCTGAGTCCAGAGTCTTGCTCCAACATTTAGTACATTTTAAAGAGTCCTGGTGACAGTTGCGGGATATGTGGTATCACCAGGAAAAGAAATCTGAGGCAACTAATTTTTCCTTTTTAAATTTTTAATGGTGGTTAGAAACTACAATAAAATACATTTACACACTATAACAGAAGTGTTTAGAAAATACTGTGCTGATAAACAAATACATGCTTCAGCTGACTACAAAATAACTGCTAAAAAGCTTTCTGTGGAAGGAATGTGCTGTATCTCTGCATTCCTGCTCCAAGAGCAGAGAACTCTCCATTGAAGATTCAAAAGCAGTGCTCTCTGCTCTGAGAGTTGGAGAGTTTGAATGATGCGCTGAGCAGTAAATGAGGAATTTAAACAGGAATGTAAGACAGGAATGATCTCTAGCCATTTAAGGAAAAATTCAAACACAGAAGAAAAATTCTAATTAGGGACTAAAGAACAGACATTTCTGTCTTGCTTTCCTGTGTACCAGGAGTCTCTCCCTCTCCATTCCAGCTGAAACTTGGTATTTAAATAGGGGTAAGGCAGTTTTAATGCTCTTGGCCCAAGCTGCTTTGTACCAAGATGTCCAGGGTAAGTACTACTATTGTCACAGAAAGACAATCATCCTGATAAAACTCTCAATTTTCTAACTCTTCCTTGCTGATTTATTATCATGGTTTTATCCTTCCTTCAGTCACCAGGTTGTACTATTATCCTTAACTGCCCTCTTAAAACCAATCCATACATTGGCCAGGAGGGAGTGCTCTAGCAGGGGAGCCAACACTATTATCCAGAGTCTTGCTGTTCCAGCAAGCTTGGGAATGATTGCCCTGAGGTTTCTCACCAAGCTGCTTTCAGTTCACAAGAGCATGAGGAATCACTCAGTACTTCTTTTTATGCTTGGTCATTAGGTATATTTACAGTAGTACTTTCTCCCTCAAAGTTTGGCACTGCTTTCTTTGCCCCCACTTTCTGTTTTACAACTGCTCCTTTGCCCCTAAACTTCCAGTGCTGCAGTGCTGAGGAGCTGTGAACACAACAACAGTTTGTTTTTTTACTTCTCAACACACAAAGAATGTTGTGTTAAAGAGAAAATAAATTCTGTTTTTCTCTCATTTGAAAATGCCTACCTTCTTCAGAAATAGCATTGCATGTAATGGAGCAGTAAGCTGGTCCCCTATCGAACAAAGAAAGCAGTAGAGATTAATTATCTCACAAATATTTTGGAGAATCAAGCAGTTCACCCATTTGTGCTGCTCCATTTCCCATGTTTTCAGCTGAAAGAGCAGGCTGCTGTCTAAATTGATGGCATCCTTTTCAGCTGAGACCAGCTTAATCTATTTTGTGTTCTTCAAAAAAGGAGCTGCCTTTGTTATCCCTTGTATGCACCACATTTCTCTGTTGAAACAAAGCACTGGTGAACAGCATTGGCTTGACAGTGCTCGAGACTGGAGTCCTCAGGTCTGGCAAGGCAGCAGTAGCAGGAGCATTTAAGGTGCCCTGCTGGTGCAAATTCCTCAGGATAAGCCGAAGCTATGCTTTAATTTTATATACTTAATTAAACTTCCAATACAATAATCAAATATGTAGATTAATTCAAATTACATCATCATCGGGAAAGAAACAAAATTTTAAAAACTTAAAATCAACAAATAACCAATAATTCAAAAAATTAAAGGGAGAAAGACCGCCAGGCTGCCTGCTAGCGACTCTCAGGATTCAGTCTGCTCTAGCAGTGCTCACTTACTTAATGATGCTTTTTAACGATTCCTACCCATGACTGTCCACTCTGCCCTTCTCCAGGAGGCTCTCACTCATCACAAAGGCAGTTTAGCTGCCTGTGGAGCAGCTGCTGAACTGCTCTGGTTTATAGCCTTGCATATTCAGATAAATTGCCACTCATTCCTCTTAATATACTGCACTGTAATTTGCAAAATCCTGAAAATCATCCCTTTTTACTAGCATCTCTGATGCTAAAACTGTATTTTAAAAACTGCAACAGATTTGCATCTGAGCAGAACTGTTACATTTACTCATACAAATATTCTGTTCAGCTGCCTTTGACTCCTCAGTCTAAACTATAGTTGAATCAACATTTGTTTTGTTTCACAAAATGACACAATTAGCTACATTTGTTCAAACTTCCTTGATTTACTACTTGATCTCATTATTATTACTTCAGCTCGTCACCTCTTTCATGTTTTTGTTTCTCAGATGGTGCAACACTGAAGATCTTAGATCCAGTCCAGGAAAAGTAGAATGAAAATGAGGTGTGGGAAACGCATGCTCCTGCCCCAAACAAAGTACAAATGGTATAGTACTGGCATAATGATAATTTAGTTGAATATAAACCAGGAAATCACTCCCTTTCTGCTGTGGTTAGCCACAAGTGCAACAGTACATGGTGGGTGGCACTCCCCAGCCTGTGGTTAAATTCCCTGTTCACAGCTCTGTGCCTCCAGTTCCTCTTTCACTGACTGCAATTCCTCCTTCCCATTACTCCATTCCTTGAGGAACAGCAGACATACAAAAGAAACCTGGTATGAGGACAGTGATGATCTTGCGCTCACGGCATTGGCAGCCTCCTGATGAAGTTTTCTGTGGCACAAGCACATAAGAAAGCCATTGCTGGATGTTCAGTTTGCCTCCACTATCTTACCATACAATTGCTTTGGGTGCTTGATCGCCTCTCGGCACAGCACATGAAGAGACCATTAAATGTCCAACACACAAAACCACCTGTTTCTGTCTACACTCTGACTTATCTAATCTACTCTCACCATCTTGAATGTGAGATTTCTAAATTTCTAAACTTACTATCCTGAAGCATGTCTCTAAAAATGAAGGTGAATTATATTTGCCCTATACCTCATTAGTACATACAGGGAAAACACCTTTGATTTGTCAGAAGGCACCTCTGATTTGGCAACGCAGAGGGAAGCTGGGCCACACTAGAAGGAATAATACAGCATTACAGGAAAATTTGGGGGAACAGACTAAGAGGGAAGTGAATATCACCAAGGGCTAAACAAAGGTACAAGTACAATGGATTGGGAGAATTGCGGCTGTTTGGGGAAGAGTGCATGTAGCCGTGCATAAACTGCAAATCCGCTGCAGGACATGAGGACACAGCTTAACCCATGCCCCTAGCAGACCTTAATGGCAGGGATAGTGGCTTGAAAGACTTGGCTGTTGAAAGACTATGGATCTGAATTATAAAAGGATATGAGTGCCTGCATATATCAGAACAAATGCAGAGGCTTCAGAGTAGTTGTATTCTGTCTACCATTTTCAAAAAGCACCTATCATGCAATGGAAATTCAGATGTTTACTAAAATTGTCTCTTGTTAGTTATAAAATCTTAATTTTCCATTAGTAGCTACCTTTATAGACAATTGCACTATTGTGTGGGAGATAATTCTGGAGTAATATAAGATCATATGAGGATAATATACATATTATTGAGACAGTGTTAACAGTTTTAATCCAAGCTGTAGATGTTTCATTCTGCTTTGCAATCTATTTCCCTTGAGATCATGGAAAAATTCATTGTTTTAAGCAAAGAAAAAAAATATCAATTGTTTTGCATGAAAAGTGACCAAAACAATGGCATTATGTGAAGGAAACCCTAAAAGCAGAATCAAACACTTCAGTCAAATATAACTCATATTTAAAGAGTGTTTTGTTCATTTTAAAGAGTCACATGATTATTTGTCAGCTTCCATTTGGGAATAGTTTTTGCATGGTCTATTCAAACACTCCGCCTGTCCCGAATATGGTGTTTACGCAATTACATTGCTTAATTGTGTGTCTGATGTTGCATACCTTGGTATTCCCTAGAGCACACTCAGGTAATTGTCTAAAATGTAATAGCCACTAGAATAAATTGTTCCTTCTCATTAAACTCTGAGGAACAATTTGCAATAGCTGATTTGTTGGTTAAGCTGCCTTGCTATCTGACCTAGGAAAGGGTTTTTTTTGAGATAGCCACCACAGCGAAGTGATACAGCTTTAACTGAAATATGTCAAACACTTCTGCTAAGTTGTCTGATAAATGTCCTTTCTCCAGCAGTGAGAAATTCTGTAATAAGATTCAGTCAAGAACTGCACAAATACACTAGGCTTTTCATCAGCACCGTTTTTGTATTTTAATTAAGCAACTGAAAATCCAACAGACCTAAACCGCATTCACGCACAATCAGCCCTCTTCATACCCAGCTTCAAATACATGTATTTCTCCTCGTCCTGAGATGCTATTTCTCACCCAGAAGTTGTAGAGCTCTTGTCATACCCGTAATCTTCTCAAAAGGATACACAGGGATTGAGTTTCTAATTAAAACCCAAGCAACATTCTCTTCCACAATACACTTTATATGTTATATACCCTTAGGAGTAAACCAATGGTTATTAGAACCAATAACATGTCTAGGGACATAAGGCAGGGAAACACTGAATTAAGCAAATACCGTTATTAGGTAATTTCTTCTTCCTACTCTGAATTCTGAGAAATTGTGGCAAATTGTGAGAATTTGAGTGGTAGAATTTTAGTGCATCAAACTGCAGACTTAGAATGGATTATTTAATAAAATGCTATAATACAATCTCCCTGGAGGATCGAATGTACATAGAGATCCTAGCAGTATTCTGAGTTGATCTCACACTCCATACACATTAGAGCACAGGGAACAGGAGAACGCCAGGATATAGGATTATCAGGACAAATTGTTGAACTTGATTAGTGTTTACTACATCCAGCTTCTCCTGCCTTAATTCCCCATGAAATGTTTCTCTGCTATCTGCTAGCTATCAAAGCAATATATCTGGGGAAAACATAGAAGGGCATCTTTCCTTTCCAAACACACATAACTATCCAAACAAGGAGAGTAACACAATTATATGAATTAAATGTCTTAAAAGGAAATTACCAACTCTATTCAGGAAAAATTCATAAACCGGGCTGAGAAAGGCAATGCTCCTTCTCAAAAGGGGATTTTCAGAGTTGCAACACTACTTGCCAGGCTTCTCCACAGGAGGAAGTAAAGCTGGAATGAAAAAATGAGGTTCTGAAAGTAAATGCAGAGAATGGAGTATAGTTATGAGATGGAGTCATCAAGATAAAATGCAGGTGTACAGGAGCTGCAACAGCCAGGAAAGTGTAAAGGCAAATAGTTTCTACAGAAGCTCCCTTGTCATGCTGGGCAGTTACATTTCACTTTAATTGACAGCTCTCTTTAGAGGGGAGAAAGTCTTGGGACACTAAAAAAGAGTGTGCAAACCACTGGGGATATGCACCTTGAAAGCTAACTCTCTGTAAATGTCAAATTATGCTTACTCTCACCCACAAAGCCGTGGGAAGCCATATGAGGTAACTATGTTTGGTTTTACTGAATTGCCTCAATAAATAAATATGAAAGCTTTTCCTCTTGACAGGCTTTTGACATATGTTGCAGAAGAACTGAAACTGGGCAGGGCTATACATCTCTACACAGAGTTTTCTAGGAAGCTTCCCTTTCTCCCCTTCAGTTATTTGGATGCAGCAGGACTGTCATTACAGTAGAATGAAGAAGGTGAAATGAGTTCACCGGAAGCCTGTGAAGCATCTACATTGATAAACGTATCTGCCACTATTGCTGCCAGTGGTAAGAGTTTAACTGGTTTTACTACCAGAAGTAAACAGAAGAAACAAATAGAAATGTGTCTTATTCAGTTTGCAAAGGCCAGCCTTGAACTGATTAATGCACACCGTGCATACAGCTGACAACTTAGCAAGTATTTTTCGTTCATGCAAAACATGATATACAGAAAAGTCAGATCTGGAGTTATTACTAGTACATAGATAATAATAATATATTACTAATTACTCTGCCTTGATGTACCAGTGGAAGGCTTAGTGAAGTCACAGCACTTTCACAGAGGAGTCGATATGCATATATTAATATATTATGGACAAGGATTTAGCACTTGCTTCTCAGTGATTAGCTCTTGGTCAGATACAGGCTTCTAAACTCTAGCGTTTCTAAGTTGTTCAGATCATCTTGTTGACTGAAAGCTGAAATAGCTGATTATCTTTGATACTTTCTCTCTTTACCAGGAGAGAGCTGACCACCATGCATGAAAAAAATCTGTATTTTTCATATGTTTAAAGAGAGAACATGCTGCCCACTAACCTTTTCCATATATAAAAAAGGAGAGTTTCTAGTTGGAGACCCCTAGATAGGAGGTTTCATTCACGGCCCATGTTCTGCAGGCTTTTATCACCTTTTTCCTAGTTTCAGCTTGTCCTGTCCTTGCGTAACCTGTCCAAATCCAGGCTAATCCTTGCCAAGAGCTTGAGGTCCTGCAGGCTTCTCCCTAGCCGTAAGCTCTGAGAGCTGGGCCTCTCTCATTCTGTGGCACTGGGGCCTGCAAGCTGAGCATCATATTGCCATAAGCTGGCGATGGATGCATGTATGGATGTATGGATGGATGGATGGATGGATGGATGGATGTGGTGTCTTTCCCCCAGGGCCTCTGCTGACTCTATAAAAATGGCACAAAGCCTAAGCATGTCTTAGACAAATTGGCTGGCTCCTTTCAAGAAAACTTCTTGGCCCATTCAAATATCAACAAAACTCCTCCCAGAGCATGAATTACTTGCTGTTGAATGACATGTTCATCATTGGGTGTAAGCCGTCTTTTTTTTTCTCTGGTGAAAAAAATGACTAATCCAGAGGTGATCTCAAGGGCTTATGCCCTTTTCCCCCTTTTATTGCCTCATCAGCTTCTTCTGAGCCCATGATTCAGCTGTGGATGTCCCACACCCATCCTGTACCTAGGGCAGCCAAAACCCCACCTTTCTGTAGGTGTTGGCTTTTTGCACAGGGCTACAGAATAAAAAGGTGTTCTAATATATTAGCGAATAATAGTTGGAGAAAACAAGAACACCTTGCAAGTAGTGCCATGAAATGAATACTCTTGAAAAAGTTAGTTTCTAATTTCCCAATCCCAAAGGATTCTTTAGGTTCATTTTCTCATTGGCTACTATTATAATGTTCTTCTGTTGCTCTCAGAAGCAGTGAGGTGAATTAAGAGTTACCTCGTAACTCAAAGCTGTGCTACTTTAAAAGCAAAAAATAAAAATAAATTAAAAAATCCCACAACCTTTTTCTGCTACTTGGTAAAGGAACAGCACAGGCATGTACTATGACACTGGCAGTTCCTGCTAGTTTCAGCTTGGGCCAGGAACTTTCACAGGTTTCAATAAAACTTCTTTGAAATTTTTCAAAATCCTTTTTACAGTCTAAGTTGAATATAGTACTCTACCTTTTCTTCTTGATGTGTGTACCATTGCTGTTTCAGCAACTTGTAAGTTGCTGAAGCTTCCAAGGCTAGATGTGTATCCCATTAATTAATTTTCCACAGCTAATACCCTACATCTCAAGGGCTCTCATGCTACATTAGGTCATTTTCAACAATCTGTTGAAGAGCTTCACTCAAGGCAAGAAAATTTATCAATCAGAAGAGTTTTTTCTTTTCACAGCCTGTGTATGGGTTGCCCAAGAGTGTAGCATTTGTCCTGAGCAGCACGTTCCCTCTCTGCTCTCCCATGGGACTACTGCATAACAGAGCTCTGAGACACCTTGCTACGAAGACCTCTCTGAAAGTTTAAAGTATTTTGGCTACTTTATTTTGTATTACACTGTAAACTCTCTTTAAAACTATGTTTCTTGAAAATGCCAATGTTCAGAAAATTCTAAAAATGCACGTCTTTCATGACATGAGGAGTGTCATGTTGAGCTGGCATCTCACTCACACTTGCAGATGCGCTCAGGTATGTGGAAAGGACAGTTCATGGAAAGGTGAATGCTGCCTCTTTGGCTTGGCAACTATTAGCATACTTCAAACTACCACGTTGTAGATCTGCTGGTATTTTTACTGAAATCAGTTCTCTTTGCTGTCATAACCATATCACTTTCAAAATCGTGTCTCCTAAGTTTTCTTTTCAGCACTTCTACTTACCAGATAGACTCTATATGAATTAGACATATTTTTTGAAAATATGCCAGTGGTTCACTTCAGACAAATGATGAGAAACAGTGATCTCACAATCTGCCAGTACACTATGTTACTGCCTCTTTTTATGAAGATTGCCATCCTTCCAAGGGAGCTGAGGATTGCATGCAGAGCCCTGGCAGGAACTCAGTATTCTAACTGTAAGCAAAGACCCTTCTTGCACAAAAACAAGGTGTTGCTTAGCTGTACCTTTGCTCTGTGTAAGACAAGGGCTCTCACTGGTTTCCAAACCATACCACCATGCCTCTAGTAGCAGCCACATACACACTTGAAAATTAATTGGGAACTTTTTGGAGAATTAATTTCTGAGGTGGTGACAAATATTGCTTATCAGATACCAGCTGAATTCAAGTTTTACTTGGAGCCTCTATGATTAGTATCAAATAAATGAGCAATGCACTCATTATGGTTCCTTACAAGTGACTGTGAGACAAAGAAACGTTCTAGGAAAATCTGAAGCCTACTACAATGAATCTAGTATCTCTTTGCCAGTGTTCAGCAACGTGGAAAGATTTAGGTAACTGTGACTTAAAGTTCCCCCCAGGTATATCCAGAACTTCAGTAAACAATGTGAATGGAAACTCAGTCAAGAGGCCCATGTTTGCTCCCTACAGACTGCCTCCACAGTAGTAGACAGTTAAATGTGGATATGCATAAGTTAATCCAGAAAGTAGTATACAAATTATTCACAGTGGGGAAATTTAACTCCATAACCAAACTATCAAGCTGCTGGAACAGCTGTTTATGTTGCAGTAATACCAGAAACCTAACCTAAAGCTGAGACCCCATTGCAACTAGTGAAATTCCTGCTCCAGGAAAATTACAGAGTATTTTCTAGTCAAAGTACACAAAGGGCATAAAATCAATTAACAATGGTGAGAATAAAAGCAAAACAAATAGTAATAATACCTGAGTGGCTTTTATGTAGTGCTTTTCATCAGTAGGTCTTACAGGGGTTGATCCTGTACTGTCACACAGTGTCTAGTGTATTTATCTTCAAATCAGTCTCTCCAGGGAGATACTGTTATCCCTGGTTTATATATGGGGAGCTATGACTCAAAGAGCTACCAATATTGTATGTGAAGTAAGGAACTGAACCGAAGTCTCACCGCTTGTGCACTACGTATTGCTCCCCGGAGAACTTTCGGCGAGATGCTGCTCCCTGGAGAACTTTCTGCTAGTTGCTTAGCTAATGGAAAGGTATCATGTTGAAGTATCATGAGAGAAATAGATCCCTGAAAGAGACGGGAAAGAGGGTAAGGTAAGAGTTTTATGAATTTACGTGTGATTTTATCTCATATACGTGACATAGGAAGTATAGGGACCTATGAAGATGGAATGAACAAATAAATCAACAATCATAGCCAAAATGTCATTTGAAAGTATTAGTAATCACATAGATATTAGCATTGCTTCTAGCTAAGACTTCCAAAAAACTGATCGGTACTATCAAACTGCAAAAGCTAATCATGGAAGTAGGTCCTGTGTGACAACTGAGTAGGCTTCAACAGTGTAAGGTATTTCACATCACGGGAAAAAGTTGGAACTAAACTGAGTATGTCAGCTAGTCCATCACCATGCCCTGAGCAGAACTGCTTATAACCATATCATCTCTGATAAACATATGCTGTCTGTTCTTAATGCTGTCTAATGGAGGTGACTTCATTTTCTGTTTAGGCAGACTACAACAGGTTTTCATTTTCACTGCCATTAGAGAGTAGTCTAACGCTAATACTCAAGTTGTATCTTGCAGTTTGAGCTCATTACTTCTCACCAACATAGCTGGGACATGAAGGGCAGATTGATTGCTCCCTTTTACTTCCTAGCAATCTTTTACATAGTTGAAGACTAATAACCTATCTTCCTTAGTCTTTTTTTCAGGGACCCAGCTTGTTCAGCCTTTTTTCACTCTCTGATGAAAAAAACCCCTCTTCTCATCTCTTCTCCTTTAAAATTTTTCCAGTTTCCACATCATTTCCTGAGTGGAAATTCAAAGCTGACCAAAGCACTCTGGTGCATGATGGTAAATTCCCAGTAGCAGAGAGCACCTGGGGTTGGCATCACATCTGTGTCCTCCCTTAAATCCCAATTTTTCTCCCTTTTCCAAGTGATGCTAAAGGGTGAATCCCAGCTGTTCTCACAAGGCTCAAACATGGTCAGGATTGACAGTTCTGTACCCAGGGATCGTTGTCCTGCCTAAGGAATCACAGGATAGTAAGGGTTGGAAGGGATCTCTGGAGATCGTCTAGTCAACCTCCCTGCTAAGGCAGGTTCACCTAGAGCAGGTTGCCCAGGATTGCATCCAGGTGGTTTTTGAATATCTCACCTCTCTGGGCAGCCTGTTCAAGTGCTCTGTCACTCTCAAAGTAAAGAAGTTTTTCCTCATTTTGAGATGGAATTTCCTGTGTTCCAGTTTGTGCCTGCTGCCCCTTGTCCTATCACTGGGTGCTACTGAAAACAGTCTGGCCCCATCCTCTTGACACCTGCCCTTTTTATAAGCATTGATGAGATCCCCTCCAAGTCTTCTCTTCGCCACGCTTAACAGTCCCAGGTCTCTCGGCCTTTCCTCATAAGAGAAATGCTCCAAAAAGGGCTATGATCCCACCAGTCAGTGTTCATTCCATAGTGTGGGTTTACTGGGGGAGGGGGACCATTGGGAGCCTGAGGCCTCTCTTCTAGCAAAGTATGGCGTGGGATGAACTGCCAGGTTACGCAGGCAGAAGCACCTGGCTCAGCAGCTCTCCACTACCCAGGGCCTTGTGTCCCTGTCAACAATAATGATAGAATCTCTATCTCCTGTAGGATTGTCACCTCATCAACCTATGTCTTAAGTAATCCACCTATGTTATTGCCATTAATTAGCATTTCATCACTAAGTTAGGCAATCCCCACCTTTAAAGAACAAGCACCTTTGTGTTCCCTCAAATCTGTTCAGAGATCTAACAGGGCGATAATCATAGCACAAGATGTGAGAAATCTCCAATAAAGGCTTTTTTTTTTCCCCCTCTCTCGTTTCGTCACGTAAGCCCTGAACTGCTGAAGCAGGCGGCTATTCTGGCGGGCCGCGCGGCCGCCGATAGCAAACCCGCCTCGGCTTGGAAGCTCTGACGACAGGGGCGTCCCCCGTCGCCGTCCTGAGGGACCGAAAGCCGACCGGGTCGGGGTGGCAGCACGGGGCGGGCCACGCCTCAGCTGCCGGGGCGCCACCTGCCCCTCTCCTCAGGCGGCCGCGACCGCCTCACAGGACCGCGCGCCCAACCGCCGCCTCAGGGCGGGGTGGGGCGGGGCGGGAGGCGCGCGGGCGGCGGTGCATGCCGGGACGGCCCATATTGAGGGGAGCGGCGGTAGGCGCCTTCCGCTCCCCCGACCTCTCACCCGGCGGCGATCGGCGGCACAACACGGAAGTGCGATGGCGGCGGCGGCGGAGGAAGCAGCGGGAAGCGGCGGTGGCGGGTCGCCGTCCTCCGCCCGGCGGCGGCTGCGCATCATCTCCGGGCACCTGCGGGGCTCGCCGCGGGCGCCGGAGCGGGAAGCGCTCTCCCCGAGTCCCTGCAAGGCGCAGGGGGGCTCCGCCGGGCCGGCCTCCGGCTCCATCCCGAAGAAGCGGTGGGTGCGGGCGGGGGTCCCCGCGGGGCAGCGGGCCCCGGGCCGCGCCGTGGGGCAGTCCGTGCCGTGCTGGGCAGGCTCCTGGAGGGGCTGGCTGTCGGTGCGGGTCGGTGCGAGGGCAGGCTGCGCTGTGGCGATCGGTCTCTCTCCCGCCCGGGGACGGGTGTGGGCTGACGGGGCCCGGGGGAGGCGCCGCGGGGAGGCGCGGGGTTAACGAGGCTGGGGGATGTGGGGAAGGCAGCGCCGGGGAGGAGGAGGAGCAGGCGAAGCCCAACCGCGGGTGAAGTGCTAAAGCAATTCGCCGCTCCACGGACTGGATGAAACGAAAGGAAGAAGGTCTGCAGCCTCTTACTTGTGTCTGTAGTGAGTGGGCTTATGTTGGAATGGAAGGTCGTTCATGGGCACTTTAATAACTGGAGAAAAGGTTCAATGTTTGTAAAATACTGTGTGGCTGCTATAATGAAGAATGCAGCATGTGTGAGAAGCAAGGTTTGTGTATGGGCTTTCAGTCTTCCTCTGTTCACAGACACGGGAAACCCTCATCTTATGTGAATGCTGCCAAAAATGTACACCTATGTTAGGCTCTAACTCAAGTTTCTTAGATATGAATAGTTTTAAGCATATTAACTGTCTTTTCTATTTCTTACCATATTTAGTAGTAAGGAATCTCAAGTTACCTGAGATCCAAGGAATACAAATAGTCAAATTGTCTAGTTCAAAATTGTTTCATTGTCTCTTTGATTTATTTTTCTAGTAGATTCTTTTGAACACTACAATTATAATACCATGATAGTTTCATGTAATTTATCATCATGAGGCCCACCTTTTTGTTGGGGCAGACTTGTATTTGTTTTGTGATTTCCCCTTTCTAGGGTGTGTATTTTCTATATGTATGTTGTCATGCTATCCTGTAAGAACACTTTAAGGTTTAGGTTATAGACAACCTACTGCTCTCCATCGAGCTGCGTACAGGGACTAGTATGTTAGTGCATGGAGGCTTTAAAAAGGCAGATAGGGCAAGTAGTAGGTAAAAGAGTTGTTCTCCTTTTGAGCCCATGGTTTCTTCTCACCTTTTTTCAAGAAGAGAACAAGGGACAGTCAGAATTATTCTAACAGGCCATTTGTGGCTCAGGGCCACAAGCAGAGCTTGCCTGCTTTGGGAGGACTGGGATGTCATGGGCATATAGTCAGATGTTAACAACTTTGAAAGCCTTTAGTTCTCACTGGGGAGGAATTGATGCTCTTGCAGGAGATGTGTCAAACAGTGCTGCTTACTGAAGAAATTGTCATTCCAAAATCGTTGCCTTCCATAGTAAGTTTTTCTTTGATTTGAATTCAGGAGGAAATCACCATTTCTGAAAAAATATTAGTTTAGCTAGTTTTCAGGGATTTATTTTAAATGGATTATTGTGTAACTTCTACAGCTAGTTATTGCATTCTTCAAAAGCAGGAGAAACAGGCTTTTGTGAAGATGCATGTGACCTGAAGGAGAGCTTCTTTCTTCACAGGCATAGTGAACTTAACACCTGTACTTCTACAAGTTATGGACATTGCACTCCTGTATTAGGATTTGCTATAGGATCATAATGGGTTGCTATTTTTACTCTAAATAACTTGTTCTGGATTAAGAATAAAAATTATGTTGTTTCATTGTACCAAAATGATACAACTGCTGGATACTTTGCTGTGGGAATGTAAGGGAGCTGCTGGAAAGGTTGGTCTGCACCGTAGATATGACTGTCTTTCTACCTAGAGCCAAGTCTTTTAGTATGTATAAAAACAGAAAAACCTTGGAGAAATCTGTATCTCTGTCTTAAGGTTATTGCTAAACATCTGAGATGTGATTGAAACAAGTTTGAGAGATTGCATGTGAAAATTCTGATACTTAAATATAGCTTGGGTGTAAGGGTCTAAGTAGAGTTTGTGTTTGAGGATAATACTCAGGTTTTGAAGTGAGTGATGAGGAAGAAAGACAGTTCTGTTGTCTGCACTGATTTGGAGGCAGCAAGTGATGAAGACCTGAGTCCTGTTCTAGTGACTTCCAGCTAATCTGGAGCTGGTTGATCTATTCATGAGACCTAGAAGGTTGATTGAAAAATCTGGTAAAAATAACTGACCTATAGATGGGTACAGTGATGCTGCGTGGCTTTTATCAGCAATATTAGGATAATACAAACTCAGATGTGTTTTTCTTGCAGTCTTATGATGATGATTCAGCTTTTCTGCCTCTTGAACTATTTCTTTAATTTTTCATAGCAAAACTGCAGCCAAAAGTTACCTCAAGCACAATTTTCATTCATTATGCCTGTTGCATCTTTCATGTAGTGTTTGAAATGGTGTTAAAGCTACAGACACTATTGTACTAGATTTAGGTGCAGTCTCATAATGTTGCATTTCTTCTGCAAAGTAGACTTCTATGACAACAAAACCCCTTTGTAGTACTTCAGGTGTATGTCTCTGATCACAGAATTTTTTTTCCAATAGTCACCAGTCACCTGCAGAAACATGGCTTTCCTGTTGATTGTTTAAAGACCAAACTGCTTTTCCAGATATTTCATCACCAGTGAGGGGAGGAAGGAGAATGTGTGAAACTGACTGGGACTGTGTGGGTGCTCATTTAACTGTCCCTGTTTACAAATAAAAATACCTCTGAAGGCTAAACAATGTGTTTGCAAGTTGGTTTGTTAGAGATTGCAATATGCTTCCTACTTCTTAAAATTATGGTTATAGAGATGGAAAAAGTCCTTAAAAAAACAAACAAACAAGCAATGTTATTCTTAGATGAGTATCCTCTTGAGGGAAATCTTAGGTACTATAAGAGTGGAGAGATGTTATTTCTTGGTGGCATTCCTGGCTTGAATTTCATATTTTAATTCAGTGTTGCATTGGAAGATGGGGATTGTAGTTATACAATGTGTGTTGAAGCCTTAACAGGATGACCGGCATGCTGGAAAACTTTCCAAAAAAAATGAGTTGGAGAAAAACTCTTCATTAAAATTACTTTTTCTGAACTTTCATGTTATACAGTTGACTTCTGTTGACTGATTATTAGTAAGCTCACTTTGCTGATGAGTCTTGAGTTAAAAACTTGTATATAGTTCTTTTGAAGATTAAGTACATGAAGTGTTCAACTTGTACTGCTTTGAAAACAGTAAGGTGCTACGACTCCTAGAACACAGTTGTACCGGAGCAACTGTTACGTATGCTAAAAAGTAAGAGAGCCTCAGAAGCTGAGCATGCACTGATCTTAATCTAGCCATAATAGCTTGTATTATAACTTATTCAAATCAAACTTTAAACAATTTGGCCCTAGTTAAAAGGGAGTATTGATTGAGTGTAACTAAATGTTGACTCAGTAGCCTGCAGGCTTAAAATTTTTCTGTCCTGGAGCAAGAGAAAGCAGGGCAGGATTTCTTGATTTTCCTATCTCTTTGTGGAGAAGCTTCTTTCCTGTGGGATGAAGAGAGGCTTGCGGAACTCTTAATTATTATGGGCATACTGTTACTGAGGGTAAACTAAGGATGTAGCCAGCTGCCTGCTCTGTATCAAATTCACACCCAGGTTAATGTGTTAACATTGCCATACCTTTTTTTATACTCTTGCAATTCTTGTTGTAGCTACAGGTAATGATTATGACTATATTGAGCAGCAACATGAATTAACTCCTAAAGAGTTGATACTACTTGAATTTAACAAGTAACATCAAAGAGGCTTCATATCTTACTAGCAGTACTCAGAGCAGACTTTATTACAAACACTTAACTCTTTAGACAACAGGGTTTAAGTTACACTTGACACTGAACTGAATCCTCACACTGACTTGTGAGCTTAAGGTGGTGGAAACTTAGGGCATAGAAGGAAAGGGCTGGTGCCCCTACAGACCTAACAAATCAGAAAAGCAAGTGTCTGTTGCGTTGAGGAAGGTTTGGCAGTTCACAGGAGACTCTGTGATTGCATCTAAGCAGTTAATTGCTAGTCAGGGTTAATGCTTGAAGTAGAGGAATGAATAAAGTAAGAAGGTTCTCTTATGGAAACATTAGCCCGATAAAGGAAAATGTTATAATCTGAAGGCAAATATGACTTCATTTGCAACAGCAACTCCTGTCTGTCATCTAGCTCCAAGTAGTTGAATGTCAGGCAGATGACATGTCACGAAATCTGCAAGAATGTAATTAATATATGTTGTTAGATCATTTGGTACCAAGTAAAGCAAACCGGATATATTCATTGGTTAAATTTTATTAGAAAAAACCGTAGATAAAAAATAGAAGTGTAAAGTATGTTTAATATATACAGTACAATATGTATTATTAGATGAAAGAATTTTGTAGATCAACTTGATATCTACTGAGGTCTGAACTGTATGTACAAGAAAATGAATATGTGTGTACAGCTGTTTATTTAAACTTGATTTATTTATTTAAACTGAATAGAGTGATCTGTTAATGCAGTAGACTAATTACTTGTACTTTCTAGAAGCTAATTTGAGCTGGAGTAAAGTAAGGACATCTGTAGCATAACAGGTTGCAGCCAGCTAGACTTTCCTGAAATGTTACTATACCTTTTGGTTATTTGGAGAACAAATAATATGAAGTATTAAAAATCAGTTGTAGGCTGAACGTGATGGACAAGCGTATCTACAAGACTCTGTAGTGTTATATCCAAAATTGGGCTGTTGTGTGCAGGTGTTCAGGTTTGATAGTGTAGGCCAAAAAGTGTTCTTCAGCAGTTACCTGATGTATTTGCTACAGAGCATGCTAAAAATTCTCCATGCAACAGGTTAAACAGTGTTGTCCAGGAATTGATCTTATTTTGCTTGAGCAAATAAATGGCAGATAATTGATTCCTCCATTAAGTCTTTTTTTTAAGATAACAAAGGAGGCTTTCAAAAAATACTTGTCAAAGGACTGATCTCTAGTGTTTAACTTAAAGTGCTTGTTTGTTTACTGCCTGGAAGTAGCCATGTGCATGCATTTTTTTTGTAGAAGACCAGTCTCTTCAAAGATAAAAATGAAACTGGTGTCAACTGAAGTAGTATGTGGAATACAGGTAGCCTCTAGTAAAGTATTCCATTGCATAAGAATCATCACTTGGCGAAGTGTATACAGAGAAGCACAGGTATAATGTCTTGGCTTTCTTGAATCTTTAATTCACCCTAATTGACTTAAGCTTTCTATGAAAGAACACTAGAGAAACACCAATTTCCTTATTCCTTGGGGCTTTGTTTATTACAATGTGGTGAAATGAAGAGTAATGAAATAGAAGAGGCTAGGAACATGTGTAAGGAGAGTTAACACTCGTTTTATCAGAACAGCTGTTTAAAAAGAAAAAGGCAGCGTGCTGCTTTGGCATACTCAAACCCTTAAAGTCTTATTTTACGCCTAAAATCTTGTCTGCATTAACCACTCACTGTAGATGTAAACTGAATGAATCCAGATTTGTGTTGCCATATCAGATACCCAGCAAACAGAATAGCAACTGAATTGGGTGTACCTGCAGGGGTTTTAGCAGCTGAAGGTGTGGGCTACAGAACCTGAATGTGTCCAAGGTTATAAAACAGATGTTATTTGACTTCAGACTTGAGAGCGATTATGTTTGGGTTGCTTCAGGGAAGATCCCCCGAGAGGGAAGAAGTGTAAGAATGACAAACACAGCAGATATTCCCTGTCTGCAGCATGAAGTTATCCAGGTAAATGATGCTTTTGCAAAGTAGTTCTTGAAGGGATTCCTTGGACCACACTCTATTTCCGGGCACCTGATGCTAATTTACTACTGGCTTCGAAAAGACTCTGGAGTGGCTTGCTTGGCTGAGAAGTGTGACCATATAACCCAAACAGAGAGACTGCTCCAGAGGAGAGGGAGAGTGACATTCCAGTATCATCTGTGGAAAGTGTTCTGAATTTCCAGCCGAGGTAGGCTTTGAGGAGTTACTGTTTGGGTAATGTCACCTTGTTGTAATTCCTTAGCACCATAATACTGCCTTGGTCTGCATCCATGTGCTGAGTTTTGCAGGAACTCTACAACCTGCAAGTCTTTTTTTTGTGTTGTTAACATTAGGCAAATACTGGTGCTTTAGCCCATGTGGTAGCCCTTAAAACTGCCACTTTAAACTCATTTCCAAGAATGTGCTGGTTCTTGGATCGTAGAACAGGAGTGTCTGTGAGTATTTTATGTATACATTGTTCTAATGCTGAGCATCAGCTGGTGATTGAATTGAAAATGCTGGTGGTTAGTGTGAGGAAATTGATGTGAGTGTCTTGGCTTTGATCCACCTGAGTCATATTGATTCAGCTTGGTTGAACTGCACTTTCATCCTTTCTGAAGAAAATACATGAAACTGTCACTTGTCCTTTGGGTAAATTAGCTTGTTTGTCAAAGTTTTGTGTATAATGTATATAATGTGTATAATATACCAGATCTTCAGATTATTTTGGATAAGGTGGAAGTTCTGTTGATATTTATGTGCTTAAATGGTATGTCTGTGTAATGATGCAATTCCATTCTTTGCTAAATCACATGATGCTAATATTTGGAGTTCTTTCATTACTTGGTTCTGAAATTTCATTGAACATAATCTCATGACTTTATCATACGTGAAAAAAGCTTTGTGTTTAATTCTGGTGTTATAATACCAATATGCTTTAGACCTCAGAAAATAAAAGGCTTTGTAACTAGTGGTGACACATTTCTTTTGCCATGTAAAACTCTTCTTGACTGGCAGTTGTTTATATTATGTATGCAGATGTCTGATATGCACTTTTGATGTGAATCCAAAACTACTGAAAAATTATATTTGTGGTGTAATTTCCACATGAACTTCAAATGCTGAGTATAGATGGCTGTGGGAGACCCTGTGCTTATTCTTCAGTTTCCTAGGGAAAGACAAGAACTTTCAGCCAGTCACTGTGCCTCTCCCTAAAACACAAGATTTGGAAAGTGCTGACAGGTACAGCCGTGTTGAAATAGCGTAAGTCTGGAGGCCTCTGCCTCCCCAGCTGAGTAACTGGATGCCTTGGGAGGACTAGTTCAGCTGGTGGGTGGGGGGCAAGCTTCTGTCATGAACTTCTGCCTCGTTTGTAGGCACCTTCATGGTTTTTTGTGGACTTAATGTAGTTCCTTGTGCTGTGGCCTGAACAGCATCTTGCCCAGTTTTCTCCATAAATGCAGAAAACGCTTGACTTGTTGAGCAAGTAGTTTGCTGTAAAAATCCTTATTGCATTGAGTCAAACGTAGTATTTCAGTGCCAGGCGTTGTAATGAAAGTGAACTATTTAAATTCATTTAACCTAGTCACACTGTTTTCATATCCTGTTGTCACTGTTTCCATGGCAATTTGTTTTCTTTCAGTTTTCTTCCCCCTTCAGGCAATATAACTTTGCATGTGTGTATATTTAAATATATATTAAAGAAGTTAAGCAAGCTTTGCTTCATAGCAATTCATACATTTCAGTAGTGAATTTCTGGCTTTTAAGCTAGAAGGCAAGAAAGAACTGGTCATTTCCTACTATTTCTGGTTAAAATATTCCATATTTCTGTCAAAGATGAAAGTAGAGTTAGTAAGCTTGGTATTTTGTTGAAGCCAATGTACTGATGAGGAAAGGTGTTACCTTTAAATGAGACAGTTTGGGTATGATACAGAGCTGAGTAACATTGAGTTTAAAGCATGAATAATGCCAAATGTTGATGAATCTTTTTGCTATATATATTCTTGGAAAGGGGCCTGGGAAGGAAGATGGAAAGGTGTGTAAATTATGTCTTGCTACACATAGAACATGCTTAGCCTGAACGTGTCAGTTGACTAAACCAAACTGAGCATATTTCTTTTTTTCAAGCTGGGGCATGACACTTTTTAAACATGTTTTGAGAGATTCAGGTATTACACAGGGTATTCAGGCTATTTTTGTTGTTGTTTTACCGTTTAGCAATCAAATTCTTGGATTTTTGAAGAATGAGGATAGAAACTATTAATGCAAGGGAAATCTTTTTTCAGATGGTACAAAATATTTATATAATAAAGTGTTAGAGGACACATAATTTGCGAAAGTCTAGGTAGGTATAATGGTGGTACTTAGTAAGTTGCAGATCAATGTGTAGATTGAGTCCCCTGTTCTCAGAGCCAGGACTGGATACATTGAGTACTTGTACATGGAGGGAGCTTTTAATGTGTGCTTAGGCCTGCAGATGCTCAGCAATTCTTTCTCCTTTTTACACTCTTCTGGAATATGAGTTTAGCACTGGGATTTTGGGAATGAAAACCTTGGGAAATGTAGAAGGCCGCATTGATTGCTCAGTCATAGCCTGGGTCATTCTTGAGAACCAAGGTAAATGCGATGCATGGTGCTAATCTGGCAGGCAGCTCTTATTGCTCCAGCAGGGCATTACAGAGAGCAGTGGGAGTGCTGCACTGGAGCTGGCATGTGAAGAGCTCTTTCCAAGGAATGGTGACTGTATAAATAACTCTGCAAAAGGGCGGTATGAAAATGAAGAGGGAGAATGCTGCTATGACGCTTATGATTAGAAGAAGACTTTTTTCCTTGCTTGCCTTCTGTTTCTTATTATGCTATCAAATTACAGTTTTAATTTCGAAATTTAAGCTGGAGAGACAAGGGAAAGCAGAGTGGATGTGATATAGTGTATTTCCCTTAGTGAGGGAGCTGGGGTATTGAGGCAGGCCTGGGGAAGAACAGCATGCTGCCCTGGCCTCTTGTCTTGCAAAGCTGCTTGTGTGTCTTATGAATAACATGTCAACTAATATGTTGACATATTCCAAAAAGCTTTTCTACAGTCTTTGAATTATATCAGTATGACATTGACATTGCCTCAGTAGGCAAGGAGGCTTGCAGATCTCCTGGATGTATCCTGCTTTCCTCTGTGCTGAAGGTAGTTCTCTTGAGTCTTGAGGTTCACCAGCTCTTGTTCGTGAAGAGCATACCTTTCAAATGGTATGTGAGAAGATCTAAACAGCTTAGTCTTCACTGCAGGCCATGTCAATTAATCAGTCTTTCTTTTAAAATCTGGTCTTTTTAGGATTCTTTTTTAGGGAGCCGCATGCAGTATTTCCTCTAATTTGTTCTTAGTGTGTATGCATGAAGTGCTAGGAACTACAGTAAGTAAATCAAACAGCAGTTCTTAATTGGCAGAACTCTGGTATGGTGGAACAAAAGAAAGAATATATGTAAGATAACTTCTTACAAAAAGAGCCCTTCCTGTCAGCAAACAGAAACCTCAGACTTGCTTAGTATAGTTTTGAATATAAAAGTTAAACTTTTTGTTGTTTTGTTTATCTGTCACAAGATATAATACTGCCAATTATGTGGGGTTGAGGGGGGGAATCTCCTGACTGTGTTATGAGGTAGCTAAGATGCTTTAGAATCAGCTGTTCTTCTACAAGCATGCAAACTATTCTTCTACAAGCATAAATTTAATTATTCTCATCACACCACTAACAGGAGCTATGTTGTCTGTCAGAGTAAACCTTTGTGTACTTATTTTATTCAGGAGTAGTTCAACCTGAAAATAGACTCTTAAGAGAGTTTTAACTCTTAACCTCTGTTCTGTATTTTAAAGCCCGCTGAAAGCACCAGGTAGTTTAACACCAACCTAGGAAAGTAGCATTTAGAAAAGGCAAATAATTGGGAATGCAGTTGCTTAGCAGAAACGCCTTGTACCTGGGTCTTTGTTCAGAGCCTTAATTAATAGTCCCTCCCCTGGATTTTGTGGGATGTATTTATTGTACCGACATCAGGACTAATGATAGTTTTAAAGCTGTGCTTTATCAGTGTATCTCATGTTAACAGTTCCTTCCCAGCCTGGTCTTTTGTGTTGTAGTCTGATTATCTCTAGCTTTGTAGCTAGTTTCTCTAGTTTGTTTCATGGATCATGCTTGGCATGTTTATTTGGACACTGCCTTGCAAGAGAACTTACCTCCCTAAATTAGGGGGGAAGCTGCTGGAGCATTCCTCTAATTTTGTGTATTAATACCAAGTCTGTTCTGACTCCACAGGATTCAACAAACTGCAGAGATCAATTGTATAGAAATACTACATTCAGTCAGCAGAGGGAGAAATCTTGCCTTGAGCAGGACTGCATTGATGGGGATTTGAGGAGAACATTTTGTTTAAAAAAAAAAAAAAGTCACTTTAGTTGGCCAATTTTGTGTCAGCTGAGAACAGCTCAGCTGTGTATGACTGTTTTTGGAATATCTTATAAATATATACAATATTTATTAATATATATGTATAGAGTATAGGAATACATGTAAAAATAGGCAAGACTGCATACCATGCATTAAGAACAATTTTCCATAATCTGCCATGTCAGTGCAATAGCACAAGGTATACCTGTGCTATCGAACATGAGTGGATCCTTGCCTTTTTCTGAGTGAACACAACATCTGTAAAGATGGAGTCTATTGAGAGAGGAGGCAGCCAGACAGACGGACTTCTGTATCTGGGCAGCTGTCTGCTCAAACAGGTTCATTTTGGCTGGAATTTTAGAATCGGGTTCCTCAGTGTGGAAGAACAACATAGACTGGCTGTTTCACAAAACCGTATCGGTTACTGAGTACTGAAACTGCTACTTAGAGTGCTAAATTTGTCAAAGGCTTGTTGAAATGTCTGATTCAAACAATTGTAATGAAATACATGTCCATGTTTGTTTTTTTTTCATTTGATTAATTAAAACCTTGTGTACAGGCAGATGAAGAAAGTGAATTTTGATTAAGCCAAGTCTATTTAATTACAACACTGACAGTATGTCAGTATGTTAATGTTATCTTTATAATGAAGGCCTTTGGTAATCAATCATCACCCGGTTATCTTGCATGTAATGCTGGAGTTATAAGTGGCTTGAGGCAGCGCTTTCTCTGAATCGTGAGGTCTTTTTGAAATGGTTACCACTGATCATCATCTTACACTTACCTTATACAGCCAAAGAGTAAGAGCTACATATATATGTATATAGTGGAGTGAGGTAAGTCATTTGTTTTCAGACTTAAGATGTTTTTAACTAAAATCCACTTTTTAGGTTACTACTCAATTTCTAATGTAAATAAATGGCAAACTTTTTAAGCAAAATTAGATTCATGTGTAATTACTCTTTGTATATCTCTGAGTCTTAGATATGTTTATGGTGATACACTTCTGATGACTTTATCATATTTAAGAGATCCTCTGTTTTGGTATGGTTGTGCTTAAGGTATTTAAATTTTGTGGTTGTATTTTGGCAGTTGTGGGTTTGTTAGTTTTTTCTTTATATTCCCATTCTTATGGTGGCATACTCTGAGGTCATATTCAGGTTGTATTTGCTGTGTTATTCCTGCAGTTCTTGGGTTGGTTTTTTTTTTTTTACTTTCCAAAATGTATTTTCAGTCCAAATGTCTCTGAGAGTTGCCTCATCAAGTGAATGTTATTAAGAATGAAGTGGGATGACAGTAATGATGTCAAACAACTAAAATTTAGCATTTTTATACTCTGTCAAGAGAATAATTTTAAATGTCTTTCTCATTCTGATCATATTTAATTATTACCTATTTGTGTGTCAGTATATATGTACAGATTTAAAAACAAACATCTTTCAAATATTGCTCTTGCCAGTTTGAGAATATCACCATCCAGGGTGCATTGACTTAAGCTGGTCATTTTTAAAAAACATCTTGCCTTTCAAGTCTTAGGATGCAATCTGAAGGAGTAATGGTTGTGGCTGTAGAATGACCTTTTGCTCTATTAAGCTATGTACTTTGGATATTTACTTGATTTCTTGAATTGGTATCTGATAAGACTTTTTTCCAAAGTCATAGAACTGCAAAACATTTTGGACTCACAGTATACTAACATTCTCCCTTAAATGTTTTTTTCACCCTTTAAGGCAAGAACTTCTGAAGTGGAATGGATGGGGATATAATGACTCCAAATTCATCTTCAATAAGAAAGGTCAAGCAGAATTCACAGGAAAAAGGTAAATTGAAAATTTATATAACTGAAGTATCTTGTTTAGAGATTTTTTGAAATGAGTTAGAGACAATGAGTTAAATGAGACAAATTAATGTGAGTCTTCACTGTGACTTGATATACTCTGTACATTAAACTTTCCTTGGAGAATGGAATCGGACTGAGAAGCTGCACTATGTTCTAAAGCTTTAGATAACATGCAGCAGGTCAGAGCAGTTTTCTCAGTTCTGAGACTCTATTGAGTATCAACAAGTTGCTTTATTAAATTTCCAATTTGTGTTTTAGGTTTTTTAATCATTGTGCGTGGAGCTATTATATCCTCTGAGCTTAAAAATAAAAATTGCTCTTCAGTTATGTTGTGGCAACGTTTCTGATTGTATTATCTACTAGCCCTTTGTACAACAAGCTTGTTTTTCTGAGATTTTTTTTTTTTTAAGAAAAGACATTAAAATTAAATCTACTTGGGGATCTCTTTGCTTTCTTCCAATGGGATTTAAGCCTGTCACTTGACATCTTACTGTTTGTTTTTTCTGCCTCAGTGGAAAGTATTCTTGTAGTCTCTTCCCTAATTTAAAAAGTATACTTTCTGTAAGAGTAAAGGAAAAGAATGGGAAAGAGAAATAAGTCTGAAATAAGTACTGTCCTTCAGAAAAATTCCTTCCTGGTCTTTGAGCTAGTTTGAGTCAAAGCTGCAAAAAGCTAACTGGGATGTTGAGCCCTTTAGTCCTTAATTTCTTGATTATTTTATTTTTCAGGCTCAGGTTAAAATGCAAAGCCTTGTCTTAGGCACTTAAGTTCACTGTATAATTTTTAGGGAGACCTTGGTGGTCTCTCTCCTCTTGCCAGGATTCTCACTCTTGTCACTGTCACTCATTTTTTCACCAGTTTATCAGGGGTAGGTTATGCTGCACAGAAAACTTATGCAGTGTGATTTGAAGGAAAAAAAGTTGAAGGGCTGGACTTAGACTTTTTTTTTTCAGTAGGAAGCATCAAGGCTGCTGTATGACTACTGAGTACCAGTCACTGTTCTAGAATGGGGGGGAGACTGGTGGTTTTCCCCAAAATCTTCATTTTCTCTCTAACTGATAGCTATTATTCAAAATGTCCTGCTGGGCCACACCAGTGTATTTTCTGTGGAGTCACAGTGACAAAAGGAGAGTGTTTGAAGTGAAAACAGAAGAATAGGCATCTGTGAAGATGTTGTAGACCCCTTGTCATCTTAGTATCCACTTACAGATCTGTTGTCCGTAAGTCTGTTTAATAGCTTTCAAGTCTGCTGGTACTGTCTGCCTCTACAGCATCCTGCGGCAGCAAGTTCCAGGTTGCTGTTGTGTAAAGTACTTGTGTTTTAAACCAGGTAACCCTTATTGTATTGCAGGATTAGGTGAATTATAGGTCTTCAGCCTTCTACTGCTTTGTTGATTGTATAAGGCTCAATCATATCCTCTCTTCCACTTTCTCTCCATGCTGAGGAGTCCTGGGCCTTTTAGCCTCTGCTTATAAGGCCCCTTGTTCTTTAAAGTTGCTGTTTTCTGAACCCTCTCTAGCTCTACTACATTTTTTTTGAGATACAAGGACAAAAATTGCATGCAGCACTCAAGGTGTAGATGCACCAGGGTTTTACAGAGCAGCAAAAAGAGATGAACTGTCTTTTTTTTCTTATACCTGCCCAGTTATGCATAACACTGTTGGCTGCTGTTGTATGTTGTCAGTGAAGATGCCATGATTTTTCCTACTGACTACCAGTCTGAGTCTGCCAAATATGCAAGTAATGTGAGGTTTTTTTTCCTCTTGCAAATATCTTCCATCTTATCTTCCATCTTCATTTGTCTGCTCAGGTTTTTCAAGATCCTGAGTTCCTTCCTAACAGTACAGTACCTGTCTACTCAAAAGAGCTTAATATTATTCACCTGGTTGGAGAGTCCACTGATGAATCCAGGTCACTGAGGATGACATTATGTAAAACTGGTCCCAGTACCAGTGTGCGACAAGCTGCCCTCCTGGGTCTGTCTTGGACAATGACCATTAAACTCTGCCCTCTCCTTATTATCTTAACCTTATCTTATCCTTCAGCCTGTAGAAGAACCTTTCCTTCAGTACTGTAGCAATATATTTTCTTAGATAATTTTTGGGGTGAACACCTGTGGAAGTATAAAGGAGTGTGGAATGTTATTCACTTTCTGTTTTCACATCCTGATAGAACTCCAAGGGTTAATGAAACAGGATTTCCCTTTATGAAAGCCATGTTGACTTTCCCAACATACCTTGCATTTCCATGTGTCAGATTATTATTTTTTTTTATGACAGATTTCACCATCTCACCAGGGATAGATGATGCTTGCTAGTCTGAGCAACTAAACCTGTTTCTTGGGAGGGGGAGGTGTGGGGAGGAGATCTTCTTGGATGCTTCTTGCACCATGAACATACATACAAAACTTGCTTCTTGAGCAATCATGCATTGCATTCTGTGCAGTAAACTCACTGACTCCCTCTATGCTGTGTCTTTTGTCTGTGCCTTGACTTAAAAGTTGTTGGTTTTCAGATAGCTTTAGTTTGTCCTTTGAATAAGTAATTAAGGTTACTTGCAAGCTAGCTATAGTAATAGGTTGGCAATACCAAAAAGTGTGTCTGGAGAGGAAAACACACCAAGCTAACTTGAGTGTCTCTGTACCTTTGTTGTAAACTCCTGATGCAAATCTATTAAAACTTTCATTGCTTATTGTGCTTTTCTTTGGATAGAATTCACTTAACTGTTTCATATGGCTATGATGGTGCAACAACAACTGTCACAGGAAAAACGACTGAATGCTATCTTCCAAGCTGAAGAGTCTAGCTTGAGTTGAGATACAGTTGTAGTCTTTTATCTCTAGGAATAGGGTAGGGGTGTTTTTGCAGTAGGGGAATGGGGAGGTAGTCGACATTAGGAAACAAAAGGAATTGATCTTTCTATGTAATAGGGGACTTAGTTGTAGACTTAGTTGCAACAGCTGTGAAGAACAGGGCCATAACTGGATTAACAGTGATTGAATAATCTTAGAAGGAAGACCCATGAGGATTAATACAGTGATCCAGGTGCAAACTTTAGTAAGAATTTTCAGCTGCTGAAAGCTCTTAACACTGAAGAAAGGTCCCTTGTCTCCTCTCAGAGAATGCTTGTGCATACATAAACATGCACGAGGTGTCTATATCTATACAATTAATAGCAGTGTCTTCTACCTGTTTAAGTGTGTCCTCAACCTTATTTTTCACATGTGGTAGGCATGTTCACAAAAAGCTCCTGTGTCCCTTGTCTGTAAGTCTTCACCTGTTACATGGCTAAGCTCTTGCCAAAGAGTTTGCGATAGAAATGAATTTACGTTGCTTGATGGATTCTGTTGATAAGGGAAAAAAATTTAACACTTTTTCTTCAAGATGCATAAGGTGTACTGAGCTGGGTTTGCATCTGAGACTGCTGGTTACATTGCAGTGTGTCTGTACACACATGGACTCTTCCTGTAATTGTCATATAAAATGTGACACTGCTTTTTGTACTGCTGAAAAGGGAGGAACCTTTCTTAAAGTAAAGATGGAGGGGTGGGATATCTGAAAAATCTTATGCCACAGTTCCTAAAGATCATGAAGGAAAGTAATACCTAAGGTGTTGACAGTTTATTTGATTGTGTGAAGTACAGAACAGTTAAATACAATAAAATACGCAGTTGCATGAAAACTAAATGTGCAGAAGCTTTGCAGGCTTGTAGGTAAAGAATTTGATTTAAAACTTAACTATTTGTGCATACATAGAATCGAAAGAAGTGTATCTGACATACAGTCTTTTAATTTAAAATGACCCATGTAATATTGACTTTTCAGGTACAGATTAGGTGGTATGGTATTACCAACTTTTAAGGAATGGATAGAAAAAACCTTTGGAGCAAGTCTGGAGCACAAAACTACCTCTAGAGTAAGTAAATAGCTGAACCAGTTCCTTTGAATGTTAGTCTTGGTGATAATCAAGACCACACTGTTAAAGATTACTCAGCCGCTGTCCTGAAGGTCACTTTGCACATGATTTAGATAGTGTATTAATACCTTAGTTTTTGAAAAAGTGTTCCACATGAAGAGTTCAATGTCTTAGTATGACTTGTGGTTCCAGGTTAACTTGTAGTACTTCTATTGGAACGAAAGTCTCTAACACAGGGAGGTTTTTTGTCCCTGTTTGTAAGTTGCTCTTCAAGATTGTAGAAACTGTTTGCCTAGAGGGAAGTGTTTATGCAACTTCAGTGTTGTTCATGATCACAAAGACAGAAGATACAGTGAAGTTAAATGGTGCTGTGTTTTCAGTGTATTTAATGATATCCAAGTTCTTATTTGACAGTAATTTTTTTTACATGTTTGGGTGCTGAAAACAGGCTACCAGAACTGAACTGAATGTTTTCAGAAAAACAACACACTCAGTGTTCTTGGTTTTGTGAAGCATCCATATTTTACTTTTATTGAAAAGTAACTCATGTCAGTCAGGAGACCTGACTGCCTGCTAAGAATTCCTTTGTGGCTGCAGGTTCCTGACTAGATACCTGCTTAAGCAGTGTTGGAAGCAGGCTGTGCTTGTACGGTGACTATAGCAACCCTGCTTTGCATAACAATTGTACCCATTTCTTGAGTGAGTTCAAGGTTGCATTTTCTCTGAAGTAGATAATCTTATAGAGCCTGAAAACTCAAACGTTTACTTGGTCATCTGTTGATCAAGACATTCTTTCATCTGCTATGACTTGCAGGATCTCTATCTGCCAATATATTTTGAAAAAAATAGTCTTGATGTGTTTTCCTTGACCACGATTGGTCTTAACTGGTAGCTGCTTTAAACTGGCAGCTGCTTTAATTTGCTGTGACCAGAGCTCCTGAGAGACATTGTTCCCTTTCTACATGTAGAGGAAATACAGAACAAAGTAGAGTTGGAGGACAGGGGCAGATTCTTGAATAGTGTCTTGATTCTACAGCATGTCTTGCAAAACAGCTCTTCAGGGTATCTGCCAGTGATGTTGAATGCTTTCCTGTTATGTTGTGCCCCTCTGGTTCTGATGTTCTTGTTGCATTCTGAAACGGGCTGACTACCTTGACATAGAATAGGACTCTCTGGAGTCTGCAGTATGTATCTGGACTTCTTATAGCTATCCTCAATTACTACTGCAGGTCCCCCATTTTCATGTCTCTGTCATAATTCCAAGTTTATATTTCAGTTTGTTATGCTATATTGGTTTTTCACCTTCTGCTACCATCAGAGCATAAAGGAATTCGGGTGTAGGAACAGCAGTAGAAGAGGAATCTCTTGGTCCATTTGTCTTTTTATGTCATCTCTTCCTGCCTCTATTTTATTAGACTGGGGGGTTCCCTGTGGCATGCGTTTTTTCTGTTATAATTAACAACAGTAAATGTACCTGCTTCTCTGATGCTCATGGACTAATGATGTTGTTTTACTCTTTCAGACTCGACTTACCACAGAGCAGTTTAGACCTAGTTCACACAGGCTTCCTGTCTAGCCTTTCAGTGTACAAGTCTTAAAATATTTCAGTCCCATAAGAATAAAAGCATATTTTTGTTTGGCTTTATGTGTAAGATTTATATGGATGAATATTAACTTTTCAATCTTGAAGATGAAAACTAAAGGATTAAAATACTTGTGGAAGAAAGATAAAAATCAAGATACTTAAAACCATCTACAAGAAATTGTTATAGCTTTAAATAGTTTGTGTTCCTCTTGCGGAGAACAAAGAGCTTCATGCATTTGGTATTCTATTTGAAATGATTTGAAATAGTTCTGTCTATGGAAATCCATGAAGAAACCAAAGTTTTAAATAGAAAATGTAAGCACAGCTAGCAGGGATTTTTTTTTCAAGTGGTTTAAAGGTCTTTATTTGGTACCTACTTGTTTGTTTCTCATGTTTCCTAAGTTTCTCAGAGCTCTGCTCTTTGTGTTAGCAAACACAACTGTGTGAATGTGCATTAATAGCAGAATAGTAAGAGCTAAGGGCAGCAATCCAAGACCTGACTTCCTCTGTGCTTATTGTGTCTGGCTTCTAAAATGGTGATAGCTCAGTAGCGGTGAACCTCTTGCCTAAGCAACACTTAATCTCAACTTCTGTGTTTGTAGGTGTCAAAGTGAATATGTTGGAGGGAAAAACCTTTTTCTCAGATTTCTAACACCTTATTTCAAGACGTATGATATTATCCTTTAAGCAAGTCAGAACAGCACATATCCTCTTCCAGAAATCAAGTCATTGTTAAAACTATATTTTTACTAGGTCATATGTTCCATATGAAAACTCTGAAACAAACACTTGACTATCCTTTTGAACCTCTAAATGTTGTTAGCTATCAGTCATGAACATATCTCATGCAGATACTGCTTTTTGAATTATCCTTGTAAGTACTCTTTAATTTCTATGCAACCTTATGTAGTTTCTTGTAGAATCATAGAATGGTTAGAGTTGGAATGGATCTTAAAGATCATCTAGTTCCAACCACTCTGCCATGAGCAGGATCATCTTCCACTAGACTAGGTTGCTCAAAGCCCTATCCAACCTGGCCTTGAATATTGGCTGGACACTAGTAGGCAAGTTCCATCACCATGGATCTTTTAATTACCTCAAAACTTTCCTGTTAAAGGTTAAATCTTTGCTGCTTCCCTACTTTGAGACTCAACCCATTCAGAATGTACTGCTGCTGTGGTGGTATATGGGAGACCATTAACCTCTATTTTCCATGCTGTTAACTTGGTAACTGATGCTATCGTCAAAGCTTTTATCTTAAGATGCATGTTCACAAAAACTATCAGCTGTTCTGGAGGTCATGTAGAGCAAAGATAGGCAAAACTGCATTCCAGGAAAGAAAACTTGGATGGGCGGGTATACTTTTTTGTAGGAGGCTGAAACTTCAGAATGTAAAAGAAAAGTGAATTCAGTCTTGCTGTTTTCTCCGTGTACTTGTCAAGAAGCATAGGCTCGGCTTGTCAAAGAAATGTCTTAAGTTTCTTTGACTATGTGGAATACTTAGTACAATATATGTTTTGGTTGTAGGGCTGTAAGCAAGCTCGCTTTGGCATAATTTCTGGGATCACTAGGCAGCCTGTAGTCTTGCTTGATGGCTTTATAACAAAATTGCAAGAATGTTCTTCTGTTTGATTTGAAGGTGATGTCAGCTAATTTGCCAGCAAGGTTTTCATGAGAGACATTTGAAAGCACTGCATTATGTTTTAACTAATTTTTTTGCAACTCCTAATTTTTAAAAGTGTATTTAAAATAAAAGATGGAGTAGTGAAAAATTTTCAGTTCTCTTGTTCTTGAACTTGAGAAACTTTGATAACCATAAATAAGATTCTTGACCAACATTTTCTTTGAAAATAAGAGTTGAAGTAAATAGTTTTTAGTCATCAGAGAAGCTTTATATCTAATTAAAGAACTCCTTAATTAGAGGTCATCTGTAACAGAAGACATATTCCTTTAGGGAGGTTATCCATAGAAAAGTATAAATTAATTTATTGGCTCTATTTTTAAGGAGGAAAAAAAGCATGTTTTTTTGGAACCTTCAAAGCACTTGAAAGCTTTACACTTAATGTCTGCAAAGATCTTATTTTTTTGGAACTGGATCCTGTGAAGAATCCTTATTCTCTAAGTGGGTTTAAAAAGTCAACACATGAACTATGTTTTTATGTACCTAAAGTGGACTTCAGAAAAGAGGATTAAATGGCTACGTCTGCACTTTGAGAAGCCATAAGAATACTATATGAGACATCTGTTTTAAGGAACTGGAAGAATAGGTTGTTAGAAAACCTTAAGCAGGGGTTCTCCCTATGGACTTACAGACCCTTGATTCAAGGCCTGTTGGTAAACCGAAATGCCTAGTGTAGCTTCTCTGAAAGAAAAGCTTTTTTTCCATAAGCATTGTTCAGGACTTTTAGCTAGAGGCTTTCTGCATCACCTGCATGTTAGTGGCTGAACATGGATTTTATAAAGCCTTTCTGATGTGTGAGGTCTGCTTAAAGTATGCTGGTTATATTAGATCATTCAAACTTAGTCTTGCCTTGCTTTGGAATTCTGATTAGGCTTTGGTCTGAGGTGGATGTACATGATAGGAGGAGTGGAAGTGGGTTGGTAGAAACAGAACTGTAACTAGAGGAATTTGCAGAGTGATTAGTTGCTTCACTACATATTTCTCTGTATTGGAGGAGGAACTTATATTCAAAAAGGAATTATGACCTTAAACCTCTACCCATTTATCAACAGGAGACTTTCTAGTTCTGTTCAAGCAGCTGTTTTTCTTGGGAAGAATTAAAGATAATTTGTTCAGTATGCACTCATAAGCTAGAGTATTTCTCCAAATTTCTCAGGAGGAAAAAGGATAAGAATGTACTACTGAAATAAAACTTCCAGTGTGCATCTAGTCAGCTGAGTACCAGGTAGGAAAAGTGGGATCAGTAATTGAAGATAAGGAAGAGAACTTCTGTAGTTCTGGTCTTAAATAGTTGTGTTTCAGTATAAGTTAGCATTAACCTGTCTTATTATTTCTGTTCTACAGAAGTGCTGTAAGAGTGAACTTACCCTTAACGAACTTATTTTCTTGTATTGTAGGCATCATTAAATATTAATGATGTACCTCCATCCATTGTAAATGAAGAATTTCTTCAGGATCTTAGAGCCACTAAAATCTCATATTCACAGGATGCAGAAGATAGGGTATTCAGAGCTCATGGTAAGAGAACTTCATTTAAGTAACTGCGCTGCTTTCGATGCTCCCTTGTTTGAACTTGTTAACTTACTGTTTGTGTTTCAGGTCACTGCCTACATGAGATATTTGTACTCAGGGAAGGAATGTTTAAGCGAATTCCTGATATAGTTGTATGGCCTGGTAAGCTTTAATTGTCTTATTCTCCCTTCTGATCTGGGAGGCCATTGTTTACTAATCTCCTGTGCTTTCTTGTCATGGGGAAGCTGTCTCTTCATTCACTGACTTCAGTCATCTTTACAGAAACTAAAGGAATTTTCTTATGAATGGTAGTCATGATTGTTTAACATCTGGATTGCAGGTTGTGCCTGTGAAATCCCATCACTTCACAGGGAAGTCAAATTTATTATTAAAAGTAGCTGAAGTTTCTGGTGACAGCTGAATTTGTGACTTAAGTAACCACGGTGTAATTTGAACTTGTATGTTCGCCAAGAATGGTGTCTAAACAGCTGTCTAAATCTTCTTTTTTTAAAAGAATACATGATGGTAGAAGGGTAATGAAATCTGTGTATTAAAGAACTTTGTTTTGCAACATGCTGTACTTTAATAAAAGTATAACACCTGTAACTCCTATCAGAACACTTTACAAAGGGTCACTGACTTGAAGAAAGAGCAGTGCAATCTGAGTACAGGCTAGGCCCACTTTAAATAGAGTAATAACTGATGCTGATGTAGGTAATATGTAGCAGAAAATATACTTGGTTCTACGTAGTAGAAAGATAACAAATACTTAAACTGATATGACTTTATTTGCACACTTTGTGAATTTTCTACTTGAGTCATGTTTCTGTGATCACTAGGAACTACTTTCCTTGTGCTGTTCTTCAGTAGCTAACCAAAAAGTCATTTGATCGAAGTAACTGTCAGTTTCTGTTCAGCTGAATGAATCCAACTCTTTCCTTACCTTTTATAACTCTTTCTGATAGTTTGATAGCTGCACTGCATTAGGAACCCCAATATTTCTGACAAGAATTTAGCCTTAGCTCAATTTTGCTCCCTTTATTTAGGGGGAAAAAAAAAGTCAGGTATGAGAAGCATAAAAAGAGGCACTATAAGATGCATCTCATTACTTGAGGACAGATACTGACATGACAGGACTGGTGACTATGAGCAGCACTTGCCACAGCTTTATTTTGTGCAACTCCAAAAGCAACTGAAATAACATGATTGACTACGTTTGTTCAAAGCTGCTCTGTGTGGCAAGAGCAAAGTTGCCAGAGTTCATAAGCGTATTTATTCAGTCCTGCTCATTCTCTGCTGTTTGCACAAACTCATGTATGCATTGTATTTGATCTATTTTTGATCCTTTTCCTTGCCTGTGCACAAGTATTTCTGCTTCCCTCTTTGACCAGACACAGAATGCATTCTGAAATAGTAAATTTCACCAGCAGCTCTACTTTTGAAAGAAGAAAAAGATGTGTTGTTCAGCTCTCAGAAGAGACTTATTTCTCACTTAAAATAAATTGGACGTCCTATTTTCAATAAAAGCTTTAAACTCGATTTGTTCTTCAAGATACCTAGATTAATTAACTGTTTGGTGGCTCATCTTGCCCTGAGAATTTGCAGGAGATCTCAGTCCATGAGTAGAGCAGGAGACTAAGGTTGTAGTTAGTTCTTCAAATGTAGAATTGTTTCACATCTAAACTTTACTCTGGGACTCTGGTACTTCTGAGCCCAGCTCTTATTTAGTGCCTAACTCTTTGAAATATCTTCCTTGCTGGTGTCAGAAGAGGAGCTGCTGCTTATTCAGACTGCAATATTTAGTACTAAGCACAATTAACAGTACTAAGCACAAATCATGGTCTTTTATTTTTAACTCTTTGGACTCTTTTAGTTTGCCATGAAGATGTAGTTAAAATTGTGGAATTAGCCTGCAAACACAATCTCTGCATAATACCATTTGGTGGTAAGTGTTATGAAATCTCAAATCTGTTTAACATTACTAGTGAAAATTTATTCTACTTGAATTCAATCTAAATATGTGATTTTAGCAATATTATACCAATAATTCAATAGATTTTTTTAATAGTGTTTTAAGTGTGGTCTTAATTTTTTTATGATCTGGCAGTATTAAAAGCTGCTATATTCAATTTAGTGGAAGTCACTGAAAGTATGTCAACATCTTGAATATTGAATGTGCAAGAGGAGTGATTATATGAAGCTGAAATCTACCTCTGTGCCTTCGAAGTCTTCTAGGAAATAAGAGATTCAAATATCTGTGTTAGGGGTATTGTGTTTTTGGATGCATTACTTGTGCTCTGTTCCCAGAGACATGTATAAATTAGGGTTTTTCTGTTGTACTGTTGAAGCTCATACATGCAGGAAGGATTGTGGTCAGACACCTGTACTGCAAAATCATTAGCCGTAATTCTGATTTCCTCTTAGACATTGTTCAGTTTGAAAATTAGAAACTCCTGTGGCAAGGGGTTTTCAGGAAATGTTCCAGGTACGGAGTACAGGTAAAGGCCTGGATAATCTGTGTATTCTCAAATACTTAGTTCTCTCAAGAATTTCTAAAGGACTTCAGTTTTTTTTTTTTTAATCGTGGATGCTTTTTCCTCTAAGCCTGCTGAAGGAGTGGTGAGCTACCTCGTTTTGACTTAGAGCTCAGGGAATGCGGGATGTTGTCTTTCATGACCTCATTCTGTGAGAAGCTTTTTGTTGAGAATTCTTAATTTTGTGGGATAAATCTGTGTGGTTTACTTGGTACTTTCTTATGCTGTAGGAGCATAGTCCCTGTAGAAAGGATGTTAATTGTTTGAGATGATGAGCATGTCATTTGAAGACAATACCAAACTAATGGAGCTGGTTTCTCCCTGAAACACTCTCACCCTTGTCAGATTCACGTGGAGCTGTAAGACTGCTACAAGTCACCTTTGGTACCAGTAAATTGGTATAGCTGAGAGTAGCAATATTGACTATCTCTTGTTCACTGACCAGAATAGAGAATGATCTTCAGATTGTTTTTCCAAGTCTGTTTATACTAAACAACAGTCAACTTATGGAGTTATTACTATAGGGGTTGGTATGTAAGGAAAATGCCACCTTTCCTATCACTGGAAACAAAGGTGATGGGCTTTACTGCTCTTGGAGAGTGTTTTATTAGTTAGCACTGTCTCTGTACTTGCCATCGATTGTTCTTCTGGTGGCTTGTTGTGGACCTCTTTAACATCCTTAGTCTCTTGTTTCTTATGGCTTTTGTAGTCTGAGAAGCCAAAGACTTCTTGGAGGCTGTTCTATGACATCCTATAAAGAATACATTAGAAAACTCCAGAGAAGTTTGATATTTGGTTTTATACTTTTATTTTTAGTTATAGCCTTTCAGTTTCTTTCTTGCTTTCAGAAAAGTATTGCTGAATTAGGTAGACTTCTTAAACCAAATTTATGGGTGGAAGTGTAGTGGCTTCCATAGTGATCTCAAAAGAATAGATAGAAACCATAGCTATCTCTGTTTCTTGGATGGCTTTGTTATTGCTTATGATTCTTTGTTTTAAAACTCTACTTTGGACTTAACAGAAGCAGCTGAGATGGTCACAGAATTTCATGGTCTGTTATTGAGTGCTGCTAAAGCATTGTCAGTTCCGGTGCTGCCTTGATTTTGTGAAATCTGGTTTGGGAGAATGGGCAGTCTTAAAAGGCTAATCACTAGCCTCAAATAGTTAATAAAGTAAAATCACTGAAGTTAAGTTCAATATCAGTTCAAGTTCAATATCAGAAAGGAGGGAGAGAGGGATGGTATGTGAAGAAAAGCTACTTGAGAATGTTATGATCATAATGTCACTCCCATATTTGCAGGAGGGACGAGTGTCTCTAGTGCCCTTGAATGTCCTGAAGAAGAAAAAAGAACAATTGTCTCACTGGATACATCACAAATGGTACGTCTCTCAATTTTTTGGTGTTTTTGCTTTGTTTTTGTTTAAAATTACCTTATGGTTACTTTGAAGATCACTAGAGAATGACATTTCTTTCTTTGCAAGAATAAAGTAGGAATGGAAATACTAAACCATACTGTACATGATTAAATTGGTATTTCTTCAGTTTAAGTGATATTTTGCTACTGTTAGTCCTGTACTACTTCATAAGACCTGTATATATTTAATAAGAAAAAAAATCACCATTAAGCCTTCTTATACAGCTTTAAGTGAAAATCAGAGGAAGCAACTATTCTTCTATATTGGAACTTTGTATCTGAGGTTAAATGAAAGGTTAGGAGGTAGTTATTTGTTATTGTAAATTTTGCTAATTTTTGCATACTTAAATACTTAAAGCAAAGGTTGGTAAGGTGACCTAATATCTATAAATCAACTTGAAGGATCAACTTCAAGGAAAAACCCCTAGATTTTTGTGTAGATAGAATGTTGAGAATGTGAAGTTCATAGCTTTATGGCAGTCTAGAAATTAAGTTCTGTAAAATTTAGTGCTAGTTTTCGTCTTTCCATTATGAAGGACCTTTATACTTTGAAATTGATAGTTTTATGACTACGTGGTAATGAGGTGCTTCAGAAGCAGTTCTGTATCTACTACTTCTGAGCACTTGCTGAGCTTAACTCCTTTAGCCTTGAAGGTAAGACCTGAGTATTGGCTCCGTTTTCTTAGTCAGTGATGCTTCAGTTAAACTTGTTGTTTCTCAGTGCTCTGGCAACAAAGTGATCTTTTCTGCAGAGGTGGCAATTGGATATTGAAGCAAGCTCTTTGGGTGTCTATATGGAGTGAAACCCAAAGAGTTCAGTACTGACTCAGGCCTTCATTTGAACTCATTGATTCATAAGGAAATAAACAAAAGTCTGTAATTTGATTCTTACTTTTGATTGGCTTTTCAACAGAATCGAATTCTCTGGATAGATGAGAAAAACTTAACAGCTTGCGTGGAGGCAGGCATTGTTGGACAAGATCTGGAAAAGCAGGTATTTTTAACTTGTCAAGCATCTAATATTTCTCCATATTTTTCTAGCTGTTCCTCATGTCTTGTCTAAATCATTGAATTCCAGCTTAACTCTCTTGTGTTTTTATGCAGATTTGTGTGGTAAGCATTATATGTGTGGCTATGAACCATATCACACTGAATGTTGTATTTGACTTTTAGATTTTTTTTTTTTCCTTTTAGCTCTAGCCACAAAATGCAACTACAGTAATAAGTTGACAATTCATAGGGTGTAATACTGTGCTTTCTGTTTCAGATCTTAAATACAGCCTTGTGGTTGCAAGGCATGATGTTTGGTACTAATTACCAAAAATTCAAATTGTCATTGTGTTATGAATGCTTTAGTCATTTTGGCCAGAGGCAGTTTCCTCAAAGTTTAGGCCATATAACAGAGCTGCAGTTGTTGCTATTTCTTAAGGCTAGCTACAGGAGAGTAGCAAAAAGGATGGAGAGTTGCCCAAAACAAGAGTCCAGTGGAAGATTAGATCACTTCTAAGTGACCTCTAGTGGCTTTTGATTGTAGTTTGAGATGAGCTACAGCACCCTTGGCGTCTTTCTTGATGCTTCTGAATAATCATGAAAGTTGTGGATGTTTGTTACTATTCTTCAGAATGTGCAGTTCTGCTTATTTAAAAAAATATTCTAGGACTTGAATTGTTTGATAGCTAGCTGTTGTCTAAACTTTTCTTAGTGCCAAAATGCACTTTACAAATATGCAGAGATTTGAACGGGTTTTTGAACTTTTTTTTTTCCAGACCACTCTTTAGAAAAAAAACTTGTCATACTTGACTAACGGAGCTGTTTATAATGAGGAAAGGATAGCCTTTCCTGCCTCTTATTTTATTTTCCCTTTTATCATTTGATGTAATATTTTACCCTTTCCAGATCTGTTTCTTTTAAGCTTGGAATTAAAATGCAAAGAGCATATTCTCTGCATTTAAATGACATTTTTCTAGGGTAGTAGTTTGATATTTTACTACTATCCTTCAATGGCAATACTTTTCACTGAGAGCAATGGAAATTTGTTTGCTGCTTAGAGGTCTCATAAGCTGAAATACTACTGTTGCGGTTACTTATTTTGAATATTTTTGATTAAAAAACTTTTCTTTTAATCAGGTTTTTGACAACCAGTACTCTTTTCATAGTCAATTTGTTCAACGTGGAGTATAAACTAGTATTGATACAAAGGTTTTAATGTACAGAGTGACTCTGAGCACATGAGGGCTTCTATGCAATTCCTTCAATGTGCAAAGCATACAAAATCAGATCATCTACTGTGGGTATATATATATTTTAAAACCTCTTATTACTTATACTGGAATTCCAGTATTACTAGCAAATGGAATGTGATTAAAGCTAGGACTCGAAGTTGTGCTTGTTTTGTATAGTACAATCTGAGCATAACCATGATTTAATATTATAGTTAATGCTAATGCAGACTTCCACTGAAGTACAGATAGAATGCAGATATGTTTGGACTGTGCAAAGAGGAAACTGTTTAAAAGTTTTGTTTGAAGCTTGCTAGTATTAAGTAAGCTTTGGATTGGAGGTTAATCCAACTTCTGTTGCCTTAAAAGACTTTACCAGCATTATCTAGGAATTATGCAGTGAAGAGATCTGGTGCCTCTTACTGTGTTCTTCATTTTTTGAAGTTACTGAAGTAGAAGTTACTTAGTAGACTATCTCATTTGCAGATATCATGAACCTTATAACAGTAACTACAATTTTAAACAGAGCTGAATTCTAAACAAATGACAGATTTGGAAAACCTGATATTTGATGAAAGCTAGACTGTCAGTGTTATAATGGGGCATTCAAAACCAATATACACTTCACACATTTGTCTGTCTTAGCTGGTGACTCTAGGGTGATTAGGACACTATTTCCTGTGGGATGAGAACTCCAGATACTAGTGGGCTCTATAGAGAAGCCTTAAGTTACTTGTTTTTATCAGAACAGAATATGGAATAATAGCTGATAGATATGGACTAGAGGTGACAAATGGATAATGAAGATACAATAATATTTGATATTGGGTTTTGTAATAAGCATTATCAATCAGATCGTGATTCTATAGGAAAAGCTAGTACATGCTCGTATTTTCTGGATGAGGCTGTCTCTTGCATCTGCAACGTACATAGCATTCTCTCTCCCCTGTCCTTTAAGTGCTCTTAGCACATGCTGTTCAGGCACAGGATTCAAGGAGTTTAGGCCAAGTGCTTTGTACATGCACAGTCAGAAGTTTTCAAAACCATGGTCTTCTGCTGTGCTTGTGTTTATACAACTTCTAGAAACTGGTAAGTTGTAACTGAAGTGAATTTATTGTAATCTTGGGGAATGAGGAAGGTGCAGGCTCCAACCCTTCCCAAATATATGACCAGTGAGCATCTAAAGCCATGAGCTTCTCTGATATGAGGGGACCATGAGCGAGATGAATCACCATAGACACTACGTCGAAGTGACTTTCAGTCGTTTTAAGTTAGAACTACTTTGTACAACAGAACATAGTTAATGATCCACTTTATGTGGTATACTTGAATATCTGTGTCCACCTGGACTGCTATCAGTTGGTCAGTGCAAATTGATCATCTCAAATACAATAACACAGTTATCGCTTAATATGAGACCGTTGGGTCTTTAATTCTTCCTGTCCAACAGCTTTGGTGTTGCGATTCTGAGTGCATCCAATCAACCTCAGGTGCTGTGCAGATGGCAAAGCCAAGCTAATACAGAAAAATGAGAAACAAGTGACTACTTAATGTACAGGAATGCGTGATCTGCATCACAAACAGTTGACGGTGTTGCGTACAGGAAGTCCAACCAGATGGCTGTATATTAAAATACATCACTCCTTGAGAGAATTAAGTACAGGCAATTTGCTCACATTTTCTGCAGACCTGCTGCATATCATATTAGGATAGAAAAAACAGAAGATTAAGTGCATTATTTATTGGCAGCATTTGTGCAAAATTGGCAGTTACTTAGTTATAATTTTTTTCCATATGTAATTGAATTCGCACCTTCTTATGAACAATAGAGGTCTTAGTTTTAAAATATGGGGGAGGAGTATTCTAGCTTGATATGAAGCACAGTGTCTGCACAGTAGAAGCAGAATCAATTTGCATTTCACTTACAGGCACAAGTTTTGTCTTTGATGTGTATAAATGAGGGTGTGTTCAGCATATGTAATTTAAAAAAAAAAAAACAAAAACAAAAAACCAAAACCCAACCCTAGAATATTGATATTTTGAGTACTAAGCAAATGCAGGCTCTGTAGAATGTGTTTTTTCCTTTCTTTAGCTTGCTGAAAGTGGCTTCTGTACAGGCCATGAACCAGACTCCATGGAGTTCAGCTCACTAGGAGGATGGGTAGCAACACGGGCATCAGGCATGAAAAAAAACATCTATGGAAACATTGAAGATCTGGTAAATAGTTCTAATACTTTTTCTAATTAATTATCTTGTTCAGAGGCTTAACTTTTATAGTGATTTGCAATGAGAGGGGAAAAAGCATAGTAAATTGTGGTTCTCTTAATTTGATACGGTTTTGGCATCAAATTTTGACAGAAATGTTTGTTTGCTTGCTTTTGTTATTAGTACTAATATTCCTTATCACTGATCTAAAAGTCAGTTTCATTTTGGTTCTCTCTAGCTTCAGGAGTTGTGTTACCCTGTCCTGACTCTGGTGCCTTCTTCTGCCATTTTGTGCTCTCTATTAATCCAGTGTAATAATTCTGTCAAATTTTTAGGGTGATTCCAAAAGGCCCATGTTCTCTCCTACCTGTTGTGTGTTCCTGAAGTTGTCTAGTTGGGTCATCTAACTAATGGCAAGCTAGCTCTTTCTACCTTCCTACCTCCCTGTAGGCTAGCAGTTTTTTTGGATCAGTAGCCTGATCTAATTGACCATGTGGCAGTGAAATCTGATGCCACCACATGGTCTGTAGGAACCCTGAGGAAGGAAGCAATGGACTGGCATGGCAGTATTCTGCTCTTGAATCTGTTTTAAGCATTTAAAAGGTTCATCTTTATATAAACCCAGATAATTTTGTTATAACAGAAAAGGTAGATATTTAAATCTAAAAGCATGCTTTAAAAAACAAATTATTGAGTATATTGAAGTTAAATCATCACTGTTCAGGCTTTGCCTACCTTTTTGCTTCAAACTTTCAGCTTTCATAGTTTGTACAATAGCCCTTTCCCACATGTGGATTTTTTCCTTATTTCTTGCAGCACAGTCTAGGTATTGTATCTCCATCACCTCAGGCTTCTTCATCAGCTCATAGTTCACAGATATATTTATGTGCACAGATGTGATGCTTTACTATCAGTGGCTGAGCTTGGCAGGAACTGCACAGGTTTTATTCAGTAGACCTGGCTGAACTAAAACTACTAGTACTTAGAAAGTGTCGTCTGTCTCTTACTACCTGAAGTGTTACTGAACGGTATAGTTTTGCTTGTACTGGGAGATATGAAGCAGAAGGCTTTTCTATCATGCAAGCATACCTTCAGGCTAAAACAGCTTCTGAAATTTTCATTAGGAGGAAATAGGACTGAAAATTGATTCAGAACAGTTCATGAGTTTCAAAATGCCACAGTGAGAAAGTTTCAGGAAAGTGTTTACCTTCTGAGGAAACTTTATATTTGGAAACGGTATGCTATGTAAGCTGCCTAAAATCCACTTATTGCAGAATCAACAGTTCGTAAAATACATAAAGTGAAATTCCTGAACAACTCGGAGCAGGATGAAAATTACTTAGCTACCTGTGCTTGAGAGTTTTAAAGCCATTAGTTGAAATTCAGTAATTCTGCTTCATTAAAGACTTCACTTAAAAAAAAAAAAAAGCCCTAAATCCACACTTATTTGGTATGAAAATAATTGAATAAAGGATTAAAAAAAGGATCTGGGCTCTGTATTGCATGTGGATGAATAAAGCTGGAAGCAATACCACTGAAAAATATTTTAAAAAGCCAACCTTCTAGCCTTACGTACTTATCAGTCTTATGGCAGATTTAATAGTGATAATTTATTTCAGAAATCTTACTTCTGTCTTTCTTCCTAATAGAAATATTTATGTAGCAACTAATGACTGAATTATATTAACTTTATCAATTAGCGGTCCTAAAACAAAACTTAGGAAAACCTAAACTCTCACTTTTTTACTCTGAAGTATTATATAATCCTGGATTAAAATCCTAGTACTGATAAAGTACTGTCTACACTAAGAAACAATGGTTTTAACTGGTACTGTCTGCACGTAGCCAATAGCTGATTTGATTTGGCATAGAACTGAAAACAATCTGTTGTGCGGGCAAACCATGTGATGTTAGAAATAACCTGAGGACTGTTACAACAATTATCCCAAAAGTTGTTGGTGCTGCCTAGAAATGTCCAAAGTCTACAAAGCTGAACCGTATCAAGCTTATTATACATTTTGTTGAAAATAAATATCATTAAAAAAATCTGTGCTTTGTGCTAGTATTTATAGTCATTGTATATTGTTTGAACAGGTGATTCATATAAAAATGGTAACTCCTAGAGGAATAGTAGAAAAAAACTGCCAAGTACCTCGCATGTCAACAGGACCTGATATCCATCACTTCATTATGGGATCTGAAGGTATAAACACAGTAATTTCACATGACTACATCTTAATTTGGCTTCTGCTTGACTTGAGCATCTCTAATTCTGTGGCTTCCAGTGTGTCTATGGGTGGCGTTATGAAGTCATGAATTTTTTGTGTTGGGATAATACATTGAGACCTTAATTGGGACCAAAATTAAGCGATTCTCAACAGTGCTTAAAACAGATCTGTGGAGTTAGCCTCCAAGTCTACTAACAGACATGATTTAGAGGATATCTTGTAAGAATTCACCACATCAGGTGGTGAATAGTCAGGAATAAATCACCTACTACTGCAATACTGAATTTTTGGTATTTCTGATTTATATTAACTTACAGAATCCTGATACCAAACTTAACATCTGTCTAACTTGTAAGAAGTAGATCTTGCAACACTTTACTCACTTTTTGTTTTTTCCTGAAGGAACTCTGGGAGTGGTTACTGAAGTTACAATAAAGATTCGTCCCGTCCCTGAATACCAGAAGTATGGCTCTGTGGTCTTCCCCAACTTTGAACGAGGGGTGGCCTGCTTAAGGGAAGTGGCAAAGCAGGTAAAGAAAGGCTGGATGTTGACTTCACTCAAGAACACAGATTCTAGCACTGGGGGTGTGCTGATGCTCTAGTCTAGTTTCTGGCAACTGATAACCAAGGATTTGAGACAATGAGTCTTGTAAGTGTATATAGGTCATGAGGATTGAGCACATCCTGATTTGCTCAATATTGAGCCAAATTGTGGATGTGCCTTTTGATGGCTTTTTTTTTTCTTTCAGTGGGAGTTATTTACGTATCTCAGCACAGAAAACTTGGCTTTGTATCGCCTTCAATGGAGAGGTTTATTCTCAGATTAATTCAGGGCTATGTAAAAGGGACCAGTATTTAAAGGAATTAAGTTGTAGCATACAAGTAAAAGGTAGTTGAATTTATAGCTCTGAGGTGGCAAAGGAACAAAAGTCACACAATGGAAGGGTATGGCCTGTGTTTAGAACATAATTCCTGAAGCACAGTGACATGTTCAGGTGAGCTGGGTATTTTGAGGTGGCATTGGGCTTACACTTAGTATTTAAATAGTCTTCTGAATGGTGTGGTCAGATGGTTTCAGGTAGCAAAACTGAGACATGGGTATCCTACTTGTGTAATGCTTTTCCTCACGGCTGTGCTTCTGGGCAAATTTTACACTGGCTAGCTTCTTTCTTCATGAGCCTAGACTAACTTTTCTTTGCTCTGTGCAAACCATAACAAATCATTTCTATGAATGGTGGAATATACCCTGAATTGGGGAAGTAATTTCAGAAATGTTTTAATTAATGTCAAACTAAACACAGCTTTACATTTTTTCCAGTGATTGGTCTAAATTAATGACTTAATGTTCCAAGCCAGATGTTCAAACTGGTATGTGAATGACATGTATATGCTAGTCAGCAGCACTTGCCAGTTCTTCTGTTGTGCTTCTACTGCTAGTGCTTGTTCTTCCTGTTAAAGGTACCTAAACAGACTGTTTGGGAATGCTTAATCATATGGCTGATCAACATTTTAAGTCAATTAAGGAACTAGTGTTTTTCTTTAGCTATGGGCTTAGTTAAAAGAGGGAAAAAAAGGCACTATTAGCCCCTTAGTGTTGCTCCATTTCTAAGCTTCTGTTGCTGCTGCTGTTTCCCTGCTTACTTGAGCCTCAACTACTTATTCCTCTCTTCTTTTGCCCCTTGCATCAATCTTGGTAGTAATTGCAATGATTGTTACCTGAAAAGCTGTGTCTTGTCTGTATTGGTCTAATTTAATGTAACAATAACCAACCTGTGGGTTGTGGGTGGGTTAGTCTCCTTTAAAACCACTCATTCAGCCTTCTTATGTCAACCTGCATGGTGAGCTTAGTTTTTCTTCCTTCTTCCTATTATGTGATGCAATATACATTTATGATATGATGGAGGGTGGACGTGTCAGAATGAGTGGTAGAGGAGCACTTCCGTATCCATGTGATTAGATGAAGACTAGCATAAAATTTGGGCTCTGTCATATTCCTCTGGCCATACATTTCCAGTATGACTGGACATGGCCATCACAGATTATACAATGTAGGTGTAGTTATGACCAGAAGTTTGCCTAATTGAAAGCAGCTATTGTTTTCAGATTTCTGTACAGTGCAGAATCTAGATTAGACCCAGATACGGATTTTAATTGCAGTCTGATGGCAGAGCATTAGTGTACTGGCCCTGGCCGGAATGGAGTTCATTTCCTTCGTAGCAGCTGTGTGGTGCTATGTTTTGTACTTGTGACCCAGTGTTAACACACCAATGTTTTAGCTGTTGCTGAACAGTGCATGCACAGTGTCAAGGCTTTTTCTGTTTCTTCCTCTGCTGCCACCAGCAAGTATGTTGGGAGTAGACAAGAGGCTGGGAGGGATGGCAGTTGGGACAGTTGATCCAAATTCACCAAAGGGATATTCCATACCATATTACATCATGGTCAGAAATAAAACAGGAGAGGGGAGTTTTCCAGGGGTTGCCATTGCTTGGGGACTGGCTGGATATTGGTTGGCTGGTGGTAGTTGATTGCTTTTGCATCACTTTTTGGTGGGTTTTTTCTTATTTTGCTTATTAAACTGTCTTCATCTCAACCCATGAGTTTTCTCACTTTTGCCGTTCTGATTTTCTCCCTGATCCCTCTGGGAGGAAGGGAGGGAGCAGCTGTATAGTGCTGAGCTGCCTGACAGAATTAACCCACAACAATTAGACTTTTAAATGGATTTGTGTCTTTGCTTACATAGCAACATAAGCTCAATATTGTAATCAAGTATGGTATCTTTAGTGCATTATGGTAACTTAGAAAAACACTTAATACTTGAAACTCAACGATCTTTGGTCTATTCCTTTGTTGGCTTGAGGTTAAACTGAAAATTCTCATTGCATTGTATCTAGATATACCTAATAGTTGTTGCTATTCAAGTAAAAACAAGCTTACAGTCACCCCTTTTCAATTATGGTGATGGTCATAGGTAACTGGTATCAAAGTGTGCTTTCTTGTATGCTATTAAATGAAAATTTGATTGTCACAGATTTCAGCAAAACTGTGTACGTAATCCTTTTATTCTTCCTCCCTCTCATTCCCCTGACTTTGCCCCCAAGAGATGTGCTCCTGCATCAATTCGCCTTGTTGACAATGCACAATTTCAGTTCGGTAAGTACGTGGATTTTCATGGATGGATATCTGCTTCCAATGGCTTTGTTTTTTAGTAGCTTAAGTCTGTTTTAGGTGGTAATTCTTTTGCTCAAAACTAGACAAAAGGCAAGCTCTGAAGTTCAAACTCCAGATAGTGCTGTAATGTGTACTTTCAGAAACAAAAGCCTGTCTTTTTGTCTGTGGGGAAACAGTATCAACTATAACATTCAGTAAAGAGCCATGCTTTAAATTTCATATAAGCATCATGAGTGGCATACAGATTGCCTAGAGGTAGCAGGTATTTTGAAAATATTCTGATGTGGCGGTGATTGTTTGCATGGGAGAGAGACAATGATGTACTTGTCCAAAGTGAGCTGTCTGTTTTTAAAAGAAGCTTAGATGTAGTAAATGCCATAACTGTATGCAAAGAAAACTAAGCTGTAGGCTTTAAGTATAGAAAGTAATGAAGCTACTAAAACACTACTGAACCCAAAGATCTTGTGAGATTTCAACTAGTTCAAATACCTAAATAGGGCAATGCAGACATGCATCATTTTTGAGCACTTCTTACTGATAGCTGTCATTTTAAACTGTAGGAAATCTGGCAAAATGTGTGTTCTGACTCAAGACATTCTTGAGATGAACCTATGGTTCCACTAGCCAAAAGCTAATAGTTTGTAGAACTTGAAGGTCTTGCTGAGACACTGCTATTTTGATTGTACTCAGAGGATGAAAATGCAAAATGTGACTGACCTTGAAAACCTCTATTTTAATACTACTTAAACATGTCAGACTTTCTGAAACTTCTTTTGGACAGAAGCCTCAGTGATGAATCTTGACTTCAAATATCATTAATATGCATATATATTAATATGCATATAATTAATATGAGAAAGTTAACTCTCTTTTTTTCCTTCCCCCTCCCACCCTCCAAACCAAGGAAATCAGGATCTGTAAGACCTGAGAGCCCAGCAAGCCTTGCTGCTTGCTTTGGTCACTCTTTTGGGTTATGCTATTTCTCTCAGACAAGTACAACAGAAGGCAGATGCATTTTTCTTTCTCTTGAATTGGGATGAAGTTTGACCAGTTACAAGCTTTAAACCCAATACTGAATAAGTCATTCTTCTACTTTTTAGCTTTGATCTGAGGTTGCAGCTTATATGGTGACCTGTAGAACATAGTTTCAGGTGTGTCAATATAGATTTTTCTTGTTGTAATTATTAAATAGGCTTAAATCCAATAGTTTTTACAGATTGTGGCTTAATAAATTAGTGTCCTTTTGTTATCTGGTGCTTTTTTGTGTGCTTGGTTAAGTCTGTTCGGAGGTGTACTCCTTGGTTTGTTCAAATCTGAGGGAAGAGTCTTTACTGAAGAGGGAAGGAGAGTAATTGGTTGCTGAAGTTCATACTTTATTCAGGAGAAAGTACTTTGTAAAGTATTTTAGAAGGAAGTATCATGTAAATGGTGCATAACTTTTTTTATGAATTGGGCTCACAGCATGTAGGCCAGATGCAAGACTGTTAAAGTGAAGCAGTAATGGGAATTCAGAAGTAGCTTGTGACTGAGAACAATGGAACAAGCACTAAAAGACTTTCATTTCAATTAAACCCAGTCCTGAGGCAGAGATGTTAATTTAACAGACTCCAAGACACCATTTATATATCCTGGTAATTTTAGTTCCCTGTATGTGATTAAGGAAGCAATTACTAGCTTTATGTAGAAAATTTTGCACAAGTGACATAACCGTTAAGGAAAAAAATTGCTTAACTCCTAGCTTGCACCGGTTTTGGCTATTGGTTTCAGTGGTTTTGGCATAACTTTTAAAAAGGTCACTGATTTTTGCTTGGGTTTGTAGTGTAAAAACTAATGAAGTGCTCTTAAAATTTTCCATGTGCCGTATACTTGTGAAGATATAAACTAGGGCAGCCTTAATCAGTGTCAAATGAAATATTTGTGTACAGTTGTATGTTTGTCTTTTAAAAAAATTAATTAAAACCTTTTCCTAAATCAACTTTTAAATGAGAGAAGTCTCTTTAATTATGATAATCAAAGTACTCCAAGTGATCTTGCAACTTTGACTACTAAGCTATTTTTTATTTGCCCATTGAAGAAGGAATTTTAAGAGCATTGTTTGCCTTAACACACCTTTTTCCACTTTTTGCCAAAGGTCATGCTCTTAAACCACAAGTTGCTTCCATATTTACGTCATTTTTGGATGGACTGAAAAAATTCTACATCACAAAGGTAACTTTAGGGATTTAATACTGTTTGGAATTTTGCATGTTATTTATAAAATTCAAGACTCTTTGGTATACTGCTTCTAATGCAGCTGAGTTTGAGTGTAACAGATGCTACATTATATTATCAGTTAACTGGAGATTCTCAAGGTGGCTTAATCCAAAGTGAGATTATCTGTTTGAGGAGTTATTCCATGAGAGCTGTTCTCACTGGTCACATCTGGAGATGAGATTAATATGCCTTGTCTAACAGTGAGTCAGTGACAGAGCAAGACTGAAACCAATTTATTTAGCTTGCAGACTACTGACCATCAGTTAATGCTGACGGAGTGAGGCTAACACTTTACTATCTTTTCTTCTTCCCAGATTTTGTCAAGGTATGATCTACCTTGTTATTACAGTGAACTAGAATTTTAGGAGAACCTCAAAGTATTTGTCTTGAATTGCCCATATAAATTGGTTCTGTGTATTTCTGGAATTCATCCCAATGAATACCCTTTTTAATTCAGAATTATCTGGTGCTAAAATGATTTCACCTTGGCTTTTGTATTAAATTGTCTTGTTACTGATTTTTTTTTTCTCCAAACTAGCTAACTAGACAGTTCATGCAAATATGGGTATTCAAACCATAGAATGATATTGAAAATTGCATCATCCTGGATTTAGAAAACTGTTAGAGGAGGGGATAAACATTCCATTCTGATCTGATAATTTTGAGTGTCTTCAAGGAGTCGGCTTGCTTAAGAGACAGTGGCTAGTGTTGATTCTCCTGCTTTTTCCTGTGCTACTGAAGTAGAAAATACCATGTCTTTTGGGACTTTTGCTAGGGAACACCTACTATGTATAGACATAGCCTAAAAATTATTTTGCCTTCCCTCCCTGATCTGGTGTAGTGCAGGAATATCTAAAGTAGTAAAGGTTTTGGCAACAAGATTGGTGTCAATCCTCTTCAGCAATATCTGCTGCTTCTGTAGTCAGCAACAACCATTGCTGCTTGTTGGGATGTTGTATACCAATTCCAATTCTTCCAGCTCTGCAGGAGAAAAAATTTGTGGAGAAACGAGATAAATGCTTTGTAATACTGATGCAGAGATTCCAGGTTGGTGACTAATGTGGAGCTCTTACACCAGGGGACTGAGCCCTGATGTATTTGAGCAACTGCTACTTAGGAGAAACTCCCAGCTGGGATGGGAGGTAGGAGTAGAGAAAGGAGCAAGTTTAATGACAGAGACCAAGATACTCAAATCCGTCTTACACTTCCCCATAAAAATAAATAAATAATCATCAGGATACAGAACAAATCCGACTACTCTGTTCAATAAAAGAATGAAGTGTTAGTTGTTTAACTGATACCACTTAAGAGAATAGGGAAAAAGTCTTTCTGGTTTGCTCTTCCATGTAGTTTCGGAGTGTTCACTGAGAGATGAATGTTGTAGGTATTGTTTGTCTACTAGTTCACACTGTAGCTAGTTCCTCCAGTGCCTCTTAAAGAAAACTGGAAGGCGTTACCTGAGCATTACAGCCAAAAGATGGCAGAGTAGACGAAAGGATTTATACTAGATGAAGTACAAATGGCTCTAGAATGAGAAGGGACAGTAAATAGCATCTTATTAGACCTTAATTCCTGTGCTTGAGGTTTATCACTGTAGTAACTACTTATGTTAGCAATGCTATTTTTGTAGGACTAATGGGTAAGACAGATCCTTTGCCCAGGGAAGTATATTATTACTTATTATTAATTAATATTAATTAATATTACTTATTATATTACTTATTATTATTATATTAGTCGATACACCGGAGGGACGGGATGTCATTCAGGGGGATCTGGACAGGCTGGAGAGGTGGGCCCAGATGAACCTCATGAGGTTCAACAAAAGCAAGTGCAGGATTCTGCACCTGGGAAGAAACAATCCTCAGTATAAATACAGACTGGGGGATGAGGTATTAGAAAGCAGCCCTGAGGAAAGGGACTTGGGGGTGCTGATTGACGAGAAGCTGGACATGAGCAGGCAATGTGCTCTTGCAGCCCAAAAGGCCAATCACATCCTGGGCTGCATCAAAAGAAGTGTTGCCAGCAGATCCAGAGAGGTGATTCTGCCACTTTACTCTGCTCTGGTGAGACCTCACCTGGAGTATTGTGTGCAGGTCTGGAGCCCTCAATATAGAAAGGACATGGACCTGATGGAGCGGGTCCAGAGGAGGGCCACCAAAATGATCAGGGGGCTGGAGCACCTCTCCTATGAGGACAGACTGAGGGAGCTGGGGTTGTTTAGCTTGGAGAAAAGGAGGCTCTGGGGAGACCTCATAGCAGCCTTCCAGTACCTGAGGGGGGCCTACAGGAAGGCTGGGGAGGGTCTGTTTACAAAGGCCTGCAGCGACAGGACGAGGGGCAATGGTTTTAAGCTGGAGAAGGGGAGATTTAGATTGGATATTAGGAAAAAATTCTTTACCATGAGGGTGGTGGAACACTGGAACAGGTTGCCCAGGGAGGTGGTTGAGGCCCCTTCCCTTGAGATATTCAAGGTGAAGCTCGACGAGGCCCTGGGCAACCTGGTCTAGTTGGGGGTGTCCCTGCTGACTGCGGGGAGGTCGGACTAGACCTTTGGAGGTCCCTTCCGGCCTGGACCAATCTATGAATCTATATTATGTCATGGAGTTTTGTTGGGGTGGTAGGATGCAATATCCTTTTCAGAAGTACCAATTTGCATGTCTTTGGGGAGTCACTACATGGATTTGAGCCATCTCGAGATATTTTGCCTCCTTCCTGGTTTTTTTGGACCCTCTTGGTACCTTCAGTTATCTTCAAGTACAGTTAATCTGTTCAGTTAAGGGAATAATAAAAAGAATAGCAACTAACTGGGATTTTTCTCGGTATAGCTGTTGCGCATAAAGGATGAGGTTGAACTCTCAACTATTAATGTAACTTCATATATTCTTGCTTGTTTCTTAATAACAAGTTGCCAGAAGCCGAGTTGAGACTGGAAGAGATAAATACTGCTGCGAAGGCTTTAAAAAAATAATTGCTGGTCAATATGCATAGTAAGAATAAGTTGTTCTAAACCATAATTTTTTTTACTCTTTTTAACTGTGGTAAAAGTCATGAAACTTTGCAATTTTATATTCATCTCCATTCCTTCTGAAACCTGCTTAGTAGTGGTGGTTCAATGGAGCTAAGTAATAATAAAAAAAGGTACGTAAAAAATAAATAAGGCTCTTACTTTTTGGACCAGTTGAAGATACAATTCTTGACTGTTACTCCTGAAACAAAACCATACAGACAGCCTGACTGCATTACTATTAAACCTGTAATAGTTTTCTCCCCATTTCCACTGGGATATACTCCCTGCCACAAGTTCAGAGGTTATTTTCCTTCCATAGTGCTTTTCCCAGCACAGAGATTTTCTGTGGTACACTGCTGATACAACTATTTTGAGAACAGTGACGTTTATGGACGTTTATCTTCCTGCTTCAATGCAGAAATAGTTGATAGAATATAAATGTCTCCCTATTGCTCAAAGCATTTAAGACTTGTTCTTTCTTCAGCATAGGTAGACAGTTGCTATGTCTATCCTGCTTTTTAACGGGGGGGGGGGGGAAAGGTGACAGATACTGTTATTTCAGTGGGCTTGTAAATGTTTGTCCTGTCGAGGAAAAACTTTATTATTTTGGGAGTAAATTTTTGAAAGATGTTTTTTCCCAAACTTTCCTTTTAGTTGCAACAACACTTGTTAACCAGAACACATGCTGTGCTGTATATTTGAAAAGTAAAAACTTGTTGCTTGCATTCTACCACATGAGCTATGACACAATACAAAGTTTTCTCTCTTTGCAGTTTAAAGGATTTGATCCCAACATACTGTGTGTTGCTACGTTGCTCTTTGAGGGTGACCGAGAGAAGGTTCTTCAGCATGAAAAGCAAGTTTATGATATTGCCACCAAGTTTGGGTATGCTTTTCGAAGAACTTTTCATGTGAAGCTGGAAGTGAACTGTCTAGGAAAAAATAGGATTACCATATTGTTGTAGTGATTACTGTATAGATATGTTCTCAATTTACTGGTTTGAAGTAGCAATAATTAGTTACTGAACGTTCCCTTTGATAAATATGGCTTGTGCTAACTCTTAATATGAACTTTACTGAAAAACTTCAGCTGTCTGTGTATTGCAGAAAAGTAAGTATTTGACTAAACATGGAATTGATGTTATAACATGGAAACTAGCCCTTGTAACTGCTTATAGGCATGGAAACTGCTTGTTTTGCAATACCAGAGTCTAACTACAGAAGGGGAAGACAAAAGCATAAGGGCTATATTAAACTTTTGCAGAACTGATGTGAGCGTATGAATGCAAGAAGCTTGTTTAAAGGTTGAGCTTGTGTTTAATTAAAGGAATGCAGTGAATTTCTGTTCCACAGACTGTTTTCTAGTCTTACAAATGAACAAAAAACATACATAGATGTGGTAGGCTGAGTAGTGATCAGGTCGTTTCTGTCCTTCACTTCGATTAAGCATGATTGATGAAAATCATCACTAAAGGGACGATTTACCAAAAATATACCCTTTTCTTTTTAAGAAAGTTATTGCTAGTATTGTAGTCTCACCTATTCAAATATACCTAAGTATTGTTTTATCCATTTCAAGGCTATCCTGTCTGAAAGTTGTGCTTTCATTCTACCTCTTAAAATAGCTTATGAAAGGGGGTTTTCACATTCAATGATAAGAATAACACTGCTTTTGATCTTAAAGACCATTTCAGTGATTTTATATGCAAGAAAAGGCTTCGACTGTGAATCACTTTGTATTTTGGTATTTCAAGATGGTGTATTGATAAGGGGGGGAAACTGTCTGTTAGAAGATGGTGTTGTCTGTGCTGCTCAGTTAAGTTAGTTAAGTGTTTAACAGTTTAACCTGGTCTAAAATACTAAACAATATAATGGTCTGAAATGCTTTAATTCTGTCCTTCTTCAGGATGTCTGATTATTTTTTCTCACACACCTTTCAGACTTATAGCAGCTTCTAGGAAGACTGATTACAGATACATAGCACTCTGCTGTTCTTAGAAAGCAAGAGCTAAAAACAAAGACTTTCATAATGCTCCTGACTTGATAGATTAGTTGAAAGCAAAGCTTTCTTTAGTGCTGTGTCATCTTTTTTTTTTTTTTAATCCATTCACATCACTTGCACTTTTGGGGTCTTAAGTGTTGCTCTCATGACCTTGTATGTGAGCATACAAGTGCACAAATCCAACATAGTTAGAAATGTAGTTACACATATTCCTGTAAATGAACATCAAGGATATATTTAGTTCTGTTTCCCCTGTGCTTTTGAGATGCTTGAAGACTGTTATTTTAAGATCTACATCAAATGTTTTGTTATTTTTCATCTCTTCAGATTGTGGAATGAAAAGAGAAATGCAAAAAGTTAAAGGTCTGGTCTGAAGTAACTTCTCATTTTTAGTGAAGAAAAGACTCTGCTACTTGCAACTATTGTAACACAGCTTGGAGACAGCTAAACTTGCTCATATGTTTGATAATCAAAGTATGTTTTTTAATTCTTTTTGGAAACTAGTGACTACTTTGGAAAGTTAATTAAATTCTTGTTAATTGCAGTGGCTTGGCAGCAGGAGAAGATAATGGACAGAGAGGATATATGCTGACATTTGTCATCGCTTACCTTCGGGTAGGTTAGCTTTTGTCTGCCTGCTGAAAATTCTTTTAATTAATATAACACAAGAGATATCTTTTTGAAGATGCTTTCTCTGGAATCTAAGTGCAGGTTGCCTTGGATAATATCTGAAACTTCTCCCAGAGGTGGTATCTCTTCCAGTTCTGACTACTGTTTACTCATGGAACTTCATCTGCAAAACACCATAAAAGCATTAATTTATGTGCTTGTTAAGAAAATAGTTTCTAATAAAGGGTAGAGAAAATTAGATGGAAGAATTCACTAGCAGTTACTAACTAAACCAGATCAGATTTATAATCTACTGGTTGAATAATTGGAGACTGGAGAGTACTTGAAATACTTATGTGCTCACTCATTTCTTACTCTTCTTTGGACATCTGCTTATGGCTTGGTTCAAATCAGAATTCCAGGAGAAATGGACCTTTAGTATGAATTGCTGCAGCTGTTCTTATGAATCTTAGTCTTACCATTTAACAGAGATCTTTTTTTTTTGCAGAGTAGTATGCACATCCTGAACGCTAGATTTTATTTGACTTGTATAGTCAGGGACAAATCACTGAATTTCCCTTTATTTCAGCATGCTCTGTGTAAAACGGGCAAAATGTTTGTCTTTATTCTACCCAGACAGGAATTACGTTCCAAATCAATATTTCTACTAGGTATTATATTGGCTAGCACAGTGGAGTTCTTGGCTTGATGCTATAGTGATCCAAATATTTGATTAGTGTAGGCATACTGACAGTCTGACAAGTTGTCTCACTATAGCTATGACACCAAAATGTTTGTCATCTGTGTCCTTGAAGAGCTACCCTATTTCCATAATTATAAACTAATGTCACTGAGACAGATGGGTGTTTTTGCTAAATAGACTTTCTGGTTTTCTCATACAAACTAACTGAAGTTGCTCAAGTGTTGACTGTGTAGCATACACTGGAATCCCAGATGTTGATGCTGAATGTTACTGATAATTTCCTTTCTCTGTTTATTAGGACCTGGGCCTGGATTACTATGTAATAGGAGAATCATTTGAGACATCTGTTCCTTGGGATAGGTAAACTATGATTATTCTTTAGCCTTGCTTGAAACTTGTACTTGATTTTTTTACTTCTAACTTGTGCTTGCTCATGGGAAAACTTAATTTAATTTAGGCCTTATGTGTATTGGATACTACATGATGTGCCTTGAGCCTAGGTGTTCTGTCTAAAGTTGCTAGTAAATTACATGTCAGGATTATGTAAACACAATGTAGACAGGCATTCAGTAATATTTCTACTTAGGTTAGCTTACTGTAAGAAATTCAGGACTTGAAATTGCCCAGTTTAGGAAGCTGGACAACGGTGACAATAACTGTATTGTGTGATGAGCAGCCACGTGTGGAATCATCAGTGTATTTCAAACAGAAAAGTTTGTAGTGAAGATCAAAAAAAGCCAAACTTAAATATATTTAAATAAACTTATTCTTTCCCTGGTATTGTGGTTTGAGCCCCCAGTAATATAGGGAAATGAAAGAACTGGAAAGATAACTTTTGCCTAAGATAAGCCTTTTTCGTAAGTTTATTTTATCTGTTAGCTATGGTTGAGAAACACTTGACCACAACAGAGTTTAATGTATGAAATAATTTCAGATGTTTCTGTCCATTTGGTAAGCTGGAAGCCTCCTATGCACGATATTAAGTTAATTGAATCAAAACTTTACAGTAAGTACTTAGTGCAAAGTGTGATGACTTAAGCTGGCAAGCCTGTATCCTTGCTATGGAATTTAGTGGCAGCGGTAAGTTCCAGCCTCTGCTTTGAAGATTGGCATAGTATCTTAAATGGCTGGAAGAAACTTGAGAACAATTTTAAAGCAAAATTACTCTTTATTTTACTTTAGCTTTATAGGTCTTGAAGTATGCTAACTGCTTAGTCACCAACTTGTTTTGCCTCTCCTTCATTTCAGGAGAGAATGATTTTATTTAAGAAAATATTGGAAATTGTCCTCACCAAAGCAAATACTTTAAAAAAACTTTTTCTACTTTGACTCACAAGATCTATGTAATTTTCCATAAATCGGGCAGTTACCTTGATCCTGACTTGTTGAAGGTAGTTGAATAAAATATTTAGCTTTACTTGCTTTTTCACTAGATGGATAAATTTCTCTTGTGTATTATTTCTGTCAATCTGCAAAGCAGTTTTAAATATGTGTAAAATGTCTTAAAAATCTGATTTGTATAGTATAGCACTGTAAACCTTCATTGGAGAACCTGTAACTGAAGAAATGGTCATTCAAAAAATGATTTTTTTCAATTGTTGTAGCACTTAGGTTGCACCTGGGTCTGTCCTGAAAGGAGGAGGGGGATGGGGGATAAAACAAGTATGGCTTGTGACAAGGTTTAATAGCTTGTTGCCATATTAGAACTATAACATTTCAAGCTAGCAAACTAGCATACAGCTGAAACATCTCCAGTTTTGGCCTTGCAACATGCCAAAGGTATGGAATTAGCAGAGTATACAAAGCCTTAGAGTTCTCAAGCGTTGTACTGTGAGCTGTATTTGTCAACTACTTCGCCAAAAATTTCAGGCTGTTTTCCTGAGAAAGTAAGTAAAGACATACAGAAGTGGGTAACCTCCACTTGCTGTTCAGGAGAAGTAAGGAAAAAGCAATACTAGTGAAGTCTTGATGACAAGGACTAATTTATTCTTAGAACAAGATCTAAGCTACTTGAAACAGAAGATTGCCTTCTAGAACCAGTAGAGTATGCCTTTTTTATAAGATTACCAAAGCTGAAGTTGTGTTATTTAGGAAGTTGTATAAAATCATATACTAAAATATTTTATATTTTAATGTGTTTTCTGTTACAGGGTTTTGGACCTTTGTAGGAACGTAAAGGAAAGGATAGTAAGAGAATGCAAAGAAAAGGGTGTTCAGTTTGCTCCTCTTTGCACCTGCAGGTAAGCCACGCAACAACTTAATTTTTCTTGAATCTTTGATTAGTAAGAGAACTAAGGAAGAGGTCATTAAACTTGCTAACTATTAGGTAAAGTGCATCTATGCATTTATTAATGATATTACAAACACTAATAATATTGAACTTCCTCTTTAATCTGCAAACAGATTACATTTGAGTAGTTCAAGGGAGTTCATGTGAGAGTGAGTAGTTCAAGGGATTAGTAGCACTCGATTACTCTTGATGCTTTTTTTCTTGTATGCGGAGGAGTCAAGTGTAGTGACTTAAGAGCTTCGCTTCTCGGTCATAGTGTTGTGTCACTCATTAAGTATGAGCAAAACGGATACAAAACTATTTTTAAAAAATGCTACCCTTCTAAATAAGACAAGTAACCTTATGAATTGTGTAACGTCATATAGTGGCTGGCTTAATACCATAAAGCTGTGTTTGTAATGCAGTTCTCGTCAACAGGGTGACGCAGACTTATGATGCAGGTGCATGTGTCTACTTCTACTTTGCCTTTAACTACAGAGGAATTAGTGATCCTATTCATGTCTATGAACAAATTGAGGTAATGTATATAAGAACAATAGTTAAGGGGGAGAGGGAGAAACTTATGCCCCGTAATAAAATACAGTGAACCCAATGACCAAGCTAACTGAATTTTGTAGGAAAGATCTCAAAAGTCTATTTGTAAAGCTTTGATCATTAGCAGGTAGGGAAAGAGGTGCATTTTAAAAGTGCACCAAGTAGAGGAAAAACTGCAAGATGGCTACTTTAGACATCAGTAAGTGAACACTTATTACTGAAGTACAGGAAAGCTTGAACTGGAGTTGGTTCTTGGATGGCAGAAACTATCAACCACAAAACCCAAATCCACGGGAAACAAGACTTCCTTAGTTCCATTAGTTACAAAGCTACTTGTTTCACTTAATACTCAATTAGTCTTTAAAATACATGGTAAAATTATCAAGACTGTACCTTATTAATAGTGCTGCTTGTAGGGAATAATGAATGTGAGGGTCTGTCATGCGATTTCAGAGAATTAACTGCTGTGGTTATTTCTGTTTAGGCCTAGGTAAGTGCTTGTCGAATTCTGCTGTGTTAGACTAGTTGTAAGCTGCTTCAGGGTTTACCAAGAAGCTCTGGAATAACTCTGCTTTAACGCTTTCGGCTGGTGAAACATTGTGCTTCCTAGTTAGAGGAAACTTAATACCTTGTTACCTTGAAGAGGTAATACTTAAACATAGACTATGGCCAGAATGGTTTTCATCCTACCTTTGGTTCATACGCTAAAGCTTCAGCACCAGAAAATTTCTAATAGGACTGTGCAGAAATAGACTATATCTTATAACTAGGATATTATTCTGTTTATGCTTATTCTTTAGAAATTTCTCTTCAACTTGACAATCAGATGTAAAGTTTTATCTGTGAGTTCTGAGGCTTCTGTGCTGTTGAATCTAGGGCACTGGAGAATGTAATACTTGAGTGCTTATTTAATGAAACTTTATTAATACTTAGATACTGTTGTTTATTGGAATTAGTTAGCAGTGTGATCACCTGGATGCATGTGTTCCATTGTAGGTGACTAAATTTAACCTAACAAAGTGAGTTTGCCAACCAAGTACATGCTCTCTGTGGCAGACTGAAAAAATCTCTAACTGCATAGGTATGGTTATATATGTTATTCCTGAAAAAGTACACTTTTTTGGAAAAACACTTAACGCTTTTGCTTAGGAAAGCTTTCTTTGTTAAAGCCTTCTAAGCTATTTAACTGTTCATAATCAGAGCTGGATGGGGAAGAATATTCTAGAGCTTGAAATTGTTCAAATACTTCTTAACCGAAAAATCTAACTTTCGTTTTCTGCCACAAACTTCACCTGTGAAAGAGTTGTCAGTTGTAAAGTATCTCACTTCCTCAGCTAGAATCTTGGAGACCTGGGTCTAAACTCTGGCCTAAATAAGGCTCCTGAATCACTGTGGGGAGCCTGTTTTCAAACTTCTTTATTGCCATTTCCTTATCAGTAGGCGCTTAACCATCTTCCAGATGAGCATCCCAGCCACTAGACTATTTTAGTTTTGGTAAGAGGGAAGTGATCCAGAAGATTCCAGTCTGGAATAATAGATTTGTATAACAGATGCTGGTTTAATGGCTTGGTTTTGATAATGTTTCTTTGGAAAAACCTTGCTCACATTTATCTGTAGACTTGAATGAAAATGTTTACCTGTATTCTGTACCCTAATTACTTCTGAAACTTTGTACAACTGTGTAAATGAGTATGATAGCAAGTATTTCACTAAAACCAAACATCTCCTGCATTTGCTCTGGAATAAATACCCCATCTTTCCAATTTAGAGGGCTGCTAGAGAAGAAATACTTGCCAATGGAGGAAGTCTGTCACATCACCATGGAGGTAATGTTCTCAGTCTAATATCAATCTCTTTGATACTTTGATACTGCTAAATATTCATGAGTGCATAAAAAAATTTGTAATAGAACTTTGGAAAATATTTCACAGGCATTCTTTCTAGAGACTTCTCACCTATTCATCAGACTTTCATGGGGAAGTATCCCTAGACCTGGTTTACTTGATGTTGTCACACATGGTGTATTTATGAGCATCAGCTTCAAACCTCTGATAGGGAGTCTACAGGTTGATCAGTTTGTCTTAAGCACCTTCTACTGAACTTTGTGTTAAAGATGTATTCGGTTACAAAGACCTCAGTTGAGTTCATAGTTTTAAGACAGTTTAGTGTCCCTTGTGGCTACGTGAATGCTGCTAGTGCCTAATTCCAGAGCACTTTGTGAAAGTATCTGCATAGAAGAGCTAGTGACTTTAAATAGGGCTGTGTTGCAATCTACCACTTGTTGCAATAATTAATGTTATTACTGGCTTGCTGTCTGCTAACTTCTGGTTATTCAGTTTCCTCTCTTGGAGTTTGGGAATTACTTGTCCTGAGTTACTACCCTCTTTGCAAGCTATTTTGTGCTTAATATTAAGAACCAATGTCATGTATATCATCTGATGTTTTATATTTGCTTTTCTCAAATATCCAGATTGCAGAATTGGATTGCAGGTGTCTTATGTAAACTTGGATGTCAGGAAGACTTGTTGTGAAGTCAGTTTGATTTGTGTAGCTAGCTTCTTTAAACTGGTTAACTTAATGCATTTCTTCTCTCTGCTTTCTTAGGAAATTGTCTGGCCAGAGAAATAAGAGCAAAGATGAAGTCTAATGGTTTCAAACTAGGTTAAAATTCTGTAGTTCTAAGGAAGCTCTGTGTGTGGAAAACTGAAGGGCATAAACTGTGCTTTAAAACATGTTGGTGACTTCCTGGACTTGCAACTCTTAGCTAGGGCTGTTCTCAGGCATCTAGCTCTGTGATAGAAACTGAAGTGGACTCTGCTTTAGCAATATCAGGATATTGAAAGATGTGTAGGTGATAACATGACTGAAAACAGTTTCAGTATTTTTTAATATGCTCTTATTGTCCTCTGATTAAATCTTTAATATGGTGGTATAGTGGACCGGTCAATTCTTGCACATGGAATGTGGAATTACCCCCTTGATGTACTATTTTGCTCTCCCCTGCTGTGGCAGCTGTATTTTACTGTGACTAGCATTTCACCTATTAACTCGTATGCAGCTGGAGCTTGTCACATGTTTGAATGTATTTGCCCTCACCATATGAAACCTTGCTTACAGCATATGTTGAACAAGAAAAAAAATTCTTATGTAGCATTTTCAAACCCTTGCACACTTGAATTTTCTGACTCCACAGATATGAAAAACTTGGTTTCTGTTAGACTTTTTATGCTCCTGTTGTATGCATGACTGCCTCTTATACTGAAATATTTTCTGCTTTGAGTGGTTTTGTCTGGCAGATCATTGTGTACAATATTAAAGATCCATTTTTTTTTCCAGTGCTTAGTAGATCTGCTGCTGAGAATTAGCCTAATAGTATCAGTTTTATTTAGTGACCTTCAGGTCTTGTCACTCTTAGCACTGCTAAGACTGGTCTATTGTGTGGGGTAAAAGAAAATACTGGTGCAATTTCTTTTAGTATTTGTCTTGTAATTGTGATTAATAACAGTTGTTTTCACTATCTGGAAGCAGACAGGCTGGTTTGTCTGCCTACAATCACACTGTGATAAATGGAGCTATTTTAACTCTGGTTTTGTGTATCAAAGAAAACAGATGTAGTCTGGGACTTGAGGCTATAGGAAATACAAAGCCTGCTTATGTCAATCTCCATACACTCCTTGAGTGAAGAAGTGGTCATATATGACAGTGAGATGCATAAAGCTCTAAATTATTTTGCATCTGGGGATCTATTAACTGCAGATAAACACATAGCTACAATCTACAAAGAATTGAAATCATTATACATTTAACTTTATGAAGAATAACTTCAGAACGACTTTACTTTGGATTCTATTTTAATCTCAACGTCTCTCCTCCTCTCCCTCCAGGCTAATGAAAAACATTGTCACTTTTAGGCAAGGTAGCAATACTGTGAGAAGATCCCTCCCCCCCCCCCCCCCCCGATGACATTTGAGACTTAAAACTTGTAAGAAGCTTAACTTTTATTTGTTAATGGATTATATGAAAGATCACAGCTTGCAATATATAATAACAACAACATTCCAACAAAGGAATTGCAGGAGTGTATCAATAACAACATCCTTTTACAGCAAGCATCTCATGGACACAAGAAGCTGTAGCAAAGCCAGACTTACGGATCTGTGTAATGAATTTATTCTTTCAATGTAACAATTACTTGTATTTTGGGATAGAATATCCAGGTTTTTTGTTTTTATAAATCTGGATATCATTTCTATGATACTTCTTAAGTTTTGTCTGTTAATCAAATTGTCTTTTTTGAAGTCTTTCTCACTCTTGACTTTCAAATATTTAAATCTAATTGGTAATTGTTAGGGGGAATTCAGCCATTCTCCAGAATTCAGCCACTCATCAGAAACTGATCTTCTAGAAGAGTCTATCAAATTATTTTTTTTTATGGTCTTGCCAAATGTGGTATGTCTTTCTCATTAAATTTGTTGTTAACAAACTGCTGAAAAGCTTCTTAGTGGTTTTAAAGTAGCTTCTAATGTGTGACTTAAGTGGTTTCTTTTGCCGCATTTGTCGCTTTTAACTAATGCTATGACATAATTTGTGACTTGGTAAGTTTTTGAAAGGTATTCAGGAATTGGATATCCTAGCTGTCACATTCCTTATCTTCATTTCCTACATGAGATTTTACAGTCTTGATTATATTTTTCACCTTGCCTTGACTGTGTCCCACACTTAGAAAAGGATAGTGCATATCTTTGATCACAGCTTTGATCCTTCTGCTTGTCTGGCCAGTTTCTGTAGATTTGAGAATCATGTAAGTAAGTGTTGCTAGAGCCACAGTTAGCTTCTAGAAACGTAGCATTTAAAAAGCAGCATTACGAAGGACAATTTCTTTAATTCCTGTTTCATAAAATACATGCTTTTTTTTGTATACATTAAATAATGTGCTGAGGAAGTATCAGTAGGTATGACTGGTGTATAAATACAACTATAACCCCTTTGGGGTATGGCATCAGAAAGGAGGTGGCTAGATTTGGACCTGATTCCTTCTGTATTACCAAGCTAAGCCCATATCTAAAACAGTGTAAAAACTAATGATAGATTATTTCCATTGCACAGAATGTTCTAACTAAAACTGGTTACTTAAGGAAACAATTATCAGTTTGTGGGTTTGAGGAAAATAGCCCCATTTAGCCACTTAACATAACTAATTTTCTTCTCCTTTCTAGACAGATTGACTAGAATAAAGGTTAACGTAGCCCAGGCTCCACAGGTTTAGGTATAGTATCAATTTCCTGGCAGTTTTTTATGTAGGAAAACTTAAAGAAAAACCAAAACCACCAAAAAACCCATCCTTAAAACACCAGAACCACAAAATACCCCACCAACAACCAACCCTAAAAACCAAACACAACCAAAAACCTAAAACAACCCCAACAAACCCTACACCTTATTTGCATTCAATTGCATGTTTGATATTGCAATTCATTGCAGTTATTTTACATCATTAAGAGCCTGTGGCTTAAGCTATACACTGCAGTAATTAATCCACACAAACTACAAAATCTGGAATTATAAAATTCCCTTATGGTGGAAGTTGGACACATTGTTTTCTCCTCTACACAGGAAAAGTATCTTCTTACCTTTAAGTTAAGCACTGGAGACTGATCATACTTTCATCTTAAAACTAGAGCTTGCTCTACTGATTAGAATGAGTTTAAACTGAATGCTTATCAGATACAGAGTAACTTTATAGAATCGTAGAATGGTTTGGGTTGGAAGGGACCTTAAAGATCATCTAGTTCCAAACCCCCTGCTGTGTGTAAGGTTGCTCAAAGTCCCATCAGCCCGGCCTCCAACACTTCTAGGGATGAGGCCTGGGGTATCATATTATTTCACATGTGAAACAATATACACAGTTGTATTTTCTTCCTTGGTCTGTTGAAAGTCTTAACAGAATAGTCATCTTCAGTGCCTTTTCCACCAAATAAATGCAAAGGACTTTCTGATTCATCAAAAGTACTTAAATTGTTTAGACATCAAATGAAAATGTGCCGGATGTTATGGTGATGGTCTTAATTGTGTCATAGACTACAGGTCCACTACTCCAATGTACTCCAGCACTACCACAGTATTAGATTAATGCACTGACCTTTCTCAGTATTGCAGAGTTTTCTCTGGAAGAGTAATATCTTAAGTGATTTCTAAGAGCAGAGAGATGCTTTCCATAGAGACAGCCAGCTTCAGGAAGAGTATACAACAGCTGGAAGAACCCCATCCTTCTTATGACCCATTACTGCTTCTCCTTTTGCCAGAGCTATTGTTCTACAATAACTGCCTCTTGGAGTTGACAGGGCTGGAGCAGAGGAAGTCTAGGCCCATGTCCAGTGCCACTAGAGCCTATTTCCCCTGGGACCACACAGTGCTATACATCTGTTCTGCATGGGTGTAGAGTTATTCCCATCAGCTGCACTAAAACTTCCCTTACAAGACTGTTCATGTGTGCCCAAGTACGTCATATTCCATGAGAAAACCAATTGCTGCCTGCTGTTTGCTAGCTCCATCCTTGGCACCCAGATTATTTGCAGCCCTACAGATGCATTTTCAAAGATGAGCAAGTGTAGCCTTTATGAGCCAGGCATGCTGTACTCCCGTTTTGTCTTTGTTGCCAGCAGGTATGTGCTGTCCATCTAATGCACTTCTCTTTGAAAATTTGTGCACATGGGAAACTCTTGTCATTTTTTGTCAGCACATGTTTGCTTGGTTGGCTTTTTTTCAAAGGGTGAGTCCTACTGGAGCAGCACAGAATATGGCTGCACTTCACCAAAGTGTATTTTATTCCCTAACAGATTGAAAAGGGCACTGAAAGCATGAACAATTTTTTCTAATGAAACAGCTCAGGGTTTGACCAGCATCTATCAGAACTGGGAAAAAGTTACTTATCCAGCTCATATGTTTCTCTTTCATTCATCAACTATAATGATGATAAAGCTTGAAAATACTGCAAAAATAGAATAGGTGTTGGACCGTCTTTGAGAGTTTCTACTGAACAAGCTTCTAGGCTTTCTGGTCTGAAGCACTTTGTGTGAAGTAGACTCTCTGTCATGCAAGGGTGTTTGTACCTATGTAATGGCTGGGCTTCAGGTTGAAGAATTCCTAGCAATGAATGGTTTAAAGCATTAGACTGCTCAGCACACCTCAGGAACAGGGCACTTGCCGCTTGTAAAACTTAAAAACTAGTTCTGTTGTACTTCATCTTGACAAATAGTGACTTGTTAAGCTACTACAAATTGATTGTACAATGTTATATTGATTTGAGAACCTTATTAATAATGTTACTATATAGCGTATAGAATCAGGTGAATTTGATCTCAATTTTTAATTGAGAAAAGTATTGGGTTGGAGAATCCGTAAGTGGTAGGTGCTTGGATAAAATCTGATTCTGTGCACTCTTGTGTCAGTTCTGTATAAATGCCTAGAATTCTAAGAGCAAGATTGCTTCAAAAATCCCTGTATATCTTATTGACATGAACAGCAGGAACAGGGGCTTAACCTACTGTTATCAAGGGGTTAAAAATCTTTTCATTGAACATGTTTGTGAAGGACTGCTGGTAACTGTAGTACAGCTTCTTTTTCTTTCCAGTTCACTAATCAAATGTATGTTAGATTTATTATTGCAAAAGTATAAACCATAGAAAATTTGACAAGATAGATGTGTAAATTATCACTTTGACAGAACTAATGATGCACTCCAAGCACCTTCTGTTTTCCAGCACTTGGTGAGCGACTTCATTAAATATGCAACGCCTGTTTGGTGCTGCTCAGACAGTAGTTCAGTTCCTTGTGGAATTGCATTATTACTGGAGGTGTAAAAGAGGCAGGCATGCTAGCTGTTGGGCATCCTGCTGTGATTCTAATGTGCTCCATCTTGTTGGAGCAGTTGTTTGCAGTCTTTTCAGGACAATTACATCCATAACCACAGGACACATTCATTGAAACTATATTACAGATAACAGTTGAGAATGGTAATGACTGTTCTTCAACTGCTTGTGTTAAGAGCCAGTGTGAGTGACTTGAGGTGATGGTCAAGCCACATTAATGATTCTTTTTTCCTTTAGTAGTAGTATTAAAGTATCCCAGATAAAATTCAGCTACATCAGCTTACTCAGACAGTCAAATTGTAGTGATGGTATACTTACAGATGGGGAATTTTTCTTGAGGTGGGCTGCAAAATACAACCACAGTTCCTACCAAATAACAAATTCTTTTGTCCTTCAGTTATGATCTTTGCTTTTGACATGCATGCTGCTAATAGTTGTTTTCTAGCAAACTGCAAATTTCATTCTTTCTCACATTATTTGCTTTTTCAGTTGGCATTGTGACTAGCTCATATTCCTTAAGGTATAAACAAATATACTCTGTTCTCCAGGGGTGTCCGTGTAATTTATTATTCTGATGACAGTTTGATGGTTACCTTGAGAACAGGACACAAAAGATGGCTTGAATGTAGCTTCAGATACTCTTAAAGCATCTGTCTCTCAAAGCTTTACTATATCGCGTGGTACTCACAAATGGGTTGTGTTTAAGGCTGACAAGTTAAATGCTATAGTGTGTTTAATGAAAAAAATGTCCTTTATTTTGAATGATCTGTTAAATCAGAGTTGATGACTTGGTTAATTAGTATGTGATCACTAGGCCATTTAACAGGACTATTGTGAGACAAATGAAATGAGTTCTTAAATGGCTGGTGTTTCAGCTTTGCTTTGTATTTGGTGTGTATTGTGAATATCTGTTTTTATATGGGAAACTAAGCTCTTGTGTAATGGTAGGAGCAATTAGCAGCCCGTGTAAAAGTTTTTAAATGAGATAAGGTGTTTTGATGACTTAAAACTAGGCTTTAAGCCTACTCCTTAGAAAACATTTTTTTTGCTATTGAAACCCATACTGTTTTAAATTCGGGTTATGTTTTCACTTTAAAGCAATCAGGAGTTGTGGGTTTTTGCTTTTTAGTAATCTCCTCTTCAGTTTCCTACTTAAAATGAGCTTGGTGGCTTTTTAAAAGTTGCTACCAATTCCTTATTTTAATAGAACGTAATTTCAGCCTAAGCTTCATCTAAATTTCATAGTTTCTAAAGAAAGTAGACAGTGTGGAACACAGTCTTCCTCTGGGAGTATGCTGAGCTTAATGAGCTTGATAGTCTGGTGGGCTCAATAAATCAAATAAAGCAAAACATTTCTCATTTTTGAATAAAAGCATTTATCACACAGTGTTTATTCATTCATGGTCACAAGATTGATTGGCTCCTAGAATCCTGCCATATATTGAAACACTTTGGTTTTGTTTTTCCAGTAGGGAAATTGCGGAAGCGCTGGATGAAGGAGAGCATCTCTGATGTTGGCCTGGGAATGCTGAGATCTGTTAAGGAATATGTGGACCCCAATAACATCTTTGGAAACAAAAATCTTTTATAAAGCCCTGCACAACATGATGTACTAAAACTTCTTCAAAATTACTGTTGAAATTCCTCCACTTTCATTGTATTGATATCCCAGTAATCAAATATAACATAGACTAAACCTTAAAAACTAGTAACTTTGATTTTTTTTTTTTTTTTTTTTGCCACCCCTTCCCCCTAATAAAGTTTAAACATCACTGTTAATGTTTATGGATTTTTACTTACAAAGCTCTTAAACTCTTAAACAACCTACTGGGCACAAAGCATATTACCAACCAGGAAATGTGAATTTGGTTTTCTAAGTTTGGTTAGGCAACACAGCTGACAGTATTTTCAATGCTGGATGCTGCCAGATGTTTCTCACTAAAGCATCCCCTGCAAGGAGAACAAAGACTGACAACAGTGTTTTCTACAGAAGCAGCTGCTCAACCCAGCCTCTTCCTAAAGGGAAGCTGCCAGGAGACAGATGAGAGAACACCAAGGAGTATTTTACTCTGCTGAAGGATCAAGTATGTAACAGACTTGTAACCAGTGAATACCTAAAGTACAAATGTAGGCTTTGATCAAAAGAGACAATGTAACTCAAACTAATTCTGAAAACTCAGTAGTTTCCCACTGTAGTATTATTGGAAAATCTTACACAATTGAGCTGTTCTGAGTTGTATTTGCATTGCTGGGATAATCTTAAATTAATTGTAGGTCAGTCACTAAATTTTGTACAATGGACATTTCTCACTGTATGTTGAAAACAGGTTTGTAAAAAAAACTTTGCCTTCATCTGTACTTCAGTCCTAGTGTGTATGGTTTTTGCTCCTGTTTTGTTTTTTTTGCAGAGATGCAAAATATCTTTTTCAGTAGGGAAAAAAAAAGTTTTGGCTATTCAAATGAAACTGCCCAGCACTGTCTTTTGAAACAGTCTCAACAGTTTAATAAAACACTTAAGTGGACAACATACTGTCATCCTGAAAGTGATATTTCCCATTTTAGTTTTGTACAGTTTCTTATGGCCTTTATGAATCATTTATTTACTTCACTAATAGCCACAATTTTAATTGTCCATTTAACTTTAAGAAAATGAAATATTTTCTTGATCAGTATCGTGTGAGAGTAAGCATTTTTACATTGAAACTTGAATCTTAATCAGTAAAACAAACTAAAAGTATTTGTCAATACTCATGATCCATTTTTAAGGTGGGTTCTTTTCTTAAAGCAAATTATCCAACTTTTTGATAATTAATGTATATGATTGCATAGGATAGGAAAAAAACAGACTATCCTTTGAGGACACTGTCTCTAGCCAACTGCTTCACAGCTCTGTAGTGTCAGTTTGGACACCTTTTGTATTGGTAGTGCCCTTAATGAGGAGAAAAAGATAAAATTGCATTTTTGTTTTTAAACTATTTTAGAAGACTGTCTAATTAGCTCTGTTTTGGTCGTATACAAAAAAAAATATAAAATGCTCAAAAAATGCTGCATATCAGACAACTTTGAACTAGTCTAAAAATTTATTTCAATTCTATAATTAAAATGATCAAAAAACACGAAGACTCAAAACATCACTTTAAAGTGCATGCTGTCAAGGTACTTAACGAAGACTTCTTATGATCTGCAGGTCATAAGACAGAATGTTAATGTGATATTTGCAAGTGCAGCTAGATTTATTTCAAATGGTCTTTGCTTCACATTTCAACATAAAAACCTACTCTTTGTATTTCTGGTTTTTGCCCTCAGAGTTCATGTTTCAGCAGCAACCAAAACAATAGGTGTAGTCTGTTTTAGGAGAGTTACTCTTAACACAGTGGTTAAGCGTTCCTTAGGTACACAATGGTGTCTCAGCAAAGTGAATCTGTACCTGTTTATGCAGAGGACTTCCTCAGTTCGTGTGCTGCACGGTGGTGACTAGATGGCCACAGCTGGCATCTTGCTGATGACTTGTATAGAAACCTTTCTAGGAGCTGGTGAATATGAAGGGTGGTTACGTGCCTCAATGACAGCATATGTTTAACTATGAAGAATCAATTTTGAAGGAAAGTATGTGAAGTCTTTGCAGAATTGACAGCACAAGCAGAACCAAAAGTAGTAGTCATAGCTCAGTAATACCAGTCTCTGAAGATTTTGACTGAAAGTACTATACAGCTCTACACTGTCCTTCCCAATTTTTTGACTGTGGTTTCCCCATCCCTTTTTTCATATTGGAATTGCGCAGGCAAAAAACTCATACACCCTCTATTTCTAACCTTTAAATAGTTACTGGCTTCTGAAGTGATTTAAAATGCAGTAGAGATTTTTTACTGCATGTTGATTGTCCTATGGGAAGGTGAAATAACAGGCATAAGTGTCCCAAACCAATCTCTCTGGATAGCTCTGAGGAAAAGATTAACTACAAATGTAATGGATATTTTTTTCTAATGGCCACCCTATTGCTGTCTTCCTAAATATTTTTCTGTCTTATGGATGGGTCAGAGCTTAGTGAAAGTACAGTTGAAATGCATTACTGATTGTCTTTAATTTCACATTTAAATTCCTAATGAAAATAGAGAAAAGAGTAATGCAAGTTCAGAAGACCCAGATACATGCAGATCCTTACCCATTTAAAAGAAATCTTCCCTTTTCTAATTCTGAAGTCTTCCACCACTCTTCCTTCTGAATTTTCTACTTTCTAAAGACTTCAGTCCCCATAGCTCCAGCCTGATCAGAGATGGAGTTTGATCCATGCACATCAGAAGCATATCTTGGCATAAGACATTACTTTTTCATTTGCTTGACTATTTTTGCAGTAAGTTACAAGCAGTTTTAATTAAGCTTGTCATGGCTTCCAGTTACAGGTTCTGCTCTCTTTGAAGGAGGGAAGGTGCAGAGTGAGTAGGGCTTGACTGCAAAATGTATTTACGTTAGAGAGGCTTTTATAAAAGAAAGAAGAAAATCTGTTAGAAATTGATCCAGGGTCTAAATCTTACAGTCAAAGAAAAATGTCTCCTCTTGACTTGACTTTACAATATATTGATTGAGTTAAAGATGTCATCTTTGCCTTACAGCTGTGAACAGAGGCCAGGCCAAATAGTTCTTCCGTAGCAATGTTAACTAACTGAAACCAGTTTCAAAGGCAGGGATATATTAGCACTGAAATCCAGAAAACACAATTGCTTCTCAATCTTGGAAATGTATGTTTATCAAGGTTGTAATTTAACTTTCTGCAAATAAAGCCAAACAGTGTTTGTCATTTTAGTGTGAGATTAACTGTAAAACTTCAGTTGTAATGTTAAGAGATTATAGAACCTTATATTATTAATAAAAAGAAAATGGGCCTAAACAATTATGTGTTTCTGTGCTGAAACTAAACAAATATATTCTACTAACTTACCATCTTTGGTTCATTTTAACTTGGTAGTGAACTCTTTGGAAGGCTTTGGTACTTGCAGAGAGAAATGAGATTAAATTTGTAAAGGTATGCTAAAGAAAGCTCTGCTTTTGTGTCCCAGGTAAAGTAAAAAAGGAAAATGAGGGGACATCAGCAAAGGAAGGGCAAAACAACACCTGAACACCAATCAACTCAGTTCAGAAATATAGCTTCCTCAGTATTCCCTGTTTGGGCAGCAAAGGGACCACATTCAGCTGGTCTTGGAATGTCTTTCCATATAATACAGGAGCATCCCTTACCTTACTTAACTTCCCCATATGTCAAAGAACCGTTGCATTAGGCTATTGCAACAGGTATGTAGTGTCCTGCTGCTGCACATGCGTCTCATTTAAAGCTTATTACAGGTTCTGGAATCTGCTTGAAAGTTCTGTGTGCGAGAATGTACCACAGGTGAGCAGAAGAGATTTCTCAGTTATCTCTGTTATTGCTGTAAAGCCTTTACGCCCTTTAAGCTAAAATGGCTGAAATGACATTTTTGATTGAAAGAGCTGTTGAGTTGTCTTATGTTGATGCATTTTCCTCAATGAGTACTATTCAAAACTGCAGAAGTCATAGTATGCAGGGGATAGGAGAAGTAATGACATGGTTTAAATTGTAGAACTATAACCATTTTTCAATATTACACAAATATTTTTTGTGTGTGTTTGTTCGCAGGAAGGAGAAAACTAATCTGACAGTCAAACATTTTATTTGTTTCTCTTCAATTAACAGCGTAAAAATGCAGTATTTTTACTTAGATCTAAATTGTCTCAAATTGGAGGAGATCTCAGATGATGATATACTTCTCAGGATGACAACCAGATCTCATCAGTGTTCCCTTTGTCTAAGTAAGTTTTTTAAAAAGTTGGACCTGAACTCGCAGCTGTGTAAACACTATGGGCTCACTGTTCAGTAGTCCCAACACTGACTCTGAATTCCACATTACCTTTAACATAAATTGCTGTCTTTCCCTAGGCTCTTTATGGAGACCAGAATTGGCAGGTGGTTGCTTTGTTCGTGTTCAGCTTTCAGGTCTAAGCAGAGGTGGTCGAAGATATTTTTAAAAAATAATTGCCATTCTGTCTTTTAAAAATACTGTTGCACTCATTTTGAAATTATAAATGCAGTTTTGAAAATCTGAGGGAGATAAAAACTTTATATCTCATTGTTACTTGCAATATTTATCAACACAAGTTGCAACAACAGGTACCTCTACTGAAATGCTGTGAAATGTTTCATTTGTGAATTTGCTTTTGCACTTTGGAAAAACAAAGCATTGGGCTTTTTATGAATGTTTAATTTTGATTCAGAATAAAGCTAAATTTGTTTCAATTGACTGTTCAGAAACCCCACTGCAGCATTCCTATTTGAGAAGCATTCAGCCTATTTCTACATTCATGGTAGTATGCAATAGTCCTCAGGTACTGGGATGTAACAGCTTTGAAATTTATTTATTTATTGTAGCGCTATAAAGTATCATAGCAGTCTTCTAAAGGGTAAACTGGAATTGTTGATTACAGCAATGAAGTTGTAGGTAATAAAAAAAGATGGTAGGACAAAACCCTATGATGTGATTGTAGTCATGTAAAGTTTAAGCTGATGCTTCTAGAACTTCAGATCAAAACAGGAAATAAGTGAAAGATGACTTTGTTTAAAAATCACATTTTAAAATTAAACTAATAATGAAGAATGTCAAATGCTTGTCACAACTTTGCAGTATCACGTGGCCTTTGCAGTATCACGTGGCTTGTGTGGCCGACCTCCCAAGATGCTTCTACAAAGCAAAATAAAAAGTGGATGGTCTCAAGACAGGACCTTGATAAAGCTGCTCCCGTTTCAGGCTGCTGGCCGGGCTTGGCTCTATTCCTGTGGGTGGCACAGGCGCTCTGAGCATATGGGCATCTGGCATTGCTATCGCACCAGTCAGTGCTAGCTCAGCAAGATGATATCCAAAGCCATCTGAAGCCAATGCACAGCATTGATGTTATGTAGTCAAATGAACTTCAGCAAATACTGAAAACATAAAAGGGCAATTTGATAAGTTGTTATGCATAAATCGGTTATTGATAGTGGCATTGATAAATGCAATCCTGACTAGACACAAGCCCGAGGACGTGGGAGTAATGAGAAAGCACAAACACAGCCGCTGACCTTTCTCCCTCAGCCCCTGGCAGCAGCCCGCAGGGTTTCCTGTCTCTCTCTGTTCCTGCTGCTGCCGAGCAGGAAATCCTGGCTGCCCAGAGGCGAGGGTTAAAAGCCCTTCTGAAACGTGAAGTGACACGCATGCTCACCTAGCAAATACAGAGCAGCTGGGTAAATATATGTAGAGATGAGGCCATAAAAGCTGGTCATTAAGGAAAGTAAATCTGGCTAATGTTAGAAAGCAAATGCAAGGAGGACGTGGGTGAGCTCAACGCGGCATGAAAATCTCAGGTTTAGAATGGCACGTGTTGACAAGACTTAAGCACGATACTGACAACACTATGGGCTTAGAGCATAGTCTCAGGTGTATTTAAAATTTGTTCCAGGACTTGCTTAGGGCAGAATTCTGGGTTTAGCCCTAATTTGCTAGGAAAAACAAAGCAAATGCGATCCCTCTGCTGCTTAGTTTGCTCCTTATTCTTCTGCCTTTGTCCCCATCAAAGCTTTTGAGCTTGGTGGACAGCTTCAAACTCAAATAAGATGGAAGCCTCAACATATTAAATTCTTGCAGATTTTAGTGGAAAATCCCAACCCTATTTTGGGCTGGCAAGAAAGATAAAAGCTGAAATGGCAGCTCAACCCTTGTTATTACCAGAGAATCCACATGGTAAAAACCCAAATGTTAGTTGGTATTCATCCACTTCAGATGGTCAGTGTGCTCTGCCTTGTGGTTCTTCTCGGTCCCTTAAAATACTTTGATGAGTGGGTCAGCCATAAGGCAAACTAGGCTTGTTAGTACTGCTGCTTCTGGAAGTGCAGGACAATACTGTTCTTCCAGTCGGTTTTCTTTTTGATTGAGATTTTCTTAATAAATGAACGTTTTGTCTTTCTCTGTTCATGCTTGTTAGCTGTTACGTCTAATTTCTTAGGTGTGCTCAGTTTTACAGATTAGCACATTTTAGCGCAGGAACATGAAGAACAGAAGCTGCTGGCTTCCTTGAGATCGCATTAAAGCTCAGCTTATACATGCAGAAGTACCTCAAATGGACTGTAGTTGGTAGCCTTCTCCTTAAGAGGTAAGATCCCTTTAAAGCATAGTATTAAAAACAGTCTTCAGGGAACAAGAACAAGCTGTGAAAAGGGGTTGGGAAGAGAGAGAAGTGGAAAGAGCAGAGATGTTGGAAAAAGACAGCCATAAGCTGGGTCTGTACGTGTGTTAACAAAGTCCTGGCCGTTCTCCTGATGAAGAGCCGCTCTACCTTTACAAGCATAGATTCCTTCCACGTCGGTACCCAGTGTGTGGTTGAGAAAGCAGGGTTTACTGTCTTATATGTAGGAGAGGAGCGACTGCTGCCCAAGGGCCAGTGGAGAAAGCCTTTCAAGAAGGCTTTTCCTCCTGTGCAGTGCAAAGGTCAGCATCGCAGCCTGGAAGGCAGAGGCTGTCCATCTGCAAAGCTTCAGCAGGCAGTGCAGCCCATCAGCACGTTTAATAAAAACTCCTTTGTACAACTTCACCTGTCTGTTGCATGACTTATTGCTAATGAAATAGTGACCAGGAAGCAAAGAGAATTGCTAACAGGGAAAACAGAGCAAGGGCAGTGCAAGCCAGTGTCTTGCATGTATGACTAAATTACACTGAAATGAACATCTGGCAGCAACAGCCAGGCAGAAGGGACCTGGTTGCTATAGAGAAATGATAAATTTAGGATGGTAACAAATCTGCTGCCTTGGTTACAATTTAGTACTTTTTTAAGGCTGATGAGAGGAAATCACTATCTCTTCATTTGTAGAGCTGTGTGCTGCTCTGCGGACATGAATAAAACATGACGTTATTTCCTGTTCTTTTCGGTAGCTCCTGTAAGACTCCCCTACGTATCTGGGCTTGAGTTGTCAGCCTTCAGGTGTTAATAGCTGAGCGTTTGTGGGCTGCCCTGCTCAGCCACCCTACAGTGCTTTGGGTCCTTCCACCCAACCTCTATCACAGTGTGATTTACCTTACCAAAACCAAAATTATCTTTGTTGCTGTTGCAAAAAGAATAGGCTGACTATTAACCGCTCCTTCGAAAAGATGGTAGAAGAACAAAAGTGTTGGTTTAGTTCCCTTTTATTTCGTTTATTTTAAATCCACATGCCAATACGCTACAGCTGCATAACATAACAGTGAAGTCAGAACAGCTGTGAGGGGCAGGGTAGGGAACCTTGTGGTAAATGATGCATTTGTGATGAGTTACACCATTGCAGAGACACTACAGCAATCAGCAAGACCTTCAGCAGCCAAAGCACAAGTACTTACCACTGATGTTAAATGCAAATTCCCTTAACAGCGAGCTGAGCAGGTTGTATAAACACAGGGACCAGTGTCCAGGAGTAAGTGTGCTTGCATCCATCAGCCTCTGCATGCAGAGCTGTGTTTGGTGCTGGTGCATCTTGAGTCGTAACCCTGGCGGTACACTTCTACTGCGAGTCTGAATGACGGGATTTGCTCCTTGCCTGCAAATAAGCCCTTCAGAGACAAAACGCTTGCATGCGCTGCCTTCCCAGGAAACTGGCTGGGGAGTCGGATGCCGAGGCAGCAGGGGTTTGCTCATCTCCCGCCAGGCTGGGCTGCCTGGGTTCAACACACAGAGAGCTTAGCTGCCTCACAAGGGCTGTGTTCATTCTCTGCCTTTGCAAACGCCTGCCATTTTATGCCAGTTAAAATGCTTTTCTTGCTCTTGCTGTGTATATTCTGGTCCTGAGAGAGGCAGCTTTAGTCCTTCACAGGGTTTCCAGCCCTGCCCGAGTAAATCTCACCTGCATTCGCCATGTCATGGGCAAACGCAGCCCACCTGTCCTAGCAGCCATGGAGGGAAAGCGCTTGCCTCCAGGCAGGGACTGTTTGGGCAAAGGAGAAAGAAGCCAGAAACCACTGCCTGAGGCTGCCCATTTGAAAGGTGATGGTCAGCCCTTTCCCCACTACAAATGACTCAACCTGTTTCTCCCCCCCTCCCCAGTGATGACAATGGGTTTCAGCTGTATTTTTTGTGCCAGGTGAGGAAGAGATTGGTGCAGCTGTGGGGAGGCAGGGATCAGCCCTCACCTGGTCCCTTTATCCCCCGGTTCCTGCCCTGGACGTGTGGTGAGGTAGAGCTGCAGCCCCCTGAGAGTGGCTGCTCTCCATGGGGCAGTATGGCCAAACTGAGCAGACAGGGGCTGGCAGGATTCTCCCTGTTGAGGTAAGAGGATGTACTTGTCAAGGACACTGGTGATTTTATTGCCTTCCTGGCTGCTTGCTGATAGTGATGTGAGGGTTTGGAGTAGATGGCTGGTATGAGTGGAGGAAGGAGAAATCTGTAGCGGGGCCGCCCTTGGCTGTACAGGGTGCTCTGAGGAGGCCCTGTGGTGAAAGGGGCTTGGAGGTGATGGCAGAGCAGCAAAGGCTCCCCTGCCTGGGCCAAAATGGAGTTGTATGAAGTGCCCCCTTGGAGACAGGCCTTTGGAGAGGGGCCGGGGTAGCGCTTGCTCCAGGGCTGGGAGAACCAGGTCTTCCCTGGGGAAACAGGGAGCTCAGGAGACAACCTGAGTGTAGCTGTGCGGAGTCTGGCTTCCCTCAAGGTGTATCTGTGTGTCTGTGGGCCCCCCTTGGCTTTTGCTTATGTTTCAGATGTGTGGAGGCAGGATTTGTACATGATACCTGTGTGTCCTAAATGACTTGAAGAGGCTATTTCATTTCTGCGGAGTTATATTAGTTGCTTATGATAACCATTCTGTAAATCGTGTTCTGCTCTTGTTTATAAGCAGCAAACCCACGTGTATCCAACCCGACTTTGCTAGTGGATCTGTGTTCTGTATGTTGAACGAGCTTGAGGTTAGGAACCGCTCAGCTGTGGAGCAAGGGCAGAGATTGTTACTCGCCTTTGTGCTCTTGGTGATATTTGTAAGAAAGAATTAAAAAAAAGTATAATCTAAATTTTGCTTGGTATGCTGAGGCTTCTGAAAGCAGGATTTTTCTGTGGTGCTGCTGCGGGTCACTTCTGTATTATGTCCTCTGGGTTTGGCCCTGGTTTTAACACCTCTCTCTGGTATGCCATTTCTGTCCACTTTGAAACATGGGACTGTGAAACATTGACATGCACTCTTACATTTTTGGATGTGAAGAAAGGCTCCATTTCAATCTTTGTTGCTTTTTCAAAACAATACGTATGTAAAACAAAAAAATAAAACATTCCTATACAGTGGAAGCTACAATTGAATTTGCTCTTAACCACTGTACCACAGTGACTGGGGTATAACCTGCCTGTAAAACTCCCCAGCTGCTCTAGCTCTTTTCCTGTCGGAAGGTTGGCCATAGAATAAATTAAGAGTACAGAACTGAAACCAAGATGTGAAATTAAACTTTTATTAAAGTAAAATCAGGTCCTGGATTTATTTTAAAGAGTGAGGCAATAAAAGTGAACATATAAAAAATTGTAATTTAAAATAATGTACATTCTTTTTATGTCATTTCTCTGTTTTCAATTTTATTGGTACAACTGAATTATATTTACTTAAGTTGCATACCTGTGTTTTCCCAACTGTGATGGTGGCTTTCGTGTTTGATGCCCTTCACTTTAGGGATGCCATGGAGAAAGAAGGGGGAATATAGTGGAAAAAGGAAACCACAGAGAGCTCATTACAGCTCCCCAGATCCCCGCCATCTGGCACCAGTGCTACGTAGGGCTGCCCAGAGGTCTCCTTATTTCACTGCAGGGGAGGAAGCCTCAGGCCTCTGCCCCACCATGGGGTGTCCTGCAGCTCCCAGGGCTGCCCAGCCCTTGTGAGGAGGCAGCTGCCTGCACTGCAGAGCCCCCACTGCTGTCATGCAGATCAGCCAAGACCTGGCATAGACGGAGACACAGGGGCAAGAGGGAGAAGGGATGACCGTGGGGGCAAGGATGCTGTCTGCGGGCATTGGGACTGTTTAACTATTATTATTTAACTGGTGAGTTTCGGTGTCCAGAGCATCATTTCTCCGTACTTCAACAGCAATGGTAGCAGGAGTAAAACATTTGGATTATATTGAGTTGCATCACCTGTTGACATCATTTATATGTATTGCTTGACTTCACTGAAGGTAAAATAGAAGGTCGTCCCTCTTGCTTCAGGATCTGCTGGGGTAAGGAGGGAGAACCCTCATTTCCTTTCTGGATTCTTCTGAATGAATTATCTTTGCATTGAAGAAACTGTAATTCCTGTAAAAGAGCATTTTCCAGTGTGATCTGTGAGGAAGGAGGTCCTGTTGGAGGACAGGGAGGAGTAAAGTGAGTGAGATGCATCTTGTACCCAAAATAGATGTTTGCCATAGATGCAAAAGGAAGAATCACCTGAGTGGAACAGAAAACTGACTTTAGAGAAAGTATTTACCTCTGCTTGCACAGTTTGCTCAGTCTCTCTCTCCATCCCATTTGTCTGCAGAACTGTGATCTCAATCCTGCAACTACCAAGCCCCTTCAATTACCATTGTCTTTGAAGACACACTAATTGTAATGCATCAAGCCCACATCTCACAATCCATCCAAAATGCCACTCTTCATCTATAGTGGTGCCATCTGCAGGTGGCTGGCAAGGTTAGTCACCTCTTTCATAGGTACTATAGTTGCTTTCAAGCACAAAAATCAGTTTTTCACCTCTTTGTGACTGAAAATTACTCTATTTCTATCAAGTGTTGCCTTGCAAAGGCTGCAAGGACGATACATTTTAAGGTATTAGGACAGGTTTGCTCAGTGTGGGTACAATACTGCATTCTTTCTCTGAGTTTCTTGTGCAGGTTACATCAGCAGAAACAATTCCTGTGCTTCTGGTGGCAGCTTTCTTTTTTGGATGTTAGGGACACTGGCAAAGTTGTGCAGACGTTTTCGTGCAGGACAACGTTTTTCTCTGTTGTTGGTTCTCCTGGCATTTGATAAATTCAAAGACAACAATTTATTGATTTTGCCCAGTTCATAAAGCTGGAAGGAAATAGTTTACATTATTTCAGCCAGACAAAAGATGAGATTTATAATCCAGCATCCTGAGTCAGAACTGTCCACTCTGGGGCACTCCAGAGACATCAGCTGGAAAATGAACCTACAGCAGATCTGTGCTTGTGCTTCCTGATGTGCCCAGTGTAGACCCTTCTCTCCTTAAATCCAGGGAAAAGCTGCGTACTTAGTAGTGGCTTAATTCACATCAAGGTAGTCTACATGGAGAACTAATGCTGATTACCTTCAGTAATTCAGATGATGTACTGGTAATTAATTCTCTAGTTTACTAGATATAGTTAAAGTCTCTGTGGATAAAATGCTAAATTATTTACCTTGGAGCTATTGTTTCTCAAAAATTGCAGTGTCGAGCACTAGCCTGCAAAGCCAATGTTCCCCTCTGGTGTTTGGGAATGGGCAAGGTTATTATTTTGACAACAGGATCCCATTCTTGCCTGCCCCATTGCCACTGCCCTCTGGCCCTTCCACTTAGGGATGAGAGACAGATGCAAAGGATGCATCTGCTACAACGCTGGGGCAGAACAGAGGGGGCTAAAGCTTTTGTGGTTTCTCTGCTGTTACCAGTGTATTGCCATCTGGAAATCACTGAGGGAGCCTGTTAATTCAATTTTATTACAGTATATTTTAAAGACTGTCAGAGAAGCCCAAGGCTTTGGGACAGGTCTTCATTTTAGTTTAGTCTAAATCAAAATAAATAATAAAAGTCTCATGAAGATGTACAGGCACTGCGAGATACTTATCCAACCTGACATGATGAAAAAATAAACTAATGATGTTTTATAGGCTCATGAAAAAAATATTTACTTACCTCATATGACTATGCCAATGAAGTTTTAAACAGATTAAAAGTGAAGACAGATGCCAATGTTCATACCAATCAATTTGCATATGAAAAAAAAACAAAGAAAAAAACCACAATTATTCCAAATTTAAGCTCACCAAATCTGATGTAAATGCATTAATGTCTGGTGCAACATGTACTTGTTTCACTTCTAAGACCAAGCAAGTTTTGCTATAGATCTGGCAAGTCCCTTGAGACAGTTGAAGAAAAATGGTACAAATGTATATTAGGTAAGATTTTGGATCAGAATATGTGGTTTAGGAATGCAAGTAAGCTTGAAATCAGGCTATTTCAGTCTGTGCAGATATGTTTTTAAAGATACATCTTATATGTCAGTGGCTGTTAGAGCAATGTTTTGCTCACCAAAAAGAGAGAGGCCTTGCAAAGGAAGCATGTGAACTCAGCTGAACAGAGTTGAATGCAATGGTGAGTAGAGGTACATTTAAGTGTTTAAGATTTTGCCCAGGAAGTATAAAATGCCTAGGAAAATTGGGCGGTCATGAATGTGATCGAGACTAACTGCTATGCAAAATGACTGCTTTCAGAGAAGAGTGCTGACCAGAGCTCAGCAAGAATAAAAGGCATGAACTCTGTTAGGTGATACAAATCTATTGTGAAAAGACTGGCAATGCTTATGATCTTACCTCTATTTTTTTTATTATTATTTTTTACTTGTCTTTAACCTCTTTTCTTCCGTTAAAAAGAAACAAGCCACGAAAACCAAAAAACCCAAAACAACAAACAAACAAGCAAAATAAAAACCAACCAAAAAAAAGGGAATAAAAAAAAAAAAGTAAGCCAGAAGCGCAATAAAATACATCAGCGCATGCAGTAAGCAGTGACTGGAGCAGAAGCCTGCCTGGTGGGCTCTGGGTCAGGCCTATAAATCAATGCAGTGGGCGTTCAGCATGGCATATGAGCCTCTTGGTCCCTCCCCTCCTTCACAGGCATGTATCATTATTTTCTCATTGGACTAAAGTGGATGTTTCTGGCCCTTTTTCCAGGCATGCCCATAACTGTAAGTGTTACGTGAGGATGCAGTTTAGTCTGTTTCCTTCCTAAGCTGCTTTCAGAAAGACTCCAACTTTTTTATCATGTGCAGCTACAGTAAAAGCTGTCTGCATGCTCACTGGCAGAGCGAGCAACCCCAATTCCTAGCACTTGAGCTAAGCACTTGCTGACTGATGAAACTGCCGCTGTCTCCTACCATCCATGCTGGAATGACATACTGGACAAGGGAGTCTCTGTCTCCTCTGTCATCTCCAGCACTGGACAAAAGGAGTCTGAAAATACAGTAAATCTTCATTTAACTATAGGTCAAATATCACGTTATGACTGCAAAGAAAGTTAACTCTCACTTTAAAGCCAGATGATGCAGGTTTGAATGCGAAGAGGAAAGATGTCAGGAAAAAAAAAAAGGATGACAGAGTATTTACTTAGAATTGCTAGACTTCTCTGTTCTTAAAAGCATTTGCTATTATTACCACCATGCAGCAGCCAAAGATCACTCTGATGTTACTATTTCAGTTTTCTGAAATGAGTTTAAGGTGTTTAAGATCAGCACAAAAGTTTCAATCGCAATTAGCAAGCTGCTGCTTTTTTTATTATTATTTGACTAAATGCCTTTCCAAGTCTTTGTCTTCATTTTCCCATTGCTTGCATAATGTACAGCAATCATAACATCTCATAGGAAAAACTGAGCAACCTGATCACTACTTATGTCAGTGTACCCTAGAAAAGTTCCAGCTGGGGTTGGCAAACTTTTTCCATCAGTTCTTTTAGAGTGTCTGCTATGATCTGGAGGAACCTTGGTCAGAGAAGTCAGAGGAAGATTCCCAGTTCGTATAACCTTTGGGCCTTCTGGAGGCATAACAACAGGAGTATTTATTACTGCTGTTTGGTTTTAATGGCCTTACTAAAGGCCAGCAACTCCTCAAGTGTTTGGTGGGCCCGTAGCCCAGCCATGAGTAATGCGCTGTCTGTGACAAACTCTGATGTGAATTCAGCCTGCACAGGGCAGTTCGCTATAAGTATGAATTCACTGGCTTCCCTTTTGGCAGTTGTCTTTATCTCTCTTGTGGATTGAGCCAAAGGAACTGCTCCAAAGATCCCAAACTCTAAGACATTCAAAGTCTCTGTACAAACACTGCAGTTCAGGGCCATCTCTTAATCACTGCTGGCCTAGGCAAGAACCAGAGGTGCCACCATGCAATGCAAGGCTGCAACATCAGAAAAGATTGTTCTCGGAAAACAGCTGGGAAAAACCTTCAGTTGAAAAGAACAACTAACCCATTGGGTTGCCCCCCCCCCCCCCCCCCTTCCCTGTCCCAGGTGACAAAGGACAACCCTCTCTCAATGAGCCCTTCAATTTCCTTGTAGTTGCTTCTGGGTTTGTTCTCTCGGTCTCTCCCCATACCACAGTTCCACTGCCAACAAGGCAGGCAGCACCCAAGAGGAGATTTCCTCTCATGGGAAACTGCTCTTCCCATACAAAACCAAAAGTCCAAGTCCAGCAGCTATGCTAATAATTGGCTCTAAAACAAGGACTATCCATCAGTTTTTCCAAACTGACCCTTCCAAAGCTTCAGGATGCCTTGCTTCATGTTATGTCCTTTTTTTTTCAAGTAATTGAGTCTGACTTCTATTAGCTACTCTGATTTACCTTTTGGTGGTTTGTTGAGCTTAGCTTGGGTTTTGTGTTGTTTTATATGAAAATATAATTCTTTCTGTGGGTGCTGGGTTACAGTTATGAGGTGTTAATGGGCCCTGGCAGAGCACTCAAGTCCTGGAGCACAATAGGGTTTGCTTTGGGCCTTTATTTCATTCTTTCTAAGCTACAGCTTGAATATGTGTTCGTTTGCTGTTTGGCTTTACCTCTGTCTCATAGCTTTCACTGGCTTTTGTTTCTGTTCTGCCGGGCTGAGAAGTTTAGCAGGATTTCTGCCGTGCAGAAATACGGCCATGTGGAGTCCAGAAGCAGTGTTGCCTGTAGCTTGCTGATAAATATTGTGTTTCACCAGGGAAGGGGCAGAATCTCTCTGGTCCTAACTTTGTTGTGTATTTGAATTTGTTAACTCCAATAGATTATACTGTTTCTTTGCTCCTTCTTGGGCTTCTTCTGTTTCTGTTCATTATAAAGATTTGCTTAAAAATTATCATGCTTGGGCTGTCCATACATGAGCACTTTGTTCTGATCTGTATTGTAACTTTTTGTGATCTATGGTCCCAGGCTCAAGGAACTGGCAAGGAAGTGCCTGAAATTGTGGTTTGGCTACAAATACCTGGTTTAGAGTCCTGTCCCTCTATTAATCTGCATTTCAGACAATAGGCCAGATTGGTGCAACTCCACTGGGCTTTGATTCAGTGACCCAAAATTTATGCCAGCTGAGAATCTGTCCAAATGTCTTATTTATCACTGAGATAAAACTTGCAGAGAGAGGTATTATCTTCTATTAGATCCTCTTGATTTATTTGAAGGGGGGGGGGAGGGGGAAGGGGGAGGAGAAGTTTTTGGGCATGCAAGTCCCTTTTCAGGGAGAAGCATCTTTGTGAGGATGCCACAGAAATTGTTATTACAGTCTATCTGCAGCAAAAAGACTTTCAGAAAAGACGTGCATGGAAAAAAGTGTGAATAATGCTGAAGCACTGAGCTTCATCATTCCCTGCACTGAGTCCTCCCCTTTTGTCTTAGCTGTCTTACCTGGGGAAAAGAAGACTTGTGGTCATCTCTCCCCAGATCTGACAGTCTCCCATGCAGCTGGCCCTATTTCTTCCTATAGATGACCTGTTTGTTAGGGTCGGTGTGGAACCTGACCTTGCCTCCCTGGGAGTGCTTCTCTCTTCCCTTGAATGAAGGGAGTGCACAAAACCATATTGGTGGGTTTACATATGTGGGCTGGGACCTGAGGCTTTACCCTAAAACCCTAAGACCAGTCTTGGTTTGTTGTGCTATCGCACGTCCAGCACTGCTGTTTGCATCTCACAAGTAATGGAACGCAATTAGAAAAGGTGAATTTGGATGTACTCTCAGAAGTATTAACTTATGACATCTTCAAAAGGGACTCGAGAAGAAGATGACCAAGACTATTTGAGTGAGTGGACAGTGCTGAGTCCCCCTCTGTGGGCCTGGGTTCAGCAGTGGTGGCGCCACAGAGAGCTTTTCCTGAGGGCACGGTGAGGTGAGGGCTGCTGTCCCTTTACTCCAGACAGACAGAACTGCCAGGTCAGTGTGTGTGAACACCAGGTGTAGGTGTGTGATTTTTGGCTGTGAGTACAACCGGTATGACAGATCCCTGTGAAGCCAAGATGGCAACACTGCTTTTCAATGCTTGTGTGCACCAGGTGTTGAGAGTCCCATGTATAAGGCAGGACTTTCATAAACCTCCTCGAGCAAGGAAACCATTTCCTCAGTTCCCCTAAGAGCACAAGAAACCAATGCCTTGTCTGGGATCCTCATTGGCCACTGACGGCAGATGTCCCAGCTGTGCCTGGGCCAGGGCCTGTCTCTACTGAAGATTTACCACCCGGTCTGTCAGCATGAATGCATCCCACCTTCCTCTTCATGATTTCAGACACCCTGGCGGGGTTTGCTGCAGAGACCACGCTTAGATGTCTTCTCTGAATTGGCTGAGAGTGTAATAGGGGAAATGATGAACGGAGCCCAGACCTAAACACGGAGGGTACAGGGTATAACAGAAGGAATAAATCTTTGTCCCCCCTTCCTGGCCAGATGCACCATAAGCCTGACAGACTTATGATTTTATATGGAGAGCAACATATGCTACAGTTTTTATTTCTCTAACCATTAATCAAAGGTATTTTGTATAAACAACATAATTGCCAGCTCTGGCCAGCGTGGGTGGGCTGACAGAAAGGTTTTGCAGTTCTCTACAGCACAGATAAGCTTCGCCAGACACTAGCCCTGCTAGCCAGCAGCAGCTGTAAGGACCATACGCCAGCGCTGGCGGGTGTGCGCGGACACAGACTGGGGTCCAGCCTCAGCGCTGGCAGGAGTGAGCAAAGCCGCATTTACAGCTAGACCAGGGTAACGCTGCCAGGACTGAGAATATTAGTGTTTCAGCAGAGACAAGCTCTCTTGCATCTGTCTGTACCTCATGGGTTACAGCCTCGGTTACGTCTGCTCATTTTGTTGTGATACCGAACCTGTGATTTTCCTTTTCTTAGTTGTGCCAAAGAATGTAAAACTGCAGAAAAGACAGCTTAGTGCATGTTAGCAGGCAACTTCTTGCCCACAACCCAAAATATGTCTGGAAACCAGAAACACTAAGAGGACTTTCCCTTGGTGCCAGTGGCTGGAGGGTGATGGGAGCCAAGCGCTGGGTGTGGAGGTGGGTGCGATGTTTGGGCAGCAGGGTGCCTGTTGGCAGTGAGTCGGGAGGGGAGTCCTAGGCTGGAAGCCTTTCCATGGGTCTTCTGAGAACCAGGCCACAGGTCCTTTCCACCTCATGTGAGTCTGTGGGAGAGGAATGGCTGTATGGGGCTGTGCCGCTGCACAGATGCTAGAGCACCTTTCTCTGGAGGACAGGGAACTTTTGGGCTCTGCAAGGGTGCCTGTTGTGAGCAGACACTGCTCAGACAGCTTCTGGGGAGACAGCAGGAGAGGACAACAGCACTTCACAGCATCAGAGCTGTTTCTTGAAAGGAAAACATTTTATTGTCTAGTTTTATGCTGCTATTTGGCATGATGGTTGTTCATCTCAAAGGACTGTTTCCAGGCTACTGATGCCAGGTGATGTGAAGCTGCAGGCAGGCCAGGGCTCTGGTGCCAAGGTGATTTTGAATAGCAGCCAGCGTAAGCAAGAAATGCCAGGGTGATAATAAAACGCCGCTTCTGAAGTCACTTCCAGGAATTAGCAATCCATTTTAATTTTAAGAAATCTGACAGCTTTGTAAGGGTAATTTCTAGAGCACTGGGATAGATCTACCAAAGAGCAAGTGCTCTGATTGTCTTCTCCTGAAAATATTCTTTGAGGAATTGAAAATACCAGACTTATGGTAGGATTAATGCACAGATGGCACCAGAACCTAACATCCGTATTATAGTGACAAAAATCATGCATCTTTGTTATTACTATCTTCATCTTTTGGGAAGGATCTCATCAACTACAGATTATCTCTTGACTCCCATACTTACCAAAAGCCCATCAGTGGCAAACAAGGCTAATGTGAAATACACTACTGGGTCAGCAGTCCTTCCCCTGCCTAATTCCAGCTGTTATATAGTGTTAGTCTGTTTTGGGAGTGGCGGTTCTGCTACACTTAATTTCCCTAGAAATCATCATAAAAGCAGGGGACAAAGGGAAATTAATTCAGCCATACAAATTGCTCCAACACAGTTGCTCTTGCATGTTTTCTGCTTAATTTAGGCAGCTTTAAAGGGTTACAGAGAGCTTAGAGTATACCAAGAGAGATTGACCCCAAGTACTAAATTTTGGAGCCGAATCTTGGTGCCCAAAAACTTGAGATTTTTAGATCTGGAGTTTTGATTTAGCCAGTTCTAGAAGTAAATTCCTTTCTTAAAAACTTGCACTGGAGCCAGGCTTGCATTCCTCACCATCTCAAAATTTAGTGCTGGTTACTTTGTGAAGAAAGCAGATTTATATTTTGCTGGTCTTAAAGTGACTGATTTGCTGAACATCAGATGATAGAATTTGCCATAACAAATTGTTGGATCGATGATCTAACGCGCAAGTATGCTGTTGCTGACAACATGTGATGATTCAAAGGCAACAAACATATCTTGCTGTGCCATCTCTTAGGGGAATAATTTCTTCCTGACACTTCTAGTGATCATCTTACACCATGAAGCATGAGATTTGATTACCGATACTTTAGCATGCATAACTACAAAGGTTGTTATTTTTAATGGAGTGGACGGCATGTCTCACGAGAGTTATAAACACATCATGTGCGTTTGAAATGCGATTGTTGTGATTTGGCTGATTCTAATACAGAGGCTTTGCACAATTAGATTAGCTGATGAAAACACGGCATTGCTCAACAAATCAGCAGGATCCATAGTTAATGTTTTTCATAAGTCTCTATGTAAGGCAGTTATTTTTCCCCTCAGTAACAAGTCTAACTTGAGTAGCAGCAATTTCTGCTGAGAATGTCAAGCTTGCAAACAGCAGCATGGAGTTGGATGTACCAGAAATGTCAGTTCTGTATGTCCTGAAGTGACAATTGCAATGATGGGGCACTATGATTTGGAGTGACACATCAATTAAGTAATGAATTCTCCATCACCCTTTTGGCCCTCTCTTCCACGGTGGTAATTTTGGCCAACTACCTTGCAAATCAAAAGGATTGGTCTTTCATGAACATCTTTTCATGCTATTTATAACCACTCCTTCAAAAGCCAGTATGAGCTGACTTCAATCTTTGCATAGGTGTTTCAGAAGCAGCAACATGCTAAAATCTCACACACTGCCTCAGGAATTTTCTAGTTTGCATGTACGTATTGTACAAATTGTACAAATACAAATTGTACAAATATTGTACAAATACGTACATACGTGTCCAGAGGAGAGCCACCAAGCTGGTGAGGGGTCTGGAGAACAAGTCCTATGAGGAGAGGCTGAGGGAACTGGGCATGTTTAGTTTGGAGAAGAGGAGGCTGAGGGGAGACCTCATTGCCCTCTACAACTACCTGAAAGGAAACTGTAGAGAGGCGGGGGTTGGCCTCTTCTCCCAAGGGAATAACGACAGGACCAGAGGAAATGGTCTGAAGTTGCGGCAGGGGAGGTTTAGATTAGATATTAGGAAGAATTACTTTACTGAGAGAGTGGTCAAGCACTGGAACAGCCTGCCCAGGGAGGTGGTGGAGTCACCATCCCTGGAGGTATTTAAGAAACGTGTAGACGTGGCTCTTCAGGGCATGCTCTAGTGCCCGGGATTGTTGGTTTGTGGTGGGGTGTTGTGTGTGGGGTTTAGTTGATGGATGCTGCTTGCTTTTTTTTTTTTTTTTTTTTTTTTTTTTTTTGGGGGGGTGTTGTTGTTTGTTTGGTTTTGTGTTGTGTTTTTTTGTTTGTTTGTGTGTTTTTGTGTTTTTTTTTTTTTTTTTTTTTTTTTTTTTAATGTGGTTGGACTCGATGATCTCAGAGGTCCCTTCCAACCACTAAGATTCTGTGATTCTGTGAAATACTCTGTCTCAGATTAAACAGCCAGACTTGCTCAAAGGCTGCACAAGAAGTAACCTTTCTCTGGTTGTTTTTCATTTCATTCTGAAGTTTCGGATGAAACGAACTAAAGTAACTTCAGAATGGGCTATTAGCCCAAGTTAAACCTATTTTTCTCATATTGGTTATGAATGATTTCAGAGCGCAGACTGTGTGGGGTTCAATGCTGAACTGTACTCTTACACAGGGTGACAGTAAAGGTGAGGACTTCTCTCACCTTTGTTCCCATACCTAGTTCTGTAGTTTGATTCCCCAGAGTCAATTCGAGGCTATTTACAGCCCGAGTCCTGGATTTACACCCTATCTGGTGTGCCCTGCACATAAAGCATGTACACTGCATTAGAACATGCTTTTGTGATTACACTTTGTATTTTCACAGTGGATTGTTTCTCTAAAACATCTGTTCCTGTTACTGGAAGGATGCTTTTCCCTCTTGCACAATAACAGCATTGAAAACTTGGTGCATGGCTATAAAGGGTGAATATATATAGGGCTATATAGGGTATATAATCTTGGTATAAGGCTACTCTTTGACAGATATGTGACTAAATTCTGCCCTCCCCTTATTTCAAGATACAAGCAATTTTTAAGTGATGCTAAACGTTTGACTTATTCTGTGTAAGCTGATGAATGCATATCACAGACAGAAAACAGGAAAGCGTAAGTTCTTGTTAACACTGATGCTTCAAAAACTGGGCCATCTACTTCTTGGCAGTGCTTTCTGTTTAAAATGAGCTTTTGAGTTTCTAAGTGGCACATTAAGCTAACGGACAGGTCCAAAGAATGTGGGGGACCTTGACCACTAAAAATCCTCCTGCTAAAGATAATGTTCTCGTCAATCTTCAACATAAGGTAAAATCGTTTAGCGTTTGGGTTAGTTCCAATCCCAGAAGGATGTATTTCTTTTTCATCTCTTCTTCTCAGACAGATGATCCAAATGGGAAAATCCTACATAGTCCTCTCCTATCCACTCTGATTTCAGCCATGACCTTAAAGCCAGCCACAGTTACTGCGACACAGAGCACCCTTTTCATGGCCCCTCTTCTGCCTGGCTCATCCTCAAAAACGTGAAACACCTGAATAGATGAAGTTTTTTTAAAAAAAAAATATTTAAAAAGATCACTTTTTCCTTGGTCTGATCACTGGACCATTTAGCAAGGAAGGAAACTGTTGGTTCACAGCTGAGCTCCCACAGCTGAACCCTCTTCAGCTCCTTTTCAGAGCTGAATGTGTGTGGGTCTGACTGCTCTGCACCAACTCAGATTTTTGGACCTTCAATTTCAGTGAAACTAAATAGAAGTTACAAGCTGCCTACTCTTAAACATTTATGTAGTTATAACAGGCAGGTTTTTCTCTCTCTTCACACCCACCTCCCTTGTTTTTTGATGGCTTTCTTGTTTAGTGGTTTTTGGATCCAGTCCCTGCATTTATAGATCCCAGGGGAATATTTTACCCACATGTCTGCCTACCCGCCCCACCTTTTGATTTTTACGGAGACCTGTAGCAGTGATTGCATTTATAGTGTGGCAAAACAGAATTTAAAAACAAATTGAATCACACCTTGTGGCCACCACAACTCAATCCAAATGCTGCAAGTATGAGGACCTTAAGTTATTATGCAGAAACCCTTATTTTCTTCAAATATGCAGACCAAATGTTCTGTGTCTGTTTCACCTTTTCTTCATTTCACCTTATTTGAAATTAGAGTGACAATGGATATAGAGCATGCCTGTCTGCTTATGTCTGGCAGGATTTTGTTCATCTATGAATTCATATTGCTTTTCTAATATTGTTGATAAGTGATAGCTTTATTTCTAGACCATCTAGGGGATACAGAAGATGCATTAAGCCTTACACAGTATAATCAATGTAGTGACCGAGCTCACATTCATACGCGTTTACCAATAAACTAATGTTGCCAGATGTACGCAGAGAATTAGGAAAAGCCAAAATTTAAGGCATCTTGTAACCACATTTCTTTTCCAGACTGGATGTTGAGATGAGGTATTTATATGTTATCTAAAGTAAGTGAGAAGTAAGGTGAGTGGTGTTAAGACACACTACTTACAATGCCCTGACAGTTTTTTTTTTTAGTGAATTTTTAGTGGGCAGTGGATTGCCCATTGAAGGACCCTGTGCTTTACTCTTGAAAGGAGACGTGTGCTTCTGGACCACCAAAGCAATATTGGATGGCAATTATTCTCTGCTGGATAGAAGTGCTATTGAGAGATTGCTAATATGAATCATCTAGCCCTGTGTTATCACTCAAACCTTTCCAGTTCACACCAATAAACATGCTCATACTTACTATGGCAATAGTAACAACCACAGGGGAAAAACCTAGTCTTTTGTGCTGGAGCATAGTTTTAAAAGCAACGAGCCTCTCTGCCTGCACCCGTGTGGTTTAGCGTTTAGGACTGTTTCATTAACCACTATTTTGACAGCTTCTCAGCTTAACAATGGTTACAGCTGCAGTAGGTGTCTTTTAAATTCTTCCTGATGCAAAGAAATCACACAGCTCCTCTGCTGTCTCCTTACTATGAAATGCTGCTTCCAATCCCTGGTAAACCAGCTGATTTGCTAAAAGAATTTCTAGTTATTTATTTTTATGTCTTTCATTATTGGCTGTTCATAATCACTCTCAGCCTTCCTAAATTTCATGCCCTGATATTTTATTTCATAGTTCATATTCCCTTTCTATTGGCTTCAGTTGGGCTGGGTTTTCATTTTTTGAAAGGCACCTGTTTGGCTTGAACAATATCTTGCCGTTTAACCATTTTATTGCTTTCGCCCATACTTTCCTGCTTCCTTCCCCCCATGCACGCCTCTTTTTTTGTGCTCTCCATGATTACGTTCAAGTTTCTTTAAATAGCTTCCATGCTGAGTCTAAAGATTTTAATTTCCTTACTTTTGCATTTAAAGTCTTTTTAATATCTACCGCACTTAAGGACAAAGTTTCCCTTCCATGGTGCCTGTTGATGTGATGAACTCCCCCCTGGGATGCCAAGTTACAGCACGGCCTCAGCTGCAAGGGCCAGGTCCTCCCTGACCACCTTCTGGTCAACACTGTCACCTCTCCCCTCTGCTCCAGCCTGGCCTACTACTTGGATTAATATTAATGAACCTGGTGGAAAACTGGCCAGGGAAGTAAACAAAAGGGAGTTTTCTGCTGGTCTTGGTAGAAGGCACAAACAGGTCCTGGTGCAGGACTTGCAGTAGCTCAGTGTTTCTTGTCGGACTCCTTGGACAGGGTTGGGCTTGGTTTCAGCTCCTGCCTGGGTCTGCGCGGTACTAGAAGATGGATGAAAAGCTGTGGGATCATCTGATGTATTTGGGAGCATAATGAAACCTGTTTAGCCAAAATCTTAATTCCTCTGTAAAAGCTGCAGTTTGACTGTTGATTTGAGGAGAACCAGAAGATCTTGGGAGAGAAAATTCTGTGAGAAACCCTGAGCTGGCAGGAGCAACTTCAAGCCTATCTGCAGGGATCCCACTGCTAATTACCTGCACTGCACCCAGACCATAATGCGCTTTTATGGGGGCACAGCGAGACAGTTGCAAGAATTGCACCTACACATAAAATCACAAGAGCTCTCTACAGGTTTGCAGGCAGACTAATTGGGATCAGAATTAGTCTGATTCTATTCAGAGAATAGAAATCAGTGATGTGCTGGCTTTTTGTTTTTATTTTCCTTTTCCATCAATGTTTTCTAATTTTTCTTACTACTAGACTGTAAGCGATTACCCTCCAGGGAAAAACCAAGTGTGCATTTTAAATCTCCTTTTGTATTACTCTTATTACTTGTTTGTTTGTTTTTGGTTTTTTTTCTCTGGATTGGGATTATGCTCTCATTAGGCTGAAATAAATCACCTCTAAATCAAAATACATGGGTACCTGGTAGTTTACACCATTTTGCACAAATAGCCTCCTGAAACCTGATTTTACAGAGTGTTTGTACCATACAAACGTGCTATACCAGCACCGTACTCGGCCTGTACTGGTACTGTACGCCCATGAGGCAGCTGCCTCCCTGGGTCCAGGCTGCCCATGGTACGTAGGCTGCTGGGAGCAAGAGACACATTTTCTGAGCAGGTGCCTCATGCACTGTCCCTTCTCCCTTCTCATGAGCTCAACACTGCAGAGGCTGTTTACAATCACATAACTAGCAGCACTCAATTCTTGGTATTTGCGGCAAACAGGGAAATCTGCCTTATTGCTTTGGAGTAGGCATTTCTGTTTTGTCACCATGCTTGGTGACTCCAGCTGGCCCCAGCTCAGGAATGAAATGGGAGTGGTGACACCTGAGGAGTGGATAACTGGTGTCAGGGGAAACTATTTTGAAGGAAAAAATTGCGGATGAGTTTTATAGTTGTCCAAGATTAGCTCAGTCATGCGGGTGGGTAAGTAAGAAACCGGCTGTGATTGCTTAGGTCTGTTGTGGTAGTGATGTGCTGCAGGCTTTGGCTGATCTTCAGTGGTGTCAAAGAAGTCAGCGAGGACTAACAGGCTGTGAAAAGCCACTCTTGAATACGTACATCCATATGGAAGAGTTTTAAGATGGTCCTTTCAAGCTAGGATGCCTTCATTTTGCATGTTGCTGGTGTTTAGTGAATAGTAAGAACTGATACTTGAAGGCAGAACATGTGAATGTAACGTGGTGGAAAAAGGGCATGGGCTTCTCCTACCCAAAACACCCAGAGGCTTTTGGTGGAAAATGACAAGCTGTTCTTTAATTTTAGTGGCATCACTCCAGGAAATTTGGGAAACTTGGAAACTTGGGAGGGTGGTGGTAAAATCTAAACAAAGATTTCAAGGTACAAATTCCTCAAGTTTTAAGGCAGCTCTTTTCTAGATTTCAAGTCTTTCCTATCAAAGACTGAATGAAGAAAATGGAAATCTGAGCTTTGCAGAACTGAATCCAAATTGTGCTGTTCCAGCTAGGCTTTGTTTTCCTTCTCTGCATTGTTACATTGAAACTATCAAGCTCTATTTTTAGTTACTAATTTCTTTTTTGCCATTCTCTAGTGCCAAAGCGCAAAGTTTCAGCCTCAAACAAATTTTGATAATCAGGTTCCAAACCCCTTAAACCACTTATTTTATTGAAAGTACTGTTAGGTCTTTGACTGGGGCTGTGCTAGCAGGGGCTGCAATAATACATAATGGCTCTATGAGTGCTGAGGCCGATCTCTATTACTCCAGAGTGTAGGAGAAGAGGAGAACTCTAGCAAGCGAAGATTTCCCCATGGTCAATGGGACTGTGCTTGCTAGAAGGGTCCCTTGACCATTGTTACAAGATAAGACACAGAAAATAACTTATAGATATTTGTAATGACTCTTTATCATTGCAGCAAAGCTATGGCCAGTCAGGACTAGTAATGAGTTTAGGTGACTCCCTAGTTTTGTTACATTGCTATGCCTGGAGAGTTTATTTAATTGAGCTGCTGCATTTTATTACCAAACTTTCCAGGCTTCAACAATACAAGGCAGTGCACGGGCAGAAGTGTGCTAAGAGCTGTTCTGTGCTAGAACAGCTTTAATTATTTCAGATTCCCATACACTGTCCCTCCTCCTCCACCACCACTGTCTCTCCAGAGGTGCCTCTGGGTCGAAGTTGAATTGAAAAGTCATTTAACATAAATACTTTAACATGCCTTGGTCCCACAGGCAGCGGGCAAGGTACCAAACTTCCAGGCATTTTAAGAACAGCCTGAGGATGGTGTGCCATAGCAACATTGCTGCTGGCTATGATCATGGATGCATGCTTTTCTTCACCAACACTGTAATTCCTGCTATACTTTAAACAAGAACAGAGGCTGTCCTCTAGGTTTCTCTCCATAAGCATATACAAACCGGGCCAAACTCTTTCCTCAGTTGTGCTGAAGTAAATCAGAAGTAATTCCACTGACAACTGTGAACATTGTAGTGAAGTTACACCAGCTGAGGGCAGAAGTTGGACTGTTGAGCCTGTTTGCCTATGTAAAAGCTGTCACTGCCAGCCAAGCTGAAACGCTCATTTACTGCAGCACATGGATAGCATTATTTTTGCTTCAGACTTTGTTTGGGTGGAAGTCAGTGGTTAAACACCTGAAATCTCAGTAGACAAAAGAGAAGACCATAAAGTTTTATGACTGTAGAGTAGGAGATTGCAACATGTAGGTTCCATTAAAAAAAATCAGAAACTATGTTATATTACATACTTTAGAGGTTTTGTCACTGAGTTGATTAGTATGACTTAGTTATTAGCTGTTACTAGAAGCTTTCCACTGAGAAATAGAATTAGAAATACCAGTTGCTGTATTTTTATTCACAATCTTGTTGAATTCATCTCAGTCTCACAGATGCAAAGAGAACGAGTGCTAAGGCTGTTTTATATGTTTAAGTATTTGCGTATTTCTTTGTGAGGGGGGAAAAAAGTGCAATCTTTGGAGAGAAAACCAATGTTTTGTAACAGTTGGGCTTCAGATGTACATGCCAGAGCAGAAAAGGGATGAGGGCTGTCAGCCACAGTTGTACTCGGGCAGCTGTAATTCTGGTGTCTGGGATACTTATTTTCCCAGGCCAGCGCTAGTACTCGAGTTTCTAACTCTCTCCAGCACCCCCTGACCTTCTCCTATCCCTTTGGTTTCCCTCTTTTCTCTGCCACCCTTACAATTCTCCTTCCCTCTGTATCCCCTGTCCAAGCACTGTGGTGGCTACCGTGAACACTAGAGAAAGGCAAGGGATTCGTTAAGAAAACAAGGACTCTGCCTTTTTCTCACATGCACAAGAACTCACAGGTAGACATGATGTTATTGCTCATTCCTGAAACATATTTAATGTATTTATAATTTTTAGGGTTTTTTTCCCTGCAACTAGATCATATACATCTTGAAGAAAAAAAAGAAAAAAGGATGTCGTTTGTCCAGTGTTTTAGACAGTGGACAGTGTTTTAGACAACTAAATTCACTACTCAAAAGGGCCTAACATCAGAACAAAAAAGGGCCTTCAGCCTGACTGTAGTTCATTAGAAGTACAAAATAAAGTTTTCAGACAATTGTTTGCAGTATCTGTCTAGCCCTGTTCCTGTACAAAGCCCTCTGCTTCTTCCTCCCATTTCAATTCCAGTTTTCACATCTTATGCTGTGTATCTCTGCCCAGTACAACCAGTGAGATCCAGTCTCTACCTGAATCAGGTGCCATTCACTGGACACAGCATTTAGAGGCCAAGGTAATGATCAGAAGGAGCTTTTGAAAGTGTGGGAGACCCCAGATCAGCCTACCCCAGTGAGTTTGACTTGTGTGGGTTGCAGTGAGCAAGTCTTGCTGGTCCTCCAGTCTCTCTTAAAGCAAGCAGCTAAAGCTAATGGGCCAGCTGCAGTCCATCCTCCTCAGCTAACATAGCAGGATACTTCCAATTCTTGCCTTCTGACCTGATCATGAGAGGTTGATTAAAGCATAAAACATAGATAATGTGAAACTTCCAATTGCTTTCACATTTGTAGTCAAGCTTGGTGTGCCCAAGGGAGGCTTGTGGGTGTTCAGGAGTTAGCTGGTAATCTTATTTTACCTGTTCTTTTTACTGATTGAAAAGTGCAGAGTTGAAGGGATTTTTTTTTTCTTGTTATGTTTTTGCATTTATCATGCAAAGGAAATAAATCCCTTTTGGCATGGGAAATGATGTTACATTTTATTTAATAAAGAGTAAATTTTATTGTGCAACGAGCGAATTTATAAACGTGATCTCTGTAACTTGCACTTTTAATTACAAGGGGAAAAACGGAATTAGTTCATTAATGCTGTGAAAAGGAACAGTGACCTACCTGCCAAATGGCAAGGTGGAAATAATTAATCTGGTCAATTAAAAGGAAACTGATAAATTAAAATGCAAAGCCTTCTATGTACCTTCCATGTGGTGCATTAAATTAGGGAGTCACGATTTCCAGAACCTGTGTTTATTGTCAGACTTGATCGTTTCTTTTCTTGCTTGATTTGATTCTTTGTTTGGCAAGTCCTGTTAGTGAGTTGTTTGGCGTTCAGGGCTAACATACAAATTCATACACCCAGGCGTATTTTGCAAAAGAGAGCTTGCAAGATCAAGCTCTTTATGAAATCCAGCTGATGAAATGCATATGCCTTGTTTTTATTATCATATTACAAACCCCCTTATTCCTTTGCTTTGCTTTCTTTCCCACTGTTAAATGTCACTTGTCCTTCCTTGGGCTTTAAAAGATCCAGGCACGGTGCTGAATTGCCGAGGTCATCTCAATCAATTTATAACCTTAAAAATCTGATCCACACGGAAACTACTGAGCTGCTGGAGCTGAACCCTAAAGTATACAGCGTATTTGCTCCACAGAACTGGAAATAGTAAAACAGTTTCTTTTCTATAAATACCAGTAACTCCTCTTGACATTTACAAGTACATAGTATTTTTTTTTTTACACACTGCACGATCTCAAAAGTGCTTAACAGATCAGTGAACTGTGTATCTGCTCAGCACAGACAACTGCAAAACCATTATGTGCCCTGCACCATCCCTCACAAAAGCTCAGGACATTTACATTAGCTCCTGCCCATCTCAAGGCCATAAATTGCAGTAAGAAATATGGGCTACTTACTGAATGGTTGACCAGTGCTCTGGTGCAGCCTACAGGAAAATATGAATGTTATTGTTTACTTTAACTAGGGCATATATCATACAGAGCCAAGGTCTTCTCGTTTGTTAAGATGAGAGTTGCTCTCATCAGAAATACTTTGGGGCACATCCCGTTGCTAGGGAAAAATCAAATTGAAAAAAGCAAGAACTAGGCAGAGGATGGTCTGAAAGTTTTGTATCTGAGGTGTTAGAATTGGCAAGCATTAAAAATACAGTGAGAGCGCCAAGTCAGGCGTTTCTGTGATGTGGTAAAAATAAGCAGTGCATGTTGTAGCCTCTTCAGAAGGCATGGGTTTGCCTTGTGAGGGGGAACAGTACGAGATGAAATAAACAGCTGCGGCCAGAAATCAAATTCCTGGCAGTTCAGCAGCTCCGGTCCTCCTCCTCCAAAACTATAAATCACCAGGGGGATTCCCCTCACCCCCGGCTCCCGCCAGCAGCTCTGCAAAATCATCAGGCAGCCCTCGCAACATAGTTTTAACTCCTGAATGCTCACATGTCGATAGATTTCCTCACTAAATCCTTAGGATGTCATGATTCAGAGCTGAATTATACACTCTGCACCCGTTTTTCCCATCTAAACCAGCAAATCATTGCCCGTGTCCAGCTGGGAATTTGCTCTCAGAGAGGGGAGACACAAGCAGCTCCTATCGGTCACCAAATAGAGGGGTGTAGCTTCAAAGGGAGCAGCTTAGGAAAGGGGCAGGCAAGGGAAAACAAATTTATTTACTGCAAATGAGCACAGAATATATAAAAACTGCCCTGGGGTCCAAAACTTGCAAAACTCTGTTAAAATCATCAGGTTTCCTAACACCTCTGTCAACTTCTGCAGTAACACCCCTATAAAAACTGAGGCAGGCGCCATTGCTGCATGATGAAAGCTATCTCAATCGAAGAGATAAGCCCCACAAAACCAGCTAGTGTTGGTGAGACCAGGTATGTGTGAGAGGCTGTCCTGACATGGCAGGACATTGCCAAAGTTGAAATCCCAGCACTCTAGTGTCTACCAGGAGCGGCTGTACCGTGCTCCAGACTGTGTCCTGCTGGCTTGTGAGGCTTGCTCTCCTCTTTCTGTATGTCCTGCTGGCCTGCACCCAGGGGGTGTTGGCTCTCATGTACAGTCCCATCTCAGATCCAGATGTCTACTCAAGCTGTGTGATGAGGCCTTCTTATGCTTCCTGAGCATGCAATGAAGTGCTCTCCCCATGTGCCATAAGCTTAGACTGTGTAATGGAAATGGTGTCTCCCCTTCTCGTCTCCGTGCGTTTTGCCTCAGTGCTTTGCTGCCACAACTGATGATGACGACCCTAGAACTGGTGTAGGAATAAATAACCTTCAATTCATGTTTCATGACAGCATCTGCTTTTAAACCTACAGCCCAAGCATGGACAAAAAGACAGGGTTTCAGACAAACAATAAACCAAACCACTTACAAAGTGTTGCCAACAGCCCACTGAGCTTAGCATCCCATATTCAAGGTCCCAAAGCAGGAGGTGAAGGTCTGCCTGCTCGGCAGGGTTTAGGATGCTGCTGTTTGGCCCCAGGAACTGTAGCCTGGTCAGCTCCTCGCTCTCCACAGGGGCGAGTAACCTTGCAATAGCAGCGATGTACCCCTGGCACAGGTGTGTACTTTCAGGTGGTGCCTCAGCACGCCATATCCTAAGGCAGGGATTCCCAAAGGTATTTGGGAACCTCCTGCTGAAATGGCAAAGCTCAGGTGCCTACACGCCACGCAGATCTTGGCCCAAGGGCTCCATTGCTTCATCTGCAGTTACTTCACCCCTGTCCTTGGGCCAGAGAGGGAAATGGCAGAGGGGGTGTAAAGATCGTTATAAGCCACTTCTGCACTCAGGGTCCGGCCTCAGCGCCTGCATAGTTCAGGTCCCGCTTCTCCATCCCCAGGCGACAGGAGAAAAGCTGCTGCCTGCTGCACTGGGGGCTGCCCCCCCACCCAAGGCAGCCCCCATGGGTGTCCCTGGCCATGGAGGAGCCCCGCTTGGGGCCGAAGGAGTGGAGGTGAGCACAGTGTGCAGCAGTGGCCGAGCATCAGTACAGCAAGCGTGTGATCAAAACCTGAGTTGCATTTTGGCCTTCCCTGCTCATGAAAGTTTGTATTTTTCCAATGGGCTGTGTCTCCTTATGGTATGGTTTAATCTTCCTCCCTCGCTCCTTCTGACCCCGTTGCACCCACGCTGTACTTGTCTTCATTTCGAAACGTAAACGTGTGCCTCCAAGCAAGCTCCCAGGCTGTGGCATGTTTTATGCATCTTTATTAGCTCCACTCCAATGCTGGAGTGAGATTACATGATGTCTGGATTTCCTTGCAGTCAAACTTAATATCCTGAGAAATGGGAAATTTTACTGAAATCCTGCAGCGCTGGCCAGGATGTGGGAGGGTCCACACTGCTATTTCCACACCCGTGTTGTTGCCACGGATGTGCAGAATTATCTGACTTGAATATTTTTGTTGTTGTTGTTGGTTTTGTTTGTTTGTTTTTGGGGGAGTGAGTTGGGGGAGTTTGTTGATCAGGGTGGGGCAAATGCACTTTAGGTAATTTTGCCACCGCCCAGTGTAAATTAGTGTGAAGTCCTGATGTGAATTCAAGATGTGTAAATACGAACAAAACGAATAGGGGAAAAAATTACAGTGAAAACTGACCATGCTGCATAAGAGGCACTCAGCCTATTGAATGCTATGGGAAAACAAACAAACATAGCTGTGAGAAATAATCAGAAGGGTATGAAATGCACGCCAGTTCTTAGCTAGTATAAATATTCATTGCTTCAGGGGAGGCAGGCAAGCCAATATCAGCTGAGGATATTAGCTACATGTCATGGACTGAAATATTTCTTTTTGTGTGACAAGGAAAGGAGGTGGCTGTTGGCAACTGCATTTGCAGGCAGAGCTGAGGCCGTGTCCCTCGGAGGCACGGGAGCGTGCCCTGACTCCCCTCCAGCCTTCCCTGAGCCCCAGCCCGACCCCTCTGTGGCTCCCATTCCCCCCAGGCTTCCTCCAGTGCCTCTGGTGGGTGTCCTGTTCTGTGCCAATTTACCCTCTGAGGGCCTTTATCCCTTGCCAACCCCCTCTCTGCTGCCGGTGCTCCTGCTCGGCTGCTCCCAGCCTGAGCTTCATTTCAGATGGGAGAAACGGTGCAGTGTTTTTCCCTGGGGAGCTCAGCACTGGGCTCTGGCGTGTAGCAGGATGCTTGGAGAGGGAAGGTGCTGGAGGGTCTGTATTGGAAGCACTAAGCTGGTGCTATGCAACCACACAGATTATCCAGCTGCAGGGCTACTGACACAGAGCGACAGGCTTGAAATGGCCCACCTGTGAGATCCCCACCTCTGCTCTTTAATGAGGATGGGCAGGCTCTCGGGGAGAAAATGCAGGAGCAAAGAGCTCCTGTATAGTGCAGGGCATGTACAATGAGGCAGCATCACCAGGCTTACTCCCCAGGTTGAAGGTAAAACTCCCACTGCATGAAATCCAACACAAATCCTCATTAAATGGAGATGTGGTTGTTGTTACTACTACAGTAGCATCCAGGAAGGCTCCTCCAGGACTGCATCAGATTGCAGGGATTCAAATGCAGGAGGCAAAGAAAATGGCAGTCAGGAAAATGTGTAAGTGAATCTGTCTTTGTTCAGTGTCAGGAAATTAATGCCAGCTTCTTAAGGCATGGGAAATGACATTGGCTGCCAAATACAAAGTGCTCTGGATTTCATGGGAATAATTATGACAGTGAAGTATTTTTGTAACTTGACCTTGGGCCACATAGTAAATGGAAAGGAGTAAAATTGGCACTACAAGTGCAAAGTGAGCCACGGTACCTTATACCCATGCAGGATCTGGCCTTACAGAGCCTGCTCCACAGGGCCAAATCCTGCTGCCTCTTATGCAAGTGTAAATCAGACGGTGTTTTGCTGAATTGGATGGAAGTACTGGGGCTTACACTGGGTAAGTGTGAGCATAATTTAGTGCTTGGTGAGAACTGCTGCCTTGTGGAGGTCAGCAGTATCCCGACTGAGCAAATCACCAGCTCATGTGGAGCTCTCACGGGAAAACCGTGAAACAGGAAAGTAGTGGCGAGGAATAGTTATCCCTGTGCCCCTGCCCCAGGATGGGGCTTGATAGAAACATGGTCTGAGGTGACAATTGGGCACAACAGTCCTAACTAGAGTCGCATCACTGCAGACAACCAACTGGAGATTAATTAATAGAGAGAGATGCCTTTCAGAAGGGATGACTGCACATTTACCAACAGCAAAAATGAAATCTCTGTTTTTGTAGCTCTGGTTTATGCTTCTGATGTGTTGATTACCAATCTAGTCATGATTGTTTGCCTCCTGTCTCTGACACTTCCTTAAATTCAAATGAAGGAGAAGTTATTATCATTATTATGTACTTTGTACTAGTTCTCACCTCACATTAACACCCAATGTTTCTGGGTTCAAACAACAAGCACAACAACAGTGCCAGAAAATGAGATGAGGATCTGTTCTGCATTCTCATCCTGGGCTTATTTCCCCCAGTTTAATTCAAGAATAACTTTAGAAAAATTTAAAAAAGTTATACAACTCTATCAGTACAACAGAATAAATAAAACCTGGACTCAGACCAGCTTATATTTTCATCAGATAAAGGGATAACATATCAGACAAGCAAACATATTTTAGGAAGGGAAATAAAATGTGACAGCCCACCTTTGGTTTACTTTTCTGCAGTAGCTACATGGCAGAAATACTAAGCAAGTGTTGTCACCTAGGTTGCCTTCCTCGTCGTTCTGAAGACAAAGCTGATACTTAGGTTGAAACTCAGAATTAAAGAATTAATTGTGTAAGTTTCTTGTGTAAATATACATCTATTTGGCAAATGGAAATTAGAGAAATAAATTCCACAAAACTTGGTACAGTCTTAAATTATGGGAGGTTAATACACATCCTCAGTGTTTTCAAATGCAAAAAATGGGAGGTAAACGTGTCTCCTTAGGGAGGAATTATCTGATTTCTAACATGAGAAAACACCAAAGTCAAGGCAGAGGCCTGCTGTTACTCCATCATGGAAGAACATATTCCTTTGAAATTTCATCAGCTAGAAAATCAATGAGTAGGGTTTCGGATTTCATAGAGGAATTTTACTGGTTTTTTTTTTTTTAGGTCCAAATGATAACAATGCTATAAATTCTATCTCAGACTCTGCAAGTGAAAGGTTTAAGAGATTATGTGAGTAAATCATTCATCCCTTCTGAATATCCTGCTGATAAAAGGGATCCCCTGATGTGATATGTACTGTCAGGTTTGAATTTGAAGCAGAGCATTTCTTTCAAGTTCCCTTTAGGGAATCTGTACATTTTACACTGAATATTAGGATCACCTCTCCAGGCAAAGAGAGGAAGCCAGAATGAGACCCTAAAGCCATAGAGAAATTATCAGAAAGAGATAAACTGGTTTCCTTTTTTATTAAATTCTCCTATAACCAGCTTTATAACCTAGCAAGTCACAAAAATTTCACAGTACATTACACATGCTCACTTGCAGGCATTTCACAAGATCGGGGAGGCGTCTTTGCATTTTCTGCCCTGGACTGAGCACAAAGGCAGAGGGCAGGGCTCCCACATCCCCCTTCCAGAGACTCCATCCCAGTCTAACAGCTTTATATTTTGTTGACTGTTTCATTGCTATTAACTCTTGTTACCAGTATTTCATGTCTTCTGAAGCCCTGGTTTGACTCTTGAGCAGGAGCAAGCCAAAAGGCATTTAAGTGCGGCAGAAAAGAAGGTGGCACATGTTACGCTGGGAGAAGCTGTGGCTGCTCCCCCATCTCTGCAGGAAGGGTGATTTCTGTCTTGCACGTGATTGTAAGGGTTCACTAGAGACTGTTGGGGAGATGCTCTCATATGTCTAAACAAATGTTCCCTATGGTAAAAGCAGCACAAGTCTAGAGAAGCTCCAGTGAAGTCAGAGTTGTGCCCTGAACTGTACAAATACGTATAGGTCAGGCTCTCCTCCAAGGTGCAATCCATGTGAGTGTGCTACAGAGGCGTGCAAGGGATGCAAGAGGCTGCAGGAGTGCACAGCATCACCTGCACCTCTGGGGTGAAGGCATTGGTACCCAAAATTGCTCCCTTCCTCCTCCCCCGCCCACTGGCTGGTGGTGATGCTGAGAGACAGCATAAAAACCCTGCTGCCTGCCCATACATGGCCTTGCCCTCCTAGATATGGGGAAAGCAGCAGCAGGGAGCTCCTGGAGAGCCAAAGGCAGGCCAATGCTGGACATGAGGGAGCAGTGATCTCTTTAAGGGCAGAGACTGCCCTAGACTACTGCCTTTCACCATTCCTTTTTTGGCTTCCCTTTTTTCCTTCCTTCCTTCTCTCCAACCGGAGAAGCAGCGAACTCTAGCGTGGGCTAGGGAAAAAAAAAAAAAAAAAAAAAGGATTATGCTACCGCTCTGTAGCTGGAATGAGTATTAGCTGCCGGCATTTGTTCGGTCCCGATACCGGCAATCTGTCTGTTCCAGGCCCCTGGCGGGGACCGGGGAGGGCGAGGCTGGTGGCGGGGATGCTGGCGGTGCGGCTCCCCGCCCGGGGACACCCGCAGCCGCCGCCGGCTCCCGGCCGGCCCAAACCTGGCGTAGCAGCACCCTCTGTAGCACGGCTGGGGCACGGCAGCGGCCGCCCAGCCCTCTCCCTGAAGGTTACACAAAGGCATGTGCTGCCAGGGGGAAGAATAATGCCGCCCTGATAAATCAGGCGGTATTTCCTAATGGAGCTGTCTCCGCACCTGCCTCGCACCTACGGGCGGCTGCGGGGATTATACCGGTGCGGTGGCTATCTCTGTGCCACCGCGATGGCTGAAGTAGCGCTGGGAGCACAGCCAGCAGAAGATGTGGCCTTTTTTGTTTTGTTTTGAAAACGTGATGTGCGTTGACCTGCTCTGCAGGGGAAGAGCGAAGGATTTATGTGCGCTCTGAAACCCCTGTCCCTCAGCTCTGATGGAGAAGCAGACCCTCCCGCTCCGCATGGGAGCTGCAGTGATAAATACTATTGACAGAGCAAGAAAATCAGATACGCCATGTCAGAGCTTTTGCGTTTCTGTTTGCCGGCTGTTTGAGCGGCCGTGAATCAGTGGAGGAGGACACAAAGAGCTCTGTGAGGCACCAGAGAAATGCAGTTAAGAAAAAAATCCGAGCTGTGTTAATTTTAATTTGGAAGACGGCTGTTAGAAAACAGTTCAACTCAACAGGATCTGAGTGTTAGCCAACTCCTTCTGCCCTCTCCCACGGGAAAGAGGGCTATAAAATAAAACTGACTCATAAAAAGCTGTTAGTCAACCTGTTCCCTGCTTGTGACACAGGATGGCAACGGTCCTAGAGGCAGAGTTGGGTGGAAAGGAGAAGGTAAGCAGCAAGAAAGGCTGAAAGTCAGAGAAGGGGATGACTGTGTGCAGCAGAGGACAAAAGCACCATGGAGAAGCTCTGACCATTCGGAGCCAGTGTGTAAATTCACCTCGGGAAGTTTAAAAGCTTGGGGTGTCGAGTGATGATTCCCACGTTCCAGAAGAAAATCTGGCACTCATGTTTTCAATTTCCCTCTCCGAGCAGTTCCCGGTGGGGTGGTCGTTGGGTTGAGGGTGTCTCCCAGGGCTGGGGCTACGCTGTAGGGGCTATCCTGTGCTACGGACAGGAGGCCTCAGCCTTGTGCTCAGAGCCAGGTCAGGCTGCGTGGGCTGCTGGTGGAGGCTGTACCCGGCTGGGTCCAGGTGGAGGATTAGGATCCTCTGCTGACTTTTACCTCTTGTTGTGCAACAGCAATGTTTTCTTAACGTGCAGCGGTTGCACCACGGGAAATATGGGATTAACTGTTTCCTAAGCAGCATTTTAAGTGCATGGAAACAAGTTTTTTGTCACTGAATTTGACTGGGGTTGTAGCATTTTAGTGCTTTCAAGAAGCTGCTCTTGGATGGCTTGAAATAGCAGGCTGTGTAAATGGCTGTTTTCTAAGGTGCCAATTTAAAGCTCGTTGAAATCAATGGGAACTTTTTTATTGGCTTCCCTGGGCTTCAGTTTGGGCTATAAGCTATACTGAATTTAGGGGAAGAACCCCCAAAACACCAACATTCTGGACTGAAGCTGTTGGATTTGGCAAGGTCTGCTGTATGAGTGGGCTTTATTAGTTTCAGTTCAGGCAAAGTCTAGGAAAATGATGCTAATCAAGAGGTTCTTTGGAAAATGAGATCAAACATCTCAATTTTTCTACTTAATGGAAAAGTGTCAGCCAAAAAAAGAGTTGTTTTGCTGAAAGTAAAGCCTAAAAGTTGTCAGGACTGAAAGCCTCTTTCACTTTATTTAGAAAATGTTTCTTTGTGAGCCATGGATAGGTCACCCTGTCCAAACAAGGTGCAGAGGACTGCAAAACAGCTTTTGTTGTATCAGTTACGTCTCGGTATTTCTCTGCAGTGTCTCCCAGAACTTACGCACGCTTCGATGTCCTTATATTACTGATTAGCAGCAAATTGATTGAAGCTGGGAGGATTTTAACACTAACTTGCTTTTTACCATTTCTGTAAATCCTTCCTGCCACCCCCTAGGACACCAGCCAGGTTCTTTTTGCTGCTACTGGCTTTCATTGTCCATGTCCCCACACCAGTGCAGAGTGACAAAGCCAATTGTGCCTTCTCAGAAAGGCTGGCCCGAGCCGATGCAGCACCTCATGCAGGCCCTGACAAAGCTGGACACCACATGAGCATCAGTGCTGCATGCCCTGCCTCGGTGCGCTAGAGCTTCAGCAGGCAGGGGCTGCACCTTGCTGAAGCCTCCTCTACTGGAGGCTCCCATTTCAATGTGGTGGATGTGCAAGGAACGCCTAGAGGTGTCCCTTGCTGTGATTCTGAAAGGAGGTGGTGTTTTACCATCCCCTCTCTGCTCTGTGCTAAAAGATGTTTTTGCAGAAAATGTGTTTTGTGGACTAGTTCTTGGTAAGCCAGATGGTGTTCAGGTGTTTATCTTTCTTCTGTATGAACTACATGGCATGATGTGAAGAAGACGTGCATTGTCCCAGGCATATCCGCTCCTTAAGAAGACAGCAGCATTTAGCAGAGGCCCAAAATTTAGAGAAGGTTTTATTTGCTGAAAAGCCAAAGGGAGATAAAGGAAGAGAAGCCTGAGGGAGAAGGGAAGATGGATCTTTTGGTGCTTATCTTTCAGCCCACACAGCCACGTTATCGCATCGGTGCCCTGAATCCGCAAACCATTAGTCAGGGCCAGACTCTGCTGCCTTTGCTGGAGGCTAAAGCCAATGTGGATGTGTGGAAGTTTTGAGCTTGGGCACGTAAAATAGGATGTTGTAAGTAAGATATTGTGGAATGGGCTGCCCAAATCAGCTTTTATTCTTGTATGTAACGTCACCATTTTTACAGAAATAACATTCCTCTCCTTGTCCATCTTCTAATGGGGCTTGCTCACCCAGCAGAAACACCCCTGACTTCCCCAAGGAAGACTCTAATTATATTCCTCCCAGAATTGTACAACAAGACTCTTGTCTCATCTTTTATATCTGTCTTACGGTAATGTCAGCCACCTCTTGATTACTGAAATTTTTTGATCAGCTCTGACTGCAGAGCTGTTCAGAAGTGTCCCTGGCATCCACTGCCTCTGCTCTGCTGGTGGTGTCAGCAGACATTTGATTAACAACAGAGATTTGAGCACCAAGGGGATTCAAGGTGGAGCATGAAGTAAATCGCATCTCAGGCCCTTCGTGGCTCCTCTGCTCCACCTGCCAGCGCAGGCGGGCTTTGGCAGAATGGCAGTTTGAGGCTTTTGTTCGTGCAATGTGTGCTGTAATTACTGTGAGGGTAATGGGGGAAAAAAAAAAAAAAAAGAAGGTCTGCCCACAGCAGTACAACACAGCTTGTCACCTGCAACACAGCCTTTGTAAGGTTTTTAGGATGAGAGCATTTCACAAGATGTGCTGTAAGGCCAAGGTGCAAAAAAGGCTATTTGTTCAAATAAAATCCTGGAGATTGGCCTCGCTACAGCGGTGGTGTGCACGGGAGGCATCTTGTGCTGCACATCTTTTGGGCACTGATGCCATAACAGAGGGCCGAGGGCTTCTTTCCCCTTGCTCCTGCCAAAAAAAAAAAGCAGAGGCTCTTGCTTAGGAATTCATGCTTATCTGCAGCTGTTTGCCCTGTGCAGCTCCCTGGGAATACGGTCAGCCGTTTCTGGGTAGTGTTTTCTGTTTGCATTCCTTTAAATGAAAACAGTGATTTTTGGTTGTGGACAAAAGAAGAACTGTGATGGCTTAGGGCGTTAATTTAGGTGGATTTTACTATATTTCTAAGGAGCATAAACCATATTTGGTGTCCTCCCTTTTCTCTAAATAAAAATGAATGTGCTTTCCTTTAAAAATGTATTTTGTGTGTAAGCCACATAGTGATAACATTAAATGCGGTATAAAGATGGTAATAAAACTGGTTGTAACATTTATATATTTTTTCATGACCAAAGCGCTTTGCAGTTGGAGACACTATGAATGCATGGTGGCCAGTGGGGGAAGCGACACACACTGCAAAAGGCGACAGTCGTGTGACCCCAGGGCCCGATGGATCCCTCTGGGCACAGGAGGGGCAGGCAGATCTCTAGGACAGAAGAAGGGCTGGGGCATCTGTCCCGGCGTGCCACGGCCACGGGAAGGTTGGGTGGCTGTTGCTGAGGAAGCGGCAGGGCAGGGTGGAAAGTACTGCTGGGACAGGGAGGAGACCCCGTGCAGAAGCATCAGTGGATGCAGCAGAGGAGGAAGCGCCCGTCCCAGGTCCCCTCCGGCCGTGTCTCAGCTCCGCCGCTCCACCCTCGCCTTGCAGCAGCAGAGGCCTCTCCACACTGGGGCTGTGGTGGTCAGCATCACCCAACCTGCCCAGAAACCCTGGGTTGTCTGGGTGCGCAGTGTCCTCCAGGAGGAAAAGCAGGTTAAAACAGGGAAGGAAAAGGCAAGGACAGGGAAAATGCTGCTATTGACATTTCCCCCAGGCCTCTCCAGTGGTTTTTTTGTACGTCTGATCTGTTGTAACGTGCTGACTGCTCTCTAGCTGTATTTTCTAGAACAGCCACATCTTGCACAACTCCATGTCCCTTTATGTGGATTCTTTTTCAACGTGGGGAGCATGGCTATGCTCCCTTCCCACCCTGCGGCCGAGGGCGCTGTGCCATCCCTGGAGGCTGGCAGGGTCGGGCAGCACGTGCCAGGGCCAGCCGACCCCATCACCTCCGCTTACTCGTGGTGGGCCCCTGTGTGGCCAGGGAAGGCCAGAAAGAGATGAAGGGCTTAGTGTGGCTAATCCTGGAAGTCACGCGCCAGTTGCACGGAAACCGCTAGAGCACGTGGGTGTCACCAAACAGTCAGCCATGGAAAGGTCTCTAAATGGCTCTCCATTAGAGGGCATTCAACGTTTGAACAGGCACAAATCTGCAAAGGGAATTTTAATTTTTTTTAAACGTCTACTGACTTTTACAGAATATGCACAATGAATATTAAATAAAGGGCTGGTGTTCCCTAAGTCATTGCCCATTACTGCACCTCAGATGCCATTATGTGGCATGACTTTTAAAAACTTTTTTTTTTTAAAGGTCATGCTGTTTATGCTGCGTAATATATAATACGATTTCACTGTAAATTAGAAACATACTTTACAGCCTGCTGCTGTGCTTCATGGAGGTGAACAAAATTTGAAATCACCGGTCTCCTCCTCGTGGGGAAGCACTTGTGGGAAATATTTAACATCGCCATAATCGGGGGCTTTATGGATTAGTGATGAGCTATGGAGGCCTCCCTAGGACACCTTGCTGCATCTCCTGCCTGCTCTCTAGCTGTCTAGAATATTTTCCCATTCTTGACGCTGTTAAATTTTATTTCACTTCATTGTTATAGGAAGTTTTGGGTAAACTGTAACATTAGCCAACCCACAGCCGTATCCTTTAGCTACGGAGGACGTGTTCAGCCCTGACAGGTTTCTCTCCCAGCAGATAAGCAGAGCTGGCTTTCTGTATGTTGAAATGGCTGCAGGCCTGTTCAGTTCCTATATAAATAACTCTCTGGAAGGATTAAGTATTTTATAGCTTTCTAATAGAGCAACTTTCAAAAACGTTGTCCTCTTTCTTTCCATGTAAACTACGGCATAGAAACTGGATTTTGAGAGACGTGCAGCCTGCTTCCAAAATTCCCCAGTGACAGCTCTTCAGGGAGCCAGTATCAAAGGTAAGCAAATGAGTTAAAGCCGCGGATCTTAGATCCTTATTTAAAAAACTTGTGGTGGCACATCGCTTCAGAAGGCAGAATACCAAACAGGAGAGCACAGAACCAGATTGCATAAAAACACTGAAAGGTATTTTGGCCTTACTTTGCTGGGGAACATGAAATATGGTTGAAAAGGAATGGGAAGACTATCGAGAAAACACCCTTTCTGACGCCAGTGTGGTGGAGACGCCAAGTAAAGGAATTAAGCAAATAGGGTTTCAGAGAGCTGTTAGGAGATGCAGGAACAGTAATACAAGGAGGAAACTGAGAAGCGGATTTATTCCATCTAAGGGTACAGAAGTTGTAAGTCTCACATGAAATGGAAGTTACATGCTTTTTGAGAAATATGGAAAATAATATAATTTCAGATTCACAAGGTCTCTTACCAGAGACCGGTACATTCCAAGAATGGATTGAAGGGGCAGGCCAGGCTGCAAATGGAGGACGGCGTTATTAAGTAACCATTTGCTACCAAAGGGGTCTGCAGGGCATCAGCTGCCATCGGGTGGCGCAGGCAGAGGGACTGTGGGGGTCACAGAAGCCGAGGGGCAGAATTGAGCGGTGTCTCTGAAGCCAGTTACGCCCAGTCATAATGAACTTTACTGCAAGGGTAGGCCTAAACTGAGGTACCATGTTAATATATCCTTCTTGGAATATATTCCCGATCCCTGTATTAGGTATGCAATTTGCCAGAATACTTGTGCATTATTACTGAGTTAGCAAAAGGCAATGTTAATGTTTGCAGGACTGATTTTTTTATTATAAAGCCATTTTTTTTGTCTTTAAATATACTGTCAATGTGGTCTGTGACATATTAAAAATACTTTGGAAAAAGTAGAAGAAAGAAACATTTCACACATTAGAGAATTAAACCAACCCTTTTTCTTCAACTTCTGTGCTGGAAGAGATGGACAAAAATTATTTTTAACTGTTAACCAATGAAAAGAAACTTGGTCAAAATTTCAAAAGGATAAAATATTTTATAGGTAAAAACTCTGTGATATTTTTGTAATGAAGTTCTTGGTTAACACATCTTAAGGCGTACTTAACATGAGAGATTACTGAGAATGCCTCTAGTTATTTGGTGCCGGTTTATTTCATGTAAATATTTTATTTTCCACTGGATGTTGCCAAAATACAGGACAAAATCTTTAAAGGTAAGCAATTAAGAAAAACCCTTACTACCATGGACTACCAGGGTGAGCACCACCTCGCGAGCATAAGAAAAGAACAGACACAAAGTTCTCATTTCTGCTGTACAGGAAATGCCATTTACGCAGTCCACCCAATGATCTTATACATCAGCGCCCTCAAAAGCCTGGCTTCGTAGGTAACCGTATTTTTGCCACTGTGTATCCTCTTCTCTTCAAGGGGTTGTTCAATGACAGCTGGGATGTTTCTCCCATACAGCTCACACTGCTTCAGAAACTGAATGCACTCTTGAATAACGCTGTCACGCAGCATGATCATGTGCTTGGACATGTTCTCCAGCAAGGACAGGAAACACCGCTTGGCGTAATACCATGTATCAGTGCTCAGTTTTTTGTTATACGGCTCCAGGCTTTTAATGACCCTTGAAATACCAAAGTCATAGTTTCCCTTCACGCAGTAGAGGGTACCAATAACTAGATTGACAATGCAAAGATGGTAGATATTTTTATCAGGATCATCATAGGACAGTTTCTCTTCTCCCTTCTCAATCTTCCTCATCAGTTCCTCTGCGTCTTCATTTTGGCTTGTCAGGATGTAGGAAACGCAGAGGTTAGCTAACACAATGGCACTGACATGGAGAATGTTGTCACAGTGCCTTTTAACTATTGGCTCGTAGAAGCTAATGGCCTCTTTATACTTACTTTCCTGCATGAAGAGCACGTGAGCCACGTTGAGTTTCCACACTTCGTGTTCATTACAGAACTCCACCGATTTGCGGAAAATCTTTTCTACCATGGTGTAGTTCTTCATGTCCCAGTAGATCTTTGCCTGGGCCATCAAGACAGGTACATATTTATCCAGAGTCTCATCGTACTCATTAACTGCCTTTTTTACAGCTTCATCATCCCAGTTTTGCCTTGCTTCCTGTACCTGCTTTGTGAGTTTTCTCAGCTGCTCGGTCAGTGTCCCTGCTGAATCATCTAGTTTGTGGAAAGCCTCCTCAGGGGCAGTTTGACAAGTAATAATGGCATCCAAGAAGTTGTACAAGTAAGGCGTGAGCAGTTTGTAGGTCAGATGGGCATTCTCTGCCAGCACATCAGCTGCCAGGTCGTAGTACTGATGCTTGCAATAGAGTAGCAGCAAGTTTCCAAAAGTTTCTGGCGGACAGGGGTTCTGCAGCAAAAGAAATTGCAGTTTCTCAAACCCTTCAGTGGGCTGACTGTCCATGTTCATTAGTGCTTGGTTGTGCAGCGTGACTGGATCCAACTCCTCTTCAGCCCTTGGCGGCATGTCTGTCAGTGCCTCCTGGGCTGCTTTCAGGTTGTGCAGCTGGTACTCAATGGCCGCCTTGAGGTTGAAGGCCTCCACCAGGGCCGTGCGGTGCAGGAGCAGAGTGTTGCCTACGCTGCGGACATCAATGCCCTCAGTGTTCATGCCCACGCTGAGCTCTGGGTGCTGGTGGATGCCACGCTCTATGATATCAGAGATGTGTTTGAGGGCAGGGATATACTGCTTAGCGGCGTAGCAGCACAGCGCCATATTGTAGGACAGCTCAGGGCAGTAACCCAACACTTGCATGGCACCGGCAAACTTGCTGCTGGCCTCTTCGTGCCGCCCCTGCCGGTACAGCAGGCAGCCCAGGTTGATCTCGGCATCAGCCCGCTCTGAGGGGTCCTCAGCTGCTCCAGGGCCACTGTCCGCAGTGGTGGCGAGGGCCTCCTCCACAAGGCTCTTGGCAGCTGGGAGGTCACCCTGGGCATAGTAGATAGCCGCCCGCAGACGCAGGGTCCGGCCCTGGTAGGCAGGGAGGTCCAGCAGCGGGCCCACGGCCCGCAGGGCCTCGGCATAGAGCCCGGCCTTGTAGAGAGCCTGCGCCTGGTAGAGCCGGTAAGCCTCTAGCTCGGGGTGCAGCGCCGCCAGCTGCTCGTAGCACTCGGCCGCCGCCGCGAAGTCCTGCAGCTGGTAGTAGCAGTAGCCCAGCAGGGAGAGGCCGCCCCGGGAGCGGCAGCTCTTCTGCAGCTCGCGGCTCAGCAGCGACACTGCCTCCCCGCACCGCCCGCTGCCGATCAGCCCGTAGACGACAGCGGTGTACTGCCCGTCGGGCACCGGCGCGGCCTCCATCGCCGCTGCCACGGCAACGGGCCCGCCGGAGCGGAAGCGGAAGCCGAAGCCGGGCTCCTCACTGCCATGGCAACGCCCGAGCGGAAGTACACCCTATGCCGGCGGCCGTTCCCCCGGAAGCAGAAGTGTGCGCTGGGACTGGCCGCGGGGCATGGCGGGAGCTGTGGTGCCCGGGGTGAGGCGGCGGTGGGCGAGCGGGCCTGGTGCAGCACCGGTGCTGCCTCCCCTCCGCCCTCCTGACCTCCCCCCCCTCCGCCACTCCAGTGGGCTGCGGCGTCGCCGAAGGCGGGAGTGCTGGAGGGGAGGGGTCGGGCGGCGGGTCTCGGTGTGTCCCGGGAGAGCGGCCGCATCCTGGGTGTTTGCCGGCAGTTTTCTGTTCCCCGCCGTGCTTTTATCTCCCGGGTCGTGACAACGGGCGGTTCGGTGACGGTTCCACGTTGGCTCACAGAGAGCGTACCTCCTGAAAGCGCCGCCTGGGCCTAAATGCCTGCCCCATAAAATCGACTCCTTTCCGGCTGAACGCTGGGTGGTGGTTGTGGGAGGCAGTAGGCGGTGGTGTGAAAGCAGCCGGCCCTGCGCTAAGGGCGCAGTCCTGGAACACGGGCAGTAAGTGTGTTAGTGCTGTCATGGGCTTTTTGAACATGGAACATCCCCTTTACTGCCTGTCAAGATTCAAAGTTTGTTGTGGTTGGTGGATGTTTGTACCTTAGCACCATCTGCCAGCTCTCCCGCAGCTTAAAAAAAAGTAGAAGAAAATTATTTCCAACTTTCCTGAAACTATTTCAATGTCGTCACTGTTCTTTGGAGAGATGTTCCCCACCCCCTTAATGGTATTTCTGCTGAACAGTGATACACGTCCAGTATCACAGACTGGATAATCTGTGTCACTTCTGTACGCACAAATGGCTCTGTTAGAGCCACCAGCCAGATTTGCTTCCTGGTCATTCCAGACTGATGCCAGGTGTACCCAGCGAAGTCAGGTTTGCTCCCGGGCATGCGTGTTGCAACCTCAAGTTTCAAAACTTGTATCTGAGCTGCTCAGACACGTGTGTTTTCACTGCACTTCTATTTGCGATTCAGTAATAAAGAGATACGGCTCCGATTCATCCCAATGAGGTAGTTGCAAAGAAAAAAAAAATAAATCACAGCAAACCATTAAAATGATTTATTTATTTTTTTTTAGAGAGACCAAGTTGTTAATTTCAAAAACATGCTTTAGAAAGCTGAATCAGCATTGTTTGATTACTAAAGCAAAAAAATGAGGGTAACGGTCTTAAAATGCAAAAAGGAAAAGGATGCAGAAGTCATAAGTTCTACATTTGGAAAGTATGTAGGACTCGCTTGCATTAGAAAATACAGTATTTCTCTGCGTGTGTCAGTTGTTTCCCATAGGCAAAGGTTCAAAGCTGATAATGGTATTCCCTGCACAACCGTAAGATGCAGTGTCCAACATGCTTAAAAATTGGTAATTAAATAGAAAGTAAGCCAAAAAAGAAAAGGTAACAAGCAATATAAAGTATGTGTTCCAATACTGGCACATTCAAGTGATGGAAATCTCTGGGGTCTCTCATTTCAGCTGATTCATACCTCCCATTTCATTGTTACGTTAGAAAACCATTCACATGATTTTACTGTTAAAAATCTTCTGTTTATTTGACAAAGCCAATTCAAAAAACATCTTGCTCCATATTTTCTTGCCCAGAATACTCTAAGCATTGGAAGCGTCTGATTGATAGTGTGTTTTACATAACTTTGAAATAAACCTGTTCTAAAATTTCACTCAATGCATAAATGATCTATCAGTAACTAAAACTGGTTTAATTTTATGAAGGGAAAAATAAGTATTTGGCCTGTAGACTGAAACACTCCTATTTTTCCACTAGGGTGAATTTGTCTAAATATTACAAATGACGTTAGGCATTGGTGGTTGCAGTTTTCAAAAAATAGTTTGTGAGTACTAGTATTGGCTTTGTTGATAACTACAGGCACGTTATGAGATTGCAGTGCACTACAAGAAGGAGCAATTAGCAAGGTCACCAGTCCAGAAAAACGCAGCCCCTGTTTCAAGGACACCGTCTGAAGGAATACCTGAGCTAAAATGAAATGTACTCCTCTACAGCTATTTTCTGCAGGGCACAAAACAGACCAACGACCTTCTCAGCAAGAGCCCTGGCCCTGTCATTAGTAGGCGTTGGCTGTGACGGAGCTGCGTGGGGACTTCAGTGTCCCATTGCCACATGAGGCATCCAGGTTACAGTTCCGTGAGCTACTGCTGTCTAACCTTCTAAGTGAAGGTTAGGATTCTGCTTTGGAGCAGGAGCAAAACCACATCCTGACAGAAGCAGACGTCTACAGCTCGATCACATTCTGTTGAAGCTGTTCTGTTCTGCCTGTCAGTCCCAGGCTGGGAGAAAGGCAAAACGATGGGGCGCTTTTAGGGGAAACTGTCTGATTTTACTACTCGAATTACAGCCAAAGACACCTCTTGGACGTCTCATTTTCAGAAGGTGGGAAACTCTTCTGTCTGAACCACAGGAGAGCTTCTGCCCCAGGTGCTCCTCGCCTTGAACAGTGTTAGGTTTTCTGGTGGGGTCACAGTGTCCTGTTGCAGGGGAGGGCTTTAATTACATATGAGCCCCTCCTGAGCTCTTCCCCGGCAGCCTGGCTGCTCTGTGCATCTCCCAGGAGTGAAGCAGAAATCGGGGCTGTACCCATCTCCTCGCTGAGCGCACGTGAGGGGCTTTGGCAGGAGGGCAGGAGACAAGCCCACCCTTCTGACTCCCCACAGTCTGGTGGGGAAGGTGTACATGCAGTTCAAAAGCCTGTTTCAAATCAAGTATGATTTGACATCAAGCTCCTTCCTGAATACCCTACGCAATGCTAGGGCGTTTATGCTTTTGCATTTTTTTTTTAATTCATGAGGAAAGGTTGATTTTGGTCAGCAGCCTCGCAGGTGGGAATCCTGAGTGGAATTACTGTGTGGCCTGAACTATCTTTGAGGATGGGGATGAAGACCCAGATCTTCTCCTGAGAGTTTTCTGCTGATAAAGTGAGGGCTGCTGGCCGGCTCCTGTGAGACCTCACGGTCTGTACTTCATGAGACAAGAAACCTGACCGAGTTCGGGGTGCGGTTAGTACTACTCAGTAGGACACCTAGAAAAAAACGCATTGCTGTTGAACCAGCTTGAAGCTCCTTTCGGGGAGAATGAAGCCCCTGTGACCTGTGTCCACGTGCTCACCACATTTTAGCATTGGAATTGTAAATGCTAGAGCCCTCACTGAAGGCCAAATTTCCACTTGCTGCTGTGGAAAATAAGCGATGATTTGTCTGTTGGTGAGGCAGACCAGATGTGCTGGGCATCTCCAGGGAAAGGGCCAAGCAGTGCTTTACTAGCACAGTCCTGGGTAACAGTGGGTTCTCCGTCCTCTTCTCCACGTGCCCGCTAATTTGTCCTCATCTTTTGTGGACCTGTGTTTTATACGCACTCGCAGAACTAAACTGATTTCAATGGGTTTTGATCTCCCCTTTCGCAGAGGGCAGGGAAACAAGTAGAAGATGAAGAATGCTGCTTTAATAACCTACACGGTCATCTCTCCTGTGCATATCTCGGAAGAGTTTGGCAAAACTGACTGAAGTACTGGAAAAGGTTTTTCACCATCTTAAAATATGAGAAACTTGGAATATGTTTATTTACTGTACTGCATGCTTCCACAAAGAATTTTTCTCTCAAAAATGGAAATATTTTGCTAATTTCTAAGCTAAGTGTTAAGAAAGAAAGAAAAAAAAAACCAAACACGTGTAAGTTTGTTTTGTTGGTTGGTTGTTTTTTTTTTTTAGATTGAGCTATATCGCTTTCAGAGCCCAGGTGCTGTTCTGAGACACACTGGTGTGCCCCCCCAGTTTCAGTAGGATTGCTTCATTTTGCCTGAGAACAATTTGATAAAGATCTAGCCATGCTCTCTCATTTTCTTCCTTGTGAGGGAGGAACAGAACCATAACATTAGTCAGCAGTTTCTGAATTTTGACCCACAATAACAAAGATACCGAAAGACAGGAGAAATAGATGGAGGCAATTACAAACAGTCACTTGATTGATGGTTGACATTGTTAGAACTTCAGCCGTATGTCAGGTTGCGGTGGTGCTGAATCCCCATCCCTGCCAGTGGGTGTTGCCATGGGCAACAGCGCACTGAAGCCAATAAAAAGGAGAGGAAATGAGGGGAGACTCAACCTTGGGGGAAGCTGTAGGGTATGCACTATAAATTACATTATACTTAGCAATATGCCGTATCAAAATTCAGGAAAGCTGTGTATGTACCTGCCGGCGGTGCTATGCCAGTTCCTAGTACCTGGTTCTCCCATCAAATACGTGTTTTAAGTTCTGTATGGCTTGCTGCTTACTATCCGGTATCTGTCTTTATTGAGGGAAGAAAGAAGTGGTAAAATACTAGCAGAAACATTTCCATTTGGTGCATATATTCACTACTCTGCAGTCTGCATTTCTGCTTTCCCTGCTTCTTTCTGCTAGAGAAAGGGATGTGGTTTGGTTGTGTACTAAAGGATTGGCTTGCAACGGTACTGAAATTTCCAGCTATTTTCCTAGACACAGGATTAGTAGCACAGAGGGGTTTTGTTTTGTTGTGGTTTTTTTTTTTTAAGTGATCAGCAGATTTGTTGTTTCTGTTTGATTGTCAGACAGATATAGTCAGCTTTTATACATCATTAATGACTCACTTTCCTTAGAAAGCAGGAAAGCTCTTTTAAGCATGTGGTCAGCCAGGCCAGGTTCTGATTTCCATTAAATTGGTGCCAGTTCAAGGTAATTCCGCTGAAGTAAATGGAGTCTGGCACAGGTGTAAAACTAAGCTGAACTTGCTTTAGTTTCTACTGCCAGACAACCCTATATTTAGAATTCCATTTTTCATGGAGTACAAAGGCTTTTTTTTTCCCTGTGAATGGGAACTTGTAAGCCCTGCAACATGACTCCTCTTGTGTCGGGTCATGCAGCAGAGAAAGCACCCTCGTATTATAGATCACAGTTTTGCTACACTAGTGATCTTTGTACTAATGGAAAGAGACCAACTTTCAGGTAATACTAGCGTCATCACATAGAATTAGACACGTTTGGTTTTGTGACCTATCATGTTTGATTAGATTTTTATGAACACCTCTACCACAGACATCTACATGAGAGCCTTGACTAGTGCTGTGCTAGCTGTATTAATAGCATCTCAAATTGTACTGAAAGAACTGCAAGAGAAGTAAGAGGTAGTCAGTCCAGTGTGATGATATTTTTCCTCTCCACCATTTCAAAATATTAATTTCGACTGGAAGTTATACTAGAAAGGCTTATCCATGGTTGACTTTTCAATGTAATATAAACCTGAAGCACAAGGCAACAGATTTCCTTTTTTATTTGTATTCTATTTTCATTAAAGCCTATTAATTTTTTCCTTAGGGGACACTGTAATTAAAAAGAAATGAATGTGTTAAAAGAGCATTTTTTAAAGAAACGGAAAAAAAACACCTCTAAAATTACCATGCAATATTTTACCTTTATGCAAACTTCCCCTTGCTGAGAAATTTACTGCACTGTTAATATGAATTTCTCAGGGAAGCAGGGACAGGTTGGTGTTTTTAAAGATAATAAAGTTTGTTTTTAAATGTAGCAAAGGTAGGCAATTCTAAAGGCCCTGATCAATCACTAAGAAGCTTTGTTGTAAAAAAATACTTCTTTAGAATACAAAGCAGGCTTTTCAGAACACTCAGGCATAAAAGAGGAGGGAAGAGAGAGGAACATCACAAAAGCAGGCATAATTGATTCATAACATGTACTGAAGAGATGCAAAACAACAATGTAATTACATACTATTCTGTTTTCCTGCAGCTCCTTGCACATGAATTGACCAGCTTGCATCCCAGTTCTGCTCTGTACTATTAATTTTATTAAGCTGTAAGTTCTTATATTTCAGTCTGTTGTCAGCTTTACAGATTTTTACAGCGGCAGTTGAAATGTAGTGGAGCTGAATGAATGCTTCTTGTGCTGTCTTCCGTGCCGCTCCAGATACCAGCACCATCTCACTGCAGGCCTTCCTTTCAGTCCCACTAAGCCTCCCAGTAAAAGCAAACTATGCTGCCATCAAGATAATATCCAATCAATTAAGCACGTCTGCGAAAGCATTTCTCAAAAAAATGGTGGGCCAAAGCTTATGAAAACCTTTATGAAAACCTTTCAGACAGCTCTTATCGAAAAGCGACACTGACATTTGCAGGCTTAATTTATGTCTTTGAGAGACACGGTAAAGCTAGAGGAAAAGGAGGATGAGGATGCCGCCTGAGAAGGAAGTCTTTTTTGGTGCAGCTCCTCCCATTTACTTCTGTTTACTGCCACAGAGTCCAGCATAGGCTTCAGTTTCACATTCAGCTTCACTAGACACTGGAAGAAGATTAAAAAAAAAAAAGATGAGATAAAAAATATTGACAATATTTCTGCTCCTTTGATGGACAGTCCAGGGAGTAACAGAATAAAAAGAGTTCAGTCTGCACCAGGCCCCCACCCTCCTCACCCCCAGCTGTAAATTCCTCTGTAGGTAAAGCTTATTGTTCCCATTGAGATCCCTTTATCTTACTTGTTTTACCTGAGGCTTTATGTAAGCCACCAAAAATGTCAAAAAAAGCACATAAGGTGGCAGACTTGCTGGTCAACTTCTTTAGCTTTCTTGTAATCCTTAAAAATAGTCCTTTTGAGTAAGCATCCCCCAAGTACATGAGGCTGGTTGCTGGCAGCTATGAGCAGGAGGTGCACTGGTTAGATACCAGTTGGACAAAGCTGAAATAACCTTCCGACTCCCCCTAGTGCTACATTCTTATTTCCCATAGATGAGTAAACCAGAACAGTACTGTGCTTTCCAAAGCTGGCAAAAAAAAAAAAAAAAAAAAAAATTTCTGTGTGCTCAAAATAAAGAAAAAAATAATTGTCTTTAGTCTGCACTGAAATCATCTCTTTTCTACATACCCAGTCCAAAGCTCACAGAAGCCAGTTAAGAATCTTTTATCTGGTTTCTGCTGACTTTGAATCAGCCCCTAAATTATGTAATTCCTGCACACCTTTGCTAGAAGTTTATTTTACCTTCCCCTTTAAAGTAGCAAATGCTTATGTGGAAAGACCACAAGTGCTTCACTTGGTTTTGTCCCTACATTAAAGAGAGACAGAACCTCATTAACAGCAGCACCCAGATGTGAAGAAAGGGTTCACAAGTTACCTCCCAAGCCATGTAATGTGCCCTTTCAGGACAGAGGAGTCTTGTTCTTTTGCAGCTTTTTTAACTAGCAGTAAGTATGTTTTGCTGAGAGCTGTGTATCCTGCTTTCTCTGATGGAAACTACGTATTTGTCATTTGAAATAAAGGGTTGGTGCAAGTTTTAAAAAAAATGACAGAGGAGACAGGAAAAGTTGTTCTAAAAGTGCAGAAAATTATAAGGAAAAGAAAGGGAAGGGGTAGCAGGTACCTTCGTAGTTGATAATTTTCATTATTTGCTTTGAATAGCAGGGTTAACAGCAATCCTTTTAAATGGCCCCCAGAGCACAGACACCACTAAAGAACTGGATTTTTTTTTATAGCTAGTCTGCAAGCCATGGGAGCTTGGTTAGCTACTGAAGTAAGTCTTGGTAGATTTTTAATTGAGCTATTATATGATAATTAAGGGTTAATGGCCTGGTTTTAAGACGTGCTGAAAACTTGCAATTTCAGTTGACTTCAGTAGAAAATATGAATGCTCAGCACTTCTGAAAAATCACGCCATGAGTAAGAAGCTGATTTGTGTGGAACTAGGAGCAAATCCGCTTGAAATTATTTCCTTAGAATATGGCACAGATCGGGCAGATAATTTTGCAGCCTTGGGCCTGGGGTCAGAGGCAGAGTTTACTGCAGTCTCTGCCACATACAGTACTGCTCGCTAGTGACAGTCATTCATTTGATAGAATTGGACGTGGCTTTGTAACATTCCCATCACCGTGGCCTCAGAGCTCCCCAGTTTTAGCTCTTTGTTTCAGACCATTGTATATTCCTCAAACCTGATTTGGTGGGAGTCCAAAGCAGAGGGGCAGTAATACATTATAAACACCGGAAAATACCTGAAAAGCTGGCTGCTGCTGTCATTAGCACCTGCATTACCACTGCCAGCTCAGTGTCTAGAGGTAGCACATTAAATATTCAACTCTTGACAGCAACTTATCAGATCCTTTCTGTGCAAGCCAGTATCCATCTACTGGCAGTTAAGCTTGCTGGTATTTCTAAAATCTTGAAAAAGTTTTCATGAAAGAATTTTTCCAGTATTTAGATTTTAAAAAAAAATCAATGCTTAAAAATCCGTGTATTTCAAACATCTCTAAGCACAAAGATGGCATTCTGCACCCACACCCTGTCAGCCCCAGGATCTGTTAGCACAAATGCAGTACGGGCTGTTCCTGTCTCAAATGCTATACCAGCAACCTATACCTGCTACAGGCAACGTCGAGGAGAAGCAGCACATGGGACAGTGGCCTCTGTCTCAGAGAGGCTGTGCAGCTCTCGGCTACGTCTGTGTCCTTTCTGTACTGTATCGTTTCCAAGACTAGACCACAAGACCGTGATGTGTGCAATCCTAGTGCCAGGGGGCAAATGCAGAGGTCTGGGCACGAGCACCTACTGCTGTGCCTGTCCCTCCAGGCCTAGGCATATGCCACGCTCTTACGGCAGGAGACAGCCCTCTCACATACAGTGCCAGGAGGACTCTCAGTGCTTGAGCTGCTTAGATCAATTAGCTTTGCATCGACTACAGCAGAGACCAGAAGCCCAAGTAGATTGGGAATGGATTCAAGAAGCACCCACACAGTTCTACAGTAATCACTGCATCTTATGAGCTGCAAACACATTTTAAATCCAAAAGTAAATACGTATATTTCTTAGAAATGTATACCTAAGTGCATATTACGGAGTCTAATAACCCAGGTGCAACAGAGGTTACCAGGTAAATAATGAGAATGGTTAACTAATAACATTAACTTTGTTGAAATAAATTAAAAGGAGTATTTAAGAAAGAATAAACCATGTCTTTGATACTCGTTTTTACCATAGCACAAGCAATTAATTCTATGGAATACTTACAAAATATACAGTGTAATTTTAAGAAACTTAATTCTGTTGCACATTAATTTAGGTTAGGGATACTTGACAGTGCAGATTTTGCACTTGGTCCATAAAATGTCTTTATTCAGACATTGATTTGATATTTAAACCACTGCTTCTGTATTTAGTATCCTTTCACTTTGGGACTCTTTCATTCTGATTGAGTCTTTTAATTAAACCAACTACTATAATTCCTATGGAAATTAGCTCTTACTTTATTTTTTCCACCTATCAAAGCATTTCAGTAGGACTTTTCTGATACAAAGTACACAAATTGGATTTTATTTCTGCTTGAGATGTAATTAAAAACTCGTTTGATTACTATATATCTGGCCCTGTTTTAATTATTAAACTCTAGTAATCAATTTTCTTTTATGAAGCTTCTGGGAAATTATCTCAAAAGCAACACATTTCTCTCCCTTCTGGCAGGCTCTCAACCATTTACTGAATTGCATTCATAGCACCTGTTCCTGATCCGGATTAAACCACCAATATATTCCCAAAGCTATTTAAATTTATTTGGCTGTAGTCTAGTCAGGGTTTTCTACCTCCTGGCTGCACTTTTTACTTTCCATTTTATTGCATGAGAACTCCTTTGATGTACTGTTCCTCCACGCCACTATTTTTGATGCATGCCTCTTACGAACAGCTTTGCTACTGATCTGTCTAATTTGGTATCCAGCTTCTTAACGCCCAATTTATTATTTGCTTTAGTAGGAAGAGGCTTGGTCTTCAACAGCTGTCTGGCATGGGATGCCACCACATGAACTCAGAGCTCCAGAAACACCCTTCTTCCTCATCCCTCCTTGGCGCGGCAGCACTGGGGGGAGAGGGAACCCCTGCCTGGGACCTCGGTGCCCACGTGCTGTCCTTCCACTGCAATGCAGCTGCCCTGCTGCACAGCAATAGGTACAGCATTGGTGACTTTTCCCGTTTTATTTCCTTTGCTGTAAAAGCTGTTCTTAATTGCAGAGTGATAAAGGGTGCTGAAGAGCGGTCATGCTGGTGGCTGCGTGCTTTGACATTAGGAAAAGCCAGATAGGTTTGCAATTCCCTTCTGCAGCCATACATTATTACCTCAGATGTGTGACTAAGCTGTTTCTCAGAAAGCTACTGTATAGCACAGACTTTTTCTTACCACCTTCAATTATTTAGGTGTCTTTTGTGACTACGGACTGCTCTGCCCACAGAGTACTTTCACAAGTATAGCTCCTCTTGCATATAAGCTCCTCCAGTACAAGAAAAGGTTAAAAGCGCTTCTGCAATCTGGTGTGTGCCCCTGGGAGAGGGGCAGGGCTGCCTGAAGGAAGAGATCAAAAGGGGGAGAGCATGAGACACTCAGAGGAAGCTACTTATGGAGGATACTTATAGATAAGGAGGGGAGAACGTTTTTCTTGGGTATAGAAATTTGTTTCTCAGGTGTATTTGGCTAGATAAAGCACAGAGAATGCAGAAATAGTGGAAGTAGCAACAAACCCCTTTAGGGAGAGGGTAATGGGTAGCAGTGGAGGCGTTTGTTGGTAGATCTACCTCCTGGATTGAAGGGTGGTGGGCCAGAGGACTTCATCTGCTACATCACCTTCACCCCTGGGAAAGGATGTTATCTAAAACAGCCAAGATGCAGCACAGACGTGGCCAGAGTCTAAACTATTGCTAAAGCAAATACAACATTTTGTTGTATTCTAAGACTAATACCAAATCCTTTTAAAGAGGAGCACAGTATCCCCTGACTTACAAACACTGCAGGACCTCCAGAGGATATACTTTCCTTTTTTTTTCCCCTGGATATTCTCATCCAAATATTGACCAATTTTGACCTTGCTTAACTTATGAGCTTTGACAAGATTACAGCTCACGGAAGTATGGTTGCGGGTCTAATATTTGTAAAGTGAGTTTATGGAATAAGACCATATAAATTCATTTTTATGACTGATCACATATCAAAAAGTTATAGGTCTCAGTGTTCACTCTACTTTGGAACCCAGTGGTTTCTAATGAATCACTTTTATTATGTAGGCAGTTTCTGAGTTGGAAAGGAGGACTAGTGACCGAGAAGCCATAGGGATAAATTCAGACCTGGTGTAAGCATATGAAGCATTGCTGAAGTCAAGAGAGTCATGACCAGTTACAGCAAAGCTGAATTGGACTCCTGAGTTTTGCTGAAGTGGCTTTCACGTGAAAATACATAGGCCAAAGGTGAGCCATTTATCTGAAAGTCCTTGAACTTCAGATTAGTTCAAATAAAAGGGAAGCTGTACTGCAGTCATCCACAGATTTGATCTTCATAATACAAATACTTGAAGGAAGTTGTTTTGAAAACCCCAAAATATTTCTGTATATATGCCCATGTACTAAAACCAAAAAGTCTGCTAAAATTTTACTTTCTATACGTAGAATACAGAAGATAAAGCAATATAGAGAAGATATAGGAATTAACTTCTATGAACCTCCGACTGTGTGCATAAATGAATTAGTAATTTGCCCTACTGATTTAGGGCCATATTTAATCATTATGTTCCAGAAAAAAAACAACTCCTGTATTTGGGAGGTGGCTGAGTTCATGAAAAAAATAAATTACTGCAATCTCCTCATAGCTGAAAGAGACTGTTTATTCCTTGTGGGGTTTGTTGAGGAGGGGTCCAGGTCATCAAGTACATCAGTGCATTACTTTCGTATTTTGCCAGGGAATTTTTCTTTGATGCCTAGTAATGTAATTAGGTGAAATGAATATACTACTAATTTCCCTGATAGAAAACAGGAGTTTCTTTTAGCTTCTTCATAAAAATTATTAGCAGTGCGGAAGGAAGCTAATTGTGACTGGAAAGGGATCTAATACATGCACAAGTGTTCAGCTCTTTCACTATGAATTAGCGTTATGCTTCTTTATGGTGATGGTACATTAGCAAGAATAATGCTACACTCCTTTGTAAGTAAACATGCATACTGTAGAGAGATGATTATAAAGTAAGATTCTCCACTGGTAAAACATGCCAGGTACTTCAGGGAGGACAATATGTACAGAGCTCCTGGTAGCCAAATGTTCTCTGGCCAATATCAAACATGCAATGCTGTCAAAGGGAAAGGGTAATACTGAAGGACTGGGCACCTACTGAACTAGCTTAACTGATGTGTTGCTAGAGCTGCAAATGATTCATCTGTTCATAATAATTTCATGAAACCACGGGTTTGCTCAGAAGAGGAAGAGTTATTATTTCATAAACAACTTCTTATTTGGCTCTGCTCCTTATGGTTTTGATTCTATGTCTAAAGCATAAGAGAGACAGAATGTTTCTAACTCTTCCTTTCAACTTTTTAACCAAGCAGCTGATCAATGTCTTTTGCCTTACTATTAAATGGATTTTGAAAAACTCTTCAAACCGTATCAGTCTCATATCCTTACTTAGTTCTTTGAATTTGCTCTCAGCTGGGAATTCTGCAGGCAACTGTGATTCTGTTGTGTTAAACACTTACTTGAAGCGTTTCATCCATCATCATTTCTAGTCCTTTTCTGATGCAATGTAGTTTGTGCTTTGTCTTTCTTGAAAACTGAATGGCTGTTAAATTATCCATTTATCTTCTTTCAGATTTGCTGTACAATTTGAGTTCCCTCTATTGGCTGTCTCTTCTACCTTATCTGCCAACTTTTCAATCTGCTTCCTTAGATCTTTATATACATTTCCATACACGACTGTGTGTCCTTCGCAACACATTGGGCAGATAATTCTAAATAAGACAGCAACAGAAATTGTAGTATTATGAATTATTCACTTTTTCTCACAGATCGGGCTGGAAGCCTTTAGTGAAGCTTAGCTTCACTAAAGTCAATGGCAAATGTTGGTTTTTCTACCTTCTCCCAAATTTCTTTGTTGATGACCTGTCCTTTCAGTCGAGACCTTTTTGGCATGAAATGACTGAGAAGTTGAAGTACTCTTGTTTGAAGGGGAAAAGTACTTGTTTCTGCTGCCTCTCCTAAGCAACTTGGGAAAACTTGTAAGTTCCTGAAATTGTTGATAGTAATACAATGTGTCATCAATAATCTCACCAATTTACAAAAATCTTAGCAAAAATAACGTTCTGTTAATTTCCAAAAGCAAAATGAATCCCTCCCTGCTCTCAGGAAACAAAAAAAAAAAAAGAGGATCAGGATCTTTGTTCCCTAAGTTCATGATACTCTTAGACACAAAAATCCTTGCTCTGAAACCACTGAAACTATGGCTTTCCGTATTACACCATGAAATAGTGACTGACTTAGAAGGAAATTGCAAATAAAAGCATTCTTTCTTCATTTCCTGGTTTTTCTTTTTTGTATAGCTTTTCTTCACCTTTCCTCTCTATTAGTAAAAAAGTAGTAAAAACCCCCAGACTCTTAGATTAAAGGCATGAGGTAAGAAAAACAGGTTGATGATGCTTATTCCGTTACTGTAGATTGTAATACAGTCATAGTATTTGAATTTTCTAAAAGTTCAATAGAATTCACTCCATGTGGCCTTAGATTCTTCATTAGTAGACAAGTAACAAAGCAACAAAAGTGCAGAACCTAGTTCAGTTCCGATTTCAAGGCTACAGAAAGATCCTTCTGTAGTGCCAAAATCTCCTTTCTCTGGGACAAATCCTTATTCCTAATGTAATCTTTAGCTCCCAACTCTCCCCACCACTGGCATTTGGCCTGATTAAGTTTCCTCTGAAGCAAATTTCTTACAAACGCAGCAGAATATGTTGCACCTGCTCTTCCTTGGATAATATTACCCCCTGGATTTCAACACAAAGTGAGACTAATTTGATCTGCCAACGTCTGTGCAGCCTCAGTCCATGGTGTATCACATACGGCATCCTGAGCCTATCTGCCGTACAAATCCTTGTCAGCCAGGCAGTCCCAGGAAGCACAGATGCATTATCTCTCACTCTCTGTGCCCAAATCGAACGTCAGAAATAAGCCTTGCCAAAAGCGTGCATCTTTACGGTATTCTTTAGGATCTATTGAAAGTTATCCTCCACTTCCCTTAACATGCTACAAAGGAAAAGCTGATTTCAATGGGAGTCAGAAAGCTGATGCAATTGCTTCCTGGGAACACATTTTTTTCTGAATAGCTTAGTCCTGATTTCCCCTTTTTTTTTTTGTTGTTGTTAAAACTCTTCTCGACAAGTTGTGACCATATTTCAGGGAATGTGGCTCATGGTGAACAGCTCACTGCATAGTGCTATCCCTGCCCCTTGACTAGTTGTAAACTTAGAACAGCAGTGCTCTGACTTTTGTACCAACAACCCCAGGTATGGGTGAATGGTGGGTACAGCAAGCCATTTCCTAAATGTTCATACAAATAAACTCTTCCTCATTAAATAATTTTAAAAGTTTTTTAGTTCTGACTGTATGGAGAGGACAGAAAAATCTGAAAGAAAAAGTAATTGGTTTGTCTGCAACCAGTGAATCTTGCCAAGCAAGGACCAAGCCATGCCATATAGTCCATTCCGGACAAGCAGAACTTCTAGAGGAGTGGTCCAAACCCTGAAGTTCTGATCAATATTTCCTTATGCAAAATTGCAATTGAAGGAATGACGGAAAGGCATAGAAGTGGTAACTGAGGAAGGGCTGCCTCAGGACACAGAAGTGTAAGCATGATTCTTAAAGCACACCTTTTCCTCCTTCTCTGCAAAGTGATATTAAAAGCTTAATCTCCTACCTTATAATTGTAACTAGACTATACACTTTTGGAAAAAAAAAAAAATCACTTTATGTGCATATACACTTCCAATTCAGGTGTCAAGAGTCAGCTTTTGAACTGGAGAAGTTAAAGCACAGAGGTAGCCATGATTGTTGGAGACTTCTGTATATTTTTTCTATGCTTTGTAGAGGCTCTACCTTTTATGATACCCTGTTCGTTTAATGTATGCTTACAAGCACAATAGATGCTTTTGCAGCTACATCATCATATTCTAAAAATAGATATAATTACAAGGCCAGACATTATCTTCTGTAGGAAGACAGGCATATCAGAGCTCTTGGAGTTGTAGACAAGAGTGATTAGATTTCTTTCTAAGTATGTCAAACAATGTGACAAAGAAGGACTCTGTCCCTCCACATTCCGTTCAAAACATTGAAAGTATTTGCTAGGCTAAACATAAATGTTTCTACTCTTCCCAGATTGCCCCTAGAATCCTGGATGGAGTAATGCAAATTCACTTCTGTAGATACTATTATATGTTTAAAGCTCTCAATACCCAAGAAAATCTTGAATAGCGCTAAAAATAGCACTAAAATGGAGCGGTTCAATGGAGCACCAAGGTAGAGGTGAGCAGGGCAATCTCAGGCACGCATAAGTTGTAAAAGCCATGAGCTTCTTTATCTTCCACAAAGACATCTCCCTTAAATTTAAATAGCTGCTGTCATTGTCACTGACTACCTGACTATGTATTTATTTGCCCAGAAGCAGAGTGCATGGCCTTTGGCCCTGCTATTCATAGTGTTACTGTCTCTGCCTAACAATGCTGTGAACAGAGCTGGGCTTCTGTTAGCATCTTTTGTTTGATGTGTATTGTTGAAGCTTTGATGTTGTTTGTGAGAAAAATAATGATTAAAAAGAATAAGATCGTCACTCTCCCACTCTGTCTGCTCCCCACCAAGAAATCTAATCTGAGTTGGGAAAAATCTGTGACTGATTCTGTTTTAGGTACACACAAACCGCAGAGTCCAGGAGAGAAATCTGTTAGTGTTGAAACTCTTAGCATGTCTTTGCTGGAGGGTCAGAGAGGTAATTTGTCTTAACGATCAAAATTCTGTTTCCTGTTACAAAAACATGTATGTCCAAATAGGTACAGAATACTTTCTCTGTGTGTGAACACAGCTGTCAGTGTAGCCATAGTGCTTTATTTTCAGTGGGATGTCTTAGATTTTCTGCTTTAGTTGCATTTGCTTCCCCTTTATAGAATATTCTAACAAAAAAGGGGATTATTACTTCACACTGAAGCTACATTAGGAGACTTGAAATGCTCTACTGTTCAAAAAAAAAGAGCATTTTTCCTTATCAATTATTATTCTAATAAGCTTGTTTCTCATCTCTACTGATGAACACTTTTCTTGCTGCATTTTTGAATGAAGAGCAAATGTGATGCAGTAAAGCGTAACTAAAGCCCCTAAAATCAGAGCTTCAGAGTAAATGGATGGCTGTTCTGCTACTCAAGGCAAAAACTCCACTGTCACATAAAAATACTCTGATCAGTGATCACTACAGTAACAAAAAAGTAAATTCAATAAAATTATAACGTCCCAAGTGTAATAAAAAGCAATGAACAAAAAATTGGGAAGCTTTTATCTTCACAAACCTTTGATCCACGCTGTGAAGGAAACAGATTTGATTACTAAGGTATTTTGAAATTGGAGGTGGCTTGATTCCCACGTTGAGCAGCAGATATGGGAGAGAGCAAGGGAGCAGAGCCATGGCTCACCTTGTGCCAAGAGCAGAGTCATGCTTACAGAGCAAACACAAAAAAGGGCTTGGATTTAGACATTTGGATATAAGAAATCGAGCTGTGCATAATTCCTGATATTTGGCTTTGGGTTGTTTTGTTTGTTTGTTTGCTTTCTATAAACCCAGCTATCATTAGATATCCATATTCAGCTTCAAGCTCCATGTTAGCTTATGATGTAGCATGTTTTGTAAATCTGACCTTCTTTCTTCCGGGTAGGATACGCATTCAAGGGGCAGTCAAACAGGATTGCTAATGGAGGTGCACAGATCTTGATGATTTGCTAGTCACTTGTAAACTTTCTCACAAAAAGGGGCCAAACTCAGAAAACGGTTCTAGCCAGGTAAGCAGAGGGATGTGATATGCATTCCCTGAGAAAGGAGACTTCATTATCCTTTACTTGGGAGAAGAACTGCACCTCAAAGTATGTTGTCTTGAGCTAAAGAAATACAGAGAGCGGAGCAGATGCCTAAGGAGGAGGTAGAGCCAAACCTCCCCAGAAGACTGATCAAGTCCCAAAGAATGTTTCAGAATGGAGAAAAAAAATAAGGCTAGGAAAGCCATAACTCTCTAAAATGCTCTGCAAAATCTATACGCTGTTTTAAGTATAATGAGTTCCTCATGGGCACTCTGGCATGTAGCCTAGCTCATAAGCTTGGACTGTGGAGAAGATATGGTTTGTTATAGTACTGTCAGTGGCACTGGGGTGGTGTCATACCACTTCTGGAAGTTTGGGCTGTGAAGTTCCTTCTCTATCGCATACTTCAGACATCCGCAGCTGCCAAGAATAGCCTACTCTCGGGAACTACTTTGAGCAAAGAAAATTTCAGGGGGCTATGCTGATCTCCTGCCTGAGTTTAATGGGAGTTGCCAACATTCCCTGGTTGCTGCGACCACGGGTACTGTGTGTCAATAACACAGAGCACAGCATCAGGTCCTGCTGCAGCAGCTGCCTTGGTATGGACACACACATTCCCCACGGAGTTCCCTTCAGGGCTCTGGATGCTAGGATCTGCCTGTAGGGGTTCAGAACTTATAATCACTAGCATGGAAAAAACTACACGTGAAAGCCTTGATTTTGTTCTCTATGGTTTAATGTTGTAATTTTGGTATTAAAATGAGTGTCAAATGTTTATTTCAAACATACGGTTTTTATAAGCACGATGCTAGTGAGTTAGATAAGTACTGCTAAGATTTTACTAATTTGTCAGCTGCCACTCTGCCTCTTTATGTTGCTAGTGTAATGATGTAACCCATTCCCTCCCCACATGCAGTCCCTACAGCATATTACAATGGCTAGAATTTTAAAGAATACATTTAGAAAGAAAAAAAAAAAGAAATCTAGGACTTGGCCATAGCTGTAGTGTTCAGCCAGCCCTAAATGGAGGATTTACAATGCCTGAATACACTGCTGATGTGATATGTGTATTGAGGTTTGATTAAGCTGGATATGAAAATTAAAACTTGGCTCCACATTGAAGAGAGAATCTCCCGCAGTGTGATACTATGACATCAAGTTTTCTGTTTACCCCTAAGGCTGGTGCTGCAATGACTTCCAGGTTTGATGGTGTCTCTTTTTTAAGTTGTTGAGCAGCAGGCTAATAGCTGCACAGCATGATGCAAAGACAGCAGAAAGCAGGGAAATCAGATGTGAATATATTCCCCAGAGATCTCCTGCTAAGATGGAGCTAACTAACCAGAGCTTTAGTGCTCAGATGTAGTCTTCTCATGCAGAGGATGGGCTGATTATCAGCTCTTCCTGCTTTATAGTACATTTTTGGATTACAGATGCTATTACAAATCATGAATTTTGGTATAATATGCATTCTAGTGTAATATGAACTATTATATTGAAAGGAACACTATTTTTCAAGAGTTTTCATCCAAGGTCAGTTTCCCCCTGCCCCGCTCCATCCAAAATGATCTTGGTATTTTAAAAAATACAGATTTATATTATTCTTCTGTGCTTGCTTTGCCTTAATTGTTTGAAAGCCATAGCCTTAGTTTATTTAATCATGACAAAGACCGAACTAAGAAAAGGACAGGATCTACTGGGAAAGCAGTAGCCCACCTCGCTGTTTACACAAGTGCATGTCATCTATGTCACACAACAGGAGTTGCCTTTGGTGCTGGGCAATCACTTCACTATTTGCCACAGTGGCAGCCTCAGATGCCACAAGGTATAGAGGGCAGGGGAAGCACATCATCCTTCTTACCTCATATGCTACTGGTGACATATCTGGTCTATAAGAACGGTCAATTAATTTTTGTTTGTGTGTAGGGAAGCTACAATTCAGGCACGAGTTCATCAATTTAACGTTAACATGGGAACTGGTACCTGCTTCCCAGCTCTTGGCTTTGTATCAGCACTGACCCATGCATTGCTTGGAGATGTGAGGCAGTTTAGGGTACAGTGGTAACAGGGAGAACTTGTTTCAGTTCCCCAAAAATGCCTAGTGAGAACACCCCCATGTTTTCTCAGGTATCAATGACTAAAGTGGTGGTCTTTAGTGGCATAAGGCAGTCTGTGTGGTTTCAGTGAGTAGGAGGAAGACTGCCTGACACAGTTATTGATGGTTAGGTTTCTATAGTGTTATTTTCCATTTATCATCCTGCTCATGTAGTTCTGCTCTCTATACAGGTAAGAGAAAAAGTTAAAATGGTGAAGCTTATGTTACATGAGTCAAATTCTGAAGCTGGTTTAATCCAAAAAACGAAAGAAGTATTATTCTGGTCATTTATAGCCTTAGTATTTGAATGCTTATACACCTTATACCAAGCACCCAGGCAGTCTGTGTAGAAGCATGATTAAAAGAGTAAACTCCAAGTTAAACAGCATACAGGTTAAACCGCAAATCGTTTTTCACTGACCTTAAAGGCTTGGCCTAGAGTGCCCCTTAACAGTTTGGAAAGGAGCCAAGAGGGAGTGCAAAGACTCAGCCTTGAGCTTCCCTTTGGGTTACAGATATTCAGACAGGTTCGACAGCAGCACCTCACGAGGCTGTGCCTCCAGCACCTCTCTGCAGAACTCTCCACACCTTGCCATGATGAGAATCAGTTTGTCTCAAACATAATAAAATAAACAGTTGCCCTATCAGCTTTTATTTACAGATATTACCATCTTTAGGGAATCTGAGGATTTCTGCATAGAATTCAGACTTTTGGTAAAATCAAAAAAAAGATAAGAGTTCAAACAGCCTTCAAGGCTGCACTGTAAGCCAGCTCTTTTTCCCTAGAGAGGCAAGAACAATCTTCTCTGGACTCTACAGGAGCAGTAAGTAAAAATTACCTCATACAATGGCATGCAGATGCTATCAATCCACTCGAGCTGCAACCTGGGTAGTTCATCTTTCCTGTTCCGATCAAAAATGGCCTGAATTGAGAAGGGAACAAAACTGTCATGCTTTATTACGATGGAGTATTTTACAGACACATCATTCAGCACTTCGGAGCTATGATCAAATTCTCACAACCAGAATACTTTGTAAAGCATAATCAATCTTTGCAGCAGTCTTTCTGCTGCTTTGTCTGACATGAAAAATAAACTGTTTATTTTCAATTCTGTTTTGAAATTTGTAGGTTGAATGTATTTAAATTTTATAATTCTGTGATGTAAAATAAATGCATCACAGTTGGAGTGAACTGGTAAGAAACCTCCTGTAGAAATGCAAACTAGATACCTTTGAGTAGAGATTTCCCGTTTCTCACATAGGGTTTTCCAGCTCAGCATAATTGAAAGTGATAGATCTGGGCAGGCTCCCTCCCTCCCAGTTACAGACCCCTTCTACAGAACCAGCCACGTCTATGAATCCAAAGGGTGGGGACCAATAGATCCCTTTTGGGAACAGTTATCAATTTGTTCCCCTGGAAACAGCCAAATTCATGGCTCATGGCACTCCCCCAGAGAGGAAATTATAGAGGTTGAAGCTGATGTTTAAGAGGCTCAATTATTGGCTGAAAGGAGACGGAAGAAACTGAGTCTGAAGAGTTTGAACGTGAGTTGAGTTTCCTCCATACCCTGCCTGAGATCACTTGGGTCCATCAGCTTTCCATCCAGAGGTTTTTGATCCTCCTGCTAGGGTCCTATCCATACCATTTACCAAATTTTTAAATTTTTTTTTTACTCTCTGAATATGCCAAGTTTTAAGCCTTTCTGTCTTTTTCTGTGGAAAGCCTGTTCTTACTTTGGGCCCATTTCCTCAAGGTTGATGTCTCCTGAGAAAACTTACTTTTCTTTTGTACCTTCTAGGAACTCCAGACTGTACATATTACTTTACATTTAATAATGTCTGGTTGAATCTTTCTAGCTGTAGCCTGCTCTTTATGACGTACACAGGTATCACACAGTGTATTCAGGAGGTAAGATTCAAGGACTCTGTGATCTTAAATGAGAATCTTGGGTTTGATTTTGTAGAAGTCTGTATTTCCTATTCAAATTATTTTGAAAAATCCTGTCATTTTCATATTGGTATAAGCACAACACAAGAAAAAAAAATCCTTGAGTCGTAAGATATGAGAATATCACATCATTTTGCCGACAACTCTTATCTAACCAGAAGCAATAGCTTTCTATGTGGTTTGTCATAGAGATATGTCATGAAATACATCAGCATTTGATCTTGCTCAAAAATTCCTCATGAATGTGGTAAAACTCTACATGATTTTGACCCTTAGCCATCAACTGTTAGAACTGATAAACTTTGTAATTATTTACTGGCCTTATGTCCCAACATAAGACACTTAATACATCAGTTTACTGGATTTTTTGAAATTGTGAAGGGCCAATGAGAGAGGAAAATCTTCCTTCAAGCTGTATGGCTTCAAAGCATCCTACACGTGGCCCACAAATTACTGTATTCCTTGGTGCAGACTGCAGAGCCCAAAGGAAGAGTGAGAGGGCTCCTATGATAGAGGAAATACTGAAAATATTTATAGTAATACACTCTTCTTTCCCACCTGGCTAGGCTATTTGGATGCAGATTTTCAGAAGACGTGAGTCCAAAAGAAAGCACTGGCTTTTGTCTTTCTCTGCACTTCTACCAAGTCTACAGTATGTCCAAAATGTACGTGTAATAATGTACCTTAAAATAATTCTTAAGTTTGCTGGACCTGGGCTACTTGCACTGGAATTCATTGCTACTTGACGACAATAACATTAATGTGTGTGTTGAAACAAAATTATTTCCTATTATGCTTCATTAGCATAAGAAACACTTTGCAAATTTATATAAAAGGCAGGAAAGGCTCTTACATCCATATTATGGAGAATGGTACTTGCAGTCATTCTGGCCTAGATGTGGTCTCAGAATTGCAAATACCATGACTGACTGATCACTCTTTTTCTGGACTATAGCTACCATTTTTTCTGAGAAGATGTACACACCAAACTACTATAGGCAAGAAATCCATTAATGTCCCAACCTCTGACAGTATACAAAGTGAAAAGCCATTTATTGTAACTGAGTGTTATTTACTACCAACTTTTTAACTTTATTGGCTTCATTGCATCACCACAGGCTTGTGTGCGAGTATTAGAAGTAAGAACAAGTCTGAGCCAATGGAACGGTCTTTTTATTTTTGAAAGCATAAACATGTTTGTGAATGGCTTGTAAGTTAAATTATTTAGAATACTTTGTTACCCTTCTCCTGTTCTCTCCAGATAATGGCTCGTCAACATTTTAAGGCATCTAATCTGGATAAGGCTTTCTCTTCAAATCGTTCAGTGAAAATCTTTATGAAACTTTTTTCTTTGACACTTTATACCCATCTGCCTCTATTCCACTCAATACCAATTTACCCTTTCAATCACGATGTTATATTTAGTTGCATACCTATAGAAATGCTTTTCAGCATTTGATACATCAAGTACACAGACAGATAGCTGCAACATAAAGTAAACCTGACAATTATTATTTCCATAAGTGGCTGGTGATTTTTTTATTTGAATACTATGTATTAAAAACAATACCTGTTGCTTAGAAAATTAACTGAGAGAATAACCTGGGCAATAGGCACAGAAAATGGGGAAAAGAGCTCAATGCAAAAGTGACTGAGTTGACCAGAGAGCTTTTATATATGGCTGTAAATGCATGTCCTTATTGGACAAAGCTTTTATTTATTCCAAGGTTTTTCTTTACATACAAAATACAGTTAGCTTTTTCTGAATGAACCCAATGGTACTTTCTTACCCTATTCAAGTTAGTAACTATTTCAGAAGTGATAAAAACTTACTGAAGGGGTGAGTTTGAGTTCAGATCTTTCTCTGTCTCCTTGTTCAAAGAACTCACTGGTTACCAGCTCAGCTGCCTAAAACATAAATCATCATAAAGATTAGAGTTCTTGCTACATCATTTTTAGGGTAATGAGTTCTTTTTCAGACCATGACTTCAGCCTGTGCTTAACTCTAAAGAAGTGAATAGTTCTGCTTACACGAGTGATGTCAGGCACTTATTTATGTAGTTTTCAGGACTGAGCATACAGAGGTTATAAATAGCCGTAACCACTGATAGGCACACTTATCCCTTTTTCATAGGGAATTGACCGGGGTAATTACATTGCAATGTTGAGGTAGCACTCAATGCAGTTATATGCAGGTTACTCAAGTATTGAGAACAGAATAAAAAATTATAACTTCTTGTTGGCATCCACAATTCCGTCTGTAAAATGTGCAAGAGCTCTCTGGGTATTTACAGGCTGTTGCCCTATATAAACAACTTCACTTATCAAAGAAACTTACTTAACATATAACCTCTGTTGTCTGAATTTAATGTGAAAAGATAAAGGGTTTTTTTTCCATTAGACTTTACTTTTTTCCCATGACTGTCATCACTACAGGATCTAAATACGAATTAAGATGGTGATTATTACAGTGAATCAAAATCAAGAACTGGTGGGTTGGAAGTTGGAACGCATCTTTCTGACTTTTGTGAATGAAGATATTCTATTCACAACAGAGTTCTGTGCTTCTCAAAAAACCACAAGATTTGAAAACAAAATTAGTTATTGAAATAACAGGAATTTTAGGAAGTCAAACACTGAGCAATCCTGACGTAGTAGCCTTTACATACTGTACTCTTCTCATGTGTGAGGCTTAGAAGGCAGGCACGTGTGACACTTGAGAGGCAAATAAAGGAAACTGATCTATTGAAGATGTCATTCAGTTCCTAAAGCTCTTGTCATGCCTGCTGGTGTTTCCAAGCGTTTTCAAGATAGAAAATGATTTCATAATGCCAAGGCACAAGAGGGTGAACTATGCAGAGAACCTGCACTTCATAAAATCTCAACATTTCTTGCTTTAGCAACTGCGTGGTAGCTAACATTCACAAATCCTAAGCTTGTTATAGTTGAAATAAGGAGTACCAAAATAAATTGGAAGTAGGTGAACTGATGTTATAAAGTACTCTTAAATCTTGAGCCAGGCTATCACACAGTTTGGAACTTTATAATGTATGTAATCCCAGCGCACTAATAAAATTCTGGATCAATACTTCAGATAGAGGAATAATTTAACAACTTAGCAGCAATTAAGGGTTTGCCAAGTATATTGGACAAAAATAATCAAGATGTAGTCCCACCTCTGTCTCTCACTGCTATTCTGCTCCTGTTCTCCTTGTGTCCCTTTCCCTCTTCTTTTGTTTATCTTCTCTTCCTGAATTTTGCCTTCTTACATGTAGCCTTTATTCCCTTTGATTCATATATTTTGATCTCTTTCTCCCTCACTTTTCATGTTTTTTTCTCCCTTCAGCATAGTTGAGGTCCAGCTATTTCCTGTTTTCCCTCTGTGGACTTATTAGCCTCTCTGCTCAACCAGGTAATGTTTCGATCAATCCTAGACTGGATTTTTCAATATAAGTAAACCTGTACACTAGGCTGGCAGGGGGATTTTCACCCACAGACCTAAAAAGTGATAAGGATGTAAAACAGTTCGCCAGAGACTTCAGCACTAATTCAGCACAAAGATTGACAACATGGAAAACAGACCCTACCTGATATTTTGGCTGTCAGAGAAAATGGAGAAGCTCCCTGGGTTAAAGAGAAAAAATGAGGAGGGATTGCACGCACTGCACTGGTGGCTAGGTGGCACTGAAAAACCTTGTGACTCATTTTCCTACTGCAGGATTTGAGCAACTTCCCATGATTTCCATATGGGGTGACCATATTCTGGCCAAGTAAGAGTAGCAGCCTTAGAAGGACTATTGTCATAGTCTGCTTATAAAAGCAAAAAAGACTCATCTGACAAAACTGCAAGCTGAGCTGAAGCCCTCACCACATAAATGCTTTTTTACTGAGTTAATGTACATGTAACTTGTAGGTCCCTTTCAGCTTCTGTTACTTCCTTGTCCTTCTCCAAGATGTCTGGCTGCTCCTGCCTCACTAGCACTCTGGTCTAGCTTCTCTTTTTCACCCCATCTTTTTAACTATCACTTTGCTGTTAAGCCAATCAAACTCCCTCCAGGTGCTTAGCCACACTCAGCTGCACGCATACTGGAAAAGTTAAGGATGGATGCTGAGTAAGGAAAGATGCCTAGAAGAGGGAAAATTATGTGGTAAAGGACAAGACTTTTGGGACAGGTTGCTTTCTCACATTGTAATTGTCTGTCAATGCTGGACTCAAGTTTTATGTATATTTGTAAAGAGCCTACTCAGCAGCAGAAGCCTGAATTTTTATTTGTTCGTTTCTAAGTACAGGATGCTAAAAAAGGCATGCTAAAAAACTTGCAGGTTTTTTTCATCAGTGTTGAGAAAATGAACATGTTTCTTTTATCATATATAGTGAAGATTTTATATTAATCAAAGTCTGTAGAACATCACTGGTATTTTTGATTCAGGGAAGATTCTGCTACTGCCAAGGAAAACTTTGGGACAAAACAAGTAAGGGCAGCTATATGTGGCTAATGCTTTTTTTTTTTTTGTTTAATCCATCCATTTTTTTGATACGGATTTAAAAGGTTAATAAGAGGAGGCGTTGTAAAGCCAGATCTCTTCAGGTACCTATGTGCTGCTCGCCAGCATGTGTACATGGAAAGATTATGCAATAAACCATTTCTTGCAGAAACCCCCTGCTATTTTTTTATAGCATTAATACCACTGTAAATTGATTCCAGTTTTGGTTCCTTGTAAGCCAGGGCCCTGGGAATATTGTCCCGCCAGTCCCGCCTCCTCTTAGCCCTGCTATTAATCATGACTTGCCTGTCTTGAAATCTCCCACGGTTTGGTCACAGCTCCAAGGTCACAGGCTGTCATTAGCATTGATCTGAAAAACAGAAATGAACAATACAAGCTGAATCAACCTTTGTTGGATTTCTAAACAACTCTGCTCTGGATGCATAAATAAATAACACATATATAAAATGTCAGCCCTGGCACCTTCTTTTCCTCCAGAGAAGAATGACATGTTTGAAACCTCAGCCATCAGCATGGCTTTTACATCACAATTGTGCCTAGGAAGCCTAATGTGTTGCAGGTCACCAGACAATGAATTTTGGTATTGTGCATTGCACACTGGAAAAGAAATGATATTGCAAGGGAATAACTGCTAATTTTGCAATACTTCTAACACTACTTACATTAATACCTATAATATACTAGAAAGCATGTGCTTCCCATGATATAAGTAAGGGTATTATTACATAATAACACTTGCAAACTGGATTAATTTATATGCCTATTTGTAAGTGACTGCTGTAGCAAGAGAACCTATAACAACAGGAAGCATTCCAGACACTGTTTAAGCAGTTTCTACTGCTCATCTACAATAAAAATTTAAGATTTACTATGAGCTATACTGTTCCACTGTAGTTTAATACCTAGCTACAACCATGTTTTATATGCATTAGGAGAAAGAAACCATTCAGCTGTAGAAAGCGTTTATGTACAGTACATGATGCAGATAAAAGTCTAAGAAAGTTTAAATGAAGAACAAGGGCACTGAAAATGAAGCATCAAATATATTGCCTGAATCTAAAATTAGGAATGGGTGAAATGATATGGAAAATAGAAAGTGGCCAATATTTTGGTCAAAAGACCAAAGGGAAACAGAATTTTAATGACATTTCAGATAAAATGAGACATAATCAGGCATGCATATGCAAATGCACACATTTTATTGTCTCAAAAGTGTGATGTACTCAAACCACGCACAATGTCTGAGGTTTTCAACAGGATTCATGCTTAGATCATTCTTGAGGGCTAGAAGAGCACCCTGTATCTGAAAATCCCCAGGTATAGACTAGAAGAGCAGAGGGAAGTATGGCCAGTGAAAGAAAACAGCTGAGAAGAGGAGGGAACAGGGAAACGGACAAGAAAGATCTTTGTGTCCTGAGGCAGAATATTGATGCTTTCTGGAGGAAGAGCGGAAGGGCTGAGTGGTAACGGGTGAGGCTGGGAGGAAGGGAAGAAATCATGACAGAGTCTGAAGGCAGAAATAGGAATGGAGAAAGTGAGGTCACACTGATTACATCCCTGCTGTTTGGTAATATTTAGAAATCATACCATATATTTCATATCATGAATCATATTATTAAAACAAGCTACTTCCTCTTGTTACCCTTCACTCCATGATATATGAAACAAATACGGCTACACTTTGAAATAACCAGAAAGCAAGAAATAGTAGTGCTCACCGAAATATTTCTCGGTGGTTTTTTATATTCCAATCATAACCACCTTTACTGACAAGTTCAAAAAACTCGGTCCTTCTCCTGAAATGAAACAGAATATCAGAGAAGGAAAGAAGTCACTTCCAATGCAGCCCTGCGGTAGAAACACAGTTCTCGGGATGATATGAAATCACTGCACCTCATGTATTATTGTTAAAGTCATTATACTGACAGTCCATTTAAGCGAAACACACTAATTTCCGAACATGTTCTATAAATGTCTGTTATCAATGTCAAAGTTGCCTAGTAAAAGCAATGTAGTATTTATGGTCTCCACAGATAAGGAAATAAATGGTACCAAAATGTTCAGTCTTCCATGGAAGCATGAAATGTTCAACTACAGCAGTTGACAGACAGACAATAGAAACACTCCTGAAATATATACACACTTCTCTTTACTTGTCCTTGCAAAATGTTTTTTCCTTCTGTATCCTGAAGGGTTTTTCCAGAGATGTGCAATTCCTGTAATTCCCAGCACACAGAACAGAACAGTGAGACACAGGAGCTGCAGATGTCTCGAGTTAGTAGTTCTTCTTGACTAGAAACCAGGTTTCCCTGGTTGGTCCCATGCTTTGTCTTCTGGAATATCTTGCCTATGTCCTCAAAGATGGACAAAACATGAGCCAGAACATTTGAATGCCTGTTTGGTGTCTTTAAGTACCAACATTCTGACTCACCAGTGTCTGTAATTTTTTTATGGCATTGAGACTCCGAGTGGCTCTTTTGCACGCAGCGTGACTACAATATGAAACAGATCCTGCCCCAGATACAGAGGAAGTTGAGGTACAAAAATATGGAGCAACTTGCCCAGAGTGACACAACATATTAGCATCAAAGCTGGGAAACAAATACCTATGTTCCGAGTGACAGCCTAGTGCCCCATCTCATAGGAGACTTTTGTCAAGCGGAAATGTAGTTAGATTCCCCAACAGGATTTTGCAAAGTCCTGTATTTTTTTACATGCACTTCACCTAGACTGAAATTTTGAACAGCAATCATTGAAAGCACGGTCTGATGGGAGCCAGTACAGGTTTTACACATGAGGAGATGCACACTTCATTGCCCTGGATCTACGTGAATTTGTGTTAAGCTGAAAACTTCAAAATAAGAAATTTCTTTGAAATCCATTTAAATGGATGCAGAAGTAGCAGTTCAACTCCACAGAGAGTTTCTAGTGTAGGAAGGAGTCAACCTGAGGAAAGCAGCCGCATATAAGGAAACAATAGATTGCTCATGCACAGTATCCAAAGTGAAGAGGTTTGCTATGATTAAACAAACATAATATGCCTGAATTTCAGAAATAATGACAATGATAACAATTTGCAATGTCTTTAGTAACATTGATTCTGGTTGTATTTTGCCTGGAAGGGAAAGTTGTCTTGCTGTACATAGCAAACCCAGTTGCTCAAGATATTATTTGACTGAATTTCCATAAACTTCATTTTGGTTCCATGCTTTTGGTTGTTGTATGATCTACAAGGATCATTATCTAGAATTACCTACTAGAATCAAGTGTATTTTCCATTTGATCTTTCACTGAAAGGCATCTTTTCGTTTGCAGAAAAGTAGTGCCTTGAGAAGGTCATAAAGCCCTGTGCTGCCTGTTGCTGTTTTGCTGGTTAGACTTTGAGATCATTAGGTTTAGGCTTTCTAAGAATACTGATATGAGAATTTCCTTTCCTGCAAAAATATTGAAGATGTAGCAAACTGAAAAACAAGTTAGGCACATGTGCAGAAACATCTGTTCACACAGGGTGGCTTTAAGAAATGTAAATCATCGTTTCCAGGGAGTGATTTTCAGGCACTTTTGGAAGTAAAGTAGCATAACAACTACCCGATTAATGAATCATAATAACACAAGAGGAAAAGATAACTTATTTGAAGGATTCTGAGTAAAAAGGCCTGTCCTGGTTTCAGCTGCGATAGACTTAATTTTCTTCTGAGGAGCTGCTGCTGTGTTTTGGATTTAGCATGAGAATAATGTTGATAACGCATATTGTTTTAGTTGTTGCTAAGTGATGCATAGAAGCTGAGAGGAAGCATGGACAGGACAAGCTGGCGAAAAGAATATTCTATACCATAGACATCATGCTCAGCATATAAATGGGGGTTGGCCGGGGTCAGGAATCCACAATCGCTGCTCAGGATGGGCTGGGCAACTGATCATTGGGTGGGGAGTGACTTGTGTTGTATCACTTTATTTTGTATATTTTACAACTTTTTTCCCCCCTCTTCCATTACTGTTCTATTAAACTGTCTTTATCTCAAGCCATGAGGTTTTTTTCCTTTTTCTCTTCTTCTCTCTTCTGGGGGATGGGGAGGGCAGGGAGTGCATGAACGGCTGTGTGCTAAAAGTTTTCTGATTCATGTCGGACATAAAAATCAATTATGCAAGGAAGAATAATCTTGAAATCCAGCTGATGCCCCTTTTTGGTCATTATTTCTCTGTATTAAAACTAGAAAGATGACTTCACCATGCAGTTTTTCAAACTAAGGCGGGCAGGGAAAAGAACTCCATCAGGTCTGGGTCTGGACTGGGTTCCCTCCCAGGGCACTGCCGCGGGCCCTCTCTGGCTCTTCCAGGGGCTGGAGGATCCCGGCCGGGGAGAGCAGATGGAGTTGTGTCAGGGCAGCTGCCTCCTCAGCCCCTGCCACTCCTCTTTTCCTTGACAGCACAAAACATTTCTACAGCACTTGTTATTTGTGGTGAGACAGGAGAACCCATAGTGATACAAGGACCACAGGGATGTATCTCACTTAAAGCTGTCAGCAAATTCCCCTGTAATAACAGCCCCCCAGATAACAAGCGATCCTAGCAGACAGCTTCAAAAAGAGTATGCTTAAAAGGGTTTGTCTTGCTCAGGATTTTCATGTCAGCAAGCAGAAATGTCTTCATGGACTAGTGTTTAGAAGTTATTTATAATAAAATTACTCACTAAAATCCTTTATTAATACAACCTCTTTGAGAATAGACTTGCAAGAAAAAAAAAGACTACGTGTCTACTGCCAGTACTGTTTAGAAACAGCCCTTGGCACAGTAACCAAATACTGAGAATTGCAACATCCTAATAGTGTTTTTACAATTAACAGTTAAAGATACAATGTTGATACAGATAGTTGAACAATTCCAAGGTAAAGACTGCCTGAAGTTTTCTGGAAGCTTGGTTTGGTATCAGCCATCAGCACAAAGAAGGGGTGGAATCCAGGTACACCACCTTAAGAAAAACATTACTAAATGCCACACATCACTGTATGGGATGGTATGCTAATGGACATCAAACAAAAATTCCTAAGGATTAATTACTGTTAAGGCTGGGAAGGTAGTACACTGAAACTGCACATCCGACAGCACTTCTCCCTGTCAGTCAGCCACAGGCATGTGCCAGAGAGGGGGATATCAAAGACAATGTGATGGTGACACCACGGCTCCTCTGACTAGCTGCGTGCTCCCACACATCCCCAATGGGAAGCGCTTAGTAATAATTAACAGTATTTGAAAAACATAAAATAGCACCAACTTGAAGTCTACTTAGGCATTTGATTTGCAAACAAGGCAAAGGAAGAAAATTGGATGAGATCCTATTATACATCTCTCGAGTTACGCTTTTTAAGACCTATTCTCATGTGATGCAAATTGGCATAATTTGTCTTTAAAGCAGCAATGTGTATGCTTTCTTTACTTCTGCAACTGGATCTGTAACTAAAGATAATATTTCTTAGAAACTCTGAAATGGTGGCAAAGAATTCTAAAATGTCATTGATTTTCTACATGCCTGAAGAAACAATCACAGATGGGACAGAAGAATTACAGGACTGAGCTGTAAATGATTCCTGGGATTGCTTTGAAGTATAAGCCTAGGATTTCACTTGCTTTTTGTTGATACAGAAATGTTACACATTAAAGCAAAACTTACTTGGACACTTGAGATATTTCTGTTAGCCTAAGATATACACTAAGTATTAGACTAAATCTTTTCAACCACAGCTAAACACTGATTTCTCATATTATATATCCTTATTGGTATTTAATAGGTCATTAGAGTAAGTTCTTCGAATTTTCATTTGTCAAATACAAGAAATGCCAATACTTACTCAAAATACAGAGTGAGGTCTGTTGCCAATATCGATTGCTTTAGAAGCTGCATAAGGTCACTGTAGTCCTTAGAGGACAAGTTAGCAAAGATGTTGTGACCCTATAATGAAAGAGATAAAAGAGGTAAAGGGCTAGCAATCAATATAGGTTTTTAAAAGGTTTTCTAACTCTTTAGTCTACTGTTTCCCCATAGCAGAGGCCTTTTCTGATTCATTGCAAAACTATGACAAAATAATAATGTTAATACTGCTGAGATTACATTGGGGTGGAAGAGTTGACGATTGTAATCAAGCACCCGAGATGTTTTTCTAAACTCTGCTGAAATTACAGCCTCTTGAGGAAAGATTTACTCTTTGCTCTGACCCTGCAGAGACTCAGTTTATGGGGGAAAACTATGGATACATCTCAATCTTTCTGCTTATTAAATGTTTTGGGACCCGTGCATTGCAGCTTTTGAGTTGTGCTCCTAATAGATTTATCTGTGCTGCTGCTTGCAGGCACACAAACTGCTGTTAGAGCAGTCAAAGACACTAAATCAGTTTTTCATTCAAAACAGCCCATTTTCTCACTGTGCCCATTACTCCGTTGTCTTACAGTGTATATAAGCATTCCCTATGCAGGCTAAAAAACTGCAACTTTATGCAGTTTAAATGCCCTTTGTAGGCCAAATAGGCTACTTTTTAAGCAATCGGGGATTAAGAATTTGAAAGGTACTCTGGGGCCAGAACAAAAGGAAACAAATTATTTGACATTGCTATTTCAGAGCAGGGAAGTCCGTTGGTAATTGAATTGCTGCAAAGTAAAAGGGACAGAGATCCTATAATTTCTCTATGAAATCCTAGACAAAACAGCTGAAAAAGAAAGTTAATGGAAAATTCTAAATATAAGCTTAAAAAGTGGTCTTTGTGACATTAGTCACATATACCTAAATTGACATAAATAGAAGTACCACACTTTTCTTTTTCTAATCACCTATAGAAATAATGAGGTTGTTAAATAGAGTCTTATTTTGGTGGTATTTAGCACTGCAATGCACACATTCAGTATGCACTGCCATCTACTGCTTAGGAAGATTAAAATGCCCTTAAAACCAAGAATCTTCCAGCAACAGGATTGCTATTGAGGACATAGATGAGAGAAGGTTTGGAGGTAGAGATGGTATTTTTAAATAGATCAGCTAATTGTTAGTCTAAAAAATAACTTGCCATGCATGAAAGATGGTATTAATTTTTACAATGAAATGGTTATTTCTTTTGGCTAAATATTGAGAAGGATTTGAGAATCTAAAGCTTATTTATGAAAAACAATTTTAAACCCAAAGTACTCAGAAGAAAATAAAGCAAAATCTATCAGTAAAACAGCAGCTCTTACAACAGGGGTAATTTACCAAGTTGTCTGATACTCTATAATATCTGTTGCCTTTCTGACCTGTTTCATGGTGCATAAAACCATGCCACTACAAAGCTGAAGATCACTTATACTGAGGTTAGCATGTCAAGAGTAAAGGATACATAGCTCCTTTGTCCAACATGATAAAAGTCTAAAGAAATAATGCAATATACTATGTTTCATTCTAGATAGCAAAGACAGACTAGAATATCAGCGTTAGTGGATAGGATATAATCTAATTTCATCTTATTTGAGAGAAGAGACCAACTGCTCAGCTGGTGAAAGTTGGTGTATCTTTAAGTAGATTGGAGGATCCAAATCTGCATTTATTTCAAACTAAGGGGTGTTGTGTTCCATTAGCAAACAGTATCTATTCGATAAAAATCCTGTAGGATTCATTTTCTGTTCTAGAATTGGGGACTGGAGAAGAAGTTGCCTGAATGATCAAAGAGGAGGACTTGCATTTCAAGTAATATTTTACATCTCTGAAAGAAGCTGGAGTAGATTCCAAAGAAAAAGTATTTTTTTCATAAATTTATTGATTTTTGAGATGGAAAAGATAAAGAAAAGCACCTAGGCTGACATGAGCTATAAAGTTCCACAGAGTTGTTCATGCCTTGAGTCTGTCTTCAGAGAGACATTCAGTTCTGATGAAGATTTTCGGAACTAGAGAAATCACTGTTTCCCAGGAAAGCTTGTTCCAGAGTTTGAACAGTCTCATTGGTTTAGAAAAAAACCAAACAACAAAAACCCCTTCCTTTTTTCCTATTCTGAACCAGTCTAACTTTCAAATGCTGCTTTTACTTATACCTTTTTCCTTAGTAATACAAGGAGCTATTTTATTCCTAGTATCATCTTTTAGGTAAGCTAGACTAAGTAGATTGAGATGTTTAAATCTCATGCTGGTGCTCTCCTTTCCTATATGTACTTTTTAAATATAACGTCCAGAAACTGAGCTCTGAAGCCACAGTCCCATGGCTAATCTCTGTGGCACTGTACACAGTGGTAAAGCCATTACCCTGTTCCCACTTGTCTGTGATCACGGGACACTCCCAGATGCTCTTCAAATGTTACTGCAGATCAGCACATGGTCTCCAGTTGTGCTGCATTAACAACATTTTTGTTTTTATATATACTGAATGCATTTTGCAACACCCTACCTGTGTAAATTAAGAAAATACATCCATTGTTTTGCAAGGATTGAATGTCCATCCTTCTGCTTTTCTCGCTTACTCTGTGCCTGATGCACACTGTCACACAAGATATTTACGTGAGAACTATGTCTTCAAATGTATCTGCAAAGCAGCTAATGTATTTTGGACAGCACAATATTACGGATAGTATTTTTTAAAAAATAATTTAGAAAAATTATGCAAAGCCATCATAAAAATACTGATTACAGAAAGACCGACAAAGAAATTAAATTGGTCCAGGATGACTGTGATACTCTGAATATAACACCTGTGGGGCACGGTAAGAGAGCTTGTTTCTCCTACCTATAAACCACTGAGAAGGATATATGTAAGACAACTGAGGAAAGCTGACAATATGATTAGGATATGTTCTCCTTGCCCTTAGCTGATTGAGACAAATATGATCTCTGGGCTCTATGATCAGCATTTGTAGTTGTTTAATTTTGTGCTAGTTGTGACCTTTGTGGTAACCAATAAATAATTCCTCAAGGAGAGGGCATTAAAAAGGTACTGTGTGTGGTATTTCCTTTCTCCAGCTGAAACTGCCCAACAGTTTACAGTGAGATTAATAGCAACGCTTTTGTACCTCACTTTGGAGAATCATGACAGCATGATTGAAATGGTGGTGCTCCAAGGTAGCAGAGGTGCCGTAGAGCTGAGCTAAGGCTGATCCGCTCCTGAAACAGAACATGGGGAATCAACAAATACTGATCGTCTGCTAATGAAGCAAGTTTCAGAGACGATTTAGTAACGAAAGCACGTAGCCACGCTCTCCCTCTCCATTTCACCAACCACACTTGAGATATCTGACATGATCAAAATAGAAATTTAAAGCCATTTATGTTCCAGACCTTGGTAAATATCATCAGCTGACTAAAGATTTTCCTGGAACTACATGAAATTTTGTAATGTAACTCAAAGCGCCTGAGTGATGCAACAGCATGGGCACACCACTGTGCAGTAAAAACAAACAGTAACGTCCTTGAGCCGGGACCAGCTGTTCTCCTACTACTGTTTTTTTTTTTAATTATTATTCTTAATAGATATAACCACAATGGCTTACAATAGGTGATTACAAACTCTTTTAAAAAAAAAAAAACAAACCAAACCCAAAAAAACCCAAGCCAACCCAAACCCACAACAACAAAAAACCTGAAAACTCATTGAAGTTCTGTCTGTATGTAAAACAATGCACTTAAAAAAACACTAAGGTAAACAAAAAGCACAAGTGAGAGTAGTAAATATAAAAGTAAAGTTTAATATCTCCTTAGAATGTATTTGCTCATCATGCTTATTGTCGAAAACAAAATTAGCTTCAAACTCCACAGAGCAGGTGAGTTTTCTAAGTCTAAAGAACAAAAATCTGCGGAATACAATTATAAAGTTGCAAATCGTTGGGAGGTGCAGAGAATGGGACTGGATTGTCAGAATAGTTACTGTTCACCATTACTTCACTTCTGGGACCCAGCCTAAAGCGACAAGATGGGTTTTCTTTCCAAAGAAGTGAGAATAAGAGATTATGCTAGAGACAAACAAAAAGAGTCTCGTAGGAGCATATACCATAAAACTGCACCATACTGATATTTAATTATCAGAAGCAGGTATATTAGAGAGAAGGATGTCCAGGAAACACCATCCCTAGAGAATGTAATGTTGAGATACATAACAGAGCCATTTCAGATAACTGTGATATTGCCTCCATCATATACCTCTTGAACTTTCATCACACAGAAAAGCAGTATTGAACACTGGAGATAAAACAGGAAAACGCGATGCTTAAATTTGTAAGTCAGGTTAGAGGAATAAATCACAGCTGCTGTTATGAAAACTACAGCTTCTGTTTTCAGGGATGTTTTATACATATGCGGTAATGTTTGTCTTTTGTTAAATGTCTTCAGCAATTTCTTTATGGGGTCGTAAAATGGTAGCCTCCTCTTTGTACTCTGTTGTCAAACAACAAGTATAAGTGATAGCAGGCTAATACTGAAACCACTACCTTTAACTCAGCCATCCCTCTGCACAAGAGATATTGTTGCGGAACGTTACAGTGGAGAAGCGGTTAACTTAATCAGAGCCTAAAGCAGTCAGGATGTAAATCTTAGGTCTCCTTTTTGTAAATTAGGAAGATAAACATCAATCAGCTGAGCTTCCTTCTCATTTGTCTCCTCTTTTTGATTCTCTTCAGGACTCAGCTGCAAAAAGGCACCTAGAAGTGCTTGGTAACCTTTGCACCATCAGCTGTCTTTTGAGCGCTGCAATTGATTTTCTTTGCTATGGTGACTGAAGATCCAGACAGTGTCATTGTTTCATTGAGACTTTACAGCAACACCAATAGCTCAGGAAATGGCGGCTTAGTGAGTATCAGAAACATCAGTTGGAGTGACGGTTCACTGAGGCAACTTGCCCCCAGAAATTCAGCAGCCCGTGCATACACACATTGCAACATAGTATTTCCGCACAAAGTAGGACAAAATAGGCTAATACAACATCACCCTGTCTTTCAAATATCTTTGGACAACCATCTGACCACTTCCCCGTCATGCTGGTGGATTAGCAGTAATGCAGAACAGACAAAGCTGCAAATGCGTGTTGGGATCTGCAGGACAAAAGAGAGCCTCATGGTCTCATATTCTGACTGTAGAGGACCTGGGTAGTTGAGAAAACAACATGGGATTTGGAGGAGTCTCTGCGCCTGACATCTTTATTTCACAGCTTGGCTAGGATGCCGTCAGGCGACATTTCCTGTTGTCCCTCCCTTGTTCTCAGGGAACACAGATTTTGGAAAGAATTTGACCTTGGTCAAGGGAGTTCCCTGACTTCTACAGTAAGAAGAAATATCCTCAAACCTTCCACAAACCTGCTTCTACCTCACCATGTTTGAGGGCAGCAGCCTAGAAAGTAAAATATATGCAAATTCAGAGATGCTGAATCAGGTCCTAAGCACTTTGAATAGAATAAAATAATTTTTTAGAATTGAAAACAGTCTGGAGGGCAAGATTTCATGTAGGTCATGTAAGAATCTGCTGTCAAGATCCAGTTCCGTGTTCTGGTGGGTACTGACTGTTGCAGGGGGGGGGCAGCCCACCCCTGCCCACCGCAGTCTGTCTCCGAACAGGCTCTGTGTGCTCTGGTGTGTGGGGCAGGTCAGGGAGGAGGCATTTCTAGAGGCTGTGAACCCTGTGTGCTCCACAACTGATGGGTATGTGGTGAAGCAACTCCTTCAGCCACCTGCTGCGGACATTATGCATCAGAGCTCCATTGTGATGGCAACGGTTTCATACTTCGTAAGATAGGAATTACTTTATGTATGCTTGCCTATACTGGTGTGAAAGCTGTTGTGTGAAAGCATGATTTCAGTTTTACCTATTTTCTTTACTTCTTAATAGTTGAACAAGGTTTTGCTTAACACCATGCATTCCAGCCAGCAAGAACAACCCAGACAGTCAGTTTCAGTGTTTCCTGGGTTGAATACCAGAATCAATAACACCTGAGCCTGAAAAGAACATCAAGTTTTGGCACCACGTTTCAATATGCGGTGTCAGTTCACAAGGGGTAACCCAATCAACAGCCTGATACAAAGGACAAGCCAGCAATTACGCAAAAGAACAGAGAATGATAAAGATGGATAGTCCCTCACTACATACAGGAATAAGAATGTTTGGCCTTGGCCTAGGAGGCCTGAAATTAATGCTTCATTCTTCTTCCTAGTCACCTTTTGCTCTTCTGTGGAAGAAAAACAAATTAAAGTAATACAAATTAGAAAACTTACTTGGCTTGGAAGGCATTGTTGGTTCCCCTGTGGTCAAGGTCATGACATAAGCATCCCACAATCAAAGCTAAAATTTCAATTTCAGTCAGAATCTCCTGAAATCCTGCAGTCTGAGAGCAGAAAAAAAATAGCAGCTGTAACTATCAGTAGCAAAAGGGATAAGTAATGTTAGTCCATCGAGCAACAGTCAACTTTGTTTTGATACCATGAACGTTTCAGTAAGGAGAAGATAAATGCTTTATTGTCATATTATATTCCCTGCTGTATGTTACATGGTTAGCAGAATAGATAATGTCCTTGGAGTGATTTGTTTTTATCTCTCTGTTGCATTTCCAGCCTGCCATTTCTCCACTACCCAGAAGGCACTAAAGGCAAAAAGAGCTGAAAACAAACACCAATAACTACACACTAAGACAGGAACTGGGATTACATATCAGATAAATACAAAACAAAATTGATTCTATTTTCAAACTATTGTTCAGAGAAGTACTTAGACAGATTTCTTGAATCCTGAGGTGACCATCTTAGTCAATCCCTACTGACAGAGATAGCCGAGATGTTAAATCAAAAGACCTACGAAAGAAGCCAGCTAAAATACACTCCATGGGACTGTTAGGAACTACGAAGAGATTTGTTATCTGGGACAGATGAAATGAAGCAGCATCATTTAAAGAGGAAATGTCTCAAATGGCATATTTCTGCTGCAGATACCCACTTGAATTTGGGAGAGAACTTTGAAAACTGATGTATTGAAACTTCCCATGAGCAGCTCAGACCAGATATGCCCATGTGAATGGGGGGGCTGATCCCAGAAACATTTTTTTGCCACTACTTCTCCCCATGGATACTTGCCATACCAGTTTTTCTGCCTGAACTGCCTCATGTCAGAAAAGAAATACCACTGTTATTGCTAACCTCAAGCATCCTGAACAGATCCTGTCTGGATCTGGTGCTGGGGCCTGTGGGGGACACCACCTCTCTGGTGCCATACACCTTACCCATGGGAGAAACAACCTGGTGCTTCAACTCTTCAGGAGCATAAGGACATATTGCCTGCAAAAGTGACTGACTGAGCTGGAAAACCATAACACCTGTCTTTCTACAGTGCCAGTCTCCAATGACACTCCTCAACTAGCCACACAATCTAGTTAGTATGAAAGGAAATTATACAAAAGGAATATAAAATACATTTATATTGGAGAACCAAACCAAGGCTGAACACTAACAGTGTGTAAGAAATCCTGAATTCCATTGATTTTCAACAGGCCATAATTTCATGCACTGGCAAGAAGAGAATTCAGTGATACAAAGACAGTGAGTATTAGTGGGACTTAATGTCCTTACCTGGTAGGAACTTACAGCCCACTCAGAAATGCCAGCTAATTGCTGCAATACCACATGAAAAGTCTGTCATTCACTCTGAAGACCACAAATTCTACTTAAATAAATGTCCAAGTATCCAAGTTTCAAGTATCAAATCCAAGTATCCTCTGTTTTCATAGTTTGAAATGTGGCTGCAGTTAATATTAAGGCAGTACAGGGAACCAAGCTCCCCCAGCTGCTCAGGAATGCATTTCAGTGGGAACTGAGAAAGTGCAGGACTTTCTACAAAAGCTTTATAATTGTACTCAAAGTTTACATATCAGAGAAGGTGATCAAATATCCTTAAATTCCTTTCATATAGAATCCACCGGTATACAGAGTAACTTGACTATTATGAGAGAGATTCTCCTGATTTCTAGTGGAGTTGCCTTTTTTAGTTTCAGTAACAGCTACCAAGGCAGAGGAAATTCTCTAAAAACTAGCGTTTTGCCCTTTTATTTTCTAAACATTGCTCTTGGATAACAAATAATAATCAAGGTCTATTTTTAAAAAAGGGATTAAAAAATAAGTTTGTAACTGACAACATGCCACGTGTCAAGCTTCAAACTAGAGAAAACATTCATGGCTAAGTTAAAACAACTTAAAATAGCAGTTTTATAATTTAAAATTGATGCTGTAGTAAATATTCTTTAGCATAACACAAGCTTTGATTAAACTCAAGGATTCAACCTGTATTGCAAATGCATGAAAGCTGATTAAGGAATTTATTAACAGTAGCAGTATCTCAAAAATAAATGCAACATTTTATTTAATCAAAAGCCTTGTTATCGAACATATAAGAGAAATATAGCATAATTCACTCAATAAAAAAACATTTCATTTAAAACAATGTTACAGTAAGGGGATATCCGCTTTGAACATAATGCAGGAAAATACAGGATTGCATTTCCCCATTTTTTTAATTTACACAGAGAGAAAAAATACATGGCTATAGACGATGGTGCAGTAAAATTTATTTTCACCAGAAAAGGAATGACCCATAACTCATGAGTGGCAGAGTCTCCAGTGAGTTATGGAGGTCATTCTTTCATGTGAGGAAATGAATTGCATTCATTACACCTTGTCCCACATTTATATGTTTTGTTATTAGCACACCAGATTGGATTTTAATTTTGTATTGCTTACTTGTTCATTTTTACTTGTTGAAATAAGTATCAACGTGAACTGTGTTAGGCAAAGGTGTTGATAATGAAGCCTGAGCTGGATCCTGCTGTTTGCTCTCATGTGATGTCCCTAACTCACAGGAGCAGTTGTGCTTCCATGCTTGTCTTCAGAATATTTGGGCGAGTCTCAAATACAGAAGTATGGCTCGCCGGACCAGGCTTATAATTTTTCAATGTCTAACCGAAGGGAGAAAACACATACTTAGATATACAGGAACATACCTTAGATATGCAGAAGGCTGACCCATGAGTGAAACAACTAGTTTAAGCTTTGTTGGATTTCGGTTGTTTGGCTTGTTCAACCCAGCTGAATTTTCCTTCTGCATTCATTGGGAGCATGGTCGGGCCATTAGAGGCTACCGCATTACAGACCAGACATTCCTACGCTACAGTAAATCCTACCTGAAAACACCCTAAAATAGACCTATTGGTTTATATTTGTGATGCAGTCAATGCTGCTGACTGTCATGGAGAAATCAGGAATAGGGTGCAACAACTGCACAAAGCAGTGCCACCTTGACCATCTGAGCCCCTCTCTGATGGTCAAAGAATTTTTCCCTTTTTGCAAGTGAAAAAACAAGGCACATACTAACTCGAGTGGTTCCTCCAAGACAAATGCAGTAGGAGCAAGCCTTGTGCTACTACTAGTCTCTTGAGTCTTTCTTTTGTGTCTTTTTTCACAAGATCAGTCTTCCTACCTCTGGAAGGGAGAGCAGCCCAAGCGGATCATACGCCTGAACTTACTCTGTTCTCAGCCAGAGCCACAGCCAAGTGGGGTGGGATGCCTGGCGAGTCCAGTGCTGTGGGCACAAGCAGCCAGCCTTGGAATTGCTCGTTTGGTTTCTTACCAGGAGTGTGGGCAATGAAATGAGCTTGCCTTGAAAACACCCTATCACCTCCCACAAACAGTTGCATCTCTGTGCTGACTGCTAAAAGGATCCTGAAATTATGCTTTAAGAACCACGGTCAAAGCAGTTTATGGTTCAGACCTCGCAGGCTGGCTGTTGAAGCAGCAGGGATCTGCTTTCTCCTTGCTGGCTGCCAGCGTAGTCACCGGTAGCTGAAATGGAGATGCCTGGTGGGAGAGAGTGTTCCCCGCTGAAAGAACAGCTTGCTGAAACCTGGCCTCGGAGCTCCACCTAGAGGTTCTCATGGGTGAGGTTTGAGGGCTCCTCACCCCCTGGCAGCAACGGGCAGAAATTAGTGTAATTCCCAGCTGAATGGCACTGCCTGACTTTGCCCTTACTCCTCAGAGTAAAAAGCTATTCGACTTTCTATAACCGGGGGCGGGGGGGGGGGGGGGGGGGGGAAGGGGGAGAGGCATGTCAAGTTTATAAAACATTAAAAAACGAGATTTCATTAGAGATCATCAGAAAGCGCTGCTGAAACAATGTTAATTCTGCTCAGCTGATCAGCCTCATGCCCAGAAGAGGTGACCTTTCTCTCTTGTTGAATGTCTCCATTTCCTGTGTCTCACGGGGTACGGAACAGCTTTGCTACGCTTCTGTAAATGCTCACAGAAACAACCCCACAGAGCTGGGACCGACCTAGCACTGGACCAACCGCTACCTGCCTAGGGGATGTCATACTCCATTTTTTTCTTGCCTGACACACAAAGTTCTGCCACAGGGACGATGTCAAACAGAGAAAGGCAGCTTGGAACCCACACGCAAGACAGCTGTGTCCTGTGAGCAGGAAACAGGCCACCGACTGTCACAAGTCCACGTCACACAGCGCTGACCTGTGCTGTGAATGGCACAGGCTGCGGAGTCTCCACCTCTACAGACAGGGTCCCGATGCTAACCATGCCACAGAGACCAGCCAGCAACAAGAACATAAACATTCAGTGATTAAAAATTAGGGAACAAGCACGTGATATCCCAGATAAATAAATACTTTCACAAATGCTATTAATATGACCACTTTAAGGTTCACAATAGATGATTCTGGCCATTAAAACTGACCATGAAATAAAAATGGAAAAACTTGAATTCTTATTTTTATCTGGAGATAAGACAAACCCAAAATGTAAAGTACAGCGGAAAGCGTTGTGTGCACACAGACATTTTGCTTCTCTTTTGCCATATTAACCAGAATAACAAACATCCAGGACCACCAAGCCTTTTAGTGATATATTTACAAGAACTAACTAAACATGAATTATTTCATGCAGTGAGGTTGCTGTGGGGTAGGGAGAGAGAGCAAGAGCAGCAGTACTTCCAACAGAATTTACTTGGATGCTGAGATGAGTTACTGGTACTGATGGAGATACATGGTTCTAAAACCCAGAAGTGTTACAGTGTTCAATGGAGACACAAGATTCACTTAGATCACTATGTTGGAAGATAATCTTAAAATGTTTAAAGGCAATACCTTCTACAGCTATTTAGATTAAGCTGGATAAGAAGGTAATAAATATCAACCTAATAAACACTCCTTGGATTCTAATCTTCCTTGTTTTTGTACTTCTCAATTTAAGAGTCTGAAATAAATGTCAAATCAAAGAGTTCCAAAAGAAAAACATTTTTTTAAGATCAAGATCTATAATAACAAGCTCACTCCAAGACTGCCATCTGTTTTCAGTCACTTTAATGTGCCTGTGATATCACTGTCACTAAACGCTGTAGGGTTTTGCCAAATATGCGCCTCCTTAAGTAGAATAACCTAATTCCACGTGCATTTCTATTGGAAACGAATATCATAACTAGAAAAGAAATCAAATGTCGGAAAATGTTTAGACATGTAAGGCAATGTGGCAGTAAAAGCTCTTACGGGATTGTGTCTGTAGCTGGATACTTACAGTTAACATGGCAAACATTAGCTGGCAGACATTGAAAGCGTGCCTCCAGTTGTGATACAAAACCATTCGATAATTCTTCCTAACTGTCAAAAGCCACCTACACAGCGTCTGAAAAGAAAAGTAGAAATTGCATCAGGGCTACTAAATGTACACAAAAGGACAGAGCAGTGCCAACACAAAAGTAGCAGATATCACTGCAGTGCAGATGGTTACCTCGTAGTCAATTTTAAATTTCTGAACCATTCCAAGTTCCATGAACATCCGCAGGGCTGCAGTAATCATGGCATCCACATCAAGTGAGAAGTCATCAAAATGGATATCATCAATGCCAAGCTCTGACACCAGAGGGATGTTTGCTGCCTGAAAATGCCAAAGGGAAAGGGAAACTCCTGATTCAAAACTTGGGTCTTTTTTTTCCTGTGTCACTTACAAGAAACCATCCATACATCCGTTCTGACCTGCCAATACATCCCCTGCTTGATTTGATTGCCAAGCAATAACAGTCTTCACCTGAGAACTACAAACATGTCAAGCTAACAGAGTGGGGAAACAGTGGGAAGGAGAAGAACCTGGTATGAGCAGGAAATATGCTCACCACCCCAACTGCAGCCTGTATACAGCATTTAGACTGTGAGAGCTGACCACCTTACAGCTACTGCAGTAACACAATATATTCCAATGCAAATTGCAATGCTGTAATGCAAGAAACATCTGGACAGCCAGCAGCTGGGAATTTTAATTACTACCATTCAGAAATGCAAAGCAAATACACTGCTCTGCAGAATTCCTTCATCCAAATGTCTTTACATTCATAAGCATATAACTGCCCTTTGCTTTACGTTGTTCACTACACATTCATAGAACCAAAAAGAGTAATACAAGAAATGTCTAGCAGAAGTACTTTTCAAAGTAAAATAGAAATAATTTTCAACATACTGATTACGTAGTAAGTCAATAAACAACGGCAAAAGCCTAACATTTTGTTTTGTCCACGTAACAGCAGACTTTTGTTCTGTTTGTAAGAGAGGAACGACCTTTTCATGCACACAAAGCCATATGAATGAGTGTGCAGGACTGGCTGATGCATACAGTTGCGCACACAGATGTGCTGTGGCTGGGCTAGTGGCAGCACCTGCGGGAGCCAGGCAGAGGTGCTGACAACCCTCACGGGCTTGTTTGCCCTTCCTTATGCCCCTTCGGACTTGCCACTCATCTCCCTGGAGAGGGCAGGTGGAGGAGGCTGCATTTGCTGAAGGAGCATCTGTTCCCGATCTCCCGCGGTGAGGCGGCGATGGGTCAGGTAGAAACCTCGCAAAGGGGCTGGATCCAGCCCACAGGCCATGAGCTGGACCGTGCTGAATTTGTTAAAATCGCACGGACTCAGCTGGTGTGGCACATCCAGCTACTCACTTGCATAAAATACTGATTTGTTCATGCAGCTGTAAGCTCACCTTCACAGTTACAGCTTCTATGTGACCACCTTATGATTTCCTTTCTGAAAACTTGTGTTTTGAAACATTGCACCCTAACTACAATGAGTTACTGATGTGTAAAAAGCTTTTTCTAGTGAAAGGGAAAGTGCCACCGCGATAATTGCTTTATGCAGAGATTAAGGGGGTTTAGCTATACCACATAAGAGAAGACGGTGCAAACCTGCCATAAGATAGTATTAACACTGCAGTGTTAACATATTTGCTAGCTAGAAGAAAAGTCTTTTCAGCTCAGCGCCCAGTAAAGCATGCCAATGCCACAAAAAACAGTCATGGCCTTAATGCCAGTGAAGTTAACTGACGTAGAAAATACAACAAACCCTTCAAGTCAAATGTCACCCCAGGACTCAGCTGAAGAACCTCTGAAGCACGCAGGCGGAGATGTAAGCTCTATTAACTGCATACTTACTTTGTCTGCTAGTGTACTTAATGCAGGCTGAATCAATTCAGCATCTGTTTTTGAATAATTATTGAAAAATTTGAAATCTTTCTAGATGATCCCAGCAGGAGTTACACCTTAACGCCCTTTAAGATCTGGCTGAAAAGCTACGTATTTACATCTGAGGTAAAGAAAGAAAGAAAATACAGGGAGGTGCGAAACAGGAATGCTGGCACAGAGACTCTGTTGTCCAAATCTCCAGCTGTCTTACAAAAATTGTGAGTTTTTTATCATTCAGTTATTCTTCAGAGCTTTGGGGGATACTCAAGATGCATACTAATCTTCAGTTTATGAATACGCTCATTGCAGTAAATGCATTCTCTATAAAAAGTCTCTGAAGGAAGAAACACATTTGTCCATCTTACTCATATGTTCCTTAGAGAGAAGTTTAAATAACAAAGATGCTGAAACAGAAGCACTTGATTGTAAGTAGACCTACTTGAAACTGTTTCATCAAAACTACTCTTTACAAACCTACTGCTGCATTTTCATTAACTTTGAAGTGGTCTCTGATTAAAATTTTCATGGGTTTTGTCCTCTTAAAGGAAAACAGATATATTCCTTGCTATTTTTTACTGGAAACAAGCACTTTCATCAGCTTGTTACAGTTCAAGGGAGAACACTTGAAGCAGTTGCTCAACTAAAATTGTTTTTCCTTTTGTCGAACAGTGGAGAAATAACAATATATTCCAAATCTATTACAAACTGAACAACAGGATATTAACAAAGCAAGTCAGAAACAATTTCTTCCCACATCAGTCTGAAACTTAAATATTTATGAGGTTTTACATTCCTAAATTTAACAGGAGTGCCATAATCCAAAATAACTGCTGAATTAATAGCCAGGAGATAACATTTGTATAAAAGAACCATTTGCTTTACAACAGCAATAAAGGAAACAAAAGAATTATGAGTGTTGAGACTAATTTGAATAATATTAAAAAAAATGATGTGTTGTGGGGCTGCAGCAGTATTCTGGCTGCACCTGGCATTGTCTGTCCTCAGCTTCTTATGCTGGAAATTCAGCAGTCCAGGGTTTATATGAGAACAGTCATTAAAACGTCATTTTTTTAATTACAAAGATAAAAAATATTCATAATACAGAATATTAAAACATATCCATCCCTGAAATTTTGCTACACTGCAGGACAAATTCCAGTGGATTTCTTAAAATAAACAGCAATAACACCACTCTCTTCCAGGAAAACAGAGGGGATGAAAGTACCATGACAATAAGAGGAAGGGGCAGGCAATTAAAATTCAAGTTACAGTGAAATTATTTTTTAAAGCACCCCAGTGATTTAGAATCACTTAAAAGGCTTGCTTCCTTTTGAACGTTTTGAAGTTCAATTTCCCCTTTCTAAAAACAATTAAGAACATTATACTCTGAAGTCTTTTTACCCTGCAGACCAAGCAATTTCAACGCTCTTCATCCTTGAGAAAAATTCACATGACTTTTCTGTGAGCTTATGGTAAATTAAAGCCGGATGTGCCTTCTCTGGTCATATCGCCATAACCCCTGGTACTAAAGCAAAAATTTGTCTTGAAAGGAACCACGAACACAAGTTGGGCTTAACACATGGAAGGCAACTGGTCTTGCCTAATAAAGTACAAACAGCACTTACCAGGCTGGGAAACTATCACCACTTGTAGGCAGCTTGAAAAAGAGGATGTCATGCCCCTGAATGAGAGCATAAGGACAAGGTCTGTGGCCTCCCCATACTCAGATGTGCATGGGATGGGGTGGAATGGATTGAGGAAGAAGGAAAAGCGCCTTTGTACTCAATTTGGGATTGGAGACATTCTTCTTTCCTCATTGCTCTCATGTAAATTGCTTCACAGCCTGCTTGGTACGTCAACAGCTAGGAGAGGAGTGTAAGCCTTACCTTACATCAGCTATCAAATGACCATCATTCTTCCAAACACGTGCAACACCAAAGTGACTTCTACCAACAATAAAGTCCTAATTCTGGCCACTATAAAAGACAGCTCATCGGAATAGAAAAATAATGTTTCTAGTTCAGTATCAATAAGTCTTTGGGCTGCTGTGGATGAACAAAATCTAAGGCAGCAAACTTTAGGATACTAAAGAGTGAAAGTTTAAGTGAAACTTTGAAAGGCTAAATACTTGAAATAAAAGCTGCTATTTGATGAGGTGTCCCTGCCCAGGGCAGGGGGGTCGGAACTCGAAGATCTTTATCTAACCCTTCTATGATTCTATGTTGCTTACACCTTAGCACTGCTGAATACAACAATTTCACAGTTTTAGAAGGATGTATACAACGTACGCTGTATAAAATGGTTTCTTTATATTGTTAGTGTGCAACTAGATAAGAATAAAGGTAAGTATTCATTCATACTCATTTTTTCTTCTGGGCATTATATGTTCCCATGTAAATGCATGTCAGAAAAATGCAGTATAATATGCACACACATACACACAGAGCATTTTACAACATTCTTACTGTAAGGGCTGAATGAAATGATCACAATTAATCAATATAAGCAAAAGGGGAGACTTCTGCTGCTCTCACTGAGCATACTTCCTGAATGAAAGAGGAGTTTTACATTCAGCTTGGTTAATGTTACTGCAAATTCCTTTCCCTTCAATCCTACTTTCAGTTTCTGTCATATACCACACTTGTACCTTCATAATGACCAACAGTGCTATTGAGAAAACATATGCAAAGCATACCATTGAATGCCCTCTTACAAGTTAACTTTAAATCAGTTTATAGTTATAAATAGTACAAGAATGATCCCTTGGAGATGGGTGAAAGGAAAGAGGGCAAGCTTCCTGTCCTGAATAACTTGGTGTGATAGCTACTATAAACTCAGGATAGGTGTCTTGCTATTTTAGTATCTGGAACCACATTACCAGTCATTCCAACCAGGGCAGAAACTTTATGGATTTCCCTAATGATTCACACAATTTAACAAATTAAACTTTCTGCGTGAGTTGGAAGTCGATTTTTCAGTACGTGAAAGCTGTACTAAGCTAAAGTCTTCTCATTCCAGCCAGTCAGATGTACTGCCAGTGGAGACCAGCAGACAGGTCACATGCTGCCAGCTTAAAAAAAATAGTCAGAGGGAGATAACTCCTTATGTAGGGAAAAACTGTATCATGTCAGGAACAAATATGAATTAGAAATTTGGATATTTAATAATCTCCTATAGCAGAATTTGTTTATGAGACAGTCTGGGTCTGTGGTGGAAACAGGGCAATTTCAACGTAGTGGTTACATTTTTTCCCATCTTGCCATAATCCTCTTATCCCATCCTTGTGTCCTACAAGTTGGCACACACTGATAGGCATCTTAAGGAATTTTTTAAACAGAAGATACCTACAGTTCAAGGGTTGATTGTAGTAACTTGATTCAGCATACCACATTATATGAAAACACAGGTTTGATCCTATTTGATATCAAGGACACAGGACAGAATATCATTCCACAGACAGTCAGGGAAGGCTTACTCAATGATTTTGCACTAACTCCTCCAATAGCATATTCTTCACAGTCTTATATATCCGTATTTGATAGTATGATAAAAATCAGACCTAAGGAAATAGGTGAGTTCTTCAGAAAGCAGTCTTTCGCCTTGTAAAACGCTCACTACCATGGAAGTAGTCCAGCTAAACACAGAAAACACTGGACTGAAATCCTACTTTGCTGTGTCAGCTTAACCTCTCTGTACTTCAGTTTTACTACCTGTGTGGATAAGACATTACTGCTTATTATGTTTTTTATATGCTTATATATAATATATATGTGCTTTTAATATGCTTATTATTATTTTGAAATCTACCGATAAGCATATTAGTGTGGCTTTATTAAACAAAAAATAGCACCATCTGCCATTTGGTATGCTCAGCTTCCATCCCATGCGATGTCAGAACTATTCTGTAACAAGAACTTCCACTACTGAATACAGTCCACTTTTTATATAGCCCCACAGACGACGATATATGGAATGGTTAGCAAGGCTCCCTAATCAGAAAATACTGCCAGACTGATAGAGAAAAATAAAACCAAACTTGAATATATACAACACATACAAAGATATCCCATGAAATATGTGTCCCAATGTAGCAAAAGAATGGCAAAACAATATGGTATTCCACTTAACTCCCACAGGCACTCTTTGAGTCAGGAGTCCGTGTACTATGATTTCAATAGCAGGTCAGGATCTGACCTCATTTATACTCAATAGAGAAACTGGAGCTTCAGACAACGTGACATACACAAAAAAAATATAAGACTACCCTTTCAAGTATCTCTTCACCTAGAATCTCTCTCAGAAGATTAGGAACCAAAAAAACCTTAAAGGCTGATCATTAAAACCTGCAGCAAAGAAAGCATCAAAGTGGAGAATATTTAAATGTGAAGCCTTCGTTATATCTCACTTAATTTTCCATCAAGCCATACTAGAAACAGTATTTTCCGATGGAGAAGGTTTTTATCTGTAAAGGGTTCTTTTCGTGTATAAAAGGCCTCTAAAATACTTATATTTATAGCTGCAGGCATCTTTTAAAATGTATCTTTATAGTCAGTTATTAGCAGAAGTGGACAAATTTTGCACTTCATAGCCATGGAATGCCAAAGCCTGTTATGTTCCAGTCTGACACATTTCTTACCCTCTCCAAAGAGGAAAGAATCAAACGTTTCAGCTCAGGGATGTTTTAATGCCCAGAGCAACCTGGCCTTTAAAGGCCTCCATCTGTTACTGCAGACTGCGGATGGTGTCTCTCTGCCCTTCACAATGCTGAGTTAGCACCTCTTTTTCCAATGACCAACCGCAGCAGAAGCAGGACAGCAGAATTTAGAGAGAACTTTATAATACTTACTGTAAAGGAGAGTGGGTGTGGAAGAGACTTAAAGTGTGCACCTGTATTATTCTCTGGATTTTGATTCTAATGATTTTTTTTAACGTGATTATCACAGTAGCATTGCTGCTGCCTTTGGTAGTGAAATTGCCCAGAATCACAGAATCATTTAGGTTGGAAAGGAGCTATTGAGACCAGCCAGTCCAGCCCCCTGCTCAAGCAGGGTCCAAAAAACCCCAACTTCATTTGCCCTTCAACAACATTAACCAAATTCCAATTCTCGGAATGAGGTCACCATATGAAGGGATACTCAAATAACCACAACTAGAGGCTAGAATAAGATAGGAGTGGGGCCTTGGACTCATCTGAATGCAGCTGGACGAAACAGGAGATAAGGAGACTTCACACTGCCACATAAAAATGCTTTGCCACCATCAGATCTACCAGACTCCCTGTTTCTGTGTGCCAGACTGTGAATGTTTTATCCAACAGCTATTCAGATGTAAAAGACATCAACAGGCCCTGGAACAGGATTTATGTATTTTAAACCTCTTCAGAGCTACCTAGCAGATTAGCAGAGGGTTGCAATTGTGAAATCAAATGCCTAAACTCTGCCCAAAGTCCCACAGTAGGTGTCTGAGCCCTTTGCTGGAAAAGGTCATTCATTGTTTTAGTCAAAGTTCCACATCTGTAAACTGAAAATAATGCTGCTCTTGCATCCAGCTTCAAAATCTGCAGCTGAAGCACATATATGTGGTGCATACTGCTTCATCCTCAACCGGCAAATTAACAGTGTAACATGTAATTTAGACATGAAATGTGGAACAAAGAAAGTTACATTTAGTCTTGTTTCACAAAGTTATATTTGGTTTGACCGTTTACCAAATATAACTACCGCTTAGCATGAATACTGGTATTTGCTTAATTAAAAGAGAAACTTCATGGTATGTTAGCAGAAAGCTAATTATTCTGCTGCTTCTATTAGAACAAGAAAAGTAGCCATTAAGCAATATATCACTATCAAATATAGCATTTAGGAATTTTTTTTTATTATCACACACTGAGGGCTTAGGGCAAAAATACGGTATTTGCTTTCTGCTTTTGGTATAAAGCTATATATGCCTGAGGAAAGGATTTGTCGTCTTATAATTTTATTTTTAAAAGGGCAAGGGAAGATATGTCATTACAGCATTACACATGCTGTTTCCAAAGGTAATCCCAGAATTACAGCTAAAAAACTGAAAGTATTTTGATTGTTTCTGATCAGTCAATCAATCCTGTCCAGACATGCCACTTTCTGAAACTGGGACCCATCAAAAGGAATAGTAAGTTTCAGAAATAAAAATATCACATTTAAAATTTTGTTACAAACGATAATAGAAAAGATACAAAATACATTATTTATGTTGCTAAAAATCAATCCTTGATGCTACAGTTATTTTCTAGTACGCAGAAACAAAATATATGGCAGCCTATAAAAGGAACAAGAAATCTCTATTTTAAAAGAACAGAGACATAAAATAAAAGCAATTAATGGTCTAAGCATCTATTATTCTTAAGGCCAAAGTCCATAACCACAGCAGCCTAGGACTAGAGTTTTACAGGGCATGCACATTCGACACAATGATCTCCCGAGGCGCGCAGAGGAGTGTTCACGTCCTTTTGGCTTATGGTGATTAGGAAAAAACCAGTGTGTCACATACTACAGGCTAGCAACTGTCGACTTTTTATGACCATTGCTGCAGATGAGAAACTCGTACAAAAGGGTCTATTCAGTCTCTGTCCCAGAATTTTAAACACACACAAGCTGCAAACCTAGGGCAAGTATTTCTCTGCGATACAAAAGTGTCAGGCATGCGGGCTGCCATTTCCCACAACAGCCCTCCTTGGTTTTGGTAGGCAGAGAGTCAGCTTTGTTGCTCCCATGAAGAGCAGAATGGGTAATGCAGACTGACCCTCTCCATGCCTATAAATTTGGGAGGGTGAGGGAAGAGGGATACAAGGTAGACTTCTTCTCCACATGACTACCTAGGAAAGGGAGAGAAGGCTCTAGCCGCTTCCTTGAAGACTCAGAAGAAACCTGATTAAGGATGAAAGGAACAGGGTCAGGGTTCTTCTCGCAGAGGACATGATGTGAAGGTACAGGGAGGAACTGGCTCTTTTGGTGACAAACAGCCCAAATTGTGCCCTGCAATTCTCAGTTGGACACATGGTGTGAGAGAGCACGTGAGAGAGAAAAAAACTGAAGGTGTTGTCAAGAGAAGACACTTAAGAAAAAAGAAAAAAAAAAGGCAACAACAAAACCTCAAAACCCCCACCAGCGCCACAATGGTGTATACACTGGTATTACACTATTTTCTATCCCAGTGTACTCCAGTAGCACTCACTGCACCCAAGCCAATCTGCAGGACCACTGGTCTTGTGCCACCATGGGGCTGTGGGAGTGCACAGCAATGGCACTGGATGGTGTTCCTGCTGGCCACCAAAATCTTTCTGAGCACCTGCAACAAATCAGGCTGACAGTACAGTGACTGGTGGTGGAAGTTATGCAAATATATGAGCGGGCTACTGCACCACTGGGGAGAAAGTCCTATTTCAGATCCGCTAGACTGACAGCTATAGCTGAATATTGTCAGGTAGACAATAAATAATATTGAAAACACCTTCAATCTTACAACATACATTTACAGAAAAGCTAAAGGGAAACTTGCACTGATTATCCTTAAAATATGTTTTATCTTTGTCCTTTTTTCCTTCGTTTTCGTCAAGTTCTGATTGCAGGTTTAAAAGAAATCCACCCATCCTATTCTGAATCCATAAATCACTCCCTAGGAGCACTCAGGACTACCCAAAAGAGAATCCTCCATAAAACAGAGCTTCATCTTGCTACAGTTTAACAAGCCAAGAAGGTAATTCTGTGTGAGGCTTCTGCAGGTCAGACTGTGAACACAGAACCCAACTCCTCTCCTCGTAGCAGAATGCATATCCTCCACAGCACCCTTCATCCCAACAAAGCACACCAGCCTGAGCACACAACCCGCACAGCATCACAGAGCTCTAGTTCACACACAACTCACAGCCTAATCACGTTTTCTGAGAACAAATAAAATGTACAGATTCTGCTCTTTCAACAAAAATAGACACTTAAATCTTGTATTTACCTAGCTCTATACTTACTTCCTATATTTTAAAGTTTTCTTTAAACAAAAAGATTGTTGCTCTCATCAATCACCACTTTGAGGTGAAAGGCGGCAACACAGCCATAAATACTTGTTTCTTGTCATTCATGAGGTTAATGAAGACCTTATAATACACATTAACTGGCCCCTATGAAAATGCCCTTATGATATTTGACTGATATAACTGTTCCTTTTCTCCTAGACACCTTGCATCTGCCAAATTAACGTTTTGAATATAACAGCTTACGCTGTGCTTAGACAGTGCTGCATCAGCTGCGGGGGTACGGATCTCAGTGAAGAGGTCTATCTGCGTGACTCCGTTTTAGGGACTGAGGATTGTCCACGTCTGGCAGAAAGCTGGGGGGTGCACAAATACCTCAGCCACCACCGACTCAAACAGAGAAGCAGTTAATGTGCAGACAAGTGAGAAATGAGCTAGGCGAGGAGCTGGATATGGGACCCTACTGGGTCTGCCTCGCTGTGCCACACAGTACCCAGCTCACCAAGGTCTTCCCCAAGTGGCTGCCATGCAAACCTGGGGCCAGCAATACCCACAGACCAGGTCTTGCTGCAAACTTGCCATGGTGCTGCTGTGATTATGCTGCTTACAACCTTTCCTTACCACCAACCCACAGAACCGGGTCTCCTTCAAGGTAAAGTACAGATAACATAAGTAGATACCTAGAATCAGTTTAACAGTAGAGCTTATGAAGACCATAAATAGAAATGGTTTTTTGTTCTTTTGGGGTGGGAGATTTTTGTGTGGCCATAAGCTTGTTGTATGCCTGGGACAAAACACGCACTGCTGCATGGCAGCACGGAGAGCAGGGCTAGCTGAGTTACATTTAAGAGCACCAAACAGGATGCTGTATGCGCAGGGGGATCACAAAGGCGCTGGAAAACACTGATATCTGACGTTCTCAGCTTTTCTCTGTGTGTTCAGAGCTGGGTGTAGCTTGTTGCAAAGCACAAGATGACGGAACACTTCACAGAAATGGCCTCATAAAATATTCAGTTTCCTGTTTTTGCCTGGGGTACAATCTGCATGTTTTCCATACAGTTGCAGCAAGAAAGAGAAGTGCTAGAGTCTATTTCTCATACATTTAAAGTGTTTACACTTAAAATTTGAAAGACTAAAAACACAGAGCTACTGACATAATTTCTCCGTTAGAAAGTACATTTACTCTGCCTGGGATTTTGCCCAGACTAAAACAAGAGACTTTTGAGACTAAAACAATAGAAGAATCCCTCTGAGGCAGAGAATGAAACAGTGTTAATAAATAACCCATACAAGGTTGTAATTGCAAATATCTTTTACATATTATATGCTAGATATAGTTTTGCTTGTATGACACAGGCCCATAAAGCCCAAACAGGAATTGATCTAGAAAAGAGGTGTGCATCCATTTAAATTTTTCCTTCAAATAATCCCCATAGCCTAAATTAATACTGCAGAGGAGTGTGGTCTCTCACACACTGTGTGTGGGAAGAGGTCTTTCAGCACAGCCTTACTCTAACCAGCTCATTGAAGAATGCAAAAAAAAAAAAAAAAACAAAAAAACAACAAATTGCTGGATATGAGACTGTGGCTGTAATATGGCTGAACCCATGAGGATATTTCTCCCGGAGTCTCTCAGCGACTCACGCAAGAAGGACATGCTGCCTGTGCTGCTAGATATTCTACTATATGCACACACACAAACGTTATGATGGTGTGAAATTGCACTGGTATTACCCTTTTCAGGATTTTACAGCTTAACGGAAATGCTGCTAGGCGATCAGCCTTAGAGTGGAGCAAGGATGGCACCCAGTGGCCAAACAGATTCATCTCAGAAAAACATTTCTCATCTATTTCCCGTTCTTCGCTTTCTGGTGTTTTAATTATAAAAAGGTTCTAGCTCTAATATGAACTTAATGGCAATGTCAAAAGCCTTTAAAGAACACCGCCTTCTTCCTTTGGGGGACATTTATGTTTCCTTTTGTAAAATATTTTGTTAAAAAAACCCCTCACCTATCAATATCATTTATCAATATCAATTATCAATACAAGTAAACATTTATAACAAACAACTCTTTGCAGCCAGAACACTGTATAGAGGCAGAAATAAACAAAGAAAAGTATTTTTTCCTTTTGTAGGGTATATGCTAGGGAAAACAAAAGATTTTTTTTCCTGGTTTTAAAATCAGTTCAATTGCTAAGGAACTTGTTTAACTTTAAAATTCACATTGATAACATTACAGCCAATTAGAAAATGTCTATCCAAATAAAGTTTTGTGAAAAGCAACCTGATTTTTAAACCAGAAATTCCCAGTTATAACTGTCAGCCTGCTGGGGTGATAAAAGGAATCCAAGCACATTAAAATAAAGTATAATTTTACATGTGAAATATTACACCATTTTTCTGGATGCCTTTGAAGAATTCTTTCTTCCCTGAGTCTAAACAAACAGTACAATGGTCTTACTGGGTCAGTCTGGGAATGCAAGTCTCAGAACAGTGAGCTGTCGCATACAGGGCTAGTCCCAGGGATGTCTATCAAGGGCGTGGGGAATAATTTCCTCCTTATCTACAGCAAAAGAACCATGATAAACCCACAGTGAAGAACTCCTAAAGTACCATCATTCACTGAAGTCCCCAATTTTTAAAAATTATTCTGGTCCAATTTAAGTGCACAAGTCTCGCTAGATAGATTTTTCTTCCTGTTTGAAAACCTTTCCAAATATAAATTCCCAAGTCTATCACTGACTGAACTGTACCTACTTTATCATTTGACAAGTGTTGATTTTTTGTAAAAAAAAATCATTCATCAGATATTCCTCAGGCTCGCTTGACATTTTAAATGTATTCTATATCTTATCACTTTTTCATGGTTGTTGGCTAAATAGTGTAGCAATGCTGAACTGCATTTATTCCTCAATGCTTTCCAGCTGACAAGAGATTTTTGTGGAGTATGATGACTGATAGATTGAAGGACAGACAACAGGTCCATTGGGTAATAAATCATTTCACCTTCACTTGTGAGCAATACCACGTCCTCAACAATTGCTATTTCTAATTTGTTTTTCTAAGCATTCTCAAGTCTTGGACCAGTTGTAGTTTTGGATATGAAAACATGCAAGAAATACAAGATTTCCCATGCAAATAACAAAATGCAGTATTTGACAGCAGCAAAGTAGCACACTTTTTTAGTATGAGTAAATTAATAACCCTAAGTGTTTTATTACTCCTCTGCTGAAAATTTCTGTTGTTGAAGTACCACTGTATTAGTGTGCATAATTACTAAGAAACTGAAAAACAACCACTATTTAAGGCAGTAAGTCAGCAATATTTAAACTACTTAGAATGCTTTTTTAGTACTGCAAAAGAATATTAGAGTACAGCAGAAATTCTTAGAATTATTATCTAAATCAATTGAATTTCAGTTTTACAGAAAAGTTTTCAGTTTTACAGAAAGCAGCTTTTTTTAAAAAAGTAGTACAAAGACCAGTTTTGACCATGCACGTAATTTTAATTTTCTGTTATTTTCAGTGATTGAAGTTTATTACTTGTGAAGTTATTTAACAAGGAGATTTAAGCTCTGGTCTAGCTATGAAGTAGCTGATCGTAGTAGTCATTTATTATTAAACATTTTGAGTTACTGTGCATCTTTACTCTGCAGTCAGAGTATCAATGTTGATTTTTCACATCTTTTTAATCCTCACTCCCTTCTTTTTAACCTACAGTGTAAATGTATTCAGAGATTATTCTGTAGAGCATAAACACTTAAGAATAAATATTTTACCTTTGCATACTAAAAAAAACTCCGCAGGAAGTTCCTTATTGACATCTGCATTACACCCTTGCTCTGATGTAATCCACAAACCACAACCTACTCCTTGCTGAAAGCAGCCTATCCTTTTTAAAAATTCATGTAATAACCTGTGCTAAACTCATAAATGAACTAAAATAATTTTATGGGCATGGATATATGATTAAATTGTGGGCTTTATCTAGCTTCCAGGCCACAGGTTTCTTTCTTTTGCCTTAACTCTCTCAAATCATATATAGCTTTTCCCCAAGAGAATTTTTTTTTTTTTACAACAGGATTTACTTATCTCCTATACTACAAAATAAACTGGTTTTGTTCAGGTTTATCATACAAATGCAACACAATCTTTTGCAGTCAGAAAGTAGAAATGTTGAAATCTTTCACAGAGATGTTTTAATATTTCTGTCTCCTCTCTGCAGATGGGAAACCACAACATGAAGAAGTTCCTTGCCCGGCTCAGATGGTATGACAACACGAGGGCAAGGAACCTACCCAGATAGACTACAAATACTCAGAGGTGGGCAGACGGGGTGGATGTACTCCCCACAACTGCTATAACCTCCCTTTACCCCTCTATAGCCAACAAAGAGGGCTGGCCCTTTCAGAGAGCAGCTTGGTGCCAGAGCCTCACCAGGATCTTTGTAAATGACTCCTTGTAAACCCTGCCTCCACAACAACCTGGAAAATTCATATGTCATCTAACACGGAGGGAAGGGAACATTTTATTCTGGGACCTCCATATTTTCTCCTGGCAATAATAAAAGTGGTCATTTCAGAAATACAACAGGAATCCCTTCAGTGATCTTTTGCAACAGTTTAATCTCATCTTGATCAGCTACAAAGCTAGTAAATTCAAAATGTTGAAATTTCTGTAAAACCAAATGTTTAGATTTTTGAAAGCAGATTCAGAATTCCCATTAGCTTTTTCTATTAACTATCCCTAGAATTAGGGTAGACACTGTAGTACGACACTAAACTAGTAGAAAAGCTCCAAAAGTAAGTTGTAAACAGGTGCCTCATGCCTCTGACACACTGAAGTCATCCCACTTTATTTCTGATAAAATGCCTCATGGAAGAAACTGAAGCAAAAAAAAAAACAGTCATCCCCCCCCCTCAACTAACTGTCATATTGCTCTTTTATATGTCTTACTCTTAATAAAACCTATCACACTGGAACAGGTTTCATGATGGTAACAATATCTGTATGAGAAGGGCTGCTGTATCAGAAGTGCACCTGAGGATCACAGATCCCAGCACTGAGACAAGGAGCTGATGAACAGTTTAGCAGGGCAATCCAGAAATGCTTTCCAGGGGCAGGTGGTTGAGAAAGGAAAAGAAACAGCTTGTACTAAAACAAACAATTCAGCAAACTCGGGAGTTTTCATCAAACCCTGGTATCTGCAATTTCTAAAATTTATGACAGTAATGATCAAGTAAAAGCATATTTCTCTGCATTTTAAACACAGAAGGCATGTCCTCTTTTCTGGGTGATAAAAAGTGATGCAAAGAATGTAGTTGCCTATTTTTTTTCCCAGCAGCGCTGTTGGAAGGCACTGATTAATAACATAACAATTGTATTGTGTCAGACCAAAGGTCCCTGGTAAGCCCTGTACCTTACCTTTGAGAGTGCCCGAGAACAGGGAAGACTATTTGAACTCAGAAAACATACTTCCTGGTGTGCTCCTCTCAGCTTGGGAGAGCTGCATGTCAGAGATTTCCTGAGCCAGAGATGACTGTTTTTGTACAACAGTCCTCATTTGCCTTTTCCTTCTGTTAATTCACCATTTTTAATTCTAACATGTATGGTGGTAGGTCACATAGTTTAGCTACATGTTTGCTGAAAAGACATCTTTAGTAAGATTAAAATCTGTACCCCGATAATTTCATTTCGTGCCCCTAAACCTAACCACTGTATGAGAAAAGACCACAAACAATCTTTCCCTACTTCTCTTCTCCATGCTATTCCCTTCACTGAAATTTAAAAAAAAAAAAAGCTTAGTTATATATATCTTTGAACTACAGAGCACTAGCCTGATGTCAACAGCCAACAACCTCACATTTCAGAAACTGGTATAAACCCCCCAGTATTTTAATCATTATTTATTATTTTTAATAATTTTCAGTGTATGCAATGTGTTCCTGACTTCTCGTTTCCATGACAACTGAAGACAGAGGCACATGTAAAAGTGTATGAAATAAAGTAATACAATAAAGACCTCAGTTTCGTGAATTATGAAACTCTTAACACTGTACTTTAGGCTTTGTCTTATGTGGGCAGCACATGTGGAAAAGCAGAGAAAATAAACTGTGTTTTACATCTTGTGAACATGTGCATTTCTCAAAAGGGAAAAAGGGAACACAGCTCAATATTAACACTTAAGCCCTGTTTACCCTCAGGGTTTCTCCTTCCTTTTTTTCCCCATCATCGCTACTCTCAGTGGAACTTGAGCAGCTGGAATAGCACGGGGGAAAAGCTCGGTGCCAGCAGAGACTCCCCTCCTGTGACAGCCAAGAGAGGAGTCCCAGTGTCTGTGTGACTAGTCTTGGGGGACAATCTGAAAAATACTTAAGCATGTGAATAGCTTCCTGCAGTTACACAGAATTGTAGGTCTCTAGAGAACTGTAGGTGTTTCACCATATACATGGCTGGGACCACAGCTTGGGATACTGACTTTGCAGTGCCATCAGCTGCCTTCACTCCTTGGTAAACCCATGTTACCATACGGACTGAAATGACAGTGTCATCAATGCATAAAACCCTTGTTTGCTAGTTATACATATTTAAATGGCAGTATTTCATAAATGGTCCAAACCACAAAGGCCAACTTGCCTTTCTGAAACTTAATTACTGAGGAAGACTATAATATAATAATTATAAATCACTACAAATGATTTAATTTCCAGAATATATAAGTAACTAAAGTAGTTCTAAATTGAAAGATGGCATCATGTCTGAGAATAATATAGCCTAGGAATACTTTCCCAATCCTTACAGATTGGAAATAAAATTAATACCTAAATTCAATTTTTCCTTGTGTTGCCCACTGTTATGCATTTAAGGGTGGGTATAAAAATGTAACAACGTTAGATGTGAATAACAAATTCAGATCATACATGTAATGCACTCCAAGTATCAAATTCACTTAAATCCATCATCCTTCATGATTCAACTGTTTACATTGTCATATACAGTAGCAGTCCTAAAAGTTGATTCCTTTTTTGGTTCAACCCTTTCCATCATTATTTAATTAAATGCCTATGTTTTTAAGAGACACACAAAAGCCTCCCCATGTGGAGGTAGATCTTAACTAGCCACACCTCAGGCTACGGAATTGAGAAATACAGGAATTGTTATTCACCCTACATTTTGAATCAAAGACTCTGTAAAGCAGGTGATACATTATTTTCTGTTGCGTAGCTCTCTTGTGTGCTGTTTGACCTAAAAAAGGGAATCTCTCACAGGGCTATAAATAATGCATCATAGTCATTAAATATTGATCTGGCTTATACCATTCACAGCTGCACAATTAGGTTAGCTTTTTAAAAATAGCTTCTTGTATATTACCCATAATAGGACAGTGTTTACATATTCTCTTTGAAAACTCTATTAGTTAAATTTAAAGGTGATGTGTGTTTATGGGACTGCTTGCTAAGTCACAGGACTTGTTCGTTACTGTCTCAGAAGTCAGTAACTCTTGCTATAAATATCCTATCCTGTCCTGGACACAATTCTGCATTCTTTACTCACGTATCTTGACTTTCTATATTTGTCTAAAAGACAGCTATTTTTAGGCTTGGAGAGCCTGCATTTCAATGAGAAGAAGCCTGGCACTACAGGACAATACTATAGGATAGCATCAATCTTAGATTAATCAAGAGTTCACTAGTCTTAAGATTTTCTATTCCAATAATACAAATGCTTATATCTAAACACTAGTGCTAAAACATAATGGAAATAATGGAATTGTCTTTTAAGTCTAAAATACAAGAGAGAACTGAGTTGTCAGAGTTTTTAAAATCATATCTATTTGTAATTTCTTAAATAATAAAATGAATATTGATATGGGTATGATTCACTGGTGCATTACTTCAGCTTATCCTGCCAAAATTCAATTTGAATTGAGTGTAGTTACATAGATGCAACTGAGGAGAAGCATTGTGAAAAATCAGGCTCAAGACTTCAGACAAACATTCTCATATATGCAAAAATGTTTGCATTCAAGGTGAATTTTTTTTTTTGTTTTACTTCCAAACAGCCACGACAAGTAAAGTTTAATTTTTCTCCCTATGTCTAGAGCAATGGTATCAGAAATCTACCAATCACAGTAAAGCAGCATGTATCGGAAAACCTAAAAAATACTATGCAGTTTATATAAACTTAGCAGTATATCAGATTGAAATGATTTCTTTTTGGAAGCCATCATAATTTAAATCCAAAAAAAAGAATCAAAGGTGAAAAATACTGAGTAGCAAATAAATGTAAACTAATTTGGGAATAGAGAGTCTATGTACTAAACTTACTATAAATTATATGTTTTCATTGCTCTTGTTTTAATACTAAAAATTATTCACAAAAAACACAGTCTTTCTTTGAACATGGAAGTACAGAGCATATCCCATATACAAGAATAACAGTAGACACCCCACGATTAATTCTGATTAATAATTAATTCTGATTCAAAGTCCCTGTTATTGAAACTCTGTCAATTAAGCTTCCATGTGTTTTTCCCCATTTTGAAAACCTAACCATTTTCAGGAAAAAGCACCCACTTTACATCGCACGCCAACTCAAGTTTTCACTTAACGTACATTTTAAACTGGCATAAAAAGAGGACTGGATCTTAAATTTTAACTTTTTTCAGATATCTTGTTCTATCAGAAAATGCAATACAAAAGACTGACTCCCATGAATAAATAGATGGAAGATGACAGAGGGAACATTTCCATGTAATTTTACAAAAGCCAAACAAAGCCGAAGACCAACATCCTGCTGAAATCAATGGCAAATCTCCCATCACCTTCCCTGGGGCTAGATTACCACCTACAGAGACCAGGGGATTTGCTCACGCTCTGGATCCAGATCTCTGCAGTTCCACTTGTGTCTACCTAGAGGCTAAACCCACTTTCATTGCTAAAACAAGCTCACCAGGTTAAAGGGATAAATTTTCCATTCCTGCTTTCCCCAGGCTCAGGCAGCAGACTGAGTGGGTGGCTTCATCCAGGTCAGCCTCACACCAGTCCTGCTTGTGTTGGCCTCCTGAGAAAGGTGTGCCTGCTACTGTAAGTGCTAATGAATCCCAAAAGCTTTAACGCAAATAATGAAAAAGACTGGTGACATGGATTTTTACAGTAATGATTCACATACTTGGATTCTATTGTGAGGGGAAAAAAATAAAATCCATTCATTAATAGAACAATTTCTAATTATATAAACATTTTTAAACTTGACTTTCAGATTTTTATTAGTGAAAGATACAGTCTAGTAACACCAGAAGTGGAATCCCTTCAAAAATGTGGAAAAAAGTATTCAATGTGAATCTGTGTTGCTGCTTTGTTCTTAGACAATTGTAGAAATCAGATATGGAATAGGCCAATTGCATGACATGGTCCATTATCATACACTCATGCTTCATTGTTCCATACTGTGAACTTCCCTCTGAATCTTTCATCTCCACAACCAATGGTGCTCTGCCCTTTTCCCCATCCAAGCATCTGGAGAAAGGTATTTAATTTCTAAGGGTTTCTTATTACGGTGTTTTTTTGTTGTTGTTTCATTAATTCTTAGATAGAATTATTAGCAACAGAAATAAATGTTATTTATTTTACAGAACCTGATCACAGTGATTATGTTTAATTCTTAAAAAGATACCAGGTATATTTGTGAATACATCCAATAACAGTAGGAAATTCTTGACAAAATTTGAAGTAAAAGAATCAACTTTAGTCTTGCTATGCTTTCTGTAATGCAACAAAATGAATTCACTAGTAAAAGCCAGAGGAAAAATAAACTTGAAGTATACTTGCAATTTTTCACTTTGCATCAGAATATTCTTGAGACCTTAGGCAAATAAAAATTAATGGAAAAGCATTTTATTAAGACTATAAAGAAATGACAAAGATGGAAATAAACAACTTGAACAGGAGGAAGAATATATAATATTTTCCAAGCTGCTGGGGTCCAGTTACAGTATGTTTGGGGTAATATGCTGAAAAGTTGTCAACTCAAATGTATTGTCACTTCAAAGTCATTAATTACCATTAGGTCCCATGTCAGTCAAGAGCCTATAGTGAACTACTGGCATTACTCTCATTTAGATGTTTCTACTGTGTGTGTGTTCCTGTTCTGACTGAACCAGAACATCAGGTAAATCATAACGAACATTTCCTCTGACATCTGCCAATAAATCACCAAAGGGAGAGGGGACAGTTTTAGCCCCAAACGCCCCCAGAGGGAGGAATTGTTTATTAGCCAGTCAAGTCTAGAAGATGACCCTAATATAACAAAGGGCTTATACAAAATATAACAATATAATGAACAGAGAAAAGAGCAGTGATTTCAGAGTAGGATGCCCCAGGAGACCTCAGCAGGGAGACTAGCTGCCAGAACTCTGCAAGGGGGGAGATGGGAGTAATTTCATCCCATGGATGGATGGCCCTCTCTTGGGAAGAGCTCTCTGTCGATGGCCCACAAGACACACTGGTCCTCTCTGGGTGTTTGTTGCTTTGTTTACAACCAGCGGTGTAAAGCGTTAGCAAGGACTACCTGGCACTCATTCTGTTAGGAATTGAAAACAAGACAACTTTCTGAGAAAGTCTCTCGGCTTCATTTAAGCATAGCTTGGCTATATTGCTCACTTTCTCATCTATGTTCCTTATAAAAATGTATCTATCAGGGTTATTAATGAATAAATGCTTTTCATTTCCCTCTACCTTATCATTAACCATTAAATGGATAGTTACATGCCTTCAAGGTAAATGGAGAATGACAAGACATTCCTCACTTGGAGACTGGCAAATCTATTAATCTATTAATGAAGACACCTGGGAAAACAAGTAGAATAGCTCCTCATCAGACCAGTAGCTAAATCTAAAGAGTAACATAGCAGGCTTTTATTTCAACTACACAGACCACGACGGAAAATTGTCTTTCAATGCCTGACAGCAACCAAGAAGTATGTAGAAAGATATTGGTTGAATCCTTACAGTCACAGAAGCTCTATCACAGGTGCCTATTATAAGATAAACTAAAATGCAAAAAAAAAAAAAAAAAAAAACAGAAATATTTATGGCCCTTTATTCCTTTCTTTCCCTTCTCTCTCATACAGCATTCCATGTTCTTTTTACTAAACACAAGATGCAACTTATTAAGGACACAAAAGTACTTTCTGGTGGCTGCAGTGTTGGAATGATCTTCAAGCATGTTTGATTCCAGCAACAGTTCAGTAATCTAATCTGCATCTTACAAAAGGGTAGGTAACTGCACCAATAACTACAATGGAGGGAGAATATGACTCTCTCATCACCAGGTATCGATAGAGTTCTAAGGCACAGACATCATTTGGGCAATAATCTGCAAACTAACGAGCAATATCTGCCCTACCTCAACACAGGTAACTCATTATCAGCTCTGCTATGTCACCCACAGCTTCCCCCTTCTGCCACAACCATCCCCATGGTCCAGAGACCAGGTCACAGCCAGCCAGCCAAGTGTCAAAACAACCATCAAACAGCTATTTTTCAGCCAGACAGGTCCCAGGAAGCCACAGCAGGGAATGCCAGCGGTGCGGAGTCACAACAGTCCAGATCTCCTTCCCAGACCTCACCACACTTAGCAGATGCACTTAGCGTACAGGAGACCAGCACTGATACCCACCATGAAAGCCTTCCTGACAGCTTTGAGGAGCCCTCTACGACACTGACTCCTCACAGCCAAGAAAAGTGCCACCAAGTTTCCCTAGTGTTTTCTCAAGCAGAAAAGGACAAACAAAGCCTATCACAAAAGCAGCTCTGGAGTGCTGGCAGTGATGAAAGAGCAAGGTCACCATTCCCCCTACTCTCTACCCCTTGGCAAGGCAAGATTCAGTGAGAACACGTAATTATTGGTCCCTGGCAATGCTATGTTCATCACGCATCGCTTTACAGTTCTCCCCAGGGCACTTATAAAAGTTAAAAGAAGTTTTCTGACCACCTTTACCATCCAGCCTTCTGAGCCTATGCACAATCTTGATAGTGAATGCTCTGCTTTTCTAGTAAACACAGGACAGCTTCCACACTATAAGCATGTAAAGTCTAAAGTTCCTCTCATTTTCCCTAGTCTCTTCCTCACCTCCCACTGTGGTATGACTTCTCTATGGTGGTTCTTCCTGAGGAGGCCACCAAACCCACACTGACATGCAATTCTAGCAGCTGGTGCTGGGACACTGGTATTTTGCCACTGTACACCCATCACTGCAGCTCTTTATCCTTTGAAAGATTTTTCCACTTTCCCTGCCAAACAGTCTAGCATGTAATAATACATCCTTTGTAAATCACTGTTAATTATATCTCCTGCTTTTGATGTAAAACTTTTCTCTCAGATAATCCACATCCGTTTTAATTTACTGTTACATTTTCAGAAACAACTAAAACCATAAATCCTTACCTTAAATTTATCAACTTCTGCCTTCGAACATGTTGCATGGTAAGATAACACCTGCCCCAGAACAAAAGATAAAAAAAATTTTTGTAGACTTGACAAGTAGAAATAATAAGGTTCTGTACTGCAGTGTAACCAATGATGTTTAAAACAAATTTAATTAATATTTACGCATGGTAATTCAGTTCTGAATGTCAGCATATAATAACTAATTGCAGGTTATCAGGTATACATTTGGCATTGTGTTGCAGAAAATTTTATAAGGAATCATGGACGGCAAGTAATTTAATATTATATGCATTCCTACATTGTTCTCCTAGAGTTCTACAATTAAAAGGGAAAGAATTTAACGTAAAAATAACAGTAGATTTATAGACTTTAAATAATGCCTTTACTATACTATAAAGCTTTAATGCCTTTGCTAGTGGCACATCACCACGTACAAATTAGCACCTCTATGCTATGCCTGACATGCTCTTCAATACCATTCTGGAGATGAAAGCATGAAACATAATGCACAAAGTACTGCGCACCTCCCCTTATTACCTCTAAGTATGCATACATTTATATGGAATACATTATATCCTTATTTGACGAGACTAACACTGAACAAGCACCCCAGAAGGTGCAAGAGCCATCCTATGTACTGGATCCACCAAGGTCTGACTGTGTGTGGGACGAGGCGCTGGTCCATGAGGGAGCTCCCACAGACAGAGCACTCCTAGCAAGGACAAGTCCTCCTCACCATACTGCAACACCCCATCTGCTTATGTGCTAAAGCTTTGATACATATTTCTAATTTTGAAATTGTTGTCATCTATGAATGTTTCTGCTACTCATACAAATACCTAAACTCTATCTCAAGTGCCCTCGCCTTGCAATACGTTGTGGCACTAAGTCCCCAGACGTATTTACCCATATCAATTTTAGAGGTGTCATCTTTTACAGTAACAGGAAATCATTCCTGCACTATGGAAGAACAAATAACAAACACCAATTTACTTGTTCTGTCCCACGTTTTACTTTCTGTAGCTATACATCATGTCCTTCCTCAAATAGTATCTATTTTTCTGTCCAACAAGCTTCTCTCAGAAATCTGTAAGATTAGTAAAATTGTATCTTCTGCTATGACAGATTACACTTAATACCAAAATTCTCATCGTCTCTTTTATCTGCATTCATTATATCCCTCTAGATTTTTGCAGTCTGTCTTAATATTGATTATTCTAATCTTTTAATCATTTGCAGATTTTGCATCCTTAATATATAAAATAGTATTTAGCCTGGTTTTGAACGATATGGCATCCTACTGTCCAGCTTTCCCCATATTTACATTTTGGTCTTCTGTTTTTTAGCCAATCTTATGAGAATTCTATATGAAAAATGGTATCTGTAGATCTGGATAAGAATCTTATTACAGTATATATCAAATTTATTTATTTTGCATCTGATATCAATGTCATTTTCAAATGCCACTCATTGCCATCCTAGCTAAATACATAAATACTAATAAAGTGTTCTATTACCGAAAAATGGATTAACAGTCCCTTCAGCAAATACCATTCTTTTGTTCAGTACTTTCCTGCTGTATCTTCAATCACTTTACACAAATATTATCATGGAGTTGTAGCTCATTTATAGAAAGAATTACTCTTCACTGAAGCATAGTGGCCATTTATCAAACCTATAATCTACATTCAAGCTATATGGCTATTAGTCTTTTTTAGATCAAAGAAAGAACCTGTTATTTTAAGCCAAGAAATTTAAATTTCCTTGATTTCAGTAGTAAATAACAAACTTCTATGTTAACTTTCATCCCTGTGTAACTGAGTACGATATCTGGCACTCCTTGTTTTTCTTGCCAGGAGTATTCACTCTAAGGTATAATATTGCACAAATATCTAGGGCATAAGGGCTTAGAGTAATTAATGACTATGTATAGAATAAGGAATCTTGCAGGAAGCCTAAAAACGTGTTTTTAGCTTTCCCTCCTCAGCGAATAAATATACAGGAATAAAAAAAATACCCACTTATGCTTAGAATGTTTTCTAACATCAACAGTCCTATTGACTTCAAAAAGCCTTAATATGCCTACGTGCTTTACAGGATAGATTCCCAATACATAAATAAGTATCTACAACCCTGAAGCGAAACAAAAGAAGTCACGCCACAGAATCATTTAGGTTGGAAAAAACCTTTAAGATCATTAAGTCATCTTCACAGCAATCCAGTTTGGTTTGATTTTTGTTTTAATAGAGAAAAATTCAATCAGGCCAACACTATTTTTGTGGTTCTTTTTATAATGGTGGGTACTGTAAAAACTCTTAAGTTACACAGTTAAAGGTTGTGCACATCAGGGATAGCTAGATCATTTTCTTCTTTCATCACGGGTGAAATTTAAAACAATACTGAAATTTTAGTGACATTACCTTTTCATCAGAGAACGGTTTGAAGATTAATCAGTCTCCCATAATGCTTGTAGAACGATCTTAAATTTCACTCAAACCATTCTTAATTATTGTTTTAGTAGGAAAAACATTAATTTGTAAAGCTATCCTCAAAAATCCAAGCACTGTTCTCGCCAAGATTATTTTTAATAATTATTCTTAATTATTTTAAAATCTCCAGAATACAATAGAGAATAGTACTTTATTGTTGAATCAGCTTATAGAAGTTTAAATAACCATATCGGTTTTTTAAGTGTTCTGCATTTTAGAGTTTGTTTTATAGGAGCTGGTAGATTTAGTTCTTCCTGAATGGGGGGAGGAGAGGGACAGGCAGAAACAGGAAAAGAAATTCCTACAAAGGTAACGGGCAAAAAAAGAGAAAGCTTTCCATCCATTTAGCTACTCTATATGTATTTTATAGAAAGATGTGATGCATTGGAATGCCAGGACCTTGTATTATGCATTGGCCTTGACTCCCAGCAGAGCTTTTACTGTCAGCTGTCCCGCTTTGACTTTATTCTAGCAAGACATGTATCTGACAAGGGTTCAAGCAGATGTTGCTTTTGATACTAAAAACGCTATGATGATGACCATTTTTTTCAATTTTTGTCCTGTTCACAGTATGTTTTACTTACATTTTAGAACACTAGAAAAACAACAACAAGCTATCTAAAATATCAAATTCTAAGGAATTTTCAGTTACTGAAGGACAGGAAAATACATAACACTTACATTAATTCCTAAACTTACACCTGTAAGTTACTAGATTGTCCATAATCACTATCCTCCCTTCTAATGTAAAAACCACAGGTATTAAATGAGATATCCAGGACCAAAATTACTTAAGCTGTGCATGAGCTCCACAGCTAAGCGTACCCTGAGAAAGTTTCCTTTCAGCATTCCCTTAAGACAACATTCTAAGGTGCAGAGAAGTTGATATAGAAAATGATGCTAACTACAATAAATTTAGAAGCAATAGATTCCTTTACACGTGACACTTAAGAGCAAGAAAAGGTTTCAGTAAGATGTACACATACGTCAAGAGCCACAGACTGTTTTGCCCAGGATTTCTTCACTTGGTCATACATAATTGTGTTGTTGATACCCAGGCCACAAAAAATAACAAAAGCCTAAAATTAAAAAGAGAAAAAAAGAGAAGAAAGTCCATTATAACTCAATTATAATACAAACACAAAGATGAATGCTGGCTTAATCATGAAAAGGAATTGCATGGAAATATTAGGAATAATCATGCTTAGATGCATTATCTTGAGAACGCAGGGGAGTCACCGGCCTGAACAAGATGAGAAAGATAAGATGCAAGAAATTTGTTTTAGTAAGGATGCAACCTTATTAAGTGAGGACTTCTGAGAATTAATGCCAAACCACAAATACAGACAACATATTCTGCCCCCCTCCCTAAAGTTGCTGAATCCAAAATACCAAATCCTGCTGAAAAAATATGTTATTGCTACAAGATTAAATGCTTCTTACTTCAAACAGTCGCTGGTCGGCATCGTCAAAGGGTTTCCCATCAAGCCTGTTCAACACTTGAGCTACCCCTTTAGAAAGAGTTAATATGAATTATAATCTTCATTCATTAATTTGCCATGTAGAATATTTTATTAATTGGTAACATTTAAAACACATCTTTCAAACTGAAAAGCAAAACTGCTAATATTTATTCTGAAAATCATTAAACAGACATAAACATGTGAAAGTCTTGATTGTTTTGATACCAGGACTCAGTTTATTACTTTCAACTGTTATTCTTTACTCTCTAAGTAGAATATTGAAAATCTAAAAAATTACTCATAATGCTTTTCACAAAAGGTTAAATATCTCTTTTGAGCACTTTGCTAACAGCAATCATGTAAATTGTCATAGCAAATTATATTAGTAACTCCAAATTGCTCAATCAGTACCTTCATTCCTAAAAATCTTCGTTCGTTTAGCACCACCTGGGTATCTAAGTCCTTTTTTTCTCATGACTGGTCCATAAATTTATTGAACCGATGGAAAAAAAAACGTAATTTCCTTAAACCACTTGAAAAAGAAAAAGTGTTCAAAGCTCTTGGCTCTAGCTGAACTGAGTTCTACTGCAACAAATCATTTCTATTTCATTTAGCTACAACATGCCCTTAGAAAAACACTGTAAGAGCTATCAGCAGTCAAGGGTTCAGTTTCTTTCTATTTCTTTAAGGTTATATGGCACTTCACAACAAACAATGAGTGATATTTTTAAAAGACTCATTTCCCACATCATCTCTGCTGAATAAGCTCGAAGACCCTGGTCCTGCACGGCACCGAGTGCCTTCAGCAACACACTACTAATCTCAGCTCTCACTGACAGCCACAACACACAAGGATCTTAAGTCTTGCCCTGCTGGTTTAAATTGTTATCGCTTTGACTTGAATTCTTCTGTGGAAAGTTACTGAGGAATCTGGCACTGTTATTTACAGACGGCAGCCTTTTTTGTGCCAAAAGCAGGTAATAATGCAGGGCCAATTCCAGGTGTATCATAACTGAGAAGCATCCTATCAAACAAGCAATAGAACCCTGTCACATCCTGATCCAGCAGAAATCACTGCCGCAGGCAACTCTGACAGCTGCCACAGCCTCCCCATAAGTCTTCCCTGACTGCGCAGTTTATCATTAAAGAAGAAAACGACCACTTTGCTGGACTGCAGAAACAGTTGCTTGAGTTGTGTACAATAAAGAGAGACTCAAGAAAAGCAAAGCATATCAAACATTTTTCACTAAGATTGTTAGAATTTCTGCTGGCATCTCGTTAGTCTTCAAGTTGCAATACAATATATATAATTTAACAATGACACAATGGGAAAGCTGAAAAAGTCCATACAGTATCCAAGTCAAAACATCCATTCTTGGATACTTAGCATGCATCCTAGGTACCGTAACTTCTTAACAATAGTCAGCTGGGAAAAAGAAGAAAAAGGAACATAGAATTAAAAAGACAGAATTACATTTACATTAGCACAAGAATGATGTGGCTATGAGGAAAGTCTTACCAATTATTTGGTGGTTGCTATTCCATATAGGAACACACAGAACAGACCTTATGTGAAAGCCAGAAATTTGGTCAGCCTAAAACACAGAAATGAGAGCTTCCATTAGCAGTAGTTACCATGTGCAGCCTTTTACACATTTTAGAAATAGAAATGTCAAGGAGTAAGTTTACATTTACAAATGTCATTCCATACGGATCAGCTCTCACTCAGGAAAAAATTTCTGCTGAAATCTCATTCACAGTAAGAGTAACCAAAAGTCACACAGATTATTCTAAAAATTGCCTAAGAAAATACAAACATCGCCAGCTTTGTCACAGAAAACTTACACTATTTGACTTTGATTTGGAATTAACGTCAAACTGCAATTGAGGCAATGTCCAGACAATTCCTGGATTACTGACACTGTTGGATTAGTAGAGAAAACCTATAATGAGTAAGTGTGGCCTTAGAAATACTCTTCCCAATTGTCAAACTGAAATTAGATTTAGCAAAGCAGCCCTAAAAAGGGGCTTACAGGAAATATGCATTTTCAGAAGACAGACAAGGGTTAGTAGGGAATTGTGCAGAAGTGCAAGCTAGGAAGAAACAGAGGATGAGGTCAAAACCAAAATGTGAAATTTTCCGTATAAGTTTAATTGGTCCTGTAGTTCTAAAGTTAATTTTCTGCCTCATTGTTTTCTATCTTACATAGTATAGAACTTTGCAATTTACTATAAGTGTCACCTATTCTCTCTTTTCTATGGCTAATAAGCTTTATTCTTTAGGGTCATTGCTGCAAAATCTGAAGAAAATAAAATATTTTCCCAAAAGAGATTAGAGAGCGGGATCAGCCCACTCACAGGAGATCAGGAAATGTTCTCTTACTAAAACTAATGCCAATGCTACAGGCAATCTGTAAAAGAAAAGACCAGCAATAATTCACATACTGGAGACAGGATGGGGTCACTGTGATCTCCTACTTGGCAAAAGATGTAACTCGGGTTTTACTAGAGTACTGCTTATTTGTACATACTCCGAACTTATCACTGAAATCAGCATGGAGCGCCACCCAAAATCCGTGGGAATGGGAGAACAATTGCCTCAGATATCTATCTTAAAATGAACTCAATGAAAACATTTTGGCATTTAATTCTCAGTGAATGAGCTGAAAATTGAGCATCAACATTTGAAAATGACAATTAGAGTTCTGGGAGAAAAAAAAGGGAGTGTTTTTAATAGAAGCAGAGAACAGAATATCTGTTCATAACTACAAATGTACATTTGATTCTATCCAAGTCATAAGGGATAATATGTTCCTCTTACTACACTTGAATGTCTGTAGAAATAATTAATTGTAATAACTTAAGAATTAAATTTTCATAGGAATCCACCAACAGAACATAATTACTGCCCTTTGTATGAAGTGTTTTCTTTTTCTCTATAGAAACTGGGCAGTGCCTCTAACTTGGAATGAACTAACTGTGAAACAAATGAGAGATAGCTGAATTATTCAGGACATGATACATTAAAAGTAAAACTGCAAACACCAAGGATTGGTATGCTTTATTTTAGCATATCTCTTTGGCAAGAAAGAGACCGCAGGCATTGATTGTACTTTTTGAAATACTGAACAATTAGCATCAACACAGTTTTCTTGTACACTTTTACAGCAGATCCCTTTTATTTTTCTTGTTTTGAAAAATTCTGCTGGTTTGAGAGATAATCTCTTTAATGACGCATGGAATAAAACTGGAACCAAGCAAACTCAACATGAAACACTTCCAACCACGCTTATTGTAGTAACATAGTTTGGCAAACTTGCTGACCAAGACTGTCCACTGATTAACGTGCTGCCTGACTGCTGGCCAAGTTCCCTGTAGTAATACTGCTTCTCTGGATAGAATTTAATGAAAATTTTGTCCTTCCATATGCCTCTAACATTTATTTAGGTGATAAGTATATGCATACACTTTTATCTGTATCTACATCTTCCTAACTGAGGCTGGAATGAACACCTTAGGATACACAAACAACTTTTATTAGGAGTGACAAGTATCTTGGAAAAATAACTAATCCAGTGAGTATATTTTACTTTTGTAAATAAAAAGGTTAGCTGGCTAAGTTAGATCACAAACAATTTTTGTCTCTCTAGATACCAGTTCTGTTTACACTCTGTGTGTGTACAGTTCCAGTCACCTCAACAGCTAACAACGATGGTGTGGCTAACACTGAAAACCAACAGCATAATTTTCAGCAATAAATATCAGTCTGCACTTGATAGAGGAAGGTATCACTTAAAAATAACAAAAAAAAAAAAAAAAAAAAAAGGGGAATCATGGACAGACTTAAGTAACTACCTGAAGTCATACACTAATTCAGTGACCTGTGTTTAATGTATAATGCCATGTCAACACCAGCAGATCAGAAGAAGAACCCAAAAAAGAATCAAAATCAATATTTGTGTTTTACAGGCACTTGGGTATAATGATTAAATTGTGTTATATTAGTTGCAATGCCAAAAAATGTAATGTATATTTAGATTTTGAAAATTCTCTTACTTCAGCATCAAAGCGAGGATCCTGATAGGCATCACTGATGTTCACTGGGAGACCCGTGGAAGCTACAAGTTCAGCAATGCTATTATTTATTAGCCAGTCAGAATAAGATGATGATTTCTCCACGCTGTCTTTGAAACTATCAAAAGGTATAACAATGGAAGAAAAGAATACAGTCAACTTTGCTTGAAAGTCCAGCACGTCTTGCAGGCATATTCACAGGAACAGCAGAACCATTCACAGTTATTAGTGATTACTAAGCATTATCTATGGAACAATAATTTGGAATTTATTGAAACAGTACATCAAAAACTCTTTTACACAATTCTTTCTATTGAAATTAGCACTGGTCTCTCAAGTAAATACAACATTTACTAATGAAACGTATTTACATATGAATCAAAAGTGGGATTATGTTCCAAGTTTCTGTGGGATACAGGCCTGCTCAAAAGCAACCAATTCTAAATAATACTTTCTGTAGAGCTACCTGAAACTATATAATTTTAAGATTTTAATCTGTCAAATTAGTATAATAATTTGAGGTACTTTTAATACATACTTCCAATAATTTTCCTGTAAAAGGAAATGGCTTTTTTTTTTTGTTCTGAAATGCCAGACCTGAATGCCTGAAGAAAGGATCATAAAATAAGTCTTAAAATCGATCATGTAAGCGTGTTGCAGCAGGTGGATTCAAGTAGACACACAATACATGAATGTTTCCTTTTCTTTTTTTTCCTGGCTGAGCTTCTGCCACAACTACTAAGGGGCTAGAGAGCCATTATTCAATGAGCATAAGACACTATGATTATGGGCTCAACTCACCACACTCCAGCACGACTTCTCCAGAAAACTCAGTATCTACAGAGACCTTAAAAGTCCTCACCTTATACCTCATCTAATCAGCAGGAAAGTTCTCACTGACTTACTGCAGACAGGTTTTTGACGTTGGCAAGGGGTAGCTATTAATGTATGAATAAACAAATGCCTTTTTGTCTTAGTTTTGAGAAGAAAACTGATCAGTTTGCAACACCCAAGAAACATTACTTTGAAAAAAGTAACTCTAAGCAGCCATGGAAAAGACTACAGTAGCTTGAAGCTTCGAAGTAATGCACATGAACGAAAGAAGGATGCACAGTAAAATGCCTGGAAGACCCAATCAAAGTGAAAGGATTGATTTTTGTTGGCTTTATTGATTTTCTGGAGACGAATTCAACTAAGACACTTATTTGAAAAAGAACTCAATATTCCTAAAGGACTATAAATAAAGATTATAATTATTTACACAAATAAATCTAACTGTATCAACTTTCATTTTGGATAAGAATTTTGAGTTACTGTAATAAATGTTATTGTGTATACTCTGACAGGAATCTTTACAGAAATATAATGTTTTTTGAGCTAAGTAAAAATTCACATTTGTAATTTAAAATTTATTTCAGGACATCAATACTTGAGAAGCATAAAAAAAAAATCTTTAAGGATAAGAATCTAATTTCAAATGCATAGCTCCCAGTTCATACCTTAAAAATCTGGATGATATAGTCATTATATTATAAGACACTTTACGTTGGGACTGGATTATGGGTGTCAGGCATTTTAAGCAGAAATGAATTCAAGTAAAAGAAACAAGATATAATTCAGGAAGAAATTTTAGAAATATGTTCTACTACGTTGTCTCCATTCCTAGCAAGTGCTTTACAACTACACTCTGGAAGAGAGGCACTCAACTTTCACTGGGAGGAAACATCAATGATTAATTCTGATGTAAATCACAGCCAGCTGGCTCTCTCTCCATCCTCAGCATCTCAGAACACTCAGAAGCTACTCTAAAAATCACAAGCAACAATTTTCTCCAGACTGCAGAAAGCTGTGAGTGAGTCCTGCTGGACTGATGCAGGTAGGTGCAAGCCACTGTCTCCCTGTCTTGCCCACACACTAGCAGGAGCACCACATGCCAGGCAGGAGAGTAAACCCAGCCCAAGAGCCCGAAGCAGTGCTGCAAGCTCCCCTTACACAGCTGCTGGCCCTGCTATCTTCCCCAAAGCCTCCCTGACAGGGATGACAGAATGTGCCGTAAGGAAGTGGTACAGCCAAAATAAAAGGTACTGTCAATCCTCTCTAAACAGTGACATGAACCCTTCCAGCCCTTGCTGGGACTAGAAGGACAAAACAACGCCTTCAGAAGCATAATAATACTGCAGGGAATGAGGTGATACCAGAATGCACATCATCCCAGGGACAGTGCTGAAGCAACAGCGGCAGCAGGGATTTCAGCACTTTGTACCAGCCCAACTGGGAGGGGAACACAGATATTTTCTCCCACGCAGCCCACGCTCCAGCTCAGGCAGCTGACCTTTCCACTACCACTGGTACTCAGGTTAGAGAACTGTAACCTCAGCTACATCATCTGCCAAGGTGACTTCTCCTGTGCAGGAAAGATAGAGCACCTTCACTCGGGCTCGTCTTCATGCAGAATACATCAGAACTGAACCCTTAAGGCTTTTAGGGTTTATATAATATTTTCCAAGGGAGGGAAGTTTAGGAGACTTCGCAAACCCATACTTCAAGAACAAAATGACTGGCAAAAAAAAGAGCATCAGTGTGCCATTATGAGTAATAAACAAAATTGATTAGGATAACAGATCAATGCAAGTGTGGTCTTGCAAGGTATTTCTTTACAACCAACACCAAACTAAAAAAAGATATGAGTGTTCGTTATAATATTTAGGGACTAAACAGGTGAACTGCTATTAGCCAGATGTAAGAAAGGCAAAAGAAAAGCCAGTTTCTTCTAAAACTGTGTGAGAAAGTAGGTTAGGACATGAGTAGTTATATTGTCCTTGGAGCTTCTCTCTCTTTCAGATAAAACTTATAACTAGAATTGTTCTCAGCCTATAATCTCTTTGGATTTCCACTAAAATTTCAAAGAAATAATATTTATCTTCACTGGTGTAATGATGAAGAAACTCATCTTGCCTTTTTTTTTTTTCCACATGAAACGTCTCATGACTTTACATAAGTTACAGCTGCAGAATGTAGAATGAAAAGGGCAAAACTCACCAGAAAAATGCTCAAATGTCAAGGGCTTGTGCCATTGTTCTGTATCCTAAATAACCTTTATTTTCCCACTATAGTGCCAATAACTCAAGCTGTGCCTGTGCTAGATCCAAAAGTGACATCATATCTGCCAGTCTAACCTTGGTCTTTCTAAAACCAACTTCACTCTCCACTATATGAAAAATGAAAGAAAAAACAATAAATCTTTTTATTAAGATGCATAGAAATATACCTTTATAAATCTTGTAAAGACTAGCTACCAGGTTGCATGTGTTTCCTCATGCCTCACACTAAAGTTAAAATAATCTTGACTTGACCACATGCAGAGCAGGCTACTACAAATTGCTTTTTAGTAACATGCTAATATAACTATGGTAACAAGAAACGAGCCAGCTTGGTTATCTTGACACCACTCTACATTGTTTTGACTAATCTGGCTACAGATCAAGTTTGAGAAAAACAGGAATAACAACCACATCCCTTGATTCACACTCCTGTCCCTGAACAAAAGGAATTTATTTTCACCCATTTAATTGACCTAGGAAAGACCAAGTGCTACTCTGAAGATCTTAGTCAAAAGCAGTAACTTGTAATTCCCTGATGGATGGCAGTTTATTTATCCATATTTAAACCTTCCTATTTTCTATCACTTGTTTTCTTTTTCCATTTGTCTCGACATTCCCATCTCTCTACTAGTGGATAGGGCATGGAAGAGATCTAGCTTCTGCCCATCTTTCTGTGTGTCCCTGGACTCTGCTGTCCAGCTTCCACATCTTAAAAATAACACTACCCATTTTTGTAATGTTGCAAGATCGATCCATGAAAAGCATTAAGAATTATGATCCATCACAATCTGGAGTACAATGTGAACATTCACCTTAATGAAGTGGTAGCTTCTTACCATACTAGAGGTGAAGAAACACAGACAGGAAGAAGGCAGATTACCCAAAAATATTTTTAAAAACTGCTTAAAGGGCTTAAACATGGCAAAGCACAAAGTAACTTTCCAGTTTGCTAAGCTATGGATAGCAAGTTGGCTAGATTTAGCATTCTGGCAGCCATTTCATATGGGAAATTCAAATTCAGAATCAGTATGAACTGATTTGCATAAAATGTGTATGATAATCACTGAGTTTGGACCCTGAAAAATGGGAGAAGCCTTCTCACAATAACCCTGACTCTTCATTGACCCGTTTGGTATGTAGGACATTTTATGTGAACTGTTACCAGTCGTACTATCTTGCAGGGATTAATACAGCAACCCCACATGGACAAAAAGCTCTTTCTATTTCTACTTACAGTGAGCCCTTTATCAGTGTTTAAATACAGATCCTATTAAGCAAAACATATACTTCTATTTTGACTGGGCTCCCAAACAAGATTTAGTCACAGAAAGACAATTTCTAGGAAATACATGTTTTCTGAGGTTTTAGGCTTTCCAACTTGATGACAAGAGCAGAAATAAAATTTTACTGGAAACCTTTCAACACAACTGTAAGGAGGCATTTTGGAAGAGATCAACAAACAATCTAAAATAATTTTGTAATTTTTACTTCAGTATTAACTACACAAAACAACATTTGTACGTTCTCCACAATTTCACCAATGAAAAGTCATCAGTTATTTCCTGGTTTCTTCTGAGACACTGGTACAATGCTAGCGCATATACATACACACATATATGTAAAAATACAGGCATGTACATTTATTCAACCAAGCCTCTGTTTGAAGCAAGCAGTAGTCTTGTCTGAGTAAAAACCGTACTCTTCAAAGTTCCCAAAGTTCCATAAGAAAATAAAACTATGATCAAGCAAATTTAAAACTGAAAAATGAAGAAATCCATTGCCACAAAAGACATGAGCACTAACCTGTTGTCAGTATCAGCACTGCATTTCGGAGATAACAACTCAAAGGATTTCGTGAATTTCACCACCTGTTACAAAAAAAAGGAACTTAAAATTGTTATTAAGATGAATAAATAATTAAGAAAAGAGTAATGTAAGATTCCTATATTTAAACCATATTTTTATCCAATGGTCTTAAAATAAAAATTCAATCTGTATTCCCTCGATGGATAACTCATGTTCAAAATACACAGTGTGCACAGTTCACAAACAAACAATGGTATCTTTAGATTCCTTCATGAAACTATTTTCTGTAACAGTATATGCTTCCCTTCAAAGGGCTTTGAAACATGAATTACGGAGCTTTACCTAAACACTCTTTTTAATATAGGAATATAAATAGAAAGACCCATTTGCACTATTAATCACAACAAATTTTCCTTGAAGATATAGGCCAACAGCACATAACTGAAACATCTTAAGATTGCCTAATATGACACAGAACACAGGTAATGTTTTTGCATGCTAGTACAAGCCCCCATCTTCTACTTTCGTTGTGTATTGTAAAAGCATTTCAGGCAATGTACAAATGATGATATTTTAGACATGGTTTAACACTGAGTTACTCTATGGAGATCTATTCTGATATACAGGTTAGCCCTCCAAAATAGGGGGAAATCAGGAAAATACCTGTTTTGCCACTTATAAAACCAACCAAGTGCGTGGCAAGATGCTATGCTCCTACTCAAAATTAACCTAAGATTTATGACTGTTTAGAAAAAGTTTAGGCTTAAGTGAATATCTTGGCTGTCCACATTTCAGAATTTGGTCTGAAGGAAGGAGAACTCATTGCCTGTGTTCGGAAAGAAACCCTCCGTGCTCAAAGGTAGAAATAGTACCAAGAGCAGAAAAATGAAGTGAACAATGCCACCCACAGCCTGCTACTAACACAATGTACTGTTCTGTGAAAAATAAGAATCATATTATACTTGCAAACATACTGGCATTTCATAAGAATGTAGTAGAACTTTATCTTGTAATTATAAAATCAGTGTGGGGGGTCTAGAAAGACAAAATAAATTAGAAACATTAAAATTCTGTAACAGAGAATATATAAAAGAAATACAAAATTCTATCTTGCTTTTATGAATACTAGCGTAATTTAGCACGTACACCACTGAACGTACTTAATTTCTATTAGTTTAAATGAAATGAGAATCATATCTTTCCTCCAGGAAAGAAAATAATGGGTTTTTTCTGCCATACACACAAACTTATAATTCTGTCTCTGATAATCACTTAGACTTGTCACAGCTGTGCAACAAATAATCAATTACAGAAGTCAGTGAATCCAAAAATACTTCAATTGAAAAAGAAGAATGATATCACAAGCAACATTTTTATCCTTCAGCTACTTCTGAATCAGTAGAAAGGAGGATAGTTTATGTTGAATAGCCTGAAAACACTGAAGGGAGCTGCCAGTATAAACGCAGTCACTTATTTTACTACTAATAACAATAGTCATAAAAACATTAAACATTTTTAAAGAAGCTCTCATACCCTATGAATGACAGTACTACCAAGTCCCAGTGAAAGCCCCTGTCAAAACTGTGCATGAAATCCTACTTTTGACAAATACTTTCATATAACTTATGTCCATCTGTTCAACTTAACCTTGGTGAACTGGGCAGAGCCATTGCAAAAAACATACTTCAGTAATGCTGAAAATCATATTTTCCCCTTCACCTTCGCAACGAAAAACCTTCCTATCACAAGAACAAGTACATGACTAGACATCTGTATGCAATGTGTCTTTTCCAATGGAACACCAAAGAGGTGTTCCATACCACATGACATCTTGCTCAGCAATAAAAGCTGCAGGAAGGAGGAGGAAGGGGGTAATTTTCAGAGTTATGGCATTTGTCTTCCGAAGTAATTCCTGGAAATGACAGAACAACTGCCTGCCGACTGGAAGTAGCATATGAATTCCTTATTTTGCTTTGCATGTGCACACAGCTTTTGCTTTACCTACTGAACTGTCTTTATTTCAACCCACAAGTTTTCACATTTTTACCTTTCTGATTCCATTCCCATCCCCACTGGGATGAGGAAATGAGTGAGTGGCTGTGTAGGGCTTAACTGCCTACTGGGGTTTAGACCACAATAGTGGTGTTGATAAAGATTAAACCTGTACCTACCTTACATTTAAGAATGACGTGCTGCAAGAATACTTGTTGTCCAGTACTCACATATGATATGAAACAACTTCACCACAATAAATGCAGCTGCTCCACCACTAAAATATTAGCCTTTCCACAGAACCTGCAGCCATACTTACTGGTGATTCGATATCTTCCAGAAGTAACACTGAGCACCGTTCACATTTCAGCAGAGTCTGAGCCCGATGCATAATTTTCTTGACAATTTTCTCTAAGTCAGTTTGTTCCTCAAAGAGGTCATTCACTACTTCCAGTAAAGCCTGCGTACAAGGACAAAAAACTCTTGTATAATAGTTGTAGAATTAATAAATACATGGAGCGCTGCAAAGGAGGCATAATCTCTGGGGCTGATTTTAATGAGTGATCCATTGAAATCTTAATTCAAATGAAGTTCTTAATGATTATGGCAAAAAAATTGGGGTGGGGGTATCTGAAGAAAGAAGTTAAGTATTTCTTAGCTCAGAACTGGGCACAATCCAACTCCTAGCAAACAATGGGGATCTTTCTAACTATTTCACTGTGGTCCAAAAATGAAACAATGGCTGTAATGCAACTCTCCAAGTACACAGTATGGATTGAGTTACTTGATTTGTTATATTGAATTTGCTGGTGTATTTATACTGCATTTTATTCATTTACTACCCATTTTGCATGTTCAAAGCTGGAAAGAAAAAAAACACATCAATACTTCCATATTCCAATAGCACTCTGATCTAGTGTTTACCACTAACAACATGTCTGTAAAACACAATGTTTTAAAATGAAGGACTTCCCCTCTCATTTCATCAACTTTAAAAATAATAGGCCATATTCTTTCTTACCATGGGTCCAAAGAAGCTTGCTTTTTCTTTTATTCTGGTCTAGGGCACCAACACTAAAGAACATCCATGTAGGTAAGCATATAAACGTTAGTGGTCTTAGCTTTCCTAATGCAGTGGTCATCAGCAAAATGTTGGTCACAATCACTGGAAGTTGCCACCATTGGTGTCCAGTTTGATAGGGAAGGCAAAGTATGGGCTTGTTCATGTGTTACTTGTCAACTAATTTCAACCATGGAACAGGCAAAGCTAAAGACCACCAACAGGTCAGAAATGCAGTTAAGTACAGGCTCCCATGTAGTTGTCAAATGGCGATGGTATTTGTTATTCCTCACATGGCTGAAGTGGTAACAAGAAACAAAGTATTTGTACCTCTAATCCAATATCCTGATGTGTCCAACCACCAGAATTTACCATTTTTTAATGAAGAACGTCCCTAATACTTTTCTGCTGAATGCCTCCCTCAGAAGATTAAATGCCAGCTCCTCAAAAGTCTGTCATTGTTCCCTGCAGGCTGGGAATCTGCAGCAAATTTTAAGTCTCTATGTAGACAAACAATTATTTTGTTTGAACATCAAACAAAGAAAAAAATCTTTGGCAAAAAAATCTTTTTTTCCCCCCAAGTCTCCTCCACATCTCCATTCCAAAATATAGTGGTCTGTAGTCAGACCTGGACAGAAGACAAGCTCAGATGCCTCATGACTCTTAACTGTATACACCACTAGAAAGGGCGATTGTTAAGTTTTCAAAGTATTGGAAAGCATTAGTTTCCATACATGAAAATCACCAAAATAATGAATACACAAATGTCAGTGCTTACACAGACCTACCCCACTGTAGTTTCTCCTGCTCTGTGAAGCAAGAGTAGGTTTAACACTACCAGTGGTATTTCTACTGAAGCTTTGGAGTTGTGATCCATGATAACAAAATTATCATTTCCTGCCATTGCAGGAAAGGTGATTTAAAAAAAAAAAAAAGCCAACAATTATCAACCCCCTCAAAACTACCATTTTATTTCTTAAAAAAATAAAGACCTCTCCAAGAAGTAAATGATATGTGAGCTCAGCATTATTTTCACTTCTTTGGAGCCTCCTGTCCCAACTCATGCATAGCATCAGCAATCGTGAGTAATGTGAGTAATTTATCTATGCAGACACATGCTGTCAAAACCCTTCACATACAGGTTTTCTTCTTGCTTACTTTTATAAAGATATATCCACATTATTTGCACATGAATTGAATATTACAAATTCAGGATGGCAAACATTTGATATTGCTGGAATTTTATGAGAGTTTGAGTCTCTGCCAAAGTAACACTCACTGCTGCACCGTCTGTGTGACAAACGCAATTGTTTCAGAGCTACGAAACATGGAACTGACATCAGGAAACAACAGCCACCACCATGAGCATATTTCCCTCCCACACTCTCTGCTTGTTGCCTCAGTCAAGATAGTGATCTGTTGAAAATCCGTTTTTTTTTTTTAAATTAAACATAGTTTTATGCATAGCTGGAATCTGAAGGAAAAGACAAACATTTGATATTGGTTTAATACACCTCTTTTACTTACCCTGCTTCTGTCATATTCCTTCCTTGAAGCTGCAAATAGCTGGGCATTGGATATGGCAATCCCACAGAATGGGAGATACATCTGCATCACCTAGTATCAAAAGAAACTCCCAGTCATTAAAAACAACGGCAATTAGACACTCATGTTACTAGCAAAGAGACCTAAACTTAGGTGACGTGTCCCAGGAGGGTCTCGGCTCACTCACTTTTCAGCAGAACAGTAAACAAAACAAAATCATCATGGGCAAAGCACATAAAATGGGTGGAACAGAGATCAAATGGGTAGGAAAGAACAAATGCATTCGAGTTCACAGGTCTCAGCAGTGAGGGTCCTCTAGAACTTGTCTACAGAACGGCATATTCTCAAGTCTAAAAGATGTCCACTGAAAACTGTATTATGTTACTACAGACACCACAGCTTCCCTAGAAAAGCTATTCTTTATTTTTCTGGACTGTTTTTTTTTGTTCTGAGCTCGAGAAGCAACCTTGAGTCACATTCCTGCTGATTTCTAGAGGATCTAGATTTTGGAGAATCCCAGCACAGTGGAACAAAGCACATTGATCCAAAACTACCAGTCATAAAGCCCATCATGTTCTTAATGAAATTAAAAAAAAAAGGAAGGTTAAAGAACATGCTTGAGAAAACGGGCCTTAATGCATCACCATACATGAAGAAAGACAGGAGAGGAGGGACTGGGAAAATATTTTGAGGTGCACAAGACTACTTTAGGCTGGCTCTGCATGAAATGAACTAGACAAATACTTAAATCCCTGTAGGACTGGCACTTTCACAGGGATGACAATGGATTGAAGTCCAATAACAACAGCATTTTTAAGCCACATACTGCTAACAAGTCTGTAACAAACTGCCGCTGCTGAGTGGTTCCCAAGCTTAGGCCTGAGACATTAAGTAAATTTTATAGGTACTGAATAGCCTTAACATTTGCAAAGCCAATGAGAGTTGGGGTACTCTGCTGTTTACAGAGCCAAAAGAATTCTGCAGCAGCTAACATTTCTTCTGCGCGGTCTGTCGACTGGGAGATTCACTGTAAGCAATTCTTTCTGTGACAAGTTTTGGCATTGAGAAAGTGGCATTTGACTTTGAAATTCCATTTAATTAGTAAATTACTGCTAAGCCAGGGAAGCAGGCTATTGAGACTATTTGAGGGAAAAAAACCCAAGAATTGTAAGCATCCAGAAGAACCAAAACATCAGCAACTGCTGTTCTACTTTATCTTCCTTAAACACTCCAACGTCTGCTCTACATACCTACTTAGTCTGTGTTTGAGTAATGATAAGCTTTCAAAAAGGATCTTCAGATCCTCAGAATTTTAAACCTTCACAGCTGCAGAATAACTGCAGATTTTAAGGGTGCACACAAATACACCTATACTGTAATTTGCAAACACTTCATTTTTGGCCTCTTCTTACCATTGTTCCCTCTGAAGGAAAATTACATACTTCAGACTCTACACTCATCTTTTTGGAGAGGCAGTAATTGAACTAGCCAACTATCACACCAGATCTCCAGGAAAGAGTGCACAAAACGAAAAAATAAAGTACAACTTTGACAAGTCGCAAAGAAGGGTTCATTTTTATTGTTTTTGTAAGAACTTCTCCGAGATAATTTTGTGTATTGCAGTTTAGGTTTTATTTCCAAAATGAAACAAAAAACCTATATATATTTTCTTGTAATACTAAATACCACAGCCAAGTAAGAGATGCAAAGCAGAAAAACTTTAACCTGAGAACCATCTGACGTTTAGTGCAATTATGAATATCAGTGAGACTGGATATGCTTTCACTATCTAATAAAGATAAATAAGTACAAGTATTTATTGCCCCCACATTGGAACCTCTATTCCCAAAAGTTTATGAACCTTCAGCCATCACAAAAACAGCTAGCAAAGATGTCTTTTTTTAGCAGGAAGAAAGGTAAGATTTTGCAATATTGAAAAACACTGCTCTCTGGAATCCAAATACCAAGGCTCTGATTCTATATAGAAATTAACATCCATAAAACACTGGTTTATGAAAAGTCAAGAGTCTGGAAAGCTGCTAACTTACATCATTATTTTCACCACTCAAACTAATTATGTAAGGTGCACTGCAACTAAGAAAGAGACACCAAGCTGTTTAAGATAATCAGTAGAAGAAATTAATAAATGTCCACAGATATGAAGAGGAAGCAATAAAAACCCAACCATCAGGTAGAGAGGAACCACTCTAACAGTAGATAAATAAATGATCCCCTGTTTACTTAAGAACAACTGACAAAACAAAAGCCTACTGTCATTCCTCTTTTGTACTTTCTGAATGGTAACAGTGAATGCTGCCTAAACCACTTTAGGCAAATTCGAAGCTAAATGCAGTACATCTAAAAGAAAATTTCCTTCCACACCTATTTTGAAGCAATGACAGGGAAAAAGCCTGCAGATTTCTTAAACAAAGAAACTTCCTAAGAAAGGAAATACACAGAATATAAAAACAACAAAGACATAGGTTTAACCGATATACCTCATTAATTTATTTTGGCAAATAAAATCAGTTGTAATGATTCATCAAGTACTTTGTAGCATATTAACAAACAAATCGGTAAATATGTAATAGCATATTTTATAAAAATGATGTTCAGTCTGAATAATAAGCTAATCTAATGAACCTGCTGAGATGTTGGAAAAGACTAGTATTTTTTTTTCATGCCAACTAGAAGGCATTCAGATACAATAACTGCAGGTTAATGAGATTATATTGTGAATTACCTGAGCATTCAGGGTGCAGGTAATCTGAACCAGTTTCTCATAGCTAACCCTCCAACAAGTACCGCATCTTTGGGTAGCAGCTACACTCACCTTACAAATCCACAGCAGCCTACAAAAGCTAAGAAGCTGTGCTCACAAACAGTTCAATATTTTATCAGGGAAGGAAACCTTCTATGAAAAGAAGATGACGTAATGGGCACCGGTTCAATACCTCACCCTCTTTATTTCTAAATTCTATTATTTCATTATGGGATTATTTTATATTAGGAGTATTAAAACACAACTACCAAGGGAATGAACAGGATAAATACTAGAAACTTTAACATTCATAGAATCATAGAATTGTCCAGGTTGGAAGAGACACTTGGGATCATCGAGTCCAACCATCTACCCTACACTACAAAGTTCTCCCCTATACCATATCCTTCAACACCACATCTAAATGTCTCTTAAACACATCCAGGGATGGCGACTCAACCACCTCCCTGGGCAGCCTATTCCAACGCCCGACCACTCTTTCTGTGAAAAATTCTTTCCTAATGTTCAGTCTAAACCTACCCTGTTGGAGCTTGAAGCCATTCCCTCTCGTTCTGTCATTAGTTACCTGTGCGAAGAGACCAGCACCAACCTCTCTACAGTGTCCTTTCAAGTAGTTGTAGAGAGTGATGAGGTCTCCCCTCAGCCTCCTCTTCCTCATACTAAACAGTCCCAGCTCCTTCAACTGCTCTTCATAGGATTTGTTTTCCAGGCCCTTCACCAGCTTTGTTGCCCTCCTCTGCGCTCGCTCCAGCACCTCGATATCTCTCTTGTATTGAGGTGCCCAAAACTGGACACAATACTCGAGGTGTGGCCTCATCAGTGCTGAGTACAGGGGCACAATCACCTCCCTACTTCTGCTGGTCACGCTATTTCTAATACAAGCCAGGATGCTGTTGGCTTTCTTGGCCACCTGGGCACACTGCCGGCTCATATTCAGCCGCTTGTCAATTAGAACCCCCAGGTCTCTTTCTTCCAGGCAGCTTTCCAGCCACACTTCCCCAAGCCTGTAGCGCTGCTTGGGATTATTGTGGCCCAAGTGCAGAACCTGGCACTTGCCCTTGTTGAAACTCATACCATTGATTTTGGCCCAAATTTTTATTCCCATTCAATTATGCAACCACTTACATTTTCAGCTAGGTCCTGGAGATGACATATCTTTTCTGCAAAACTACAACAGTAAGAGCAAATGACTGCCCTGACTATAGTTATTTTTTCCTTTCCACAGAATGATATATTCCCATTGTGTTAGTATCTCCACACATCTCCAAACTCGTATGCCCAAAGTTAGACTTTCAAATCCACAGTAAGAACTGAAGCAGTAGCTTGATATTTGGAAGTACAAAGCCTTCCTAACTTCTGCAGTATTAACTGCTAGGACAAGAAAGCTGCAACCCGCGCTTGTTTCGTTGGGGTTTTTTTATGGCATCAGTTCTGAAAGAGAGATGAAGCACACCAGTCCTTCCTCGTATTTCCATAGGACAGTCTTCCATATGTTTCCGCTTCATAATAACAGTTTATAACAGCCTATAGGCGGAAAGTTCTATACCTGGTTGCATAGTTGTCTGGGCACATCTGCATTTGGACACCTACACTACAGCATCATAATGTCTTGAGATGGGACACATTTTCCTTTCATCTGGCTTTTCATAGATGCTGAGACATCAGAATACCCAAGTTATAGGATGTTATTAGTATTCCTCTGAACTACTAAAAATAAGTTAAGGGTTTCTCTCAGGATCTGGGCTTGGATTTCACAATAACTGCATACATGATATAAATTTTTTTTACCATCAGAAACAGGCAGATGACGACCTCTGGCCAAGCTCTTTCTGACAACACCTGCCCTCAGGAGATAACACCTTTCCTTTCATCACACAGCCTGGGGATGATGGTCCTAACGGAGCCTGCAAACCCTTCCCCTGCTACCCAAGGAAAGCCCCTCCTGGCTCCCACTTTAAAAGCTCAAAAGAAGGCTATTTTCTAGAATTGGGTGTCTCATGGGAAACACGTTTTGAAATTTTCTCTCCATGAGAAGAAGGTATTAAGGCCTTTAGTTTCCTAGCCGCCTTTTTTTTTTTTTTATGACCGGTAACGATATAGACAACGAAGCTGCATGCATGCAGACCTGCAATGCAGAAAGTTATTAGCTAATCATGAAAAACAGCCAGTGCTGCAATGGCAGCACACTGCAGAGGTAAAATGCTAGCCTCACGTTTGCTGGCTGGAAAGCAGCCCTGAGTTCAGCTTCAGCTAAACGCAATGACATTTACCCTGCTTCCCCTGCATGCGGTTTCACCCGCACTAAGCATCCTCAGAGAGCACCCGCTGCCATAACTATCTGATGGACATAGTCTAACTCATGGCTTCTGACACACTCTGAGCACCCCCCTTGCCTGTGGTCACAAAAGAAAACAATTTTGATGTCTGATGGAAGAAAGAAGCTTCTCTGTAAGGCTTCCGTACTCAATCTGGCACAAACTCCAGGTTAACCTCTCAGCAAATTCTTGTCTGGTTCAACTGTTTTCTTTAGCAGCCACTACTAACTTCACTTTACACAGCTTGCTTGGTCAGCCTGTGGGGGAAGGGAGGTAGTACAGGCTTCCTAGAAAGAGAAAAAAATCCTTTTAAAGTAAACATTTTTGCTATAAAGTTATAAATATTTTGTGGGCATACTTAAAATCAAGTCAGGGAAGCCAGCTGCCCTTTGAAACACTTCCTAAAGTGTTAAAAATAGTCTCAGAGAATGAAATATTCTACTGAATTCTGAAAACGATAAACCAGAATCAACAGCAAAATAATTAAGCACAACATTCATCCAAACTCCACTACCTTCTGCCAGCTGTGCAGCGTCTGGCTATCCACACCTCTGATAAAATCTGATTGTCACCTAGGTTTGCAATTCTCAGAAATATTTTACAAAATTATTTTTCCACCCTATGGACAGAAAAATTGCTTGGTAGAGACACCCTATGAATTATGGGTGTACAGATAGGGCACACCACTCCTGCTTATATCAGTGAACCTGCAGAGGCTCCTGGGTCAATTTTTTATTGCCGTTTTTTTTTTTTTTTTAAATTTCTATTTGCATGTGGTTATTTATGCAGTACCAAAAAAATCCCCTAATGCTCACAAACATATGGCAGCATCTCTGTCCTATAAAGCTGACTATCTAACTATGGAAACTTTTGGTGGCTGTAAACAGCCTGAAAAGGACCACGGGAGCATTTCTTCAGCACTGACTCTGTGCTTGGCTGCCTCGTATAATTAGTGGCATACATTCAAACTAGATAACTGCGTCACCAGACAGATTACAATACGTCTCCTGTAGGAGCAGACTTATTACAGTTTTAAAACCTGGATCCTATGTAGGTCACTGTCCTCACGAGCCACGGAACTGGAAGACTTAGCGCATGCAGGACCAAGGGGCAGGAAAAAGCCAAAGTGCAGCTTAAATGGGTTCAGCCTCAGCCCCCAGCACTGCCCTCCCAATTGCTACAGCACAAAAACCGTCTTCTCTCTTTTCTGCTATGCACCTAGGACCTTTAAACTGGGAAAACAAATGAACACATTGCATTTGATTTACAATAATACACTTGTAAAACTGTTTAGACAGTCAGAACTATACACATCTACTAATACTATTTCATTTTTCTGGCAGATATTTGGAGGTTTCTTGGCCTAGTCACTTTTCAGCTAAACATTATTCCTATCTGCCATCACTAGCAGGAGATGAAGTTAAAACAAAAATTTAAACAAGCCATGCTGAATTATTCTGTCATACGCACAAAAACATTGGCAGTGGCTATTAAGTGTATTTTAGCCATATTCTGTAAGACATACTTAAACATTTTAACTCTGCATTGAATTTAGTACTTGGTATAAAGTGGGAAGGACAATAAATTGTACTGTAAATTTCCACAGAGCACTCATTTTAAATGCTGTTGCTCCAAATAAATCTGAAATATGAAAACATTTCTGCTAAAGACTAAAAAGCCAAAAATAATCTAAATATATGTAAAATGGCTACTATTCTCAGATCCAGTGTTCTGATCTCATACATGCAAAAATCTAGCTACTTTCACGGGAAATTTCTCCTTATTTTATACACATCTGAATCAGTGATGCCCAGTAATAAGCCCTGTCCCAGCAAACACTCCAAACTGCCACTCAATTATTCAACACGTGATACTAAGGAATTTCCAGGATTCCAGGATTTCCAGCAGGAAAAGCAAGGACAAAAGGAGGAGAAAAGTTACACAAGGATCAATAGTGGTTCTATTAAAGTGAGAAGCATATGAACTGAGGAAGAGTAGGGGTAGCAGTCAAAGACAAAATAGCAGCGACACAAAGAGCATCACCATGCTTGGGTTTACAGGTGCTAACACTATGCCAGGCCATCAGCACTTAGTCCTGGTGGTTCAGCCAGATGCACATCAAGCTTGAAAGCAAGGAAAAGTCACCTTGCAGGTAGCCCAAGTGAGGGCTGCAGAGTTAAAGTAATACAATTAAACCAGCAAACCAACATGCTTCTCTATTATAAGCAAGTTGAAAGCCATGGAGACTCCTCACTGCAAGGGCTACTGAGGACTCTCAAATCTGGATGGTGGAGGTATGCACCATGTCTGTGTGACCATCTGCTAACTGTGATCAGTTGGAAGGCCATTAAATCAACCTGCCAATTATAAAGCACGTTTCTTTATCAAGTCTAGTGTTTCCATCCATTGTTTCTGAAAGTTGGCAGGGCACTATCTTTTGTAGAAAAGTTTTACAGAGAAGTGCTAAGCAGCTTTTATTAATTCATCTGAAATAACATGAATGAGCAGCATTACAAAAGGTCATAATGTCCCCAAAGCCACAACTCCTACCTAACAATTCACTTTCTCTCCTTCAAAGGCTAACCATCAGTCATCTTTTACGCATCCAAATTATATCATCACCTTAATAAAAGTCAAGCTGAGAGGGCTCACTGAGGACATTTTGCCTGTTTAATGTTTTCCAGAGAGAACAAGAAGGGGTGTTACTGCCTGACTGCTCTTTCCTGTTTGAAGATGAGCCACTAGAGGCCAGTCCCCAGGCATGGGAGCCCGAAGCCGTTGTGTAAGGCAGTTCTGCAGTGCCTTAAGTCTCAATATATCAAAGCACTTTGGCAGACCATGAGCGAAGTGTTACAGCACCAATATCATGTTGCAATTTTTTTCCTAGAGACAGCAAAACTGAGCCAAAGAAAAACTAACTGATTTATCTGAGGGAAAGAAGAAGGTCAGGAAGAAAGATTTTGTCAAAATTTTGGAAAAGCTCCTGGTTCCTACTGTACCTGAATCAGTGGACCCAGCCTGCCCAAAGCCACTGTTATAAAAGCTTTGTGTCACTGCACGAGATGGGAGGATCTTGGTATTGACACTGCAGAGTGAGAGCAGTGAAGACTGATACTATCAATGCTAAGAACTTTAACTTGGCACAGGAGGATTAATAAACATCATTTCAAAGTTGATTTTTCCTACAACACAATTTCAGGCTTTGATTTTACCATTTTACCATTTCAAATTGCACCACATTTCTGATCTCTGGCAGATACTACCCATAATAACTGACCATGCTGACCATGCTAATTGAATGTTATTGAAACCAAGAATAAATTCCATATGCATCCATACATTGGATCCATACATTGAGAATGTCATCTTCAAGTCAAAATTCTACTTACAACTCAGTTACCAACTCCCAGTTCCTGTCAATGATGAGAACAAGATTTATTCATATACTTCTTGCTGCAGTCTTTAAGTACTAAAGCACACAAACTGGAAACTATTTCTGCTAATTCTTGACTTAGCCATAACTGAATGAAGATGTCTTCTTTCCCTTTTTGTACAAATCAAATTTTGCCTTTAGAGCCAGAGTTTAGGCACAGAATCAGAATCACAAACTGGTTGAGGTTGGCAGGGACCTCTGGAAATCATCTGGTCCAACCCTCTGCTCAAGCAGGACAACCTAGAGCTGGTTGCCCAGGACTGTGTCTAGACAGCTTTTGAATATCTCCAAGGCGAAGACTTCACAACCTCTCGGGGCCACCTATGCCAGTGCTTGATCACTCTCACGGTAAAGAAGTGTTTCCCAATGTTCAGACAGAGTTTCCTGTGTTTAAATTTATGCTCATTGACTCTTGTTATGTCATCGGGCACCACTGAGAAGAGTCTGGTTATGTCCTCTTTGCAACTTCTCACCATCTATTTATACACACTGATAAGACTCCCCATGAGCATTCTCTTCCCTACTAAACAGTCCCAACTCCTTCAGCCTTCCCTCATAGGAGATATGCTCCAGACCCTCAATCATCTTTGTGTACCTTTGTTGGACTCTGTCCAGTATGTCCATGTCTCTCTTATACTGGGAAGCCCACACATGGACACATTGCTATGAATCACGAGTGAAACTTAATCCTGCTGTTGCATAAACACTTCACGCAGTTTAACCAAAAAAGAAATTAGCTCATCTATATATAACAGTCTGCATTGAGATCACAGTGATATTACAAGTGATATTATATTAGTGATATCACAAGTTTCTATTCAGGTTCTTCTCTCGTATACTTCAAAAGGTGGGTTTTGGAAAAAAAAAAAAGTTACTTGAGCAGTAACCTTTTTTCATATTGGACTTGGTTTAACAGACAGAGAATGTTTCTAGAAGAAGTTACTGCAGAGGCCTGATCCTTTGCCATGCTGAACTCCTCTTCCACTGAGGTGCGTGTTCTTGCCTAACTAAAGCCAGTGCTGGTAAAAGTCCTTCTTTCTAACTGATACCCCAACTGGAACACAAAAGCCTGAATCTAACACATAAACCAAAAAGATTTCCCAGATAAAATTGTGTCTTGTATGAATAAGTTTAGGTCCCCTGACTGCCCACTGTTTGTAACACTAGTGGCAAAGGGGATGGAAAGGGTTGCTTCTGTTCAACTAGAAAAGAAAGCGTGAAGCAAGTTTTCTTATGCAAGTGAGATCCAGAATTTTGGTGACAGCTTAGAAGAAAGCCAAGGACTCAGGACATTAACTACATTCTCTTACATTACTGCTTGTCAAGCAAAGCATTTCTAGGGTTTCTTAGGCTACAGAAACTTTACCCCCAAATAGAAAAATATCTTCAATGGAGTGAAAATATCCCACAAAGGACAACATACAGCATAACTGGCCCTTCCTTTCACCACATTATTTTATGCCTATTTTCCCACCAGGATGTACCTGTTCCTTGACCCTTTCTTCCGTAATACATAGAAGCATCACAACCCAACATAATCACATCATTTTTGACATATATCCTTATGCAATTTCATTGAGTTTCTCCTTGACATTGAAAAATTTGCTAGTGGTAGTCTACAGTTGCATATTTTGAGTTTATGTACATTTAGTGACTAGTGTCAGTGCTACTGAATGTCATGGCACTTTATGCTGGTGACACATGTCTACTCTTCATACATTTCTCCCGAGAAAGCTGTTCTTATTCTCCTTTCCAGTTTTAAGATGAAAAATAATTGTAAAGAATACAGTGTATCCTCAGTGTATCATTTTTACCCATGTATTTTTTCTTAGAAATGCAATGTTTCTGCAAAAGCATAGTACCTTATTCTAGCAGAATTGATTATACAACTGGACACATTTGACAATATTGTTATTTGAATCTGATTATATTAATTGGGTAATCTGAATTAGTTTTTATTATAGCAATTTCACACCTGATTAAAAACACTTCTAACACTTACAACATGTATTGTAATTTCTACCTTTCACATTGTGAGTGTTAATGTTCCACATGAGAAAGTTGGGGAATAAACCCTACAAACCTTTACCTTTAAGAAAACAGCTTACAAACCTTCATGTTGAGCTCATATATGAAAAAAGCCATGCATAGAAATAATATCATCTTTAGAACAGTTTCCATGCAAAGTGACAGATAATTTGCTGGAGGGAAACTTATCCACAAATCTAGGCAGTGTCATTCTTAGTGGTCTAAGGTTAATAACTACTAAATTAGGGACAGATGAAAACTAACATAATACCAGGACAATAGAATAATTTCTTAAACCACAAAAACAAAAATGCTAATGCTTATTAGTTTTAAATGAAAGGAGCTTTTGAAAGACGATTACAAAGCACAGAAAATTTCCTTAACTGTTTTCTTAATAAAACTATTTACAGAGAAGTGTGTTGAGGAATTATATTACATTACCTCTCCTCCTCTTCAATATGAGCACAGTTTAAAAGGAACAATAGAAGAAAGGTAGCTGAGCCAAATATTGTTCTTATCTACATCACTGTGAGCCTGCAGTAATTCCTCTGACATCTTAATTTGGATTTACGTGGTTGTAATTTACAGAATTTTTTCATCTTTAAAACTGTGGAAAAGTGGTTGATGCCTCAAGGACATTTTCATCAGCTCTGGCTGTATCAATTTCACAGAAGGCAGATTGACATTAGGGTTTATTTTACCCTTTCCAGGCAGATGTTAGTCAGAAGAAGCTGAGCATAAATATTTACAGAATTTCTGTGGAACCATGTAATTTGTAATATGGTCTGATTGGATTGACAGTCTCTGCTTTCTCTACATCTCTGTGTTCTATGTCTACCAGGATGTCCAGATCTCACATTTTGCTTTTTAATCTATGCATAAGAATGTGCCAATAAAAACAGGAAAAGAAGTGACTATCTCCGCACAGAATTTTGAATCCTACCCATCATTTCAATGACAGCAAGTAAGAAAAATATATGGTATCTTTTGGTAAGACCCACAGCCACAATTTTAGAGAAAGTGATCTAAACTTGTGCCTCGGTTTTCTATCTTTACTTCACTGCAAAAATAGGAAAGGAACACATATGGGGGAAAAAAGATTGTCCAGCAAACAGTAAAATGTGCAACTTATGAAGATAAGCAATGATTTGATCTGCAATATTGAAAATATACCAGTTCTAGAATGCAAATGTGTTTTTATATTAAAAAGAATCCACTTCTGTTTTTAACCTTTGCTTAAAAAAGAAATAACTTGAATCCTTTTTGAGTTTAGTTGTTTTGCCCAGAATCTTCATTAGACATCAGTAAGAAAGAATCAGAGTATGAAGAAGAGCCACAAGCTTCAGGAGTCTGGTACCCCCTTTCAGTTTAAGTTAAGCCTTGGAAGAATAAATATTGCCAGACCAATTAAAAGTAATCCAGGCATATTCCTGAACTAAAAGCTCCTTTTTTTCTTTTCCTGGAATTCTCTCCAAAACCAGCACTTATGATAAGTGCTATTTTGGTACTTGTTGATTTCTTCCTTAGCCTCCACAAACTGCAGTCAGGGAGGTCAATATCATTAACTCTTTCCAGTTGCAGCTCATGTGAATTTAAAAATAAAATCAAATAATAATTTGGATATTTCCCCAATTCCTTAGAACTTACAAGTACACGTTCTAAAACAATGATTACCAGAATGCAGCTTTGACACACATTTTCTTGTGTATATATATGGGGCATGGTAATCTATTCAGTTGAAATTGTGGTAATTAACTCAGACAGTAAATTAGAGTCTTCCAAAACTGCCTTTGGAGCACAACTGATCGGCAAAGCACCAAGAGAAGCACTGCACTGCATATTACTGCACCTTTGAGTCTTAAGACTGGGTGGGCTACAGCAGCCTGACTTGGAAAATTTGATTTTTTCTGTGCTGCAGACTTCAAGGGGCTGATGAAAGCGTGTGGGCTGGTTTGGATGCCAGCCATGCGTTTTCCACACATCATTGTGTCTCCTGCACTAATGACTCACACCTGCACATGCTGCTATCTGATTTCTAGGCAAAGTTATTTATAAACTGCAACTGCAGAGCCAAATCCTGGTGGTATAACTATACAGATCATTATTTACCTAAAGCACTTGTCTGTGAAGCATTGACAATTTGGGGACAATGAATTCACTCTCCTTTCAGGTGCCATGAAAACTGGACACAGCTTCTTCTCTGATAAAACTCACTTCACAATTTTATCTTGCAGGCTGCTATGGATCTGATGTGGTAAAGCACTACTTTTCACCTGGCTGTGAGATGAACACAATCACAGACCTTTGAGGTCCCCTGGACACAGGAAAACATCCTATCTTCTCTCACAGCATGTACAGGAATTATTTGCCATACAGGCTGTTTATACCAGGAGACTTGTGTGTTGCAGGCCACCGTAGACATAAAAAGATCTTTTATTCCAGAAAAAATACTGTTGCCCCAAGCTTATGTTTACAGTCTTGCCTGAACTGTCTCAATCCCTGGTCCAGAGATGTATTCAAACCTTCACATTACAGTCTCTGCTTTCAGATGCTCTTCCCCCATGCTCAGAGTCTTTTGCTAGTTAAGACTGTAGGACCATCAGCATTTGGTAGCAATTAACGTATCTTTTTCTCCTTCCTCTGCAACTGCCCATGAAGTGGTTTTACTACAGCTTCAGATGAAGCCATTTGTCTTCCTCTCTTTCTTTGGGGTAATTTGGTGAAGGGCACAGAAAAAATAGTTCAGAACAACTGCCTAAATGACCTCTCTGCAAGAACAGCACTATGAACTATACAGTGAGTTACATCCTCAGAGATATAAACCAGCGATCTGCTGCAGTGTAAATTTTCAAAGATGTTAAACTTACACCTAGTAAATACGCAGCATCCTGCCCCTTAATGCTGAAAATCATAGCGTTTTGAATCTTGGATGAAAGTGATTGCGTATCTAAACAAAGCTGTTTAGATGGAAAAAAACCTCAAGCCATTATATGGAAAATCAGGTATATAAGCAAGCCTGTAAGTTATTTATACAGACATGCATTTTGCTTCCAGCAACACAAGATTCTTCCAAACATATACTTATGTATACTTCATAAAGTGTGCCTTAGAAAAACCTGCAACGTATTAATATTAATGTGGTTGTTGAACTGTAGACTTGAGGGCATTTGACTTCAGGTAGTTGTGTTCAAAAATCAATATGCTACTGTCTTCTTTGGTGCAAATTTACTGATGTTAAGTGCTTACTTCTGCCTACATTATTAACAGTTCAATTTAGGACCAAATTATTTCAAATGTTTACAGAGCACCCAGCAAAACAAGGCTTCACTTCCAGTTGCAACCTTTAAGTTGCAACTTAAATCATAGTTCATTCAGCTCTATAGTACCAAGGAATAAAATCCTTTACAAACTGAGTAAGGATATCTGGTCTTTAAGCTATAGAAATAATAGGAAAACAGTCTGGCTTATCATCATATGAGCTATTCTCCCCCCATAGGTATTTTATTAATAAATGCATGAAAAGAACAGTGTTCTTGATTTTATTAGGATCCGAGTAGGCTTTCTCCTTCTTTGTCTCCATAATTTCAGACTGTAAAAGTTGTCATTAAACAAGCAATGAATACTAACCAAAGCAAAGCTGAATGATCAGGGAAGCCCCCTGGGTCAAACACCCATGCTTCTTACAGCTGAGTAGAACTACAACAGAGATGCAAAGAGAAATTCAAATTTAGCTCACTGCACATCTGCCTATATTTGCTCTCCTTCTGCTTTTATTCCTATTCCACATGAATTTAAGCATTTTCTCAATGCCCACTATTTTTATCTTAACTTCATCTGCTTAAGAAACTACCAGTTTTAGCTTAGATTATCTTTTGATAGGCATTCAAGATAAGCATTTAATAAGATGTTGCAGTCCTTACACACACTCATTTTTCCACCTTTTCTGCCACCCTTTTCCAATACTGGTTTATTCTCTTCTCAAAATTCTTATTTCCAGCTCCATCTCTGCTTACAGAACAACGAATTTTAGTTCAGCTATTGCTTCTTAAAAAAAAAAAGTTTATCTTATGTTGCTGTAATTCGTTTTATGTGATTTACTATTTGTTTTTAATAGTAAGAAATGCACTACCTCCATAAAGAAAGTCTTCTCTTTATTCACAGAACTGGAATAGCCCAAGAAAGAATGGATGAAATCTGCATGCTAGCCTGTCAATTGTCCCAAAATATTATTATAGGCAGGTAAACACGACTTATTCTTGGTACATTTTTCATGACAAAAGTTTACCAGTACCTATGCGATAGTGGATTTTATGTTTCTGAGAAACTGAATTCAAAGCATAAATTGATTTCACTGAAAAAGACCAATAGATGGTGCCAGTACTATCAAATCCAAAGTACCAAAGAGCTCTATATCCTTAAAAAAATTGCCTGAAGCATTTAAATAAAGAACTTGCTGCTCCCTTTTCTGTGCAATGAGATTCTTGCTTCTGAAACAGTTCATTTTTAATTAGCAACTGTAAATCTGATTTCAGATTCTAATTCTATGACTTGCATGGATGAAGCATGCAAAATTTGGTCCTTTTGCCAGTCTACATTTATGCTTTCATTTTTACTGATTCAGTTTGATATATTCCCTTTACCCTTTTTAAAGCAAAAGCATTTATAAAATAAGAACTCAAATAGTCTTTTAAATCCTCCTATTCTCACCTTGCTAGCAAAAATGCTATAAATGAGTGTGGTAGCTGAGTGCATTCATGGATATATGGATGCAACAGGTTTGGTTTAAGTAATACAAAATAGGATCTTACTTCAATCTGTATATTAATCTGATATTAAGAAATGTAGCTGATTACCTTATAAGCCAAACTACAACCAAAAGAAAATTATATTTCGCAGTTTCATATTCATACAAAACACTATGCACTGTAATAATATATATAATATAATATGATAACTCAGGAAAGATGAGGAGGGACTCTTTTTAAGGGAGTGTAGTGACAGGACAAGGGGTAATGGTTTTAAACTGAAAGAGATTTAGATTAGATATCAGGAAGAAATTCTTTACTGTGAGGGTAGTAAGCCACTGGAACAGGTTGCCTGGAGAAGCTGTGGATGCCCCATCCCTAGAGGTGTTCAAGGCCAGGCTGGACGGGGCTTTGAGCAACCTGGTCTAGTGGGAGGTGTCCCTGCCCGTGGCAGGGGGGTTGGAACTTGATGATCTTTAAGGTCCCTTCCAACTCTAACCATTCTATGATTCTATGAACTATATAATAATCTCCTCAGTGCACACATGTAGTAATCATAAAAATAACTGCAACTGTGATAGTTCTCCAATAGTTCAATTACAGAGTTCTACATTAAAAACCTCTCAAAATGGACCCCCAGTGAAGTTTTATGTAAAATTTAAATCAAAGGGTTTTGTATCTCATCATCTGCATTTCAGGATGAATTCTGGCTCTTGAGATGCTACTTTGGCTACAGGGTAATAAAGGACTGCAATGGAATTTACACAGTTGCTGGGACTAAGCCATCTCACAACCTGCTCCCTTTGCAACACCTGTAGGGGTGCGATTGTGTCAGAGACAAGCTGTGTTTAAGTAGCACACAGTGGGCACCATATTTAAACTCAAAATAATTATAAGGATTATAAATAATGTGTATTTTCATGCTGTTACTATGTTGTTCACAGCTACATCCCATAGCAAAAGCACGTTAGAGTGATTATTTTACCAACAGTAAATAAAAGAGGTCTGGGGGAGAAACAAATCAAGATTTCTAATTTGTAGTGATCAATGTTGGTGTATCTACTCATTTCCTAGAGAGTTCACAGATGAAGTGAACAGATGTAACATTTGATATTCCACGTAACTCATGTTGCTCAGACTTACTCCTTCCGTAAGTGAGCAATATAGTGAGGACTACACATTATAGTTAAGATTATTATTTAAAGGCAAACAACTTTAGGTGGTATTTCACAAAACGATACAGAAGATAGTTTTATCACAGTAAGTCAGGTACCAATATATACATCATGCAATATATACATCATGCATATAAAATAGAAAGGAAATATATGAGAAATAAAAAGAAAATACAGAAAAAGAATTGGTGTTTCTCACATTTTCCAATTAATGTTGAAATACAATATCACTACCAAGCTCAGGACAAACTCGACTCCTTGGATCCCCAAGGTCAGACAAAATTATTGTCAGAAGAAAGGTCTCACTGCAAGAAGAGACTAAAAAAGCCTGCTAAGAAAAAGGAGTTCTGAATCAAAGGTGTTATGCCATCTCATGTGTGTCCTGGTTCTACGAAACAAATTTAGGTATCACTGTGCCTCCAACTTTATTTTGTGAAATTTTAAGATACTTCTAAAGCAAAACATGCTTACATGCTCTGGACAATCCTGCACATGCTCTGGGCAATCCTGCTTCAGCAGGGGAGTTGGACTAGATGATCTTTATGGTCCCTTCCAACTCTAAAAATTCCGTGAAAATTCAGTGAAACAAACCAAAACACATCAGGTGATTAACAATATTTGGAAAAATTAGTTTTCTCACTCAGCTTCCTAAGATCAAAATATATATAACATATCAACATAGTCATGAATAAAGCCACTGTTCTTGAAGGTGCTACTTCTGGTTTGATACTTATTTTATCTCAGTCTGGTTGTTCATATATACATAATCACAGAAAATGAAATGCTGATCTAGACCCATAGTTGTGCTAATATATATATAAATTTCTTTAAAGAAAAAATATAAGGGGCAAACTTATACTTCACAAAGCTTCTGTCCCAAATGCTTAAGAAGTCAAAATTAGAACAGGGCATTGCCTTTAACTAAATTAAACAATTCACTTTTCCTCATGCAAGCTGCACTTACGCTGCCTTAAATGTGACCATCTTGCTCAGAATATATTCAGCATACAATTATTTTCTCTCTTATTAATGGAAGAAAAGATTAGTTCCAGCAGCCAGGACACAAAGAAGTAAACAGTCAGAGTTGTGGTTTCTTTCTCAGCTCTACCACTGACCTGGAAGGTTACTGCAAGCCACTGCTTCTAAGTGAACATCACTGGAAGATTCCAAAGTATTATGAAAGTACCCAGAGAGCAAAATGTTTTAATTTCCCAAACAGTCTTTATTAAAAAACAGATTTTTCCTCTGCTCCCATATCAATATGAAAGTTTTAAGTTCTTCATAGATAAAGCAGTCCATAAGAATGATGCATTTTTTCCTGCTCCCCCAAGAAGCTATTTCTTTTCTCCTACAGTTGCTCTGTACTGAGGAACAGCCAAGGCACCAGACAAGCATTGCTTTTTTTTTTCCTGTGTTAGTTACCACTGTTGATCACAGCCTCTGGCTTCAGAAGTGCCAGACCCCCTCCTTGTCCCAGAGAAGGGAAATGCTCCTTCCCAGCCCCAGGACCCTAGGTAGCAGTGATACTGCTCTTAGGTCTCCTTAGGAGGATATGTCTCCATAAAAACGTACTACGATCAGATGATAACAGCTGGTAAATGAAGTGCCATAAAGGAAAGGAAACGGAAACCATGGGTTTCCATGCCAGAACTGCACCCAATATGTGGACAAGCATACTGAAAACAGACTTTCACAGTCATCCTGCAAGCATGTGTTTATGTGATGACAAATGTTACGCTTCCTAGCATAACTAAACAGGCTTGACTTATTACCAGCAGCTACACTAGAGCTAGCAAACTGCAATAAATACACAAATAAATACCCATGAAGCTTCATTTTTAATTAAAAAAAAAAAAATCAATTTCCTGCTGATGTGTTCAGCATCCATTTACATTCCTGGGGAAAAAAAAAAGCAAGGTACACTTGAATTTATAAGTAAGTCTTTCCCTTCCCACACACTGTATGGAGGCAGACAATGGGAACAGCATTACAGTAACAATACCAGTAGCAAACTGACACTTTGTGCTTATTTTGTGTGTTCCCATAAATGCAAGAGAAATGTGAAAGGGCAGCAACCAGTCATCTTATGTTTTTTGGTTTCTGAAGGAAAAAGTCAGGTCATGAATGGTTACCACAAACACTTCTGCAATTTCTAGAAATGTGTGGGGAAACTCTTCAAACACATCAGTTGGGAGACAAGATGCTTATTGAGAAGGAGCTAATTCTGATCACGAGAAAGTGATGCCCTCTCTTTTTGTGCCCATTTAGCTCACTTGTGATTCCAAGTTGGTTTCATTAAAAGGAGAACTAGATTAAGGAAGCAAATATTCTCTGAAGCCATGCTATTTTATATAAAGAGTGTATTAAGTCTCATCACATTGAACCAAGCAGAAAATAAGATATTTTTTTTTTTGCTTTAAGTGCTAACCCTCTTTAAGTTAGCCTTCAGACAAAAACTTTCTTCCCCATTTTAGTCAGGGCTCTGCTACTTCTCACTAGTATATGCCCACAAACCTCTTTTTTTTTCTGCTTACACAGGCACATACCACATAAGCACCTCTGTTTTGGCCTGTGACGATCAGTTTCAGGACATCTGCTGAGTTGAGCCTTATGTTCCATAAAGAAGCCCAATTGCTTTACATGGCTATCAACAAAAGAAGAGCCCAGTGATTAACGCTACCAACTTTAAGAAGATTTAGCCAAACATTTGACAATACCAATATGCATGTTTATAATGCACTTACTACTCCATTAACCAATGAAAGGAAAAACACTCTCCTTGTTTTAGACATGAAAAAAAGTGTTGTGGTTGTCTCCCTGTGTTTTTCACTGTGAGTCATCTTGCATAAAAAGTCCCTTGATTTCAACTATACTGCAGAACACCACATTCATTTACTTCCAGCTGCATGAAGTCTATAATCCCAGTGTCTGAGAGCTCTTCAGATGTGAGCTGCTGCCCATTCTTACAGCTGCTAATACAACTAGCTAATGGTATTGAACCCAATTACTTATGTTATCCTGTGTAATAAAAAATACAATTGGGGTCTTAATTCAATAGGATTAAAAGACACACAGAGAATTAAAACCTCATGTGGAAAACATACTGCATTTCTCACAAAGAGCAATAGAGTTCTCCCTGCAAATTAAAAGATGGAGTTATAGTTAAAGGGGACAAGTTCTGACCTTTTCTTCCCCAGTCCCAACTCAGGAGACCACCGACACCTCTTCTTCTCCCTAAGTCACAGGAGAAGATGCATATAGGTGGAAATCAGACATGCACACGTGAGAACTGTATGCATAAGCGGGTGGGACAATGGCACAGAGTGCAAGGTGGCATTTGGAGCTCTTAAAGACTGCAGAGACAGCCCAGAGAAGCTGCAGTAAATTAGACTTGCTGAGGTTGACTGTTCTAATGTCTACTGAACTTTGCAGTGACCTCCAGAGCACCAAACAATCTTGAAAATTTAAAACAACCCCTCGTTCCTCTACCTCCAGGCTGACCTCTGCTTATAACGCTTCTGCCAGGTACAACAGATTAAAGCTAAGGATTGCAGATTTGGAGCAAACTGTGCTTGGTATGTTCTCAAGTCAGTATAAGTTATAAGTAAATAGGCCATTTATAATCAAAACTTATAACCACCTATAAAACCTTGTACCCCACAAGTCTGGTGTGTTATATGACTCTCAGTCGCACGATACCTTGAACATAATTTTAATATTAGCTATTATGACTTTATTAACAACCTGAGAGGAGTATACCTATTCTCTTCACTATTCTAAAAAAAATTCAAAAATCTGTTTAAAAAACCCACATAGTAAGGGAAAAGAAAAGACAGTGAAAGATAATATTGAGAGCTTCTTGAAATAACATATATGGACTTAATCCTGGGATCCTGTTATCATCAGTATGGTTTGTATTCTTATGTCTGAGTAATATTTTGTTACTACATTTTATTAATACTGCTAACAGAGCATAATTCATCAATAATGCCTTTTTTTCCTTTTATGAAAGAATACAGTTATAGAATCATAGAATTGTCTAGGTTGGAAGGGACCTTTCAGATCGCCTAGTCCAACCACCAACCTAACGCTGCCAAAACCACTACTAAACCATATTTGTAAGCACTACGTCTACCCGTCTTTTAAATACCACCAGGGATGGCGACTCAACCACTTCCCTGGGAAGCCTGTTCCAATCCTCAATAACCCTTTCAGTGAAGAATTATTTTTTCCTAATATCCAATCTAAACCTCCCCTGGCACAACTTGAGGCCATTTCCTCTTGTCCTATCGCCTGTGACTTGGGAGAAGAGACCAACCCTCACCTCTCTACAACCTCCTTTCAGGCGGTTGTAGAGAGCAATAAGGTCTCCTCTCAGCCTCCTTTTCTCTAGGCTGAGCAACACCATCTCCCTCAGCCACTCCTCATAAGACTTGTGCTCCAGACCCCTCACCAGCTTTGTTGCCCTTCTCTGGACCCGCTCCAGCACCTCAATGCCCTTCTTGTAGTGATGGGCCCAAAACTGGACACAGTATTCAAGGTAGGGCCTCCATCAGTGCCAAGTACAGGGGGACAATCACTTTCCTAGTCCTGCTCACCACACTGTTCCTGATACAGGCCAGGATGCTGTTGGCTGCCTTGGCCACCTGGGCACACGGCTGGCTCATGTTCAGCTGACAGCTGACCAACACCCCCAGGTCCTTTTCTGCCAGGCAGCTCTCCAGCCACTCTTCCCCAAGCCTGTAGTGCTGCATGGTGGTGTTGTGAGCCAAGTGCAGGACCCAGCACTTGGTCTTGTTGAACCTCATCCCATTGGCCTCAGCCAATCAATCCAGCCTGTCCAGATTCCTCTGTTGAGCCATCCCACCCTCAAGGATATCAACACTCCCACCTAACTTGGTGTCATCTGCAAACTTGCTGAGGATGCACTCAAATCCCCTCGACCAGATCATTGATAAAGGTATTGAAGAGAACCGGCCCCAATACCAAGCCCTGGGGGACGCCACTCGTGACTGACCACCAACTAGATTTAACTCCAAGCCATGGGCAGCCAGCTTCTCCAGGAAAATGCTGTGGGAAACCGTGTCAAAGGCCTTACTAAAGTCCACTTGTATTTGTCCAGAGTGAAGGAAAATTTCCTGCCAAAAGAATCCACATCTTTTCCTCCAGAAAAGAAATGAAAAACCTTCTTAGTGTGAATCTATGTCTGTGCTCTGGGGTACATAGTGCCTATGATAAGTAACTATATAGTATGTCAAAAAGAGTACAAGAAAGAAAGGTACATTGAAGTACGCTGATCCAAAAAATATTAACTGTGAACAAAACAGAATTTATGGAACCTGCTCCAGAAAACCAAAGTATTCCAAACAGCTGGCTTTAAGAGGACTTCCTGAAAAAATTAACCATGTTAATACTGGAAAAATCATCAACACAGTTGGCTTTTTGGTTTGATTTTTTTTGTTTGGGTTTTTTTGTGGGTTTTGGTTTTTTTTAAGTATTAAACTATAATGCATAAGGAAAACACGTAGTATGTTTTTGATAGAAAGGAATCTTGAATATTGTTTCAGGACCCTTCTACTGTACCGTAACTACTAACATAAAACTGCATTAATGCAAATGTGGCAGAGGTATCTATTTATCATTCTGTCCCTGGAAAGACTAGATCCAGCTTTTGGCCTAATGCGACTACCCTGTGATTACCTGAGCCAGGCCAATCTGTAAACCTAGTCTAGTTCTTAGAGGTGAAAAGTTTGCTACTCCTACAGTTTCTCAACTGTGACCACTACTACGTGATTTTTCTTCTTTCCTTGACATTCCTTTTTGTGACCTACTTTCAGCTGAAAAATTTATGAAGTACAAAAATTAAATTCCCTCAAAGTGTCCAAAAGGTCCACAGAAGCCTACTGAAAGGTCAGCAGACATGTATTTACAACATCCCATCTGTCATTTTTGTAATACTTCTACCATCTCTTTGGAGAAGCTGCCTCCTGCTCGTTGCCTGTACAGCACCTGCTGTACTGGGGTCTTGGGGCCATGAGTGAGACTTCTAGGTTAAAAAAAACATAAATAATGTATGGATATATGAAATGAAGGCACACACTTTCAAAAAATACAAGCCTACAATGTGCCTAAAAAAGCCAAGGATTCATCGTCTCCATAATACTTGCATTGAAAATTTTCTCATTAGAATTACTACTCCTGTTATTCTCTTGAGAGCTAAGTCATTCGATGTATTACAATTTCATGAAAAGAAATCACAACATAGTTTAGGACTGTTCAAGAGCAGCACACAATAATGATGCAAAACACATATCTTTGCTTCCGAGTTTAACTTGGACACAGTGAGCACCCATGAAGGAGCTGCACTGCCTAGAAATGAAGATTTCCCCTCCCCATGCCAGACCCCAATCTGGCTGCTGCCATGGTTAAACCAACACCAAGGCTCAAACCCTGGATTCCAGGTTTTTAGTTGACTGGTGAATTTTATCTAGAGTATATTTTACCTGGAGCACTTTCTGGGCATTCAAGAGCTGGCTAAGAATCCCATATAGACACAGTGATTACATCTAAGTACAGAATTAACTTCAGGATCTCCTTGAAGCAGTCTCTGCAGAAGGAGAGATACTGGCTAATAACAATCGTTCAGAGAGCTAAGGAACAACACAGGATAAACTAGGGACTCTAACCAAGAAATAAATGGCATTATTTTCATTTCTACCTGGAAAAAAAAAAATACAGTATCAGTAGTATTTGCTAAACAGCTTAAATTGTTTAAACAAAAAGAGACTTGAGGGTCTTAAAAACACATTAGCTTCTATATCAGAATGATTACCTTTTATTTTCCTCTTTTAAGCTGATCTAATATCCCACAGCACTTGAACAACCTAGTTAAGCAGACCAATCTATCTCTTTGTTTTATGGATTTCCTCTTTTTGACTATTTAATCTCCCTCCCTCTCATAGACTTTCCCCCAAACCCCACAATTTAACCTAGGGCAGGAGGTGTTCTCATTTTTACAACACAAAAAAATAAATCTGGGGCTCTGGAAGAGGCATTAATGTTCTGGTAATCAAAGCTGCCAGCTACATACAAAAAGCAAGAATGAAAAGGTGACTTCCTGCAGAGTTTCATAAGCTTGCATGAAAGCTCGTTACCGCTTGTCTGAACACTAACTGCTGCAGATTAACTACAGCTGAGAGATGAGAGGTCAAAACTCAGGATATGTTAGGAGTTTGTTAAAACTCGAGTTCAAAGAATTAACTAACCTGGAGTATTTTTGCACTTGGCACCCAGACTAATGCTTTCTGAAAGTATTTGTACTGACCAAAAGATGACAAGAAGAAAAATTAAGACACATTTGTATCCTAACCTAATTTCCAAGAAGACTGAACTGAATTAAAGTTATTGCCAATTTTGCCTCTTAGAAGGGGGGTATGAAAGTAAACATTATCTTACTAGTAGGCTTTGGCTATTATTTCAATACAATTTTTCAACAATTAATGTTACCCTATATACAAAGCTCAACTGATATCAGGATCGTTTTGTTGGTTCTTTGGTTTCTTTCCCTCTCTCCTTTTTTCTCTCCACACTACTATCCTTCTTGCATATTTAAAGGTATACAACCAGCCCCTCAGCTATGCAACTAAGTAAACTTAGTTAACACAGCTAAGTTTTCGTAATTGTTCCTATCTGCAAACAATTTAGTGGGGACATAGGATACTCTACATCCTTGTATTCTTTTCTACTAATGCCTGAAAGTGGAGACATAGAATGCCTGTGTGGCAAACAGTGCCAGCCTGTGATAACCTCCAGTACCAATTTTCACTGGCCTGAAATCTAGTAGTCCTTTGAACATGCTGAAAGATTTTGTGGAATGACCCTTCCTACCACCACCATGTTAAGTGTCTGTGTGAGAAGTGATGCATGCTGAGCTCTACCCAACAGCTAATCTATTGTGACTCTTACCCCTTTCACAGATGCACCCCCGCAAAAAGCATATGGAGAAAACAGACATTAGCAAAATGATAGCAACAGGGTAAGAAAAAGGGAACACACTGACAGAAGACAGGTTTCGTGTACAGCACCAGGGTAACACTGCCTATTGCAAACAGGAGGATACAACTTTTGAAGTTGGAGAAGAAAAGCAAGCTATAGAAAGAGCCATAAACTAGAACATAGTTGAATGTTCATAGTTCAATCATAGTGAACTAGAACACACTAGAATGAAAAAGTTCTGAGGATGCAATTAAAAAAAAAAACAAACCCAAACCTATTTTTTTTTAAAACCACATGGACAGTGTTGGGGTCCTCACAGTACCTGTGACATGTATCCAGCCATGTGTATCCCAGCTCACAGCCAAGCATCAAGGCCTTCTTTATAGAACTTTGGTGTGCAAGAGCTTGGCAAAGAAAATATTTTCAGAAACAGCTTGAGAAAAATATATTTTGAGTAGATTAAAAGAAAAAAGGCAAAATTCAAAGGAGCTTCTCCCTGAAGAAAAAATCAGCACAGAAATATTCCTCTTAGACATCTAAAATGTGATAAAGCTATAAATAATAAAAAAAATTATCTCGTTGGAAAATGTTCAGCTACTTTCAGCATCTAACAAAAGAAAAGGTTGTTCAATTTTTAATAATTGATGACACTGCCATACTGAAGCAGCAATGTATGCAGACACACCAGATAACTTTGTGGATGAACAGGGAGGTAGCTATAGAGTGCAAGGCATTTCTTGGATCAGGTAGCCATAAGACTATTTTTGAGTGAAGATGCCTGAAGTACACCTTGAGTCTTGCTTTAGGTGTCCGAGTCCATTTTTAGATCTGATCATCTCATTGTGTCACCTTCAGAACAACAGTGAAAAGTTGAAGGCAAATAAGGTCTGAGGCTACACAACGAAGTCACAGGAAAAGAAATAGCAAAACATTGCTCATAAAGCAAACATGACCCACAGAAAGCTCTGAATACAATTGTGAATATGACTTCAATTCTGGCAGTTACTCAATGTTTGAGTACTTTTGTCTACAGTGAGTGAAGTCTCAGTTATTCACGTGTGCTAAGGATCTGGATATCAAAATCAACCTCACATGGTAAGTCACTTGCAGACAAACTACGGAGCAAAAAAGAAGTATCTTATCTTCCCACGTAAGCTCATTGTTTTAGAGAACTAACTCTGCTTCTTCAGTATTGCAGGCAGAAAGGAGAGGCGTTGTCAGAACCAACGTGCAAGTAAGCGAGGTTAGGTTTATTAAGATTTTGATGCAATACAAAGGTGATGAGAAACTTCAAGCACAACGGCTGGTGTCGTAGTGCCTTACATCCACTTGATGGCAGTGTGAACAGGCTGCTACTACTTACATAAACGGACTGTGACCACTCAACGGTTTCAGTCCTCGCCTAGAAACGTAAATCGCTAGTCTGACATGGAGAGCTGCAAACCCGTGTAGTGTTCTTCGCCTAAAGCTGGGCTGATGTGGCATAAATGTCTTTCAGAAAACGTGGAAGAAGCATGAAGATGGGTAACTACAGTTATATTTAATTAACACTTACAAAACATGCTACCATGTTGTCAGTGCTAAAAATTTACTAAAAATACCAGAAACACCAAGCTAAAGAGAGTCACAACTTATCTTTGGGATACACTACCATAGTTATATATGTTCATCAAATTTTACATTATTATCATAACCAAGTAGGAAAGCAAGCCACTAGAGGGGGTGAGACCCTTTTCTGATGACACACATGAGCGCTAGACTCAAACGCAGACGTGCAAGATGCTTTCTCCATCACTTGTTGCTGTGCCCTCAGCCTGGGTCTGCCCCAGCTTTTCACTCCCCCAGCCCTGCCCTTTCCTGCCTCCCCTCCTCCTCTCCCTGATGCAAAAATTTGTCTTAAGACGACAACAGTTTCTGCATGCCCACTTGTGCTTCTGAATGCTATTTTACAATCAGCCTATTCTCAGGGTTTTTTTTGTGTGACAGTAACTGCAAATGAAAGTGATAAGGTATCAGGATGCAGCTCTGGATAATGCAAGAGTACCAATGACAAAACCACAGATTTGAGTATTAATTCAGTAGTCCCAGTGCCAGTCTAACAGGGATATGATAACCATACCATTAGGCATGGCAACAGATACTCCCAGCAGCAGCAGCTGCTGCCTCTGTCCTCCAGAAAAAGCACAACACAGTATTGATTAAAAATATTAAAATATTGAAACAAAAGTAAACACAAAACAATTCCATTAAAAGAGAAAACCAAGACAGTTCTACCTGCTATAACTCTGCCACTGTAGAAGATGCATGCAGATACACAATGTTCTGGTTATTGTTCCTGATACTCACTTTCAGAGCTTTCATAATCATATTCATATAAAATCACACTGCCTGATTAACTTCACATCAGAATTACAGGAATTATCCCAGAAAAGAAGGTTCTGTTTAAAACAGTACCTCATGGATATTTTTAACAGTTAGATATTTCCAGCTTCGACATTACATTCTACTACAAGCATCTAACATCTAAATTAATGTTTTTATATAAGCAAAAATAGATCTTAGTATCTGGCTTGACATATCTATTCTCATAAAATCCACAAAACTGACAGCAGAAGCAAAACAGAAGGCCATACAAATTAGAATAAATTAAATTAGAATCAAAATTATTCATCTCTAGTTCAGTTTTCATTAAAAGAGAACGACTAAGTACATGATGAAACTCTAATTAAAGTATTTTGTTTTAATGTTCAGGACATACTAGTTTAGTATTACATCAGTGAGGAAGATGATCAGTGAAAGAATTCATTTTATTGATTAACATATATTAAATCCTCCTTATACATAGAACACAGAGGCCTATAAAATAATTTTCTCACCATTCTTTTCCACTATTTCTACTCCAAAAATAGAAACTAATTTTTAGAGAACATGTGAAAAGCTGTAATAGGCTGGGGGGGGGGGGGGGGGGGGAAGAAAAAAAGAAAAGGAAAGGGAAAAAAACATGTCTATTCTTCCAAATGTAAACATCAGTGCAGCAACTTCAAACCTCAAAAGACTGATAGCTGGGCACATGAAATACTCAAAGCTCATTCTTACAGGCTCTTATGGTGGCTTACACCTTTTCACATCTCACTGGAACAGCCTCTGCTTCCTGTGCACAGTGATTTCCCGAAACTCACTTCAGAAAAATAAAATGCTTTCACTTGTATTACGAACTGCTTGGGCTGGCAGCAACTACTGAGTTTATCACTCAGTGGTCAGATTTTGTCAGATGTTCATGAGATCACACAAACACATAGATCATCTCTCCACTTATAAGGAAAATCACAGTCTCTACACTGCATGTTTTTCCAAAACTTCAATTAGATGCAGTATTTTGTTGCTCTAATTTGTTAGTGAGAAGCTTCTTGCCAACCTGCTGGTTTAACACTTCTGCAGGCAGACTTCAGCTTTTATAGGTCTTCCACATCCCTACTGCTTTATCAAATTTTGCCAGCTTCTTGAAGTTCAGAATTATTTGATATTCTTTAAGAGACTGGAGATCAGAGTTTGCCCTTGCAATGGTGGTATTATTGAGGCCACATTTCAGCTGATGTGCACGTCCAGTAGGGTAGCAACAATCTTTGCCATCACTGAGAAATGAAGCTTCTGGGCATACAGGATTAAAAGCTCATGACTTTACATCTTGAGTTGAAGGAGAAGCCCTGAAGCCCTAAACTAGAGCAGATTATAAACCTTTGTGATTCAAGCACAAAAGTGAGTATGTAGTCCACACTAACCACACTAAACATGTTTTCCACTGTGTGCGACAGAAAAGGAAATTCAAGTTGTGTGTATGGAAACATGTCCCAGCAAGCTTCCTTCTTTCAAAGCCTCCTCTCCTTCGTAGCAAGCAGCACTGTGTTCATAGTGTCTCTGCTCTGTAGGGCAAGTCTGCAGGGCTGCTCCAGCCCAGACCACAACATGTGGCTCCACTATCCTGCAAGGCATCCTGCTGACACCTCACCAGGTGGCAGTTAGGACATCCTCAGCTCTCAGATCTCTACAAGTCTGTCACCAGAGGCACTTGCCTCCCCATATTTGGGACCCCACAACACAACCCTACACACCGGGCCCTGTCCATTACAGCTCTGGGGCATTTCCACTCACCTCCCAGTTTAAAACCATGCCACAACACTAGAGAGCTATTACCATGCCAGAGAGGTATTAGCATTGAATTTGCCTTGTAACCATGACACCAGCATCGCAAAATTCTAGTCTGTTTTTATACAGCAAAAGCCATTTTTTTTTTTTAAGCAGAAAAGAAAAAAAACAAGATTTGTTTTTATCCATTCTACCACATGGATAGCAAATTGCCAGCAAATTAATACTAAGGTTAAATTCATGTCAAGTTCAGTCCAAAGACTGTAGCCTTGATAGCTGCCAGTATAAATATACTTTTGTTCCGCTAAAATTGTAAGTGGATAAATATTCTAAGTAAAAGGGTTCCCCACAGACTGAATTGACAATTAAGGTGCTTACTCACAGCTCTCACAAAGTGCTGTTAAATGAAGCGTCCTTCCTGGTGCCCCTGCCTGTATCACTATGCTGTTTACAGGAAATATTTTTCTAAACACGGTTTACTTACCCTCTTAAGAGTTACCTGAAGTGTACTGCATAATTTCCTTGCTGAAATCTCTGACCACCATTCATGATTACAAACAATATGGCTCAATTATCTCTGACAGCTCCAACAACATTCTGGCTGAAAAAAACTCACCATAATAGTGATTGTTTTAACTCTAGTTTAGTGTTTGCCAGCTAAGTGAGAGATGCAAAATCATTATCATTAGTTGGTTAACTACTTTAGCTCTCATAAATCTAGCTACCTCTTCTCTGAACGTTTAAATCTTACTGCACAGTAACTGTTAATCTCTTTTACTAACTTTCACTGGATTTTATGTTGTTGTACATTTTTTTTCACTAAAAACATGACACTTCCTGACATCCACAATGATTCAGGGAGCTCTGGAATCTTTCAGAACAATAACAGTTTTTGCTGAAGTTAACAATTGACAAAGTAGACTAGCTAGGTTAGATGACGAACCAAACTTTTTTTTTAATGTTCCAGTAATGCAGTGTGACATCAAGATGCCAACAAGCAATGAAGATCTGCCCTGGCTTCCTAAACAGCTCTAGGGATACCTGACAGTTTTAGAACACCAAGAAACGTGCAGTTCCTGTGATTTTTTCCAGGCTACAGTGTACAGAAAAATGGTTTGAGTGACTTCTGCTTCTCCAGACAGGGAAAGTACCAACTGTCACAGCAGACTGGAGGCACTGCCCAGGGCTCTGGGAGTGCAGGCATCCCTTCTGCCAAAGGAAACATCTGACTGCAGGGAAGACTTGCTCCAGGTGGGAACTCCACAGCTTTTAAAGGCTGAAGATTTTTAGGGCAAAACAACTGGCATGAAAATGAATATGGAAGGACTTTTCCCTGTGTTCACTACAGGCAAAACAAAGAGGAATAACATGAAATTAACAGAAGTCAGGTGGCATTTCTTCGCACAATGTGCAGGATGCTGTGAAAGCTAGAAGCTTGTCTTGCTTCAAGAAATGCCTGAATAAAATCCTAAGTAGAAAATCCCTAGGGTGGTATTAAATACAAAGATACTATGTCTGGCCCTGAACTGCAAGTCATGGGAAACCGGTGGAACCCATGAGAGAAATACCATCCTGTGGTTGCCTCATTCCACACATTTGCTTTCAGCAGCTGACAGAGAAAGGTCACTGGGTTAGACAGACCTTTCATCTGGGGTAGCCAATCTTTTCTTATGTTCCTGTGAAAGAAGAGGACAAGATTTTTATTGATTTGTGGCCACAGAATTAAACAGCCACTTTCCCAGATATAGGGGAAACACATTCCTGTACACTCCCAGCAGGCATTACAGCTACACTGCTGCTTACATACTCCAACACCTAGGATGCAGACACAGATGTCTCAGGCTGGCGATCACAAAGACAGCATGGAGGAGGACTGAGTTCCTTCTAATGTACAATCAGGAGTTCACCAATTATAGACCAGTTACACTTTTGTAAACCAATCAAGGACAGCAGGGTGGCACAATTTTCATGGAGATGAGAAATATTATATGTAAAGCTGGGACTATTAAACAAACAGCTGAAACTGATTTTTGTGAAATTGCTTTGGCGTTTTCTAACCAGAGCAGTCCAGACTACAGCTGCTGCATGCAAAGAAAGCATTCAACAAGGCTTCAAAAGCTCAGGCTGGGCTCAACAAGAGGGAAAATAGAATACTTAAAATGGAAAGTCTGATAGTACATATGGAACCACCTAATGCCATTTTCATTTTTAGAATTATGTTTCAGAAGAGAGACCACTGTAAAGTGATTTGCCCCAGGGCATACCGTGAGTCAGTGCTAGAATGACAGAATACTGTTTTAATTACAGTTTCCTAGGAACCCTGTAATAACATGTTGAAGGTCAGAGGTTGACTTAATTTTTAGCAAAGTGATTTGCTAAGCAGTTTTCAATATCTCATCATGTAACCTATAGCTACAGACAGGCTCAGCATCACTATTCCAATGGGAAATACTTTTGATGGCAGGAACTGCTGTATGAACATTTCATTCTGCTTCAGGAAAGATAAGCAATTCACAGGAGATGCGAAATGCTATTTTCTAAAAGTATATCAAGCCTTGAAGTTATTATGAAGAACAGCTATGGAGAACAGAACAGACTGACAGAAGTTCAGAAAACACTTCACTAGGGACAAAGTCCTCCCATCCAGCCCACAGGGCACATCTCCAGTAATTGTCAGAAATGAAGGCTTCACCAGCTGCCAACCAGAAAGGTTTCCTTTTACATGCTTCTGCAACAAGGCCCCAGTGCAGGTTTAACTTGAAGCAAACAAGATTCTTCTAATGAGCCATTTGATCAAAATAATTTAGTTGTTTTAAGGGAGTTTTGCCAAGAAAAGGAAGACAACTGAAGGTAAAAATGGTATTCCTCAGGTAATGTAATAACATGGTTTCCTCCAGGAAAACAAAACAAAACAAAAAAACCCAAAAAACCTTTTCTAGTCAATTCCTTATATAGAGAGTACCTAAGAGTAATACTGTAACACAAACACGTATCATAGCCCTCAGACTATTTTGTGGCAGGCTTGCTTTCTGCTGACAGATGAACCAAAGTTCTAATCCTCCTGAGCCCTTGTATTATTGTTGTTTTGGTATTCAAAGCATTTAAGTGAAAATTCTATTAATATAGCATTAATAAAAAAAGGTTAAAGTAACATTAACATCACAGTATCTAGTTACTGAAGCGTCTGAGAATTACCATTGGAACTGCAGAATTCTTGGCTTCTGGGCTTTCTGTTGAAAACTTTACAGTATTCTGCTTCTTGCTGAGGAACATAGTATGGCTGCACACAGGCAAGGCAAAGGGGTCCCACAATCACTGCATTTGGTTGCATTACCTGTCTTCCTGTGAAGTCTGTTCAGGAGTTTGACCAGTGGAGATCTGGACCCCTTTCTCCAGGCCTGCTGCAACTCCCCATGAATACCAATGAAGGGGCAAAACAGAGCACAAGCTCCAGGGCTATTTTTAATGCTTCAGAATTTGCAGGAAGACCCAAAGATCTCTTAGTAAGACTTAGACCCAAGGTACTACTGAATGCTTCATAATTAATGTCTCTAATGGATCCCTTATCCTCATAACTCCTCTGTTTTGTCAAACAGGAACATAATTAATAAAAATCATTGCAAGTATAATTTTTGATAACATGACTGAACTATGCATGAAGAAAAGCAACAATATGTGTTCTCAAATGACCTCTGCGTTCTCAAATTCTCTGCATTATATACAAATACTTAATGCCACCACATCCGAAGAAAAGGGCTCCTATTTCCTAGGAAATCAATTGAGCTCCTTCCACCAACTGCCAAACAGAACTGTAAAAAAAACCCTTAATAACTCAGGCTGTAAAGCACTGCCTATTACCATCAGCCTGCTGAAGCTCAGGGCTCTGTGTGTCTGTACTTTTATTCTGTCTCATGGCTCTTTGTATGGCTCAGTTTCAGGACGGACTACCATTTATAAATCTGACCCCCTTTTTCAAGCTCAGAAGCAACAGAAGCAACTTCAGACTCTAGGCAGTTAACTAAATATCTTCTGGAAAAAAAAAATATTAAACTTAACTTGACGGAGTCTCTGACCTTTGTTGTGTTTGGGGTGAGGGGATGTTGGCATAACAACATCGCCAGCTTTCTGACTTTTCAATGAACGTTCATGAAAGGAATTAAGCAGTCATCTCTTTTATGTCTAGGGATCAAGATCTCTCAGAGAGGTGTGATTAACAGCACAGCCTACCACAAACTGTTCAGCCTGTTGGAGCCTATTTGCATCCAGTGGAAGAACACAGAAACCAAAATTGATCTTAACTGATTTCTTTACAGTGCTCTGACCCAGATGAATTTAAGCTTCATAAAATAGACTTGGGGGTCTGCATTTAAGGAAACGCTCCTATGCATTTCTAAATGGACAGAGGTTTGATGTTTAAAAGCCCATGAAGTCAGCAGAGATCCTTCCATTTAGTTTATTAACTTTGAGTCAAATACTACAAACATTAGCCAAATGACAGTCTAGGTTTACAGACAAGAGCTCTTATTTGTTCAAGCCTCTTTGTATTAATTATTTAAGAAGATACAAGCACAAGAAATAGGGGAAAAGCCAATAGATTCACATTCCTGCTGGCAACTGCAGGAAGAATCCAGATGACTTCCCCACTGTCACCATTGTACAAGACAAGATCAAAACTCCAGTCCCCTCAAAAAAAAAAACCAGCACTGAACTGTTCTATAGAGAAACGCTTCCTGATGCCAAATCTGACAATGTGTTTATTTGTTTTATGATAGCACCTAGAGGCCCCAAAAAGGTATCAAAGATTTGGAATAATATGTACCATAAACACACAGCAACAAAGTAGCCCCTGGCCTAGGAAAATGCACATCTTAGACATGTTTCCATACCTCCGAGACGATGATGTCCAATTCAAATATTAACTGTCAGTTTCAAAACAGAGATATTGATACAGATATGTTTTTGTTAAGTTTCAAGCACATTATAGAGTTCTATAATTAAAATGAAATCTAGACTTTCAGCTTAACTTGAAATCATGACTGCATGTATGCAAGACAAAGTAAGTCTATTCATGTATTTATCACTGCAGTCATTTGGTGCTGTTGTTTGCAAACCAGTGGTGTGAAGCTGCCTTGATAAAGCCAATATTCTAGTGACAAATTGTTTTAAACTCCCCCAGCAAGAGAATTCAGTTACTGTGATTTATTTTAATTTAGATTTGTGTAGCAAGTACTTTTCAAGAACTGTGCCTAATAGACCATTAGAGTTTTCCCAGATAGTTGTAGCGCTTCAGCACCTTCATCCTTCAAATGTCTTTGTTATTTTCAGCCTTCTTTCCGCAAATTTGTCTCTTGCAGTGGGATGCGACATAAGGGCCACATGATACCTTTGAGTATTATGCCAATTTTAAATAATAGCTTTTGGAGTCTCACTGCCATGCAGATTTTCAGAGAACCAAGGTAGATGTGCTAGCAGGAGGTCATCACATACTGCAATATGTGAAACACATGAAAAAATTCTTTATCTAATTTGTTTCTTATATTCCTTCCTAGAGGACCCATCAAAATAATTTTCAGGTGACTTTTTTTGTAAGTTCCACATATTTGCAGAGGTGGGGTCATCATTTTCACAAGTCAGAGATGCTTGCCTGTTCTGGATCACTCGCTTCCTAGTAGTTTTATTTACAGTTGATTACTTCCCTAAGATAAAGAAACCATCCTAACTTTGAAATTGCTTTGAAATTGCTACCTACCAGCATGACTAAGCCCATCGCACAAAAACTCACAGGAAGCAAATTAGCAGGCATAGCAAAATCCCTGCAAATCATTCATCACTATGGTAGACCCAGTATAGAATATATTTAAGCCTTAACTAATACGGACCGAGAAAAGCACATTAAATTGGGCAATTTAGAATCACAGGACTGCTATTAGGAATGTAAGAAATAGAAGTGCTGGTGCATGAGAGAACAATATCTTTAAGCCTCCACAAACCAGACATACACCAACTGAATCCTGGAATCCAGAGACATATATTTCTTAATAAAACTATCCACAGAGCACAGACAAGCAAATCCAGTTTTTCCTTCCCCCCTCCCCAAGAAGGGATCTCTCTGCATTCAAACTACTGCTTTTCAGTAAGTCAAGCAGAATTTAATTCAAGCTGGCTGTCCTGGGTAGCTTTCCCCGCAGTCAGTTCACTTCTATAAGGCTAGGAGGACATCAGAGCCAGAGAGAACCAGGACAACAGTTCAAGTGACCATTGAGCGGCTGCTGTTTGTTGAGCCTCTCTGACGGAGGATTAGATTTGTTTTGGCACCACATCTCAGAAGACTCTAAAGGGCATACAATAATCTAAACTACAGACTGTCAAGCTCTTGTTAGGCTGAGTTTCTCACCAGTCCTGGAACAAGTATGACTCACCAGCCAGCAGCACAAATACTTAAATGAATCTTCAGGACAGCACTGGGAACGCATGCAGGGTACACAGTTCTCTTCAAAGGTTTGGGTTTTTTTAATCTTCCTACTCTGTATCCGTGCAGATGAACTGGTGTCTTCATTTGCAAAATACATGTAATACCACCAGCCTATTTTTCCAAAAGGTTACCAATTACACAACATAATGTAACAGTGATGGCTGCTATACAAAATAATAAAGTATTCTACTATTGTTTGTATTCAACTGGAAATCTCTAAAATCAGTCTGTTCAACTGAGCCACTGATGTCGGGGGAGACAAAACACAATGTGAGACAGAATATTTTCTCTCACACCAGTGACTGTAAAGTCTAGTTCTGCACTTAAACAATGAATTGGCTCAAACACCCCTTACACCAAAAGGAGAAATTTGGCAGTGGGAACCAACCATTACATGTGGAAAAGTCACTTAAACTCATTATTAATGCTGTGTTATTATAATCATGGTCAGATACGTAAAAGAAAAACCTGAAAATGTGCCATGAAAAACAAAACTAGAAAAACTTTGAAGCCTAATACTCCATTTTACATGTTGCAAAATATAAACTTGGTTACAGCTTGGGAGCATTAAAAACTCCTCATATCTTAAATATTTTATTTGCTCTTAACTTCCTGAAAATAACTAAGTGTACATAAAAATGATGCTAGCATCTACTTAATTCTAATTGAAAACATAATTCTTTGTTTCCTATTGACTCAAGACTTGTGCCCCCAAGTGACATTTCATTATACAATATAGTCTTGTAGCTTTTAAAAAAAACAACACAAAGCCCAACAGATTATTTAAATTGCTTCACACAACACTAGGAGAGGATGTACACTTGCAAACAAGAGTCAGACTGAAATGATACTGTCATTTCTTTGAGAGGGCCTGTTTGAGGGGAGGAAAAGGAGTAATTTACATTTTCATTTCCTAACCGTTCTGAAGTTGCTAATTGTCAGAAATTGTAACATCGACATAAAGCTGAATGTAAGTCTTTTGCCAGCTACTCATCAGGCTTTTCTGCACAAACCACCTCAATACCCCAGGTAGATCTTTTCTTATTTGAGAAGGATTTCCCAATTTTTGCTTGCCCCCTTTCCTCACAACCACTTTTGCTGATATTACGACAAGAAATGGTATGCTAGTCTTGCAAGATGTTCTCTTGGAAGTGTGCACTTTCTTGCTTCCCAGAGGTATATCATGCTTTCTAGGTTATCAGTGGGTGAAGAAACTTAAAAGCACAGATTTGGAAATAACAGTACACAGACTGATAGGCCTCGTTAAATCTAAGATCCATTAGAAGGCATGATAAAGGTTATGTACTCATTAATTTTTTCATAAACTCTACATGTGATAACCCACTTAATATACTCTTGAAGAGTTCTAACATACAGGCTTATAATTATAACTGATATCAATGACTAGTAAAAATAATGTAAAGATAGCAAATTATGGTCAACTTGCTGATTTTCGGTAACATTTACCAGTCACTAAATGGAAGCAAATACCACAGCCTCAATATTGGCAATTATTTACATTAATATGTTTATGCAACACACAACTCGCATGTACACAGTTATTTTGTTAGTTGAATGTATGATAATCAAATCTAGTATCCATGATAAAGGCTGCATTTTAAACAGAATTCACTTTACACAGACACAGAGAGTACTAATAAAAAGAAACGCAGAAAAAAGTCTATTTAGGGAAGGTCTCATTTTGTTTTATTTGCATTTGGCTACCCATTGTAGCATACACTGCTAGATTTGTATTGTATGCTAATAAATCAATACTCAACAGCCAAGATTTTCAAGAATCAAAAGTATGTCAGAAGCAAACTAATGGTTGCACAAGTTCAGATAATTTATAAAGAAGCAATTTAAGAAGTACTGGGTAACTTCAGATGTCTGAAAAAGCAGCACCTGAAAACTGAGAGTTATTTTTAAAGTAATTTAATTCAAAGTAAATCACTATGAAGAATCAGTTACACAGGCACCTTGCAGAAACAGAAATTTAAAGCTAATTATTTTTACGGAAAAAAGTTTTTATAAGCTTCTCACAGAAAAGTCTTTAATGTGGTGCTAGAATAGGTGATACTGCCAAAGATAGGACTGATTTTCTTCTTTGTTACTCAACACGTGTTTAAAAGAAAGCACCTACCAAGAGATGATTCCAGATATACATACACACTGCAATGAGTATTGTTCTTATAATTAATTTTTCAGTTTTATAAAATTACTAATAGTGTTGGTGTGAAGAGTAACCACAGTTAGTTGTCATTCATAATATTTCTTTAAAAGCTCACTCTACCATATCACGTATAACTAGGCAGCTGAGCCATCTCTATTGTTAGTCTGTCAAACCATAAGCTTTATTACTGTTAGCCTAATCTACCCTCCACTCCTTTTATTTTTTCAATAAAAATTAAAGAAAATTATAATCCAAACAAGTCTAGTGTTTCAACTTGGACCCAAATGGCTAGGTCTTAATGAGAATCTGAAGCTTGAAGCTTAATAAGTTAACAAGCAACTCAAGCGCACATCAGATCAGAATATCATGTTGGAACAGATTTAGGAAAAGCACCAAAAGTGAAGTGGTACACAGCAAGCAAGCTGGCTCTTCACGTGTAAGTAGGTGTTGCTAAGAATAACTGCTGGAAGACCTCCAAAGACCTCCAAACTGCTGCAGAGTTGCACTATGCTAAATAATCTAATAAAAATATGAAGAAATATTTGATCATAACTTTCTATTGGAAGACATCTGGCAACTAATACAAGGTGTAAAAATAATCAGTACTTCTTTTTACTCCCTCTCAACCTTAATAATGCACCCACTTAATATTTCCACTTCGCAAAGATTTTTCCCACCTGGACTGCAAAAGATTCCTTCACATACTGAAATTGCAAAAAGGCAATCAATTTTTAATTACTTCCACTGTACAACAAACCAGAGCATGATGCTATTAACAGACATTATTAACATAAAGATTTATATTCTTATTCTCACCAGTTGCTTCAAACTATGAAATGGTTATGCACAATGCTCTAAATGTATTGTTCCAAGTATATAACAAGTAAAAATAATAAAGTAATAAAAACTTCAAAAAGTACTCAAAAATACAATTACTATGGTTTCTATGGAAGATGAGTTTGATTTATTCAATACTTCACAGCCTTTATAAGCCACTGTTAGTTTAGCATTTATAAAAATGCATTTCATCCATGTCAAGCTATCTTGATTTTAAATATCACCTCCATATATTTAGATGAACCAATGAGACAGGATTTTCCCCTTCCAGCAGGCATTACTTAAGATCTCGTTGTCACAGCACAGACACGTCAACGTGTATGTAATACACCAATAATGGCTCTGCATCAAATATTAACTGCTTCTGAATCAACATAAAGAGCTTTTGGGGGCAAAGTCTGCCTCTAACAACAGTTCCACAAAAATGAGATTCAATACTATTTTAATAAACAGAAGTATATTTTCCTATTATGTGCCCGAAGGAGACTCCGTTTCTCTCTCCTGGGCAGAGAGGTGCTGTTCTGTTCCTCCCCAGCTTGCTGCCCTCTACCATTCTTTTCCCCAGTCATCTTTTGGTCTTATGCACATTTTGTCTCCACACTCAGCGGTGTGCATCTGCCTTCAACAGCACCATTTCCTATTTTCTTCACTTTCTTTAATTCAAGTTCCCTCCTTGTGGCTCCCTCTATTCTCCTGCCTTTGGAGTTCACTTTACTCTACAAATTTCACTTCATGTACGCATCTAGTGCCCTTCCTGCCCTCTTTGCCCTTTCATGCGCATTGCAAGCCTGCTATATTTTAGAACAGCATAAAGTTGTATATGCATTATCTCCTCTAAAATAAAGTTTCTTTTGCATATGTTACATGCATTTATATCACTGAGAATGTGGTGGTTTCTAAAGTTAGCAAGACTAGGACTGTCTCTGTGATAGTTTTCCCCCATGAACTTATTCTTACAGATAAGTTTTCAAAAATAAAAGTACTCCTATCAAGATCTACTATATGAAAAAAGTCTGTGTAAGATTTAGAGACCATTAAGTTGAAGTTTCAGCCACAAGATCTCCCACATTTACAGAACAGATACATGCTTTATGTTAAGAACAACAAAAATGTACATTTTATGTTAAGCTCTTCTAAAAAAACATCATTAACACAAGAGCGGTACCATTTACTTATTTGGAATTCAGTATCTTTAGAAGAGTCTAGTGAGTTACAAAAGGAACTTTTAAAAAAATACAAAAGTAAAGGTAATCTTACTTTTTCATCATCATCAGAAAAAGGGGCACCTCCGGGAGTCTTATTTATTGCTTGGGCAACACCAATAATCTCTCCATCACTGTTTCTTATAGGCATGCACAAGAGTGATTTTGTCTTGTATCCAGTCAGTTTGTCAATCTCATCATTAAAGCGTCGATCCTTCAAAAGAAAATAAAGAAGCATTAATATGCATATCATACATCTAAGCTTTCTTCAGGCAAAGTACTTTATTGTCTCAATGTCTGATATAGTATTTTCAGTAGTGTTATGTTGTTGCTTCTCTGTTATTACCCAATTCTTTATTAGCTGTTTTTTCCTCAGTTAAGACACTAAGAAAAATAGTTTCTCTGAGGATCAGTACAAGGTTTACCATTACATGATTGTATTCACTGAAGTCCCACATTTATACCTCAATTAGAAGAATAACCTACCTAAAGGATTGATATCATTGTTAAACACTACATAGTCTCCATGAAATCTTTCATTGTTTCATAGTTTATCTCATAATACTAACATCCAACTAGATCATTGTGCAGCCGACTGAAAATGTGTGGGCAGTCTGAAATTCCTAAATGTAGTACACATCAGAGTATTTTTTCATTAGTCTGTAGTGCTCTAAGGCGCAAATTAAACTACACAACTCATTAGTGTTAACAGAGCAACTGAATCTCCACAATAAAAGTTTACCCTTAAGCTTTACATTGCAAGTAGCAATCATTTATTCAAGAATTTTGCAAGTATAATTTCTTGTGGTTTTGTTTATTTTCAAATTTTGCTGGCTAAGAAATGTATCTAATATGATCGTCATCAAGATTTTTTTATTGTTACATAGAATTTTTTACATATCACTATCATTTACTTTTGAATCCACTTGCATTTAGTTTTTTTGAACGTTAATATATAATTATGAAGATTTTTATTTATTTCAATTAATGCATACATAAGATTTCTAAATCATGAATAAGTATGCAGTGTAATCCTATTGATCATAAAGCATGCACTGCTTAAAACATACAGAACACATGCTATGAGCATAAGACGCCTTTTAGAATAAAATGACAGAAATAAGTCTCTTACAATAAAAGTGTTTGTAACATATCATGGTGAAGAGTAAAGATACTAATAACAAGATGCTCTTTGAAGTAACAGCAGCAACTATTTTCTTTGTTTGCTGTTTTAAAATTTTTCTAAGGCAGTGAATGTGCCTAAGGTAACATGTTTATTGACAGATGTACATAAGAAATAAATGCTTGCATCACATTTGACTTTTCAACACAAATGCTTGTATCACTTTTCAACACAAACCCCAAATATTTTAATAAAACTAGAATTGATACTTCTTATCATTCCTGTTCTATGTGGGTTCACAGTGCTGCACATAGAGTATATTTCTATGCCCAAAGCTATTCAGATACTAAAGTCTTTGTAGTAGTACTGCTAATCCCAATGCATCAAAAAATTTACTTAAATTGCATTTAGACAGTTCTTACTTTGAATCTGAAGTAAGTTCAGGTTTAGCGGCAAATGACGTAACATTTTACACGAAAGCACTAGAAGTAGCATCTCATGTTTTAAGTGAAAAACCAGGTGCTTTAATACTTGTAGGAATTTCAGAACGTAATACATTGTAAAAGATGATAAACTACCATCTTCAAAAACATAATTAGTTGTGCAAAAATACACATAGGGTGGCAATATTACATCTTGAGATCAAATTAAATTTGATCATTTAAAAAACGATGCCATCATTTTATAGATTACTGCTACTGAATGACACCCAGCAAAGGCTGATATCTAGTGTTAGTAGATCCTATATATGCATTTTTGCTAGGCCATGCTGCTACTTCACATCTGTATTCTGTAGATGCTGATGATTTCTCTGTCAAGTAGATGAAGACTCTTTTTGGCCCCACTTCTGTCTGTTCCACTTCAAATTTAGTTTATCAAATAAGACTTATATGGGCTAGTATTCCAATAGGGTACAAATTTAAGGCCAGGTTGGATGGGGCTTTGAGCAACCTGCTCTAGTGGAGGTGTCCCTGCCCATGGCAGGGGGGTTGGAACTCGATTATCTTTAAGGTCCCTTCCAACTCTAACCATTCTATGATTCTATGAAATGCTTTTTCCAAGAAATACAATAAAACCTCAACTTATTCTGGAAAACTAAGTACAGGAATGTCCCCCTTTTGAGAAAAAAAAAAAAAAGCTCCCCCACATGCCAACATAATTCTCAGCATATAGCTTCGCTAGAGACATGACTCAAGGAGTATATTGTTTGGATTTGCAGTTTGTTTAACCTTCTCCTGCAGGATACACACAGCTAGTTACCTCTGGAGAAAGATTACTTTATATATGAAGAGAAATGTTTAAAATATGTATTAAATATTTTTTATACAACTTCCTATGCTTGCCAGAATAGCAAAAGGAGCTTGTAGTACTTTTTGATCATTAAACAGTCTGAAGTTTTTCTTAAATACGTTAACATTGTAGTAAGCAAACAGCTGAGAGCAAAATTCAAGTCTTAACAGAAAATTACTTTCAATATAAATTGACAAAAACTAAAGGGAACTGAACTAAACGCGGGTCATTTGTTCACGTGGCAGTGTGCAGAAATCCATTCTCTGGAACTGTACAACTCAAACTGCAGATCACAGAAGTGACTCAAAGGAGGCTGTGAAGTTCAGAAGTAGTGCTAACAGCAACTTTGTTCAACTTGGTAGAGAATAGTCTTCGATAGCTCTTCTATCAGCCAGGGAGGGAATTACTGCTATTTACTGGCAGCAGCTCCATTCCTCCGGGGTGAAGCTACCATTTATGCTGCAGACAATAGTTACAGCCAGTTCTGGCTCCCCTAACATGAGGGAACTGAGCTGTTCTACAAAAATAAGCACAAGTTTTGTTTTCAAAAATTTAGACAATATTGACTGTGAAATAATCATTAAATTTGTATCAGGTGATGAAAACAATCCATACAGTCCCTAATCTAAGATAAGATTTGATTGTGATGAGGAAGATCTAATTCATTACATCTCTACTGATGGCAAAAACTGACAGATATTTTTTCCTAGCAATTTTATTTCTATTTTTATTTCCTTGTTGTGAATTGCAGATGCTACAGAAATAGACTGCTTTAGTCACCTAAAAAGAAACATGATTTAGAAATGCTCCACACTCACTCATCATAAAGATGAACATATACATTTGGCTATTTTATTACTGGTTGCAAGTTTACATCCTTTCAACCACAAGGAATTAATATCAACTGTGGTATTCATATACAGTTTATAGTTCTCTTCTGCCACAGAATTTCAAGTTCCTGGGTAAGTTCCTGGGGTTTTGTTCGGTTTTTTATTATACTATTTTCTTTTGCTCTGTTTTAATTCTGTAACTTCATTAGCAGTTGTTCTTCTTCCTTAGACCTATTTCTGCCTCTGGAGTATATTAAACAGTCTTTGCCTCCATAAAGACCGTATTACCAATATGCAGTCCTTGATAAGATTCCCTTGAATTATTTGTGCCTAACAACTTCCTTAGAACCAGAACGCCCATGATGAATGTTTTTTAATAATGGCGTCAAGGTTCCAGACCTGTCTGATCTTGTGATCTTTCCACATGCTTCTCAACACTTTACAACAACTTCAATAGAAGCTCAACCATTCTGCACCGTAGAGAATCCTGCCTAGCAAGGGATGGTTCTTCTACAGCAGAAGAAAGTGAAATACAGTGCAATTATCACACAGTACACTTCACCAATGAAAAAATTAAACATTATTTCTTCAACTACTTCTTGGTAGTGTATGAACTACTATTTAGAATTAGCAATTGTTACTGAAATTTTGATAATATGCTTTGTGTTACTGAAGAGAGAGTCCCTGCTCCACTAATTTTTTTCAAAGCAAAACAGAGTACATGGGGAAACACTGAAGTGACAACATGCCGTGAATACTAATATTGTTGTTGATTTACATCTTGTGGGCCTTATAAAAGAAGTAAAGCTTCAAGGGGGAGTTTAACTGAAAAAGGATAGCTGTTGAACAGATCAAAAGTGATTTGCAATCCGTTTGTTTGCACCCAATTAAGAGAGATACATTGTTGTAAGTCAAAACAGAGGTCTGGAATAAAAATAGAAAGATGTATTCACATCTATCTGAAGGTTTCTTTTGTTTAGGTAAAAAGGTTCACTGTAGTGGGTATTTAAATACAATCATAATTTACAATCCGATGGCATATGCAGTCATTGCCTTTTCAACAGGCCTCAACATTTAATACACGAAGGGCTGTTTGACCTGTGGTGGACAGTGGCACACAGGACAGGGGCTTTGTGAACCTGTCTGAATTGGATATACACAGTACAGCTGCCAGCGTGAGGAACAGACTTAATGGTGAGCTATGAATCCTGTGCTCCTTAATGGAGCTATGGAGAACCATAGACACAGGAAGGATTAGCAATCTGGAAAGTGTTTTTTAAAGCACAACTCATTCCTGCTACATTGCTTCTCTGTTCAAGTGGATTTGGGAAGTTTTCTGTTCACATCTCTTGCTGGGACTTCTACATTAGGAGAAAGGAAGCACAGGGATCTTGGAGCAATCAGACGGTCTTAGTCCCAGAAGCATGACATATCAACAGAGATGCAACAACATGTTTTGGTCTTTCTGCCATCTGATACCAGATTATCCACTTATGTTAGAGAACTGGACTACCTTTTGCAGAAGGGCATTACATCTCTGGAGCAGAGACTAAAGGTCCAGTAAGCACAATATAGGGAAGTTAATGTGTTTAACTGGAAAAAGGAGACACTTTTAAGGAAAACCTCAACAAGAACTCATTAACAACTGAAAATCATAAAGATGTGAGGTGAAACTCTATCCCTAACCTTTTGTGGAAGCACAGGCAAGAATTTTATTTTCATGACATCTGGGAAAGTAATGAGGAAAAGATACATAAAATACTATTTCTGGCAACATTAACGTTGTTGAATCATGCAACATGCACCTACGAAAAGTGAATGACCTGCATTATGTCCCAAACCTCTTTAATCCCCACACCCGCCTTCTTCCATCACTTACTGTCATAATAGGATGTACATGGCAGGATCTAGCTGAGAGGTTTTACTGGGTTTAACAGCATCAATAAAAACCTCAATGCTCAAGTGCGAACTGTGATGGCTGAGAAGCTTGTACAAAATTTATGTGTACCTCTCCTCACAGGGTAGTAACCTTGAGCAAGGAGGCCTGTTTAGCAGCAGATAACAAAGATGCTAAATCAGAGAAGCCCGCTGTCAGACTGCAAACACTTTGAGGTACAAACTTTATTATCCCACATGTTAGAACAGTGTCCTCATCTGCACCAGGCTCTTGGGTAGTCAGGAGTATCAATGTCGATGGTACCAATGCAGCACTCACTTTTAAGTTTCTTCTACAATCAAGACTTACACTCAGAAATTAGGGACCGAACAGGTACAACATACACTTTTGAGAGAGAGTTCACTATAATTGTAATTGTACTGGCAACATTTTCATGCAAGAACACTCAAGAATTACAAGTAAAGTCTTCCATTGACTGTTTAAAACATTATTAAAACCAAACATAGTTGATTTTGCCACTTTGGTTCTGCATAATTAGGTTTCTAGATGCCAGAGACATTCAAAATGTGAAGACTGGGGTACTTTTAACTAGAATTTCAGAACTGCCAGAAAGGAACAGTTATTCTGTAGGATAAACCTTATCCTTGTCTCAAGTTATTTATTGATTGTAAATTCTTCTTTAGGGAAATATTACCCTGTAAAAATGTGATATTCAATCAAGTAAACACGCAGAAGAAAGCAGGCTTGATTCATCAGTCTAAGTGGTGGTATTTCAGCTGCCTGTGCAGTGACACTGCAGTCCCAGTACTTTTTGGACATAAAGATTGTCAATAAACGAGAACAGACAAACATCTTCGTGCTTTTATTCTATACAATACCAGCTTAAGGTACAGACAGTTTTTTTCCGAGGGTTCCAGACCATATAATGTTATCAATTTCCATTAAAAAAATGAAATTTTCTAGTTTCTGCAACCAAGGTTAACATTAAAAGTGTGATCTGAAAGTAAACAGGAACATAAGGGTCAGAAATGCTAGAGCCTGGAACAGCAATTCTAAGTAGCCTAAGTTCTTATCAGTGAGCTGATATATTCAAATTCACTTTTCTAGACCTCCTACCTTCAGCATACCAGCTGAAAACTCAAAATATTGACCATGCTCACAAGCTCTGATCCCATAAGATACCAATTATCTTGATGTACCTGAGGCTTTAAGCAATTTGAATCGGGAATTAACTAAATAATGCAGATCTCCTACACATCAAGTCCTGCAGACCGACCTCTGTATTCATAAAATTACTCTCTAAATGTGACTATGGGAGCTATGAGATATTGAGCAAGGACTGGAAAAAGTCAAATCAGCTGTATTATAGAAGCAGCAAATGAGAAAAACCCATTAGGGCCCAATCCTCTTTTCTTTGATATCAATAGCAATTGACTATGGATCTGAAGTCACTAAATAATCATTGATCATGATTAAACCCAAACAGCTACACTTACAGGAGGCCTAGAAAAAAAAAATCCATGCTGATGAGAAAGAAGAGGTAAAACCTCATTAAAAAGTCACTATTTCTATCATTGACTAAAGAATCTACATATTTCCAACTAAAAATTTTAAGTAGTATTGCTCTTTGAACTTGGAAAGAAAATATGTACTTTGATAGGTATACAAAAGGACAATTTATGTGAGTATTATCAGCATGATTTATAAGAAAAAAAGCGTAATCCTAAACCACATTAGCCAAGTCAAATAATGTAATGGAGTATGAAACCTGCCTGAATACATTTCCAGGAATTAAGTCCTCATGACAAAGACACCACTTTGCTTCCCCAAAGTCTAAGGAGAAAGTGTTTAATCTAGTGAAATGGACTAAGTGACTCGGCCAAAGCTGACAGCTACAAGGAAAAACCATTTCTGATTTTTTCATGATTTGAAAATACTGCTTTTTAATCACACAGAACAGAAGACAACAAGAGGTGCTCAATAAACAGGCCTGGCCTACTGTATTTTACAGTTCACTGCATAGTTGGTTTCCCTTCCCCCTTCCCCCCCCACTTTGGAAGGACTCAAGAAAATAAAACTAGGAAACTTGCAGGAAAATTTATTTTATTATACTGTATTTAAATTACTGATTGACTTTGCTAAGTTGTATCAAAAATAGGTAAGAAGTGGTATGTTTGACAGCATTGTTAACCTGAGTATTGTTGTACTACCTAACTACATGAGACAAAAATCTGACTTCATGTACTTCTCATTGACTTTATAGGAAGCCATGCTGCAGGAGCCTCTACATTTACAGAGGTAAAGAAATTTACTTTGGGAGAGACCTATTAAATTTCTTAATTGTGCTTCCTATGAGTGTACCATACATAAACTTTTACAGAAAACAAAAAGAGCAATCCAAAAGGCAGCGAGTTATCTAGATTCAAAGCATAACATTAAAGAAGCTAAATACAAATAAGAAATTAAGACATCCAGTCTGTTCTAGATACTCTTCTCTAAAAATCACATATGGTATAAATTACGTTGTTATAAACAAGAAACAGAAACCAAGTAACAAACCACTACAGTAGATATTGGGAAAACCTTGTAGATAAGAAACACACAAAAAAACCCAAGTAATAAAGCAATCCCTGAAGAGACTTCCATGTAAGGATTGCTGCAGCTATTCCTGTCATCTCCCCCAAAATCTCTAAAGCCCCAGAGACAAAGGCAGGAGAACAAACTAGTACCATTCACCAGCATCTCAAACCTAATTCTCCCAAGTAAATAAGCACACAGTCCAGTTATATTGTGACTATTTATATAGTGAGAGCAATATTTCTTATAAGATAAAATGAATAAAACAGGTAAGAATGTGCAAAACAGCTCAGCCAATTCTATTCCTTCACTCCCAAAACAATTCTTTAAAAAGAGTAGGGAACACTAACCCTCAAATATTCTTAATTTCCAGATTTAAAACTAAGTAAGTCCATATATAGTTTGAACTAAAAAAAAATGGTTACTTTGAAAAAAACAAAAAGTGTGTTCATTTGCAGTGACGCATACTGAGGGTTTGAGTTTTGTTTTTAAATGTCAATAGTTTGGGGCTTTTTGATTGGCAGGATTGTGTTATGTCATTTATGTCCTTTTCTGACCACAGTTTGATTTATTAGTTAGACAAGAGACATAAGTAACAATGCATGTTGTCTACTTATGACTGGCATAAAATTAATGGGGAAAAATAGTATAGGTAATCTTCCTTTTACAGGAGTAAATAACTTTAGGAGTACCAGGAGGTTTGCAGACATGACTGCCAAGCTAATAAACATGATTACATTTCATGCTTCACAGTCTGAGCTGATCAACAGCAGGGATCAGAAAAATTTCCTCTGTAGGACAACATTACCCAAATCCATCATATAAGGTTTATATTTTCTCCCTTCGCAACAAGCTGCTGTTAGACCACCAATAGCACAACAGTAAAACAAGCTGTGGTCTTATGCACGGCAGCTTTGGTGCACTTCTGCTCTGCCTGCATCATTATTTAAGAAAAAAAAATGTTTACACAGAACAATACTTTTCCTCTAATTTAAATACCCACTGTTTGCTCCATCACAGTGCCTCTCTGTACCCTTCTGTACTGGGCCTGATTGACACTCCACTGGGCCCTACCACAACCATGTCCGTGTTCCCTTCTCATTCCAGCCTCACTTGGAGCCATGTCCTAGTGCTTGTCTCCTAAATATAAATGATTGTTTATATAAAATATACACACACACAGAGTGACTTTAAAAAGCTGATACTCCTCTAAGCAAAAAGACCAACAAGACTTCCTGTGTGTGTTTCAACAGAAGTCTGTGTGTGGGTACAAGCTGCAGGTACTGTGTTCTGTTCTTGAGTGCTGTGTTCAGTTCTGGGCCCCTCACTACAGGAAGGACATTGAAGTGCTGGAGCATGTCCAGAGGAGAGCCACCAAGCTCGTGAGGGGTCTAGAGAACAAGCCATATGAGGAGAGGCTGAGGAAACTGGGCACGTTTAGTTTGGAAAAGAGGAGGCTGAGGGGAGACCTCATTGCCCTCTACAGCTACCTGAAAGGAGGTTGTAGAGAGGTGGGTGTTGGCCTCTTCTCCCAAGGGAATAATGACCGGACCAGAGGAAGTGGTCTGAAGTTGCAGCAGGGGAGGTTTAGATTAGATATTAGGAAGAATTACTTTACTGAGAGAGTGGTCAGGCACTGGAACAGCCTGCCCAGGGAGGTGGTGGAGTCGCCATCCCTGGAGGTATTTAAGAAACATGTAGACATGGCACTTCAGGACATGCTCTAGTTTGTTGGTTTGTGTCTGTTTGTGGGTGGGGTGTGGTTGCGGGTGTTTGTTTTCATTTGGTTTTGGTGTTGATGTTCTGGCATTTTTTGGGTGTGGTTTGGGTTTTTTTTTTTTTTGGTTTTTTGTTTTTTGTTTTTTTTGTTGTTGTTGGTTGGACTCCATCTCAAAGGTCCCATCCAACCAAAAATATTCTGTGATTCTGTGATTACTCAGGTGAGCAACACACGGCTTCAAGTGTTACAAAAGCAATATAGTAAGATTCTTGAATAATAAATTGAAAATAACTTACTGTGACAAAGCAGTAGTGTTATTAACTAAGCCACTCTCATTTTTAAACAGGCACTGTAGAGACATTAAGCCCTGACTGCACACAGTTGCTGTTACCCTGTTAACACGCAAAACTCTGCTGAGCCATTAGCTCGACTTGTTTATATTTCACAGTTTGTCAATAGGGTTGTTTTAGAAAAGGAAAATAAATTAACTTGTGTAGTGATGTATGTATGCTTATTAACTTTGTTATTCTACAGAAAAACTACACAATAACATACAATTGTAAGCAACCAAAATGAACAAACCGTTAGTTCTGAAAAACTGAAGACCAAATCAAACAGCAAGACCCATTACCAAGCAAAACTACAGCCTTACTCAGTCTTGTGCTTTTAACAGGACTTCAGCTACAATTTGAAGGGTCTAAACCTGCAATTCTTTCTCACAGTCACTGACCTGCTCTAAACAAATACATGTATTTCCTTCTCACAAGGAAGTTACAGGCCACAGGCATCAGTTTCACACCTGTTCCACAAAGTCTTGAAACTGTCCGAGGGGAAACAAACTGAAAAAGTCTGTCTTCTTCAGACAAACAGACTGGCTAAGCAATAAACTGATTAAAGTCTGTCAGCTTAACAAAAGCTAGTCTTGCAGGGGAGCAAGAAAACCACCCCCGCTCTCCACAAGGCTTTCCCCACTCAAGCTCTGCACAACCGACAGACCAAGGGCCTGCTGGAGGAGGGAGGGCTGGGGAGCCAGGCCCCCCAGCTGCTCCTCTCGGGAAGCCAACGGCACCAGGGTACCGAATATCCACTCTGTAAGGCAACTAAGAAAGTGAGCCAGCTAGACTTTATTATTATTTAAAAAAAACCACCAAAATTACTAACCTGTTATCACCCTGAAGCCCTCCATGCTCGTGTTTGTCTGAGAACTTACAGCCAGCCTAAGCACCCCCTCACACCAACACTGAACCAAGGCAGCAGAATATCCTTCAGTGCTGGTTTAGAGTGTGCAAGCCCCACAAAATGGCTGATAATTACCCAACAGCCCCAGTGGGAATTAGAGAAAACTCATTACACATGGGTACGGGCAGACTCCCTCCCCCAGCCCTTTGCTACCCCACTGCTCCCAGTTCAGGGACTTGCAGCAAGCAAGCAAGCTCCACCTGGGCACCCTGTGCCCCGCCACCACTAGCCCACCTGCTGTTCATCTCAAACCCATGAGGTAGCCACTGCCAGCACACCTGGGGCAGCAAGCAGGTGCTATGCATCCACAGAGTAATGGCTGAGCAACCCTGGAGGACAGGCCACTGCCTGCCTGCCTGGTTGGTGAGGTAACCTCGTGCGCCCCATGCAAGCATGGAGAGAAAGGTGTGTTGCCTCATGACACTCAAGGGGTGTCACCAGTGGAGTGCGCTGTGTTGTGCAGCCCTGTCTGTCCTGGTGATAATCATGCAATAGAATCATTTTGGTTGCAAGAAACCTTTAAGATCATCAAGTCTGACTGTTAACCTAACACTGCCAAGTTACCACTAAACCATGTTCCTCAGCACCATGTCCACACGTCTTTTAAATACCTCCAGGGATGGTGACTCAACCACTTCCCTGGGAAGCCTGTTCCAATCCTCAATAACCCTTTCAGTGAAGAATTATTTTTTCCTAATATCCAATCTAAACCTCCCCTGGCACAACTTGAGGCCATTTCCTCTTGTCCTATCGCCTGTGACTTGGGAGAAGAGACCAACCCCCACCTCTCTACAACCTCCTTTCAGGCGGTTGTAGAGAGCAATAAGGTCTCCTCTCAGCCTCCTTTTCTCTAGGCTGAGCAACACCATCTCCCTCAGCCACTCCTCATAAGACTTGTGCTCCAGACCCCTCACCAGCTTTGTTGCCCTTCTCTGGACCCGCTCCAGCACCTCAATGCCCTTCTTGTAGTGATGGGCCCAAAACTGGACACAGTATTCAAGGCAGGGCCTCCATCAGTACCAAGTACAGGGGGACAATCACTTTCCTAGTCCTGCTCACCACACTGTTCCTGATACAGGCCAGGATGCTGTTGGCTGCCTTGGCCACCTGGGCACACGGCTGGCTCATGTTCAGCTGACAGCTGACCAACACCCCCAGGTCCTTTTCTGCCAGGCAGCTCTCCAGCCACTCTTCCCCGAGCCTGTAGTGCTGCATGGTGGTGTTGTGAGCCAAGTGCAGGACCCAGCACTTGGTCTTGTTGAACCTCATCCCATTGGCCTCAGCCAATCAATCCAGCCTGTCCAGATTCCTCTGTTGAGCCATCCTACCCTCAAGGATATCAACACTCCCACCTAACTTGGTGTCATCTGCAAACTTGCTGAGGGTGCCCTTGATCCCCTTGCCCAGATCACTGATAAAGAGCCCCACGTCACCACTTGTGACTGGCCACCAACTGGATCCACCTGAGCAGCAGCATGGAGACAAAAAACCGTATCTGAGCCCTCAGGTGGCTTTGAAAATGTGCCTTTCTACACAGTCTTGGCATCTACCCAGAGCTCCTGCCCCTGGCAGATATCTCCAAGGTGAGAGTGGAGGTGGTATGATCCAGGAAGGCCTTAGGACGTTTTACACATCAATCAGAAACTGTTCCCTGAGAAGAAGACTTATGGAGCAAGGAAGGTGACAGGAGGTGAGGAGACCTCCTCAGCTGCTGCCCTGAGGGCTCTCTGCTGTGGAGAAGCAGGAGGGTGCTGCCTTCTATGGGGAGATCCCTGTCTCCCAGGCCAGCACCGCTGTTGGTGTACACACAACACTGAGACACAAAGGATGTGTTAGCCTCCACTGGGCTGCAGTTTCAGGGATAATTACAACATCCCTTCACCAAGTTACTGGCTCATACTCACAATTTAAAGTTTTCCTAAATTTTGTGTGATGTGCTGGAGTGTCCTTTTGTTGAAAGCATGTTAGACCAGTTTAGTTCTTTACTGTTGCAATTATCTCCTGCATTCCCTGTGGTACTTCCTAGCCACGTTTAATGCACAGAAAAAATTATTTTAACTAATTTCTTCTGTATTACATGGAATTTTAAAAAATTATTGCTTATTCTGCTTGGCAGGTTTCCTGCTCTGCTCTCTAAAGAGCAACCTCTGTCCTTTTTAAGAGTCAGCACTGAAATGAATAAGGCTGCTGTTGGTGCTCCCTGCTCAAGCGCTGCTGAATAAAACAGCGCCTAAGTGCTTCCTATTTGCAGAACTGAACCTCCCAGGACTCAGGGTTTTAATGCTTTAACTGCTCTTTAAAACTGAAAGAGATGCATAGTTAATATTGATGGTAACAAACAGCCACTCTGTGTAATGAAATATGGTTCCCGTCCCTTTGTGACCTTCTACACCAACAACCTGTCCCAGACAGGCGCTCCCAGGCTGAAAGGTTTGCACACACCAGCAGTAATTTTGTGATGTTGTCCTGTCTTGACACAGCAGGGGACAGTGAGTGCTCAGAGCTCACACAGAGGGACTGAAAAAGACAAAATCGATGCCTGTATCTAGGTATTCAAGGATGTTTAAAATTTACTGTAAAGGGTTGTGTGTGCATTACACTTGGCCTAAACTTGAAGGAGCTAACAGGAGAGTCCAGAAGAAAGAGAGCTTGATTTTTCTTTTGTTTTGCTTGATTTTAGTTTCAGTAACATGGTTAATTTTTCTTTTTAAATATTTGAGCTGTATTGAAAAATAATTTCTGCTCATTTTTTATAGCACTTCCTCCAACTTACAAAAGTCCATGTCTTAGCATGACCCCATTTGAAACCTCTCCTCTCTTTGCTCCCCACTTTATTAAAATATCCATCTTGTAAGCCATTTTTTCTTCTGTCTTTTAAAGCTGCTTTTTAAATTCCAAATTTAACATAAGATGTGCAGAAACTTTTTTCAGCTGATACTGGCAAATGGCAGAACATTTCTCACCACTTTCTTATGTATACTTACTATTCTAAAAAGTAAGGGTTTTTTCACTAGTTAGAAGGACTTGGGATGCTATTAAACTATCTCCCAACTTTTGCACAGCTAAAGGTATAACAGTAACCAAACATTACTGGTGATGTAAAATTTTTATTATTTAAATGCTGCTCTAAAAGATGGAACAAAAGTGAAATCATCAGTAATTTCAGCTAAACATCACAGAAGACCTGTGAGAAGGGGGGATGACATGAAAAAAACCCATAGCTTTAAATAGGAAAAAAACTTAAATTTTTAAAAAACTCATAATAACTACAGATAAAGGTTTAATGGTCTCTCTGCCTGTGTACTTAAAACATGCTTAATAGTCTTCATATATGACTGCAAAAGCTACATCTATGCTCTTTAAAAGGAGCCTCAAAGGACATGTAGGTCCCAGATTTCCTTGCCAGTATGACTGGATTCTTCCAATGTATGCTCAAGACATAGTGTATTATTCACATGAGTCAGAAATGTTTCCCAAAATGAACATAGGGGAAGACCCAAGGCCTTATTTTAAAACTTAAACTGACTAGGAGTTCAATTTACAAGTCAACTGGATTACTTCCAGGAGAAAGTTTTAGACTAGCTCTGAAATGCAAAGGAAGTCTCTATCTCCTTTTCTCACATCTTCTGTGAGCTCTGTACAGAGTACTAAATCTTACAGATTGGATCGTGTATTTTACAAACCGTTATAAACTCACTTTCATCACATGACTTGGCAATGCAATAAATAAAATTTCTGATGTCATGAATGAAATCATGCATCTTTTGAATCAGTCATATAACATTCACTTTAACCTCTGCATAAGCTAAGTATTTGTCAATTTCTCTGATGCTGTGAACCTCCAGAAAGTTTGTTCAGTCACTGCTGAACTTCATAAATCAACTTACCGTGAGACGTTACATAGTGATTGTTTAGTATTAAAAGAATTAAAAGAAGTGATTGTTATACAGTCCTCAATACATAATATTAATTCTAAACCTTGTACCTTAGTATGCTTATTGAATTAAGTAAGATTGTTTACACGAGCATGTTTTGAAAGTCTCAACAACAGTAATAATCACCTGGATCATGGAAAAGCCCCAGCCTATTATATGATTTCACTTTTTAGTATTTTTTTCTCTTTAGAAAAATGAATGTGTAATTGAAACCTTACACTATCTTTGAAAATGACACTGCAACTGGTTTACAAATGTTTCCTAAACAAATCAGTCTGTGTATGAGCATAGGGGACTGCCCACGTGAAACATATTACAGGACGTAACAGGATTTAAATGCAGTGTTGATCACACTGAAGTCCCATTAATGTCAGTAGCAGCTGACGATACAGGCAGGCAACCCAATTTGTACTTGATGGTAGAATTCCAACTGGTATTTGATTAGGCTCTGAGAAAATAAAAGATGGTTGGATGATAATAAAACACATTTCCCATACTGTAAACTAGCTAACCGATGATATGGAAGTATCTTTACCCCTTTTTAAACAAGTTTGTTAATTTAAGAAACAAGCAAAAAAACTTTAAATTAATCTAGAGGTGTTCCTCTGACCTAATATAATAAAAGGCCTTTTCTTACCAAATGGGTAGCATCAATGTAAACACTCTCTTCATTGGACAAAATGGTGCTGTGCTGTCACCCCTTTTTCTCCAACTCCATCTCTCAGCCTGAAAAAGTTTCCTGGTGGTGCTGTTTTTTACCTAACGGTTGCTTAAACACTTCCATCATCAGTGGCAATGCTGACAAAAATCATATCATCATATTTATTAATTTTTAAAGTGCTATATTGTGAGCACTACAATGATCTGAAATGGAACAGCTGTCGCTTCTTTACAGACAGATGCTTTGGGCTTCCATAGGGCTCTTTGTACGATTAAATTAGAAAGGTCTCCTTTTAATGATGCACAATGGATATATACATGCCAGGTAAGAGAAGATAAACTTTACTAACTCAGAAACACAACAGAAAGCAGATCCATCATTTTATTATCAAGCAAAACTTTCATTAAAGCTGCAAGGTCTAAAGTTTCTTTTGCACTAATCAGAAGTAACTCCACTGAAAGCAGGGAAGTTGCAATTGATATAATTAGAGGATTAACTTGGCTTAGAACTTTCCCTGCAACTAATGTATTTATGGCTTAAACGTAGAATGAGTTGTATTATTTAAATACTTTAATCGATTTTGAATGGGAGCCAGACAAAAGTATCATATAAATAGTACTGGGAATGGCAACTGGATGGATTGTTTTTCACTTTTCCCTGTGAATGAAACAGACAACAGACTTTTTTTACCTCGTTTTGTTTCACAGGGAAGTGGACACAAAGTGAACAAACCCTGAAGAAAAAATAATACAGTCCACTACAACTAGAAAACACTCTGCCTTTGCAGTGGCATTCTCACCTCCAAGAAAAGGTGGCTGGAGCTATTCAGATTTAAAAGGAGAGACCCAGCTCTTTCCCAGCCAAACACAAATATCCTTAATCTCAATCTAGTTACTTGAGGCTATTGAGAACATCTTCTGCTTGACCCCAACAGCAAATATTTTGGGAAGAGTACAGTTTTAGAAGTGAAAGTAATAAAAAAAAAACATGCTAAGAGAAAGTGTATAATGGAGAAAAGGAAAAATAAGGGAAGAAAGCAAGCTTATATTTTTTCAAAGGTGATCCAACATTCAATTGTTTTAGTCTGAATATTACAGTATTTTTACCAAGCTCTGTCTGTTACCTTTGAACTCTGCGTTGGGAACCTCTGCCAGCCTGGATCTGTGAGGTGCCTAGCATTTTTCGCGGCTTGACAAATAAATAAATATTCAGCCCAAAATACAGTTACCCTGGTACATCTGTATTTCAAGCAAAAATAACCCAATCTTATTTTTCAAGTTTCTTCCTTGTATGGTTTGCTATAAAGCATAATCAGGTTTTTAATGTTTATTGTTTTTGTTATTACTGTAGAGCAAAATTAGAGATAGGGCAATGGTTATTACTGAAATTCTTAAAGACATACATCTCCCACCTTTCTAAAGCTTTCCAAGATCCTAATTCAGAAAATCTGTCACTCTGTGGTTGTTAATTTTCTCGAGAACCTCAAATTGCTGATAGTGTCTCACGCTAATAAACACTACAAATAGCCCCTAGGACTGAGAGGGGTAAATTTCAAGCTGGTAAACTGAATGCATTGTTTTGCATTAACACACACGGGCGAAGGCACGTCTGTCCCTGCTGAAGTCAAAGGGAATTTTTGCCTTGAAGCCAAGACTACATTTTCACAATTCACACTGAGGCGTCTATAAAAGTAAAAAGTGGGTAAAGCCCTTGCAGGAGAATAACAGAATGGGTTATATCCCTCCTAGGAACAGGTTTGAAAACACAAGCCATGTGGGCTGAGTGGGCATATGCAAAGGTGAAACTATATGCTCTTTTGAAAGCAATTAGATAATTTCAGCAGCGGGCAAGCAGGGAACATTAAGTGAAACAGAGATTTAATAATATTATCACTGGGGCTGTCACGAGCATTTTTTTTTAAACTCTTCTCCAGCCTATTCCAAAATACGTTTTGAAAACGCATGAAGGCGCCTACCGCTCCTGCGAAGCCCAGAAGCACCGCTGTACCGATTTTATGGCCACGTTTGCCCCCTCAGCCACCCAGGAGAGAGGCTTTCCCTCCCGCCTTCGCGGAGGTCTCCTTCCGCCCCGTCAACAGTTGCCCCGAACGCACCCGCGGCCGCTACGCTTAACTCCCGACGATGGCAGCGCTGCCACCCCGGCAGGGACACCCCGTGGGAGGCAGAGAGGCGGCAGGGACACCCTGAGGGGAGGCAGGGCGGCGGGGGGGGACACCCTGGGGGGAGGCAGGGCCGGGGGGCGGCGGGGCTTCTGGGCGGGCGCAGTCCGTGGGGGAGCCGGGGGCAGGGGAGCGCCGGCAGCCTGGCTGGCTCCTACCTGGTAGGCGTCGGGGATGTTGACCGTCTCTCCGTGCTCCGCCACGTAGCCGATGATGCCCTTGCCCCAGGGCACCTGCACCTCGTTGCTGTTCTCGGTGGAACCGCAGGGCAGCAGCGGGGTGCCGGCGTGCACGTCGAAGAACTTGGAGACCAGGCTCTTTTTGCCGGCGGCGGCCCCCTCCACGAGGAAGAGGGAGCCCCGGTCGGCGTCCACCATGAGGCAGACGAAGATGAGGATCTTGTAGCTGAGACTGGTGAGGTCCAGGTCGTTAGAGATGTCCTTGACCAGCTCCAGGAAGAACTGGCGCTCGTTGTGCTCCTTGAGGTAGCGCTTGTAGTCCAGGGCGGTGGGGGGGTACTGGGGCAGGCTGACGCGGGACTCCAGCAGGGCGCTGAGGATGTGGGCGGTGGTGGGGGGCAAGGAGCTGGCCTTCCGCAGCAGGGCCCGCCGCCGCACGCTGCTCAGCGGCTCCTGCGCCCGGGCGTGCACATGCTCGTCGTAGGTGAGGTTGACATGGATGGCCTTGGAGCGGGCGAAGCTCTTCCGCAGCTCTTTCTGGGATGCTCGCCGCTGCAGCCCCCCGCCGCCGGGGCCGGGGCCGCCGGGGCCGCCCGCGCTGCCCCAGCCGCCGCCGGGGCCGCCGCCGGGACCGCCGCTGCTCCGCCGCTCCTCCGACGGGCCGGCGGCAGGGGCGGCGGGCGCTTTAGGGAGCGAGTTCTTCCTCTTCAGCCACTTCTCCACCAGCTCTGGGTGCCTCTCGAGGAAACTTTCCACCGCCGCCACGTCGAGGCCGGCGTCGGCGGCTGGGGCCGCCATAGTGCCGGCGGCGGGGGGCAGCTCAGGCCGCGGGAGCCCCCGCGGCGGCCATGCCTCCCCCGCTGCCACGTGCTGCCGCCGCCCCGACGGCCACCCCGGATCGCGGGGGGCTGCCGGCAGCCCCGGGAAGGGTCTGTCTTCTGCTCCTGCCCCTTGCCTGCGCCCTCCTCGGGGGCGCGCCTTCTCCTCCCCCCCTGCTTCCCCTCCCCGACCTCCTTTTCCTGCCCACCACTCTTTATTATTATAATTATTAGTAGTAGTATTCGTATTATTCTAGGTATTTTTCTGCTCCCCGGCTCTCAGCCCTTCTCTGGTTCTGGCCCCGGCCCCCCGGCTCTGTGCGGGCTCCCCCGGTGAGCCGGGCAGGCGCTGCCGCCGCGCCTCTGGAGATGCTCCGGGAGCGCTCGGGCAAACCCCTCCTGCCAAGTGCTGTCAGAGCTGGCGGCGGCTGCTGCGTAACCCAGCCGGCGGACCACTGAGGAGGGAGGGGAGGGCGGGGGGAGGACGCGTGAGCCGAGCGGGGGGGCAGGCGGGGAGGAGGGAAGGCTCGCAAGTCCCGATGGGGGGGGGGGGAAGCCACCGCCGCCCGCCTCCGCGGCCTCCGCGGGGGTGAGGGCGAGCGTGCGGGGCGAGGTGCGCAGGGTCCCCAGGCGGGAGGGACCGCAGGCGATGGGGACCTCCGCACTGGCCGGCGCATCATTCGGGAACATTGAGGGGAGAGCGCGGGGGGAGAGGGAGGGTCCTTTTGTCTGCGAGGCGTGTGCAGGGGAAGGGGCAAACCCGGCCGCGGTGTGCGGGAGAGGCGGGGGGTGGGGGGTAACGCCAGGTCTCCCCTTAAAGAGGTTTAATTTACAGCATTATTTGCGCTGCTTCAGTACTTGAGGAGACGGGCGGAAAAACGGAGCCCTTTCAGAAAGACCAAGTGAATTCCGTTGCTGGCATCCCTGAGTTGAGGCGCCTGCCGCCTCTCCCGTGCGGGGACCTGGCTCTGCCCGCCGCGCACCGTCAGTGCGGCGTTTCACGCCCGGCGCGGTGTGAGGGACAGAGAACGGGCTCCTGCCGGCCGTCCAGGGCTTTCTGCCCGAAAGCCGCTATCCCTCGGGGCCGGGCTCCCGCGGGGACCCCCGGGCAGCTCAGCGGGAGCGGGCTCGCCGAGGCGCTGCTGGGTGCCCGCTCCCGCAGCACCGGCTGCCAGACGGAAACCGGCCGCATCCACCGAGGCAGGAGGGCCGGGGTTATTTTTATGCGCACGTGGAGCACGTTTCATTGCTAAATCAATGCCTTACGCATAAGCGATTGAAAAACCGGAGTCGTGGATCTTTACACGTGAAAAACGCCTTTCGTGCGCTCAGCAAAGACTGAATGAAGGCGGCTTCCGAAATTCATGAATGGGAGTTTGGGTGGCTGGGAAAACACACGGGCAAATCTTCAACCAAACGAGATTCCGACCTGCCGGGGACCCTGTCCCCGCAGCCGCCCCTCCCGGTGCGGGCGTCCGGGCAGAGCGATTTTGGGACACGTGTCGATCGTGCAGGCGGGTGTGCAGGTGTAAGCCGTGGAAGGGGGAGCGCTACGTGTGTGTGCCCAAAGGGCTGCCGCGTTTCCCGCAGCAGTCGCGGGTGACGAGGTCCTGTGGCTCCGTGCAGGTGCTGCGGCTCCCGCAGCCCGGACCCTGCTGAGGAAGCGACAGACAAAGGATTTCGCCTCCCGGTCACGGTGCCTGCGCTGTTGCAGGCTGGGCAGCAGCTCCCTCGCTCCACCAGCCCCGGGCCGCCGTGGCAGCCGGGCTCCGTGCCCGCCCCCCTGCACCCCCGTGGATTCATCCTGCTTTCCCGACTGCCCCCGGCTGCGCAGGGCTGCTGCCGCAGGAGGACGGCTCTCCATTGAGAAAACGCGCCGCCGACGGCACCCCCTCGGCAATGGGGCGGGCGGAGGGGGGGGCGCGCAGGCGCACGGACAACCGGGGGCGGGGGGCGTCGCCAGCCCCCCCCCCATCCCCCCGCCCTTTTGTGGGACGGAGGAGAGAGGCAGCGCGGCCCCGGGCTGCCGTGGCGGTGCGCGGCGGCGGGGAAGGGGCCGCTCCCGGCAGCCGCACCGCGCCGCTGACTTGCCGGGGAGCGCCCGGCTGCAGCAGCCGCGGCGAGGGAATTGCGGCGGGAGCGGCGTGCTGGGCCGGGGGGCGGAAAGCGGGGACGTCGGAGGACACCGTCCCCGAGCTGCTCGCACCTCTAAAGAAGCCTAGAGCGCTTTCCATACAGGTAGCTTGGACATGAAATGGCAGGTGTATCTCGGCAGGGATAAGGGTGACTGAAATCCTGGTTTCTTCGGCGTTTTTGCCAGCGCGGTGCTGACACGCTGCCAGGGCTGTGAGGTAAAGGGGTTTCACGCACGGCAGAAGGCACAACCCTTCAGCCCACGCCAGTGGCTGTCACGTCGTCGGTGGAGGCCCTCGCTCTCCGGAGGACACAGCCGAGGTGCCACGCTTGCTCCCCACAGCATCCACGCACATCTGTACCCGCTGCTGCCGTGCTGCCACCGAACTTGCGTCACCGTCACCCTCGAAGGGCGCCTGCTTGCCCGCAGTTGCTAATTGCTGCCTGGCCTTTCCAGTGGCATTTGCTTTTTTGCAACACTGGCACAAACACTCCACTTAACACTAAGAAGTCACAGGAGCTGCTGAAGGCCTGGCAGGCAGTACCTGAGCTCTCAAGGACCCGTGACATCTGCATACAATTGAAATAATTGTATGTAAATAATTTTCACCATCTCACTCTAGTAAGGCTTGGTCTGAGAATTCACACCAGTGTTTACAACGAAGTGGTTACTGTGTAGCAGTTCTGTATGTAAACACTTAAAGCAATTTGACATTTCCATAAGCTTAGGTATAAACAAGGTCTTCCCTTAACATTTCTTCAGTCTCGTGGCATCTTTAGTTTATTTGCTGGGGCTTTTATGCATGGACTTTGATTACAGCAAAAATCTGCATATTGACAATCTCTCAAATAGCAGAATACAGACTGCAGGAAGTAAAAACACAGTTGTCACCGCTGCATAAAGTACACAGTGAACAATTTACTCTAACACCTTAATTGTAAAGAGCTCTGTAGCCCCAAATCTGTGTGCAAACTATAATCCTGTTTTTTAAAGATCAAATGTGAGAAAGATGATCCCAGTGGTTGTCTATTCTGTAACTTGAGCAGCCTTTTGACATGGTGTCGTGGTAAAACCTCTCAGAAACCTGGCCTGGTGTGAATTGGTGGATGTCAGGAGAAATCTTGCATTTGCCTGTGTTGTGGCACACATCAAACTCTAACTCCGTTAGCAGGGTGAGGAAACCAAGTGCACCGTATGCTGGGCTGCAGCTTTGTATGTGGGCCTGAGATGGACTGGTTGCAGCAGCCTTTTGTGGAAGAGCCAAAAAGGCAAGTGGATTTTGTCAGCTCCATGGGATTGTGGTGCCTTTGTAATCCTGCAGGTATGCTGCAGTGAGGTACAGGCAGTTTGCATCTGATTGATCGGTGTGGCTGCACAGTGCCAGCTCAGAGAGCAAGGCAGGCTGTAGCCAGTCTCGCCTGGTCTCCTCGGGCATAAACATACAGAGATGCCCTGAAAGAATCACAAGGAGAAATGTCAATGCATTTCTCAGGCGGAGTGTGTTTCTCTCTTCAGAAAGGCAGTGGCATAGCACTTTTCAAAATGCAATTGAGAAAAGCACTCAAGAAAATTTTTGTCATTCAGGCAGATGCTTTAATTGTCTAAACAGTCAAGAGAACAGGTCCTGACTATTAAACTGAAAGAGGAAAGTATCTTACAGCTACAGCACAAAAGGAAAAAAAGCAGGTACTCATCCAGTTGTGGCACAGAACTTTTTACCCAACTCTCACTTATTCCCTTACTTAAAAACAGCAGTTCAGCTCTATGGAGCACTGTAAGGCAATCAGTTCAAGTCCCGGCGTGTAAGCATTGGAACAATACCGATGAGTACCTAGCAGTAGATGCTGTATCAAATTAGTTTTGTACTAATGTTCCCTTTCTGTGATGACACAAGAAAACCTTGCTTGAGTGAAGTATGTTTTAATCTATTACATTTGTGTAAACAGAGAATTAAATTCTAAAGTACAATTCAAGTGGTAGAGATTCATGAGGGGGTTTTAGGAGGACTTTAATCACCTTCATCAATCCTCTACTGTTGATGAAAATACCTACTACTATCATTTGCTTGAGCTAGTTAGCCCTCATTCATTCTACATGTTAGACTATAAGGATATCTTAATATATTAGCCTCAAATGGAGAAAAAATCCAACTCTGAGAAATGACCAGTAGATGATTATGCTTTTTTAATACACAAAGGAACAATAACAATACAATGAGTAGTTTTTAAACCAAAAAGGTCATGGGTATTCAGGTCTTTCCTCAAGATTCTTTTAGGTCAATGTCAATACTGAAAGGTTACTTGTCCCCTGAAAATGTCTGATATTCTCGATATTCTGCTTCCATCAACCTTATATAGTGTTCTTTTAATTAATATTCTGTTATTTACTGTGTATGGTGTTTTCCTTCACAGATGACAATGCTGAGGATTTTTTTTCCAAAAGAAAAACTTAATTTAGTTGTCAGTCCTAATACTTACAGGCACTTTCTTATTTACATAGCCACAATTGAATAATAGTTTCAGTGGGTGTTTGAATAATTAGTTGCAGAATTGGGTTCTCCAGATCTCCTTATAGAAAGGAACAGTATTTCTATAGTACACTCCACAAAGGTCTATGAAATTCATAACACAATATAAAAACTGCTCACCTCCCAATGTTGTTCATTAGGACATAGCATTGTAAAACATATCCTTATTTGATTTTGTTAAGGTCAGTCCCTAATGAATAATTAACATCAAAATACTAAAACTTAACATAGGAGCTAGTCAAAATTCAAAACATTTTTCACTGCTGTGAAAATTTTCACAGCTGCTGCAGCAGCAATGTTTCATAAAGTTGCTTTTTTCAAGTATGCAATAAGATCAGCTCTTTCATCCTTCTTTTTAATTCCAGCAAAAATCATTTTTGTACCAGGAATATATTTCTTAGGGTTTTCCAAATACTCCATCAGTGTATTCTCATTCCAGACAACTCCTGAAAAACAAAAAGAACATAGTAAAATACAAGACTGGCCAAACATCATATATTTATGAAAATATCAACGGTCTCAAATCAGAGGTGTGATGCTCCTGAACATAACGTGCCTAGAATCCAAGAGGAATGTGAGTGTTAAGTGATAGATAATATAAAATGCACAAGGTATATACATTGTATCACTTTAATAAGTCAAATATAAATCCTTTTTGCATCATGGAGAGATGCAGTTCTTTGCACCATTTCACATAAAACTACGTACTACATTTAAACTAAGTATCTTTTTAATTCCAGTATCCAGAAGGTCCAACTTCAATTTCATACAGTTGTTGAAAATGAGCATCTACAGATTGACATGAAATTCATCAAGGCCGTACTCCACTGAAGGGCGTTAGAAAAAAGAGTTGTCAATGGCCAGTTCCTGGAATCTCTTGACAGAAGTTGAAAAAACATTAGTGTTTCCTTCCAACCCTTCTAAAACCTGTCTCTGTCAACAGAAGCCTACTGTTGTACTGAAGACTACTGAAATACCTATAACGACATGTTCAAGTTTCTCTTCTGTCCTCCAGAGCTGGCTCTTCCCATTGTCTGAAGTGGATTTGGGTATCACTTTGTTGGCTTTCTTTTCAAAACTTGCACTAACATCTGCATGATTTGTTTGCTATATTTTTAATGAAAAAAAATAGTTAATATATGCTGATGATGTTTTGTGTGAAGGAAGTCCCAGTATAAAGTGAATGTCACAAAACATTTCCTGGAAACCACAGAAAAATAAAAAAGTCAGCCAATTCTAAAGCACTTTAGTAGTGAGAAAAAAAAAAAACAACAACAGAACAGGACTGTATCTGTAATTAATAGCTTGATTCAAATAATTTATATTCAAATAATATAAATAAAAATAATGAAACCCGCATATAATTACTTTCAATTTTTAGATGTTCCACTGCGTTTCAAGGCTGTCTGTATGAAAAACATAAGACAAGTCATAGCTTAGTAGTAGGTGACGGTATTTAGTCAAGTGTTCTGAGGAAAACAGCTGCAGCACACCGCTGTGCCAGTAGAGGGTGGTGACCAGCAAACAAAATCCAGAAGCGCTTTTGAGAACCAAATTAAAATCTGCCCATTGATACCACAAAGTTCTGGGAAAACTATGTACCTTCTGACCTGGTGTGCTGAATACTGGTAAAATTTCTTTTTAAAAGAGGGACTGAGGATTTTTGTTTCTGAAACTATAGTTCAGATTCATCAGCAGTAATACAAAGTAGACAGTTGTGAGAATAACTCCTTGCGAGTAAGGCTTTCTGTTGTAACTCTAAAGGAAAAGGTTTTTTTTCATATATGTCCCCTCCAACACTGCACCTCATCCATGTCGTCTGTTAGTTTTACCTTTGTTCTTGTTAGCATCTGAGTAAGAAAATCCTGCAGCTTGTCCTGTTTTGCGGCCAAATAAACCCCAAAGATTTGGTCCTGTCTTGTGCTTTCCACCTTTCTCAACTGTGTGGCACTGAGAACATTTCTGAATAAAGATCTTCTTGCCTTTTTCAACATCACCCATTTTGATCTATGTAAAAAATAAAAAAGGGAAATTTGAACAATACTACAGAAGAGTTCACTGTTGTTGGTCACATTTATCATCTTCTACATTTTTATAAAATATTTCTGCCTTGCACAGTAATAAAAAAATAATGTGTCTCAAAGTAATGAAAATTTGACCTGGACTTAATTGTAAAGGTAAGTTCTTGGGTGAGACTCTGTTAATGTTCACAATTTCTCAACATGATGTGGTTGCTGATGGTCATGAATTAATTTTTTTTGTTATCCAATTTACAATTAGGAAAAGCACCATGGTTGATTGGGTTGGGTTTGTTTTTTTTTTTTCTGCATCTCTGAGAGGTGCAGAATCAGGGAATTTGTTATTCTTATCTTTGGAGGTTAAGGTAGCTTTAAGTTCCTTGATAGCTCTTCTAGAGCTACTTTGATGGTAAGAGTAAAGATCAACGTACTTTTGTCCAGAAGGCTGATCTAAACCACAGCAGCACCTCAGGATTTCCCTGTGACTCGCAGCGTTACTTAGAATGTCTCCAGAACCCTAGAATTCAACTCCTACTCCAGTGCCTGTCAGGACACTGACATGATAAACGGGATTTCTCGTGGCAACGGCCTGGACGGCCTGGGGGAAGGTGCCTGCGAGGCTGCCGTGTGGCCCGTGGCCGCCAGGGAACGGCGGAGAGTCGGACACCTTTTGGTCCTGTGAGGGCACGACACGCAAAGCCTCTCCGCTGCTGGCGACCCGCCTCGGGCACCGGCCGCCAGCCGCCGCCGCTCCGCGCTCCGGCCGTCAAAGAGCAGGTGTCATCGAAGCGACGTCCAATCGCGGAGAGGACAACGCAGCACATACTCTCCTGATTGGTGCGTCGCCGGCCCAAGGGGCGGGATTAAGCATCGCACCCATTTTTCTGGTGGGAGCCGGCGGGGATCGCGCGCTGTGCTAACGGTCCCAGCGGTCCCAACGCCGGCGGGGGGGTTGACGGGACGGGACGGGACGGGACGGGACGGGACGGGACGCAGACGACACTGTCACGGAGCCCCAGGCAGCACCAACCTCCCTCTGCAGGCACCTTCCCCATGCCGAAAAGCTTGTGTTTCAAACCAAGTGGTGTTGTGTCCCCTCCATGGCTTCGCTCCGCAGTGCCAGGAACAAACCGTGTCAGGAGTTGGGGAAAAACAAATGCACTGTTTGGTCTGGAAGGGATGTGGCCTTCCAGCCCTAAAATGCAGCTCCTGATATGTTGAGTTGTAACCTTGCTTTTCTTTAAAGAGAGAAGAGGTGTGCAAGGAAGGAGCTTAATAGATTTTCCCAAGTATTCACTGAATTTCACTGAATTTTCACTGAATTTTTTAGAGTTGGAAGGGACCATAAAGATCATCTAGTCCAACTCCCCTGCCGAAGCAGGATTGCCCAGAGCATGTCAGAGCATGTTACTCAGGACTGCATCCAGGTGGGTCTTGAAAATCTCCAGAGAAGGGGACTCCACAACCTCCCTGGGCAGGCTGTTCCAGTGCTCTGTCACCCTCACCATAAAGAAGTTTCTTCTCATATTTGAGTGGAACCTCCTGTGTTCCAGCTTGTGCCCGTTGCCCCTCGTCCTCTCACTGGAAACCACTGAAAAGAGTCTGGCTCCCTCCTCCTTCAACCCACCCTTCAGATACTTATAAACATTGATAAGGTCTCCCCTCAGCCTTCTCTTCTCCAGGCTAAAGAGTCCCAGCTCTCTCAGCCTTTCTTCATAAGGGAGATGCTCCAATCCTTGAATCATCCTCGTTGCCCTTCGCTGGACTCTTTCCAGTAGTTCCCTATCCCTCTTGAATTGGGGAGCCCAGAACTGGATGCAGTATTCCAGTTGTGGCCTCACCAGTGCAGAGTAGAGGGGGAGAATAACTTCCCTCGACCTACTAGCCACACTCTTCCCTATGCAGCCCAGGATTCCGTTGGCCTTCCTGGCCACAAGAGCACATTGCTTGCTCATTGTCATTTTGCTGTCTACCAGGACCCCCAGATCTTTCTCTTCAGAACTTGACTCCAGCAGGTCCACACCTAACCTGTATTGGTGCCTAACATTCCTCTTCCCCAGGTGCAGGACCCTACACTTTTCCCTGTTGAACCTCATGAGGTTCTTCCTTGCCCAGCTCTCCAGCCTGTCCAGGTCTTGCTGGATGGCAGCACGGCCCTCCGGGGTGTCAGCCACCCCTCCCAGTTTGGTATCATCAGCAAACTTGCTGAGGATACACTCGGTCCCCTCGTCCAGGTCGCTGGAATCAAATGCAATCACTATAACTGAAATATATTCCTCTAAAAAGTCTCATCGACCTTCTACATTACACTCCCCGAACAGGACACCGTTCAACCCCCACAAAAATGCCATTTCCGAGGCCACTGCCAGGGCTGCACAGTGCTCAAAACACTGAAGACACTGTCTCCTTTGGATCTAATCATAGAATCATAGAATGACCAGATCTTCAAATGCCCAGATCTTGCCTCCATGAAACTTTGCTGATGTGAACCTTCTTCGTGTGTGAAAGAGATGGGAGATTCCTGCATATTTAATTTGCTTGTGGAAAATAATAGAAAGAGTGTGCGCAGCCCGATTCCCTGATGTCTTCATTTAACCCTGTTTTGCACCAGGAGGTGTTGGTTCATTATGGTCCCTGTAAGACCAGCACTTAAGCTCTGTAAAGGATCGTCTACAATGCTAACGAGAATAGCATAGATGGTCTCACGTCCCTTTAGATGGTGGGAAGCCCACATGGTGCAGCATTGAGTGGGCTCCAACCCACATCCAGTGTGGCGTGCAAACCTCCTCCATAATAGATATTCTTCCCTCTCAGTCTTTCAAACTTTTGTAGGATTTTCTTATGAGGTGGTGTGGTTTGGGCGGGGTTAGCCACTAAAACTAATGACAAATGCTCACTTTCACCTCTCTCCCCTTCAGAGAGGAGAGAGAATCTCCAGAGAAGAGGAGAGAAAATGAGAGAGACTTACAAGTTGAAAAGAAACTAAACTACATTAATGAAATATTAATAAGAAAATAATAAGAAAAAATAATGAAACAAATACAATATATACAAAACCAATATTGAGCTCCCAGGATGACAATCACGTCACCAGCAGGCACAGGGAAAGTCCCAGACTGGAGTCAGCGATCAACAGGAGCTGAACTCAGGATCTGGATTCAGGAACACACAGATCGGAATCAAACACAGATGAACAGAGTCCTCCTCAGACGCCAGCCATTGAAGAAAGAGCTTGACCCCTTGGGTCTCTCAGCTTTTATACTGAGGATGATGCAGATGGGATGGAATACCCCGCTGGTCAGTTTTGGGTCACCTGCCCTGTGCTCTTCTCCCCACAGGTGAGACTCCTCTATGCTTTTCCGCTTCTGACCCTCAAATGGGGCACACAACAAAGTGAGCTGACCTGGGCTGTTACAGCAGTGAGCATAAGCAGGAGCCTCTTTGCACTGTATACCATCCCTTGGTATGAATTATAAACATTAGGCCTTATCTCTGCTAGAAGCTGACACCGTTTGAAAAATATGCCATTAATTTCAGAGAGTTCAGTTAGTTAGAAGAGGCTTAGCTGAAAAGCAAAATTACTGAAAAGAAAATTGGTTCTGTTTTACCTCAAACTAGGACACAAGGAAACAGCTCTATCATTTCTACAGTCACAACAGAAACCATGCTCTCATGAGACCATTTTGCTGTGCTGTTAGATACAGGCAACGCCAGGCAGGAGGTGTGATCGCTGGTGCAGAGCTGGAGCTGCCTGCAGATTCCTCTGTAAGGATGAGCTGCTGAGTTTACTGCTCAGCTGAGGGATATGTGGAGCAGGGCAGGGCCTGATGGTCAGACTGTGCTTGCAGCATAGCCCAGTAGAGCCCCAGACTAAGCCCACACAGGAGAAGAGCGCTGTGGGATCCCTGTGCCCACCCAGGGGATCTGTGCTGTGGATCCCTGATTCCTTGGTGTGCTGTGATCGGGGTCACGACAGCCCTAGGGCACCGACAGCTCCTGTATTCAGCTGAAGAATTCTTTATTTTTGAATCCAACTATTGAAGATGTGAAGAACTTTATAACAACATTGCATTCTTCACACTTTATTAGCTGTGTGCTTATTTTCCTACAGAAAATTATTTTTCCTGGATATTTTTTATTGTTTGTCTCCCATGAAATACATCTAGTTCCCTGGGCCTCTGTAACCTGAGCGTTCTCAAGACGAACGTTAAGCGTCACTGTTGCCTATAGCAGCAAAGGCCTTGCCAGAGGTTTCTTTGTGGAGAAACTCTAAGACAATAGTGCTGTTTCAAAGGAGATGGGTCACCGTGTAGAGTAGTGAGTCCCTGGTTGAAGGGGGCTCTTTAAAAATAAAAAAATCGCAGCAAAAGTATGTTACGGAAATATTGACACAGGGTACAGAACTGGGAGGAGTGGTTGGTCATGCTGCCATCCGGACGGACCTGACAGACTGGAGGATGGTCTGACAGGAGCATCAAGAAGTTCAACAAGGAGTCCTGCACTTGGGAATGAACAATCCCATGCAGCTGTACGTGCTGGGGGGTGGCTGGCTGAAAATTGCAGAAAAGGACTTGGGCGTTGTGGTGGACATGAAGGTGAACATGAGCCAGCGATGTGCCCTTGCGGCAAAGGCAGCTACCAGTATTCTGGGCTACATCGGGAAGAGTGTCATCTGCAGGACAAGGGAGATGACTCATCCCTTCTGCTCAGAACTGGTGAGGCCACACCTGGAGCACTATGTTCTGCTCTGGGCTCCACAGTACAACAGAGACATAGACATACAGGAGTCCAGTGAAAGGCCATGAAGATGACTAAGGGACTGGAGCATCTCTCATACGAGGAAAGGCTGAAAGCACTGGGACTGTTTCGCCCAGAGAAGAGAGGGCTCAGGGGTGGAATTCATAAATACATATAAATATCTGAAGGGAGTGAATGAAGAAGATGGATCCAGACTCTTCTCGGTGGTGCTCAGTGACAGGACCACAGGCAACAGGCACAAACTGAAACACCTGAGGATCAGGAACATCAGGAAACACTTTTTCACTGTGAGGGTGACGGACCATTGGCACAGGTTGACCAGAGGTGTTGTGGAGTCTCCCTCCTTACAGACATTCAAAACCCCGGCCCAGGGCGGCCCTGCCCGAGCAGGGGGTTGGCCCCGGCGGCCTCCGGAGGTTCCTCCCGTTCGGTGGCTGTGTGACACCGCCCCCGGCCGGGCGCTGCCAGTGGAGAGGGGGGTCCCGGCAGCGCCTCTCCTCGGCACCAGCTCTCCGTTCCTTTCTGCCTTAGTCCTTCCCACTCGTCCGCTGCCGCTCCCGGGGAGCAGGTGCCCGTCTCCTCCAGGATAAACGCGCCGGTGCCCCGGGCAGGCCGGGAGGAAGCTCTCCCCGGAGAGCCGGGTACGCCGCACGAGCCGGCTGAAGGCGCTGAAGCCCGGCGCGGGGCGGCCGGGGAGCCCCGCCCGCCGCAGGCCAGGCCGCGGCCCTGACTGGGCGCGGGGGGGCGGGAGGGGGGCGCGGGGGGGCGGGAGGGGGGCGCGGTGAAGGCGGAGGACATGTTGTCTCCCCGGCGGAAAGGGCGCTGCGGCCGTTCCCCGCCGGCTCCCGAAAAAAAACAGCGGTCCCCGGCGCCCCGGGAGCCCGGCGGCCCCGCTATGGAGGAGGGCAGTGGCTTCCGCCTGTCGGCCGAATGCCTGGATGAACCGCCCAACAGCCGCGTCTTCGTGGTGCTAGGGAAGGACACTGGGGAGGCGCTGATCCGGGAGCGCTTCTCCCCCTTCGGGGACATCCAGAACATCTGGCTCCTGCGGGACAAGCGCACCAACGAGTCCCGCGGTATCGCCTTCATCAAGTTCGCCCGCAGCTCGCAGGCCTGCCGGGCCATGGAGGAGATGCACGGCCGCAGCCTGGTCCCCGACACTAAGCCCATCAAGGTATCGCTGCCGGGCCGCGCCGCGCCATCCCCTTCCTGCTGGGGAGCGGGGCCGGGGGCGAGCCAGCGGGGCCCGGCGGGGTCTCCCCCGGTTCCCTTCCCAGTATGGCTGCCGCGGAGGGCGGCAGGGCTCGGCAGCTGCGCCCCGAGCTTGCCGCTTGAAGGTAGCGTTGGCCTACGCGGGGGCAACGGGGAGCTGCGAACCGGTCGTTGTGGGGATGTTGTCACCCTTTTGGGTCAAACCTGGGGCGGTTTCGGCTGCGGGGCTTGCGGGGTTGGTGGTGCTCTTCAGAAGGGGCTGCCGTGGGTCCCACCCTTGCCCGAGGTTCCCACGCGTGGCATAAGCTGCAGCAGGCGTGGGGAAAATGCAGAACCTGGAAACTAGCTTTTTTTTTTTCTTTACCCATGAGAGAGTCTCTGTGGAATATTCTAAGACAGTGTATTTTAAGTATTGTGAGCAACGTGGATAAATAGAACTGGTTTTGCAAGTATATTTTATATTGGTTTTGTATCTTGTGCACAGTTATTTCAAAACAATTCTGGGGCATTTTTAATCTGTGGAACTCACTGGCAGCTTTCAACCTCTTGAATTGTTTTCATATTACCCAAGTAATGGGAAGACATGAATGACTTTGAACAGTGAAAGAAGATTCCCTGTGTTTTGTTTGAAAAAGCAACTGAGTCAGTAAAATCTTTTCTGAAGAACTTGTCATTAGAAGCCAAAAGATCAGAGTTGAATTCCTTACTCCCCTGCATGACTACTAGAAAAATAATTTAAGAGCTCTGTGAAATCAGTTGCTTCTTTTGCATAAGAGGCTTATTTTGAAAGTTGTTGGTGTTTTTCTGATTTGGTTGTTTGGGGTTTGTTTGGGTTTTTGTTTTTGTGGGATTTTTTGTTCGTTTTGTTTTGGTTTGGTTTTTTTCCTGGTTGTCATCTGTAGTTTATTTCAATAATGAAAAAGGATTTTAACAGTTACAGATGTAAGATGTTACAATCCTTCATAGAACATTGGGCCTGCAGACTTTGGCCCAGCTGAAGAGTGAACTGCAGTAGCAAGGTTTTAATAAGCTGCTAGGCTTTTTTGTTTGCTTGCTTATATTTTTTGTTACTACTGCTATACTAGGCCTGTTGCAGTAATGCATTTTTTGCTACCTCGCATGCCACCTGTGACATTGGCAGTACTGCTGAATCAGGCTTCGATGTTCCTGACCATTCTTCGTTATCCCTAGTGAGAACTTCTGCTGGCCTCTGTTCTGTTTGGAAAACCATTTGGGTTGTATTGTATTTGTAAGTCTTTTGTCACAGATGCATCTGTGATCGGATACTTTTTTTTTTTTTTTTCCCCCATGTTAGGAAAGCTAGCTTATGTGAAAGATAAATGCAAAGACTTGTTAAAACAATTTTTCTTGCTTGCTGATATGTGGTTAAGACCTTTTCTCCAGTAATTAATGTCTGTGTAATTACTTCATTAGGTATTTATTGCACAGTCAAGAGCTTCTGGAAGCCACCGAGATGTTGAAGATGAGGAGCTTACACGAATCTTTGTTATGATACCAAAATTCTATACAGAGGAAGATCTGCGAGAGAAGTTTAAGGTATTGATTCGATATTTGTTAATTTTTATTTTAAATTGGCTTTTTTCTAATTTATCAGAAGGGCTTAACACATGGAACTTTAATGCATTTTCAAATATTGTAAATTAATATGCTTTTTAATTGTTCTAGATGTATGGAGACATTGAATATTGCAGCATTATTAAAAACAAGACTACTGGAGAAAGCAAAGGTTTGGGCTATGTAAGATATTTAAAACCATCTCAAGCTGCTCGAGCAATTGAAGAGTGTGATCGAGGTAAAAATCTCACTTAATTTGTTCAAGTTTTTCACAATAAGTGTGTATCATCAGTAATGTACCTTTAATTTTTAGTTTTGTTTGCAGGCAAATTATTTATGGTGTAAATACATCTTGAGACAAAGTTCTATTGCAAATAAAAAATAGTATTATTAATAGTCATTGAGAACAGTCACCTGATTACATTCTTGCAGGACCAAACTGCAAGTAAGATTAGTGAAAAGGGTTTGGAAATGGATACAGAGTTTTCTTTCATGTGTTATTATTGGCCTATACTGTAGCCTTCATACACAGTAAAACCTCATTTTAATGTATCCCTGGGAATGTGCATTTTTAATCAAATGTATTTGATATAAAATTAATTTTTATATAAAACATATTTGATAATCCATAGGGATTCTCTTGGGATTACATTTATTTAAGAACAAATTAATCCTAATTGAAGTTTGGGTGTGTGTGGTTTTTTGGTTTACTTTTTGTTTAACGTCATGATTAATCTGTTACAGAATTAAAGACTTGGTATGCTGTATGACCAACCATTTGTCATTTATGCTTTACTACCAAAAAGGTGTTAATGAATTTGAGTGAGTCTGGTGGAAGGCCACCCAGGTGGTCAGGGGCTGAATCACATGACTTACGAGGAGAGATGGAGGGAACTGGACTTTCTTATCCAGGAGAAGACAGGGTTTGGGGGAAATCTAACAGCAGCCTTCCAGTCCAGCCTCCTGTTCAATGTTTGCTTAATCACAAATATGAAACAACTTGGTGTGTGTGTGGTTGGGGTTTTTTTTGTTGTTGTTGAGTGGGTTTTGGGTTTTTTTTTTTTGTTAATAATATATGTGGTGGTTCCACATCATATCTATCATAAGTGGTTCTACAAAAATTATAATTGTGACAATTCTTGCATAGGAATATGAATCTGAGAATACTTAACAAATTTTAATTCTTTTTGATGTGAGGTTAAAATGAAATTGGATAGCCTGAGAGTAATACTTACTTCTTTCATAAAAGCAAAACTTCAATCAGTGCAAAACATACGTAAATTGCTGTTATAACATGGAAGTTCAGATGATTGCCTCTGGAGTGTCTCTGAATCCTACCAAGTATCACAGAATGGTTGAAGTTGAAAGGGACCTCTGGAGGTCATCTTGCCCAGCCCCTCTGATCAGGCAGGGTCGCCTGGGCACTGTGGTTGCCCAGGGCCATGTCCAGACAGCTTTTGAATATCTCCAAGGATGGAGACTCCACAACCTCTCTGGGCAACCTGTGCAATGCTCAGTTGCTCTCGCAGCAAGTAGGCTCTGTTGTGCTTAACTTGTGACTAGGAGTGGTTCTATGTAGAAGTTGTTAACTTTCACACAATTATTATGCCAGACTTGAAGAGTTATAGATTAGTTATTTTCCTTAAACCAGCGCTTACAGAGTTTTCTGAATACTATGTTTCTGAATACAGTACTTGAAGAATGCATATCCGATCAGATAATTCAGATGTGCTGAGGTGTTGCTATATGTGTGGTTGTTTCTTTCAGGCTACAGGGCCATTTTGGCTGAACCTAAAAATAAGTCATCTGAGTCTCTTGAGCACGATTATTATAGTAATAACACAAGACAAGAACCAAGAGGAAATACGCTTCCATTTTGTAAGTCATAGTTTTTTATATGAAAAATGATTTGTAGTCTTGAGTATGGTCACAAAATAAGAATGCAGTTTGGAAGAAGGGAAGCTAATGGAGGCTTAGGTCAACACTTAAATAGTAGATTGGTTGTCGGAGTTAGAAACATGCCAGGCATTTCATTTCTATATTTTTAGATATTTGCTCTAGCTGATTGATTATTTTGTGGCTTGCATTGGTGGATCTTTAATATATAATTAGCTTAGATTACTTTTAAAAATTGAATGAAAAATATGTATGAATTGTATTCATGCTAGTGTGATGACTCGAATTACTTATTTTTATGTTGATTCTTGAGGTGGGCAGCCCGAGTTTTGTAGTTTTGAAAAAAATGAGAGCAGAATTCAAGAGTCAGTCTCCAAACGTCTGTCAGTGGTGTCACGGCTTCCCTTTATCCAAGAGCAGTTGTTTGCCCTCTTTGATCTAGTCCCAGGACTAGAACATTGTGATGTTCAGCGAGATCCTCATACCAATAGTGGTAAGTAAAAGTACAAAAAGATTTTTATTTTTATTTTTTCTGTGAAGGGGAATGTCTTTTAATTTTACTTCATTTGTATTGCAAAATACAGTACACTTGTTGGAAAGAATTAATGTGTTATGTATCAATTGTTGCTGCTATCACTGATGCATAAACCCAAAAATTCAGTTTTCTTTGAACGCCTGTTTACATATAGGCTTAAATACCTTCATTTTCAGATAATAAAATCTCAAGGACAGAATCAAAACCACGAGAAGTGTGTTTTCGTCAAATTATAGTTTGGGGCAGAATAAATAGAGAAAAAGTTTCAAAAATTATTAGACGTCTAGATTAAGTGTTCTCTAAACAGATCTTTTGAGTTTTCAACTTGAAATGGAGTGCTGGTGTGTCTGTGTGTAAAAACTGACATAAGTAAACTGGATTAAATCCTTCCAAAACAAATAATGTTTTGTATTGGAAGGATTGTTTTGGTTTAGTCCTCTTGTTGTTTTGCTGTTGCTGAGAAAAATGTGGAAGAGGTCTTTTCTCCAAGAAGCTTGAAATGGAAATAATTCAGAGAATTAAAATGTAACTTTAGAGCACTTCAGATTCACTGTTGATGGGATAATTGCAATTTAAAATGAAACTATATATGGTTTTGTTTCTAATTCAGGGTTAGGAAGAAGGCATGTTTTCACTTGTGTTGCTTTATTAGCATCTTGTCAAGTTAGCATAAATAAAGCTGATCTGTCATTAGTTAATTCCACTGAAGTTTTTTTTTTACAAATACTAATGTTGCTATTAAGTAATGTATGGTAAAAAGACTTAAGAATTTTGTATCAGCCATGACTAATGTGGAATTTAATCCTATTGCTTTATACGAGTGTAGTTTGTTCTTAGGATTTACCCATATCATACTGAAACTGTGTGCACTGTATTTGTAGGGTACGCTGTGATTCAGTACAGTACTGCCGCGTCAGCAATATATGCCAAGTATAAATTACATGGTTTTGAGTATCCTCCTGGAAATCGATTAACTGTCATTTTCTTAGAAGATGGGAGTGATAGTTCAGAGTAAGTATCAATACATAGAGATAGAAAGTTTTAAGTTGTGCTTTGGAGAGAAAAAATTAAATAAAATTTTAACATAAAAAGTAACAGCGATGTCGCTGTTATCTTGTTTCATATTTGTAGATAGTAAATTAAAATATATATTCTTAAGATTCTTGCCAAATCCAAGATTTTACAATGTATTTTTGTAAATGTCTCTGTAATATCTAGCAAGGCTGCCATGTGTTTTTTGATGAGTTTTTGTGTATTAAAACCAGATTTATCTACTTGATCTCTTGGTTGTGTTTGCAGTACTGCAAATGGTAGCCTTGTGAAGCACTTATGTAGAGTAAAGCTGCTGGGTGCTGAGGATCTGGTATCCCCACTGTATGGGGATCATCAGGTTTTACTTTACCCATCTCTAATCTGTTGCTGTGATTTGAATGCCCATTACAAGTTGGAGCAGCTTAGGTACGCTCTTGAAGTTAATATTTTGGCTTAGTTTCATCCTAAAGGAATCTTGTCCATGTCAAACCTATTCTGGGATATGAATGAAAACAGTAACGGGAGACAATGGGAAGGTTCACTTCAGAAGTGCATGTCAGATCTAAACTAAAAAAAAAATAAATTAATTGCAACTATCCTTCTTGCAAACAATTTCCTTCATTCTTCAATAGTTCTTACTATTTCACGGTCCTACAACATGGGCTGTGAATCTATGCAAAAAGTGCAATTGCTTTTTCTTAGTCTGCAACAGAACAAAGAAAAATCACTGGAAAATGAGAGCTGAAAGTACACTTTATGTAATAGCATTCTGACTTCTGAAGTGAATCTCTGTGTTCTTTATTGAAACAGGTGAAATTTTTCTGTCCCCTCTGCCTTTTAGGCACCTTTCACAAATTGTAGTGGGCTCTGTAGGGTTAATGTCTCTTCCCCCCCCCCCGAGCATTAAAAGAAGTGAAGAGGTTTTGTATCTCTATATGTGTAAATGTATGAGTGTTTTCAGTGAGTGGCAGCTAGCATGCATACTTTCATATCATGTCTACAGTGTCATGAAAGCCTGACTTGATTTTCATTATCTATGTGAGTCTACAGATTTTCAGAGATACTTTCAGATAGGCATTAAAACTTATTTTCTCTTGCTGAATTTAGGATTACCATAACTTAGCTTTTTCTTTAAAATAGTTTATTATGACTTCTTGTTGCAGACTCATAAGAAAAATGGCCACGCAGCTCGTAACAGCACATGTGTCATCGGTGTTGCGGAATAACAATACAATTGTTCAGCAGTATAGGACACCTCCTGTAAGTTAATATAATGGATACTGTTAATATTCTCCTGAATTGTTTTAAGAAACTTCAGATGTGCTAATGAAGAACACTGCTCAGTTTCTTCTGTAACTGTTCTAGATGCTACATTTTTAAGATGTACCTCTGGTTGGTTTGTACATTTTTATTCCTCATAAATGTGTCTGACCTTATGTGGATTATTGTCCAATTTAATGAAATAACCAAAGTGAACAAATTAATTAAGATGAGAACTGGTAGAGCCTTGTTGGTTAACTTATACTTGCATTTTTTCCCGTTTCAGCAGTCATTTGGAGGAACTTCTGGCTCACAGTTACTTCAGCCCCAAACAGATGCCATACTTCCACCACACAAAAAAAAAGTTCCACCTGACACTTCTGTGAAGGAAAGGCTTTTCATACTTTTTCATCCCCATCCTTTACCCGTAAATGTATTGGAGGATGTGTTCTGGTAAGACTCCATTTACAAACAAGCCTTCTCTAACGAAAAAAACACCACCATGAAATATTTAAAATAAATGTTGAAAATAAAAAAGATTGTCATCATGAAAACTCTTTCCAGAAAAGAGATCAAAAAATAACAGTGATCAATAAATAATAAATGATGAATAGGTAACAGTTGCTTTTTGAAACAAGGGTGTAATGGAATTCACCTTGAAGAATAGATGCAATGACATCAGTAGAGCAGCTTTATTGATTAATGTAATCTGAAGTCAAATTTCTAGTCTCTTAACATTTATTTTTTTTAGCCAAAAAATGTGGTACTTCAGGTCCTTATAGCCTAATTTATTTGGTATTTTCTTGTACATGTTTCTTTAAGGAATGTAACTATTTTGATAAATTTCCACAGTAACTTAGGAGAGTAAGTATAGGGAGGGTTTTTTCTGTCATATCGTGAGGCATTTTGATCATTTGCATCTTATTGACACTATTTCAACCCTTTTTTCACGCTACCTCCCTATGAGGAGCAAAGACTTGAGAGACAGTTTTTACCATCTTAGAAACAAATCTATGGTTCAGCCATTCTTCAGTATTTTATATTATTTATTTTTATCATACTTAGAAGAAAAAGACATTTCCCTTTTCTAATAGCTGGCACTTGCAATAAATCTTTGGAAAGCGAGACTATTTTCAAAGCACTGGGAGAAGAAAAGAAACAACATGCCATTTTGTGGAATTTAAAACTCTGCCTATTTGATATACTGGATTATCTTAATCAGATGCTGGAGGAAAAAAAGGCTGTGCACCCTAATCTTGACACTTGTATAACTTCAGTATGAAGCAAGCAGACTTTTTTCTTTTAAAATGTTTTTTTTAAGGAACTGTCTAGGAATCTCCTGAGGACATGGAAATCTGGATTTTTCCGTAAAGCTTTGGCGCTTGATATCTGAGTAATTTCAGTGAGACCTTTTCAAAGATGAATCACAGCTGAACATATAAATGCAATGCAAGTTTAGCCTCTGAATTATCTGCTGGTTTGCCTGTGTGTGTGTTCTTTCTGGTTGGTTTGGGGGTTTTTGTTGTTTTGTTTTTGTGGGTTTTTTTGAGTGGCATTTAGTGTTTGGGGACTATGGTATTGATGAGCTTTATGAAGTCTTTTTAAAAAAAGAGATAAATCACTGGTGCTTGTGGTTCTATTGTAATATCCATAGAAAACATTGCCTGTGGACTTTTGTTTTTATTCCTGTGCCTGCCCAGAATTCTAGAGAAGGGAGTATGAAAATTGGGAGTTTTGGAAGACGGCAGCACAAGAAAATATAGCATATGCATGAGAATATAGTTTTTGCAGCTGCTAAATCATATATACTTTATATTGGATAATAGGTATCTATGTTGCACCAAAACGTGTAAATTATATTTTTTGTGTTTTTATTCCAGCCGTTTTGGACACTTGATAAAAGTTTATCTTGTGGCTGGAAAAAATGTGGGCTATGCAAAATTTGCAGACAGAGCAAGTGCTAGTGATGCCATAACTGCGTTACATGGCAAGATTGTAAATGGTGTCAGACTTAAAGTAAGGTTGGCAGACTCGCCTACAGAAGAATCTAACAAACGACAGAGAACTTACTGAGCAGGTGAGTACCCAGTCTGAGCTGTTACTTAAAATGATAATCAATTTCTTGAAAATAGTGATAGGCAAAGTATTTTGAAGTTAGATATGAACATGTAACTTTAAATCTATTTTTATCTAACAACTTGAAATTTAGTTTGTGATATATGTGTCTGTTTGCATATATATGTATATATGGGTGTGTGTATGCTTATATATGCACACGTACACTTTTAGTAAAAATCTATTTTTATAATGTTTAAACAAATATGAACCGGTTGATTAACATCAATCTGGATGTTCATAGAAATAATCACTTTGTGTATATAAGAGTATCAGTTAACATTGGAAAGAATATGCAAAAATAAACATTGGAACTGAAATCAGCTTGTGTGTGTCTTTTTTTCATTAAAAACCCATGCCCTCACAGGGGTGTTGGATAAAGATGCAGAGTTTAGTTCTTGAAGGGCAGAGGAAGGAAGGTGTAAATAAAAAAGGACATGGGAAAGACAGGGCAGGTTGCCAAATGAAACCGAACGTTTGGGATATTTGGGTCATCTGGATATTCAGAAACCAGGTGTAGCTGGAATGTGTGAAAGTGATGAAAATATTGCAGAGCCTGTGGTTGTGGAATTGAGTTGTATGTTAAAGATAATTAGATTGAGAATGTATTAGTTGATGTTCATGACCTAGGAAAGCTGGCTGTGCTCCTAGAGAGGTTTTATAGACTTCAGGGACAAAAATTCACTTGTTCTTTTAAAACACTGGTTTTGATTCAAATTATATCAAATTTCTTTTTCTTTTTCTTTTTTTTTTTTAAACATTAGGACTATTGCCAAAAGAGAAATAGAGTTGGTGGAGGAAAGGGTAAGCCCTGTTTACTACAAAGTAACTCCCAAATATTACTGTAGCTTCCAAATAATTTCAGAAGCTTCCTTATCTTCATAGGGGACATGCAGTTTTGCTTTAACTCGTTCAGAAAACATCACATGAAATCCTGATTCTATTCGCATCAATATTTTACTTCTAAGCTTCACTCCTTGTACCTTTCTTTGTGTAGTTACTCTTTGTGACCTGGGGGATGCCAAGACCAAAAAAGATTTTGCTCACAGTGTTCTTTTCCTCCTTTTTTTTCCTAAGGGCTTTACTGTTGTTCTTTTGATAAGCAGCAGTTACTAAAGGTGGCCTTAATCTTTATATACAACTTGATTTTTTTAAAACAGCGGATTTCTAGCATTCTTTTCCTCCATTGAATTGCAACTAAAACTCTCGTTAAACTTTTTTTTAATCATCGGCTCTGTTGAAACCAATTTTAAGTAACTTGTACCTGTGCTCTTATCTTTGTGCAAAGGTTTTGTTTGTTTTTAATGTGACTTTTACTTCAAATAATAAAAGGCCACCTTCTTGGTCACTACAGGAAAAACTATGATGTAAAGTGTAACGTAATACCAGGTCTGCCTTGACTACTTTTTACTAGAAAAGTGTAGATACGATATGCATCCAAAATTAGAAAGGTGTTTTATCCTTACTTTTTCTTTCTGTGTTTTTAAGACAGACAAGAGAGAGAAGACTGGGAGGTTCTTTTCTGATTGTCAACCTAAAACTGATTTTTTTTTTTTTCTTTTTCATTCACACACACACAAGTGTGCAGACGTGCAAGTGTACTTTTTTCCAATGTGATTTTTGAGAAGATTATTTAAGGTCTCCAGCTGACAAAAGGTGCAGTTGGTAACCAATGGGATTTTCTAAAGGCTAAAACTTTATATTTCAAATTATGTTCAAAAATTCTATTATATACCTATTATTGACTACTTGGAAACCTGAACTCCCTTGTAAGTTGAGGATAGAGCATACACATTTGCTGTTTTGTCATTTTACCTAATTAAAAAACTGGAGAAATAAGGCCATGTTTGAAGAGTAATGTTTTTGCACATGCAAAATTACAGCAAAGCTCTTTGTCCTGTCCTAGATTTTTACATCGCTGTAAACTTTCAAATAGTAGAGAGTACTAGTTTTAGTTTGTTCTAAGACGAGCACCCTGAATCTGGCTTGGACGGCTTACCTGTAATTCTGGTGCAAGTGACTGCTGAGTATTTCCCCTCTGGGTAGCCTTTCATCTGCTGTGTCTCTGCAGTAATGGAGGTAGAAGATCTTTCTATGTTTATTGTGTTATATCTTGTTACGTCCTGTACATCAGGTTCTTGATTCTGAGTCTCTTAGCAGGTTATCATAGTATCTCTCTCTTCTTAGGATAGACAGACAAAATTACTTGCTCTCTATTTGTCCTTTAGCCAGTTTCTCAAATTCAAATGAAATGGTACATAAGAAAAATTCTATCTGTGCTCCTTTTAAAAGGGCTTGCTCAGTTAAATCAAGCTTACCACTGTGTGATTCTGCATTGGACTGACTGACAAGGTTTGCAGTAGTTTGGAGACATATTTTGCTTTCAATTAAAGCTTTAAATTGTGCATGTGAAAGGGGATAGAATTTTCTCTACATCTGAAATAGTACCTTTTTTTTTTTTTTAAGATGTGAGAGTATCAACTTTTGTTCTTTTTGAATTCTAGCTGGAGGAAATAATCTTCTTAGCTAAAACTTCTGAGAGTTTTCACTTAAGGAAGTCATTGCCTCTTAAAAAAATAAATAATTTCTAAAGTCCTGTTGTATTGCTTGCCTCTTATCTCTAACAAGATGACTGGATTTCTGCAATAGCCTTTTCTGTACAAGGTTCTCTGATTAAAATCCCTGATAAGATCTGTGAATTCAATAGAATCTGTATGAAAATAAATTTAATTCAGTTGGATAGTTCAATTTAAAGAAATATTTATTATTTCAACACAGTTTTTATTGGACTTTTTGAAGTTTCTTCCCAAGAATATTTTTCTTATCTAATCATCTTTTTAAATACAATTTACAAAATTGTTTCTTAAAAATGTTTTATGGCAATGGTATACTATGGTAATGCTCTTGCAATGTAAACTTCTGATCATGAGAATCATCTATGATCTTGAATAACCTTTGTTTATCAGGAGAATTTGAATACATGTGTATTAATATTCTAAACTAACCCATCTAATGAATTTTGCAGGCTCTGGGTCTCCTACAAGTCAATGAAAATTCAGTTGTTTATATGAGTAGTTAAAAGTAGCAGACAAATGATGGAAATAAGAGAACCTTATTGGTCTGTAACTACTTTAAGATCTAATGTAAGTTTGGGGTTTTTTGGGTGAGGTTCTCCCCTCTTATGCTAAGTAAGTATTAATGGTAGAAATAATCACTTTAAACCATCTTTCTTTGAGTTGGTGTAAGCTTGAGAAGACAACTACAATGTCTACTTCTAGACAGTTGCTAAAAGCAGAAGCTGTCTTAATGTTCTTGGCATTGACCAGCTTGTGCGCTCTACTCAGGTTTTTGCATTGCTTTGAGTATTTCATGAGAACCTCGCTGCAATTGTCTTACGCCTGTTGTGTAAATTACATCATTCAAAAATCATAGAATCGTAGAATGATTTGGATTGGAAGGGACCCTAGAGATCATCTAGTTCCAACCCCCCTGCCATGGGCAGGGACACCTTCCGCTAGACAAGATTACTCAAAGCCCCATCCAGCCTGGTCTTGAACACCTCCAGGGATGGGGCATCCACAGCTTCTCTGAGCAACCTGTTCCAGTGTCTCACCACCCTCACAGTAAAGAATTTCTTCCTAATATCTGATCTAAATCTCTCCTCTTTCAGTTTAAAACCATTACCCCTCATCCTATTGCTACACTCCCTGATAAAGAGTCCCTCCCCATCTCTTCTGTAGGCCTTCTTCAGGTACTGGAAGGAGGAAGGAAAGAATTTGGTATCTTTCAGAAGAATGTGTTGTGGAATTCTGATTAATCTCTTAATTGCAACCTAGTAGTTCTAGTTAAATAACACTATCCCCACCCCTCTCCCCCCCAAAAAAAACCCCAGACAAACCCATCCCACAAACAAACCAACCCCAACAAACACCAAACCCCCAAACTCTTATTCTGTCATGAAATACTTGGTTATTGTTGTATTTTTATGATCCTTCTGAAAAAGTCCTGTATAACTGATTTGATCTTGCATTCATTTTTTTGGTTAAAACTTTATTAAAATCCTGAAGTTTAACACATATTAACATATATATTTATAATTATTTATTTCATTGTAAAAATATTTTTAAAAAGTAGTTGTATCATAGTTGAAATATACTCCAGAATAAAAGGAAAAAAAATTAACTATATTTTGTATCAACAGTATACTGCAGAAAAAAGTGCTGACTTTCACACACTGCTCAGAAAAAGAGGTATTTCTTTAAATGTTAGGGAAGCATGTATAAAATTTTAATATGATTCTTTTAAATATATTAAAAGCCTTATTTATATGCTGTTGTAGCGATTAAGTTTTAATATATATATTTAAAAATAGGTATGTTGCTTTTTGATACTATTTTTGTACTTGTGTTTTTTCTACAGAAACTAAATAATGACATGACCCTCAGCTAGCTGACTGACTGACTGAAAACGTGACTAGACATGGTTCCTGTGGACAGTGACAGCTTTTTTTTTTTTAAATTTTTTAATTGTTACTTAGTTGATCTCTCTCTCTATATATATGGTACTTTCTGGTTTTGGAAATGCAGGCATGCAGTTTTGAAAATTATCTAGGCATTAAAAATTGTAAACTCGTGGTTGTTCTTGTAGTAGTCTATAATCTTGTATTACAGAAATATTTCTCTTGTGTTTAACTGAATTCCTCCTCTAAGATCAAAATTACAATGATGGGGGAAATAAAGGAGTCAGCATTTTGTGGCTTGACTGGTTAATTGATAATAATTCACATTATAACTGTTAAAATAGGCAATATTTCTCGTGATCCAAATTGCATTGAAAACTGAAGTACAGCAGTAAATTTAAAGAAAATTAAATAACTGTTTCAAAAACTATTAATGAATCTGACAGTATGAAGCTAGATTTAAGAAAATAGCTGTAATCAAGAAAATTACATTCTTAAATATTTTGTTGATTTGGGCCAAAAGTATTCATTATGCTTTGTATGCTGTTTAGTGAGAAGGACATTTGTGGGTCAGGCTACCAGAGCTGCTTACATTTATCCTTTCTTATCCTGAGGTCTTTTGGTTATAACTGTGGGGAAAGTATGGAGTCTGGGGGTGGTTTTTTGTTTTGGGGAATTGGAGGGTTTTTAGGTCTTTTGTTCTCTGAATTTTTTTTTTAAGAAGTTTTCAGTGCATATGTTGTTTAAGAATTGGGCAACAGCATATTTCAGCAGGATCAAGAGGATTTCAGCATTGATGAAGGGTAAATGAAGATAGTTCAAATAAGTATTTGCACAGATACTTTTCAAATGCCAAATGTGTTTCTGTGTTTTCCTGAATTCTACTTGTTGAATTGAAAATATCCTGGTTATTAAAATAATTTATACAGATAAAATTGATAAATTCCAGTTGTATGCACAGTAGAGGACAAGCATGCTCTCGAATGCATCCTGCTTCCCAGCATCTCCAGTCCTGGTCCCTTGATCAGCGGTGTGGGGAGAGACAATGGAGCATCCTGTAACTTCCTCTGGCTCTGAGCACTTTCAGAAAGATTTCCTTCCAAGAAAGCCCCAGCCTGCAGGGAAGCAGGAGTGAGAATGCAGGTCTTAGTCCCTTAGTTACCAGGCACCAGGGATAGTGAACTGGGTTTCAGAGTAGGTACAGCCAGCATACACAATTTTAATGTGGTGGGGGGGTTGGGTCACAGGGGAGACAGAGTGTATGACAACCCATTGTAGATCTGGATAGTGGGGTTTAGTTAAGAACCGACAAGATTTGAGCTTTTATCCTTGCTTATAACGTCATGCATTTACCTGCTTCTCTCCCTTCCCCACCAGCAGTGTTAGGTTCCCGTAGACTTGGATTCCCCACCCAGCAGGGAGATTTGCTGCTGTCAGGAGGGTTGGGCACAAAGTTGTGTTTATGTTGTGCAGCTGCTCACAGCCACCAGCCTCTGGTCCCACTGGCCGGTGTCCTTGGGCAGCCTTTGGCATTTGTTTCTATGCCGCTCAGTGAGCTGATCACCAACACCCCAGCCACCCCCCTTCCATGATTCTCACCTTTTGCTTTTCCAGCCCCTTATTCTTTCCAAGAATGCTATTTCTTATCAGAAACCTTTCTTGCAGCTTCCTTTCTGGTGCTCCAAGTCCCTGACTTTCCCAGTCTCAGTAGTGAATGTGCAGAAGCACAGCACCTTCCAATTGGTGTGTGTCTTGTGTCTCTATTAATTTAAGCTATGTTTTTACCTACAACAGGTGGCCTTCTTTTCTTGTGTTGTTTCTTTGGTTTTCAAAGAGAAGGAGGAAACAAGAAATTGGGAAATACCTCCAGTTGTAAGTAGCTGAAAGCTGTGGGTGTAACCCTGTTTAACTCTTCTCCATTGTTTTACAACAGCAAAAGTCATGAACCAATTTAAGCAATTCCCCTGGTTGGGGCTGGAGCGCGGAAGAGGAGGGAGCAGAAGAGCAGAGCCTTTGATACAATCTTTTAACTGGAACATAAGCTTACTCAGAACTTACAGCTTTGCCATTCAATGGTTTACAGTCAGCGGTCTTAAAATACTGCAAGAATACAAAACTAGATTAGCCATATAGTAATGTCTTGTGATTTCACCTACTATCAAATTAATGTAATTAGAAGAATATTTACATGCAAAGTACATAACAGTTCTTATGCAGCACATATTTTTAAAACATTTAGTAAATTGGATTCTAATACAAGATACAGCCACATTCAACTAGTTTTTTTTTATTTCCTGCTCCTTATAAAAAGAAGTATCAGTAAAAATATTTTTGCATTAGAGAGGGTATATGAGAATGAGCGCTGTCATTGCAATAGGTTCAGAGGTAAAGTGACAGAAACTATGTATTTAAAAAGCCACAAAGCAGTGTTATTTATTATGTTAAAAGAATATTAAGTTCAAATGCTCAAACATTAGGAAGCTGCAGAATAAAGGTTGCCTAAGAAACCTCCTTTTGCTTTTCTCCATTCCCCTCATACACGTGTTACGATGCAGTCCTTGATGACTCACCAGCATTTTTCCCCAAGAGCAGTTGTTCATTCAGCACAAAGAACAAAATCAAATCAGGGCTGCACAGTTAAAGCAGGCTGTAAAATTCCTGCTTAATTTGTTGTAGATGTTAGAAATTACATAGTGAATAAAACACACTTATAGTTGAGCCTGGAGAATGGGATCTTATCTCTGACTCTGGCACAGAGATTGTTTGTGAGAGGGGTTGCTATTTCTCTGGGGTTCCTCTAGAAAAGTCCTGTTTGGGGTTGTTTTGGGTGTGGGTTTTTTTAATGTGTGGGTTTGGGTTTTTGTTTTGTTTTGCTTTTCCCCCTCACTGTAGTTTTTGAGTAGAATCTGGGGCTTTCCTGTATTTGTTCAGGAGAAATATTTCTGAGTTTGCCATAGATCCAGAACCATCAAGCAGCGCCTTTGCAGCCTTAACTGTACGGTATACATGTGCAGTGAGTCCAATATTTTTAGAAAGCATCAGTCCTATGGTGCAAACATGACAGAGATGCTCGTACAGCACGTCTGACACGTGCTGCTGAACATGTGTGGTGCAATGTATGTGCCTGTTAGGAGTAAGCTAAAACACAGCCTACCAGGGGTGCGGTACCGTGCCAGTGCAAGCATCTTTTCAGTGTATGTGCAGATCTTTACCATCTTTGTTTGTCTTTCCTGAAGAGAGTGCTTTAATGTATATGATGATGGTGGGTATGTTATTTAGGTGCCATGTGAAATGCTGAGAATCTCTGTATAGTCAGCTGAAAAAAGAAAAACCTCATTTATGTGCTCAAATCGGCCTTTTTGCCGAGTCTCTCCTGTCACAGTTCCCAGTCTAATGTGACACTGAAGGTGGATGCCTGTGCGCTTAGGTGATGTAAACACTCAAAAATGAAATGACTGGTGTCTGAGCTTGGCCATCCAAGATGGGAAAGAATAATCATCTGTTAGAGTGATCATAACGGCTTCTTGAGGGAGCATTCAGCACACACAGAGGGTTAAAAGATACATTGCTTCAAGTTGTAAAGGGTAACAGTAGAGAGAACGGTTCCATTTCCTAATTGTTCTCAATCCTGTTTCTGTTATTGCATGTCTGTGGAAATAGTGGGCCACTGCACTCCCCTGGGCATGGAAGATCAGTGTTCTCTGTATGTAGTCCTGCTTCGGGCTACAGAGCTCTTTTCCCTGCCTGTTTGTTCAGGTCTTGAATTAAAGAGAATTTGGGCTGGTACTCAGAAGAAACAATTTTCCCTGTTTTCAGTACTGAGACTTCAGGATACTGTCTGCTTACAAAGCTGTTTCTTAGGGTATCTTTCCTTTTTAGTCATCATTGAATCAGTCTATTAGGTGGCTCACGTGGAGTCAATTGTAGTGTACTGGTAAGGTTTTTTAGAAGATCCTTAAAAGAAATATCATTACTTGCCTTCCTTAAAGTTCAGTGTATTTCCCAAAAGCATTGATGTATTAGTCTTCTCCAGCAAAATACCGGTTGCATGCATTTTGCTGAAGTACCCTAGCATTTTTGATTGGATATGATATTCATCACTCCCTGTTTAGATTGTTATATAGTACAACTGGTAAGTAGCTGGCGTGCTGTTTTTCTAGGTCATTTCACTGGTAAGAAAAAACTGTTTGCTGAGAGGATGAGCATTAGGATCCCATACTGGAAAAAAAACTGTCATGTTTATTCTTTTTGCTGGTGATTAGAGAACTGGCTAAACCCACATAGGGGTTTTTGTGTGCTGTTTTGCAGTAATAGTGCTTTAATGTTGGTGAGTAGAATTTAGTATGCTTATCTGTGAGTGACTTGGATTTCAGCTGTGCTCATCAGCCATAGTTTCCGTTGGCAGTGAATGTGACTTCTGTACCTTTTGAAAATGAGATAATACAGATTTCATGCATTATGCTTAATGATATTTAGTAGAAATTATTTTATCTATTGAGTCATAACTGCTTGGTCAGCAGAGGAGCCTTTTTGTTTGTGTAACTGGAGAAAGATAGTAATTGGCTTATGTTGCCTGAATGTCTACGTTAGAGTATTTCTGATCATTAAGTGAAAAAAGCCCGCTCTCAAGAGGGCTGTGCATTCCAAATGTGATCTGTGAATCAATGATTGCAATTAGTTCCCTTCAGTGGTCTTGGGGCTCCTACCTGAGACCTTTTTCTTTGATGGTGCAAATGACTACTGGAGTACCTCACATGGTGGCAGAGTCCAGGTTTGCAATGCGCAGTGGAAATGGATTTCTTTTACCTCCTACCTCTTCCATCCTGTTAATGATCCTTTTTCTGACCCAAGGTATTCTGCCATGTTATTTCTGCTCTGTCTACAGAGATACCATCTAATGTCTGCAATGCCAGGCACCTCCGCTCTTTCAGTTACTGTAGCAGTAAGTGAGAGACAGAAGAAGGAATAATCATATGTAAGTGGAAGCTGTTGAAGGTGAAAACAGCATGTAATTATGTGCACAGCTCCAGTTCAGGAAAACAACTCATTTCATATTCTCACTGTACCATTTTTCTAAACTTTCCATCTCAATTTGTTAAACATTCGCTTAAAATTTTGTCAAAGGTTCTGCTCAAGTGTTTCAAAAAGTATCGGATTTGACCTGCAGTTGAACTGGTAAATTTTCTTCGAAATAAACCAGAGAAACAATTATAAATGAAGGAAGGAGGGTTGACTATGCCACGTTCTCTTAATGTCATGATAGCAAAGGGACGAAGGGTGATGGTGGAGCCCGCAGCGTTGCGAGGCAGTCCCCCCTCTTCCAGCAGAGGTCACTGGTCTCCTGGATGTGCAGATGGAGGCTGCAACTCAAAATTGACATTGCTTTTGAAAATCTTAACCCGTTTCTAAGGTAATCAACGTACGTATAGAATTTCTTAACAGAAAGGTTATGTTTTGTTTTTTTTTTTTTTTCTTACAGATAAAGAATTATCTCAAGATGTATCAATTTCAAACACATAATTTAAGATATGTTAACATAATGATAATTATTTCATAATAATTAAAATAAAGTAATTAAGTAATTTAAAAGTAATTGAGGGAAGACACAATCCTAGTTTAGCTTGCATCTTTTCTCTGAATTATTTTTTTTAACCATAAACTTCTTTATAGCCTTTTAGCTTTGAAAGGCAAATGGTCTATTTTTGCTTGCACAAGCCTCATGTGTCTATTTATGATTTTTTTTCTTGCTGCTTCAGAGGCTTTTCATAGTTTTGAAAATGCAGGATTAGGCAAATAGTTTTAAAACTATCATGCCCAGTATGAAAATTTTCTGTGAGACACCCGAAAACACTACATATAGAATACCTATTTGTACCATTTTTTGGCATTTTTGCAATTTCTCTGTAAAAGATTGAGTGAGATAATGAGCAGGAACTAGGAAGAAAACTAGAAGACAGACGGAAAAAACAAAGGAAAAATAAGGAAGATGGTAAAAAAGGAGTTCTGATTTTGAGACAACAGAATAGGACAGTCTAATAAGAGGTAAGGGATGGGAGGTGCTCCTGAGGGCAAGTCAATTCAGATATTGGGAAAAGCAGAATAATCCAAATGATTCATACCTTAAGACAGAAAATATGGAGGGCACTGTGGTGGTCTCGAAGCCAAATGCTTTAAGGTTAGGTTGGGTATAGGGATTTGGAGTCCTATGGATGGATGTCTACCACCAATGGACTGCAGAAGCCCTTACGTCAATCTTAGTAATGTCAGTCTTTTGTGTCTTATTTCTCCTTTGTTTTGAAATACACTGATTGTCATGCACCATTGCACATTTCATATGCACATAATGATTATTATGGCACCAGGATTACTTTTAAACCAATATCTGTTACTCAAAAGTGTGTGCTTTCTGTTGAGCTCCTTTATGTTGTTGGGCAATTTCTCCTTCATCCCTCTGGTGCGTGGTGGTGGTTACTCCTCCTTGTGCTGACAGCCCAACCCCAGCTGCAGCTGTCTTGAGTTCAGTGAACAACTTGCAGCACAAATTCTCATTGCATTGCTCATCCACAGCCTCTGCTTTTGGCAGGGACGAGCCCAGCAGCAGAAGCTTGGGTTACAGGCGGGATCAGGCCTCCTGCAGCCAGCCTGATGCTGTGTCGCACTAGGAAAACTCCAGGCAGTTCCAGACGCTTCAGACAGCTCTGGTAGCTGAAGCTGTGGAGACAAAAGGAGGCAGCTCTGTGTCAGGTGACTCTGCTGGGTACCAGAGCGAAGAGAAATGTGCAGCTGGATGTAACATAAACCGTGGTTCAGCTGCTCACTGTGTGGTTACAGATGCTTTAAAGGAAGCTTTAAGGAGTTGTTGCTTGGAGGCATGATGGCCTTTATGCCCTTGGTACTCTGTAAACATCATAAATCACAGCTTGAAAATAACACTTCAGTACTGTACAACCCACATACCTCACAGATAGCGGGGGTGTTGTTTTGAACTATACATGGCACTTTCAGGTTAATTTAATGTTGATATAAGATGTTTATTTAATCTACTTTAGCAATATGCATCTGCCTGCTCCCAAATCTTCATTCTCTTCTTAAAAATTTTTCTTCAAAGTCTGCAAACACTGTAGGGCTTGGGAAGGTGGGGCTTCACCCAGTGTGAAGTGTTCAAATATGACCTTATTAAGACTGAAGAGTTAACTGCTGACCAGACCCTACTCTATATTTAGAGAAAGTGTTTACAAATCTTGAGCACAGGAGTACAGAAGATACCCTGGGAATTCTTCCAACTCTTCTGACCGAGTTCTGTCTTTGGAAAGTGCTAATGAGTAACTTTTTTCTGATGTCATTTTAAGAAATCCAGGACAATGATAATAGTGTATTCAGTTATGTGGACATCAAAACTCTATTTGGAATGCAAATATATGCTGGAAATATTTTCTGAAATTGAAATTATAGGTATCTTCACAAACAAAATTGCAAGATTGCTGAAAGTTATTTTAAGTATCAGAACTTTTATTGTCCCCATCCTGGGCACACTAAATCCCCCTCCTAATGTGTCTGTTACATCTAAGGATAGCAGGAGTGAAGTTATATTTAATCAACAACACAAAATCAAAGGCAATGGCATGTGAAAGCATACACTATATGTCTTGACCCACTGATGTGTTTGACTTTTAAACAATTCCGTAGAATACACTTCTATTCAGGGTTCATTTCTATTAAAATAATAACGAGGGACACTAAAATTTGCTGCCTTTCTTCTCCATGACTACATACCAGCTTAGCTACTTAAAATTATTGCCAGAAATTTGGCCACAGGTTATGCATACATAGGTATCACAGTAGGTTTATCCTTTGCCTGTTTAAAGGTCAATGATACAAAGGTGGCCTCAATGCCTGTGTATAACAACATTCTTGGAATTTTATCCTGGAGGCAATCTGAAACTGTTTGAAACTGGGTAATCTCTGTTGTGGCTTTGGCAAAGTAAATTACTTAGTTCTCAGAGAGCACAGCAGAAACTGTACCACTGTGACCCTTTAAAAACCTATTCTAGGAGAGGTATTGAGAGAAAAGTTTTTTGAACATTGAATTTTTAAAGAATTTAGTCTAAACCAGAAACTAGAGTGCTGGTAAAAGCCAGCAGGGCTATAAGGATTGTGATTTCTTTTTGTTGTTTAAAATGCGTAGCTTAAAGTGTTTATACTGCTTTGGTTTCGCAGTCTGCACGTAAAGTAGTCATATGCATTTTGCTGAAGATGAGGCCATGGGACTACTAGCCATTGCCGAAATCAAGTATAAAACAAACTCTTTTCCTTATATTTGAGTGGAGATAACTAGCTATACAGAGTATCAACCGTACAGATTTTGTTTATATGAGATTTAACCACTCCAGCTGATTTATCATATGTTTGTCTTCAGGGATTCTTGGAGTTCTGCCAAACTGCATTTGATTTGCTTTTCAGATTTCTAGTTTCTTGTATTTAATAGGGATATTCTTAGTAGAATTCTTATAAATTGAGACTACCTATGTAAGATGTTTACCTGTTATTTGAGTTTTAAAGCATCTCTGGGTGGTTCTGTTTTTCCTTCCAGTTTCTTTGATGAGAATAAATCACTACCCCTTTCAGGACATCTAAGAATGGTTTAGGTTTTATTCCTGTGATGTTCTATGAACATGGGAAGTATTCTAATTATGTTCTATGCATTTATTTTTTTTGTTCTTACGCTTCAGGACTTCTCTTGCTATGTACTGCCCCAATCTTGTATAAAGGAGAGCAAAATATGGTGCTGAAGTGAATACACCAATGCATGTAGATTATCACTTCTGAAACTGAAGAGAAAAGTGTTGAGAAGATAAAACCAGCTTTTCCAAATTCTCTTCAAGGGAATGGAAAAACACCCAAATGGGAAAATCAAGAACTAAGAGTTTGACTTTACTCCCAGGAAAGATAGGGAAAGGCAGGAGTTGAGCTTTCACACCTAGAGTTGCTGCTTGTTCTTGATTTCACACACTGAACTGAGCAGAAAGAAAAGAATAAACCATCTGAATGGCTGTACAGGACCAGGGTAAAGGTCTATTTAATCCCGTGTCCTGCTCTCCATGGTAGTTGGAAACTGATGCTTGAAGAGAGCATTGAAACAGGGCAGATGAAGAGTATTCTTTCTTGGGCAACTTTCAGCAGGCAATGGGCAGCCACCTTTTAAGCAGGAACTGCAAAGGAAATTATTGTGCTTAACAGCTACAGCTATCTTTCATTCATTTATATAATCCCTTCTTAAAAACATCTGTCTCTCCAACTCCATAGCATTGTACAGCAGCAAGCCATCTGATTTAACAGCACTTTGTATGGAAAAGTTCTTACCAGTTGTTGTTTTAAACCAGCTGCCTGATCATTCACTGAGTCTCCCTGAAGTCTTGTGTGATGCAAAATAGCGTGTGATCATTTCCTGTCGGCCTCCTACATATAATTCTGGATTTTATAGATCAGAAGACAACTCTTTCTCAGTCTGTTCTCCAGATAGAAATTATCTCCCCATACAGATGTATTCCCGTACCTCTGCATATATTATTTTAGGCATGTACATGCATTTTCTAGTTCCATATTTTCATATGAAGGAACCGGAACTGTACACAGCACTCAAGTGCACAAGAGATTTACATATGGATGTAATGAGCTCTTCTGCTTTGTTCTTGGCTTCTTTTGGAGTAATTTCTAACATTGTTTGCCTTTTGGACTACTGCTGAGCAGCAAGCTAGTGTTTGTGAAAAACTACTCACAATGACTCCAAATGAGAGGCTAATTTAGAGCCCATTATTATGTGTGTTTAGTTAGGGGTATTTTTGTTACTGTTTACATTAGTTTGCAGTTACTGACATAGACTTTCAGCTGCCGTCTCGATGCCCTATCATTCATTATTGTCAGATCCTTCTACAACTGCTCAGAGTCAGCTTTCGTTTTGCTTATCGTGAGTAATTTCACATCATTGGGAAACCAATGGTCCTCACACAAGTAATTTTAGCCTATTTCAGTGCAACAGCTTTTGACCAGAAGTATTCTAAGTGATTCAGCCCTAAGGAGGACCCACAGAAGAAAGTAAATAGTATTGTGTTGGGCGGTCAGTATCTGTGAAAGAAAGAGGACGTTGATCTGGTTTCCTACTCAGAATGGAGTTACCTGATGCAGCTGTGCTTTCTGATTCTTGGAGATGGCTTTTCAGTCTCTGGTGCTCCTGTACTTGAGCACTTGCCTTTTGCTGCCTTTACTGCATGTGCCTGCTATGAGCCTCCCACTGCCTCCTGAATTCTTCCTCTGCCTAATTTGTTTTATTATCAGACACTCTTTAATGCTCTTTGGTGCTCTACTTCATGCTCATTCTTCAAAGCATTTCCAGTTCACTGGTTACTACTGCTGTACTCTCACAGTTTTGCATAATTCGAATTAATTTGCAAAAAAGACAAGGTGTAATATGCAAAAATCTTTAATAAAAACATGTGTCTTCTACCTATGCCTTGCCTACGGGTACCGTTCTGCCAAACACACACAAACCCTAACAATAAATGACAGCAAAGAAACAACATTATTCCTATTATGATGGGAGAAAAAAAATCTTCTCTTAAGATTAAGCAAATATTTTTAAATCCCATAGGTCTGCTTATCCTCAGCATATGGGTGGTAAGTGAACATTTCTTGTTATATTTAGTAAACTTCCCTGCTTCTTGAATTAAAGAATGGGACATTTTAAAGGTATTTGTGTGTTGCCAAGAATTGTGGAAAGAATTCTATGGTTTAAGCTGTGGAGGTTTTATCTTTGCACGGAGAATTGAACTATGTTTTGCAGTTTTCTTTTTGGAGAATGTGTCTCCCCATTGTTAATGAGACTAAACTTGAGGAGAACAGGTGAAGTTCTTGGATGGACAAAATAGAATATAGCTTCTTTCCTGTGTTTATATTCTTTATATTTCTTTCTCTCCGTGGTTTGCTTTCTCATGCTGCAGATGTTGAGTGCCCTTTTGACTGAAATGAATAATGGTGTTGTTGAATGGTGTCTTAAGACACGATTAAGAGTTGTGTCCTTTATCTCCTTGCCCTGTGACTTATTTCTTTTAAGAGAAAAATAAGTGACTACATTTTTGATATTATTAAGCTTTCCATAATGTATGCGGCTTGTTACTTAATCTTTCTATGGATCTATCTTTTCTATGGATCTATGGTATTTCTATTACTTAATTTTTCTTGAACATAAGAAGTTCCATCTAAACATGAGGAGGAACTTCTTTACTTTGAGGGTGGCAGAGCACTGGGACAGGCTGCCCAGAGAGGTGGTGGAGTGTCTGTCTCTGGAGACATTCAAAACCCACCTGGACACGTTCCTGCGCAACCTGCTTTAGGTGGACCTGCCTATACTAGAAATTACACTAAAAATACTGTGTGAAGGGAACCTTCTCTGGAGGTCTCTGCTTCGAGAGGGTAACAGCCATGGCTTGTTGTATGCCAGGGTCCACAAAATGGTCCTTTGCTGCACAACGATGCTGCCATATTTGGAACTGCCTGTTCCAGAAATGGGGAAAACATAAACCAGCATCACACAACCTTTGCTTAATGAATAGTGTAGGCTCAATAATCGGATTTCTAGAATCCTATAAATCTCTCTGCTTTTTCCAAGGAGTTTGCCATTTCCCTCCTTCTCTTATTGAAATTTGCTGGGCAGTGGCATCTAGTTCTCCTGGGATTTCAATTGATTTTCTTGGATGACAAAATGTATTTCCTATTTTATTACCATGATCCAGACAGGAGGGCTAAGCTGGAGGATTTAAATAGGACAGCCAGGAGGAGTCTCGTTTGGTAAGAGAGGCCTCAGAGCCATCCCCGGAGGACAGGATGGTGTGCCAGTCCTGGGGACAAGGAGTGACCAGGCTCTAGCAGAAGGACCAGGGTGCCAGAGGCAACTCATTAACCAGACAGGTGAGTCTGCAACCTGTCTCCTCCACAGCAGGGTGACCTGTGCCAGTCAGTAGCTTCTCTACACAAGACAGTCCAGCTTCCCATATCCGAAGGAGTGTCTAAGCCATCAAGGATGTCATGAAAGCTGTGATGGGGGATCTACAGAAAAAAAAGAGAAAGCTAATATAGATTAAACTAAGGGATTAATTTCAAGAGTTTGTAATGTGTTTTTTTCAATGACCTCCCATTAGCGGATGACAAAGACCAAATCAGCCAACGCAATGAGAGCTGTGGGGAGGGTGACAGTGCAACGTCGGGTACCCTGGCTTGCGTTACCAGGCCAGCGTGGGAAAAGGCCCTCACGGCGGCTGCTGCCAGCCCCGCTCCGCTCGCACGCCCGGGTCTCTCCACGGCATCCCTTTGTCTGGCACCGCCCTCCCACCCGTGGCACCGAGGTCCCTCTTCCTTGAGCACATCCTCGCTGCTGCCACGTGCCTCCCCGTTTAATTTTAGACCTGATCTCATGACAGAAGCCCGTTACTCGCTCCCCGCCGCTGCCCCCCGCCTCCGACACGCCAGCATCAACTCGGCTCCGGCTTTTGCTTCGCGCACCGGGGCCGGCTGCGAGGTGCCGCAGCCGCGCTCGGCAGGAGCATTCCGGAGCCTCCTGCCCCCTCCGCTCCGCTCCGCACAGCCCAGCCCAGCCCGGCGGCGCCGGTACCTGTCACCGGGCCCGGCAGGTGGGTACCGGCCGGTGTGGAGGGCACCTTGGCCGGCGAGCGGGGGCGGGGGGGCGGCGCGGCGGGGCTGCGGCGGCGCGGCTGCCCGCCCCTTCCCTCCCTCCCCCAGACGGGCGGGGAGCTGCGGCGGGCGGGAGCGGGGAGCGGCGGGGCGCAGCCGCCGGGCCGCAGCGGGGATGCGCCGCGGATGCCGGAGAGGAGGTGGGCGCGGAGCGGCGGGGCGCGGGGGCTGGCGGCCCGGCGCCGGAGCGGCGGGACAAGCCGTGCTGGGGAGCGGCGGGCCGGGCCGGGTCGCGCCGGGCCCCGCCGCGGGGGCTGCGCGGTGCGGGCGGGTGGCGGGGCCCGGAGGTGCCGCGGTGGGAGCGGCGGGCCCGGTGCGGGGGCTGTGGCCTGGCGCGGCGGCGGCTGCTGCGGGCGGCCCCGGGGCGAAGCCGGAGCACCCGGACCGGGGTGGAGGGGACACGGGGACGGGGATGGGGACGGGCTTACGTAACTGCATCCGCGTAGCGAGATGCGCTGGTGTCAGCCCCAGCCCGGCGGCTCGATGGTCGCTCCTCGAAGTCGCATTTCACGCACACCCCCCTCCGTAGAGCAATTTAAAATGCTCCAGTAAACTGCCTGGTCTGCGAGAATGAATTGTAGATCAGGTATTCCTAAGTTCATACACTCTTAGGGTACCTTTTTGTTTTCATTCTCTGTCTCTCTGGAAAAAAAAGGCAGGAATGGCCTGTATTCCCAATTTGCTAGCAATGCTGGAAACCCCTTGTGAGTACTTTGAATATGTATGGATTCATTAAGACAGTTGTTTGGAAATCACCTGCTTCACAGAAGTGCTGATGCTTATAATGACGTTGGTTTTGCCATCGGTCCATCTTTTCATTGCATTTTTTAACTGCTTTAGTGTGCTGCAAGGCTACATTGGTGATAGTCGTCCCAAAGCTTCAGCAATGCAGATACTATAGACTAATAGTAACTGAAACAAAAGACCTTGCTGTACTTCTCGGGGTGAATTAGGAATCCAAGGTCGAACAGCAAACTGCAGTGCAACTTGTATGGGGTAACGTAACAGAACAAAAGTATTCACAAATCTTATTAGCGAGTTTAAGTGAAATGTGTGCCTTAGACTCTTATTCAGTAGATGAAAAAAAAAATGCTTAGTGAAGGTGTGAGGAAATAGCTATTTTAGGACTACAATTAACTATATCAGCTGAATTTTAATGGAACTAGTACATTTAATTGCATTCCTAACAGATTTTTTTTGTTCTCCAGATGATTAACTTGCAGAATGATACCAGCTCAAAGATTAAAATCTCATCAAATATCTAATGGTTTCTGTACAATATAATTGTGTTTGGTTTATAATAGTTCTTTTCTAATCACCATCCTCTGTCTATATAGCTGTAGATACTATAATTAGTCTTTTTTTTATCTTGGTGTAAATGACATGACCTTGATCTTTAGAGGTTAAGTAGCTGTGGTTGGTATGGATCACAATTTTTTATATGTTTAATAAAACATTTATTTTTCATGTATGTATAATAACTAGAGTTTTCTTTAAATTTTGTTTAAAAACTACACAAGAGGACTACTTTATCTTTTCTTTCAATTTTAGATAAATTAACAGGCATGTGCAACATTTATCATTTAAAATACCCTAATGAGTTTTATATTTAAACTGCTTTTTCTGCGCAGGTAAATGGCAGGATGTATATCTGGAAAAAAAAATAATTGCAGTATTTGTGACTGCAGACGCTATAAACATTTACTGAGGGGTGAAGAGGTACATTTTACTGTAATTCCTCAAGCTCCCTTCTTCCACTTCCTGTTAGTTTGGTGTTACACCGCTGGATCCTCCACAGTGCTTGTGAGCTGTATTGTTAGGGGCATTGTTAGCAGTCTTTATAATTGCCGGCCCTTTTTTGTTCTTGGCCAATTCTGGCAGTTTATTCATAAATCTCTGTGATGCTCCAAGTTTCTATTGCTGCTTTTCTAGTCTTTATTTTGCGTTAGTTCCACCCAGGAATAACAAAACATTGGTTCACCAACTTGTAGGAACAAGTGGGATTTTTTCAAGTGCTGGTGTTGAAGGGCTGTAGTCGCTCTGTATATTTGTGTGTTTGGATATGTTTTATATACAACTACCAAAACCATAACTTTGCTCATGGATGCTAACTGAGCAGCCATTCAGACTTTACTGCAAAGTCCCCATGGCTACGGAAAGATAAAGCCTTGTGACTCCCTCAGTAGAGGAGTTCCCCACCTCTCGTTCCACTGCAAGTGCTGCTGGAGAAGCGGGGCTGCTCTCCTTTGGCACTTCTTCCTTCAGTCCGCGTTGGAGATGAAGGCAGGGGGTGTTCCTAGTACTGCTTCATTTTCCTTCAGTCCTTTAGAGTGTCTGTGTGTCTACATCTTGGTGCTTCACATTTCTTCTGAGGTACTGTCTACTCCTGGATTTCCGAGTGTGGGAGAAGTGAATGCTTTTGCTCTTGTTTTGCCAAATACATGAGCGAGCAGCATGGGTTTTCTCTGGGGATTTTTTTTTTTTTTTTTTTTTGCATATACTTCTTTAGATTCCTGAGAACTTATGCTTTGAGTACCACACAGCTTTGTCTCAGGAGAGTTGTAATTCTTAAGGAATGTTAGTCTTCCAGGTCAGCCCTTCTGTGCTGTGCTGGAGAACCCACTGTCACTGATATTGGTATTGCAGTGGGGAACGGGAAGGGAACTGACAGTGCTTCACTACTGAAGGCATGTGTGTGTGTCTATATTTTTAATGTTTGTGTATGTATACAGTGAGCCTGTCCTAATGGTTTAATTAACCCTTATGCCTCATATACAGGGTAGAATAATAATTTTCCATTACCCCTTTCTAATATTTTTTTAAAACGCTGAACCATTCAAACAGTTTCCAGAGATTTCTGGTATATGTGATGATTAAAAACTGGAGGCTTCATTTTTCAGGTTTATTTCCTGGTTACGAAATGCTTGCTGGTTTTGAAGCTTTTGACTCTGCTGGCATGGGAAAAGGCAGCAGTTTCTGTAGATAATTTTCATGGGAAATGTTACTCTGGGTGACTGTACTTCTAAAAGGAATTTCTCCAAGAATCTCCTTCAGGCTTGTGTTTCTTTCTTAAGCTGAGTTTAATGAGATTTAAAAAAAAAAAACCTTCCCAGTGGAATACTAAAGTAAATGCTTACTTTATTTTTTTTTTAGTTGAATTTGCAATATCATGGTTCTAGATTTGAAGGAAGCAACAACAGGTACTATATACAAATGAAAATAAACATGCTCAGGCCATGTAAGGGATGTTGGATTTTTGGCAGATTCAAAACATGCCTTTGGTGACAGGCAGGGAAACTCTGCAGGTGTAAGAAGTCTGACCGGGGGGAAGCTGCATTATGAGGTGCCAGATATCATGAACTGAATTTGGTTTTAATTTTGTGAAATATTAAGGAACATGAAATTATAGTAATGTTCATGCTATGAATGGTGCTATTTATGTATGCTTGTAATTAATTTCGCTGTCTCCATATCTAGGTTTTCTGAGCTGTAAATACAAGCCTACGGCTTTCAGCCGTTTCCCGTAAGTCAAAATACAGACGTGAGGGCAGTCAAAAGCTTTCTTTAAATGCTGCTACTGCTGTATACATCCCAGTGAATTGTGTTTCCAGCATATTGCTCTTCTGGGATTACTCCTTTCAGAAGAGCTGAAAAATGATGGAAGAACTTTTTTGTGCTGACAGCTGATAAGTGGGTCAAAGGGAGGACAGCTAAAGGTGAAACATGGAAGATAGGAGAAGACCATGGGAGTTATCGTGTATATACAGTCAAACTCATGTCTTTTAGGGGAACTTCTGGGCTGAATAGACTCACTAAGACATTAAAGAAGGAAAAAAGCAAATAATACCAAAATACTAGAGGCAACTGTTGAAAGAGGAAAAAACGGGGTAGAAGTGAGGTTTTTTTGGTGTGTGCTTTTTTTTTGTTTAAGGGGGATTGGACCAGGTGACGTCCAGAGGTTCTTTCCAAGCTAAATTATTCTATAATTCTAACTGTTTCGGTGTTAAAGACCAAACCCAGACACTGCTATTTTCTATTTACAATGGAAAATAGATGGACCATCGAAACTCTGAACTATTTTTTTCTGGAGTATGTGTATTAATCCTATAGAATTTCCAGCTAGTTTAGGAGCTGGCTGCATGTGTCAATATGTGCTGAGGGTTATATACTGTTATGCATGGTGGGGATTCAGCAGGGAGGGAGCTGCTGAATTTCCAGGCTTGTCTTTCTGAGAAACCTACAGACCGGTTGTTTAATGGTTTCAGTGTGAGTCCCTCCATCGCCAACTCAGAAACCAAAAAAGATTGTATCTCACTACTTTGTTACCTATAATTTTAAAAAAGAGAAGCTGTGATGGAGGAGGAGGAAGTTGGAAGTTGAAGAAGAGTAAGAGGATGGATTTGGGATGTATGGCAGTTGTAATGTCCTAAAGATTAGGAAAGCTTTATAATGATCCTTAGAAATGCCTTGCTGTAGCAGAAAGAACAGCTGCTTTTTGAAACCAAGTTAAATAATTTCCTTGCTGTTTTTTTTTTGAGCTTCTTAAAAGTGAATATATTTTGATACTAGTTGAGACTGCTTCTCTTAAAGGAAATAATGGATACATTAACTTGAGGTGTAAAGAAAAGAAATCTCTAGTTGATTGTGAGCTTAATATAGAGTTGCAAGAACTTCAACTAGCAGGTGTCGTATTGCATTAGATTCAAAGTTTAAGTTTTCTACCGAAAAATCAATTTCCTTCCCAGAAGCTTGTCGTCTTCTTGCTGGGAGTTGGTATCTGTATTTCTAGCAGAGCAATACAGAGGTCCCAGGGCACCTCTTAAAGGTTCTATGTTTCTCAATCAAATATTTCACACTTGTAGAATTTAAGCTCCACCCCCCTACCCGGCTCCAATGAATCTTTCCCTCCTTATTTTGGGGTGCTGAAAATCAGGTGAATAAGTTGAATTTACCCAGAATTTAGCACATGCAAAGTCCAGTCTTGGTCTGTGATCTCTCACGGTGCAATCTGACTGCTTGCATTCATAACTCTTGCTAAAATAAGAGTTTTATTTTCCCCGTTTTACAGTGGAAACTGAGAGACTGAAATACTTATAGCCTATAAACTATATAAAACCCCCGTATCCCTGTACTTTTCATTTCATGTGAAAATTGTAAAATTAAAAAAAAATCACAAAAGCTATGCTTGGTCTCTGTTGATTTGCATGTTTAGTCCAAGCAGAGATGCTAAGGAATTTATGGATTATTTACTTAAAAGACTGGATTAATCTGGCTGCATATGGTATTGAATGTAGCTTCACCCTCTAATGCAAATGCCATTCTGTTGGGACAAAACTTTTCTATAGCATATATTGTTTCCAATGGAGTCAGTGAATTATGTTTGTGAAGGATTCAAAGGTATAAAAATAATGTATTAGATCCTTTACATCAGTACAGTAGGGCATATATCTAGGATTGCTTTGTTACAAAACAACTAAACCCCAAGTAAGTAACATTTGTGTAAGAATGATCTATAGATCAATTTCAAGATACCTTATCTTGGACTGTGATGTCCTTTTTCAGGTGATGAACTGGAAAGCTTTCTGTTGAGAAATGGAGTAAGCTCAGGTTGCCCAAAGAGAAGGCCTTATGAAACTTGTGCCATGGGTCGAAGGCTACCTGCTGAGACAGAGGAGACTTTGGCTACATCTGTCTACCCCTAGCTGACCTGATTAACCCTGGAAACTGAAAAAAAAAACCCAATAGAAGAACTTTGTTCTGTAACTGTTGCTAACTTCACACTTCCTGTAAGACATCCTGCATGCTCTAGTGGCTGAGATTGTTGGTTTGTGCCTGTTTGTGGGTGGGGTGGTGTGTGGTTGTGGGTGTTTGGTTTGGTTTTGGTGTTTGGTGTTCTGGGATTTTTTGGTGGTTTTTTTTTTTTTGGTGTGGGGTTTTTTTTTGTTTGTTTGTTTGTTTTTTGTTGGTTGGACTTGATGATCTCAAAGGTCCCATCCAACCAAAAATCTTCTGTGATTCTGTGATTTGGGAGACCAAAAAGTTACAGAAACCTTAGTGGCAACTGCTAATTGACCTTAGATATGGACTGTGGAATTGGTGAGGCCTTTGATGGCTCATGCTGACAATTTAAAAGTAATAATAATTTAAGCAGTAGCCCCAGGTGTGGGAGATGAGGGAGCATGACATGGGACATACACATACCTCTGACACTTGGAAGACTGAACTGGAGTGGAAAAGCTGGCCAGGACTTGGACACTAGGCAGTTGGGGTGAGTGTTTGTTCTCCAGAGTCTCTAGTGGCAGTGTCACCTGGACCTTGATTTGTATGTGTCATAGACTAGACAAGCTGGAACAGAAATGCCGCACCTATCCTGCTTAATAAAACATGGCTAGATTATGCGACACAGGATGGTGTCTTTCTGTTCTTGCAACCACCCCACCCCGTTCCCCTGTGACAAACCCAACGTGGATTAGGTGATGTTAAACAGAATTTGGATCAAGAGAAGTTTCTGTGAACATCTTACAGGAACAATTCCAAACTGATGATTCCTCTTCCCATTTCACCTCGGCCTTCACCGTCTCTCTTACATGCATGGTCAACCTGCTTCAGCAGTGGGACTGCAGATGGACTCTTGTACACTTCTGCTGTATGAGTATTTTTTTTTTTTTTGCACTTGATCTACTCAGAAAATTCAGTCTTGTTTGGAAAGAAATGGCACTGTGATTTGAGAAGTGGGAGAGAAATGAATCCACGTAGTCTGCGGCTCGTCTTCTCAGATTATGATTTTTGAGGTTTTGGCCACAAGATAAAAATTTCTTCAATTAAATTATTTTCTAGAGTAGGAAAACTTTTAGGAAAGTAGTGGGGGGCAACTTATTTTATGCATTTATGTTTAGGGTGCTGGTTAGCTGTATTCCCACCTGGTAAGGATGTATCTTCTGGGGAAACTGGAAAGGCAAAATCATTGATGGAGAACTACAAAAATGGCAACAAATGTCCCAGATAAAGGGACTTTCAGCTTGTTAATGGGAAGCTGGAATGGTTAGTTTAGTGACAAATGTTTCTTTCAGAGTGGAGTGGGTCAGATGGGCGAGAAGTGAGAAGGTGGTGGCTGATGGTGGAAATGATACTTGGTTAAAAGGAAAAAGTTCAAAATAAAACAGCTTGTTGAGATCTGAAACTGGCTGTTGATGTTGAGTCATCTTGGGGTCCCTCTGACCTGAATATGAGCATGACATACGCATCCCACTGGGAAGTAATTGTGTCTCTTGCATTTAAAGTCTGGGTTTCTTGTTTTGACACTGTTTCTGGAAAACAAGCTTTCTTCAGAAGATGTTTGCAGAAAACAGAAGGATGGGAATGATATGAAATGGAGCTTAGGCTACTCGGAGGATGAGTCTGGATGTAAAGTATTGGTGTGCCCCTGGTACTGGAAGGTTAGCTCAGTAGCCATATAAATTCTGTGTCTTTCATTCTAATGGCTGTTGATGTGTAAAATGCATCTTCTTTTTCCCTTGTTCATGTCAGCTAAATGCAAGTTCACTTGCACCTGACAACTGTGCTTTACTGTGCATGTAACTTCTGGTAACAATGGCCAGATCATAGTTGCTACCTGGTTTAATGTTATTATTTGAGATAATCATGGGCAAAAATAACCCATTCTCTGACTGAAAAAAAAAAAGAAGTTTATAAGTTCCTTAACTGTGACCTGTATTTACATTTAGCTATGGGAAGCTAAATGTAAAATATGTTGTGGTCCACTGTACAGGCTTCTCTCAGTTCCTCCTATGACTGGTAGTGTAGCCTACGTATAAAACCCATGGTTGGTTTGCAGTATATGATTCAGAGTGCCATGCAATGCAAAATAATCTTAAAAAAAACCTTACAAATTTACAAGGTATTTTCTTTAGTTGCTGCACACTCTGTCCCCTTCCAGTCACCATAAATACTGTTGTGTGACAGAGCTTACAATTAATAATTAGAGTGGCTTCTGTCTCTAATTAATACAATAATGGTTGTGTTTTCTTCTGAAATGCGAGTTGAGGATTAATGGGGTAGGCCTCAAACCAGTCAGAGTATAAGGATTAGAATTAGCCAAACTGACTAACCCGCAGCCCCTTATAGGACCCTTCAATAGCTCCATGTGGTTATGCAGAATCTGTCAGTTTAAGGAATAGAAGCAGTTTCAAAAGTGATCTGTGATATGCTTTTAAATTTCCATCTCTGGTGTTGCAAAGGTTGCTGTTGGATCTGAAAAGTAGTTGGTTGCTCTTAAATGTAATAATGAATGTGGCAGCTTGGGTTCATAGCTCTTACTCTTTCCTTAAGAGCTGCTGTGTGTCCATCTGCCTAAAGAAGAGAAAATGTGCTAAAAATTTAAGTAAAATTTTGTGAGCTACACTAGGAAGAGGAGGGAGAGTGGCAGATTTTTTGCCTTTAAAATTTGCAAATTCCAATTCATATTTTTCTTTTGTTTTTCATAGTATTTTGGCCAAATCAATGTAACATGAACCTATAAAGAGTAAGTTCAGATAGAGGAGGTGGTAAAAGAGCCATATTGTAATCACCTGGCCTTTCCTAAAGCTGTGATATTTTTCTTAATATTCTTAGGTTTTAGGTTTCCCACTTGAAATGCCCAGACCCGTTCCCCAGAGGCCGTATAACAGATCGCCATTCACAGTTCTCCTGACATTTTGCGCCTTCTTGATTGCCTCATTTTTCTCCTAACTGTAGCACCTTTATAGATCCAAATATGTACTTGTCCTCTACAATGTGTGCACTTCCTAATAGTTGAAATGTTATTTAAACTGTTAATACACTGTACCAGGGCTGTGTACAGTGAGGTGGGGCAAGGACCATTGCCTTCAACTCTGATACCTGCTGACTGTCCAGCCAGAGCTGTACTGGCCCTTGGCTGCCAGCTTGTGGTGCAAATACACTGTGGTATTATTAGCCCCTGCCACCTTATGCTATTTCTGGTATATTTCCTTTCTGATATATTCATTGTTAGATTTCCCCCTCAGTTTGCTTTAGAATGTTGAGAGATTTATTCAGTATTTGCAAATTTTTATGGTTTGATCTTAACTTTGTGAGCACATTAACTCAATCATTTTGCATAATGCTGTCAAATAATGTCAGTCATAAACCTGTGCTGTATCTCTTTACTATTCTATATACTATTTACTATTTGAATTATTTTTAAGTTACATAGCATTCTTTTGTAAAGTTTAAATATATTGACTTCAGAATTTTCTACATTTTCTTCATTCTTTTTCACTTGTGTTATTTGTAAGTCAGTAAAAATAATTTTAAAGATGCAGTAAAGGATAATGCTATGTAAAAAGTAGGTAGAGACTAACAATATGGACTTGATAAATGTGGTGATGTTCCCTTGAGGGCAACAGAAGTATTCTAACTTAAATCAGTTGATGGGGTTTTAAGTACAGTAAACCAGAAAAATTTAAGCTGGGATTAATGTAAATTAGGCTAATATCACTCTCTAGAAAAGGGTCAGTACCTCATAACAAAGAAGTTTTATTTCTTGATGCCACTGCATGTGTTCAGTGGTAAGCTCTGTACCTTTTTTCTTTCTCCCACCCTCCTGCTTCGTCTGGTTGTGGACACTGTGCTTAGTGCTGAGAAATGCAGAACATGCTTGTGGAGGGCATGGCAGCCTTCTTCATTTCCTACTTTAACATTTCTGGCAACGTTCCCAGGTTGAAAGCTGATGGAAACAAAGTGCTCTTTAGGCCGCAGATATCTTGAGGAACGTGTAGTTCTGCTTTCTTGGCTGGTTCTTGGGTAGTTTGCCATGAAAAATGTGTCATAGCTGTGTGTTATAACACTGAAAAAACCACCAGCGTTAGAGAAATCTGTTTATAGATGAAGTTTAGTTTCTTATAAAGAAATGTAATGAGTGCAAACTATATTTAGAAACTAATTTTTTTAAAGACAAATGCACCAGGGGTGTGTTCATTACTTCTCTAGGTTTCCAGCACCAAGATGTGCTTTCTCAGCTCTTGCCTTCTTTATCATTCTGCCTCTCCTCCACAGGTCACTCCTTACCTGTTCACACACCCCTCTCTGAATTTCAGTCCTGTACCCAGGCTCATTGATCCCCCCTGGGAACACAGGGATGTCCCCTTGTCCAGGCTGCTGGTGCTCCATGCCTCTCCCTTCCAGCTGCCCCTTGCGCATCCTGGTGGATACAATCTTCTGTGCTTCTCCTGAGGGTCCTTTGCCACCTCAGGAGATCCTCGGTGGGGGCTGTCGGGGGCTGGGGAGTATGAAAGGAAAAAACCTCGGAGAACAAAATGCCTGAACGCTGCCAGTGTTAACCATACCATGGAAAAACAGTTATCTTCCTATAGAACAGTTATATTGGGCCTTATGCCTAGTAGCAGCGTAAGGTGCCACTTGCTAATGGCAGCAAGTGAAATATTTTTGCGCTTTATGTTGGTGATTCTGTCGAGGTGGGTTATATTTTTCAACCATACTGAAGCAGATTTAAACTTAACGGCACAACTTCCAAATGTGAGCTTCTCATTTAGAAGAAGTCTGAACAGAAATAAATGTGTATGTATATTGTGAGATCCAGAAAGTAATTCAATCAGACGTCTCCGAAGTTTTTCTTTTTAAACAATCTAGTATGCTGCAAAAATGACTTGCAATCTGTGGGAGCCTAAAGAATTGAAGCATAGAAAATCAATACTTTTCCTGCTAATGTTAATTTTTTTCCATTAAAGGATGTATGAGGAAGCATAAGGCTTCTAGGCTTGTCTGACTTCTGTGCGCTTCCCAGACAGCTAATCTTTATTTATCTTTATATTTTGTATAATGTGTACTTAGTGCTTGTCACTTTATTTTCATTGCCAACCTTTGCTTGTGTTTACAAGTTAAATACTCGAATAATGAAGGGAACTGTGGTGCATTTTTAAAGCCTTTGTTTAAGTACCTCAAGTTAAGAGGCTGAATGTTTTGAGGAAATTAACTTCATAAGAAACTGAAAATGATCGCTTTCATGGGTTAGTTTTCTGCTCACTCAGTAACTGATGACTTGTCTTATCTTCGTAGTCGCTGAAATTTGTCAGTGTTTAAGTATTGGTACTGTGGAGCGTTTGTTCTTCAGTTTAATTTTTATTAACTGAAATGTTATAATTTATAGATACCTGAACAAAGGTTTCCTATTAATATGTTTGCAGCCTGCCAAATGCATTAGACTTTTTCATTTTGTTTGTTCCTTTAATGATTTTCTAGATATCCCTATACGCATCTTCTGAAAATACTGTAGATTTGAATTAGAGAAATTTTTTTTTATTATCTGAGCTAATATGCACTTTGCGTTTCTATTTCCATAGATTGATTGAGTAGCAAAAGAGTGGTGTGATCAAAGGCAACACATCGGGTCAAAAGTGAAAGACAGCAAATGTCAAAGTTTAGGTTTTGCTCATTATTTCTGTTCTGCTAATGAGGGTGTGTGTGCATATGAGCAGGAGGCAACAGCATTTACTCTGCCAGACGAGAAGCAGAGAAATAAAGTACTTCAGGTCAATGGTGCTCATTCCAGGAGGAGATGGATCTTGCAAATAATGGTATTAGAATTTTGCTAAAGTTCCTCCCATGATGTTTCCTTTTACTGCTTTTACTACTACGGATGTTTGCTGCAAAGTTTGCCTGAACATAACAGCAGTTTCACTTGATGATCTGTGAAAGACCTACATAAATAAAAACGGGGAATGTGTATCTCAGAAAAAGGGCGTGAGGAAAACACCATTTAGCAAATGGGTTCTGTTGTTCAGAACTCAGAAACTTTAAGCAGAGCCAGAATATTTTCCCCTTTGGGTTATGCCCGACTGCAACGGGGAGTTCTGAATGAGTTTATAAGCCTGCGTCCCTTGCTCGGCCGCAGCAGAAGCGCAGGCTGGGCAGCCAGGCATCAGCCGCTTTGGGCAACGGCTCTGCCGATGCTCGTGTGTGGCTGCAGAGGCTTGCCGGTACTTTGGTTAGCAATCGTGCGGCGAGCTGAGCAACATATTTCATTATTTTTCATTGTAATTAACATTTCACACACTTCAGTACATTTAGTACCATGTTCCAGTTCTTTCTGCACACAAACCCGTGTTTTCCTATCTTTGTTATTAAACTGCCTAGCTGTAAGAGGCAAAGTCAGTGGTAAAGAGAAATGCATGAAGGAGAAAGTAAATGGTAAAAAGTCAAAATTAAGCATTTCCAGTGCTATTACTAGATCTGAGAGAAAATATGAAGTTTTATGAATTGTTTCAAAGACTAAAATGTAAATATTTGAAAGGAATGGGTGGTAGATTTCAAACTCGCAGCAGACATTTGTCACAGTTGCCTGTTGTCTTGCCGAGGGTCTGACTGGAGTGGTGTAGAACTGGAGACCAGTGTCCTGCACAGATGCAGAGAGAGTTTTATTTTGTATGGTGTTTTGGTTTTTTTTTTTTTAATAAAAATGCATGGACGAAGCCCCGCTTGGTAGAATAGATGCAATTTTCCTGCTGCAGAATGCTTGTTAAAAATCGGAGAAAATAAGACTGAATATGAGATTTTCTTTCCAGAACACTGCAATTGCCAACCAAATATCTAAAGTGCTTTTTTCCCCCTCTCTCCTAGTTAATATGCCTTTTAGCATTTTTATAGTTGAGAAGCTATCCCAAAACACTTATTTGTTAGGTGTCACTATGTAACATTAATACAATTAACCTTACCAGTCCTTTTTAGTTCCTTAGCATATTCGCTTGGTAGTCTTTCAAGAATTAGTATACTGCTATTTTCTGATGTTGATTAATTTTGGAACAGGCATTGCATACAGCAGGGGAGTTTCTCTTCTGTGTAAATGGCTATGGGCATTTTGGCTGGGGTTGCTGACACATATTTGGCCACATGCTGACTTACCAGCTCTTGTCAAGGACTAAGGAATGTTGCAAAAATAAAATGAGTTACTTAAGAAAATTACTGTTGTCCTTACAGTTGGAGCGATGTCTCCTCCAAAGGAAGAAAAAAAATTTGTAACAGAGCTTGAAAGTTGATATTGAGATAAAATAAACATCAAGGTTAACAAAATATTTTATGATGATGTGTATTAAATTGTCCTAAAGTGCCTTTAAAAAAAAAAAAGTGGGTAAGTTGAGTATCTGTGTTCATTCAGTGGCAATATACACATTAATGAAAAGTTTCAGTAGAAAAACGCTGACCAGGTCTCACTTTTGAGTCGGACTTGGATGCTTGTCTGTAATTCAGTCCTTCGGTGTAACTTTCCGGAGGTATATTTGTTTGTAAAAATGACAGTATTATGACTGGTAATACATAATATTTTTTTGAGATAACGTTTATGTATAAATAAATGTCTCACAATAGATTTTCACTGTCTAGATGATAGATGGCTCAGAGGCAATGCAGTTCAACAGTTTTATTCTAGTGAATTTACAAATACTGACTTGCCCTGCGTATAACTTCAGCTTATAGTTTGTGAATGGTAACAAGGAGCAGAGGGAGAAATTTTACCTATATTTCTATTTTTGCTGTATTTTTTATGGTTTTTAATATAGTGGCATTTTATCATTTATACTTTTGGCATTACTCTTGCATGCAATACACTTTTCAAGACTGTTCTTATGCCTAGAGGTCAGACAATGTTAGGAGATTTCTCAGTAGCTATGAAATCAGTAGACAGCAGTAAGAGAAGCTTAAAAAGGAGATGATGAACTTCAAACCATGAGTTGTATGGCATTAGAAGTTCAGAAAAACCTGATGGCTTGAGTTGCAATTTCTGACACAAAGTGTGTAGGTCTTCATGGCCAGCAAAACGTGAACGCCTCTATCTGCTTTTATGCCTCATACGTGGTATGTAGCCATTCTGTTTCATAAACATATGTGATTCCCGTTGTATTTTGGTCATCAGTTTTATTCACACAAATTTATCATTAGAATCCTGTCCGTATTTTGCTGTATTTTGTTGAATCTTGCCCTGGAAAATCCAGATTTATCAGCATCTCACGTGAGAATAAGAAGCTCTCAGAGTGGGGACAGTGCTCCCTGATTTGTCAAAGTCAGTGAGCAGTGAGAGGAGGAACACTTAATGAAGGCTGGTTTATCAGAGCCTGTGATAGCCAGCGCATCTTCTTGGCTCTGGCCAAGACCGCAGATAAAATCTTACAGTGGTTGCTAACAGCAGGGGGGGAGGTGTGGACAGGATCCGGGCAACTGGGGGGCTTAACGATACAAGAAGGAAGCCTGACATCAACATGAAAGAAAACGTTTAGTGTCCTGTCTTGAGCATGAGCGTATTATTACCTAACGGTAATAAATACCTCCTCTTCAGGTTGAGAATCAGTCCTAATAGAATTGCAGGTGAATATTGTGCTTCTTGCTTCTGAGAAGTCATGACAACAGTAATTGAAACAACCAGATTTATGCTCAACTGCTTACTGCTGGAGGTCTTTTGGTTATCTTTAACCCAGCAATAATTTAGGTCACTCTTTAATCTAAGTAAAAGAGACCATGAGTACAGAATGTCCAGAGAACACTGTTGATTTTGGTGCCAGTGTACTGTATGGAATTTCAGCATATAATCTTTGATATGAAAAAAATATGGCTTTTAAATATACAGCATAAACTATAAAATAATTTTATTTGTTAGCTTGTTTGTTTTGAGTATCCTCTTACCCTCCTAATTCTAAGTAGAGTACCAGGTCCTTAAAAATTATTTGTTTTATTGAAGATTGGTGTGGATATGCAAGTGCAGCAACAGTCTGTGAATCTGTGATATCTGTGCCCTGCGATTTGAAGAGCTTAAACAGTGTCCTCCTGGAGCCCCACTGGAATAGATGAAGGGCTATGTGTGCGGTAAACTCCAAGGCCTGCACATAAATAGCTGTACAAGCAAAAGTCTCTTCCAAAAATTAGCTCAAAATTGAAAACAGAATGCAAATACAAAAAACCACGCTAAGTTGTTTTGTTTTTTTTTCTTTGTAGCCTCAAATAGTGCAAGGGATGTTTTAACTCGTCATGTTAGTTCCTCAGAAAATTAACACTGTCGGTAGTAGTAGTTGTAAGGACAAGTCTGACTTTAATTTTCCTGTTATTTGTCTCCTGAATACAGTCCGCCACTGTTGCTTGTTTTATTAACATTTCAGAATGCACAATAATTTATAATAGAGAAACATCACTGCTGTTGTCTCTTCTTCCAGGCATGGAAAGAAAATGTCTTTTCATATCAATTTATATTATGTATGTTAAAGCATCATTATGAAATTGAAAATGCCTCTGAGTATGTTTTATGAGAGTTGAAAGCCCCTGAGTGATAATGGCAGCATGTCACTGACCTTGTTGTTGTATAAAGTCCTAGTGGTAGCATTTCAGGATGAGGAACATCTTGATAGTCAAGTGTTCTCGGTGGTAAAATCTTCTTTCTTATATTAGAGAACTGGAGTGCTTTCTTTGGACAGGGAAAAATGTCTGAAAATGTAAAACACTTGTAAGAAAGAACCACGCATTTTGGAAGTAATAGAGGGCAAGAATGTTTTTTGGCCAAAAGTAGTTACAAGTGCTTGCAAATCTAGCTAAACAAACACCATAATGGAGCTTACTGACCATTTGTGGCTAAATAAGTCCACCAGAAACTGCAAAGTTGTATCTCTTACTCTGTGTAGTGGGAGCTATTCTCAAGCTTTGGGAAATGGATTGATCCATGGGGGGAAAAAAAAGGGCTATAGTTAAGACAGAATCCTTAGAAAAGAACTGCTTTGAAAATATTTTTTTGTTCCCTTTTTTCCTTTCCTCCGCGTGAAAAATGAGCACAGGATGGCTGTGGCAAGTTAGGTCTGCTGAGCCCTGTGTCCCGCCTGTGGCAGTAACTCCCAGCAGGGAGCACAACACGCTGCTCTTGGTGGTGCTTCCCTGAGCCCTGTCACACTGGGAAGCGTCTCAGATAGCTCGAGATACATCTTGCCCTCCCTAGTTGGCTCAGTCACTTCCTAGACCTTAAATTTGGTATGTAGATGTGCTCATTATAGCATGGTACAGTGCGTGTAGGTTTTAGGAAGCTCAGGGAAGACAGGCATTGCATCCAGTAACATGGGCTGGTTAGCATAGGCTGGAGAAACCTTTGTCACAGGGCAGAGACTACAGTGACAACAGAGTAAACACAATTAAAAGGAAAATTTGGGTAGGGTCTTAAAGGATCCACTGTAAGTTTCTACATGGCATCTGTCACATGGCTCTCCAGGGATGATGAAAACTGGAGAGGTTCAGAAGATCTGAACCTCTGTGGGCCAGGCAGAAAATAGAGAGGCAGTACTTGGATCTATGGAAGAGGATTTTTGATTCTGTTAGGTTAGGAAGTGCAGTTTATTGGTTCATTATACTCTGAAAAAAAGTTGCAGTTTTGTACCTTTGTTAGTGAATTTGGATTAAATTTAGCAAATATTTTCCATAAAAGGAAAAATGGAGAAAAATTTGAAAAGCTGGAATTTCACTTGAATACGTTTGCAATGAAGTGATCATTTTGTTGTGTCTTGATGTTGAAATGGACCTTTTCCCCCAGGTTACTTGAAATTTCTCCTTTCTTCCTCTTTTTGGTCTCTGAACTAAAAAAAAATCCACTATTGATACAGCCATTCTTATTTCAGTTAAGGATCTCAGGTTTATGAAACATGTCAATAAACATGCCCAAGGAAAAACTTGGCTGTTACAAAAATATAAAGCACACTTTACTAGTTAAAAAAAGCCATCCCAGCATATGGTGTGTTTCTTTTAAGATGCAAAATATTCATATACTGAGACAAACCTTCTGGAGGAGCTTTGAGGCAATAGCTCCTGCTCTTAGAGCTGCTGCCTTTATTTGCTTCAGCAGAGATTTAATTTCTGAAAATTTTTCTTCCCAATCTCTAAAAGATGTTAATAGTGTCCTGCCAAACTGTTGTTGACAATCTATTTCTTGTAGGATGCTATTATATATAAATAGCTTTAGAAGATATATTTAAATTTTCAAGCCAGGAGAAACATTCAGATTTGCTTTCAGCATGAGTCTAGAATAACATTAATGTCTCTGGCATAATAGTTGTAGTAGTCCTGTAGGACAACTATTGTACACATTATCTTACATGACTGTCGTTGCAGAAGAGATTGGGTTTTATATGTGATTGACATGTTATTGCATACAGGGCTGCCTCAGCTATTTTTTTTCAGTGCCTCCCTTGCTATAGCAGTGACCTGTGTTCGCTGCCACCGTCCTAATGCGACCTTCATACCGACCAGAAAAAACCCCGTCTTGTTTGCTCAGCATCCCAAAAGACAATTAGGAATGGTTGCCCGAGCAACATAACATCCTTGTCAAATACCACAGGGATTGCTGTGATGCCAGTTGGACCATTCTGACAGAAGTGGCATGCTTCCACGGGCAAAACAGTGGAGTAGCGAAGGAATGTTGTTGCTTCCCATTTGCTTTTTGTCTTTGCTTGGACTCTTCTGCTGAAGTGGTGGAAAATAAGCAAAGGCACAGAGTAAACCAAGCAGTAGAAAAAAAAAACCCAAAACATTAAAAAGCAGCACGAACAAGGAAAGGAGTCCTGTGGGAAAGGGAGATGGGGATGCTCTGCATTTTGGATGCAGGAACTAAGCAATGGGAAAAATCAAACAGAAAACAGCGTCAATGTGGAAGAAGCATTTAAACAGAATAAAGCTATTTAGAAAAGGAAAGAGGGAGAAAACATGGGAAAAGCTGAAGGAGCAGTACAAGGGGGTAAACATGGGAAATGTCTTGCTTTAAGCATCTAGTAACTCATGTTAAAACTGTATTTCTTCATGAGATGCAGAGTTTTTTGTCTTTGCTGAAAAATCGGTATTTCAGTGGGTTGTTTTTTTTGGGTTTTTTTGTTTTGTTTTGTTTGTTTGCTTGCTTTTTTTTTGTTTTTGTTTTTTTTTTTTTTAAGATGAAAAAGAAACTAACAGTTACTGATGCTTTGAGTTAGGGTTTGTTTCCCTAATACAAAACCTGCCTTCTGGGTGCAGGTGGCTTATCGGTCTTGTGTGGTTGAGGCACACTTGTATTTTGCAGCCAACAGCACACAAGGGAGCAATATTGGTAGTATCACATCTGTCTGCCTTTTTTCTTTTCGACTTGAATGAAGAGCTACCTATTTTCAGCTAGGATAACTGCGGGGAGGCCTTGGCACCCGTCCAGACAAAGGGCTCACACGCACATCGCCGCTTCTATAGCGGGATGCTGCAGCTACTTTCCTGCTGTTAACTCACCTAATTTTCCTTGTTTTGTACAAATATAGTCTGTGAATTCTGGGATAGCTCATATACTGTAAGAAGTATTTGTTCCATCTGTTCCAAGCATTTGAGCTTTATAATAAAATCAGAGCAATTCAGAGGTTTAGATCTTGACTGTTTTCTTTAGCCAGTAAGGAGTTCAAAATAAAAGCTAAGCCGTGAGAAGAGAGCAACAACAACAACAACAAAATAAATGGGAAATAACAAATATCTCCTTTCAGTGTTTTTCCATAGAGGTGTTCGCGTTTGTTTGTTACCTCGGGTCTCATTAAGAGCCGGTTTATTGTGCCACTTAGGTGCTAGTTTCCTCAGTTTTTACAGAAAGACATTCCTTGTTAGTCCAGACGTGTTTGTGTTCTCCTTTAACTGCTGTTCTGCTATGTAATTTAATTATGGATGATGTCATCTTTAAGGCTTTTTTTTTTTTCTTTTCTTCAGTAGGATGGTTTGATGGGATCAAAAAAATCTGTTATGTTGATGTGTGTCCTAGTGTATGAAAATCTAATTTTCGCTGGTCATTGCAATACTCTGCTCTGTCAGCCACTTCTAATGTAGCTGCTACTGCCAACAGTCACCATTACTACAGAGGATTCATGCCTGCGGAATTGGGTTTAGAAATTGGGGTGCAGTGGCTTCTGGGTTACAGAGCTCTAATGCTGACTACAGCAAAACTCATTTCCTGTCCTGGAGTGCTTAATAGGTGACAAGAATTTATTTGATACTTTCACGGGGTCCGCTTCTGTTCACGTCCTGTTTATATTATAATCTGACCAACATTTCCTTGTGTTATCGCGTGACGTTTTGATAGCAAGGTGAAGTTCTGATTGTCTAGTCCGCTTCTTATACAAACGGCAGCTACCAAAGTAGCAGAACATAATGAACCTGCTACATAAAAGTACCGATACAGGTTGTCCTGTCCTGTCCCTCTAAATTTAGTCTTCAGAGCATTCCACTTCAAAGGACGTGTCTTTTTCTTCTAGAGAGTCTGCACTTGATTTGAATTTCCTTTTTTGCTAAAATGTTTATAAACTTGAAGCAATTGCAGTAGCGAGGCATGTAAAATAGTCATCCCGCTATAGGAATTTGAGCAGATTTCTTGTAAGAGCTTTGAGTCTGCTATTGGGAATTTTTGTTTTATTTAAATTTCAAGTCTAAATACAGATTTAGGGCAGTAATTTTAGGATCCCCTTTTTTAAAAACCAATAAAAATAATCGACTCATGTCTAAAGTAAAGCGAACTGAAATGACAAGATGACATTTTTGAGTACACTGTCCTCAGGATAAAGCATCTCTGTTTATATAAGTAGAGCTTTTTCTTTATTTGTTTTAGATGATATAGTACATTTTTGCAATGTAGTTGCAGATAAAATTCTTCCAGTCGTTGTACGAATGCTGTAAATAATAAGCAGAGAGACGTAGCTTAATTTTCCTAACATTTAGGGAATAGAATAAATCTTACTGAAGTGTTTTTAGTTTCTGCCTTGGAGTCAAAGTGTCTTTTGTGGCATATGTATATAAAGATTCATAGTTTTTGTCTCTTGACTACAAATATATAAAATAAAAGAAAAATGTTTATTTACTCTTCAATACAAAAGAGTTACTTTTGTTTACTTTTTGGTTACTTTGTACTTTGCAAAGCTGTATCTTTCATAGGTTGTTAAGTAAATTCTGACTGATGTATCTACAATTTCTTGTATTTTAAACAATGCATTCATCATAATACTTAAAGTACTTCTAATCATCATAATTGTCTTTAAAAAAAAGAAAATGACTATTCTATTATTGTAGAACTTTTTCCTTTCCGTTTATGTCCTTTACCTGCATCCTGTGTAATCTTCTTCATTTCTATTCTTCTGATCCCATGTTTCCCAGGAGATCTCTATGTATTATTATTAGTTTTAAGTAGATTAGATTAAAATAGAATTCCTGAAACATTTTCTGTATGATTGCTATTAACGGGATTGGGAAGGGACTCTCTGGGCTATTTTATTTAGTTATTTGCTTGTGTTTATATGTTGGTGTGCCTTGTCATAAATACTTATGCAAGTCAAGTGGATTGGTGAGTCACTGTGGTGTTAAAGTCAGTTTACAGTCACACACACCCCGCCCACCCCCACCCCCCCAGTCTTACTCAACTCTTCAGAGATATATGGTCATTTGTAATGAGTCATCTCTCTTGACTTCACTGATATAGTCCTACTACTTCTTAAATTTTGTTACTGCAACAGATGTAGTACAGATACAGAACAAAATAAGATGGAATAGCATCGTCACAACCAAAAGGTACTAGCTGAATTCCAGTTACAGTTGTGTGCAGTACAGGTCAAGATGCTGGGACTGATACTTTCAGGTTTTTTTTAATAATTACATAATGAGTTTTTATATTTGAAATCAATCAACATACCACTTTTTTACAGGCAACTTTCAGAACAGGTCTGCACTTATATATGCATTAGGGAGTTTTTAAGAGTAGAGGAAGAGATAATGGTTGTCTTGCTTGGCCTGCTACATAACACAAGACATCCACTTAGAATTCCTGCAACAATCCAGTTGATCTCTACTATATTTTTTTTAAGCAATAATCCTTCTCTTTGCTTATACCAACTCAATTTAGAAACACAAAAGTACAGAAGCAGAAGAAACCACCTGAAATATTGAATTCTGCCTAGAACATTGCATGCATGGGCGATAAGGTGGTCTGTAGAAGTACCTGCTGTGGCCAGAAGTCAAAAACATGCCCAGCATTGTAAGTCCTATTGTATCAACAACCCAGATAGAAAAACATGAATTGCATTACCAGGAGAGCAAAACTATTTCCATTGTCTTGAGGTACCCCGATGACGTGGAGGTATTGATATGCCCCCAGCAAAGGGTTCATACTCACACATCACGTCACGCTCCTTTCTTTCTTGCTGTCTCCCTGTAAACCCCGGCAGTTTGACCTAGAGGAAAAGCTTGCTCTTCATCTTGGGTCTGGTAATCAGATTAACTCCGGAAGTATGCAGGCTCTTGAGAAGCTTCTCATTGCCATTAGGTTCATTGGTGCTTCCTGCTTGGTACCAGACCTGTGTCTTCTGTAAATCTTTGATGGTTCAGGATCTGTCTGGAAATGTGACAGTGGAGGAACAGGGCACTTCCTGGTGTGTGCAGACTGCTGGGACCAATGGTAGAATGTGATCCGGCTCAATTAAGAGAAAACAAACAGCGAACCCAGCGTTGATCAACACACCTTCCAGCAATGTCTGTTGTCTTCCATTTCTGCAAAACCTGACAAAGTGAACACAAATCAAGTTGTTCTGATTGTCCTGCTTGAAAATGTGTACTTTATTTCTAGTATAAACATGTTAGCTTCAACTTGAAAACAGTGCTTTGTTTCTGTCTCCAAATCTGAATTTAGAGCAGGCTGAAATCCAAGATTTTCTAAATCGCACTAAGTATGAGCACTGGCGACTAGGGTAAACATGTGCTGCATGTTAAGTGCGTACAACGAGGAAGGAAACAACAGCGCTTTTAAAAAGCTGTAATTGCAATTGACTGGGTCAAATCTAAGGCAAAAAAAGGTTGGAAATTGTTTTACTATATGAACTCTTATTAAATTTTATGTTTTTTGTGAGTTTTTTTTTTTAAATATACATTGTCTAATAAGAGTAGGAATGTTTTTCTTCACATTTTTGAGGCTGGAGAAAGGAAAGGTTGCAAAGCCCACTGAGAAGATGGGTTTGGTGAGTTGGTGGGAAGAGAGAGACAAGGAAGGGCAGCCAGATGATATGAGAATTTCCATTGATAACACTTACTAACTGTGATAGCCAGAATGGTGATACAGAAGTTCAATGTGCTATGGTCAGTAGTGAATCTTATATGCATCATCTTTATTGGTCTAGGGTTGGGTTTCTTTGCTTAAACAGCAGACAGTTTTCCAAGATACACCATGCTGTTATAGCATTAATTTATGATACACTGGATTAAAGAATAGATTTTGTCATAATTTCAGTTTATTGTATTTTCCAGGATAATGGCAATTCATCAACAAGCTTATATTCAAATGTGAAGAAAACAAAGAGGATTATGTATAGTCAAAATAATTGTTTTAATGAGTCAACTGTGGATTCTCACAGTACTGCAGCTGATCTGCCTTTTGAGAGAATTTAATTTTGAGTGTTAGTTTTATTGACACTCTAATAAGATATCTGCGCAGTATTAAAATCTTTGCATTTCAATTGGCATACTGTAGGCAAACTTGGTGCTGAAGGATTTAACTTTTTAAATTGAAAATGCAAATTCATTGTTTCTTTCTGAATTCTGAATGACAACTGAATAATGTGACAAAGTTGATCAGCAGATATGAGCATGGTATGGGCTGTTAAAGAGCAGTAATCTGATTGTCTATACTAAGAGAAAACCATTTCTTATGAGATTTAAAATACTTCATTTTCCATTCTGGTACGTGAATAATTGCAACTAAAATGCTTTCCTGAAGAAGTAACAATATAGCAATGGGATCATAATTTTGACTTTTTTTTTCTTTTATAATTTTTATGTGGCTAGCTTGAGGGTGCTCTTCAGGTGATTTGTGTTTTGCCTTAGTGTGGAACTGCTGCACCCTCATCTCTCATGTGGCTTCAATGACTTAGTTCGTAGCATTGCAGGTGTAAAGATGATGTATTTGGTCATTGTGTGCTCTGGTTGTCCTGGCTCTGATAGTGGCTCTTCTGGTTCAAGAAAGGCAATGCAAGCGGCCTCTGCAGCTTTGCAGCGGCTTTGTAGCACCATCAATCTTTGTAAGTGTGTCAGTTTCTTCCAATGAACAAGTACTCAAAGGCACTATTTTCTCCTTGGTGGGTTTGCATTGTATGATGGGATACATTCCTTAGGAAGCAGTCTGGTTTTCTTGTGTGGTAGATCACGGAGAGAAAAGGATTTGTGTATTTTCCATGTATCTCTTGGAGTAAGGAATGAGACCTGTTAAATGACAGTGTTGATTTCAATAACACTTTTCGTGACAAAGACGTACGCATGTAATATCTTTGAACTGCCTATACTAATACATAGACTTTTTTTTCCCCCTGGTTTTCCAAGGTGATCTTGTACACCAAGATGTACTAGAGTTGTCTTTCTCTGAAGAATGCAAAGCATCCAGGATTCCTCTCAGCTTCTTTGTCTCATGAAAAATATGCTACTTAGATGAATTATCCTGAAGTTCTATGATTACAGTTGTCATGCATAGAAATAGTATTTATATGGTAACGGTCAGGTGATACTTGCAGGTTTTAGGGAAGTGCTGGCATTTCTGATGGTGCTAGTTTATTCCTGGAGAGCAGCCTCATTCCTGTAGCTCCATGCAAACCGCAGACTTTGGTTGTAGTTCAGAAAGACAATATGTCCCAATATGTATAAGGTGGGGTTTTTCCCTTTTTTTAAAGTTTTGTCAACATTTCTGTTTTAAAGCATTTATTAAATCATTTCAATTAGGTTGCAGTTTTTCATATTACAGAATTAAAGCCTTAGGTATTTTGTTATGGTATATTAGAGCAAAAGTATTTCTGTAATAATTGGCTCTTGTGGCCATTCAGCCCACAAGACGGGCAAATGGTCAAAATCTAAAACATTCTTATTTCAGAATAAGTAAGATATTTCAAATTACAATAGTAAGTGTCACTGTGACTAAAAATCCTAATTTTTTTGTGTGACTGTAGAGCTTAGGACACTGCAGGGTATTCCTGGTATCCGCAGTGTGGAGTGTGAGCAGTGAGTCATACACACTCTTCTGTCTTAACTGGCTTCAGGAGAGGAGGATACTGCAAACTCAGCATTCCTTAGCTCTGGCTTCTCTCCAGGGGCTATCAGGCAAGGCAGAGTGGCAATATTCACAGTGGCTTTCGTGATGGGAAAGTTTTTATTGATTGCATCAGTAAGACCATTGCCTTTTTGGATATGGCAGACCACTAGCTAGTGTTAGGGAACAGTAAGATTTGGTTGCTGTCAGTCTGCTTTGAAAATGTGACCTGGTGGGCTCTGAATGTTATTGAGTTTTGAATTACAGCTCTGGTGTTTGACATGGGTGTGCCAGCTCAGCTGGACAGGAAATTACTAAGATTCCTTTCAAAAATGAAATGATGAATCTTGGGTTTGTTCTGATATGGAAGCACACTAAAACATACAAATTTAGGAACTCTTACAAAGCATACCACATTCCTCTAATTGTTCTGCCTTTTATTTCTCCTTTCTTTCCAAACATATAAAAAAAAAATGCAAAGAGTTTTGTTTTTTTTTTTTGCCTGGCATGGTATTATGCCATTTTCTCCAAGTGCTAGATAAGTGCAAACTACTACCCCTATTACGGTGAAACAACAGGTCAAAAGAGAGCTATCTCAACATTCTTCCACTATTAAAATATGATTAAATAGATACAGGTCTGTAGGGAAAATACTGCATGACGTAGCTATTATTTGTTTCTATCCTGTTTGTTAGCTGTAGAATGTCCCTTTGGTTTTACGTTTTAATCACCTCCCATGTTTAGTAATTGTGTCAATAGAGAGAACTGTAATTGCATGCAATTTTTGGCGCAGTAGTTAGTATCTTGGGGTGTGGTTGTGGTGTTTCTTTTTTTTTTTTAAGGGGAACTACTGAGTTAATTATTCAATTGCAATGAACCGTATGAGGATGATGAATACCGGTCTGATGACTACCTTCTTCTGTTCTTTATTTTCTAGCATGCTGCTTTGAGTTCCCTGATTTCACAAAACCCGTTTTGACTGGAAGTGGCAGCTGCACTTTACAGTTCCCAAGCACTTGGGAAAAGGGGAGACTTGTCTCCCTGGTGGTCAGTGACAGGCATTTTAAATACCACTTCTGTTGTTAGCTTATTCAAGCAGCTCTACGTGATGGCTAAATCTGCTGTAGAGGATTATGGAGATGGTGCTGTGCAACATACACAGCAGTTAGATCAAAAAGAGAGTTGAACTGACAGATAGGTGTGGACTACCTGGAAAATTCCTTTTGTAGACAAGTGTCTTCATAGTAAGGTATAGTACATTTGGTTTAAAATTTTTGAATATTGTTTATTCAGGATGTATTGGATTCAGGACAACATAAGGAATTGAAACTTTTATTGCAGTCCTTCTTGTCTTGCACTATTTTCAGCTTCAAAATTGTAAAGAGAGATATCCGGGTAACTGACCCTATATTGGAGCTTCTTTATGTGGCAGACTTTTACATGACATTAGTTGAGGTGACATTTTTGTTTTGATTTCTAAATAAAAATCTTATCCCAACATTGTGTAGGAAAAAGAGTATTTTAGCTGATGGGGTGGGACTAGAACATTCAGTGTAGGCAGGTTGGTTCTCATCCCTTCCTTTTTTTTATGTAGTGAGGTCATCATGGAGGTTTTAAAGGAAAGAGTAGTAACTTCAATTTATGCCTATCTGGAACAGATAATGTATTTATAGTTGGAAGATGCTTTAAGGAAAGGGTACGTTGAGACTTTGGCTCTATTTCAATTGATGGAATGTACCATCACTGGAACATTTCATCATAACTTAGGTGATGAGTCATTTCCGACTCAGGTAAAGGAAAAAAAATCCATCTATAAAGAAACCAAGCTTTGAAATGAGAGTGACAGCCAAGACAGTATTAAAATGGAATGTTGGAAATCTGGATATGAAATTCTCTAGCATCTCCATTCTGTATGCTTTTATTTGTCTAGTGGATGCAGTAATGGAGAAAACCTTGCTTGAAAAATCTATCTCCATTTAATGGAAGCTACTGTCAATCTGGTAATAGAATAAATGATTTAATTAAATGTTCTTGAAATAGTTCTTCTTGTTGTATAACCATGTCATGGTTTAGGCCAAATTGGCCAATCAGAATGACAGATGGCTATTCCCCCTCACCCCCCGTTTCTCCCCAAAAAAGAGAGGAGAGGAATAGATAAGGAGATTTATAAGTTTAAATTGAACTAAACTACTTAAATGAAGTACCAATATTAAAATCAAAAAGGAAATAATGGAATAGATCCAATATATACAAAACCGTATCAAGCTCCCAAGATGAGGTCACCAGCTGGCACTGGGGAAGTCCCAGACTGGACTCAGCGATGGATGGGAACTGGATTCCAGCTCTGGAGTCAGGAACACATGCATTGGGGTCAAAGGCAGATGGACAGAGTCCTCTTCAGACGTCGGCTGTTGAAGAAGAGACTGACCCTTTGATCCCTCAGCTTTTATACTGAGCACGGGGCAGATGGGATGGAATACTCCTGTTGGTCGGGTTTGGGTCACCTGTCCTGTCCACTCCTCCCCACCGGTGGGATCCCTCTACGCTTTTTCTGTTTCCGGCCCTCCAATGGGACAAATAACGAAATTGGCTGACTTTGGTTGTTATAGCAATGAGTATAAGCACGAGCCTCTCTGCATCCCATTCCTTAGCATGTAGCACAAACACCGGTCTTATCACTCTGAGAATGAGCAGTTTTCTGCACAATATGCTGTTAATTTCTGAGAGTTAGAAGAGGCCTAGCTAAGATGTAAAATTACTGAAGAGAAAGTTGGTTCTGTTTTACCTCAAAGTGGGACAAACCAACAGAATTTGACTTAAGGAAGTGCAATACATGACAGGTTTCTCTTTCTTTTGTGCTAAATTCTTTGAACTGTTAGCTTTCAGTTTACTTCACTCAGGATAGTGAGGTGATGGTTGCTACACAAATATGTAAAGGTGGTGGCAGAGGAAGAGGAAAGCAACAGAAATGTGGGTGATAATCCTTTTTCTTGGATGCATAGACCATAGAAAAGTGAAGTCCTTGTGGTCCTTTTGACAGAGAAGTAGCAGGCCTTGTTCCTTGTCCTTTATCCTCTTCTGAGTGAGGCCTTACAGAAAACGCCCAACATCCGTGCCACTGTTGAGTCCTTTGTGTGCTAGGTAGAGTTATATTCTACGTTCACTGTTGACTTGGTCTTGCCAGTAGTCACATGCCATTCACAAATCAGTGCTTTTTCTCTCTGAAAAGGGACCTACTGAAGTGCCAGCTCTAGTTTGGTGAAGCCCTCAGAGCAATAGGAGCAACAGGAGGCAGGGGAGGAGAGACGAAGATAAGAAGGGTATGTATTTGTGGTGGACAAACTTACGTAACTTTATAAAGGGTTTGAGAAAACTTGCAAACATTTTAATAAAATCAAACAGTATTAGGTTTCTACATTGTATACTAGCTATTTGTTTTCAATTTATATTTTAAAATCAAGGGCAATAGCTGAATATTTGCTAGATATACACAGAAAAATGTGAACTCTGATCATTTTACTTGATATTTCTCTCACTTGTGCTTTCTTCTGCAACTTCACCATTTAGAGGATGGGCTGGGTTAATTGTTGTATTTGGCTGAATCAAATTTCAAGACAATTTAAAGGCAGCTTATAATGCATCCTTCTCTTACTGTTTTCTGTGCTGAATCATCCTGCATTTGTTAATATCGCAGTCTTAATCTTATGTTACAATTGCTGGGTAATCCTTTTATTATTTGGATTTTTGTCTCCCGTCAAGCTGAAGGCATCATTACATCATCTTAGAAGTACCAAAAAAAATATAAAATTCCTATTTGAAGGAGCAGAACCGTATTGATTCTAGGGGCTTTTATTTCTACTTGCTGCTGCTTTATGTTGTAGTTGCTCCCCCCTCAATGTGGAAAGGAGCCAGCTGTGTTAGAAGTAGCATCTCAAGAACATGATCTGTCACATCAGCAATTCATAATTCATTTTTGCTATGCTGAGACTGTAAAGGAGGCCTCAACACAATGTTGATCCTATGGGTATTGCTGCCTTTGATCATAGATTACCTTTCCTCAGGTGTTTACTATCCTTGATGGTGCTGGATTCAAATTTCTGTGTATGTTGGAAAACTCTCTGACCCAAAATGTTTATGACCACTGAAAACTTCCCTTGGATTCCTTTTTGTACAGCAGTTCATTACCACACACATGCTCTCATGTAGTTGTTGCAGCTCTCTAACTTTTTGCTGGGCCATTTCTTTGTACTTTAGGTTCTCTCTAAATCTAACAGACGTGATTAAAAAAGCTGACACCATTAGCAGGTAAAATGAATATTGCTGCAGTCTCTGTGACATCCTTTGGCTTTGATTTTTTTGGCATGTGGATTAATACAGTGTATGGCAAATGTTGTGGTATTGGTGCTCAGCTACCACAGGTTCCTAAGGGTAACCACTGTAGGCTGAAATAGCTTGTTTAAGCAAATAACCACAAGATATAATTACTTTGTTAATTAATATAAAAGCTTTTTAGTTTTCTATAACTTCCTTTTTGGATTCATTACAGTGAGTTAGAAATAATCATTATAAATAATGAAATAGGATTTTTATTTAAACTTCTACATGAAAACACAGTCTGGGAAAGCAGACTTGTCCTCTCTGTAAAAATGGTTTGGGGACCTATCTCCTGCTGAGCCATTCTCTGGAGGCTGGGGCAGAACTTGGCTTAACGCCTTGTGCCAAAAACAGCATTTCAAACATAGCAGCGTTTTATAGTGGAGTGTGAGAAAAACCATTTTTTTTTAGAGATCATGTTGACAAACACAATCTGTTAATAGTTTGTTAGTGTAAAGAACAACACTTAAAAAGCAGGCAAAAAAAGTTATAGAAATACCTTTTTAGGCCATGACAAAGCTTAGTATCCAGCTATGATTTCCCAGACATTGACAAAAATCTTTTCACTTCAGTGTTAGCTTGTGGAGATAGCTCTGATGTACACTCTGTTTTTACATCCCTGTGCTGCAGCAGGCAGCCTATATATCTAGGAATGGTCAATTAGCACCATCATCTCTATTCTGTGGTATATAGTATCTCAGGGAAATAACCACCTGAAATGTGACACAATTATGCAAAAAAACATGACAGGTTAATGGATCTCTCTACGGTTTTTATTCCACAAGTCTTCTCCCTATTCCCCCAAAAGTAAAACACGTTGGGACTGTGCTTATGAAAATTTGTAGACACCAGTTTTGAGGTAGAAGGTTCCTACAATGGCCTCACCAGTCAAGAATGAATAATCTCTGAGGTGTTTGGAGTCATCAATCAGTTTTGGTTTTGGAACATACTAGTTGCAAAGATTCTTAGCCTTTAATTGGTCATACCTTAAGAGCCATTGGTTTTGGTTGAGTCCTGTGATATATATTAATATAAACATTACAATGTAAGTAACAACTCCTGTAGAACAATGTGTATATATATACATTGGTTCAGTTGTCCTGTGTGTATCCTTTCAGTGGAGTCTAGATAGGTAGCGGAGAGTAAATGAAACAACCATAGATCAGACCGTACTGCAGAAAACAAAGGAGGTGGGTTGTAATGCTCTTGCACTGCCAGCTGTGAAACTTCTTGGGAGGATTGAGGCAGAAGTACCAGAGGAAAAGCAAGCAGGGGAAACTGGAGGGAGAATATAAAAAGTTGTTGGGTTTCGTTGGTTATGAGACATTTTTTGAAGATGGGGGACTGTTAAATCATAGATATGTGTGATGTAAAGCCTCTTTGTGAACTTGAAAAGCTAGGTAGCAGGATTTTATTCAGGCAGTGGAAGCACAAATACCAATGATGTAACTGGTCATTTTGAAACCAGATGTGTAGCAGCACTAGATTCTTTTAATGAAAGAGGGCATTCTTTTAATGCAATATTTTTGGCAGTTGCTGTAGGGTCATAGAAATTTTTTTCTTTTTTCTTTTCATTTCTTCTCTATTGACACAAATTGAAGATGCTTCACATTGTTGCTAGGAGTTCGTGGACTTGAGCGTAAAGCCGCTGCCTTGTATAGTGCCATTAACACTTTCAGATTTTAAAAGCTTCTGATGGATTGCTGCAAACTTGAGAAAACTGTTAATGGCCATATTCTATTTTTGTTTAGGACAAAATACTGCAAGCTGCTTGGCACTGTGCTGAGAATGCTCGGCACTTTTACAGCCATGTCTTTGGGTACTGTTGCACGTGCTATCATGTGTGTGCAGCACAGCAAGCATTTAATTCAGATAATTTGTGACAGTAGGTGCATGCTAATAAAAAGATTTTCTTTGGTGCTTTTTCCAGTACTTAAAAATACTTCTCAGTATATCTTTTCATTAAAATCCCATCATAAAAGAAACAAGCATTCTCCTCTTGACTAGACAGCCCTGAATCTCAGGAATTATTAAGGAAGGGTAAAATAGTGCAAACTCATACTGACTTCGTTGCGTCTGCAGATACAGCTTGGTTTGCACTCACTCACTGTTCTTAACGCAGAGATCTAATTTATGGTTATTTGCTGCTTACTAAGTTTAGAAAGGACAGTTTTGCTTGTCTGTTTTTGAAACAAAGGTGAGGTATCTTACAGTTTGCTTTGGATTTGAAAATCAGTTTTTGTAAATTACTCATTAAGTTAAATTTTAAAAATAGGCTTTTCTGAATTACGTTTTGGAAGTGAACTTCCTTTCATTTGCATGGCATGTTTGTGGGCCAAGTTGGTATGAAGGCTACTCATAGAAAAGTTGTGTTGCTAATCTGACTCCTTAGTGTTGACAAAGTGCAACTAGTAAGAGTAAAAAGTTCTAAGTACCCCTTAGAATGTGTTCAGACAGGGGAATACTCCATATGAACCCTCATTCTAACTTGTCTGATGCTGTGCAGAAAACACAGGTGCAGCATTGCCATCGGAGGCAGGGATGACCTAAACAAGTGAGGATGTGACCATCCCTGCTACTATCTGATACTGGTACGTAGTCCTTCAGTCCCTCTGGGATTTGGACACTTTCTCAGTGGAGTGAACTGTTAGAGACGTGAAGCAGCATCTTGTTTGGTTGTTTGTCCTACTCATACCTAGATGGAAAAGTCTGTATTTTGTTTAGATTTCATTGAGTTAAAAGTATGTAAGAATCATGTTGCTATTCTGATTTCTATTTCAAGTATGGTAAAATGATTTAGTAGTGAAAAGATGGGTAGAAAATTTTTTATGGGCCATATATAGCAAAATGGCATATGGGAATTTATGTACAGAGGTGAAACAATAGCAACACTTGTACCGTAGCTGGGACCGGTGGTGTCAGCCAGGATGTGAGGGTGAAAGAGTCCTCCTTTTATTCTATTCAGGAAAGCGTATTTGAGGAAAATGCTTTCACTGAAGTGCTTGTTTTCTTGGTTGGCCTTTTGGATAGTTACCGTGCAGATGAGGAGACTGTAAGTTAATAATTAATCAGTCAAGCAACTGAAGAGCAGTAAATAAACAAATATTTCAACTTTTAACTTTAATGAAATATTCCAAGATTTTAAAAGTATTTTTAGGGCTTTTTTTTCTTTTCTATAAGCGTGTGTGTATAAAAACTTAATTATGAAAAATTAGTCATAATCCTGGTTCTGACAGTGACAATTTCTATAATTCATAATATATAACTAACTTTCCACTACTATTCCTGTTTTTTTGATAAAGAGATGATAGTACTTCTATCACAACAGTCCAAAAAAAGAAGCCTTTTTGAATTGTTGCAGTAGCACGAGGCAGGAACAATTCCAACTTTTTTTTTTTTTTTTTCTTTTTCAAGCTTGTTCCTGCATTGTTGATCTTTCCATGAGCTGAAATGGCAACAAGTTTAGGCCTGCGCTGCAGTTCAGTTACTCTTGGTCAATCTTGTGTTACCTTATGTGCATGAAAGATTATGCTTTCCGAGTTAGTAAAAAACCCGTGTAGTTCACTGGTGCATTGCGTGGCTTTTTAGACTTCTTCATGCATATGATAGAACGTTAACTGTGTTCTAAAATAGGAAACACAGTCAAGGCTTTCTGTTATTTCATTCATGTTTATAAGCATTAAAGGGCAAGATGTAATTTTAGATGACATGAGGTTTTCAGTTATTTGAGTTAAGACAGAACTCCAATCTAAATTCATGCTTAATTGATGTTACTTTTAACTGAATGTATTAGAGAAAGTAATCTTACGTTTCCTTTATGCGTTAAGCAGGGTCGCTATTCATGAAAAGTCATCACTTGGTGCTTGTGACTGATGATTCATCCTGTCCAGCCAACCAGCGTGGAAATAGTCAAGACTGCAGAAGAACCCTTTTCTTGCTGTATTTGTTAACTTCATCAGTTTTCTGTACTAGAGTAGCAATTCTATTGACCACTAGATTTTCCTTCCATCTCTTACTATGCACTGTCACCATAGCTGAGTCACTGCCTTTGGCCAGCACAGGCCAGATGCTAGATTTGCCTTTTGGCTGTTCTTTTCAGTTGCAGCATTTGCTATTCGCTTGTGATGCTAACTCATATCAGACAGGAAAATGCTTGAGTGTTGCTTTCAGAACTGAACCTCACATTTGGCTGATCGTATTTGCTAAGCAGCTGGCCAGCTCGAGGCACTTGTGCTTGCTCAGGAAAAGGAGGAAACTGTTTTTTTTTCTTCCCCCTCCCCTATAATATCCATGTGCCTTCTCTCTCATCTTACCTTAAAAGAAATTTCAATTTTTCACCCTCAAAGTTCTGTGATGTGTGTCAAAGCTCGCTGCAGGTTTTGTTTTTAGTTTGCCTCACTGTTACTCTGAGAAGCTCTCCAAATGGCGCCTCTCTAATGATATCTACTACAAATATCAAATGTGAAACTGTGGAATTTACAGATAGAAGAGCAATGTATCATTTTATATGTTACCTATTTTAAAAAAATTTTAAATTCACCTTAAATAATCAGAGGGCTTTTAAAACTTGGGGTTTTTTAATTCTTATCAATGTAGCTAGAAAGAAAAAAAAATGGAAGTACCTTGTAAATACAGCATGATTGGGAAACTTAAAAAAATTAAATTGAAATTAAGAAATTTGATTTCCTGTATGATCCATTGAGTTTTTGAAATTTAAATATTTTTTTTAAAAGAAAGGATTTTATTTCTTTTATTGAGTTAATAGACCACTAAATAAAAGTTTCAAAAATTTGTAACTGAATAAGAGATAGTGTATTTGTGTGGTGATTTTAATTAACAACGTCTACTAAATGTTGATAAATATACTAGGTTACCCATATTTGTTGGTAATATTAGGTAACAGTTATTTGCTGACAACATTAGCAAATTACTTTCAACCTTAAAACATGATTTAATTTGTCAAAAAATGACAATTTGTTTCTTACTGGTGAAACTGAAGAATTATTCTGGGTGTCTTTAAAGTCGGATTGAAATTAGGCAGTTTGGCATTTTCCCTTGATATCAGTTTGGGAATTTTGCATTTGGGCACAAAAGAAAATGTATTAGTTCCTAGTAAATATTCTGCTAAAGCACAGTGACAAACAGTGTTGTGCATAATTGACACCGGCTTGCAATTTAGAGCTTGAATAGAACTGTTATTTCAGATCATTAAAAAGAACTTTGTGAGAATTGATTGCAACTTGCAAACTCTGTGTCTGCTGTGACTGACTTGACTATGCTAAAATTAAACTCCTTCTTAAAATGTTTTTGAGAATTACAGCTGAAAAACACTAAGTGCTGATGTTGTTGCTGCCATCACTTTAAGCCCCTTCAGTACAAATTGTTTTGCAAAGAAAATTACAAATAGCTTGTGATAAAATGATAGTGTACTACAGGTTTAGCAGTGTTGAAATAAGACGTCTTTTGCTTGTTGTTACATCACTTGATTTTTGTTCAGATCAAGCTGAAGAAAAACTTTCTCATATCTCAGCCCTAGAGAGAGAAAGGCTGGGGCATAAACCTGTGTATTGCAAAGTGGCAGGACGCAGACGGTCAAGTCTTTTAATTCTAATTATAGGTTCTCTTTGTTTGTTTAATTTTTTTAATAACTGGAATCTGCAGCTGTGGCCTCTCCCATGTTTTTTGCAAAAACAGGATGTTTTAAATTGTTTCTAAGAATTTGTTGCTGTGAGCTGACCTTCAAGGTAAAGAAGTGGGGCACGTATAGAGCTTAGATTAGAAAAAGAAAGACAAATTCAAAGGATTGTGGTTGTGTGCAATTTGTGGGAGGAGCATGAACAAAGAAAGAGGAAAAGGGACCTGGCATGGTTATGAAATATAAAGAAGTAACTGGGTCTGTAGGGAGTTAGTGCGTACTTCGTGGCTGCAGGATGAGGGAGAGGAAGAATGAAAAATACTGGAGTGGGGGCAGCGAGGTTGAGCTATGAGGGGGATGGGTCTGCAGGACACAGAGTACTTATGGGAATCTAGGGAGATGCAGGTTCATTAACAGTTGGGAAAAATGAATTTGTAGTAAAAAGTTAAGGTGTTTGTAATATATAGTGGCATTTTAGGGATTTGTGTTTGCGCTGGTCTGTTATCCCTACAAGTCTTCCGTGCTGATTATCACGGGTTATTCATATGGCACTTGGGGGATATGGAGACGTTACTAAGCATCAAATGGCTCGCAAGCACCTTGCAAGGATGGCGGGTGTGAATGTTGAGCTGGATTGCATAGCTCCATCTGAATCTCTCAGTCTTATTCTTCACTGCCATTGTACACATTGTGGTTGATCGTGTGTCAAGTAGAGGAAAACTAATTTAATGTCTTGCAAGTGGTGCTAATGCAGCAGGTCATGCAATAATGATCATCACTCACTGAAGTGTTAAAAGGCAAGTCGTTTTTAAAGAGAGATGAAACAGGATTCTCAGCTAGGCATTACTCACTTTGGTGCTTTCTATAAGACACAAAAAGGTACTAAATGTAAGTGTCCTGTCCCTAATTATGAGGAAGTGTAATAGAATTTCTGTATATTATGTTCACAGAGAACAACAATGTTTGTTAGGAGGGAAGGGTGGTTGTTTCCCAGCACACAAAGAAACAGTAAAGAGTATTGCTCACCAGCTGGCATTTTTACTGTGTTGCTAAGTTATGGATATACAATTGTTAATTGTGTCCGAAGACTCTTGTTGGTTTTTTTTTTTCCCATGTTTTTATAGTTTGATCCTTCCTTCATCCATCAGAGTTTTTGTTATAATTTGTGAAGCTTCCCGCAGCCTTGCAAGGTGTGTATCTTTGGGAATCAGTGCCCTGCATAGCTTGCACCATTTTGGTAAATCTGATGGAAGAGTGTAGTGTTGGTTATTATGAGCATGGATGTGATTGGCCATTGTGAAATTCATCTATGATTGGAACAATTGCTCAGGCATACATCTAACCAGTATACTGACAAAGCACATCACATCTGCTACTGTGTGCAATGTGGTTAAGCAGCATCCTGAAGTCTTCAAGTATATGAACAAGTAAGTGTGTTGCTGTCAGAACTAGGAAAGTTACCATTGCGCTCAAGAAACCTTTCAGCCCTCCTCTTAATTAACTTAATACAGACCTTTCTGCACATCTGACTATAAAATGTGTGTCAATTCTTTAATTATGCCAATTCTTCTCTAAACTTTATCAGACTTATTAAAAGTCTTTTAAAAAGCTTAAAACTGACACTAGATGCCTAAAGTCTTGTATCAATACAATGTATTTGTACTCTAGCAAATTTTGCACTTGAAGAGAGCTCTTCCGTGTAGTAGGCAAAGGTTTAACAAGGGTCCTTGGCTAAGGATTGAGGTTAGATACACTTGATGGAGAAATAGCATGCACATTCTTAAAAATGCAGGGAAATTAATGTTTACAAGATCTTATTAGGATTTGTGGTCACTTTCCACCATTAGACGCTTTTGCATTGGTGTTGCATGATTTGCTAAATTATACGGTTTATTTCAAACAGGAATTAAGCTGGAAAATTCCCTTGGTCATTTTTATGTTAGATGATCGACGTACTCTCTTCTGTTTTATAGTCTGTTTATGTACAAAAATAAATACGTATTAGGATTAATTTTCTGTCTGTAATATGTTTGGAAATCAATGGCTGATGGAGAACATACAGCTTTTCAATGATGAGAATATTCTAGGGCTGCTCAGATTTTTTTTTTTTTAATGTGAAAGGTGCCTGAGGGCATTTCTGTTCTATTAGATCATGCTTTGTGCACAGGCAGAGGGAATTAAGTGTAGTGTAATTTCAGCTGAAATTATCAGCAGTATTGGAAGTGGAGAGTTCCTTCTGTGACAAATGAGAAACAGTTTTGAGTGTTTTTACATAGTTCTTTTGTCAGTGCAGGTGAATGTTGATTAATTAATATTTCAAAAGTAGGAAGCGCTAAACATATCTAGCTACTGATGTGTGCAGGACTTTGTTTAGTGTGATCAGAGGAAATAGTATGTATTTCCCTCATGCAAGAGAGTCAAGATAACCAGCTGTGAGTTAAGAGAAAAGGAATTGTTTCAGTCATACTGGGTTTTTTTGTCACTGATTTGTACTGTCAGGAAACTACTTTTGAGCAACTCATCCATTCTTGTGCTCATTTTAATTCCAGTCAATGTATCTTAGACTTTGGAGGAGCTTGAAAAATGATTATTCCATCTCATGGTCTTTTCAGCCATACCTGTGACTCCTAATGCTTTTGTGAAGTGCTCGAGACGTTTTGGTACTTCCTTGACATGAACAATAATCATCTATTTTTCTTTTCTGTCTTTCTAATGAAACTATCACACAAGGAGGTGCAAAAAAATTCAGGTAGTAATGAGATAAAAAATGACTTTATGATATGTTCCTGCTCTTCCATGGAAACTTATGTTTTAAGCATATGTGTCAGTAAGACAGATTTCTTTAAAGCAGTAAGAAAAACAAATATTTGCAGTTATTAGAATATATATTTCTCTAGACTTGAAGAGCACTTAACATTGTTTTATACAAAAGGTCAGTCTTAATAAATGTTTAGTGACGTATAAGGATAAAATTGGAGAACCTCAAGTGGAAAGATTAATAGGTGCACCAAAGATCAAATTAAGAAAGAAAGAGTTTTATTCCTTTTAGTTTAACCCTCTTTTTCTGGGTTGATTTGGTCTTTTTGTTGGTTAGTTGGTTTCAATTGTGGGAAGGGAGAGGGAGAGGCTGCATTATGATCTAGACTGAACTCTTACCATGGAATGTGCCACTAGACTGCCCTGGATGAATTCTTGCTTCCAAATAAGCAGTGATGGCTGATTTTAGGAATATATTTTTTAAAAAATAAATTAAAAATTCCAGTCTTAATCTGAAAGTGTCTTCTCATACCCCTACAAACATCCACCGTAATCCTTGGTGTATTTTATCAGTGTTTAATTATCTTCACCATTATAGATCTGTGCCTTATTGCTAACCTGCATATATTTATTTCTTCTTTTTGTCCTGTTAGATTTTGTTATACCTTTGAGAAGAATTCTAATTATAAATTCCTTTCTCCCCATGTAGTGGACTATACGATTGTCATCCAGTGAGCCTTCAATCTTTTCTTTGACAAACTGAATAGATTGACCTCTATAAATCTTTTATTAGCAGTGATGTTTTTCAATCTTGTCGTCATGCTCATGGTTCTCTCTTGAACCCATTTGTGAATGTCTTTGAAATGTTGGCAGCAGAACTGGACATAGTGATTTAGTAGCAGTCACAGAGGTAATACAGTCTTCCTATTCCTTCTTGATATTTCCCAGATTATATATAAACCATTAACTATTTTATACTGTGCAGCTGTGATCCACCATGACATTTAGTGTTTGTCAAGCTAATTACTTCCAAGAATAAAGTTGCATCCCCTTTTTTGTTCTTGGATGTGACCTTCCATTTGGCACCCCAAAAACCAAAAAATATGTTCAGTGGAAACTCTGGCTAATGTGCCGGTTTTGTGTCTCCTCGCTCCGTGACCCGAGCAAACTCCATCAGCTGCAGTCTTGCATTTGCTCCCATAAATACATTGCATTTATAATGAGACAGCAATGAATTTTTGTGACACCTTCCCTACAAGCATTTGTTGATATGCTGTTCAAAATTCAAAATTTATAACATAGGCAGTTCTTAATTTGCTCTGAATCAAAGTTTTACCTGGTAGGTTTGGAACATATAGCAAAAATATGTTTGTGAGGTAGTAGAAGTTTGTCTGTATGTTTTACAAGAGATAGGTTAATAAAAGAAGGGCAGTAAAATACAGCCAGACATGGATTTCAAGGGCTACAAGCACCTTTTAGGCTCCTGCGCTTTGGAAGATTAATACCATTTTTCTGAAAACATTTTGTAGCCCTTTTATAAGGGAAATTAGTTTGCTTTACATCACTGCCTGGCTGAGATTATAATTATAAAGCAGTTTAAGAGTCTTTAGGCTTCTAATCTATTTTTCCTTTGTCCAAGTTGCCCAGTGGTAAAGACAAAATTCATTACTAAAATAAGGAAAAAAGTGGCAGCTTTTATTTTTAAAGAGCTTGTTGAAAATTGTGAGGGACTTCTCCATGGAAAAAGATCAGGACACATGAAACTCTTTAATTCTTTAAAGCATTTCCTGAGTTTTGATTAAAATTTTCAATCTCTTTATGGCTTTTTTTTTTTTTTCCAAGAATTGAAAAATTTGATTCTTTGAAAAAAATTGTGATGGAAACAAAAATCCTACAGTAATGATTTTAGTTTAAAAATGGTGTGGAGGAATAGTAAAATAGAAAATGGGGTGGAATAGTATGTATTGGAGTTTTGTTTGGTTGGTTATTGGTTTTTTTTTTTATAAAGGTGCTCTAGACTTATGTTCGTTTAGAAAGGAGATAATGTCTACCAGTTACTTTTTCCTGTTCAATGTCTAACTGGTATATATTGCATATTTATATTCATGTATTTTTAAATATGTATACATGCGTAACCCTCTACTCACAGCAATCTGTTACAAATACATACAACATAGGTCGATATGCTGCCTCTGTAGTATGTAAAAAAATCTCCATGTCATGCAAATCAATAGTATTCTATTACTATGATAGTCTGAGGAATGCGGAGCAACAAAGACATCCTAGTCTTTTTCATCCTAATGAAAATCCTAGGGTCCCTTCAGCTATTGAAGCAATCCTTAGAGAATGCAAATGAATTGAGGGTTTATTTTGAAATTATTATCTAAACTGGAGGTTTGGACATACTGGAACTCCACTAATTACGATGTATGCTTCAGGGCTTCTGGAAGGGCAGAAAACTGCTTAATTGTTTAGGCAAGCAGAAAATAGGAAAGGCAGATGTTGTACTGACCTCTTCTTGTCTGAATCTGATTATCTGGTTTTTGACCTCATCCATCTATTGGATGATGTCTGTCATAATTGTGTGTTTTATAGACAAATATGCCCCTGCAAGTAATTTTTGTTAATATTATTTTTACTTTTTATGTTATTGAGACATACTTGGACTAGCCACTCAGGAAAAAAAAAACCCAAGATATCTCAGTGTTAAAGAAATCATACCAGGTATAAAATGTTGGAGAGCACTGCGTTCTTTTAAGGATGACATGAAAATAGGAGTGTCTCAGTGATGTTTGCTGATCTGCAGTCTCCTGTGGAATATGCTGTTTAAGGTGTAAAGACTATGTGTATAGAATTAGACCTTCTTAAAAGCAAAAAACACACAAGATTCCACTGCTGCCCTTTCCTCCCCTTTCCCCCCCCCGCCCCCGCCCCAACAAACAGCAAAACTGAAACAAAACCCAACCAAACAAACCACCAAAGCAAAGCCGAAGGACTTTAAAAACCACTGCATTTAATAAACTTTGTCATTTTAGGAAACACTATGTTAATTACTTTTAATTTCTTCGATAATTCTTCCAACAAATGCTTGTTGTGGGAGGTTTTCAAATGTGGGGCTGTAAAACATGACTGCTGTGAAATGTGTATTCTTTCTTCCGTTACTTTTGCTGCATTTTTCACTATCAGTCAAGGAGAAGTGGTAGCCTAATTAAGAATAATGATGCCTAATTAAAAATAGTGATACGGGTTTAAACTTTGCTCTTATTGACACAAACATTGTGTCTTAGCCAAATAATTATCTAATTTTGAAAGAGTTTACAGGAAATTGTGTGTGTAAAATGGGTGAATACTGTTTTTGTCTATCATCATATGAAATAAGATAAAATAGCAAGGCTTTGTTTTTTTTTTTTATCAATTGTGTTTAGTGGTTGCATTGCTACAATATACCTCTGGTCATATATTTAGCTGAATTAGCTAAAGTAGTCGATGAGGTGAAGGAGGTAAGTGCCCACTTCTAACCATGCAGTAAGCCTTATAAGCAAACATGAGATCTCAGAGTTTTGGTGAAGCCCAGCAGTGGAGTGGCTACAGGAGAGAGGCTGAGCATGTGCCCCAATCACCCCACGGCAGAGAGGCTGCTGGTCGACACCGTGATCTCAGGCAGGTCATCATCACTGCTGCACTTGCACAATTTGCGATTTCCATAATCATAGAATCATTTAAGTTGGAAAAGACCTTTAAGATCATCGAGCCCAGCTGAAAACCTACCACTGCCAAGTCCACCACTAAAACATGTCCCTAAGTGCCACATCTACTCGTCTTTTAAATACCTCCAGGGATGGTGACTCCACCACTTCCCTGGGCAGCTGGTTCCAGTGCTTGATAACCCTTTCAGTGAAGAAATTTTTCCTAATATCCAGTCTAAACCTCGCCTGGTGCAACTTGAGGCAGTTTCCTCTTGTCCTACTGCTTGTTACTTTGGAAAAGAGGCCAACCCCCACCTCACTGAAACCTCCTTTCAGGTAGTTTCAGGAAGAAAAATTTCTTCATTTCAAGGTTCTAGATCCTCCTGAATATGGGATAATGAGTGATTTAGGGCAGTATTTAGGCACTTTATGTATTGCTGTATATAGTATCAGATTGAGAATTTGTGTATGCCAGTGTTGTTATGAATGCCTGCAATTAGACACGTACATTTGTCATGGAACTTTGAATATGCAGCTTTTAAAATACTTGAAAGGGGAAATGGTAACACAATCATATGAACTCTAATATCTTCTACCTTAAAAACCATTTAGTGCTAGTAAGATTTTCCATTTTTCCTGTAGCACCTCATTTATTCCTACTCATAAATATTGGACCTGAAAATCATCAGTGATGCCCTTAGAATCAACAGTGTTGTTTTGATATCTATCTAGGATTGATGACTGCTCTAGATATTAGCCTTGAGAGTTGTTACTGGAGCAATTTTGCTATTAAAACTGTGTTAGAAAAATGTGGGAAATTGATTTTCCTAATAGGAATTACTGTTTTTTGAATTAAAAATAAAAGCTTGCTTAATGTTTTTCCCAATTGTCAACATGCCAAAGGTAATCAATAATTTTTCTGAATGTGGAGTTGGGCCTTTATTATTTCTGACAGGATCTACAAATAAAAAAAATATTAAAATGCATTGATTAAAGCCATTTCCTAAAAAGTTGATGTTTTCCTAAAATGATGTCTGATTCTCAAATAGTGGCTGTAAAGGGATTGGTTCACTCATTTATTAAAAAAAAAAAAAAAAAAAAAAAAAAAAGAAAAGAGAAATTGCTTATTTCCCATAAGTTGTCTATTAAATCACCACAGCATTGCCATCACACTGAGATGATTTAGTTCCATTATATTCTTATGTTTGCAGCATTGATGTACGGTAGAAAAGCATGGTTGTGATTTTCCTGCACAGAAGGTCAGCAGTGAAGGAGGGAACAGGCACTTACGTACTCCTCATAATGTGAGAACAAAGGTTGGCCTCCACTGAGTGCTTGAATATAGAATGACTGTGTTATACAGCTGCAGAAGGCCGCAGAAAACCTCTTCCCTCCCATGAAAACATATTGACAGATCAGTGTGAAGATGCTTTGCTTGGAATAATGCCAGTGACAGTCGCCCATTCTTGGTTCATTTATGTCTAGGGGCTCAATTCTGCACCCTAAATTGTCTTCTCAAATTACTCCAATACTACACAAGATATTAAACAATCTATAAAGCATTCTGGGCATTCTTGCACAAAAAACTCAGAGTGAGAAATAACATAACAGACGTCTGCCATAAATGTTATTTGAATCCAGACTTCATTTGGAGTCACTCACTGAGAGCTTTCATTTATCTATTATATGACATGCAGGTTTATTTATAACTCCAGATTCACGCAAGTCATGTATTTGTACGTTTTTGCCACTTCTACTAATAGCTTTTTCACAAACCACACTGCACTTGGTGCAGTTGCCCACGCTTGGTGGGACATCTTCAGATTTTGGGAGAGGACAGAGATTCCCTAACCAGTGTCGATGTACTTGCCGCGTGGTGGCAGCTTGTAAAGCGAGATAACAACAAGACCCTTTGATATTGCTAATATTAATTTCCACAGGCTCCTTCTCTCCTCTGTGTCACTCATTTATTTTGTGCAGTTTATACAGCTTGTTTCCCAAGTCTTTGGCCGGTTTGCTCCCTGGTGTATTGTCTTCTTTCACTCCTTGAGTTTGTATCTCACTTGGACCTTTTAAACCTACTAACATTTTTTTTTCCCAATAAAAATAGCCTTTCTCCACTTCATTCCTTCCCCTTCTTTCTTTTTTTTTTTTTAATTTTAGCCAGTAACATAAAAATACTCGATTTTAAAATGAAATTTCCAATAATGAAAAGCTGTATAACTCTAGATACAATGTATTTTATTCAGAGAATAAAAATAAGAGTAATGAATTTTTATATGGAAAGTCAGTGTCCCCTTCAGTGTTTTATACTACTGAATAGTCCAGTCAACAGAATTCCAAGTAAATACTTTTAAGAGATTAATCAAATTTATTAATGTAACTTGGGATAGAAGGTGAAGAGAAATCAGTAAGTAGCTCTCAGTGCTTCCTTGTCCTCCAAACTATTTAGTGTAACATTGATATAAAATATAATCACACTACATCCTGATACTGGATTGGTCATTTCTTTTGATGCATCTGAAATAATTTTGTTTCAGATGATAGAAAGCAGGACTTCTGGGTTAACATAATATATAGTGTAAAAACCAGTGGGTTTTGATATGAGAAATAAAGCATGTAATTTAAACTTATTTATTTATACAGAAAAAGACCAAAAGAGACAGTAACCCTTTGTGGATGGAAGGAAATGAAGAATGACTTTGTTTTTAAGACCTATTTAATACTTGATTTAAGACACTGGGGCCAGGGCTGGGGGAAACAAACCAACCCACAATACTGATGGACTAAGATAAATGAGGAAAAACTAATTGTGTAGTAAAATGTGTTCAAATCTGTGATTGAAGTAGAGAAAGAATGGGGAATCCTGAGGTTTGGTTTTTTTGTTTTTTTTTTTTTTTTTTTTTTTAGGCTTAGACAAACTGTAACAATTGAGATCAAGCCCAATAACATTATTGGGAAAACCCCACCTTGAATTCAAAGGCTAACTTAAAAAATAACCATAGTGGGAGTGAACTGCAAGAACGTGGTGGAATAGTTCTCATTCATAAAATCATAAAAGTAGTATTCAGTACCAAATGTTTAAGAAAGAGTAAACAATTTCTTAACTACTCAGTACAGAATCTCTAGTATAGTTCTTAAATAATTTTTATTACAGATTCTGTACAGTAATTTTGTATTCCTTTATAAATAGGATTTGCCTTATCTGGAGGATGTTACAGTCGTAGCACATGGTATTTTTCCTTATGCATTAGAGTTAAAAGACCTCGCTGCATGTTCTGTTCATAGGACTTGCTCTCTCCTTGACTTTGGGCAGAGCATCTTGCCTTTCTGTACACACCACCTTACCCAAAAAGTAAGTAAATACCTTAGAAGAGAATGTACTGAAGAAGCAGTAAATAATTTTTATGATTACTAAATTTCAAACAATGTTTTAAATACAAAATAATTGAGATGCCAATGAGAAAAGTCGAAGGGAAAACTCCCAGCTGGGCGATTGATACTTGGGATGACCAAAATCATCTGGTTTTCATGTTCCAGGAAGTCTGTCTCTTGTGTGCTGGGAACAATAACTATATTGCCTGCCTTGGGAACTCATGGCAAAGCAATTTTTTGGCAAGCCAATGCCAATTTGATGGACTGAATCAACTTATGGTCCTAAACGGACAGGTCATTTTGAACAGTTCATGAGGAATTTAGTTGGTGTAGTGCAAAATGCAGCCTACAGGTCAATGATATTTGGATAAGCAGCAATTACCAACACTATTACAGAATTACAGAATGTTATGGGGTTGGAAGGGACCTCTGGAGATCATCTAGTCCAACCCCAAATGCCATTCTTTTTGAGTTGTCCAACTGAAATCATTAAAATACTTTCAGGTTGAAGACATTTGCTGTGAAGTAAAGGTCTGATAAAGTTGGCCTTGTACAATGGGTCAAATGTTTTGGTCTTTGTCAGAAAACGGTATCAGAACAAAGGCCCAATTACTAGGGGGACACCCCCTCACCCACCCAAACACCACCATCATCATTTTGGAATGTGTTTTTAAATTTTCTACTATTTTCTAGAAATATTCTACCGTGGTATAGGGCTTGTGTTCCCACTGAAGTCAATATCAAAATTGCCAGTGGCTGATATAAAAAGCCCATGAAAACAGTCTCAAAAGCATTGGTTTCATTTTGGTAAATTTAATTTGTTGGCCAAAAAAATTAGATTTATAATTGTTTGCTTCAGTCTTAGTTATAGAGAGACTGGCGTCTCTTTACATCAATTTCACCACATTTATTCCTTCTAACATGCTCTAAAAAAGATGTATTACCCAAATTTGAAGTCAAAATTGGAAGATAAGCTCTTAGCAATATAGAGAAACAAAATTCAAATTCAATCTGCAAATACAATAACAAAAAGCTCAATGCGAGCTCTTGCTAGTTTGCATTAATATTTTTGTTGTGCTTACAGGCTTGTTTTCTCAAATATCTCACTTGCTTTTCTTTTGACTTTTAACCCTGAGCTGTTCCTCTGTTGGAAAATTCTATGTATAAATAATAGCAATTTTATATTGAAGTTGTTGTTGCTGTTAAATAGGGCAAGAAGAAATGTTTGCTTCTTGTAGTGTGAAGTGGGATGGTTTAGTTTTACATATCTTTTTTGGGAGACAGCTATCAATAAACCGGCGTGGTTTCAGCAAGTTGTTAGATAGGTTCAGGTCTTAATGCTTGGGCAATGCCACAGAACCACTGTGGAGTCTGGCTCAAGTGTAAGCCATTTTTAATTTTTTTTAAAAATACCTTTCAAAAGAAAAAGCTCATACTTCACAGAATGTCAAACCTGGCAACTATTTACAGAACTGCTTTTCTTGTGTACCGCTTGCTAGCATTGTGTTTGCTTCTTACAACAGCACCTACACTTCCTGAGAGCCTTAAAAGCACTCTTGAAGTGCCAAATCACTGTCCTCCTGTGCCAATACTAAATAAAAATTTTTCCACATGAGTCAACTGAGTGAAGATCGGATGTTTTAAAAAGAGTTTGATTTTCATTTGCCCGAAGGCTGCTCTGCTAAAAAATTTTCAGTGACCTCATAGCTGAAAGAGACTGAAAATTTGTCCTTTTAGCTGTTAAATAACTCAACTGTTCTGCTTAACTTTGTGAACTAGAATTATAATTTTTGTATTCTAGTTTTTGTAATTTGATTTTTGATTTATATGAAAATTGCATAGACTTTGAGATATCGCTGTTGGTACACCTCTGGCTAAAATTTGCATAATGCGTTTCTAGGATATGAAAATGCTGTTAAACTAGATCAGCAGTCCCTGGTATGCTAGGGTAGAAGGAAGAGCCTCTCTTTGGGTGCAACTTCATGATGTTTTCTCTCTGAAGTTCTGAAACAAATGTGCTGTGCAGCCTGTCTTTCTTCCTGCAACCTCTGTTTTGTTGGAGCTGGCTCTAGCAGCTCCAGCACAACGCATCTTCTTAGGCTTCACAGAATCACAGAATCTTCTTGGTTGAAAGGGACCTTTGAGATCATTGAGTCCAACCAACAAAACAAAACAAAACAAAACAAAAAAAAGAAAAGAAAAAAAACCCCACCCACACAACACCAAAACAAAAACAAACACCCACAACCACACACCACACCCACCCACAAACAGACCCAAACCAACAATCTCAGGCACTAGAGCATGCCCTGAAGTGCCATGTCTACATGTTTCTTAAATACCTCCAGGGATGGTGACTCCACCACCTCCCTGGGCAGGCTGTTCCAGTGCCTGACCACTCTCTCAGTAAAGTAATTCTTCCTAATATCTAGGAAGAATCTAGACCTCTAATCTAAACCTCCCCTGCCGCAACTTCAGACCATTTCCTCTGGTCCTGTCATTATTCCCTTGGGAGAAGAGGCCAACACCCACTTCTCTACAACCTCCTTTCAGGTAGTGTCATCCTAAAAAGAATAGAGAATTTGCCAAGATGTCCAGGCTATAGGGGCATCTTTTGCTGGTGGAACAGCCAAGTCCTCCCAGTCACCCCTCTGGGATGCTATGTGGGCTCTATGGATATCATGTGGGATCTGTAATTCTATGGGAGACTCCTTGATGGAGGTGGAATCTCATCCATTAGACATGGATGAGATTCATACTTGCAAAAGTGCTGATAACTAATAAAGTGAAGTCATTCTGCTTTCCATGGTACAGCAAGTAGAAAAGGTGTCTGTCACTTGTGAGTCATCACAGGTCTTGGCTCCAGTAGGAAGGTGTTTATTAGGGTGCAGTATTTGAAAGCTGATGGCTGCAAGGCACATTGTAATTAATTATTTAGCTCCCTCTGTGTGAGTATCTGGGTTCAGGATGATATTCTTGTATGAATATCTGTTGAGATTGGAGAAGCTAGAGCTCTGTCTTCAATGTGTCATAATTTCTTGAGCCTGCAGTCATGTATGAGTGTTAGTTAATGCACTTTTGTCCTGATATTATTTGACATGGTCCAGGACAGCACCTTTCTCCACACTCACCTAAAGCTAGCTGTGCTGTGCTGACCCTCGTTGTGCTGTCATCGCAGTGTATGTGGAAGGATGCTATTTCAGAATTAGAGAGAGGGTGGTGGAGAACACAGATGCTAGCTTCAAGCAGACGACATCATTCAGGTGGTGATTTTTTAGACAAAACCAATTTTGTTTAAGGTTAATGGAAGATCAGACATAGTATCTATTGGCTTTGAGACTTGTAACTCTGGTCTGAGCTGTTGTGATGTACTGGTGATGAACTTGCAACATTTTTGGTAGTGTTTGTCTGTTTATTGGCACAAATATCCTCTGTGCTGCTCTAAGTATCTATTTTTCTGTTCTTGGGTGGAAATTAAAAATTTGGGTAGTGAGAAGTAAGTGAGAAAAAGCGTTTGATGCTCACGAAGAGGTAATACACATAGCAGTGGCTGAGTAAACAGCAAAGAGAATGGCCCCTGTAGCTGTAGTGGGTTAACCCTGGCTAGCAGCCAGATGCCTACCCAGCTGCTCATTTTGCCCTGGCTCAGTGGCATGGGGGGAGAAAATAGGATGACAAAAGCTTGTGGGTTGAGATAAAGAGAGGGAGACTGCTTATCAATTACTGTTGCAGTCAAAACTCAGCCTAGGGAAAATTAATTTATTTCCAATTAAAATAGATTTGGGTAGTGAGAAAAGAAAGACATCAAAACACCTCTCCTCCCATTTTTCCCAGGTTCCACTTCAGCCCTTCGTTTCTGACACCTCTAGTCTCCCCCTGCCCCGAGTGGCATGGGGGGTGGTGGTGTTTGTGGTCAGTGCATAGCTTCTGCCTTCATCAATACATTTCTTTTGTACCTGAGATTCAACAAATATGCTGAAGTTTTTGTCCAGATGAAAAGATAAATAACCCCTGGTCACAGTCGTGTGGCTGAAAGCGTTCTCTGGTCAAACCTTTTTGTTTCAGTTGTCTTTGAGAGCAAGACGTGAGTGTGTGGTGAGCTCCGCACCATCTGAAAGGTGCTGATTTGTGAAACTGAGTTGTCCACCCCTTCAGAGAGGCCACCATCTTTGAAAGAGAGACCTGCTTTTAAAAGCAACTTTCAGAGTCCTTAATCTAACTGCAGGATTTTTAAGAAGTACTGATTATAAAAGGGTGGTCAGTGGTATTTGTGTTGTATGGGAAGTCCTAAGGATTTACTTGATAATGTGATATTAAGCAAGATGTGATAATGACCCCTTGTCAGGGATTTGCAAACTTTGCCTGAGAATTGCTGTAAATTCCTTAAGCCTTCCTTTCCTTAGGGGTTTTTGAAATAATGTAATACCACTTTCATCTTCTGTGAGAATGCAGAAAAATTGTATTTGTGTTTGTACTGGGTAATTGTTAGGAAGGGAAGTAAAAAACTGGGAGATCTGTTGGATTAAATAGTGACTGTAAACAGATTTCTTTGCTGCAGAGCTACTTTGGAGAGAGGGTGTATTCATTCACTCTTTCTCTCACATTTTTCTTTATTAAGGTGCAGTTCAGCTGAGATTGAATTCCTTTTTGGCTGTCCATAAACTGTGAAACAGAAGGATGCAGAAGACTATCCCTTGCCTTTTTGTACATGAGTGATAAGAGCACAAGATCATTACTAAGAATTTGCTGCAAAGATGAGTTCAGAGGAGAAGAGTGTATCTCCAGCTCACAAAACGTCCACTCCATCACATAGAAGTGCCTCCTCTTCATCATCGTCTCAGAAGGACAGGAGGCAGGTAAGGAAAAGATCTTGGCATTTGTAACATCTGGTGAAATGATTCATTTATTTCTGTAATGTGGCTGTTAGTTCTCTCTAGCTCTAAATTCATTGCTTATAGCACTGGATGATATCACTATAGCCAAGAGTGATATTTTTTTATAAAGAGTGTTGATTTTTTTAAATTAGTTTTTCCACACTTTCTAAAGTGGGACACCATGTGTAGCGCTGGAGTGGGAAGGATATAATCACATAGACAAGTAGGAAACATGCTCTGACGTCTTTTGGGAAGTGTTTTTTTGGCAGCATGAACCTACAGTTTCTTCAAGTTATTTCATGTCCTCTGTGATCCTCTGTGAATCTTTTTCTTTTTTTTTTTTTTTTAATCTTAACGACAGAGATGTCTTATCTTTTTACAAGGTGATATTTCAATTCTATTTAAATATCATATTGTTCATCCTTTATGGAAGCACCTAACACTTCAAATATTTTTTGGTTTACTAGGAATTTACACTGTTTGTCCCCTGTCATATAGTACTAGTCAAGTTATGTTAGACTTCCATTTTCAAGAGACCCTTGTCTGTGTGGATATAATACATCTTTTCTCCAGGATCTTTTTGAGATGAGGGCTGTATTATTTCCCTTCAAAACAACTTTGGAATTCCGATGTTTTTTTGAGTGCTGAGTGTACAGTCTGGCCCTAGCATCAGTGGGAGCACTTCAGAAAGTATCAGAGCTACCCACTAGATTTCAGAGAGGTTCTTACATGTATATTTACAAATGCAAAGGTTGATACTGAAAATTTGATTAGAACAGAAACATACTTTAAAACTTCTATTCATGGAAACCTTGAACGCTAAATCAGCTTCTGAGTTAGTGTAACATCATCAAGTTTAGAAAAGAAATTTATGAAATGTAAGAATACAACAACTGTATAATTTTAATTATTGTGAAAATATTTTTGTTAATGCAATACTGGCTTCTTTTCAACTTGACAAGGAAAGCTGCTGCTGAAGTAGGTTTTTTCCCCTTACCTGACTTATAAAAATTTTTAAAACAGAGAGTTTTGATGAAAACTGTAACATTTAACATCTTTGAATGCAAATAGTCTCACCATAAGGTATGTTTAAAATGTTAAACCACGAGAAGAATCCTGATTTGTGTTCAATAACAGGCAGGAAATGTGTCTGGAATTTTTTTAATCAGTTCCATTGCTTTTCAGTGAAGCCAAAAATGATGTTCTCAAAGGTGATAAATATTTTCCCTTGCATGCTGTACAGGATTTGGGATAGCTGTACTCAGTTAAGTCCTGGTTAGCACATGATCTCCTCTTAGTTTTTCATTATTTCCCTCTGGAGCATGAATTTTGACATCTTTTGTTTAAAGCATCAGTATATTTTATTTCCCGCATTTAAACCAAATGAAGGTGAATACAAGACTTGTAAGACCTGCTGAGCTCAGCTAAGAGCATATCCTCTGAGTTCTGTCTGCAATTAGGTAGTTTGGTATGATCATGCAAGTGAGAATGAAAAAATTACCTTTTGAGAATACATTTTACCATAAATTTAATAGCTACCGTGTCTGTTACCATAGTAACGGGGTAGAGCAAGGTATACCTGTCACCATAATGAAATGGATGCTTAACTTTAAGTCCGTATTTGGTCACTGAAATGTGAAGCATGATTTTAAAATAATGCTGAAGGGGTCGATGGTGTGATGCATCCAGAGTTCTCTTGGATCCAATAATGTCTGATGATGCTTAACAGATATATTTAGGCATGTAAATATGGATTGGAAAGGCTACTGCTAGCCATTCATTTTTTTGCCTTGGTGCTTTCAGTGTTAAAGGCAGAGAAATATCCAGGAAAATGAATGGATGGGTAATTTCTTCTGCAGTGAAATTGAGCTGCAATGGTACTATATCCAGGGAAATAAACATACAAATATTTCCTTGGTGCATGTAGACACAGTAAATCAACCAGCTTCATCCTACTGTCAATACAATAACAATTGTATTCCTAATTTCTTTCCTTGCTTGTGGCATTATTTGTATATACTTTGGTTTTCACAGGCTTTCCCCCAAATGCAATGATAGCTAGGGGGTAGGGAATTTTGGTTTGGGGGCTGTTGGGTTTTACTTTGAAAAGGCTTGAAAATTCTGTCTTACTGTCTCATTGGACTCTTCATAGTAGCTAGGAGGAAAGCACCCTTCCTGAAAGGTAATATGTATGGCTATGGAAAGTGATGTGACTGGATGAAGTGTCAATGTAGCTTTCATTGTCATATGTGAGGATAACACTTGGTGTTTCTAGATGGTTAATGACTGAAATCTTCTCATCATATAGCTCTTGTCAAAGTCATGCCAGCAATTATGGAACAGTTTCCAAATAAATTATGGCACAGGAGGCTGAATGAGTGTGAACGTGACTATGATAAATCATTTCAGGGAGAGTGGAAAATGTCATGCTGTATGTAATGCTGGCATTTTAATGTAGCTTTCTTATTTGTGCAATATACATCACATAAGAGAATTAGCAGTCAGCAAAAGCTGTGACATTGCCAATTTGCAGGCTCCATGACTAAGTAATTGATAAATGAACAGACCACTGAAGCCAGCAATAACCAAAAAACTGGGTTCAAGTTTTCATTGTTGTAGGAACTTCAACATCATTCATTTTCATCAAAGTCATGATTAATTTGGACTATTTGATAGAAGGCAGCCCAGGACCAACCTGTTTTGTTTAGCCCCTGAGCTTAGCAAGGTGGAAGGGTGCTTGTGGTGTCCTTGGTAAGGGATACTTTAGAATGGAGCAGCAGCAGTTTTTCCAACTGTTGAGCATAGAAGCCCTGTCATCTCTACTGTCAGGGGATCTCCCCAAGAAAACTTAGTCCTCATACAAAAGTAAGCATAAAAACTGTACTTCTGATAGCCTTTTTTGTGGGCCACACTGGGGAAGGAAATTCTTGTTTTTCATTCCCCATGAAACTCTGAAAAGCTTAGTCATATTCTGTTGCACAACAAAAAGGAGGAAAACTAACACTTTTTTTTTGAAAGTACAGCTGAATATGATAAATTTGTATGTTGTGTATTCAGGTGGATGGGTGTAAGTTCTTTATAAATATTCCATATTTTATTTATTGACTAAGTATGCAAGTCATACTGCAGACTGTAATGTTATGTATTCTATGCAATGCATCGGTAGTAATATTGTGCTGAGAAGGCAGAAAGAAGTAAATACATTGTATGGTTAACAATGTGCAGTTTGGTAAATTGGAGCCTGACCCCAGGCTATTAAACAGAGGGAGTGATACAGGAGAGTAATAATAACGAAACTCTGAACAAAGGATAGATCTTGCCTTTTCTGACCACCATCTAAGGGGTAACTAATACATGATGTGAAGTGGGTTTAGCAATATCTACTATTTTAAATGCGAGGATTTATCTTCTAGTGTCTCTTTGGTCTTTTTGAGGGGAGGGATGATCAGGTGTTACCTCTTTCCGTCTCTGTTTCTGTTTCTTTTTGTCAGATTACTGTTTCAACAAATCCTTGGCTCTTTTCCCACACATCAAGCACAAAAGGAGAAAAGCTTTTTAGTCCTATTGCATTCAGCTTTGAGTGGTCATCTTTCTACTAGGAGAGTTTTCATGTTTCAAATGACTATTGTCTTTCAGCCATATGTAAAGAATGAAAGATAGGGTCTTTGAAGGAAAAAGAAAAAAGATTTTCCAGACCAGCAATCATCTGCTTTTCAAATTTTAATGTCTGTTTGGTTGGGGTTTTTTTTGTTTTGTTTTGTGGATTGTTTTTTCTTTTTGTTTGTTTGTTTGGGTTTTTTTGTTTTGGTTTTTTTTTTTGGTTTGTTTTTCAATCAGAGCAATACTGACAAATAGGAGAAGGGTTGTACTCAAAGGATGCAGAAAGGGCCAAGTTTAGGCTGAAGATGTTTACCTGGCCTTGAAATTTAGGAACAGAGAGCTATTTCAAAGTCAAGGCTCTGTTGTTGCCTAGAGGTTTGTACTGGAAAATGCCTAGTTAACTTTTTATAACCACTATATTTTAATTGTCAAAGGTATTCTCCAGAAAGCAGTATTTCCTAAGGTGACTATCACCATTTTGTAGATATAAAGGCTTTAATGATGATGGAAGGATTGAGTCATTTGTCTGCAGCAACCTTAACCAAACCTTAATTTATAGAGTAACCGGAAGACTATAAAGAAGTGAACTGCGGTAGGTGAGGCTGGGGGTGAAATGTATGGTACCTGAAAGAAAGGACTAATAATGGTTATTTGGATATAGTGATGCAGCAGAAATCTAGGCCTCACAGTGCTATGCACTGTATTAAGCATGTAATAAAAGGCAGTCCCTAGCATAAAGTGCTGTTTAGATGAAACAGACAGACTGGGCGCAGAAAAAGAGAGAGGTGACTTGTCTCTTGTCTCTGTCATCAACTAATGATTAAGCATAATGAGAGAAGATGTGCATAATAGGAAAATATCATGGGTTCTGTGTAAATTCTAGAGTTTCATGCTTTCAGCTAACATTAAGCAGAGTAAAAGCAGAATAATGGAGGGAAGTCTTTTGGCTAAGAAAACCGCCATCAAGTTTTCCGCAGGAACTAATGAGCTGTACATTTTTCATAGGTGTACTGCAGGCACCATGAGGTTCTGTAAAGCTGAGTTCATGTGGGCAATCCGCATGCCACAGCAAGCGGGTGGTGCAGGAAGGAGAAGTAAGAAGTGTCAGGAGTGGGGTACTCAGCCATGCAGTGTAGGTACTTGACTTAGTGATATTCTTGGTCAGGAAATAAACAGGTGAAAGAAATGGGTAGGGAAGAGAGAACTGGGTGGCCAAATGTTTTGTGAGGTTGTAGGACATGAAACTGAGAAGCAAGGACTGGTTTGTAGGGAGAACAACTAGCTGAAAAAGTAAGGGCAGTGTAGAGAGAAGGAAAGCAAGGGGAGAGGTGATTTTTTTTTTTTTTTTTTTTTTTTTTTGTGACAAGGAGTATTTGGGAGGGCTGGTTGATGTATAGAATGTGTTCTGTGATTCTGTGATAATTCTAAGATCTTTTTGTGTGGTTATTCTAAAGCAATAGCTGATTCCCTTTCTATCTGTCCCATAAAAAAGTGCTCTAGTATTTGAGACTGAAGCTACTTAATGCAAAATGATGGGGATTAAAATGAGACCTGCTGTTGCTATTGCTTTGGCTCCTGCTGCTGCTACACCTTTCCTGGCAGCTCAATGGGAAGTAGCAGAGCAGTGGCAATGTGGAAGGATCATGGTGGGAGCAGCTGTGGTGGCAGCAGCTATGGGGTTTCAGCCACTAGTGCTTTTCCCTTAGTAGGCTAGGTTGGCAGGGTAAGGTCCATCACAGATCCTTCTTGCCTGCTGGAAATTAAAGTCCTTTGGAAGGGTCTCTCTCTTTTAGTTGTCCTATTTCATTTAGCATTTCTAGTGCTTTTTCTGGGAGGCTGAGAACAATTAGACATGTGAGAATTTGTGAAGGGATAGAAGGAAACTCCTGTAGTTTAGTTTTTTGATTTTAATATATTGAAATACCTCAAACTCAACTTTTTCTTTGTTTATCACCAGTTATGATCAGTGGCACAATATCAAGGATGCATTTGTGGCTTCACTATAGATTTCTGTCTCATAAATAATGACATTACAATCGACTGGCATTTTGACTCTGCCTGCCTATCAGTCCAGTGTGCCTTAGACAGTGTTGCTTGTACGAGATTGCAATAAAATATAATGTAAAATATTCCATGTGGAAGAGAAGTTGGAGTGCATTTATATCCCTTCTTTATTATTAAATTCAGTAGCAACCTACAGGCTCACTCACTGCCGTGAGCCTGATGTGATAGCTGATGAGCTAGCTGTGATAGCTTGGTTGTTATCTGCAAATTTCACTTGTTCCTGTCTCTCTGTGGCTTTAAAAGAAAGGAAGGTTGTTTAAAAGAAATGAACAGTTGGCTAGTAGGTATGGTCCAGACCTGAGAACATGGAGCCTTATTCCTAGCTCTGCTCTGTGGCAAAGCATGGGCTTTTAAGAGCATTTTTACTTCTCTGTAGTTTGTGAGAATTATTTCAATAATAATTATTAATCTCTTTGAGAGTTTCAAACTGAAGATGCTACTAAATGCCAAGTACTATTATTACAGTGATGTAATTCTCTTTTTCTCTCTTTCCTAATTAGCTCTCTTCATATAACACAGTTTAAGCAGCATTAGAGCAGGAAGTGTTAAATAAGGAGTATAAAAGCAACAACTCACTGGAGCAAGCAAATGTTCTGAGGGAGCCAAAGAATTAAGTAGCAAAATTGTTAACAAAAACATGCAATTATTCTTTAAATCAGTTAGCTGCTGCTACTCTGCAAGAGTTTTTTTTTCTGTGCCTTTAATAGAGTTTGAAAATGTTCTTCAGGTACAGGAGGTATTGGGTCTTACTTCAGTATCTGAAAAAATGTCTCAAAGCAATGTAACTTATGAAGCTGTAGAACACCCACATGAATGCTAGTTAAGCTCGATGCCATAGCACTTGCCCCAAATGAAATAGTAATTCTCAGCCCTGTTAGATAACACTGATCTACTTGATGAGTGAACATCTACGTGTGGCACAATCAGACCTTCAGAAGAAGGTAAAGACTTTCAAAATGAATCTGGAGTACAGGATTGTCCGTGGACAGAGTAGGAAGTGAGACTTGGAGGGAACTGCTGCTGATTGACCCCAAGGATGAGGCAGGACACCGCCCAAGCACCAATGTCGATTGGTGTATTGAAAATATGAGGCATTCCTGCTCTGGCATTGGGAATCCTTAGGGACAGGGCTGCCAGCACAGGTTGGCAGCAACACATGTCCAGGAGGCCAGTTTAGATCAGATGCATCAGTCTCGCTGTCTGTATGTTACGAAGCCAGCCTGCAGGCACGCAGCAGATGTCCCACATCTTGTGCCTGTATTTCTGCCTAGAATTTACATGATAGACAAGTGGCAACCAGAAATAGTACATCTGTGTGCATGTGCACTGGATGGGCCCTCTCCAATCAATAGATATTTGGATCACGAGTACCCCTGCCCTTGGTAATATCTACAGTGGTTTGGAGACAAGATCTCCCAGAGTACAATCTTGGATGTTAATAGAAAAAGATGCTGCCTCTTTCTAAGAAAGACTTGTCCTTAAAGCTGTTGAAGTAAAATGGGCTGGAGCAGTCAAGGGGAGACAGAGACTGGTGTATAAGGCAAGCCAGCACCATGTCTGAAAGACCTGTGAGGAAAAAAGAGGCTGTGCAGGAGACTTTGTTCAGTTCCTGACAGTGATAGTGTGCATGTCAAGCTGTCCCACGGGGCTGTGTGTACACTTTCTCTGAGCTTCATAAACATTACTATTTGAGTTATCATACCTCTAGGAGTGCTTAACAGACTGCATGGAGAATGTTGAAGTTCAGATATGTGCTATGAAGAAAGATTTCCTTTTTTAAACTGTGTCAGTTTGATTAGAAATAGTATATGTAGCTATCTTCTATTACAAAACCTGGGAAATTGCTCACATAAAAGCTTAATTACCCATAGAAATTATGACAGATAATTTAAAGAGGTGTTTTTAGGACATGGTCGCTCTTGCGTTCCTCCTGTCTCATTTTTTCCCCTCTACCATGCACACACATCCATACCTACATGAGCATGTCTCATTTTCCTTGAATATAAAATAAAAGGTCAGCTTGTACATTTAAAAAAAAAAGAATATTCATACAATTTAAGTGTCCTCAAACATTGATTCATACTACCCTAATATGCACTCATTTTCTAACTGCAACTTGATCCCAAATGAGCTGTCTGGGATCAGTGGGGAATGTGTGTGTAGAGGGAAGAAGTGCAACTCTTCTGAAGTGCCATTTAGGATTTCTGGGAAACAAATGTGGGAGAAGAAAGAGAAGCATGATTTCATTTTCATTTCCTCAGTGGAGACGAAAGACACAAAAGTGAAAAGAAGAGGGAGGGTGATGGCAGGTATGATATGAAGGCTTCTGTTTTCAAGACAGTCACTCATGACTTGGATTATCCGCATTCAAGACATATAAATGTATTAGGCAGAATAAATGTGTTCCTTAGCAAAGGTATTTGCTGTTCTGACATCTCTCTCTTCCTGTTTTTATTAAATACTTTATCCTGGAATTGAAAATGAAGCTGTTACATCCAAAATTTTTTTCCCCAGTAGAATAAGACTTCATGGGAAAAACAAACAAACAAACAAAAAACCTGATTAAAAATTTTTCAACCCCCCTTTTTTCATAGCTCCTGTATTTTTTTACTACTTCTATTAAAATTTAAAGTATATTGAGAAAGTCTAAGTGGGTAGCTTACACAAGGATGTGAAAGAGAGCCCCAGGAAGATGGGGCTTTCTTTTTTTGAACATATGCACTTTTTTAGGCGAGTGTCGAACTTTTTGGCCTGTGATTTGTGTTAACTTAGACTCCTTTGCAAACATTTATTAAAGTGAAAACTGCATATATTTTCTGAAGAAGGCCATTCAACATGTCTAGAAAGCTTTCATCATTAATTAACAAATTAGCATATCAAGGAATGGTTTTCTTTAGTGTATGCAATTTTATTTTCCTTCCTTTTTTAAAAAACTATCAGCACTAATAAAATGAGTTGCTATCCTGGGACTATTTAGTGAAATATCAATCCTTTTGATTGTGATTATTCAATAGTCATAAAAAAGCTTTGTATCATTAGCAAACATTTGAATTCTGTCTGACGGATATTGCCAATTTATCTGTTTGCTCTGTTTTGAGATAAGCTTGTCAAAATCCAAAGTGTGAAAGGAGAAGATTGTCGTTAAAGGCTCAGGCTGTGACATGGTAGTCATTCCAAACCACTGCTTCGGCAAAGAGAAGATTGCTGTTACAGTGATAGATCTTTTCTGCTTTATCCAGTTGTGCTAATAATTCCCTCCAAGAAGCTTTTCAGAGGAGCAAGACCTTATTTCTCTTCAGAGTTTGTCAAAAAGTACCTTGAGAAGCAAAGGCTTCTTTGCTTCGAGAGCCTAAAAGCACTGACGTGACGTGCTACGTGCTACGAAGCTGGAGTTCCAGAAAGGGCTGACAGAGAGCTCCTGAGCTAACAAATCCTTGACATTTCTGTAACACAAGAAGTGTTTATTTTGCATATCCCAGGAAAGAAGTAGAGTACATACCTGGATATTATTAATATGTTACAGAGCTGCTCCTGAGATATACTTGTCTTTCAGTAAAAAGGTTACGAAGAGAAAATGTTGCTTTTAAGCACATTTCTGTACAAGACGAGCATGTGCTACAAGAAGAAAAAAAGATTAACTACATGTGCTATTCACAAAGTATTGTTAAGTTCCTTTGTCTGTTAGTTGATAGCTGAGATTGTTGAAAACAGCTATGGAGCAGTATCAATAGGAGAGACTGAGGATGAGAATAGGACCATGGCTGCTTCATATAAATTTTAAAAAAAAAAAAAAAAAGTGCTAGAAGAAAGAAAGGAGAATACACTGATGAAGGCATGGCTGTTTTGCTTTGTTCTCACCCTTCTCTCATAATGATATTCAAGACTCTCAGCAACAGAGGAAAAGCCAGAGCTAAACGAGAAGCAGCCTAAGATAAAAGCAGGTTTCAAGGTTATTCGCTTTCCAAGTAACATTGCAGATTAACTCAGCATATATCACAGTTTTCTTTAAGAGGTAGTAAAAAGTTGTATGTCTGCAGTCAAATCTGTGTCTACCTTAATAGTCCCGCTGTATTTCAGATAACCAGAGAGTACATGATTAAGAGAAAGCTGCCTGGAAGAAAGAGACCTGGGGGTTCTAATTGACAAGCGGCTGAATATGAGCTGGCAGTGTGCCCAGGTGGCCAAGAAAGCCAACGGCATCCTGGCTTGTATTAGAAATAGCGTGACCAGCAGAAGTAGGGAGGTGATTTTCCCCCTGCACTCAGCACTGGTGAGGCTACACCTCGAGTATTGTGTCCAGTTTTGGGCATCTCAATACAAGAGAGATATCGAGGTGCTGGAGCGAGTGCAGAGGAGGGTAACGAAGCTGGTGAAGAGCCTGGAAAACAAATCCTATGAAGAGCGGTTGAAGGAGCTGGGACTGTTTGGTATGAGGAAGAGGAGGCTGAGGGGAGACCTCATCACTCTCTACAACTACTTGAAAGGACACTGTAGAGAGGTTGGTGCTGGTCTCTTCACACAGGTAACTAATGACAGAACAAGAGGGAATGGCTTCAAGCTCCAACAGGGTAGGTTTAGACTGAACATTAGGAAAGAATTTTTCACAGAAAGAGTGGTCGGGCATTGGAATATGCTGCCCAAGGAGGTGGTTGAGTCACCATCCCTGGATGTGTTTAAGAGCCGTTTAGATGTGGTGTTGGGGGATATGGTATAGGGGAGAACTTTGTAGTGTAGGGTAGATGGTTGGACTCAATGATCCCAAGGGTCTCTTCCACCCTAGAAGATTCTATGATTCTATGATTAAGTATTGCACTTCATACTAAACAGAATTCAAATAAGAGCACAGGCCTGTGGAGGAGTAGCTAGGTCGCAGAAAGAATGCCAGTGAATAGCAGATAAAAGATGTTCTAGTTAGTGCTTTGGATTGGAAAAAACCAAACCAAACCAAAAAAACCCAAACAACACAAAAAATCCCAAGAGAAAAGGTCTATTTTGAATTACTGTTGTAGAACAGTGTATGTCTAGGCTCCATGGTTATGGGTGTTGAAGACTGCTGAACGCTGCAAGCGAACAAAATGACCCACCAAATCTTTTTTATTGTTACCCATGTGTTGTGCACATTTCTGAACTAAAGAGAGTCTATGTCCAATGTGAGTGATAAATTCCTCACCAGCTTGTCTTTTTCTTGGAAATGAATAAATTATAAATTACAGAGAACTCATTGCATTAAATATCATTCCATTAAGTAATTAAGCAGTGAAGCAGAAAGAGGAGGCATGAGTGCCGGACTTGCCCTTCACTGGATTTCCTGTCTCTACTTAGCCAATATCTCTTTTCTTTCCTTGCCTTCCCTTTGAAAATCAAGGAATGTCTTTTCTTAACGGGAAGTCAGATTCAGTTAAGGAATGTTTGGGTCTTCAGCCTCTGGCTTGTTGGAGACCAGCTGCTCCGTGTGGTAGTATTTGTCCTGGTGGATGAGGTGAATGGGTCACTGAACTCTTAACTGAGAAACGAGGTTGGCAAGACACATAGAAACGTATTGTAAAATACACTTTCCATTCTTGCCCTCCAGAGATGATGAGAATATGAAACAACATCATATTGTTATTCTTTCCATCAGCTTCCTTCTCCCTCACATGTCTTTGGGAAGCAATATGAAAAAAATGCAGGGCGGAATCAGCATTTGTGTTCCCCACGTGTATGTTTGTTAGGGGTGTTTTGGGGCAAATGTGTGCTCACATATATAATGTCTGTTGTGAATAATCTCAAAGCTGAAGGAAGGATTGCAGTTAGGACTAAGATTTAACAATGACATTACAGAGCAATTTCGGTTAAACTTGTAATCTTCTTGAATTAATTTCCAAGAGCACACAGAATTTGATGGTCCTGGCTCTTTTTTCCAGGACAAGCCAGCTATGGAGCACAGGTAAACCTGAAGCATGAGGGAAGTCTGGAATGGAGCAATGCAGAGGTTGATTTTGTCTGCCTATATTCTTGAGATGAGAGGAGTGAGAGTAGCAGGTTAATTAATCATGGTAATACACTGTGATTAATGGATTACTCATTTTTCTGTTTGATTATAAACAAAACCCAGAAGCTATATTGATCTGCCTCTTTCTTCCTTTTCTTCTCATCAGCTTTTTTAAACTGCTTCCCTTACTAACTCTATTTTTCTTGTTAAAGCAAAAAACCCCCCTTGATAACAACTTTAAGATCAAAATAAATTTTATTTCTGTGATGCTAAATAACTAAACTCCTACATTATGAAAATAGCGGCTTTTAAAAATGTCAAATAATTGTGTAATTTCTAGCTGTAATTTTGCAGAAAAATAACATGCATTAATGGAAAACATTTTGACCAAGTTATGTCTCTTAATATTACGCTAGAGACTAGTCATAAATTTAAAGAAGTTATTTTGTGTCAGTGTACTGGTGGTCATGACAGAAAAGCATTGGAAAGCAGATATTTAGACAAGAAGACAGCACTTCTTGAAGTAAGGAATGTAAAGAAGGCAATTTTATTTTAAAAGTGTTCATTTTCTTATTTCCAAACGAAGAGTTGAATAAGTCAGCGTTCACTGAAGTGCTGTTAGCTAATAATGTGTTTCTCAAGTGAAGTGAAACTGTAATGACTGAGGGATGATCCAAAAAAAAAAAAAAAGGCATACCCCTCCCCCTCCAGCCTTAAAAGCATGCAACTGAAAATGCCACTGGAAATCTGGCAAGCCAAGGGCTGTTGGGTTACTCCACTCTAAATATTGTGCAAAATGAAATTGCAGTTATGTAACAACAAACTGCACTGGCTGCTACATATGAGACCTTCAGAACATCTGTGTTGGGCATTGCTCCATCTCAAGATGGAGGGATTCCTGCCTGCCAAACAAAACTGGCAAGAAAGTTGGGAATCGTCCTGATTATGCTAATCTAGCATCTTTTTAATCTTCTTTGGAGGAACAGATTTAGGTTTTCTTGTGTATTGTTTAAATGTGATACTGTGCGCATAAGTAGCATTTCATCTATTCAATGAGAAAACTTTATCATAGTTTACCATTAGTAACTTTGTGGTGCTCAACTCAAACAGGCATACTATATTATTTGACGTGTAATTTAGGAACTTGTGCCTAAATTTAGGAACTGTGCATAAATGCAAGTATTTTTCTTGTCTGATTAGTAATAGACATTGGACTATAAGATTGGTCTTTCTTTGATAAAGCAGATTTCAAAGTATAGATGACAAAGCTTTTGCTGGTTGGCCCTGGGGAATGTGGCAGGTAACATAATACTGCTATTTTTCTACACTCTTCACTGTGAAATAAATTCACTGAAATAAATGCTGATTATTGTTGCATAGTGGCAGGGATGCTTATTAGTTTCCACCGACAACAGAGACAATCCCCATATTTTCCTATTCTCATTCACAGTTGCAAATTGAGAGAGAACAATGGAGGTCAGTGTGCTGCTCTGCAGCAAGGTGCGGTCTGTGTTATATATGTATTTATATGAATAGCTTTGTTTATTTTCGTTTAGTTTGGTTATGATCCTTATGTACGTAGTTATCTGTATAAACAATATTTACTCTTCTGTTTGAATGTGTTTCACACTCCCTGTTTGATTTTTTCTGTAACTGTGTAATCTATTCTTCAGTGAATGTAAAGAAGCTTATTTGTGAACAAAATTTAATTGTCATTTTTCAGTCGAGAAAAACTTACCCTTCTCAGCACCCATTGTGCTACAAGTCCTGGAAACAAAATAGTTATATTTCATGCCAAAGAGATACTACTGACATGTTGTGGTAGAAATCTTAGCAAATAATAATGTGAGATGTAGAAAAATTTTGCCAGAGAACGAAATGCAAATCCAAGCAGGCAGAACGTGGTTATTTTCTCCAGTAGCAAAAATGCTTTTTCTTCTAAAAAATATGAGCAAAACATTTCTGGAAAATAGGAAGACATTTTTAGGTGTCTTTTAAGAACAACATTTTTTTTCAGGATGAGTTGTGACATAATGTATTTCATTTTTGTACCATACTTTGAGAATATAAAATTTTATAGTATTGTCATATGTAAAAACAGCTGTAATGGTTTAAGATCATTGTGTTCCATAAATGTTCACCAGCAAGCCTGTCAGCTGAGGCCCAGTAACTGATCTCGTGAACACCTATAATCTATTAAAAGCACTCATGTAATGAGTTACTTTACCTCAGTTGAGAAGCCAATAACAAAATTCTAAGGTGTGATAATGAGTGTGTTAGAGGCAGTAGTATCTTATGTGCAATGATTTGCTTCAGAAGTGAATGTAGGACAGTGCTGACTGCATGATATATACACTCAGTGTCCTGTATTTGGGCAGAAAACACAATAGGTCCGGCTAGGAGCACTTTGCATCTCTGTAGGCAAGAACTGCGTTACTTGTCTTTCCTGTCTTCTTTTAGTTCCAGTCATTTCTAGGCTGAACAGACTAATTAGTTTAACAATAAAAAGATAAAAAAAAAAAAAAAGAAAGAGAGGAGGGAAAGAGAGGTGTGTTGCCTCAGAAGACAAACTATTTGTGCAGTTATGTCATGCATGGGTAGTACTTGGTACGTTTTGAGCCGTAATCCTGATAGTTTATATAAGGCGTGTAATGATAGGTCATTCATTACTTAATGTGTATTTTTAAAAGTAACATTGAATGATAAGTTGTTATCTTTAACTCTTTAGTTACCTTTTGGTTTTTTTTTTTTAATTTTTTTAGAGCGTTAATATTTTGGAGCGGAAAGCTTCTTCAGGAAGCACAGACCCTTCTTTAAGTAAGCAGTTCCTTGAAAGTGACCCTATCTCTCTATCCAAGGTAAGCAAAAGCATGGGCTGTGATCTGCGTGATGAGTTGCCCTCTGTACTTACAAAGTAGTTTGACTTACAGCTTGGGGATATTGTTTTGTATGATTCTACCACTGAGTATACTGTGAGCCTGACCAATGAGCTTCCTATTCCCCAGGTGAGGTGTCAGAGGGGCCAGTGATCTTTAGTAGATGTTATATTAACAAAATTAAGGATTTGGATGGTGGTGGTGGTTTGGATTTTTTTGCCCATGGATGGATCCCAGGAACAAGTTTTACAATCTGAGAGGATGGAGCTGGAAGGGACTTTGGGAAATAATACAGTCCAATCCTCTTATTAAGGTAGAGCAAATCATATCCAAGTCCAGCAGTGTTGCTAATCAATAATGACATTAATTAAAAATATGTCCTAATGACATTCCTTGTGGATAGTTTCTTAGAGTTTGAAATTTAAAATCACTCGCTGAGACCTTCTATCCTGAGGCAGAGAAATGGATAGAACTGCAGGGGTAACACCACGAGTTCCTGAAAGGTGCAGCCTTGTATATGGTGCTTTGCAGTCAACTTTTTCCTGGCTGAATTCCTCAATTTTGGAATAACTGATTCCAAATAAGCCTAATTCCACATAAAGAAGGCTTCATTTTAAGGTACTTCATGTGGAAAAGTAAGATTTTTACTGAAAAGGTGAGAATGCTGTGATGGAATATTTGGTGGAAAAGAAAAATCTGAAATTAAATGTCAGTAAGTTCTGAAACAGAACTGCTAAAGCAAATTCAAAAGGAAACATTCTATTCATCCAGGAAAAATTAAATGGTTCATTCTGCTTTATTTGGAAAAGAAATGCTTTGCAGTCAAAAAGACTAGGTTCAGAAAACGGTTGGTAGTGGCTCCCTTACTCCCAATGTCTGGGGCACATGCAGATCCCGGAACTGTAAAGTGTGCTTGTGTTCCCCTGGTCCCGCTGCTTCATGTAGAGCTGTTTCTCACGTAATACAGAAGGAATCACAGAAGTCCGAAAGTACTAATGCTGTACTTGAGAACCAGCATTGATGAGGACCCTTCAAGCATATCACTTCCACACTCTTTTTCCCCTGTTTCTGGCTGCTCTTGCATAATGTCCATTGTGTTGGGCATATCTGATCACTCCAAACCTGTGGGATGAGGCACAGTTAGGATTGTTAGGATGGTTTTAAGAACAGTGCTTGTAGCACTGGTGCAGCAGAAGACAAGTATCCACATTGCACTGAAAAATTGCTTGTTTTCTCCTTCTGTATCAAGCCTTTTGTTTAAATGAATAGCTATATGAGATTGTGTGATTTCTAGTTGAGAAAGTAATCAATACTGATGTTATCTAGTAGATAAAAGACTTATGCCTGCAGCTGATCTTCTAAAGGAGAAATCAATATGGTGAAAAATCAGTTGGCAGAGTTGCAGAGAGAGATTCTCTGCTTGCCCCAGGGGACTCATAGTTTAATTTGCCTCCCTCAAGTGCCAAGGACTTCTTTGTAGTGAAAAAATAATGCATATATGCTTCCTTTTACGGTAATAGAAACAGAATATCCAAGCAAAACACAGGGAAGTAAAAAAGGTGGTTTTAAGCATGTCATTTGCAGGCACTGGGATAGTTCCAGTTTATAGTTACCCAGGGAAAACTAAACTGAATAAACAGTTCTATTAAAATTTACTGCAGTAGATTATTTGGGATAGAGCTTTTTACCCTTCTCAAAATAACAAGACCTTATTGAAAAATGTAGATTTGAAATTTGCTGTTACTTCTGAAATAGTATTTTCATAATTAGTAACGTTAACATTATCAGGTCTGTGTAACTTACCTGGAGGTGTTACGAAAGACTGACAGTGCTTGGCTTTGAACAGTTTTGTGGGAAATGGAGGAGACATTTTTTTCCCTTTAAACGTTTGATGCTGTACGACTTCCTTCCTCTCTTGATAACTTTTCATAACATTGCTGGGATTTGTGACAGATCATCTGAGAAAATGCAAGTGTACAACTTTGTAGGATGCAATTAGTAAAACAGAGTCTTAATGAGCAGATAATAGGAGATTTTTAAATTGGTTCAGAATTTTTTTACTTACAGTAGTAGCAAGAGGGTAGAAAGAAAAGCATGGTGTTTTTGTCTTTAAAAATACTGTTTGTTACTATTCACTCTGGTATATTCTAAGTCTGGCTTGAGTTGTACAAGTCATCATGCATAAGAAGTAGTATGTACAAGAAATATACTTTAATTGGCTCCCTAAGAGGCATACAGCTGGTTGTATCTGAATTGATCCAGCCTATTTTTTTCTCTAGAAAGAAAATTGTTTAGCTTTCCTATAAATTTCTCTTAATACAGTGAAACTGAATGCAGAAAAACTTAAACGAAAATTAGTGTCCTTTTGCAGATGTCTAAAAGGCACAATTAGCCTGTGAAACTGTTATAAAATTTCTTTGAAGACAAGAGCTGGCTACATTCAAAACCAAAGCAACCTCTTCTGGTTGTTTTTCTGATTTTAAGGAAAAATTAGAGGATCCAGAAGCAATATAGCTTGTACTTTAAAGATCAGAAAATTTGCAATTTTTTATGATCAGGGAATACCACAAAGGGTACTGTTAATATACACCCATGTATTTAACAGTCTAGTTTCTTCCTCATTCTGTCTCATGATCCTGTCTTTTTTTAGAGAAGGAATACTCTTAGAAAAGGTACATTTTTAATATGCAGATTCTGCCCATAACCTGCTTTCAAAATCTCTTCAGTCCTTTAGTTCTAAGAGTGCAGCAGTGGGGTGCCTTCTGGATACATTTAACAGGTGGTTAGAGCCACCTGCACTTTGACACCATTACCTCCAATAGCAGGTCTGAGCTTTCTTATACTTAGCTGAGCCACAATTTGGTCCTGTTTTCATGTATTTGGATGTATTTATTTCATTGGGATGCAGTCCTTGTTGTGAAGAGCATGTCTAGACCCACCCTCAGATTTTTGTTCAGTTACAGTGTCAGGCTTCTTAATAATTTCATTTTAGTTACCTGGTAAGGGTTAGACTTCCAAAAATATTCATAGTCAGTAGTTTTAAATGAGATACAGAACATAATACAGTGACCATGTAGTTTGGTACCCAAATAAGCTGATTTAAAAGCCTAGCTCTCCTTTACTCTTTGTTTTGAAATGAATCTGTGCTGGATATAATTGCAATTTTTCATCGTGTGTGCACAGTTAATTAATCGATGTGTCTTCATATTTTTTAACCAGGAACCTGACAGCTGGGAAATCATAGAGGGTCTGAAAATAGGCCAGACCAATGTCCAGAAGCCAGACAAACATGAAGGTTTCATGCTGAAAAAGAGAAAATGGCCTTTAAAAGGTTGGCACAAGGTAAATGTCTCATAAAACAGTCAAAAGATTATTACCTCATTTTATGAGTTGTATTTTTTGCCTAGAGGAAATCAGGATGTCAAATAAATGCCCAGAATTTTAGTGTATGACTTTTTCTTCAAATTGTGTAAAGAATTAGTTTGCACACACAGTTCATGGCTTCTAAATTACAGAGCCTGCTGCCTAACGTTGTATTCAAAATCCAGGCAGAAGTTGTAAATAATACAGCAGATGCCTCGTGGTTTAAGAGGTTTAATCAATATCCCTTTCATTCTTTCCAATATATTATAACAAAATGTAGCCATGTACTGTAAGATTGCATTGAGTTTACATTAAAATACACAGGACTTCATGATAACAGGGAAGAGCTGAGGGGCTTTTGCATGCACCCAAGGTGTTTGTATGGGAGATCATTTCCCTTCAGGATTGCTGACTTGGCAATTTTTGCTCAGCTTTGTCCCTGAATTTTGTCTTCTTGATTCAATCGTCTGTGTGGACATGCAGTGGGACTACGCACTTTTGCCACTAGATGTCTCAATTTAAAAAAAGCAAACCACCCCAAAACTCAACTCCAGATCTCCTCTTTCTGTTTCGTTAATTTGGAGGCATTTCTCTATGCATAATTCTACATCTCGTTAGCGCTTAAACCTGGTATTCATAAACTCTTTTGTCCATATTTTATACCATAATAATTACACTTTTCCCTCTTTTTTAGTAACAAGATGTGTGATGCTCACCCATCTTTTTGTAGCTGCGGGTACTTGAAGCAGGATAATTTTCTAGGACAGAATGCATTTTTACTGCAAAAGATAGTGAAGCCATTTGTTATACATGGCTTTTCTTTTTTTCTGGGAAAGCATTAACTTAGGCTTTTTGCTAAACACTGTGGGATTTACTCAGGTGTGAGTCCAAATGCAGTCCATACTAGAATAAATCACACTTGTTGCTAATTTCTCTGTTCTTTCTGAATGTTATACTAACACTTACACCTGCCACTTTTTTTTTGAGCCTGCCTACCTACCTTATGTTTTTTGGTTTTGTTTTACTTAATTAGAGTTTGTAGTTTCAGCAACCAAATACATATGCACTGCTTGAATTTAGCCTGGGTGGATTAAAGGATTTCAAACTGACATACCTGAAACACTGAAAGAACAGAAGAAGAGAGCTTATTTAAAAAAAAAAAAAAAAAACCACACAAACAAGCACACCAAAAAAAAACCACACCAAAACCCTGAACAAACCAACCCCCAACAAACCACATCCACCCCCCAAAAACCCAAAACAATTAATCAGATGTATAAGAATATATTGAATAAGCCACTTATTCCACTCCTTTAAAATACATTACATCGTTTCATGGACAAGTCCCTGTTTTGATAAGGAACTTTAGGAGAGCGAGAGGAGTCCAACCTTCACAGTTCTATGAAGGAGATCACTACCGATGATCTGTTTCTCATGCTGACTTTAGAGCTGTTACCTGTGTAAATAATTTTTAATGTGATTAAGACTTCACAGTTCAGCATCCCCTTCTACTCTGCTCTACATTTCACCTAAGGATCTATGCTGAATTTATGTTATGAAACTCTGGATTGGCTTTGGGTTTTTGTGTTTGTTTTTGTTTCTTCCCCAACTGTTGCCTTGATATCCTGCAGTTTCCCTAGCAATGCTTTGCTGAGAGCCCAGTGAGGAATTCTGGAGACAGTAAATGTAGCTTGTGCCGTGCTAGTATTCAGCTAGCAAAGCCATAGCATCCTCTGTTTATTGAACATTGCATGTTATCTGACAGTTCTGAATGTGCTTTAGTAGCATAACCAGGTAAAATGTACATTTACAAACCAGGTAAAATGTAGTTTATAATTTTCTGAATTATAATTTAGAGTAACTTATAATTTTCTGAAGTGCAGTATGCTTTGGAATGAAATAAGAGGAAAGGTCATTTTCTTTTGTGTGTGGAACTTAGAGAGGCAAAGCAATATGAAAATGAATATCACATTCTTGTGAAGTGCATTGAAGACCGTGCCTAGTCAAAAAAACCCAAACAACAGAACAAACCCCCCTCCTGTTGTTTTGACATCTTATTCAAGAAGTTACATCTCCAGGAAAGCACTGTTTTCTTGCCCTGCGTGAGGTATTGGTACCATCTGTTGTGCAACTGACAGAATTTCCAGAACCATCTTCAGGAGATATTTTCTGCCATCTAACTACTGACCCTCCTCATAGGTAGAGATTTAACAGGTTCATATAATGAAAACATTGTTGTTCCCTTCCATGTCAGACAGCTTAGAGAGTCTAGGACAATACTTTGCTGTGTTCTAGACTCTTAACATAGATTAGTGCATTAAGTTAGACTCTAAAAATATTAATTACTTTCTATTTAATTTGCATGTTTTGAAAGTTAGTGGTGGTAAACACAGCTTAGTGAATCTCATTTCAAGTCTAGGGTTGAATCTTTATGGTGTGTGCCCAAGTCTATGCTAACTTAACCACAATGCAGCTTGAGTGCAACTAGGGCAGCTTGGGCAACTCTAATTGCAGGAGAAACACATTGTGAATAGGGGATCTGCTCTCTGCTGTAAATAAGAGCCACTCACCAAAATAAAGGTGTAGCAATGGCACAGATAGGCATTGTCAGGCTAGCCTAGCCCTGGTAACTTTGTCAATGAAGATATAGTGGCTCACACCGTACCAATGACAAACACCCAAAACATAAGCCCTCCCATGACATGGGTATGTTGCTGGGAATGCTGTGATATTTACACTTGTACTAATACCTGTATTAGCTAGATTACAGCTAGAAAAGGCATAATCAGTACAAGTTACAACCTCATCTTTACCTCACTGTGTAGAGGTCTGCCAAGAGGTACAAAGTTTTGGATGGTAGAGCAGCATCTCACAACCTGCATTTTTACCTAGCTGGAGATCAAGGAGGCCACAAAATATTCATATGTGGGTCTTCCTTTTGGGATGTAGATCTTGCACTAGGAAAAACTTTTCAGTTTCTGGTTAGGGAAGGTAGGTTGTTAATTTGAGATGTGACCAGCTTCTGTGGCAAGAAAAACAGGAAGAAGATGAAGAAATGGACATGACTCTTTCAGCCTACAGTCTATGGTGTCTTTCTAGAGTTTATTAAACTGGCTGGAAAGCTGAAAAAAATATCCTTCATTATCAAGGCTTGTTAATTTAAACCTACAACATAATGTTGAAAAAAAGAGAATCTGTTTTTTCTTGCTTAGAAGATAATTGTTGTCAAAACCAAGCAAGAGTATATTCAATACTGTATTTATTCTCTTTCCAACCCACAAACATTCCTTAATTGCCACAGAGTAATCCTTTTCTTTTGCAGATGAATTATTGTACACAGTTTAAATTGCATCTATTCATTAAGAAAGAAATTTTTTTTTTTTTTTCCTTTCAGAGGTTTTTTGTTCTGGATAATGGAATGTTGAAATATTCAAAGTCACCAATTGATGTAAGTAAAGTTGAAGACAACTTTAAAATTTGTATTGGAATTCAGCCTGTCAGGGTGATTAAATCTCATACTCACTCTAAGGATATTTATGACAGTGCACACATTAAAGCTGTTATTGGATTCAAAGAGAGATTTGTATATGAAAAGCATGTAAGGTTTTGGTTGAGTTGTGTTCTGAAGAACCTTTTCTTACTTATATGAAAATAAGAACTATGTTACTTAAAGCAGTTTATTTAATGAAGATGCTTGAGAGATTAGCCTGACCATGTACTTTTGTTTTTCAATTTTTATGTCAGTCAGAGCTGATTATTCTGAGATATGTTGTTAGGACAGAGAAATGATTACAATGTACTCAAGAGATATGAAGGGTAGTATTAAATTAGTTAGATCTGATACCAATAACTATCAAGCAGTAGCAGCAGGAGCTGAGCACTAATTATCTATGTTAGTCACTTACCTGTAGCTGTGTACTGGTGTGAACCAATACACTTTAACTTTGCAGTTGGCTCTGCGCCAAACACTTTCTGTGAGATGCTTTTCTCTATCTATAAATAGTAAGTGGTTAGTCTGACTACAGGTTTTATGTTTTAATATAGCTTTATATTAAAATGTTTATAAAATGGAAAATCATTTCAGCACCAGATATTTTTCTGTTAAATATAGTGAAGTGCATGATACTACCAATTTCTTACCCTGCTTTTTGATATTAGATACAGAAAGGCAAAGTCCATGGGAGCATTGATGTTGGTTTATCAGTTATGTCTATCAAAAAGAAGGCTCGTAGAATAGATCTCGACACAGAAGAGCACATCTATCATCTGAAGGTAAAAAGTGGCGCAAATAATTATTCTCTTTTCATCCACTGTAAAACTGCAAAAGATGTGCAGAAAAGTAGTATTTTGAATGATTTCTTGATAGTGAATTTGTTTCCAGGTGAAGTCCCAGGATTCATTTGATGCATGGGTTTCAAAATTACGCCACCACCGGTTGTACCGTCAAAATGAGATTGTGAGATCTCCGAGAGATGCCAGCTTTCATATATTCCCTTCAGCCTCTACTACAGAGTCTTCACCAGCTGCTAATGTGTCGGAAGGAAAGGTACATAGTGTTCTTTTGTTGAAAACTCCATACCTGCTGGGTTTGCTCATGGGCAGTTTCAGTGGGGTCTGCTTGTAATGCCAATGGAGAGGAGTTTCCACTGTGGCAACCAATGGCCAGCAAAAAGCTGTTAGTTTGTGCAGCTGAAGGACTGTCTAATCTAGCGTTACTGCAGCCTTCATGAATGGGCCGCTGTAGAGATCTTCCAAAGAATTCACCATCACCAGAAGAATTTGCACTTGCCTTTGTCATCAGGGATTAAAGATGTCTCTTTACTGTTTGATAACGTTCTTCCTCTTAAACAACAGCTTCTCTAACTGCTGGTCAACAAACACAGTTTGCTTGTGAGGTTCTTGGTTTGGTTCTCCAACATGCTGTACAGAAAAGTATGCTTCTTGGGAACTATATAGTCAAATCACAGATGTCACTGAAATCACAATGCATGGGTTTTTTTCTTATTCTGAAGTAGTATGGTGATTACACTGACTAAGCAACATAGCAACAGTAAATTTAAGCATTTTATTATGTCTTAGGTGCAACAAAATAGTTTCCCCTGGCAGTCTCCTATACCTTGCAGTAACAGCCTTCCGGCCACCTGCACTACTGGTCAGAGTAAAGTAGCAGCCTGGTTGCAGGACTCTGAAGAGATGGACAGATGTGCAGAAGGTTAGTCTTTACCTTTTCATGTCTTGTTCTTTCAGAAAAAATTCTTGTTGATATAAAATAAGAAACAGTCAATAAAGTGGTTACAGTAATTAGATGCTTGTAGTGGCAATTTCCCTCTTTGCATTGTTTGGGATGTTGCTTTAAAAATTCATCTTAATAATCTGTATTATCTTAATGGATATCATTGTTAAAATATGATCAGCTTTTGAGGTCCAGACTTGTTGCTGACCACCATAGAAATAATAAGTGCTCAACATCTCTAAAAAGAAATCTTTTACTTAGGTGCCTTACTACTAGGGATTTAGACATTTAACTTTTTTAATGCAATAAAGTGCTAATGATGGAAATCATGGCAAAAAAGTAGTCCAAACTGAAGAACTGAATATATTTTTTTTCTAATATATTTTTGTTTTATATCTGTTAGATCTTGCTCATTGTCAGTCAAACCTTGTGGAACTCAGTAAACTTCTTCAAAATTTAGAAATACTACAGAGAACTCAGTCAGCACCAAATTTCACAGACATGCAGGTAAATGTGCTAGAACATAAATCATCACACTGAAACATTTGTTCTTTGTGTTGAGGGAAATATAGAGATGTTGTCAATGATTTTCTGAAATCATCATAACTCTTGGATGAAAGGTTTATCTTATATGTTTATCTTAATCATGTGTAATAATGTTTCACATGTAAAAAAGTAATTAAGAGGTATTAATTATTTGAGTTAAATTGGACGAATCAAATTATTAAGTCATTTGCAAAGCAAACCTGAGAACTGTTACAATAGAAATACATGCATACATTGAAATTGTATTTAAGGAGTTTTTGTTGTGCTGAGTGAGAGATCATTTTAAGTTTTTAAGGAGCGGAGACCCAAAACCCCTCGAAGATGAAGTTGCATGCTCTAAAAATGAGGGCATAATACAGAGGTCCCAAGGGTTGGACAGTTTCCCAGTTCAGGGTGAGTTTTCCTCTTGACCACAAGAAAGCAACAGCAGATCCTAAGTCTTTCCTTCCCCTTTCGCTCAGCCCCCTTGATTACACAAATCTCCCAGTGGTGTTGCTGCATTGGGAAGTCTAGTCCCAACAAGGTAGCGAGACTTACCATTGATTTTGGGAAGAGGTGAGCTCTATGTTTCCCTGAGTAGTACCAGAATAGAAATCCATGAGGATTTCAAGATCTGGGCCTAAGTATTGTGCACTCATGAAGAAAGTATTCCAGCAGTTTTGCTAAATATACCATGTGCTTAATAACGTGTATGGGTAGCTACAGCTGGTCATTGCTGTAGTTGCAGGCCCTGCAGTGGCATTCTTCTCCTTACTTCCTAACTTTTATATGTCTAATGCTACAATTCTTTACTAACTTGCTGTATTGTCTGTGTTGCTTGCGTCAACTTAATAGTATTTTGTTGCTTTTAACTATTTGTGTAATGTAGGCTAACTGTGTAGATATTTCAAAGAAAGACAAGAGGGTCACGAGACGATGGAGAACAAAAAGTGTCAGCAAAGATGCAAAAATTCAACTTCAGGTACTGAATGCACTATGCTTTACTTTTCACTGTACTTTTAGATTAACTTTCAAGCATGAAATGATGTATTAGCTGAAAGTAGGAAGTCAATATACTGTCTTTTATGCTCCCGGTGAAATAAATTAAATCTCAGTTCGTTGTTTAAAACCTAGAGAAGATAGTGAGAAAAGTATTGATTTTACTTTCATTCATATGAAAACATTGCCATCTAGGGAAAGGAGGGAGATCTGAATACTAGTCAATTAAGGTGCAAAAGAAGCAGCATGCATGTAGCGCACAGGGATATTGATGTTCTGTCTCAAACTTGCCGAGAAGGGCAGTTGAACAGGTGACATCAAGTTAAAAGCAGAAAACATGACTGAAATACTAAACACACCAGTTTTCTTTGTCAAGACAAATACCAGGAATGTTACCAATGAGAAGTATTTTCACAAGCCTTCTCTTATGGAAAAGGCTTAGTATGGGAGCAAACTGAATAAGCCAAAGAATACACAACGTGAAGAAAGAATTGACCCCATCCTGCCTTAGAGCTGAAAAGTAAAAGCACAGAAATAAGCATAATACGCTTGTGTTACTGCTAGAGCCAGGGTGTCTTAGTGTGTTTTGTCAGAAGCAGCTGTGTGTTTAGGGGCCTAATCTGAAACCTAATCTTTTTCATAATTGAGGAACTGATAATGAAGACTATATTCAACTGACTTCAGGAGCTAACAATCACCCCTGTGCTGTCTGCTACAGAATAAGTGTCAGAAACTTCTGATCCATTTAAATTCCTTTAAATTCATGCAAACTTTAAAAGCCTTTAATATATCCCCTAGAGGCACAATAAGGAGTTTTCTGTGATTCATTTAAGAATAATAATCTTAAGGAAAGAAGAAACTTTAGTTGCATCAGATTTCTCGTTGCAGCTCTTGTAGGTGATTTTTCTTTGTACCTATTATACTAGATAAATCACAGCAGGTTGAACAATGAAGCATCTGTTAGGTTTAAAAAGGTTTATTAACAAAGGAATTTTGGTGATTGATGTCATGTCCTATTACCTGCATTTGAAGGATCACTGTATTTCCCTGCTGCTAAATAACACAGGCAAATAAAAATATCAGGAAAACGGATGCAAGTACTTGGTGCCTATGAAGAGACAGTCAACACTGCATGTTCTTCTTTCATGCCACAGTGGTCTCACAGCAATTCCTCTCCACAAAAATGATGAAAAAGATTATGAAAGCAATCAATGTATGACGATCTAGGGTGAGTCATGAGGAATTATGAGCTGTTCCTGTGTTGCCTGCACTTTACCAAAGTGACACTGGTCTGAGCTTCCATCATTTTGGCATCTGACTCTCAAACTGCTGTTTGTGGCTTGACAGGAGCCTCAGCTCCTGAAATTCTCAAATATGGCCAGTTTTCAGGTTTCCCTGAGAGAGTTTGTGTGCATAGTACTGCTCTACATGGGTCTGTCACTTCTGGGTTGATAATGAACTCTGCTTAGCCTGGGTCAGCATTAACTCCTGGCAAGCTTAGTGCTGGAAATGTAAGGCTTATTTTGTTAGAGTGAAACATTAAGTTACTGATGACTTAATGATGATGATTTATAAATTAATCTGCAGTGAAACAGAAACAATAAAATTATTCTAAGTTATATGGAAGATGAAGACTCCTTTTTGGCTGCTCCACCATGATGAGCTTAACACATTGTTTATTCTTCCAAGGGCTGTCCTGTTCCATGAATGGTCTAAAGCTGTGACCTGTGGAAGATAACCTCACTCTGACTCATTGTGTTATTCCTGATTTGCTCATGTTGCCACTCCACTCAAATGTGGATTTCCTCCCATACCTAGATGCTTTTTACATTTACAGTCCCATTTTGTTCTTCTGTTAGCCATTCTTTATAGCTTCATTGGCCTTCCATATAGCTATTTTTTTTCAAGACTACTCCAACTCTTTATAAACTGTTTATCAGGGCATCCACTACTGAGAATCACTTTGTCTAATTTGTGATCTTTGTCTAATTTGTTTTTTCATGGTGCCCACACATGATTTGCTATTAAGTGGTTGACATTTGGTACTAAGAAAACTTCTGTTGTCGTTTTCACAGAATCACAGAATGATAGGGGTTGGAAGGGACCTCTGGAGATCATCTAGTCCAACTCATCTGCCAGAGCAGGTTCACCTAGAGCAGGTTGCACAGGATGGCATCCAGGAGGGTTTTGAATGTCTCCAGAGACAGAGACTCCTCCACCTCTCTGGGCAGCCTGTTCCAGTGCTCTGCCACCCTCAAAGTAAAGAAATTCTTTCTCATGTTTAGATGGAACTTCCTATGTTCAAGTTTGTGCCCGTTACCTCTTGTCCTGTCACTGGGCACCACTGAAAGAAGACTGGCCATATCCTCCTGACACCCATCCTTTAAGTATTTATAAGCATTGGTAAGATGCCCCCTCAGTCTTCTCTTCTCCAGACTGAAAAGATCCAAGTCCCTCAATCTTTCCTCATGCCTCCATAGATCTCCCTAGTTTTAGGGGATAATGCTAATACTAACATACTAACTTTAAGCTAGTTGCACGATTAACTACATATTAAGTACTTGTACCTATTTATTTTAGAATGGTCGGTCATTAACTACCATCAAAAGACCCTCTTGTTAGTATAATATTGAGAACCATCCTTTTGGGGAGCATAAAAATTAGGGAGCCCTCTTTACAGATGTCTTGTTCATGAGTAATGGGGAACAAGGGTGTAATTTTTGCTAGCTCAGCATCTGCTGCGTAAGATGCAAGGAGAGAATTCTCCCATCCAGATTTCGTATTGTACTTGTTACCAGTTTTTTGTTAATAAGATAGCTTTTTTTTGTATTCCTGCAAACATTCTTCAATATGAATGCTAGGTGTATAATGTGTTTAAAACATACTTTTTGTTGTAAGAAAAGCTTCTTGTTTTGTTTCTTAAAAATATATATTTACCAATTAGGTATACCAGTTCTGTATGCAGTTAACTTTGCTCACATAGCTAATCCCAGTGACTAGAGTGGGATTACTCCCTGAAGTAAAATTGATTATAGCATGTGTATATACCTTTGCAGGTTTGGGATTTTAGTATTGCTAAATTGTTTAGAATTAACAGCTTAATTTACAGGCCTTTACTCAAGAGTAATACATGGACTGTCTCTCTGAAGAAAGAGTGCTTTTATGAAGGAAGTTTATTTTGTTTTTAAAAAGCCTATTTAAAGTCTTATGAAAATGGCCTGCAACAACAGGTTAGTTGACCTGTATTCATTAATTTTACAAATGATGTTTTGTACAAAAACTGAATTGTTGGGTTTTTTTTTTCCTTTGGGTAAAAAACCAAATTGTCATTCTCATGACAACATAAAGACCTTCAAAAGAAAAAAAATTACTGAAAAGCAATAAAATGAACTAATGTTGATGATTTCCCTCAAAAGCTCAAAGTTGTGAAGTTCTAAGACTGATTTTTTTTTTTTTTTTGGGGAGGGTGGTGGGGTGGAGTGGGGAGTAGTTTAATAGAGAACTGTGTGGAACAACCTGAAAAGTCATCTTGCTCTACTGAGGCTTTCAGCTCAGAAATGAAACCAGACCCTGAAGACTGGCTTATTACCTTTTCCCTTAAATAAATATTTCTTTATACCCTAACTCGGATTATGACCTCACTTTCTATTGTGTTGAGGGGAGAGTGTGGTTCTGCAGAGCTCATTGTTCCTATTTTAATAATGTATACCTGCATTCATAATCTTGCATATATATATATTTGTACATCTCACTGTATATACTTATATATATATCTGTCCCTATTGGTTAAGCAAGAATATTCTTCCAAACTCTTGTTCACAGGATAGACACACTTCTGTAGAGCACAAAGAGTTTTACATTATACAGATAATGCGTTCTCTGCTTTAACGAAGTTTGTAGTATATATTTTAGCTGTTATATTTGTGTTTATTAATGTGAGAATTTTATAAAATATTACAAAGCAAGGCTTCTCTTACTGTGATCATTGGATAACCCTTCCATTGTCAGTAGCACTGCCACAAGTATCAGCCAGAGGGCCTGGCCATTCTCAGGTGCAGCAACCCTACCAGTGGGAATATTACAGGAGCAAGACACTTCGGCTATTGAACTACAATATCCTGTTCTTCTTCATCATGGTGTCCTGTATCCAATCCTTGATATTTGTATGGTGCCCAGGCTGCTTTCAGGAAAAGTAAAAATGTATATAGATTTAAAAATAATGAAGTGGGTATAGGTGAAGATAGAGGGGAATAAAAAGATAAAGGAGTTTAAAGTTGTTTTCTAAAAGCAGAAAGGTGGCTTTTCTAGTGTTTTAAAGATCTTAAAATGGCTTCAAAATAATGACATTTTGATTAGACATTAAATAGAAGGACTTTGTGATAGGTGTGAAGCTCCTCTGCATTAGACAATTACTTGCTTGACTTTAATGTACCATGATGAATTTTTTTAAAAGTAAAATAAGAGTGAAATTAAGCAGGATGAGGCCACACGCTAGGTATGCAGAAAAGGAAGTAGCTGCTGAAATACTTAGTTTTCATTTGTCCTGCTTTATCTGAGTTTTTGTATTCCTCTGGAAGCCAAGCCTTCAGTAACGTATGGGAGAAGTAATTGGAACTCAGAAAAGTGGTGTGTGGAGAAAATGAACAAATAGGCTCAAGGATGGAAATGCTAGAGCTGTGCATAGGAATATTTACATAAGCAAGCTCACTATAACATACACACTGAAAAGTTTTACCATTGAGATGCATGCATCTTCAATGACCGCAGTTCGTGCACTTCCACTAATGCAAGTGACGTCTTTCAGAATTCATCTTCTAGATGGTCAAGTGACCCCCAGAAGGAGTTTGGGTTTTGTATTTTCTGCCATGCCATAGCATCCTTTTTGTTTTCTTATTCCATAATTGCCTCATGACTCTGAATGGCAATGCTAATAGAATATTTTTTTTGGTAGTCTTAGTGAGTGCACTGCAGTCCAACTCATCTGGAGATAATTTTAGTGAAGTATCTAGCTTTTTTATGTCTCTGGCATACACAACTGAAAACATGTGATATGTCCTCAGAATGTGTAGGCCATAAGAGTTAACAAAATTGAACTCCACTTAAAGATTCTCCCTCTCCCTTCTCTGATCACCTTTCATCTTCCTGTGTCCCATCACCCCTTCCCTTCTCTTTTTCTACTTCCTTCTCTTCTTGCATTCACTGTCAGGAAGGGCCAGCACCGAAGGGCCAGTTCAGCACAACACGACGCCGGCAGAGACTAGCAGCTGCAGTGGCTACAACAGTGAGTGGATTTAAAAATCAAGGGATAGCGCTAAAGATGGGAAGCTGTGTAACTTGAATGTGTAATAAGCTTATGAAAATGTTTCTTGCACTTTTTGGAGGTGTCCATGCTACCCACTTTCAGCTCGAGTTTCTTAGAAGTGGTCAGGCCTTTCACAAATGTATTCCATAAATGTGGGTCTGAGCTTGTTTACATGGTACATATCCCTCCTCCTTTATGCAAGTGCAAGTGATGGTTAGACTCAGGCCCTGCACTATTTGAACATGTCTTTGACGTACTCTGCTGTAATACTATACAAAATGGAAAGCAATGATCACATTCTGTTAAAAGATTCTTGTGACAGTCTGTAGCAAGACAGCAGAACCAAGGAGTTTTGTTACCAACAGCCATGGAATTATAAAATTTCCTGATTTTTTTTTTTTTTAAGTAGTGTAAGGTTAGCCTTTTCATTTGAGACACTTTCTGTTTACATCCCATAATTCCAAAAAGTCATATTACTACCTCTAGCACCTGTATTTAGTTTTGCTAATTTGCTAAGTCTTTGACGCAAAATCTGAAGCTAGTAAATCAACACAGGGACTGGGAATTGGGAGGGGGTAGTGCTGCTTGTGAAATCAAATTAGGGTATCTTCAGCTGCTGCTTTATAAGGAAAGCACTTATTAGGAATGCACGGTATAGACATTAGTACTAATCCATCAACTGATTAGTGTAGTACAACAGCTAGATATAGAAAACTCTGCAGCCAAAGATTGAAGTGAGCTTTAAATGCGTAACCCTTACATATCCCAAGCAGTGAATGTCTTCACCAGGCTAAAGTATTCCAGGGTCTGTTTCTCCAGCCCATTGCTAAAATTCCCTAGATCAGAGATCCCTTCTGCTTAAGCTTTGAGCTCTTGCTACCCGAACCACAAAACTCAGTTACTATTAGGCCTTCATAAAAAGCATGAGAGAAATCAATGATTCCCCAGTTCCCAAATTAACTCATCTAGATTTAATCCCCTGTAATGAGTTAATGCTGAATGCTGTGCTCAATAATTGATTGATATTCTGACCTCATTGGTCTGCCTGCCTAGTGGAGAAATCCACCTGCTTCTCAGCTTACATGGCTGAGCAGCGTCAGTGGGATGCTCTAACCAGGAGGCTCAGCAGTTGCTAAACAGCATTGGCAAGAGCTGTACCAAGGAGTGCTTAAAAGGAGCAAATACAGCTGGACTTAGATTGCAAGGCAGTAGGAGTCCAGGGAATCGCTGAGTTGTTACCTGCAGTTAAAGTGAGTTAAAGACCTGTTGAGGGAGGTCTTGGAGGAGCTGGAAAAAGTGCAGGAGGAAGGAAAACTAGAGGCACCAAAATGACTCTGCAGCTGTTGCAGTGGTTGTGGCAATGGCCCATTCTTCCTGGCTGATGTAGCAAAGTGCTTGTGTCTCCTAGACAGTGAAGCTGTGTGTATAGGCTGAGGGTGCAGAATTACAGCAGTTAAATGCATGGCAGAAAGAGGTTTTCCTTACAACCCGCTCTATTGGGAGCAGTCTGTCCTATATGAACACGCAATTCTGAAGAAGGTGATGGATGAGTTGGTATTACGCCCCCGGCATAAAGCAGAAAGTCAGGACAAGGTACATCTGAGGTCACGTCTAGAAGAGTGTGTGTATGGAGAAAACCAGAGTGATGCATCAAGAAGCTAAATATTTTTTAAAAACCCTCCAAAACAGCAACAAAAAAAACCAACCAACTGAAAAAAGAATGGGTAATAAAATCAGAATCAAGTCACTGTGGTTAAAGAGAGAAACCACAGCAGTGAAAGGAAAAAAGGGGAAGAGAAGTATGTTGTCAATGTTTCTTGGACTGTTGCCTATTCAAGAGAATTAAAGAATTTTTTCAATGTGAATTTTTTCATCCGTTGCGGAAAGTAGCTTGGAAACTTTGCTAAAAGATGCATATGAGGAGAGTTTATGTCAGTCAACAGTTTAGTATTTTCGGTTCTTGTATGTAAAGCAGTCAGCAAAGCAGCTACTTGTCTCTGTCATGTGAATGTATATTTCTTGCAAGCAGTGTGACATTCAATGCTGTTTCTAGGACATACTTTAAAATGTTATTTTTCCAATAAGGCTCACTGCAGAAACATTGCTTTTCAACCGGGCCAGCTGAGGTTTGAAGCAGAGATGATGGATGTAAAGCAGGTCTCTCAGGTTCATCACAGTGACTAAAGAGCCCCCTCTGCATGTGGGCAGCCTGCCTGCAGCTCTGCTGGTCTGTGTGGGGCTGAGGCAGCCTGCCCCATCACCATGGGCACTAGGGGCTGTAGAGACTCTTCCTTAAGCTCTTGCATTATAACTGGGATCAACTTTCTTTCCTGCCTTCTGGATGTGCTTGAGGGTTGGGTACGTGCTCCCTGCACACATAGCTATCACGTAGCCGCCTACTCTGCCCTCCTGAAGCCACTTGGGGCAATTGAACTTTTGCAGTGCTTCCAGTCAGAAAGTTCTGGGAACATGCTACATACAGTCACATTAGTCAATTAACCTAGTTTTGTTGGGCTGTGGAGAGGGGCACTCTGGTACTTGTTAAGAAGATAATGGGATAAATATCCAGTACGAACAGAAGGAATTTATTCTATATCTCCTGTTAAATGAGGTCATCTTGATGAGGCTAAGATGAGGTCCATAAAAAGTACCTACTGTGTTGATATAGCTGGAAATCAAAATGATAGAAGGGAACAAAATTTATACTGGGTAGGTCCATTAGAGCTATTATTTTGGGGGCTATATGTTGGAAATTGAGGAAAAACAAGATGGAAAATGGTATTTGCAGAATGTGCTCATGAGTGGAATGAGATGTGATGAATAGATCCAACAGGATTTTGAGGGTTTCATTAGGGAATCAGAAATCTGAAATATATATTGATGACAACTTTTACAGGAAGGATTTGATAAAATCAAATAACAAGGTACCAATTTCAAATACTGACGGTAGTATAGAACTTATCTGTTGATAAAAATTCTTAGTAATATGACTTTTTATGTTATCTGCTTCTCTTTATCATGCCTCGGAAGACATGTTTTATATTTTGGCACCATTTTTCATATTTGAATAGTTACATTGGGCTGCAGTGTGGAAATTCTTGATTTATGCATTTGATCAATATAATGAAATAAATTAGTTTTAATGTGTTCAATGTGTTTAATAATGCTTAATATTTAAGTAACAAAGTGTAGTTCTGCATGCCTTTCCTTTGCATTTAAATTTGAAAATTGGGTTCTTAGCCTGATTTTTATACAAATGTGTGTAAATGGTAAAATAAAAGTAAAATACAACATACACTCACACGCACATCACATATAACAGGGTAGCCATGCACTGCGTATGTAGCATATAGGTAACTGTTCAGTACATGATATGTGTGTGTATAACTTATAAAGATTTGCATGTATATTTTTATTACTTTACCTGAAAGGTATAAAAGGAGAAAGAGAAGTGGAAGTGATAATACACTAAATTCTTTGCTCCATCTTACTAAACTGTATCTCTGCATTTATTTATGGTTCATGTACTTTAAATGAAGATCAGGTGGTGGTTTGGTTTCTTTTTTTTTGGTTGTTGTTTATTTGTTTAGTTAGAGTATAGAAAGTTTATATGTTTTTCCCTCTTCACAGTTGCAATGAGTTTCAACTCAAGATTTATGACTAGTTTTGAAAAACTTCAATGATATACTTGATTATATAATATCCTATTTCTAGATCTGTGGAGGAACTTGCATACTTCAAATGTTGGTATTGTAACATCAGAGTTCTACTACGTGTAGTCTTAAATGTCCAAATATAAAGCACCATGGTTCAATCTGCCAGTCATCTTTTAAGCATTAGAAAACGGTCCATTTTTGTAAAGGTTAAAATTGAAATGCTCCATCATTAGCTGTTAGCTATGTATTTAAGGCCTTTTTTCTGTCTGTTTCAGTGAATAATTTCAAGAGAATTCTGCATCAGCTGTGCTGAGATTTAAGAAAGTAAAAAGTTACATGTTCACTCTTCCTACATTCTTCACACTGTGAACCAAGTCTTTTGTTTTCAGAAGAAGTTTGTGTTTTCTTCAACAGAGTCAAAAGGTTGGTTGCAGCTTATACAATATTTCGTCACTGTTTCTTGCTGTAGGTCCCTTTCAGTGCTACGATGTCACCCGTTCGACTGCATTCGTCCAATCCCAACCTTTGTGCAGACATTGAGTTTCAGACTCCCCCAAGCCATGTAACAGACCCTCTGGAGTGCTCCACTGAGTACATGAAACTTCAAGAAGAATTCTGCCTGATGGCACAAAAAGGTAACTGGAAATATCAAGCCTTGCCTTTATTGTGCTACTCTCTTGTATTTATTGCACTTCTCGGTTGTATTTCTTTATTGCCTTCACTTAGTTATGGCCAAGGCATTCATCTGCATTAGATGATATTGTATAAGAAATTTTAGCTGGTCAGGTGTCTTACATAAAGATGATATGTATTATCCTTCTTACATTTTCCATAGAAGTCATGAATATAGAGATAGAGAGAGGTAAAATGTCTGATAAGAGATTTTTTTAGGAGTGTTCTGAACTACTTTCTGCATCTTGTAAATACATGTCCGAATTTGCAAACATTTTGTTTCTCAATGAAATGTTTTATTTCTCCCCAAAGATGAATCAGAATGTCACTGCTACATATAATGTTGTGCAATTCATTTTTGACAATGTTTTCCATGTGCATGAAACAACAGAAGAGGAGCTTATTACTAGAATGTACTTTAGAAATGTCATTTTATTGCCAACAAATGAATGATCCTACAGACTGAAAATACTATTTTAAAAGGGTTTGTTATCAGTTTGCTATCTGTTATATGACAAACATAGGAAAACACATGAAATTGATATCTTAAAAATGATAAAAACCTGTTTAAAGGCCAAGTAATCCCCTTTAATAGTGCAATATTAAGTCTCAGCAGAACTGATTTTTTTTGTTACTCTGGAAAGAAAAATTAAAAATCAGAAAGAAAAGACACACGTTGGACACAGGTTTTCCAAATATGCACCTTGCCATACATTCAGCCCCAAGAATATGCTCAAATGACATATGTGTGAACATACAGTATGCACATTACAACCTCAAGATGTGTTTGTACTTAATTTGGCATGGATTACTTGAAGTTCAGCTCTTTACCTCTAATTTTCATAATTGTGGGATGGAAAACTCGCTCTCTGTCTTTATTGCTGAAATATTGTCGTAGATGTCAATGTGCAGTTCTGTAGCTGAGAAAACACTTTTTTTCTTTTTTTCTTTTTGCTTAGTGCATTCTCTTTTGAAGTCTGCCTTTAACAGCATAGCTATAGAGAAGGAGAAGCTTAAGCAGATTGTTTCAGAGCAGGATCTTACAGGCCACAATGCTCAAATAGCACACCTCAGACAGTCCCTCTCTCAGGTATGTTCTTGATTTGGTTTCACACCCATCTAGCTTGCCAGATAGACTATTTCTTTTGTATTTTGGCCATTTCCTGAGGTAGAAGGAGCAAAGAAAAAGCCAAGTTCTTGACCAGAACTATGATATATGTTCTGTTATGACATAGGTCTAACCTCAATGCATGTGGAGCTGAAGGAGATCATTTGTTTGTGTAAGCATGTATCTGTTATGGTTTTCCAAAGTAAAGAAAAAAGATTAAATGTTTTTATACAAATGTTAGATATCTTTCCTGGAGCTGTTTCCAGCACAGCCAAGGATATATTCTTGTTTTCTTAATTTTTTAATTTTGACTGTATACTTTCAGATTAATTTTTTTTTATATATCCATGTCTCTAACTGCAAAAGATATCATGGATTACAGGATAATCATGGGTAAATTAGATTTTCAGATACATATCTGTTACTGTCCAGCGTCTCTCCCCTGAAGCCAAAGGAAAAATTGTCATTGGCTTTAGTGGGGAAGAAGAGGTAAAGCAACAGTAAGTTCTCAGGTTGCTCAAATTTTTTAATTCCATGTCAAGGAAACATAAAAGGTTTTACTCTGAAGAATGGATTGGTGTGGAGTAGTGCATCTGCAAGAAATGTGAGCAGAGTTTTAAAGGCAAACAGAATTTCACCCAAATGTGTGTATAATTTCATACATTGTTACTGGGTTGGAGGTTTTTGCTATGAGACTAAAATTGATGCACATTTCTATAGACAGAGACGCATATCATGTTACGCAGATTGATTACTGTGTATTGTAACAAAGAAAGGTTAAGGACAAGAGATAAGGGTTACCGTTTCTGGTTATTGACACAAATTTAGCCAAGACCTGTGGAGACATATTGGCAACTTGTATGAAATATGTGATCATGTTTGCTTCTTGTTCTTGGCCTCCAGGGTCAATTTAAATGTCCGTGTCACATGTTAGTTCATAGTCTTGATGGGGAACAAGTGGACCTTTGTCAGATGACTGGGTTTGACCAGTCTCATGACCAGGTTTGAGCAGTTTAAGAAGCTACTGCCAGGCTGCTGTTGGTTATCACCGGATTCCCTTCCTGGTAGATGGCAACTGTGAACACGCCCAGACCATTTCAGAACAAAGCAAAATGGGGTAATTTAAACTGTTTAGTGATAGTTTAAACTAACCTATTTTACTTTGGACCTACTTTGTTTCAGTGCATCCATGCAATCTATTCCTGAGTTTGCACTAGGGAGAGGCAGAAGATTCTTGCTCTGTTATAACAGTAATTTTCTACTAAGACAGTTATGTCTGTTGTTCTTTTCTATAATCCTCAGTTCTGGGGATATATTAGGGTTAAGTCAGTTCATGTTCTGTAGGTACGTAACAATATACTTTTTCTGGATTTCAGAATCTTGCATGTGAGTCTTTCTAGATAACAGACAATGTGTATATATGCACCCAAATTTATAATCTAGATTGGGCTTTAAAAAAGGAGAAAAATCAGCAGATACCAGACACCAGTTGAATTCTATTGGTATTTGTGACACTCTAATGAATCAGTAGTTTGAAATGAGTACACACGCATGCAAATATATCAAATTGATCTGGATGGGCAAACACCCAATAACACTAGCAATTATGTTGCTTTTGCTGGAAAGGAAGCTATTTCCTTCTGCAGACTCTGAGTGCTGTTAAACTTGGTTCAGAAAGGGCTGTGTAGTTGTAAACCAAGAATTGCCTCTTTGGGCATTTTGCAGGTGGTTCCTGTTTGTTCTGCAGTTTCATTCTTTTTTGCTGCATCCACTCCCTGTTTCCATAATGTTCATAACCCACCAGTTTACCTGCCAAAGAGCTATCTAAAGAATTAAGGTAGAATGCCGTTGTTACGTTCTGGGAGAATATTTGCCCCCCCGCCCTTGAAAATCACTGAAGGCAAACCAACCAAAACACTAAATCATGTGATCTCTTAGGATATTTTTTTTTCCTGTTTAACGCTTACTTTTTAATTTTAAATGAAATGTGCAATTTTTATTTTAAGGCTCTCAACCAGAATGCTGAACTAAGGAGTCGCTTGAACAGAATACATTCAGAATCTGTTATTTGTGATCAGGTTGTCAGTGTAAATATTATCCCTAGTCCTGATGAGGTAAGACTTTGGCCTTTAATGGATTTAGAGTACAATCAAACCTTGCTAATTCTCACTAGTAGCTGAAATGCACCTGTCAAATTACAGAATTTTTCAGATTGGCAAGTGTTCATTTACAGAAAAAGTAAGATTATATTTTCCCTACATAAAATAAAGTGTCTGTCTTTTATTTTGCATATGTCAGATCTCATGAAAGAGTTCAGTTTGGTCTCTGCAGAGAAACAGATAAGGACTCCAGTTTTGGAATATCAATTGTGGGCTGTGGGAATTAGTGAGGTTTTACTGTATTTGATTGTAGCACACAGTAGCTAACCAATTCTGTATCTTAGTTTCTTGCCAAATCAACAGAACAGTTTAGTATTTAATGGCCTGATCCTGCAAGTTCTTAAAGGGCCTAATATTTAATATCTTGAGTGGCACTGCTGAAATCAAAAGGTGATGCTGAACCAATCACTATACTAATATCATCTTTGCAACATCTAGTCTTTGTTGTTCTGCTTTCCTCAGTAGTCAGCTTCCCTCATGAGAAGGACAAATCTGAATTTGCAAGCTATAATATGTTACAATTAATAGGGTCACTTTGACAACTGTTCTGTTTTCATTTTACCAAAATATTTTTCATTTTTCATTTCCACTACTTTTTTCCTATGCATATGCCATTTCATTTAACATACTCATCTCCTAATTATTTCTTCCAACAAGAAAGGAAGGTGAAAAGGTTTACAATTACTTTTTTTTATTTGCTTTTTGAAAACATCCAAACAATTTTTCTAAGAGTCTAGCATGTTGGAGACTAGCAACAGAAGATAGAGGTGAAGCAGTGCCACAGCACAGCAATCTGCAGTGAAGTTCTGAGCAATGACCATCTCTTCTGTTTTGTATTTTCTTGTGTCTGGGTTCTTTTCATATGTACATTGTTATTTTGGTACAAGTGTGTCTGACTGAAGGAGTTTTTCAAAGAGATTCCCAGATCTCTCATTCATTTCTTCTCTTGATTGCTTTATATATATAATCTTGCAGTGTGTAGATAATGCTTGTGTGAGCATCTTTTTCAGGTAGAGGCATGTGTATTTTTCCAAGTTCCTCTAGCTTATACAAAACCTTAAAATTTTATCATTTAATGTAAAGATAACAGTGAAATGAGCTTTTATTTCCATTATAATTCATCAAACATCATGAACCATCTACGAGCTTATTAGCCCCAGTGAAAAAGGAATGGTGTTTGACCTCTTGGCTTGTTTAGGATTTTTTTTGTTGTTAGTGCATTTTGAGGCGACTACATAAAATAACTCTATAGGATTAAGATGTCAACAAAACCATTTGCAGGACTTCTGTAATAAGATTAATGGGTATGGAGTTGTAATCTGAAGAGTTAACTGTGTTTAGAAGGGTTTCAGTAGTTTCATCTGTGTTATGAAGCAACATGCTGTATAAATTAGGGATTAAGTCAGAAGCCTGTGTCCCTCCATAGCAGCAGCTCCTTTGGTGGAATGGTACAGGGAGAGGATCTTAATTTGTCTTCCCTCCTTCTTAAGGCTACAGCCTGCAGCTTAATACATTGAAACCTGGTGTTCCTCCCATCAATAGCAAGAAGAGAAAGATATGTTCCACTATTTAAATTAGCTTGCCCTCTACTGATAAACACATAATATTATAATTTTGAACCCTTGCCTTTACTGTTAAATTCTCTTTATAATAAACCATGGAGAGTCCATTCCCTTTATTAGTATTGAGTATGGCAAAACTCGAATGAGATTTGGACTACAAACATGGAATAAAAGCACATAAATATATACTATAGCCATCCTCCTGAATATTCAAACATCTGTTACTAAACTGGTTCACAAGTGCATTTATTTTGAAAGTAACTTGTAACTTCCTGACCTTATAAAGCTTTATATTTGAGTTTCAGTTATATCAAAGCTAGCTCCCAGTGATGTAATTTATGAACAGGTGTCTTTTCATGTGAATTTTGTGGTTGAACTGTCTGATGCAATCCAGCTATTGTCCACAAAATCATTCCTCTGGATACAGAACTAGATCTCTGATTATTCGTGCTGCTAAAACTTAGCAGTTGATGCTGAGCAGGCCTCAAATGAAGACATGTATTTCACTTCTCAAAACACACTTTATTTTGTAACTGTCAAAGTCTCATCTGCTAAGTATGCACAAAGCCCTACTGAAATGCTGGTTTTACTATCTGTGCTTATAACTTGGCATAGAAAAATTATTCAGGTGATTTACCCCTTCTATGCATATTTCTTTTATATTAGAAATAATACTTTTGTATTTCTGTGATTTATTTACAGACAGGTGAACAAATTCATGTCAGTTTGCCACTGTCTCAGCAAGTTTCTAATGAGAGCAGGCTCTCTATGTCTGAATCGGTTTCAGAGTTCTTTGATGCACAGGAAGTGCTTCTATCTGCCAGCTCGTCAGAAAACGAGGTAGGCTATGACAGCATGCTGCAGCTTTGCTGTTGGGCAGATTTAGGTATTGCTACCACTAGTGAATGTTTTCGGGTGGTTTGATTTTTTTGGGGTTTTTTTTTGTTGTTGTTGGTTTTTTTTTTTTAATAATACTACTTAGAATAAAAAGGTATCAGATTGTGTAAGATGTAGACAAATGAACCTGAGACTCCTTTGTGATGGGGTGTAGAAGTTCCCTGAAGTGTGAAACTGAGTTGAAAGTTGTTTGTATCAGTAGCTTATGTTCAGTACAAGTACTTGCTAGACTATGGCAGTCTCAGATAAGGATGACATAGGAGCAGTTACGTCTGACTATGCAGTCAACTAATTTAGACTTTAAAATATTCTTAAAAAAACCAGTCTTTTACTATACGTATAAAGTTATTCTCTGTAATCAGACAAGTAGGCAAAAGCCTGAAAAATTGGCTCACGTGGGCTCAAAGTTGAAGCAGTCAGGTACAGTTCAGGCTCCTGAGTCATGTTGCTGTCCACAGCTTTCCTGTGGTATCCTGAATAAATTCTTCAGTTTTAAATATTTATTTTTTAAAATGTCTTTTTATGAAACCACAGTAGTGCTGTGCCCTACCACAACTCTTCTGTAAGAGGAAATAGGAGTGTGCCACCGTTGCTCACATGCCATGAGTTGGCAAAGCCACAGCTAGAGTTCTTCATCTAAAGAATGGAATGGTTCCTTGCCTTATTGCTTGTGGCAGATGTAAAGTACATGTTATCTTAATAGTCTGGATTGTCTATATCAGCATGGAAAATTGGTGTGGCTGTATGGTATAAACAAAGTGGAAACTTTACAAAATCACCCCCAAATGGTATAGGCCTTATAATAAATGCTCTGTCATGAATAAACACTGTAAAATATTTTAAAAGTAATATTTCTGGAAAAAAATATTTTTTGTAAAAAAATTTTATTAAAAATAGTCTTAACACTGATGTATTCTTGTTTTGCAAAATAAATCAATTTCCATATAATTTTTTGCTGAAACACAAGTTGTGTTTTATTGTTTTGTTCTGTATAAAGAGCACAAATCTCTTCTCACCTCCCATCCCCAGTGTTATGCTGTCAATTTTTACTCATCTCTGATCTTATTTGAAGTTACCCTTTTGCAAATGTAATATCTGTGTTTGCCTTCATAATAAGGAATTCAGAAACATAAGGAGACCATACCATTTTTTTTGACACTTTTTGTGCATTGGCAGTATGGGCTGATTGAAACATCCAGTTGATTTTAGCTAAAAGCTCTAATTGGGTAGAAATGATTTTTTTGAATATTTGTGTTTCATTTAATTGCTTTGTCTAATTTTTTAGTATATTTTATATATATTTGTCTTAATTGATATTTTATTTATGTTTTAGGCTTCTGATGATGAGTCTTATATCAGTGATGTGAGTGATAATATATCTGAGGACAACACCAGTGTTGCAGACAACATTTCTCGGCAAAGTATACAGCTGTGTTTTAAACTTTGGGAAATTACATTGGTTATGTTCATGTACCAGATTTACTGCATGTCTGTACAAGACCAGCTCAGCTGAAATCAGTGAAATTGGGCTTGCTTGTTCTGGTGGTGATTTGGTTCAATGGATAAGTCAGTTTTTCTTAATCTCGTGCTCTCTAATAATAATAGTTTTTTCCCTTCCCAGTTCTCAATGGTGAGCTAACAGGAGGCGCATTCAGGAATGGACGGAGAACTTGTCTCCCAGCTCCCAGCCCTGACACCAGTAATATCAATCTGTGGAATATTTTGCGAAATAACATTGGCAAAGATCTTTCCAAAGTATCCATGCCAGTTGAGCTAAATGAACCTCTGAATACCTTGCAACATCTTTGTGAAGAGCTGGAATACAGTGAACTCTTGGACAAGGCTGCTGAAACAGATGATCCTTATGAACGCATGGTAATAAATTGAGTGTAGCACTTCTTATGTCTGTATTAAAAAGGGGAACTGTTGAGTGAAGGTCTATGCAGGCTCTGTAGGACTCTGCCTCCTTTGCTGAAAAGCTTGGAAGGTGGGAATTGAAGAAGTCAGGAGAGTACAGGAAGGAAAAGCGGTGCAACCAAAAGCTTCCTTGGAAACCTGGATTTGATCCCCTTCTCTGGTACAGATATCTCTGAAATGTCTCTGTAGTGTCTTATAGTTAAATTTAAGGAAAAAGGTTTTGGAAGAATGAAGGTTTTTACTGTTGAAGAAATGCTCGTGAAAAGAGTGTAAATTCTGTTGATGCTGCATTTATGAATGACATGAAATAAATAAAGCAGGGAGCACCCATTACACAGTGGGAAAAAAAACAAAACATGTAAAAGCTCATGTGAGTGTCATGTCCTTGCAACCATGAAGAGCATGGTAGCTCCTCATGGAGGAGGTTAAGGTTCACCCCACTCTTAGCAGAACCTTAACTGTGCATTAAGGACATCCTAAGTGAGAACTGTTTACGTTTGACACTAAAATAAAATAGTTCTCTTAGGAAAATGGTATATGATCTTGTCATTAGAATTTATAATATAGTATTTATTCACAGGGGCCATAAACTAGAGCTGGGTCTGTGTTTTAGATCATTAGTGATAAGCCTATTTAAAGGTAGAAAAACAATATCTTGTGCAGACTTATTTTAGGGGACTGTTGAAAGAGACTGACTGAGGCCATGAAGAAAAACAAATTAAATCAACAAAAGAAATACAGTTTATACTGGTTCTGGCTGGGATGTATGGCATCACTCTCAGCCATGCTTCATCAATCCAGATTTCAGTCTTGAGTGGAGCGAGTTGTGTGATACCACATAGTTATGGCATATACACAAAAACCTCTGCCTATTCTCACTTACGTTCTTGTCTGCATTTTCACAGGTTCTCATAGCTGCTTTTGCAGCGTCAGGCTATGCCTCTACATACTTCAGAGCAGGAAGCAAGCCATTTAACCCAGTGCTCGGTGAAACTTATGAATGTATTAGAGAAGATAAAGGATTTCGATTTTTCTCAGAGCAGGTAAAGCTTATTTCTAGATAGACACTCATGTTTAGATTTAGATTTTGGTTTCTTTCTTTTATAAAGTAATATTGTTTTTTCTTTCTATGCTTTCTTACTAGTAAAGAAAGGTTCTTAGTATAACTTCATTAAATGCTAGAAGGTACGTATTTTTATAGTAATCACAAGGCAGTGTTTTAAGTACATAGCATTTTAAGCACAAACTTGAGTTGAATTTGTTTTTATAGCAACATAGGCTAAATAATAGTGTGAGCTATTTAGTATTTTCATATTGCAGTAACAATTATATGGTCTTAGAAATGAAAATGAATTGTTTTTAACTCATCCAAACTGTTTTCCAGGTTAGCCACCATCCTCCCATTTCGGCCTGTCACTGTGAATCGAAGAACTTTGTGTTTTGGCAAGGTATACTTTTTTAATTCAAAAGCATAAACTTTTTTTATTAGAAAGCAAAAACTTTGTACAAGCTGAGCTTTGCATTTGGAACTTACTCAAAATTTATATGCTTATTATTTTTGTAGTAACTTATTAAAAACTGATGCTTTGAATTATTTCACTCCAAATTCTCATTCTTAAGAGTATGCAGACATGTTACAACTTCCCTTGTCACTTGCAATCTGTTTATACTTTTCTGCTAAAAAGCTTTTTACTAAGAATATTATAATTTCTTACAAACACAAGCAGTTCTTTTTACACAGTTGAACAAGCAGCTCTTTATTTCTTTGTATCTACTGGCATATGCATTTAATTTGTATTGAATGTTTTCATGAGAGCTTTGAAAATAATGTAGCACAGGCATGACTCCTAGAAGAAAATAAAACTTATCTTTAGTTTTTCTTAGCTAATGTCATTTTTTAGTATTTTTTTTCTTTTGTATTTTCATGGCAACCTCATACTGTCCTGTTTTAACCAGATGGTCTAGCATAGACCACCTCGCGTGCTATGCAGGTCACTGCAAGACTGGTCTTTTCAGTTTTGTAAATCTTTCGCTATTATATTCAGATATCAGGTGGAAAAACAAATTCTGGGGGAAATCAATGGAAATTCTGCCGGTTGGAACCTTGAATGTGACTCTTCCAAAGTAAGCCACTGTCCTATTTCCTTTTGTTTTCAGTCTTTGCTGCAATCTATCTGTGAATGGATTGGGGGAAGTGTACACAGACAACACATGAATTGTGCTGCTGAGAGTCAGTGCCTAGCTCAAATCTCTCCCTAGTGTACAGGTGGGGATACTGAAGCATTTTGAGCCTGAAGATCCATTTGAGGTTTTGGAGGAAAAATATAAAAACTCTCTAGGAAATGATAGACAGAGGGGGATAGAAACGTTTTAGGGGAGAGAACCCAAGTTTTACATGTACAGTAGTGATCAAATGTTCAGAACAAGGCTAGAATATAGGACTGTCAGCAGCTAGCACTGTCCTTTCTAAGGCTCTCAATACTGCTAAGTGTTCCCTCAGAACAACCACTAGTAACAATGTAACATCATTTTTCAAAACATACATGAGTCAAAACATGTTCTTCAGGTGTTGACAGAGTAGTGAGAAGTTTCACCATGGGTAAGGCTAGTTGCAAGTTGTAAATCCTGGGAATCTGCAAGGAGAGGATACTTGAGACATCTGCTGGTTTTGCAGTATTTGCAATTTTGCAGTACTATTCCTGCTCCTGTACTTTGCAGCCAGCCTTTCTTTCTGCCTCTAACAGTATGGCATCACTCCACTTCACCTCTTTATCCATCCCATGAAATTGAAGTAAGTGCACTCAGGAGGATCTTTGTCTTCTTTCTTCATGCTTGCCCCTCAGCTCTGAAGGAGAATGTGCTTTGTGCAATACAATTCCCTCATTTTATTTCCTTGTTTGACAATAGAGATGCGGTGACTCTGAGTAGTTGTTACAGAGGGAAAAGGATGATGTGCCAGTGAGCTCCTGCTTCCTACTGCCTTCCTGTTATCTCCTTTCCATATTTGTTTTATTCTATTTGTAATTTATATTACATTGTTTTCTTATAGCCTCAGTTCAGCCTTATGTTGATCTTTGATTCACTGTCCTGTCCCTAAAGGATTTGTGGCCAAAGCACTTATTGCTTTGAGGATAGTGAATATGTTCTGCAGGGCTTCAGTGGTTCATAATGTCTTGATTTGTGGTTCATAGCACCATTCTTCAGTTCTCTGTGCTAGAGCTTAGGTGAGAGCCTAAGGAGGCTCTAGTAATGGAGGACTAGTAATGTACCCGGAACCAGTGCTTTATTAAAGTAAGCTATTGTCTCAGAAGTTTTTGAGGAGTATGATCTTGTATTTATCATAATGGAGCTATGTTTTACTTTTTTTGTCCATAGTGATCGTGATTAATATATGTTACCAACTACTTGCTAATCTATTCTTAGGTATGGAGACTACTATGTCTGGAACAAAGTCACTACTTGCATACATAATATTCTTAGTGGCAGACGGTGGATAGAACACTATGGAGAGATAACTATCAGAAACACAAAAAGCAGTGTTTGTATTTGTAAACTCACATTTGTCAAGGTAATATATGTATTGTAATACATATCATATATTCATAAAACTGCATAGTTTAAGCATACATCAAGCCATTTCTTCAGTATTTCTGAAATCTACTTTCCACATTTTGTCTTATCAACATTTGTAAATTATCAAATGAGAGTGCTATGTCAAGTAGTATGACTCTATTCCATCAACCATTTGATATCAGTGTGTTGAATTGCTGTATAGCTGTGTGCTATACTGTTGTTGGGTTTAAGTTAAAAATGAGATGTCAAAATTTCTTTTCTATTACCACAATGAAAATGCAAAGTCACTGTAGACTTCTGTGCCATTTTACTTTTGCCTTTACTAGAATTTGGCAGTCAGTATTTTATCTCTTTAGATTAAATAATGCTACTTTGATTCATAGTATTTGAATATCTAGGCAAAACAGATCACTGTTATTGTTACTGTCAATTATTTTCACTAAAAATAAGTTTGTCTTCATATTGCAACAAAATACATCAATACCATTGCAGCACTAGCAATGGTGCGTTCCTGTAAATATGAAATTCATGTTTTGATGGATATTCTGAGAAGAGGCAACTGCCTCAGTAGGTGAAAGTGTAAGAGAGAAATGTGTCTAAGAAAAGCAAAACAGAGAAGAGAAACAAAAGGCAACAAATAACAAGTAATACTGGCTGAACAGCTTCCCTGCTGCAAGCAGTAGTGTGCAGCACCCATCGAAGGATTCCCTTATGTGCACAGATATATTCAGTTAGCTGACTCTGATCTTGCAACTTTCAAAGTGTCATTTTTGCTGAATTGTGTGGGATTTGGGTTAATGAACAACAATATAGTTCCCAGATGTGACGACAATTTAAATACCTTTTTACCAAAACCACATATCAAATTATTCAGGTTTCTCATATAATAAATCAATTAATATTCAGATCATCTGAATTTCAGATTCTGATATTCTTGGTTCCAGGTGAGCTGTTTTGGTACAAAATTTGGACAGTTAGTGCCACATATTAAGATTCATGCAGTATGTATGGTACAATGGGTAAAGTGAAAACCAGTGTGAACTAGTAATTCTTCGTTAAACTTGCAGGTGAACTACTGGAATTCAAATGTAAATGAGGTCCAGGGTGTTGTGATAGATCAAGAAGGGAAGGTGGTTCATCGCCTTTTTGGAAAGTGGCATGAAGGCCTTTATTGTGGGGTTGCACCTTCAGCCAAATGCATATGGAGGCCAGGTAAGAAACTTGTAAGAAACTCTGGCAGACACAGTAGTGTAACCCTAAACTACGTAAAGCTGTTTTAGCCATCAATTTACATACACAAAATACTACTGGATAAATTAAGTTTCTGGCTAGGCAAATGGACATGAATTTACATGAGTTTGTAATAATGGTAAAGGAAATGTTCTTAGAGGGCACAGTCTTCTACATCTCAGTCTGACTCCTGGTCAAATATTCTGGGGTACTGGGGTCAGTATAAGAATAAAATTAAGAAGAAAATTTGGATGTCTGGGCCTGCCTGTCTTCTCACAGAGAGCAGGGTAGCTTATTTGGGTTCAGCAAATAGGAAGTGCCAGTTTATTGAGTTTGTTTTATTAGCCAAAAGGATTGATCTTCAGAGATGGTGAGCTCCTGTGATTTCAGGAGCTGATTTCAACTTCCTTGCTGCTTCCTTAGAGGCACTGAGGTTGAATTGGTTATCCTTTGTACCTACAGTATCTTTCATGCATGCCAAGTGATTATCCAGGAATTGTCATTGTTGTTTGTATTTTGAAACCTACTCTGTATTGACAGTATTTTGAATCCTACTTTGCACCTTACTGTCTGCAATGTCTGCTCTCACGGCTGCTAACAGTTCTGAATCAGTCTGTGAGAGAGTGTTCCAAAATTAACTCCAAAGATCAGTTAAGGTTAGCTTTTATACAGATATTTGATAAGGCCACTTTCTGGGGAACAGGAAACTATGTTTAGCTTGAAAATCTTGCAAACAGTAATGATTATTTAAAAAGGAAGGAAGATCATAAAAGTTTTGAATCTATTAGCATGTAATTACAACCTCTACAGGATAAGCAGTTGAAATTAGTATTTAGTGAATGTTGTTCCATTTAGACTATAGCTTTTGATGCTTTTTAAATTGTATATAAGAGTAAAATATTTTTGCTGTTGTAATTTAATAAATAAATGAATCTCTTTCATATTTAGAGTAATAGTTTAAAAAGATTTTTTTCTCTCATACATATTCATACAGGCTCCATGCCAACCAATTATGAACGTTATTACGGCTTCACAAGGTTTGCTATTGAGCTCAATGAATTAGATCCTTTACTTAAAGATCTTCTTCCTTCAACAGATGCACGATTCAGGCCAGATCAAAGGCAAGAATGCTTATTTATACACTTAATATTTGGTGGCTTTAAGGTTGTGTTTCGCTGACTATTGCATTTTGTCTGTCTTTGCTACAGTCTGAACTAAGCTTTGGAGGATTCTGGTAGCAGAGAAGGTATTCAGTATTGCAATCGAATTTCTGTTTCAGCCAGTTGAGGGAAAGTAGAAAGTATCTCATTGGTATAGTAGAGCTGTAGTGCGGAGGTAAGATTCCTCATAACAAACTGGGAGGACAAGCTCTGAAGTGTCATGCCCTCCTGCTGTGAATGGAAGCAATGTTAATTCCTTCCTAATTCTCAATTCAAAATAATTCAGTGTTTGTGATAGGCTGAAGTTACTAAAGAAAGCATGTATCTTAAGTTGTAGGTCAGGTACGTGTAACTGGGGAGTCACATCTCGGTTACTCTTATTTTATGAGGTTATGACTAAATCTGAAAGTAGGTACAGGCAACAGGCTTGACTTCTGCTTGGCTTTTGTGGTGATTGGTGCTAGAAAATCCCTTGTTCTAGACACTGCACAATTGCTATAGGACCTGCTGTCATTCATACAGGCTTCTGGAGGAAGGAAATATAGAAGCGGCAGCATCTGAGAAACAAAGGATAGAGGAACTCCAGAGAGGTCGGAGGCGGTACATGGAAGAAAACAGCATTGAATATGTACCCAAATTTTTTAAGTGAGTCTATTCGTTTCAGTAGTAAATCTGTTTTCTATAGTGTGACTGGACAAAGTGTTGCAAGAACTAGCACCAACGTAGTCTGTTAATCGTGAAAGCCTGGAAAATGGCAATTTTAAGAAAAATAATCAGATACCTGATCTCTGCCTGAAGCAATTTTTATATAGTTTAAAGCTTCATACCTGAAAGATCATTTTCTCACAATAAGCAACAGCTATAAAACTCTGCTGCTCCCCTTGGCCAATTTTTTTTGAACTTTGAAGTGGAATAGAAGTATAATATTAGGATCTAAGATTTAACTATGTTATTGTTTTAAGTCATTGCATAAACAAAGTAATAAATAGTGACCTGAACAACAACATCATGTATATATCTATTTTAAACATATACATAAATGTATATATATACATTTAATTTATAATTTATTTATTTTTGAGTGGAGGTTTTGGGGTTTTTTTTGGGTTTTCTTAATTGAGTATTCTTCTGAAACAAGGGATAGTGATACCAAATAGCCTGATGTTTAGGATGAGGAATCAAAAGTGAAAAGACTGAATGTGGTTGATGCAGTTTTGTAGTGGAAGATGAGCAAAATACAGAGGAGGCAAATAACATAAATGGTAAAAGGCTTGCATTCTACAAGCTAGATCTCCTGGTGGATGCCCTGAACATAATCAGAATCTGTAATGGCAAAAGAGGCTTTATGTGGCTCTAAGACCTGCTCACATAGATCAGACAACAGATTTGTGATTTTGGCTGTTTTCTAAAACTTCCACTTTTGACACAGGTAGAGGTTGGTTTTTATTTTTAAATCCTTGACTGTTCTTGTGTCCTTTAGAAATATGAAATCAGATTTAGTATTGGTTTAGACAAGAGGGATATGGAATTTTATTTCATATTGCATAAGCATGGAGATCTATGGTCAGAACTTCTTTCCTCTCTCTTTTTTTTGTTTTGATTTTTTTTTTCCCTTTCTACAGAAAAGTTATCGATGCTAATCAAAGAGAAGCCTGGGTTACCAATGACACCTACTGGGAACTGCGAAAGGATCCTGGCTTTAGTAAAGTAGAAATTCCCGTACTCTGGTAAACTGAGAATGTAGATCTAGTAAACATATCACTCTGAAGAAAAAAATAACTATGCACAATATGTTTCTTATAGCTGAGCGTGGTTTGTGGGTCTACGGAAAAACCTATCATTCGCATTTATATTCATCTTTATAACGGACTTTTGAAAGTGCATTAGACCAGGCCCCTGACCACTTCTGGATCTTTTTAATTTTGCAGCAGCCATTAAAAGATTAAAAAAAAAAAAGAAAAAAAAAAAGAAAAAGAAATGTTTTAAAGTTTCATACACTGAAAATTCAGAACAAAAGAAGCAGATGAGTTATCCAAAGTCACTCGGAAGAGGTGGTAAATGCAAAACTGCAACCGGTGCTTTAAAAAGACATTAAGAGTAATGTAATTTAAATTAAAAAAAAAAAAAAAAAGGAAGAAAAAGAGAAAAAAAATCCATTTTGTTTCAACTATTTTTGTTAAAAACTCTTGGGTCACAACACTGTCATTTCTGGCTTCAGGTTAGTCCTTTGGTTTGATGTGCTTGGACTGACTTTTGTCAAAAAGATACGCTTTTCCGGAAGCTGTTCCCATTCACATGCCATTGTTCATGCCTTAAACAAAATATGAAGTTGTACAGTAAGCAATTTTAAAATATGTATGCTTAGGCTTGTGTGAAGGGCAGATTTTTAAAGCACTAGAATTTTATCATGATATAAATATTGGAGAACCTCCATTATTTAAAATCAAAAGACAACCAAACATCTAACTGTATTTCAGAGGAATGAGATCTACTGTACATGCTTTAGCTTTGGGAAGCTGACTGTATAATCAGACTGAAAAGAAACTGCTAACTGGTTGAATTTGAGGCAATTTTGGTAAATGCATATGAATTGCTAGTCAGAAGGTTCATATTCTACATGACTGATGATGAGATGCAATCGTCACTTTTAGCACTGGCTGGACATAGTCTCACAGTGAATCTCATTTCCCTGTAACTGTTTATACGATTATAATTCCCTGAAGCTTTGCAACAGCGTTAAAAGCACAGAAAGATTTCATTGGAAGGTCTCTGGCTTCTTTCCAGAAGCTGGATAGTACTGTAAATGCAACTATTTTCTGCCACACACACTGTTTACTTTACTGGCTGTGTTTTTTCCCCATACACTTTTCTTATCTAAGTTTATATTTGAAAATATGGCAGAGGCTCCCATGCGTTGTAGCTAATGACTACTACTTGTGTTGCCAAAATAGCTTTTGTGCAAAATTATATTTTAGTTTTTCATAAAGTGATTCTATATTTTTTGATTAAGAACCAAATCTCTTATGTGTTGCTAAGCCTGAGTTAAAGTACCTGGGAGAAGGCTTGGCACTTTCTATTTGAAAATATCTGAAACATTAGAAGCAAGAGGGGGCAGATTTTAATAAAAGGAAAAAAAGTAATTTTATTAGGTAAAAACTGCATTCCATATGGTGTGATCTATGATGCATGTATCTATGCATGTATTATACATCCAGCCACTGATGATAGATTAGATTTCATGCATATACACTGTATTTCTTTCTACACATACACAGCGTACCCTTCATTTTTTTCTATTTAATATTGATTTCAGTACTGAGACCTAAAAAAAAATTATTAGAAAGGTATGTGATCCTGCCAGCAGAGCTGCTTGAACAGTTCTCAGTAGATTACCATGCATACCCAGCTCTCCACCTGCTTTTTCCTTTTGCAGAGTCAGGTCCCTAAAGAACTGAGATCACTTTGATTATTTAATATGCATTTACTTCCCCCCCCTTGTTTTTATGGCAAAGCAACTGGCTACTAATGAATTCCAATTTCTTCACATGGTTCTGTTATAAGGAAGAACTATGAAAAACCTAAAAAAAATATTAAGTAGACTTCTTAAGAATTGTGAATGCTCATGAATTGCTTATGTATATTTGGTATAAAAAAACCCCTGTGTGCAGATTAACAGGATTTCTTCCAAAGAAAATTCTGAAGTTTTCAAAGAACGATATCTTTTTCTTTCCTAGTTGAACATAGTCTGATTTTTTTTTATTTTTAATTTTTTAGTTCAACAATTGTTATTATAAGAAAATGAAAATATATCAAAGTTTGGGTTTTTTAATCGTACTTGGTTAACTTCATCCTACTTGCTTTCATGACTTTACACTATAAATCAAATTGGCACCTTGTGTGCAAAATAGCAATTAATTATCCTGTGTCACTTTCCTTAAAAACAACATTGAGGGACAGAAACTGCACGTCCTCAGTTGTTTTTTTTCAAAGTCAGTTTTTAATTTAATTACAGAAATAAGGTCTTTAGTTTTACAGTGTTCTGCTGGTGCTTTGTGAATGCCATTATTTGCAATGCAAACTGAAACTTGGTGAACACTAAAGATGCTATCACTGATTTGCTTTTTTTTTTTTGCAATTGTATATTTGACACTCCTTGAAAGAAAAATAACATTTTTAGAATTAAAAAAATCAGTAATAGGCTAAATCTTTCTCTTGAAGGCACTTTTCAAGCCTACTAAATATTAAATTTGTTAATTACTGAGTAGAGGAAACACGGAACAATGCATTACAAAATATTTGCAGTCTTTATCAGAAATTGAAAAGTGCTAGTAGATGTACTGTAAGGCAATTTCTCATAGTGCAGAATTCTCTGGATTCTGTGCAATATCTTTTATTAATTTTTTTCCTGTAGCCTGGGGGGACATCATCATTTTGTGCTGTTTCTGAAGAGAATGGGTTAACAGAGGAAAGGTCAGAGAGCTTCTGTCCAAATTACAATTTTCAGACAACCTGTGAAATGTCACCAGCACTGAGTAGCAGGTGATAGTGGGCTTTTCACATCCCCTGCCACCGTAGCACAGAATGAGGTTTCCCAAGTTGCAATGAGAACGTGCTGTTGGCACCCACTGTAAGTACCTGCTGCTTTTCAGCAGGGCTGCTGCTCGGCTGTCCCTTCCCAGCACACGGGACTTTTCTGCCCCAGGTGCTGACCTTTCCACTTGAACCTCATGAAGTGTTTTCTGGCTCAGTCCTCAAGCCAAGCAGCGTCCTTCTGATTGAAGCTCAGCCATTTGGTGTGCCATCTCACCCTCCTAATTTAATGTCGTCACAAACTTGTTAGCATGTAGTCTCTATGTGCTCGCCCAGGTCTCTGCTGAGATGTTGATTGACATGGGCCACAAAATTGACGCCTGCAGGGCTGTCCTTGTTGCTGGCTGCCAGCGGGGTGTAAGACACTGATCAATGCCCTTCAGGTCTGGGGATTCAGGCAGTTTTCATCCCACCTCACTCCACTCATCCAGGCAGTATTTCCTTCTGAAAGGCATGAAAAATACTTACCAACTCAGTAGATATAAATGCTATAGGTTTGGTATGTGATGAAAATTAGTGCAAATCATTTGACATTTAAAACCTTTTAAACAATTTAAGAAGTTCTAACTTTCACTACAATGACATATCCTTTGCTTTTTCCTGTGTTTCCTCAAAACACTTATTTCTGTATAAAATAGACAACCCTTACGCTTTAGTTTCACAATAGTAAACTGCACTTTCAATTAATATTTTAAAAGTATACCTTAATTTGTTCCCTGTTCTGGTACTGCAGATATGATATGGTAATAGTAGCCATTTTCATCAAATGTAATATCGTATAAAGATTTAAATAGCTTCATTCCTATTTTAGATCTATATTAACAAAATGGTAGATTTTTCAGCATATTAGAAATTGTTATCTCACTGTGAGATACAATTTGAGTTGATTTTCATACAGTATCACTGTGTTTAACAAGTCATCTAGGCACCCGTTCTAATTTTAGACAGGTGTAAATTGCATGAAATAAACGTTTTTGTATTTGGCTTTAAAAGTGAACTCCTACTATAATACTTTTTTCATCTTACAAATAGTGTTACCCTTTTTTTTTTTTTCCTCGTTTTGAACTTCTGACTCGAGCTTGTACGGCATTTATGGGTTTTACTTGAATAGCACATGCTAGGCATATGTCAAATATTGCAGTATGTATAAATGACACGGTTTTGAAAGATATTGCCCTTAATTCCCTACTGAACACTCTCAGAGCTTTATGAAAAGAAATTACACGAACCTTAAGGCACACTAGGAGCCAGTGCTGGCCTCACCCTCGTGGGTGCCTGGGGAGAAGCTTGCATATGGGCTGTGCGCTGTGTTTCCCATGGAGGTGACATGGGATTTTCTCACCCTCAAACCAGGCAGAGTGGAGGCCAGTGCAATGCAGTCTTGCTCACAGAGTTTCTGTCAAAAAATAGGAATTTTTAGAAATACCCTGGAAGGGAGGGGAGATTCAGTTGCACTTGCACAATAACCAAGAGGGCTGAAGACGCCAATTCTCTGTGAATTTTGCAAAACTTGCTTTCACTAGCAAAGCTCTGTTAGTATAGGGAAGGTTTGTGTGGTCTCCTTGTTTTATAGGATTTTAAATATTGTCTGGTGCAGAGATAAAGACTTGCTGTTTAACATGCCATTAGCTGCAGTTGTAATCTGAGGAATTAACTCTATTTTAGATGTCATTACTAATGCTGGAGCTGCATAAGGAAAGTAAAGGAGAATTTTCAGATTAAATCCACATGAAAGGAAAGGGTATTTGCATTCATATGCTAAAATGACAGGAGGGGTTAAGTTAGAGAGTTTGGCCCAGCTGGGGGAAAAGGATTAAAGATTAATATTGACAGAAGTGTGCAAGAAATGTTGGAATGGCCTCACGGGTCACCCTGTGCTCTACACAGACCTTGGAGAAAGCTGACAAAGCTTACTGGGTCATAACCACTTACCTTGGCAGCTGCTGGGGCTGAAAATACTACCTTGGGTTTTCTTCCTGTCTGTCATTAAGTGACAGTCATCAAAATTGTATAAAACTTGAATTTGCTCTTTCAAGCAAATAAATTGATAAAACATATATATTGATAAAATTTGAGGTAGACAGGGATACAGTGACAACTAAGGTTTGTTTGGTTTTTTTTTTTTTGTTTATGTGCTCAAAACTGTGAATGTATATTTAGTATAAAACGTAGTATCATTTTCTATTTTACCATCCCTTGTTACTTTTATTATAATTCTGGTGTAATTCAGAAGTAGTTTCATGGAGAAAGGACTTTTTTTTGGTTTTGATTTTTTTGTTTGGTTGGTTTTAACAGAAGAATCTAGACTAAGAACAGTGAATGGCACCCGCAAGAATGCTGCAAATCTCAGTTATCTCAGAGAAATGGCTTGTTTACAGCATTTTTTTTTTTTATTATTATATATTGTAAGGAGTAGGTTTACAAAAGCAAAAACATTATTTGCTCTTTAAACTAGAGAATGTAAACCACCTTCGTTAATTAGCTTTGGTGTAAGCTATGTCTGTCTTCTACTAAACTGAAAATCCTGTTTATAAAAGGATTTTTATATGGTATCTCGCAGGTTTAAAAAGCGATAATAATGTACTTGTAGGTGTTTTATATACCCATCTCCTTTGTCAAGTTTTGTGGTATTATAAACCCATCATATCTTTTTTTTTTAAATTGGTTTTTTTTCCTTCCTTGCAACCTTTGACAAACCTCAGAAAAGGGAGGGAGAGACTCCAATGTAGAACAGTGAAACTAGTTACAGCAGCTCTGTCAGTGACACAGCTGTAACAAAATAGAAAGTTTTCTAACTTTTATGAATTAAAGTGTCAGCAGAGCTGCTGAATCAGTTTCAGGCAGGTTATCTTAATACCATTTTTCTTTCCACTGATCCATGACAACATGAAAAATGGGAAGATTGGTGACATTTGCGCAGAATTAATTCTGAAGGTGAAGGGAAGTTTTTATTCCTGTTTTAAATAAAAATCACTGTAGCCAGCATTTGGCTGAAGGTAATGTGGACAAACAGACTTACATATTTTATAAATAAGAAAACCATGAAGTTGTGATATAGAATCAGCAGTGTGTGATATATTCTGTCTTGATGTATGAATAATTTGTTGAAGTATAGTAAAGCTACTTATTGCTCCAGGAGTAAAAATGATCCAGATGTTGTCTCCTATGAAACACTGAAATATATTTCCATATAGACTGCTACTTTTAATGGTCTGCATTAATGAAAAAGGGATATTTCATGCTAGCGTATAATGTTGCTGGCCCAGAATATTAGGAATATGAAAAGAGAAGAGGTAAGGAGATTCCTTCAAAAAGTCAGAAGTGGGTAACCTATCTTTTACACCCTGAGCATCAAAATGATGTAAGTGCTATACAAGAGCAGTACACAGTGATAAGTATTCAACCAGAACTATTCTTTTTCACTGAGGTACTCGCTCCTTGTGCCAGTCTGTGTAGCCACACTTGCAACATCTTTTTCTGAAGTTGTGTTACTATTTATGATTGTGCTTGTGGCCCAGGGGTTGATTTGTCAGGTAAATTGAAGGCAGGCTGTAACAAGGAATATTACAGTAACATTAAAAAAATTAATGTAAGTTTAATCCTCAGTATTCTCCAGGCAAAGGAAAATTCAGGATAGCTTCTTTACCCCTGTTGAAGAAACGCAGACAAGATCTTCAATTATCTTTGTGTTTACTTAATGTTTTATAAAATATTTTGAGGTTGGATCAGCAATACTAACATTATAAATAAATATCTTAAGCTTGCTTTGTCACCTATCTTGAAGTCAGCATTGAATATTATCTTTCCAATTTGAGGTTAGAAATCGGGTCTATTTAGTTCTTGAAAAAAGTGTTATCGATATTCTTTAGTGGTTGAAATGTAGTCTAACAAATTCAGATCACAATAAATTTTATTTTCAACTGAGGCTCAAACAAGACCTGACTATTAGCTGAGAAATAAATGCTGATGAGTGTATTTTGGTACACAGGCATAAGTGCAAAGATGGCAACTTTTACCTTAGTTAAGCTTTCTCTCTAATTAGCAACAGCATTGTTCTTTTTCCTTTGTAATTATTTCTAAACTAATTATTTTCAAACATTGATTCCTCACTAAGAATTAATTACATTTGAAATCTGAGTTTTAAAAATTAAACAATGTTTGGAACTCCACAGAGATGAAGAGTAGTGCTTCTGTCTTGCACCTAATGCTCAGATCTTGCTAAATCTCCACCGCTTGGAACAGGGTGGACCAATAGTACTTACTCACTAAAATTTCATCCTTGGACCTGAAAGAAATTTCAGTGGGCTTTTCTGGATGGGATTCTTCTTTGTATATTGATTTGTGTCTATGTTATTTACTATAAAATGAGTAAGAAGTCAAGCTGCTAGCATCTGATGTCTGAAATCTTTTCCTTCACCAAAATGCATAGCAAAGTTCTTGTTCCTTATCTGTTAGATATCTGCTAGATTGTCTGAAGTGGATACTTTATTTAGTATGTAAAAAGCCTTTATAAAATTAAACTACTGTGTTATCCAGAAAGATCATTATGATAGTTCTGTATTAGAATAATAGGTATATTTTCTTTGCTGTAACCAGTACCAAGACTCTTCTTTGGTTCTTTATCTACTTTCCTTTGTATAATTAACTGTTTGGTGAATTATGATTTCTCCATATTTCAACAGCAAAAAATTCTGTATTTTCTCTCATTGTTGCACAAAGTTAATATGAATTAGGAATAATGTCACAATTTTTTTGAGATTATGTCCCATACGCACATGTATGAAACGTAGTAAATTTTAGTATTTATACCTTGCTCAGACTCTGAGAATGCCGTTAGATGAGTAGAGGTTTAGATTAGATGTCAATTTTACATTGCCTTACTGAGCTTCGCTACTTTTAACAGCCTTTAATTTCAGATGGGGAAACAGCCCTGCACCAATTTTTTAGCAAGCCAAAATGTCAACACCTAAATAGCTAAAAGAGCATTCTTTGCTGATTGCCCATATCCCTGTGCTCATTCTACAAAAAAAAAAGAAACCAAAACCCAAATTCCAAATCTGTTAATTTCTTGTACACCTCTTGGTGTAGCATACTTGTAAAAGGAGGTCCTCAGAGTCTTTCCACTGTGATTATGCTATTATGTCAGCTTACTTTGCTATTTTTAAGGTTAATTTTAAAGGCAAATAGTTGCTTTCTAGAAGCCTAACACATAAAGCCAGTGCTACTTTTGAGTACTGGGTAGACAGTGTCTCTTTTAGAGGGAAATAATGGACTTGGACTGTAACTAGAAAGGGTCTATGTTCTTAGATGCACCAGGCAATTTTTTTTCTGTTGTTTGAAAGCAGTAGAAAAGTGTTACTTAAGGGAAAGAAAGAAAGAAAGAAAGAAAGAAAGAAAGAAAGAAAGAAAATATGAAGCATTTATGTACCCAGCTACCCAAATGTTGCAGAAGGCATTATTTTTGAGCGCTGTAATATTAATCATCACCAGCAGCACCCTTAATTTTATGCTCAGAAGTTCACTGTGGATTTCCATAATGAGATGATGAAGAAAAGGATACAGGAAAAAAAAGTCAGTAGCATAATTTCTAAATAACTCAATAAAAAATTGATTTGCAAATATTTGTTTTGAAAATTGTATAAGCTACTTAAAGTATCGCAATTATTAAAATCGTAAGTTTGGTCCTTCATAGTACATTCAGTGATTTAACATTTTAAAAAGTAATCTTGATTACTTTCCTGCAAATGCATTCATTTGTGCTTGACTATTCACAAGTTTGGGATACCTTTCAAAATGATTCATCTTTACATTTTATTAATTCTGACTCCAAATACTGGCTGTAATCATGCCTGTAAAAACAGTTCTATTGCTTACAGTTACTAAGCATCAACAGCTGAGGAATAACATAGGTAGGATATTATTTGTATATTCCAAATCTATAAACTTTTATTTCACATGTTAATTGGCAGTGCACATCTCAGATGTTTTTTTTTCATGCTTCATCTGCTTGGACTCTGATCTTGCAAGGGCATCAATACGTACTTAGCGTAAACATTGCAGTGTCATTGAATTCAGTTTAAAAGTTGTAGATACTAAAGTCCAAATGAGAAGGCTCAATAGTGACTTTCCTAAGAAATCAAAACGATGTACCTGGTTACACCAGGCTTTGTAGTACTTGATTCCTACATGACTAAACAAATGAGCACCTGTGCAGATGAGCTGAGCTGCCGTTGGTACTCCATTGAACTCAGTGAGCTTCCAGGTGAGTGGATGATCTAGCTGCCCAAATCTCCTTCAACTGTAGGCCTCATGTACAGTCAGTTCTAGGTATTCAACTAGTTACACTTCAGCTAAATTTTGAACATGTGCTCTCTCTTGTGGAAGATAAATGTGTGAAATACAGCTGGTTTGACTGCTTGCCAGTCAAAGCAATATATTTGACTTTCCTTTGACTCTCTGGAATTTTGGGACCTTATTCTGGGACTTGTAGTATTTAAAAACCAGTTAACTTCATATCACTGCAAAGCTCAATTATGTATGACATTTGGAAGAAAGAACAGGAGATTAAATCAATGACAATTCGTCATATTATGTCTCACTCTGGCAAGCTTAATTGTAAGAATATTTGCAGTTCCTATCCCTGTTTCCTGGTACTTTCCCCAGGATGGTGCCAGCCCAGAGTGAGGGTTGCTAATGCTGTATGCCAATCAAAAAAGGAGACATCTTTCTGATTTGTGATGAAGGGGATGGCTAACTAAAAGCATGCTCCTAATTTCAGCCTCGAAAAGCATGAATGTGAGAAAGTGCCTCCCCTCTCTCCTTCTAGGCTTTAGCACATAAATAGAATTGCTTTTTTTCAGCATATCAAATTCTCTGGGTACTTCAGAGATAGAACCTAGCCAGGAAGGAGCAGAAAACCAACAGTTTTCAGTTCCCACATAAGGCAGCTGGAATGCTTATTCTGTGTCTTTGCACTCATGAGTTGGTTTTGAACGTACTGTTGTAGTTATCAAGAATGCAGGCGAGGCCTCATGCCGATTACCTCTCATGCAATAAAAACCAAGCTCATACAGTAGTTCATGTTGATTACAGTCGAGCATATTTTGGCCACAGGTTTCAGAGAGGTGGTAGTGGAGGGAATAGTAAACAAAAGAAATTAATTTAATTAAGACTTCATTCCAGTGACGTATGTGGTATACACAATACCCATAACACCAACTCCAAGTGAGGGAGGTCCTACAGCTTCTTGTAGGAAATAAAGATGAACTTGGCTATGCTATAGTTTATATTGTGCTCTACAATGTAACAAAAGACATCATATGTTTCCTTCAGGCTGCGCCGGATTTACCAGGATATTGTGTCCAAAAACCACACACACAATTCTAATTTTTGAGGAAACATGATGCTCTTTTACCTGTTGCAATGTAATTGGATAATGCATGTACAAATGACTTGTTTAGCCTGCCAATGAATGTTGCTAATGCCTTACCAAAAAAAAAAAAGCATATTTTTTGTATTTTTTTCCTCAGAGGCAAATCCAAACAATGCTAGACTTGGGAAACTGTTTACTGAAAAGCATTTTCTAATAGATCTCTGAAGAAGTGCAATTGTATAATTATTATTGTTCAGTGCATACAGTACATTGTCTCCATCACTCTGTACACTGCTGCTATTAGTGCTTGTTCTAATAAATCTCAATGTACACTGTTTAAACTGCTGTCATCTGTGTTCTGATTTATTAACATAAGAAACACTTTAGAATATGGTTCTTGAATGAACTGTTTGTTACTAGTTAAGTGAATTGACTATTAATTATAAAATTGTAATATATATTGTACAGATTGATTTTGGAGAGGTGGGCGATAGTGGCAGCAATAGCACTGAAACAAAGGCTTTTCACTATCATCATCCTGTTCCTTTCTAACCTTTTTTCACTGCAGGATTATTTTTATAAAACTTTTCCCATGTGATTCTCTGTGCAGTTCCTTTAAATCTGGCAGGAGCTACCAACTGCAGTCTCAAAGAAGATAATTTTCTTTTTGGCAGTTCCTGGTTTTATCTTCATGCTACAGCTGGTAAGAGCCTTCTGCTTTTTTTTTTTTTTTTTCACTTCAGCTTGCTCTTTATGATTAAAGGGAGCTCGCAGTATGTTTCTCAAGTTTTGTGAGAGGGTGTAGGGAAAATGGTTCCTGATGTTCTCTAATAAAATTGAAAAAAGAGGTGTGGGGGGAAAAAAAAAATAAAAAAATACATGACACCCACCCCTTCTGGCATCTTGGAAAAATAACAGTATGTGGGATTTTTTCATTATGTGTTCTTGTCAGTTGTTCAGCCCTTAAGTCAATTACATTCTATTTAAAATGAAAACATAATAGAAAACAAGAATTTGTTTTTTGTTGTTTCTTGGCATTGTAAAAAGAACAAGTGTTCAAACAGTCTGGAATGCTGCCTGAGTGGGAGCAACAGCAAAGGAAGGGAAAACACTTTTTTTGGTGAATGGCAATGCTTTTTCTTGTGTCAGAGTACACATCTGATCTTGTCCAAACCGATGCTCTGAGCCAGGTTGTACACTGGGAGCTTATTCTCTGTTAAACAATTCTACAAATGAATTTAGCTCTGGTTTCACATTTGCGTAGTTGCCTCTGAATGCTTTGCAAAACAAATCAAGCACTTTTTGATGTCTGTTGCTCAGCAAAATTACTGTGTGTAAGTGAAGTGAAGTGTGAAAAGCTACATGTCATTACTTAGTTGATTAAAAGAACCGACACAACAAACCTTTGGGAATAGATTAGAGTGCAAGAGGCCTGTGAGGCAGCATTACCAATCTGACATCTAATTTAGCATAAAGACTATTACTTAAGTATGGAAGTAAATTTTATTTTTAAATCTAGTCTAACCAAGAGACAGATGATACTTCTTCTTAACCACAAACATGTAGGCACTGTGGTGTGGTGAAGTGAGACAGTGTGGGAAGCTATTGACAAGATTTCATCCTGACTCAGCTAAAGGAGTTGCCCACAGAAAGCTGTTCCAAGTTTCACTGCCAGTACAAAAATCTGTTCTGATGTGATGATACACAGCACTTTTGCCCAGCCAATGTATCAAGCCACATGGTTCTCCAAGTCCTTATTAGCTTATTAAATGTTTAAGTTGGTCTAAATGTTAAAAACCACAAGTATGCAATATTGACTGTTTCTGCAACTGAATATGCAAAATTATTTTTTGAGTAAGTAATCGTTACTAAATCAAATTAAAAGAAACCAATCTGAAACAACCAGTGAGGTACTGGAGTGTAGCTGAGGAGGTACTCTTTAGTTTATTTCAACTAAGCAGCAAGTCTAATTTTGCTTAAGGTCAGTAAACGCAATGTCTTATAGTTAGACTGCTTTTAATTTCTGAAAGCTACATCTAAGATGTAACTATTAGGCAGAGTAGCTAAGAGGCAGGCTAGGTTGTTTATCCCATATCTATATCCCAAGTGTGTATTAGTAATTTAAAAAGAATTCAGAACAACTTAATGTAGTATGCATGAATGCATGTTACAGACATGAATTTGGTGTGAAGACCTTTTTTACCTGTAATTAGATTACATTAGATTATATTTATAGTCACATGGAAAAGTTCCAAAGTAAAATCAAATATGTAGTTACTTTTCTCACTGATGACTGTCTGGCTATATTTTCTTCAGCAAAGAAATGAAACTTATAGGTAGGTCAACTTTCACAACTATCCCAAGTTTCTTGAGCACATTTTTTTCACAAGTCAGTGGAGGAAAAAAGTGTAATTAAACATTTCCAAAAGGTTACACTTGTTGGACTGCAAGTGAACTACAAGTTCTGATAAGGACATTGAGGTTTTTTTGTTTTTAACTGACAAAATTTAAGGTGTAGATTAAGTTCCTCTTTAAGTGGGCTATTTTTGAGGGCCTAGCATTGTATTTAGCAATCAAAGAAATTAAGGTGATATAGCAGAAGGGCACATCCATTCTTCAGTGCTGGTTCAAGAACTGATTTCACTTAAATGTTGATCAGCCAACCTAGTACAGCAATATTAGTCAGGTTGCTTTTCATGTCTGGTGAGAGGAATTTTTTTTGTCACCTGTCTGTTACAATGTTTAGTATTTGGAAACTGCTCAAGTATCTTCTTATTTTATGCCTACACATGTGAAAAAAAAATAAATTAGGAAACTAGATGAGGAAGTATCCTCTTAGCATGAAAAGGAACAGCCTGAATAAGCAAAGAAGTGATTATGAAAGAGGATACTGAATTCTTGCATGCCCTACAAACACCTACTTCATTTTGTCTATTTATAAATACTCTGTATCCAAAGATCTGAGAGTATTTTATAATGGTAGTAATTTCTTGCAGTATCCTGCTCAGGGAAGTGATATATTACCACAGCCACATACAGTAGGTTTCATAGACTGAGGTTAATTGTCTGGTATCACAGAGCAGCTAGTGGTAATGCCAAAAATAAATCCAGTTCAAGCCTGCTGCTCAGATTAAAACATAAGGAGAAGCAGCAAGGAACAAGATATGTCTACTACTGAAGGAAGTATTGTGTAGAGATAACTGTACCAGTGCCCATCAGGAAGATTAGCATGGACAATGTGAATTATACCACAGTAGACAAATCCTTTGTTTTGTAATCTTTCTTCAGACATAGTGGCACAGCAGCAGCAGCAGCTACAGTTCTCATACAGGTGGATGCACAAGCCCACAGAGCTGTCCTCCAGCACAGACACACCCACTCACAGCTGCTGGAAAAAAAGGATTTAGCCATTTGGACAGCATCCTTTAAAGCAAAGGCAGCATTAAACCTACTTTAGGTAACACTGGCTTGTTTGTTTCCAGATTTGCCTTCACAAGCTAATAACGCTAGATGATGAAAGCAGCTTCATTGTACGCAGTAATGTTTATGTAACAAATGACCACTTCTGGCTGAGAGATGTGCCCGCTTCTCAGAGGTAGAAGGTTTAAAGGCAAACATACCATCTCAGCAAATCTCTCCCTGGTGTACTACTTTTGCATTTCTTTTATTAGTAAATGCTTCACAGAGAACACATGCACCTGCCCATTAACAATACTGCCAATAATATTAGGGCAATTACAAAGAAGCAAAATCTGGGATATTTCATACACTTTACCCAGTGATAGTCATTTAATATCGTATTGTTTAAAGGTGGACATATGAAACACAGATTAAGTAGTCTGCACATCCGTGAACAAAGGTCTGAAATCTGAAAGGTAAATCTGTAGGAGAGCATATAAAACTATTACCAGAATTTATGCTCCTTAATCTCTTTTGTGCTTCCTTTTCATCATTAACATGGCTCTAGTGAGGAGGCCGTGAAGTGGTACAAAGGAGCCAACTGTGCAACATATTCCCTTTTCAACAAGTGAACAGATGTTACTTGTATAGAGGTGAAAGGGGGATGATGTCAAGCAAAAGCCGTAGAGAAGCCAGTTGAACTCCACATCTTGTAGCCTTTCATGGATGTAGCGTTTACAGTACAGTGCAGCTTTTAGTACTTTGATTGCTGGGCAAGTGTCACACCATAATACAGCACCTCCTGGCAGGACATCTACCTTTTATGTGTACTGCAGCACAGACTATGAATATGTATAATCACAGCATGCTCTGTGGCAGAGAATCGAAAGAGGTTCCAACAGAGTTTACTTGAGCTGTAAACCTGGAGTATTTTATAGGAAACATAATAATAGTGAGTGTATGTGTTTTCCAAATGGACTGCTAAAAGTGACCTTGAAAATAAATTAGAACAGCCCTAATGGTATCTGTATAGAAAAGGAGAGCAGTGTTTCCTGCATCTTTTAAATTTTTTTTCAAATCCATTATAATTGGTGAAGAAACTGTTCACACGCAACAGCCCCACATAAATAAAACATGAAAGTCCATTAAAATACTTCTAGAAGCTTCTTTTTAAAATTTTCTCCTGAGACTACAGGTAGTAGTGGAATATTCAAAAGGATCTGGCTCCACAAGAAGTAAAACATACCTTTAATGTGGGGAACTTAAATTGTTTTAGGACTAGGCTTCTGATGAATTGCCTCCTTGAATTTCTGAGTTCTCTAATTTTGATATGGTCTATTTGTCCTGCTGCCCGGAGAGGTTTCCATAAGGAACAAATTGTTTCGTATACACAAGAATTGACTGCATTTTTTCACTGCTTTACCAAATTGAGAGCTTAATAAAGTAACTCTACACAAAATTAAGATATTGCCATAGCAATAGCATCCCCTATACTGCATAATTAAATAACATTTGTGAACTGATTTAAAATTTTCACTGCACTTGAACTATATAATAAAGAAATTCAACACGGAAGTATCTCTGCTGAAGCTGTGTCTGCTGAAAACATTCATCTTGCTTTAACTTATGTTTCTTCCCACAATGATCTCAAAGTGCCATAATGCTTTGTGAGCAGGAATCACTGCCAGCATTAGGCCAGGTGACCCCAGTACCACAGCAAACTGCTAGGCCAGGCGTTCAGCATGACAGTGGTGCTGTCTTCATACTCAGGAACTCTGAAGCCATGCAAGTCATGGTATTAAACTGGCTGGTTTTGCTTATACAAGAGTATCTCTAGACAACAACAGATTTGCAACAACTTTGCAACACTTTGCAACAACAACAACAAAAACCCTCAAGTGCTGATAAAACCAATTAGGTATTAAAAAAAAAAAAAGTATGTGTAATAAGGACCATATTTGGCCCCATAAATTGTGATTTTTGTTACCTCCTGAAATATAACAGGATCTGTATTACACAGATCCTTGCTTTCTAAGTGAATACTCATGCCATCTGCTGGAAAGTTATGGAATTTAGCAAGTTTTTTTTTTCAGTAATATTTTATTTTTCTGATTTTTAGGTGTTAAATTCTTGCACTTGTTCTTTTGTAAAGATCTATAGGTAAATCTAATATAGTTAAAAGGCACTTAATTCGGGTGGTCTGGTAACTGACAGCACCTTTTTGTACGCTAAGAAGATATTAAATTGCCATCATAGTTTGGTACTGATTATGTGGGTTTAACTCTTTCAAGTGAAACGCCAACTCAGTTTATCCAGTCAGTTAACACTTAAGACTTATTTTCTTCCCTCAACTGACTGGATAATCATACTGATTCTACAATATGGTTGACTGTGGCAAGAAAAAAATTAAAATCTGTTCAGTTCATGTGGATTGCAAAAACATCAAAATCATCTGCAGATGACTCTAGATTTCTGGATTGAAATTAGTGAGATAATTCCACATTTTCAGTTCCTTGGACAAGCCTCTAGCTTGCATGCATCTTAGGTCAGCCTATAAATGCTTTAGTGACCCCATAATTACAAATATCCAACATTCCTGCAGGGATAATGTAGAATAACTATCTAATAATACAACAAAAATTATTATGGAGTTAACTAATAACTACAAAAAGCATTCTGCATCCTCAAAGGTTATGCAGAAAGCAGAACTGTACTCCAGATTTTACTATTAACTAATGTCCAGGTTCATATCAATATGATGTAAGGAAAAAATGCAGTATAAGGCATCAAAATTCTCAGCTATATGTAGCTAATATTTGGCTGTACTGTTACTACTCTGTGGCTAAGACCCATTCTGAAGAAACAGAGCTGATCTTGTATATGAAGTAAACTATCTTGCTATTCACTCCGGGTGAAGATATAGCAAAGAAACTGCAGCACACAGAAACCGCTCCACGTATTGAGGCTTGTGATGTCCTTAGGCAAACTTACAGACACCTGCAGTCTGCTGGGGATGGACAACTCAGAAGCAGAAGAGAGCATGGTAGGTAGGAGCAGAGAGTTAAGCTGGAGTTATAGGGCCAGGAAAATCAATTTAAAAGACCATATATGTAGAGCTGTATATCTTTACATCACTTCATATTTTTTCTTGCACAGAATTCCACCTTCCAACTATAGATGAACCTGCTCTGCAGACAAATTAGCAAATGAGGCTTCTGCCAGTAAGAGCATTGATTTGTTTCTTTACTTACAAGGGTCAGAGGGTATATAATTAGAGAGAAAAGGACTAACACAAAGAGTGTTCTCATGATCGAGAAAATGGGAAAACTGGAGAAATAATTTTGTCTCTGACACCAACAATGAGTGTGTATATGATTCTGGAGGGCTGTTCACTTAAAACAAAGGTCATCACAGATGGATATTAGGCAATCTGTGTGTGGGGATTTTTTGGGTTGTATTTTTTAATTTGTTTTTTAAAAAGGTGCCTGGGTCATGGTGAGTGTTCAAGTCTGACCTCGTTCCAGTAATGTATAAAGGTGGGCTAAGATTGGGTTAGGAAAGTTCTTTTGTTCTTCTAGGGAGCATCCTGCATGGAGAAGGCAGATGGGATGCCTTCTCACTATTGTTACGTGGCTCTGTGCTAGGGGGTAGGGAAGGTTACAGCCCTGGGACTCCCCAGAGGTAGCCTTGAACCCTCATGTGAGCAAGGATTTTCATCTGCACAACTTGGTGAGACAAGGCAAGATTTTTTTATTCAGGTGTTAACTTAAGCATAATATATTTTAATTTATTGCATAATATTTTAATTTATTGGTTGAAATGAGAGGATGCCAGGGCAGCAGAAATGCTGAAAGTTCATAAGTACACTCATGTGCCATTTACAAAAGTCCTTAAAGCCGGAGGCGCGGGGGAAATTTCTTAGATGTCTTCACTTGTCTGGTCAAAATTAGTGAATGTTTTATGAACATGGCAATGTTAATGTACTTGCACTCCTATTCTCTGACCTGTGGCATGAGGATGATACAAAGAGCTGCTGAAGCATTTAGGGTGGATTATAAGGTGTTAGAGTAGCAGAAGCACCATGTAGAAATATCAAATGAAACTATTTGTTATCAAAATTAGTGCTAGGACCATATTGAGTATGATCTATGACCACATACTAAGCAAGAGAAATACAAATAGATGTTGAATAAACAGTGCCAGCTGAGCTTAATAACCTGTAGAAAAAACAGGATCCTGTCAAACAGTTAAAAGACACATACAGAATAAATTTAAATCAAGACTGAATGGGCAATTTTAATTTAAGAATTTCCTTAGCTATTCTTTCCTTTTAAAACCTTTTATGTTGCATTAATGTGTTTTGATTCAGTAAATATGTACAGTTTTTTTGTAAGTACAGTGAAATATGAATTACAGTAAAACTGAATTGCAACATTTCACATGATTTCAGTTCAAAGTCTATATATAACCAGCTTCGACTTTTCAGCACCCTCTAGAGTAAGCAGAAAGGTCCAGCAACCTTTCCTTTCATCTTAGATAGCTGAGGTCATATACTCCTCTTTTTGCCTTTTTACCGGACTTCCTGATACTCTGAACGTTTTAAAAATAGTTACAGAAGTATTGAAAAGAACTAAATTGAAACATGTTAAATTATTAAATAAGTGATCGTATTATAAAAACAGTCCTTAAAATGCTTTCATATGAAAACCCTACTTCAGAAAAAAAGCCAACCAAACAGAAAGTTTTACCCGGCAACCAGGGATAATATTCATATTGAAGTGTAGATTTACAAGCCTGTGGCTGATGTTCTATCTTCTGTAAGTGTCTCTGGAAGATGGGCTACAAGCTTTAGCATCTTCACGGTGCTGTCTACTGATTATTTTCCCTTTACAATTTTATATCTTTTTACACTGGTGTTTTCCCTCTCAGATCATTGAGATGCTCCTTAATCCTATATCAATAAGCTCCCTTCTGTCTGCAATTTTGCTTTTTTTATTTTGCATAATTCTCACGATTTAGTAAATTTCTCAGTATGCTGATCCAAATACATGCAGCTGGCCTGTCTCAAAACTAGCCTGTGGGTCACAGACACCTGAGTCCATAGGAGAAGGATAACATATAATGAAAGCCCACCGCTGCTTCCCCCTCTGTCCCCAGCCATCTCTAATCTTATGCTTTGGCCCAGGTGTTTCCGAAGACCTCCACACCACTTAACTGCCCAGCTGAGCTTTCACAGGCAGGTTACACAAGTGCTGGTGAAAGGCAATACCGTCTCAGCAACCTACCGGCTTTCACAAATGTGTAATTCAGGCAGTCTCCTGGAGCACGTCTGGGCTGCTTTGTTGGTAAAACACTAGAATTCAGCTGCAGCAAGGACCCAATAGACAGTGATATGCCAATAACTCCTAATGGAAAACTAAGGGTTGCAGAAGTTCCTGTCTTCTGTTTCTAAGATTGTAAATTTTGTTTTCATACAGTGGCATTAAACTTCCAAGGAAAGGGCAACTGTTTCCCTATCAGTTTACACTGGTAATTCATTATTCATCAGACAGAATTAGAGAGCTGTTAACTGAAGGTCTTTGAGAGACGTCTCAAGCAATACACCAGAGAAGCTTGGTAGCTAAGATGTTGTTTACTCTTTCCAAGCAAAATATAACTCAATCAGTTTGACAGCTTTTTATTTATTTTGTTTAAAAAAAAAAAACAAACATGTTAATTTGTTTGAAAGAACATTGTAAAAAGAATTGGACATGGTCTTGATGTTACACGTGGATGTAACACTTGGATGCTACACTTGGATGTTACTGGAAGTTACTCTTGATACAGAACTTTTTATTATTATCATTACTAATGTCATAATATGTTTGCTGCTGCAACTAAAAACTTTGTTAAACAGGTTGGTGATGGAGGAAGACTAGTTCCAGTGCCTAGTCTCAGTGAAGCTGATAAATACCAACCTCTAAGCCTTGTGATTAAGAAAAGAAAATGTTTGCTTTCAAAAAAATCTAAATTTTCTTCAACACCTTTCACGTTAAAAGACATTCTTCAAGGGGAGAAAGAAATTTCTGCAGGTAAGATTTCTACCTTTCTTCAAAGCAGGGAAATGGATGTTTTCTAGTAAACACAGAACAGTAGGCATAGTTTAAACTGTGCAGGTAGTATGATGGTTCTTTAGTACAGGGGTAATCAAATTTGTCTTGTTTAGTCATGCAATAAGTATTTAAGAAAAAATATGTCAAACTGGTAAAAAAAAAAAAAAAAAAAGGACTTTATGGAAAAGAGTAAAAAAAAAAGTCAGTTATACTAAAAAGCCTTGATATTTTCTGAACTAATATGGAACAAATTCAGTTGTCTTGTGTTTTTTTCACAAATAGTAACAGATTCACGATAGATGTATTGATGTATGTTGATTAATTGCTACTTAAAATTTGTTTTTAATGTTCACCTTTCTCTGTATACTCACTTTTAAGTATGTGAGAGTGGCCTCAGTTCTGCAGCTGTTCATGCTAATACTCTCTCGTGTTGAACTGGGCTCTGCACAAGCAGGAGCATTTGAAAACAGCTGTCTGACTGAAGTAATTGGACTTCCATAGGACTTTTTTCCATGTTTGTTATCATTTTTGTGTATTTAAAGAGCTTAACCGTGCTTAAAGTGCCTTTGCTATGGAATAGCAGATATTTCTGAGGAGATTCTATGAGAATTAAGAAGTGCAAAATTGAACTATACTGCCTATATTTTCCCGTACTCTCCTTTGAAAAGTCTGTGTAATACTTGTCTACATGTTACGTTGTCTTGCAACAATTTCATTGCTATATTTTCTTTTGAAAAAAGGTCCATTTTGACAAAAGTATTGATCACATTAATTGCACAAGAATTGCATTAATTAAAAACTCTCCTGAGACAAACCAGTATGAGCACAAGAAGACAGAAATATCAGTTGACCTCGCAAAGGGGTGATTCCAGGACACAAGCATGATGAAAAAAAAATGGAATCCCACTAATCCTACTAGTCTTACATTCAGGACAAGTCAGCTTAAAAAAAAATTGAAAAATCTCATTAAAAAGTCTGAGAAAAAGGTTGCAAAATCTCATTAAAAAGTCTCACAAAACCTTTCTAGTCTTTTCTGTAAAGGTTAGATGTCGTGTGTAGAAAGTATTGTCCTCTAATGTAAGCAAAGAACTTTGTAATTGAATTTCCTTTTTATGTGACAAACGCCAGCATTTGCAATCTTTTTAGAATTATGAAAGATATATGAACCTTTCTTTTTGTTAAAAAATAAAGATAAACAGGATTCATACCAGGTGACTTCATGTCAGTTTATCCTAAAAGCTTCAAAGGATTAAAAAAATAGAGTAAACCCAGACTCTCAAATGTATTTGGATGCCTAATCCCTGTGTTCTACCTGCTGTATTAATTTGAATTTGGCAACCAGTGCATTCTAATATTTTCCTGTTACTGTGACAGAAATGTATTTAAGGTTATAAGGAAAGCATTATAGAAAAGTTTTGGTACATACCCTTTGATTGTACAATAAATCAATGCAAAGTTTAAAGTAAATCAGAATTAATCTGGTTTTTTCCTTCAAAATAAACTGACATAGTCCCTGGAATAATCAGGCATACATGGAAAGTGTGGGAAGTCTCTCTAATTGTGATATCAGGTAAAAGGGAAAGTTGGTATTACTGGCACACCCATGTCTCATTCACGTATTGCAAAAATGAAGAAATGTTAGGTTTATTTATACTGCATCTAAACAAAATTCAGAATTACTTTACACACAGTAGCTTTCATTTTGTTCATAGTTTTATTATTCTGTGTGGCCTCCACTAAATCGTTTTGTGTTTCAGAGCCTCTGTCATTAAACCCAGAACACACTACATGTCCAGTTTATACAAGTACCTTGTATATATACAGCAAACTTACGGGTAAAACTACTTTAGGGGAATAATGATAACCACAGAAGTGTAGAAATAGCCCTAATCACCATTCTGAGCTCAAGACACATCACATGCAGGAGCACGGGCGCAGCTCTGCCAGAGAGGGGCATGGAAGTCCCTCAGACCTCTATGCTGTCTGTTTCCGTTAGTCATTAGTAGCAACACTGATCAGTAAGTGCTCAGTGTAGGTTTGAATTTTACATCAAAATGGTTAAGCACAGTAAGAACAGTGCCATTTATTCTTTTCTTGCTGTGTAAAAGCAACTGCATTCAGACTTCTCATCACACAATGGTTATCTTCTTTCGCTCAGGTGTCTCGTCTTACCAGTTGCTCAACTACGAAGACAAATCAGATGTTTCGCTTAATGGTAGAAGAGGAAATCAGATAATGAATGACGTTGGTTTTGATATTGCTGGATCAGATTCTGTTGCCTTTAAAGCTTCATTTGGCATAGTGACCAAACATGAGGTTGAAGTACCAACATTACTTAAAGAACTTACTACAAGGTTATATTATATATTTTGTTTACTGGTTCCATAACTATTTCATACGGTTAGGTTGAACCTCTGCAATGGTTAGGTTTTGATTATTTTTAGCCTATTAATAGCAGTCACAATCTGATATTTTCCAAGAGTCTCAGGTTGGATTGCTGGGATTAGACACATGACCATATATAGAGAATATAAGTATATTCTGTATAACACAGACGGTAGAATTTTTCTGAATTAATTCTTGTTTGAATTACTGCACTTCTTTCAGGAAAAAAAGAAAGAAATCCAGAAAGGTCCTATCTATGTTATTCCATACTATTGAAAATTTGAAATTTACTTTGAATGACATTACCCAACTTCAGGTTTTAGAAATAGGATTTCTTTGTCTTTCTCTGATGAACTAGAGCACCATATGTATCATTGCCAATATAGGTACTTCAAGGTTTTATGAGCTTATTACACAGCCTTTCCTTTGAAAAGCAAAGTAGGTTTATCCACTTGAATTTTTCATAACCTTCTGTGGCTCTTCTCTAAATGCAGTCTCCATTTTTCCAACATCCTTGTTGAGCTGTGGACTCTGAAACCAAACTTTATGTTCCCGTAGTGCTAGCACAAATGTCAAACATATAGAAATATGATGTGACTAATTCTAGGCGTAAACATTTAGTTTATATTTCAAAGATTATCCCTTGGCCACAATGGCATCCCAGTGAATTCCAGTGGTGTATCCCAGCAAATTATTTACCATCCATGACGTGACATATGGTATTTTCAAATATATATTGTTTCCTTGTAGTTATTTACTAAGAAGTGCATGTACTTTAGCATCCATAACCTCTCTTGTTCTGTGCCTACCTTTTCCTGGTTTATTTGTAACCTTCAAATATTATCATTAATAATTGAGGGTGGGGTGGGGGAAGGGGTCCTAGTCTCCTGATAAAAATATTCAATATTATGGGACTAAGAGCCAACGCCTGTAGAAATTTTCCTACAAACACTTGTTTTATGAATGTTCCATGTTTACGAGTGTTAATGTTCTTTTCAGTTATAGTTGACCCATATCAGTTAACCAGTTTTTAATCAACTGAGTGTATGCCAGCTTGTATAGGCACATTAAGGCTTCTAACCAAAACATTGCATGATCATAAGCTTTATAGAAGCCCAAAGATAGAGCATTACAGCTGTTGCTTTTGCTGTTTTCCATAAATTCTTACTGACATTAATTATATCACTTTAAAAAAAATTGTTATTAACTAGAGTGTGCTAACAGTTCCTTGCTGTTACTAAGAACAGTGTCAGATGAAGATACTTGGAATTTTCTAGGATGTCCCACATATCCTCTCTAACATTTGTACATTACTGTCTTTTCTTGAATTTTTTAGTGTTTCTGTTCCCAAACACTGAAAATCAATATTACGTTTCCAGAGACCTCCCCAGTCAGTTGTTTTACTGCTATGAGGCAGATGTTATGGTGATTTACTTACTGGTTTAAAGTTACTAATTCTATTAGCTGCTTTGTAAATTGGTAACCATCTCTGAATTTCCTTCCTGCCTCCCTCTTGATTTTAGAAAAATAAACTTTGATCATTGTCTAGTCCATCAATCAAGAAAAAGTAGGATGGAAATTTTGTGCGTGGTCATGGAAAGTATTAGAACTACAAGGCAGTGCTCATTAACTGTCCATACTGGAATGCGCGGAGAGACAATGAGGGTAAATATGTTTGACAAAATTCTGTAACTCAGTTGAACAAACATAAAAAGCTCATTTTTATAATTTTATGGTTGGATTTAGTTGCATTTTTACTGATGTAAGCTCAGAAAAAAATCTGAATTAAATCAGTATTATTGCACTGATGTAAACTGAATTAAAAGTTGGCCTTTTGTTAGTATTGCTTATGTGAGTGAGGGATGGGAAATGCATGTAAGGATGGCTACACAATGAGCCCTTGCTTTGGGTGAAGCCTCAGCAAAAATGTGGAATTTACCTCTTAGTTTGAATCTCCAATAAACGTATTACTTATCTGTCACTATTATATTCATCTTCTATAACACTTTGGAACTTCAGGCTGTTATTATTTCAAGGGTTGACATCTTATTCTCTGTCTTATATTCTTCCTCTGTCACCCTCTCTCTCTTCAGCATGTTTGAATAACTGAACCTACAAATCTTCTGAGGTTTGCCTATTTCTAGTATTTAAAATCATTCACATAAATTTCACTGATACATGTTAAATTACTGTCTCTGTATCAAACTTTAATAAAATGCAAAGTTGTTAATATAAAATTCTTTAGTTGTGAAATTAGATCTTCAGTTTCAAAATGTCCTCTGGCATTATAATTCTCAATATATACAGTTATTATTTTGTTTATTTTTTCAATTTGTAACTTTTTTTCTTTTGATGCTTTTCTAAATTATAGTTTCACATTATAGAAGATCAGAATTCTAAAGGGCGGGACAAAGCCATTGTTTTTCCTGCGCATACAACTATTGCTTTTAGTGTATTTGAACTTTATATTCACTTGGATGGTAATTTCGGTAAGTGATGTGCATTACTATCATTACTGATATTATTTATAATGATCTGAGTTTTTAAAACAGTTTTCTTCCTCTTGATTTACATAAACCCTGATCCCATAGAATGGTACGCTTTAATTTTATGCATGTAAGTAGTCTGAGTTTCTAAGGGTAACAATTATTGGAAAAAATAAACAAGGCAGGTGCTAGAAAATAGTGTTTCATGGAAACACTTTTTTTTTAAAGTTAAGTATGATTTTGTGATTTTTAAAAAAATCCCCCAGTCTCATGGAGCAAAAAATCACTTCCTTGTATTTGTAGCCTGCAAAGAACAGGCTTATATGACCATCTGATCAGTTTTGCATAACATAGGCAAGTAAAAAAAAAACAATTAAAGAAGACAGTGTGCAGAACTTCTAAACTAAGCTAACTTTTTTTTCTGTTGGGGCTTTAATTTCAGTTGGATACTTCATTACCATTTATGTATATCTGAAAATATTTAGGAAGAAATAATCACAATCCTGGAAACTAATAAAAAAATTTGCATAGCTCTTATAAGTTTTTCTCCTTTTGGGGAAAGGATAGTGCTTATGCACTTACATTGTTTGCACTAATTGAAGTGGAGCCTATAACATTATCAATGTTATCAATATTGTTTGTAATAAACCAGAAAGCCAATTCAGGATTTGATCTAGTACCTGATAATATCTAAACCAAAACTCCCTACCGACTAGAGTAATGTTAGATAAAGTTTTAACCACCAGATTCACACGTACTTAAATACAGGAACCTCTGTGAGAGTCACTCAACTGTTTCAGGAATTGCTCGACTCTATAACATTGTGGCTTTCTGTAGACAGCAAGATAAAAGACCTGGCGAGGGAGGTAACCTCTGCCTCTGCAGATCTGTACAGCACTATGTTTTAAAAGTTTCAAATAGCTCCGTACCCTTTTGCATACACAGTATACAACTTCCATGACAGGTACTCTGCATTGTAAAGCACCTTTTTACTGAACTGTGAGAGACCTTTACCCTTCTGTAAAAACTTTAAATATACTCCAAACCAGGCATAATTACTGGATTAAAAATAAAAGAGATAATACAGTATGGTAGTTCTTTACATTCATTTCCATAATGCTCAACATTAATTTCAGTTTTGGAAATGTTTTCATTTTATTTTACCTTTCTGTAATGGTAGGTACATGCACAGCGTTTTTCCTCAAGTCATTATCAGTGAAATAATCAATGAAGCTGATATGTGTATTTCCATAATTAAAGCAAATTCTCAATTGAGAAAGTTTAAAACGTTTTTTTCAGTTTCTTGCAATTGATTATCCTTATATATAAATTTAAAGTTTTTCTTTCAAGTTATGGATAGGAACTTAGGTGATACTTCTTTTTATTTAAAAACAAAAGTTTTAGTAGTTGATTCAATGTTGGAAGAGATGACTACAGAACTCACAGCCTTGCTTATTATTTTTCATTTTTAGTTTCACATGAGATCATAGAAATGTTTCTTCTTCAGATGCAGGGCTTTCACTTATATGATACTGACTGTCTTAGTCCCGTAACATGGCCATAAATAGTGTATAAAACAAATCGTACTCTGATGAGGTATGCTGAAAGCCACCAACATTTTAAAATACCCGCTGAATCTGTGTTACCTGATTCTATGGGCTATTCTACTGTGTGCAGACTTGCATTAAAAAGTGGTACTAGCCATTAAAAACATTAGCAAAGCTGAATTTAATCACTGCTAGCTTTATAGATTAGAAAGCATATTAAACTCTGTTGTGAATTTATTGCTTTTATACTGTGTTCTTCTAAAAAATTAATTTTTACAGAACTCTGTGTGACTCCAATTTCAAAAGGAGGATTTGAAAAAGAGAAATCAGGATCATCTTCACTGACCAAATTAAGGAGGTTAAAGAGTAATCTGTTTCATCGAAGTATGACTTTTGATACTTATATCCAAATGTCTTAGTTAATGCATGAAGAGTGTATTTTTCTTTAATGTGTGTGCAGGATGAGCGCTCAAATAAGAAAATGTCAATAGAAAATGTACCTCTTTTAATTTCTTGTGTATTAAAATAATTGTAAAGTTATTAACATTTATATTTGAGAAACTGACTTTCACAAATAACAAAAATATGGTATTGCTGTTCGTCAAATCTCTAAAGATCTTAAAATAAAAAAACGATGGCTGATGATAAACTGGTATGGAGTAATTATACAACTTCAGTTAACATTAAGCCTGTTTCATACACTTACCATTTACAGCTAGTGTTATGCAATACAATTTATAATCTGTAAATAATATTTCAGGGCAAACTCTTTAAATATCAAACAATCAATATTTGAATGTGCTCTTTAGGCTCTGTGTTCACATGGCAGGGACATGGGCAAGATGCCATCATAGTTCTTTTCTCTCATTCTGATACGAACACAAGATCCAACAAAACTGTCACTGTATGTAGTTGTATTTTCTTCAGAACAAGATCCTACACTTTTAACGCTCCTTGGTCTAAATATTTTGGAAATCTGCAAATCTGAGTGTGAAGATAAATGCTGAGCAATAAATGCATCCTTCTAAAGCCTGCTCTGGATAGGTGTCCTTGCTCCATTGTATCCCCTTTTTGATCAAAGGGCTTTTATGGACCAAGCCTTTGGTGCTGCTCCTGCCCACACTAAGGGAATAAATCTTCAGTGGGTGTGAGACATCTCAGTAGCTGAAGCTGCCTAAAAAGCTTGTCATCCAATCTAAACTATCAATCCCTGAAGAGAGAGGAAAACGGTAGGTAGTTCCAAAAGTGATTTCTTCCGGGGGTGTATTAATGCTCAGCAATCTGCTAGGAGGTCAACACGGAGTCCTCCAAATTTTCTAAACCTTTTCAGTAGTGGGTTTTTTGTAAATACTAGGGGGAAAACAGTGAACTTACAATTTTTAGAAAATAAAACTAGAAATGCAAAAATGAAAGTGGTTAAACAGGAAATTACACAGCTGTGATTTGATTTGGCACCATTTTTTCAAAAGCTTGCCTCATGCCTTTTAGGTGTGTTTCTAAAAATATAATTATATAGGGCATACAAAAAAATAATCTGGCTTTTGTCAGTATCTTTTGTGAAATTAAAGAAAAATTTTCATCATACAGGGCTTTTGATGGGAGGTAATCTAAAATGTGGCATGTTTAGAATGGTTTCATGAATCAGTTGTTATTTCCGTAATTAAATTGACAGGTCGTTTTGTAAATAGTTCATAACATAATGACAAATCACTGCTTTTTTTGTGTGTGTGCATTCTTTTCCAGATAAAAGAGCAGTGGCTATCGTTGCTAACTCTGATGCTTACTTGGAGGACCTTTTTACAGATTATTATGAAAAAGCTGCGAGCATGACTGATCTCTCTACAAGCTATCTCAGAGAAGGGTCTCATATCCGAATTAATTTACTTAATAACAACATCCCCAAAGGTCCCTGTGTCCTTTGTGGAATGGGAAGTTCTAAAAGGGAGACAGTCTACGGGTGCCTGGAGTGCTCTTTTAATGGACAAAAGTACGTACGATTGCACGCTGTGCCCTGTTTTGACCTCTGGCATAAGAGAGTGAAGTAACTGAGTTAGGTAAGTGCCCGTTTTTGCAGACATGGGCTTAACTGTGCCACAAATTTTTCAGAATTAGTAACTATGACTCAAATTGTTGAAATGCAAAATAGCAAAAGTGCAAAACATTTTATTACACTATTATCTTCAAATTATTTGCTTCACAGTCAGTGACCTTTCACTTGAAAATGCCCATGTGCATTCCCAGACATTGTTTTTCTTCTTTCCTGAACACCCTCCTTTCATTATCATGATAATGAAAAATGCACTTTTAAACTGAATTTTCATAATGTCAAAATATATGCTAGAACTTACTTTAAGTTGTTTACACAAACTTGTTAAATCCCAATATGTTGCCTTTATCTACACTGGCATATGATGGTAAAATGAGAATATTTGTTAATAATTTAGTGTTCTCATGAATGTTTAATTGAAGTATCAGATTAAAAAACATGCTAAAGCTTAGCTCAGTCTAATGTTTCATTTACAAAAGGGAACAACTAAAACTAAGGATAGGTATTTTATATTAGGATGCTATTACCATATGTCAACAGTTTCTTTAGATTACTAAAAAGTACCAGCCAGTCCACCTTCTGCATTTGGATTTTAGGTAACAGCTGATCTTGACTTTTTTTTATGCGTTTAGAAAAAAATTGCTTAGCAGAAAATGTTTTGGAAGCTTATGAGAACAACAGAACTTGCATCCTTCCAACAAGACTTCAGGGGGGTGAAGGTCTTCAACCGGTGGATCTCAACCACAGAGAATTGAGTCTGTTGAGCACATAAACACCAGAGGGCACTACAGAATTGCGTCCAATACTGAGATTAGCTAGTACACTGCTGAAGCTCTCCCCACACTATCTTCAACTACGAAAACAATTAAAAAATGTTTTTCTACCTTTTAGAACGATTTTAAGGTTAACCCAGATATAGAAGCTTTTTTTTCTTCACTTGTGCTGCCACTTTCACTGTGTACACCTGATTATTACATGTTGAAATAAAATACAGCTTCTGCTTTTCACATGAGAAGAGTAAAGTATGTTACACAAGTATTATGACATCTGCACAAGCAGAACAGTTAACGAGCCTAAGTACTATCTATTAACTGTTGCTATTTCTTTGCATTTTTCCAAAGTGAGGGAAAACAGAATAATGCCCAAATAATTACTTATGTTTATATACAGTATCTCCCATCGTTTTCCATCTCATCCAAGTAAATCATGATAGTGTAGATTTTTAACTTGGTGCTGCTGAATAATCCAGCTAATTTAGTAACTTTACTAAGTCAAAGTTTAAAAATCCACTTAAAATACTGCTTGTTCATGAACACCAAATTATTCATGTTAATATTACATCAAAGAGGTTACTTTAAGTTGCTTTAAGAACATTTGTGGTTTTGTTTTGACATTCCATGGCCAGTGTTTATTTATTTTAAGGCCTTTTATAGTTAAATTTGCTGCAAACAGCAATTTCTCAAAAAGCCAGCCTAGTAGCCTGCAGAGGTTTTGTGGAATTACCTTCCTGGGATTCCGTTCTCCCATTCTATTTTACAGAGGATTGAGAAGTTATGTTTTATCTATGTCAAAAGGTACTGGAACTATTTTTGTGAGCTTGATAGGACAAAGATAATTGTTTTCATCAGTATTTTACACAATGAGAAAGACTACTAAGCAATACTGTAGATTAGGACATGGTGCAGATTAGGACTAATACTAGACGATGGTGTTTTCCAATTGTATTTCTTTCTTTTGAAATATCTAATACATTTTATTAGTTGAATGTTAAAAATAAGATTTTTACAGTCACATATAAAAAGATGTCACTATAAAAAAAGTACAAAAATTTCCGTGACAAAAGTATTTTTGTTTAAAATTCAGTGTCCAGAAAACAGCCAAACGTTTTTTAAGTACTTAGAGTTCATCATGCTGGTAGACATTGTACTCCTTTGCTGATATGAAACCATCTCCATCATGGTCATTCTTCTTAAATATATCAGCTAAGATTTCATCATGGACTGAGGGATGACGTTTTTTGCCATCTCTTGCAAATTCTTCTTTCAAATACTGGCTTATCTAGAAGAAAAGAAAAAAGTGGCTTTTTTGGCCAACGATTGTGGCTTTTACACCAGTACTCAACGGCTATCGTCAAGGACTCTTGGGGTATATACATAAGTTATTGTCACTCCGGTGTAGACAAGTTGAAAGACTGTTTCCCAGGAAGTCTGAGACATACTAATGTATTAATCAAAGCAAATTTCAACATTGTGCAGTGTAGTTTGTGTCAGCATACAGAAGCTTTACATGATGAACTGCAGCAGAGGCAGCTCATGTAAAGATAACACTGATGCAATTATACCTATAGTTTTATAAATTACTTTTTCCAAATTAGTTACATCATATTACCTCAAGTTCAGAGAGTTTCTTGTCACTGTCCTTGTCTATTTGATTAAATGCTTCAACACTGCGAGGTCCCTTATTTACTGCATAAAGTTCAATCTCAAAAATCAATGTTGCATTGGGTGGAATCTTGCCCTGTGCTATGAATAAAAGGAGAAAAAAAAGCATTTAAGAAATCAGACACTGTGGTCACAGATCACACATATGATAAAAAAATAAGATGCTTTACATGTGAATTTATTACAAAAGGCTGTGTTAATATTCAGACTAAGCTCTGAATTTAAATATTATACAGCTAGACAGAAAGATTGTTCAGATCGTGTTAGATAAATGATTTTGAGAGATTCGCAAACACATACTTCCCTGAAACAAAATTATATTGCTCATACCAATTCAGGAATCTTTAGTTTTTAAAAGGTGGCTTTGTGCTATCATGGAAAACAAGTATTTCTGAAGTTCTTACACTTTCACATATTGTCATATGACGGGGCTTTTTCAGATACTGATTCTAAGACATATGCCTTTATTAAATATCTGCAATCTGATTTAAAAACTTGCCATAATAGACCAATGCTCATATGTATTTTCTGCCTGAAGAAACAAACAGGCAAGATCAAGTTTTACCAACTTACTGTGAATTATACCTATGGTTAAAGGACTTGATGTAAAATAGTGTTTAAAATATACATCTCATTAGAAAGAAGCAATATCATCTGATTCACACACAAAAAATCTAAACCCCCAAACTATTGGAATATTTTTCTGGTCTCTGAAGAAAAAAAAACAGTTAGACTTCATTATTCCTGTGTCAAAGCATTTTCTGATATCTGATGTAAAACCACCACTGCCTATCAACACAGGTCACTGTATCATGCATCTGGCAATAAAAGGGAACTGAAGAAAGTAACAAACTAATGAAGTCTAAAAGTAGCGCCAAAACAGCATCAAGAAATCATGCAGTGTAAAATTAAAATGTAAACATGCAAGTTTCTTCTATTCATAGCCAAAGCCAGTGAGCATGACATTCTAACCTCGGAATTTTGACAGAATTTTGACAGAATTTTAAGCTTGTGCCCCTCCTTCATAAACTGAGGAAAAATTAAAGAATCTACTTTGTTATACAGAAGGTAAAAAAACCTGTTACTCACGCTACCCATCTAAAATATCCATAGTAAAAATGACAGGTTTCAGTTCAAAAGACCTTAATCTTACAAGCTTTAAAAATGTAGAAATTTTAAATATATCTGAATATAAATCACAATTTATATACTACTTATGTAAGAAAGAGACAATACTAGAATTCAGTGCCAGTAGTTTACAAATATACATACCAACAAAGGAAAGGTATATAAAGATTTAGAAAGCCACATGCATCTTTTCTAATTCAAGATTAGGCAGGCATCTTCCCCAGCATGCAGGAATACGCTGAGACAGAGGACAGGTATGCTGCAGGAAAAGAATACTTTCTTGAAGGGCTACCTAGAACAAACAGTTAACACTAGTATTAGAGTTTAAGTACATACTTTTATTTGTGTCAGTGTTCTTCCTTGTTGTTATGAGACTTACTTATTAAACATTGTGCTCAAAGGGAAAACTTTAGTCCTAGTAAACTTCACTGGCTACAACAGAACTGTTTGAAAGACAAAACTGGTGCATGGAATTCTGATATAATATCACTACCAAACAATTATTATAGAGCAGGAGCTACTTTTTCACAGAAAGCACTACACCCAAATAGGAGCTGAATTAAAGTTATCTACAATTAAGAGTGCTGAAACACTGCATAAAACTCTGACTGGAACTTTTTTGTTTCAAGTAGACTGCACACTTAAGCATCATAAATTCAAATCAGATCTAATGCATTGTACTGTTGTAATTATTATGTAATGTGATGATACTGTCCATTAACTATTCAGAAGGTAAGCAATTTTTAAACAATTATTACTACTTAGATTAATTCTGTGGCATGCACTGGATTACATTCCATTTTGCTCAAAAGATGCAGAACGTCATTAAAAGGCTAAGCAGATAGAAGCCAAATAACAGAAACATGAAAAGAATATAATAGATTAAGAAAAAAAATGCTGATATGAATCATTAAGATCTTCCTTTTGCTGTCAACTTTTCATATTATGGCAATACTTGGAAGAAAACATCAGTTGCCATGTACTGAATTCAAATGCAAACTGCAAGGCCTGGGTGTGGGTCTATGACGAGGACTACTTAAACTGCATCGGAATGAGCAGGATTAGACTGCACAGCTGCAGCCATCACCTTCAGTGCCTCTAGAAATAACAGGAACATCAATTCTTAGTCTTTCGCAATACTGTATGTTTGATAGGGTAAAACAGAGGAAAGACAGAGTTTATTAGTAAAGCTTCTTTTTTACCGTATCCTTGCTGTCCGTATGCTAATGACGGAGGAATGATCACTTTCCGTTTTTCTCCAGGACACATATTCATCATAGCAATATCTAATCCTTTTATGACTTGTCCAACACCCAGAACGAACCATTTTGGATGACCTTCATTTTGCGTCCGACTATTAAAAAGAATTGTGAGTGGATAACAGTGAGTTTAGTATTTATTTTTTTTTAATATAAAAATAACTTTAGATTAGCAGTCAGTAAAAATGTAGATTAGATTATTAGAACACAAGAATGTTTAGAGTGCAAGAATAAGAAGTAATGACTCTGTTTTTCTGCTACATTTATTATTAATCTAGGGTCAAATCTTGAGATGTGCAAGGGGCAACCTCCTTTTGAAAAAAAAAAAAACACCACCAAGTAAAAAAGCTAACTTCTTACAAAAACATCCAATCTTTGTGATCGTATATACTGCATGCCAGAAACAAGGTGCCGCTGCAGGAAGTCCGCAAGAGGAGGAGCGCTGGGAGCAATTCACTGCTAGGAAGCGAAAATGTCTTCAGCAGTTCACATCACTGTAGGATGGGATGGGACAGAGCACACACAGGTGTGTTGGGGGAACCTGGCAATCTTGGCTACAGTACTGTGTGCTCACCCGCTGCTCTGTTCAGTTTAGATATTTGGTGCCTGAGCCAGTTTCTGGTCATATGAGGTGTCCCCAGGGTGGGAGCTACACTGAACAGCGACTGAGCAGCATGTAGCTCAAAAGCCAAGAGGGAAACACCGCATGTGCCAAAATCAGTCACTTCAACAGGCAAAAAAATGCAAGTACATGGTACTGTTAAATGTAGAATTATCCTATATTTATTTTTTTCTTGCATGATACAAGTGGGAAGAACCAATCAAGATTTTGTAATAAACTAGGCTACACTGTAATTTGCCCAAAGATGGGTAAGGAATGAGCCAGGTACCTGAAAGAAAAAGAAGACTCTCCTCCACAGTTCCGCACAGGTTGAGTCCTGCCTCACTAGTAGGATGCACAACCATTAAAAGCAAGGCACTGTAAAAATAAAGCTTTTGCACAAGGGTTTCTGTGCAAAGCCAGCTGAACCAAGCTGAGACAGCCTAAAGATAGATGGATATGACAAAGCGAAAAAGCAAAAGGCTAATTGCTAACCCTGGGCAAAGAGGAAGGCAGCACAAATTGAGGAGGGAAGGAGTGACAAGGAATGGGCATAAAGACTGCAAACCACTAGAGTAATGTGGCTGCCCCACACGATGCCAACTATGTAGAACTGCATTCAGTACTCAAGTTTCTGTCTAAAATAGCCACTCTGTGTCCCTGCCAGAAGCTCCTCCTCCAAACCCCAGTTTTTCCGCACAGATCACTGCACAGAACATAGCAGGCGACAATATGGTGTGTGTGGGGTTTATTTTCGCCCTGCCAAAAGGGCTCTCCATGTGAGGTGTCTCGCTCTCAGCAACTCTCCCCGTTGGTCCCCATAGCACGGCTTTGGCTTCCAGCTTACCTCAGCATTGGTCCCTCTTGACCCTCGGTAAAATCCTACATCCTTCAACACTTGGCTGAAGAAAAAGAAAGGCTGAGATGGGGGGAATTACTAAATCGAACGTGCTTAGCGTGGACCCCAAGCTGGGAGAGCAGCAGGACCGTTGCTCCTGAAGGCGGGCAGGCTGTGCCACGTCCGCCGCCGGCTTAGGGCCTACCTTCCTCTCCACCCTCCCCGCTGCCCCGGGGGTCCCACCTGCAGTAAAACTTGGATCCGTCGCTGGCCAGGAAGCCGTCGTAGTGGGCGTTCAGCAGATCCCCCTTCTTGCTCTTCGGGCTGCACGCCTCGGGGAGGTGCAGCACCTCGATTTTAACCTCCGCCGCCGCCCTGCCGCTTTCGGCCTGCGCCGGGGCCGCCAACAGGGCCAGCGGCAGCAGGAGCAGGGTCAGCCCGCGGCTCATGTTGCTTGGAGGAGGCCGCTGGCGTGGCACTGTCCCGCCGCTAAGACGAGGAGAAGGGGCTGAGCCTGCGCTGACGCCGCCGCCTCAAGCCTCCCCGGACGCGGGTACAGGCCCAGCCCTGGCAGCCGGCGGGGCGGGCGGTTCTGCGTGCCCGGCCCCCTCCGCTCAGGAAGTGACAGGGACGGCAGGAAACAACGGCGGGGCGGGGGGGTGTGTCGGCGGAGGCGCGGCCGGGCGGCGCATGGGAGATGCGGAGCGGCCCGCCGGGCGGGTGGCGCCGCCGGGGCCGCCGCCGCCGGGGCCGCCGTGCCGGAGCTGAGCGGCTCCGCCTCCGCGCTCGCGGGGAGTAGTAGCGGCGGGGACGGGAGGTGAGCGCCCATCCCCGCGGCGGCGGCCGCCCTTTCCCCGCGGCAGAAGCAGGAGGATGCGGCCCGGCGTCGGGCTGTGAGCGATGGAGGGGGTCTTGTACAAGTGGACCAACTACCTTGCGGGTAGGCGGTGGGTAGCGGGGCCTGGGGTGGGCGGCGGATGGGGCTGGGGTGGCCGGGCCTGCGGGGCTAGGGGAACGTTGGCCTCGTCCGTGGGGCGCTGCTTGCTGCGTCGGTGGGTCCCGGCCTCCCAAGGGCGGCCGGCCGGGGGCTGCTTTTAGCGGGCTGGCTGAGAAATTGTTCGCCGTTTGTGGTTAGAGCCGATCCCGCCGGGGAGCGGAGGCTGCCGGCGCCCCTGAGGCGGCGGGGCGGCCTGGAGCCGGCTGCGGGGCCTGGGCCGGGCCGGGCCGGGCCGGGGGAGGGCGAGTGGCGGAGGTCGCCAGCGTTCCCTGAGCACTACCGTGTGTGTGTGGCGTGGGGTGGCGGCAGGCCTCTCGGCCCGGTCGAGACCCTTCAACCTTCCCTGGCAGCCCGGCGGCGTGGGCACCAAGGCGGCCTCGTAGGCAAGATGATCCTACCCCCTGTAGTTTTCCACTGGGAGCTGGGTGGCCTAGCGCCTCTCCAGAACTCCCGTGCCGAGTTCGTCAGGGACTGGTAACGGGACAGGCTGCAGGGAAGTGCCTTATTCTAACGGCCCAGCTATGGGATTTTCGCCGCCTCCTCTGTTTCCTCTCAGTATATAGCTTTAATTTGCAGCATACAAGCTTGCAGGCTTTCCTCATTTGCAGTGGAGGAATAATTTAAGATTACATCTTTAAATCTTCAGTGCTAAAAGTGAAAGTTTGAATTCTCTTTTAATTTGCTCTTAGATGGTAATTTTTTGGCGTATGTGCCTAACCTGTGTATGTGTATCCTAACCTGTAAAACATATAAAAAACTTCAGTTCTGGGTGAAGTATTAACGAAATGTATTTTTAGAAGTGCTGCAGACAGAAATCCACCAAATACCTGCATTTGCCCTCAAAGCTCTGGTTTTGTTCGCCTCGTTCTCTGTTGTAATAGAGATACTACCTACCTCTGGAGAGAGCAGTGGATCGAGGGTACTGTCAAGGTGAAACAGATTTCTCTTCTGGTACTGTAACAGGACTAATTGTGCCTCCAGAGCAGATCAGTGTTGGATCATACACCGTGCTTAATCAGGCCTCGTGTTTGACTGCTTTGACAGTATCTCCTTTGCCCTCTCATTCTTCAGGACTTTACCTGTGCTGTTCTGCTTCAGCATGTTCCAATTTTGAATGTGGAGCGGTTTATAAACTCAATTCTGAGAGTTTATAAAAGGGTTTATAATGTGGGCCACATTGCAAGGATTGTGCACGCTTGCTGTGAATTAAATGTACAGAGCATAGTCTTGCATTTTTCAGAGCAAATATGGTATATTGGACTTCTGGTGAAACAGAACAGTTATTCTGTAATTAAATAGGTATTTGATAAGATATTTTTGTAACTTCTTCACCATGTGTGGTGGGAACACATATAGGAAAAACTGGGTATGAAAGAAATAATGAGTACAAGTTTCTTTCCAAAATAGAATGGAAATTGTTGCTTTCACTTAAGTGACCAGAAATGTTACTGTAGCAAAAAGTAAACCGTCACAGGTAATGAGCCCGTGTAGTGTTTGGTATAAACTTCCCATTTGAAGTCTGTTATTTAATAAGTAAATATTCAACAGTAATTGTGAATGCTGTACACACAATAGACTGTTATATCAATATGCAGCTAATTTATGCTAAAAGTCAGTAGCCCTCTAAAATAACAAACTGCAGAACCCTTCCTTCCGTGTGTGCTGGCCAACTGAGAGCATCTGCTCCTGCATTTCAAAATTACAGTGTGTGAGGAATTCCCAATTACCAAAATATAGGAGGGCAGCAAATTTTTTTAAAAAATTAAAAAAAAAATCTAATCATATTAGTGAAATTTTTAAACGTTATTACCAACTTTGTTACTCTGCTCTTTATTTTTGTAGCCAGAAATAGACTGTGGTACTTGTTGTCATTAACGGTAGAAGCCAAGCAGCAAAAGAACTTTTTATTGTTGCTGAAGCATTGTGAAAAACATTTAGTTTCCTCCTTCACTGAAAGCAAACCGCAAATACAGCTTTATTTTTTTTTTTCTCCTTAAATAATGTGTGCATCTAGGAATTTGTGAAGTACAAATTTGTTAAATATTTTTTCAAGCATAAGACACTGCCCAATTTCAAGTCAGAAGAGGTGTTTTTGTTCTTCAGCTTGGTTCTGTGAGGCACTTGGAGTCTTTTAAATCCTTTGCTTCTGTTTTTTCCAATGCCAACATGATGTGAAGCTGAAATAATCATCCATGTAGGGTCCCTTTTTATCAAAAATCAGACTGTTGAGACTGGTATTGACCTGTGCATGCACTTAGGAGATGAGGGCAACACAGAGTCAAGGTTTTGCAACAAAGTGTAGCAGGAAAAAACCCCACATTTTACAGGATAGGGTCTTCAGTACAGTCATTTTATGACTGCATATTGTTTGAGTATGTGATGTACACATAAAATTTGATGTATTTCCTGTGGGAGTTGGTATCCCTCAATGTTTATGCTTTTTTTATTCTGTTTTTATATTTGAGTGTGGATCTGTTTATTAGTTATTACTCTGCATTTTGAAAGATACACATGCTTACCATTATAGCTAATAAATTAAAAAAATACTTACATGTTATTGTTTCCTTATAATGGAATTGTGACATGATGTAATTAGTGTTAAAACTTGTAATGACTTGATGTGAGTAGTATGATTTTCAAGAGTCTGCTACCTGATTAAGACTCTTGTGTTATAATACATGGCTGTAGCTTGCTCTTTGGAATGGCAACTGGTAAGTGCCATGGACCACACCGTCATATTGCCAAATACATTGAGTTCTTGGCCATGCAGTTATTGCCATTCCAAACCCGAAGCCAAGCAGGAAGTTAATGTTTGGTGTCGAGTTGTAAAATAGAGGGATAATCTGCTCCTAGCGTACAACTGACCTAGACTGTAATGGGCCAGTGTAATTGTTATGCTCTACTGGAATATTTCAGTTTTATGTTATTTTTAGAAACAAAGGTGATATACTAGGCAAAATGGTTTGCATTTAGTGGTATTAGAAATTAAGGCATCTATTCTGATGAGTGTTGAGTTTTATGAAACAGCTGTTAAAAGAAAAAGGAGGAAAAGAAAAAAGGGGATGCTAATGTACTTTAATCCAGGAGAGCCCATGACAATAATTTACTATGTGGTGTAACACTGCATAGAGTTCTTACAGGTATTTGTGTCTATGCATAAACTGCTTTGTTTTGTAGATGTAGTGAAGTCAGAGATCATTATGTAATTTTGCTAATGTAAAGCTGGTGGAAACCTTAGTAGAGGTGGTAGGGTATGCTGTCCTCACAAATGGGCCTAGGAGCATAAGCCATGTCTCAGTTCCCCGCACAGTGCCTGATGTTACATTGTGGTTGAGCAATGGAGCTGGGCTGCTTTCAAAGAAAATGGTGTGTCAATAGTTAAGTGTGAAATATACAAGTTTACACTGAAATACAGTAGGCAGAGGAGGCCATAGCATAGCAGTCTGTGATGAGTAATTTATTTGTGTCTTACAAATAAGATCCTACAATCTTAGGAAAGTCTACCTGAAAAGTATACTTGAATGAGAATGGTTCTTCAGAGGTATGTAATTTCTCAACCTTCAAAACAGGATTCCTCGGCGGCTAAATTAAAATTTATTTTTGCTGTAGAATGGAATATAGTGAAAACTGAAATACTACTGATCTTACATCCAAAAAGAATGGGAGTGAAATATCCACATAATACTAATTTGGTTACAGAGTGGTTCTGGTCTTCAGATTGTGCAGATTGTTTACTTCCTAGTGTGTTACATGTATAGTTTAATGTTTGCATTGTTAATAAAAGTTTTAACAGCCAAAGAGCTGAATTTGATTTGCAATTTAACAATTAGACTAAACTTTCCTTTTTATGTTTTTGATCTTGCTAGGTTGGCAGCCTCGGTGGTTTGTTTTAGACAATGGGATATTGTCATACTATGATTCACAGGATGATGTTTGCAAAGGCAGCAAAGGAAGTATAAAGATGGCTGTGTGTGAAATAAAGGGTAAGAGTTAATAGATTTCTACTTGAGGAAATTTTAGCTGCCAGGGAAATAGAAAAGATCTCCCAACATATATTTTGCATCACAAGCTTTTCCTCCTCTATTTTTGTTTATCCATAGTACAATGTGACTGCTTTATAGTTCACAAATAATAATGAATGTGAATTATGAAATGGTGACAAAGAAAAATGCTTTTGACAGATAGAGCTCTGTTTTGAGATTTAGAACCCACCATGCATTCCTTTTTGTTTTGAATTGTTGTGTGCGTGTGGCTTATGCAAGTTACCTTGGCTAGTTATTTAGTTCTACCTCTTATCCCTGTTACGACCAGGGGCAAAAGATTGATTCATAAATGTGAGTTTTTCAGAAGAGCAGCAACAGTGACCCAAAAGAGGGGATTCTTATAAACAGAGAAGTTTAGTCTTTTGTTTTCCTGAGTCACTTTTACTTTTGTTGCTGTTAGCATCTGCCCACATGCATAAGTGATGGATGTATTAGAGTTAGTATGTGAACTGTTTGTGTCACTCCGTGACTTTAGCCTTTAGTGTATTCTAAGTTGTAGGTCAACCTCCTTGGCTAATAGCGAGGCATTGCCAAAGTCTGCCTTGCTTTCAACTTGTGGCCTCTTTCCAGATACCCGTGGATGGCTGGGCTTGTGATGTGGGTACTTGTATATTAAAAAGTGGGACTTCTTATTTTATGTGGTAACTCCTTTTTGTTACTGTTTCCTTGGTGTAGATGAAATCAGTGATGTAAAGTGGAAGATCCCACTTTTTGGCTATTCCAGTTGTCTGTTTTCTTGTCAACTTGTTTATTTGGTGAAGGAAAGATAATAGTCGAAGTCTGGATTTGGTGCAGTCTCTGGCTAGTACGGAGTGGGTCTGGAGGAACTGTGGTCGATAACATGAAAACCAATAGAGTATTCAGTTAAAGATAGTGAACTGTAAAAAAGTTGACCTCGGGTCTTGGTTCTAGGACTCTGCAGCCTGAAGCCAGATTTTGTCTAGAAGAGAGATTGTTTCAGTTTTTAGCCTAGCTCTCTATAAATACTATTGCTTGCAACAGAACCCTCCAGTTTGCCATGTTTAGGCCAGGTTTGGAGTACAACAGTTACTACAGGTTCATACGCAGTTATGCAGAAAGGGAACCCCATTGTACTGGAGTCTGGTCACTGTTTGGTGTCTCATGTTCTTATCCGTTGACTTGAAGGCATGCTGGGGAGAGGGGCTGAGCAGCTTTGGGCTTTTTGTTGTTTAGCAGTAGTACACTGTGACTTACTGTATTACTATGGGATTGTAATAAACATTTTAAAATACTTTGATCATCATTTAATAAATAATTGTTACTGACGAGGTTTTTTTTTTTAAATTGTTTTTTTTCTCCTCTATCATAAGTTCATGCAACAGACAACACAAGAATGGAGCTAATCATCCCAGGGGAACAGCATTTCTATATGAAAGCAGTTAATGCAGCTGAAAGGCAAAGGTGGCTGGTTGCACTGGGGAGTGCAAAAGCCTGTTTAGCAGATACTAGAACAAAAAAAGAAAAAGGTATGTGTGTTCCTTAGAGCATATACAATCTTACCACTTTTTCAAATGCTTGTTTTCAGTTAATGATAATGCAAATATTGTGGTAGAAAGTCTATATTGTTGTCTTGATATAATTACGATTTATGTTTATAGTCATCTATATTCTCCCTTGGTGCTTGAATTAGAGGTCACCTTCATTGACCTCTTCTGTCTTAAGAAGCTGAAATACCAGCAACTTATTGTTGTTACAAAAACAAACATACTGTTTATAGCTGTTGTGAAGCCATTTTGTTTCTGCTGGTTTGATTCCTTCTAGTTACTATTGGTTTTTTCCATAGTTTTTCTTGGATGGCTTAATGTAACTATTTCCAGCCACTCGGGTGGGCGTAGACATGATGCACTAAATGTTTTCTCCATTACATTGCAGCTAAGAAAGATTTCAACTTTTATCTTTCCTCTTTCTTGATGCTCATTAAATTAGCCACAAACTAATTAGTACAAACCATTGTATGCTTCAAGGACAGTTCTTGACTGTTTGCAAAATCGAATTTTCCTCAAAATTAAGTGAAAGTTTAAGTGAATTTTTAAATTGATATTTAAATTTAATGAAAAGTGCTTAAAATGTAAAATCTATACATACATTGTGTGCAATAAATTGCTATTTCCTTTATTTTTTATAGAAATAAGTGAGACCAATGAATCTCTTAAAACCAAAATGTCCGAACTTCGACTCTACTGTGATCTTTTAATGCAGCAAGTTCATACAATACAAGAATTTGTTCACCATGATGAGACTCACTCTCCTCCCAGCATTGAGGTACAGAGTTTCTAGAATACCACTGGAGAACCTGATTATATAATATACCTCAAGTTTCTGCAGACATCTTACGCCTTTTTCATCTCTCTAATTTTGGGACATTTAACTGAAGGTCAATTTTTGAGTGCTTATGTGTATATAATACTAACAGTGATTATATATGCATAAAGTACCTGGATGGTTTAACTGTAATTGTAACATGCATTAGGAAGCAATTGTGCTATTGAGTCATTTGGTTAAAAGTCCAGAAGAACTGCCATATGAGTTATGCAATAATGTGTCTTGTTTTGCATCTCTGTTACAGGCAGAGTAGTTGAAACAATCTTGTTTGTCCATTCTTTACTTCCTTGTGTAGGAGGGTATTCCATTTTGTTATCAGTGAAAGCTAGTGTTACAGGTATTGGAAACCTGCAGGGTAGATAAGTCTCTGAATATGCAGAAGTAAAATTACTCTAGTATTTCTGCTTTTGAATGAAAGTTAGTACTGGAAATTATGAATGGCTTCATTCTTTACACTCTTGAACAGCGTGTGGACAATGTTGTTGTCCACATAGGGCAAAGCAAGGAGTTGATGCTTGGTCACAACACAGCAAATGGTTGTCAATTTACAGCAAGGCGAAACTGACCTGCAGGCTTCTTGCGCCAGAGCGATAAAGCTGTGTGCACGTCCTGCTACATTAATTTTTTTTCACTGAATGATCTTCTGATGCCAGTTAATCACTCCGAGGCAAGCTTTGCATTAAAAACGTTACAGTTTTGTTGGCTGATACCCTAAAGAAATTCAGATGTCAGGAAGAAATTACAATGCTGCGACATTTGTTTGCTTAAATTAACCTCATAGGAAGGTGTACCTTTGATTAAATAAAATGAGAAATGGAATTTCTTAGTGTTATGGAGGGAAATCAACATGTGTCTATGTGGGTGGTAGTAGTGTGAGAGTTGTATTTGCATCTTTTCATTAATTTTCTTGTTTATGCTTGTGCTTTCATTTATTTTCAGAACATGAATGAAGCCTCTTCCTTGCTTAGTGCCACATGTAATACATTCATCACAACACTTGAAGAATGTGTGAAGATTGCTAATGCCAAGTTTAAGCCAGAAATGTTCCAGCTGCCTCACCCTGATCCCTTAGTTTCTCCTGTGTCACCATCACCTGTTCAAATGGTTTAGACATTTTGAAATACTGTCTTTTCTAAGTGTTATATTGTTGGTTGGATGGGGGGGCGGAGAATAGCAGAAGACTATGCTCTTGCTATGTGCTATGATGTCAACAGTTGAAATCTTGACTCTGTTATGATCAGTACTGGTGCTAAATATAAATCAACAATTTTCCATTCCTAGTCTTTTTTTGCTAGTTTTTACATAATCAGAGTGGTTTATCGTACATGTCAAGACCCTGTATAAATGAATGAGGTTTAACCTTTCCTCAGTTCAACTGTTTGTTTTTTAGAATGCTAGCTGTACACTAACCTTAAAAATTTCATAAGCTTGCCTCCTGTTTAAACAGATAAGTGCCTTGTGGCTTGAAGCACTTCAGCAAGATGGCATATCTTTCAGTGTATGTAATTCAAAAAGTTTGTAGTAATCTAACATGCCCTTATTTAACAAAAAGGTAAATAGTGGTAAAAATATTACTTGCGTAACTCTTCACTACTGATTATTTCCCTTAGAACGACAGCATGTGTGGAATCATCTTAAATGTTGTCTTGATCATTCCAAGATGAGCTCTTTTGTGGGATTTTGTTGTGGGAATCCTTTTCTTTGCACTTGGATCTCTTGTCTCTTTATCTTCAATCAGTTTACTTACAGAGCTGATCATTATTATCTAAATTAGTAATTTTCTTTGATAAGCATAGAGGTTTGACGATGATATCAGAAGAACCGCAAGGAATCAAGAGGCAGGATTTGGCTTTATTGTATAATGGGGAATGCAAGCAGGCATTCGGTAGAGGAAAAATGTCTTGATATTTCTGTATATCACAGCAATTAACAAACGGCTCTATGAGTAACATTGGAGCCAGAGAGAATAAACTCCATTGAAACTAGGTAGTATTTTTTGTAGCAAACTATTGCCTGTGTGAATGCTTTAAAACTTTTTATATTGATGGCAATCCATCTGTTTTCATACTAAGATTTTAAACAATGGTTGCTTTTAGTTAAAAAAAAAAAAAATTGCCCTCTTTGTAAAAACTGTAAATAAAATAAAAATTAATGTAGGTATGCGTATTATTCTTGTAAGTAGCTTGTGACATGGTTTGTTGTTTGCTTACTTAATTTTTTTCCCCTAGATGAAGCGTTCCATTAGCCACCCTGGTCCTTGCTATTCAGAAAGGTAATTTTCTATTTTCTTAAACTTTTTTCTTATGTCTCAAAAAACCTCCTTGAACCTGTTAGCATTAAAATCAAAATGTGAGAAGAATTGTCCACCTGGGGGCAAGAAAAATTAAACGCATAAATTGATCTAAATTCGTAAGTTTAAGGGTGCAGATTATCAGGATTATCAGTGTCAGTGGCAAGTAATGCAGCTGCTGTCTCAAATACACTATAAAAATTTCCTCATGGTAGAAACTTTATGCAAATTATTTATTCTGACAAGTTCATGAAATTAGACATAGAGCTTGAAATGCTAACATTCTTTTTGAGTCAGTGTTTCAGATTGTTGAGTTATTTTTTCTGCATGCAAGAATTGTTACATTTTTATTTCCATTTTCAGGCTTTATAATTGTGAAAATTAAAAATGTTCTGTTGACTGTGCTGTTTTTAGTTTACTATAGTGAAAACCATTAATACTAACAGTTTAATCTGAGCACCAAAATTGTTTTAAATTTAAAGTTTGTGAGAGTTGTTACAGATTTTGCTTACTTATAGATCTCATTTCTTTTGTAGGAATAATCACTCTGTAAAAGAGCCAGTTTCATCCTTTCACCGATTTTCACAGCGGCGCAGAAGAACGTACTCAGATGCAGAATCTTATAGTGATACTCCCCTTGAAGATTCTCAGAGTAAGTTGGGAAGAGGGATGGTTTTCTTTTGTATCTTTCTGCACAATTCATTACCCTGTTTACAGCAGCTGTTCTAGTGCTGATATCAACATGAAGAAAAAAAGTTTTCTTAGTTATGCGAAGTTTTGGTTGTAAGATTCCTATATCATAAACGAAAGCACTTGTGTAGTTCATTATGATGCTGACTTTTGCTGGCTTTCATTCATGCTGAAAAGGACCTTACACCTGGAATAGTTATATTGAAATCAGTGAGACTACTGGCAAGATAAAATAGAGTCATAACCAGAAAAGGGATGTTTGTACTAATAGAATCTTACATGAATGATATTCTGGTAAGTGGTGTGGAATAATGTTGTTTGCAACCTGCTGTTGTCACAAAACTAACTTACCTTTCTGTGACCCCTGTGAGTGGTAGGGTGTAATTTCTACCCAATGCGTTGCAGGAAGATGGTTCATTTCAGTGGCTGCTTGCCCTTTGTAGAGAACAGCACGGTTCTGAAAGAGTGCAGTCTTGCCAATAATAAAGAAAAGCAACCCAAAAATTATGAAATGATGTCATGGTCAGCATATTATTCCCTCACAATTAGATGGGCCTATTGAATTATAAGCCAGTTCTTCTGTGGTTTTTCCTTTTGAATCTTGCTGTCATTTTGACTCCATCCAAATTCCTCTCTGGGAGACTTTAACTTGACTAGTTCATCTTGACTACTTTTGGTTTATTCTTGCTTCCTTTTGGAGGGCTTAGTGCCTCACTTGCATAGAAAAAACCTGAGGCCTCTGCCTTGCTGAAAGCCCATGTGATCACAAAGATGTACTAATGCTTTACATTCTATCATGAAGCAAGTGTTCGCACTTTTGCACCATTTTCTTGGTTCTGTGATGCTCACGTGTTGCAGGGTGGCCACCTGTTTCACTTCATGCGTGCTGGCATACCCTGTGCTCGTGGCAGATGAATCCCAAGCTAATAAACTTAGTTTAGATCCTATTCTGTGACTCATGTAGGTCACGTAGGTCACGTAGGTCATGTAGGTTAGATTCTATTCTATGTCTCATTGGTCATGTAGGTGCTCATCAGTCCGGCTTCCTACAACGCAAGGCTTTTGTTGTTACCATCTGGAGCTTCTGGTGTTGGTTACACAGTTTGACTCTTTTCAGGACTGCTCAAAGGAGTCTGTCTTGTGTATTTCTGCTAATACCAGGCTTTTATGGTTCCTTACTATGTAGCTCTAGTTTCTAGCTCAGTTTCTCTGAGTTTTTTTGTTTTCTTTTACTGTGTTAGAAGCTTCCTCTGATACCTTCCAATTATCTTCGCTCTTTCTCTTTCCTGTCAGGTAGCCTGATAATACCCAACTTGCAGTTAAGTCATCCATTTCATTTTAATAACAGAAAATGTCTTAATTAAATGCTTATTGAGGCATTGGTTCTTTAAGAAAAAATGTTTGTGTGTTCCTCATACAGAATATGTCTGCATCTCACAGATTACTGTCCTTCCTAATGCACTGTGTATTTACAACAAAAAAAAAAAAAAAAAAGAGAAAAATGACTGGATTTATACTAGCTGAACATTCTTCGTATCTGTCATCCTTGGGCATGATATTGATTGAAATACTTCATGAACAGTCCAGAGTAATTACGCTTCTGATTGCTAACTATTTCCTATACATAAGCAAAGAGAATAATTGACAGATCGGATGAGGTTTTTTGGGCTGAAATTAAAACTTATTGATATCTTCATAGGATCTGCTCACTGTTCTAGAAGTGCTGTCAATGGAGATCTGGTATCATCAACCATTCCTGAAGAAAACAGATCAGTATCAAAGGAAGGATCTGAACTGGAAGAGACTCTTTGATCCCTTTCTTCCTGAATAAACTGAAAGTATTCAATTTTCTAGAAATAAGGCTATGCAAAGCTGCTGTAATTATACTGTTATAGGAAGTAGTCATTTCCCTTTTTAGAAGGATTTCTCTGCACTTTATAGAATAACATAAAGAATATCTTTGAAGTGTATTTTATCTTTATATAGTTTATTTGCAAGAGTATTTTCCTAATATTTCACAGTTTGAATGTGCATTTTTTGGAACAAATGATGGCTTAACAGATAAGCATTCACATTTGTAAATGTAGCTCTTTTTAAAAAGTGTGAAGGTCTGACTGATACATTAGTAAACCTGCAGGTTATAAACTTCAGCAAAAAGGTTTAATTTTTTTTGAAAAAATGCAACTTGTGCCATGGGCCTCTTGGTCATTTGTACCGGTCCTCCACCAGGAGCTGTGATTAGCCCTGCAATGGCTTTTTTGCCTCTGTAAGGGCTGTAGGAGTGGGCACTAATGGGTCTGCTCTAGCAGCTTGATGGTAATTGACATTGCCTTCTTTAAAAACACAAGGATATACATAATCCGGTCCTTATTTTTAGCCAATGAAAGTAGAAATATTTAGTGTATTTTTCTAAACAAATGTATAAAAGTAACTTAATATGAAGCATTTGTACCAAACATTGGATATTTAATAATTTTTATTTATTTATTCTTTTTTGCATCAAAAATTTCTACCTACTTTCACTACTAAAGATCTACTAAAGGCTTCAAAATGTGCATAAATTGCTTCTGGGGTGTGTAGCATCACAAGTAGCTAATGCAGCACTGTTACGATTTACTCTGCTCACTTAAGATGTGTTTTTAGCAAAGTATTATAGAAGCAAGAGCTGAAATATTAGACCATTAAGCTGCTGTTGTAATGAATATTTGTATCTACGCGTATTTTATTTATGATGTATTTATACAAAAGGGAACTTCTGTTTTTGCAACTCCTTTATATCGTTTGAGGACAGTAGATACCAGGAGAGGGATTCTGCTCTCAGTTACATCAGTGTAAATATGCATTAACTGTAAGTGAGATCGGAGTCTGACTCTCTTAATTAATGAGTAATATAGTATAACAGTGCCTACTAGCACCTTGGTCCATAAGGCTGTTAGTGTTAGCATTGTAAGCTTTGGGGGATTTTTTGGGTATTCATTTAGGGATAAACTTTGTCTGTTAGGTCTTAGCTGTAGAGCACTTTAAGCAAGCCATTTACTGTTTTTGATTTACACAATTGTTAAATAAATGTACAGGGTTTTTTGCACTCAAGCACATACCAAAATATGTTTTTATAAGCAAATCTTCTTTAATTTGGTTTAACCAGTCTTCCTTTTGTGTATATGATGATTTGGTGTTTTTGAAGCAGGCTGGAGAGATCAGAATGGAATGGAAGCTTTCCTTATAAATTTCTGGAATATTGATTTATCTAAATCAAAATAGGTCCAAATGTTGAGGAAAAACATATGAGCTGTTGCACATATATAAAATACTTGTTTATAAACGGTTATGTCAGGGTCGAATGGAATGGAATGGTTTGTACAAGTGAAGTTATTTGTGGATACCAGGTCAGAGCTGTCATTTGTGCTCAGTTCTGTCAGTTTTCATGCATTTGCATATGCATATCAGCCACACATGCTTGTACATTTTTTTCTGAATGTTTGCTTTAATGTATTCTGTATGACACTTATGACAATTGTAAAAATAAGTATTAAAAAGATATTCAGAGAAGTAAACTACATATTGCAATGAGAGTGTTGTCTTGGATCATATGCTGTCTTAGAGCTGCTTTTTGAAATCTCACCGCAGTTTCTGCCAGCTTGTGCCATTTTAAATAATTGTCGCATTAACAAATCATAGAATCATAGAATGGTTTGGGTTGGAAGGAAACTTAAAGATCATCGAGTTCCAACCCCCCTACCATGGGGAGGGACACTTCCCACCAGACCAGGCTGCTCAAAGCCCCATCCACCCTGGTCTTGAACACTTCCAGGGATAGGGCATCCACAGCTTCTCTAGGCAACCTGTTCCAGTGTGTAAAGAATTTCTTCCTAATATCTAATCTAAACCTCCCCTCTTTCAGTTTAAAACTGTTCCCCCTCATCCTATTGCTCCACTCCCTGATATAGTCCCTCCCCATCCTTCCTCTAGGCTGTTACAAGGTCTCCCTGGAGCTTTCTCTTCTCCAGACTGAACAGCCCCAACTCTCTGTGTGTCTTCACAGGAGCGGTGCTTTAGCCCTCTGGTCATTAGAAATATCTCTTTCTGGCTTTCAGCTACTACAGAGAAAATAGTTTGGACTCCACTTGTGCAAAAAAACCTCTGAGACTGATCAGTGCATGTAGCAGTAAATAATGATTTTAAATACTGCCACAGATAGGAATGTTTAGACAAAAGTTTTAATGATGTGATTCAAACACAAAATTTGCATATAATTACTTCAGCACTGTTTTGGGTTTCTGCATGTCACTGAAGCTGAAATGGTGGCTCTGTATGTATGTAACATGTTCTGGCTAAAGTTAAATCAGCCTTTTTATATATACCTGTGCAAAATTCTGTGGCAAAAATCCTGGATGTGTTTCAGTATAATCGGTGAAGATGATACACTGTCATACTTTTGGCATTTGAAACTAAGAAGTCATTTCTGAAAATGATACTTTTTTGCTGACTGAGTCGCAAAGTGTAGTAAGACTAAAAAAAAAATCTGGATGCTCTTATGTTTTTATTTCCAAGTTTAGGGGAGAGTTTATGAGGAATACCTAATTGTATTGTCATTTTTTTCTGGTGGAGAAGGGGAGCTGAACCCCAACATAGAATGTGTAATTAGTACTTCTAGTTTTGATTACAGTTGCTGCTGAAGAGATCAATCTGTAACCAATTCAATTTTTTTAAATAGTAGTTATCACTTAAATAATGTAAGCATATTGCATGTATTTAGGTGAAAAGTGATAACTTCTAGTTACGGAGTTATATCTCTGAAGTCTCTTAACATCAGATAGTTAAAAATGGAATGTGCTGAAATGGCTTATCTTGTGCTATAAAGAATTAATGATCAGTTTTCAATGATTTGCAGATTTGTGAATACTGAGATTACAATGTTCAGGGGCTTTAAACTTCTGAAAATTAATGTTTGTATTTCTTTCCACTTAGTGTATAGTAAGTCAGCTTGACTTTTTTTTTAAATCCTCCTCCCCACCCTCCATCCCTGAGAAAGCAATCTTTGGCATAGGAATACTTCAGAGGTTGCTTCTGCATAAAAAAAAAAAAAAAAAAAAAAAAGGTATGTAATTTATTTAAAAATTGAAATCACAGCTATGTTTGTTAAGGCTATTTTGACAAACTCTATACTTCAGTTGCCACCATCACTTTAGGTATTGTAGTGTAGCTGTTGTTCCTGCTGGTGTAAGTTAATAACTTTTTAAAGGGGTATGATACCTGAATGAAGGAAATGTCTGTGTCTGAAAATTAAAATTGATGTTCCTCATTATCCTGCTTTAAAAGAGTTATTATGAAACCTGCCTGTTATGGGCATTTCTTTACTGATTACTTTGAGGGCTGAACCTAAGAGTTCCAAATCCAGAGCTAGAAGAGGAAGTTACTGCTTAAAGGGGATTTATGTAGAAGCTGTGTGTCCAGATCCACAGTTGCCATCCTGAAGAGCTCTGCTGTTTAACACTGAAGACCAAAGGACCATATAGATTTTTATTTCACTTGTAAAGCTCCTCAGCTGACTGTAACTGAGTATGTACATCCTTAGAATTGCCACTGGCTTGGAAGGACTTGGCCCTTTATCAGCTAACTTAAGCAGTAAACTAAGATTTGGAAATTAGGTGTTCCTCTACCCATGCACCAGGGGGAACCAGTGCTGCTCTGTTTTGCAGAGGGCATCTAACACACTAACACAAACACGCTTACCAGGAGATAAGAGTAATGGCCTGCACTTTTAAAACACGCTAAAAAGAAATGCTTTACTTCTGCTTTTCCCACTGTGTACATAATGTAGTGATTAGGTGGTGTCATTTAGGAATTTAGTTTACTTTACTTAGCATTTTGGTATTTGTAAAGTCTGGATGAACCATTCAGAATGTTGTTTGGCACGTGAGTACCATAGGAAAGTAATAAGACTGTTTCCCTGCTTTGCCATCTGGTGCCGCCTTTTTCCTCATGGTGGGACACCATCATTGGGGCTGTTTGTACACCGAGGTACTCACATAGCTGTATCCTGACTGTTCTACCCAGCACATGTGTGGGAGAGAAGGCTAAAAAATGAGAGCACAACTGGATCTATGGATAGATCTCCTTCAGCTTTTTCAAAGGGAAGAGTAAACAGGCATCTCCAAGACTGTCAATTATAAATGTCAAAGGTAATACTTTAAATCCTGTCAAGGGATAGGATTTAAGAGTGTCTCTTCCTTTTCCCCATGTTTCATATTCTCTTGTGATAACTATTTCTCTGGCTACTTCTGTATCTTCCCTTTCTCAGTGCACTCTGTAGGCTGCCTGGGCATTTTCCAAGAAGTTTGGGTTACAGTGGCAGAAGCAGGTCGTAATTACCTTACATGGGTCTGACACTGACTGTAATTTTCTGACATATCAGAGTACCTTATTTTCTCTGTCATCCTTTCTCCTTTGTACTGCTGTTGTTAGTACTATGGCATGTTCCAGTGTGGGAATGACTGAATGATTTATTTTTGGCTGTTAAGCTTTGAGTTTTTTTAATAGATATTAGGTATTTTGATTTTTTTAATTTTTTTTTTTTTAATTCAAGATCTAGAACATTGTCATCTTCAAAATGGAGGAAGGAAAAAGAAAACAATTAGAGAAGATTTAGTTTAAATATTTTATCAGAGATGTGAGGGTTTTGTGTTCTGTTAATACAATTTTCTCCCCTTGGAGGGCAAAGTCATTGAAACTGGAGACGATGGTAAAAATTGAAATGCAATGCAAAGACTAGGGTTTCTTGTCTGCCAGTGGTAAAATGGATCCCTTAGTGTTATTATGGCTAACCACTATCACAGTTATTTTTCTCAGGCTGCCAAATGTAAAATGTTAGTAGAGAATGTATAGCCCTATAGTAGATTTTATACAACAATTTTATATGCAGAGCTTTGCTAAAAAGTTTTTCCTTATCCATCAGGACCCAGGACACACAAAGTCCAAATGCCTTCATGCACATATCAACGGTAGGATATTTTTCTGAACTTGCTCCTATAGTGCAATAGATTTTATCTTTAAAGAGAGCAAATGTTGGCTTGTACAGTTAAAAATCCCAATATTTGACCTGAATATAATAAGCAAATAATTTGAAATGTTCATTGCTCATTTTATTTTATGTTTGTTTTTTATCCAGCTTTTTTATCCAATTGCTTAATCTATTGTCTTGAAAAGTGCTACTGTTTAGGGCTGTGTTCTGTGAAACTGAATATTGAAACTCTAGGTTGTGAATTTATTAGTGTCACTGTATTAGCATTCGCGTAGCAGTCTTGTAAAAAAACACTGGCTCAGCAGGTTGGCATGTAAAGTTATCTATTAAAGCTGTGCTTCAGCAAAGCCTGTTAAGTACTTTAAATTCTATTTTTAGGCATGTGAGTGACTCATCTGCTTAAAGTTAGGTGTGCTTGCTTAAGGACTCCTGCAGAGTTGGGCCAGAGAGGTACAAGCAGAATGAACTTGCTTACGCTGGCAAACTGGTCTGCTTTCCTCTTGATAAAGTAAATATGTCTAGCCTCAGTAGAGGTCATGGAAGATGGAGTTTCCATTAGCATTTATGGAGAAGAGTCCATTCTGCAATCTGCAGATGCTGTCTGTCACTATTACTTTCTGCTGAGATGACTGACTAGTGCGTTTGTAGTGTTAATTTTATTATGTGCCTGTGTACACGAGTTAGTTGTTGGTTAAAGAAGACTGCAGCTGTGTATTTTTGTGTTTTGTGTTGTTGGTTGTTTTTGTTTAAAATCTAATGGAATTAGAATGAGAAGCTTTCCTGAGGGTTATTTTTTTCTTTGAACACTTTAAAGATGGCATTTTTTACCTCATTTTTATTATTCTTTTTTACTTTCCTTCCTAAGGAAGAAATACCATGCACTCTTAAACTCTTTCATCTTTATGATTGTTTCTAAATGTTCCTGGTTCCATCACTTCAAAAAAGTCTGGATCTTGTCCTGACCCAAAACTTATCTCTTCTGAAATCCTTGTTTTTACTTTTGTCCTTGTTTCATTCCCATTTATTATTTTCCCTGCATCATTTGGATAGCTAGTGGTTGATAGTATATAGTTTTATAGGAAATTTAAAAATAAAAGTCTGCTACTATAGTAAGTCTTTTAGGAATAGGCTTTTAAACATACTACCTGCTTTACTACTTCTGACAAACTTGAGCTTTTTTTCAGTAGTAATTGTGTGCTGGGAGTCATAGTGATGCGTATTATTGCTAACTAATGCTCCTGCTCCACATAGGAGAATTTTACAGCGCCAGAAGGAGTGGTGCATTGCTGTAAGCGTATTTGCTCTCAAGCTTTTTCTGCTGACCAGAGTGAATTCTAAAAGCAGAGTTGCTCCTTTGACCTTGATACTCTTTTCCCATAGATAACCAAAATTGTCACCAGCCTGCGTAGGTTTTGTGATTCCCCTCCAGGAATGTAAAGACAGGCTTTGCTCCTATAGGTATGTCAGCTGACCTGAGGGCTGAAGAACTGATGAGGTGTGGGCCCTTAGTCACCCATGGGAGGTGAGAAATTGTAGGTCCAGGCAATTAGGATCATCTAGTCTATCCTAGTGGCAGCTGTCAAAACAAGGAGGCAATAGCCAGGTTTCCTGGAGGCAGTTTTTAAACACTTTGTCAGCAGAGACCAGCTATAAAGAAGCGAGATTAGCAATCTATCCATATAGTCACTTAACAGAGGGATAATAAGAACAGTATAATGCTTAGGCATGTGCTAGAATTTATCTTTTGTCAATGAAGAACCTATGAAGAAAACTTTTTTTTTTTTTTTTTTTTGAAGCCTGACTTGTTAAGGCTGACTTTTTGGTGGCCAGGCTGTTTCTGATACATGGCTGGATTCTCAAGTTATCTACCTGGTTTACACTGGAGAATTGCATTTCTACCTACTCTTTTCTTTCAGCAGCTCTTTTTCTGAGGTGTAATAGAGGGATTATAAAAATAGAGCATAATAAATAAATAACAAGGAGTCACAGGTTTTGTGGTGCAGAAAGCATGCTTTATTTCAAATGAACAATTCTATCTCAAGGAGGTTCAACAGCTACCAAGCCTTATTACTACATTAGGAGAACTAAAGCAAATTGAAGTGCAGGGCGGTATTTGATGTTGTAACAACAGTTTGTTTTCAAACTGTGGTTCATTGCTTAGTTGCCCGGGAAGTGACTACTGGATGTCTAATACTACCACACAAATTCAATCACTGCACCCTACGAACCTCCGAGAGGGGGTACTGCTGCTGCACTTGAGCACCTGAATAGCTTCGTTGATTAAGGGGATGGCCAGGTGATGTTACTTTTTTAAAGCTATTCAGGCAGTCAATATGTCAGAAACAGTACGTGGTGGGTGAACGAAGTGCTGGCCGCTTGCACTTTGTCCAAAAATTGTCAGTCAGGTATGGAAATTATGACGTAATCAGATCCAATGTAAAACATTAAAGCAATGCTTACAGGAGGGTAATTGCAAACATCACCAATGCCTTACATTTCTGATTCAACATAAATGTTCGTGCACGTATGAAATACTATGCACAGTATCATCTCTTAGGTGTAGGTAATCTTCAACAGGGAGCCTCTCTACCTGTTGAGGCATTCTTAGACATCAACAATGAGTTGAGGCGCAAAAATTAGTTAAATGTTGAGCAGGGTAGTCGTTTGCTAGGAAACTTTCTCCTACCAACTGTTAGTTCCAAAAATTATGTTTCAAAATGTCATAAAATAAATGGTACAAAACTTCATAACCGTTAACTTCGGCTATATACAGTATGTACATGTCAGTGAAAAAAGTGTTTAAAATTCTTAGGTCAATAATGACTATAAGTCATAATGTATAGCTCTGGACTTTGTCTCATTCAGGTAGGTACAAAAATATTTTTTTTTTTTATATTTACAGATCAGATATTTCAGTCCATATATGAATCACTTGTAAAAAGACAAGTGTAAATAATACAGATCAAGCTCTCTAAATTGATCGAATATTAATATTCACAGTGGCAGAATCGGTACCAAATTCATTTCCTAAATTCAGGGTATAAAGTCCACCGTCGTTCTTCTGGACATCCATGATGATCAGGGTGGTTAAATCTTCACTAGTTTCAATGTGGAATCTGCCTTGCTGGTCCTGACTGGTAATTTTTTTCCCTCGGCAGTACCATGTTATTTCAGGAGCAGGATCACCCGAAAAGGCACAAGATAGTGTGAGAACTTTTCCTTCGTCAATGCTGATATCAGATGGAAGAGCTTCAATTTTGGGTGGTACTCCTTTACAAAACAGGAGAAGAAATACCAAGTTAGTCTGTTTCCACTAAGCCATGCAACAGGTTTACTCTGAGGACTACTTCAGGATTTTTTAAGCACTAACTCTACCAGTAATTGTATTGCTCACCTCTCAGACCTGATTTAAGCATTTTACTAGTTGAACTCTCCAGTTGAGCCATACTAGATTTCCCCATAATACTGCTGGAGCTCATCTCTACAAAGGATTCTTTCATGGAGGACATGCTTTTGGCAGACATGCTTGCAAATTTCATTTCAGTCATGCTGCTACTGCTGAAACTGCTGAATGAAGCCTCTTGTTTAGAAGAAGCCATTTGAAAGGACTGAGAAGAAAAACTTTCGTGCATGCTTGCGTCGCCACTTGTCTTCAATACTACCTCTTTTGGAGGTTCTTCAATTAGAGCTGGGGAGCATCGCAAACATAGAAGGAAAAACCAATAACGTCACGTTAACAAACAGTCATGCAGTTCTATATGGTTAATTTTACAGAAATGAAGAGACAGTTTGCTTTCAATGGAAAACTGCAGTGGAGTATAAAATTGTTTGCAGTCAATTTGATTCAAGATGTCCAAATCACAAACAGTAATTTATAAAGGAAACAAGTAGAAAATGGCACTGTTATTAGTATGTACATACATACTTAAGAAGAAACAGGTCGTCACACAGCGTTTCCTATTAGAACCATTACTAGAATTAGACACTGAGAAATTGTGTGTGTTAAGTTCATGTTTGTAGAAGCTGTAAAACATTTTCAAGTTCTTACAAGCACCGTATAGGAAAGTCTGTATTTCACTGTGTTGTTCTGTAGCTATAAAAGGCAACAGAAAAGCTCAAGCGCTGTAGCTTTTCTTTAAACCCAAGCACAGTCATACAAGCAAATCATAGCAACCCCTTGATGCTAGGAACTGGGATATCGTGCAGCCAATAAAATAATAAACCCAGTTCAATTATGGCTAAGTTACCGTAGAAATTTTTAACTGTGGAATTACTTTGTTTTATTGGAACAGATTCTGTTAGTGAATGAGAAAAGATTAATTGCCAGCATCAAGGTCTTAACACAGTCATCCTAGAAGGAATGCTTATAGCCTTCTGTTAACATGCACCTATTGATGTAATAGAGCATCTGCGTGCTCCTCTGTGGGTGTTACAAAGATTTCTAATGCTGTTTTAGTTCTGTATATATCATACACAAAAGAAAAAGGAACTTGTTAAAATACCTAAATCAACATTACCAGTGGCTTTTGTCATAAGTCATTTTAGTAAACACACCACAGCAAGAAGTTTGATTAGTCTGAACACAAGACTGAGAGAACAAACTTACGGAGTACAGTCAAAGATGCTGTAGCAGAACACTGCCCATGGTAATTTTTTGCTTTGACTGTGTATTTTCCGGTGTCACTCACTGCTGCATTTTGAATCTCAAGAGAATATATGTTTTTAGAGCGTGTTACTCTGATGTGCGATGAAACAGCAATCTGAGGAGGGAAAAAACTTCCATTAAGATCAGTTCTATGAATGATTCTAATTTTTCAAGTAAATATATTAAATAAATACTTACAGGTTGATTATTCTTAAACCACTCAATTTCAGGAGAAGGATCCCCAGAAACTTCACAGGTGAACAATACATGTTGTCCTTCGTTGACATTCTGTGACTTAGGCTGTGTGATAAATGCTGGTTCATTGGAAAGCTCTTTAGAAATGGTCAGAACATACTGGCATTTAATAATGCCTTCATCAGTTTTACCCTCACAGGTGAGTATACCTTCATCTTTATTACTAGCCTTTTTGATAGTTAATGTGTGATCACTTCCAGAAACGCCGTATCTGTAATCTTCTGAATTTCTCAGCTCCATTCCATTCAACACCCATTTTACTTCAGAGGCACCAGAAATGTTAGCTTTGAATGTCACTTTCTGCCCTTCGGATACTGTCATTTTAGTTGAAGAAGCTTTGATTTCTGCTTTCAGTTGTTTGACGTCTTCAGTAACAATTGACTTTTTAATGACTTCTTCAACTGCTGCTTTTTCTTCAGTTGCTACTGCTGATTTCTTCTGCGTAGAAACTGTAAGCATCTCATCTTCTTTCTGAACTGATTTACGAGCTTCAGATACCTCTCTTACCTGGGAATGGATATTTTTAAATACTTGGCCAGTAAACTGGAAGTTAGTTTTTGAAATGCCTCCTTCCCCAATAATTTCACAGGTGTATTCTCCTTTATCAGATTCCCTGAGCTCATGGATTTTGAGCTCATAGGTGCCATCTGCTGCATAATGAAACTTGAAATGATGGTCTTCTTTCAGTTTTTGGCCATCCTTATACCAAGCCACTTCTCTGACACTTAAAACACTGCTTTCAACTGCACAGGATAACTTAACTTTATCTCCAAGAGTTTCTGCTTTCAGATGCTGTTTTATCTTTGGTGGAGAAGCAGTTGGTAATTGTACTTTCTCTGCTGGTAAAGTTTTGTCTCCAGGTGGTGACTTTGCTTTTGGAGGGCTGCTGATGGGTTCAGGAGATTTCAGTCGTTTAGGAGACTTAACTGTCTCAGGAGACTTTACACGAGGCTCAGGAGATTTGATTCTTGGAGGTGATGTAATTGCTTTTTCAGGAATTTTTGTTCTTTGAATGGTCAAAGTAAAATGTGCTTCCTGTCTTCCTTCAGAGTTTTCTACCACAACAGTGTAACTTCCTTCATCGGACACCTGGACCGAAGAAATTTCAAAGGTAGACTTGTACTGTGTTCGTGTTACTTGGAAGCGCCTTGAAGAAACAATGGGTTGACCTGCACGGAACCATGTTATTGTTGGTGCTGGTTCACCATCAACGTCACAGGAAAATCTTGCAGTCTCCCCTTCAGAAACTGTGATTGACCGTGGTTTTGTAAGGATTGTTGCTGGTAGAGTGCTTTTAAATGCCTTGCGTACAGTCCTTTCTTCCAATGATTTTTCTTCAGCTGCAGTGATTTTTTCTTCAGAAGCAGCATAATGTTCATATGATAAAAGTGATTCTCTTGTTGCTGACATTTCTGATTTGACCTCTCTCACCGAGGAACTTGCTTCTGTAGCAGATGCTTTTTTAAATGAGGAGACTGCATATGCCTCTGTTTTCGTTAAGTCAGGTAAAATTGTCCTTGGTACTTCTTCATCTCTTCGCTGGGAAGAGTAAGTAGTGTAATCTCCTCCAGTAACATCTAGTGTTGCATAATCAGAGCACTCCCCTTTGTAGTTTGTGCACACAGCCCGGTATGTTCCGCTGTCATCAATGTGGCAGTCGAGAATCTCCAGAGTTAATACGCCACTGGTATTAGTAAAATGTATCTTACTGCTCTCCTGGAGCTCAATACCGTTATGGTACCACTTCACTTCAGCAGTTGGTTTTGACTGGACATTTAGAATGAACCTGGTATTATGGCCACACGGTACCCGGTGTGAGCGCATTCTCAGTGTAATGCGCGGAGCGTGGTCAAGGGTAAAAGGCTGCTGAGTCAGAACTTCGTATTTCCTTTCCATAGTTTTCTGAGTTTTCAAAGCAGATTTCATGGACTCATATCTAGAAAATATATCAAATCTTGCCATCCTCTCAAACCGAGAGAGTGATCTTTCACTAGAAACTGGGCTAGGTGAGCGTGGTCGAGTTCTTTCTGGTGTTGGGGATCTTCTTTCACTTTCTTCAGGAGGCCGTGAGCGGGGTCGAATTAATTCAGATACAGGACGCATCAGCTCAATGTAAGTTGGAGAAAGAGATCTTCTTCTCCTTAGTAATCTAGAGGGAGGTGAAAATTCCCTGTGAACTTGTTGCACCATTTCTATTTCTTCTTCTTCTTCTGATGTGATCTCAGTTATTTCTCTTTCCCTCCTTCTCCTGAGTCTTCTCTTTTCCTCCTCTGCCATGTATTCGAGCTCACTCCTGTATTCCGAGAGTCGTTGAGAAGTGCCAACAGGACGGAGCAATTCTTCATCCTCTCTTTCATCCATTATTCTTTGCTTTTGTTTAGGTGGTCTGTAGGCAGCCCTGTCATGGCGCTGACGAAGCTCTGCATAGCTTGCACTGGTCTCAGCTTTAGTTGGGATGTGATAGCTTGAATACCTCAGCTCTCTTTTTCTCTCTTCCTCTGAACTGACCTGTGCTCCTGCAGTAGAATACCGAAGGGCAGACAGTTCAAAGCGTGGGGGGCTTCTACTTGGCGGGGAAGCAGAGAAGCCTAACTCTAGCTCTTCTTCAAGGCGCAGTCTTTCCTCTTCAGTTCTCTTCATGGCTAAATAGTCATCAATAGGCAGGAGTAATTCCTCGTCAGACAAGTCACCAAGTGATCGCCGCCTTGGTCTGTAGTAATATTCATAGTCTGGAGAGGGGGTACGGCGGCGTGCTGGTCTCACAATTTCAAGATCGTCTTGTGTTAGCTTTGGTATGCGCCATTTAGGCTTATACTGATCAGTAATGCGTGGCAATGGCATCACATAGAATTGCTCCCACCTGGAAAGACGTATGCGTTTCTGGCGTTTCTGAACAGTTCTCTCAAGTTTTCCTGGCATTTCATACTGGTCTCGCAGCCTCTTGTACCACTTCATGTCTGACAGAGGCACAAAGTGTTTAATGGTCTGATCTTCCTCAACAGTAGTTCGCACATGTTTGCGAGGCTCTGGGACCTCGTACGGCATACGAAGTCTTCTTTCTTCCTTCTTCTCTTCTTTCTTAATTTCATATTCACCTTTGACAGTCTTAGTGCTAACAGCTGGTTTGTATAAGATAGCAGCTTCTCTGAGAGCCTCTTGTGCTGTCTGTGTCAGTGGAACAGCTTCAACCCCTGAAAGGATTTCTGCCATTCGTAAGGTCTTGTCAATTTGCCTCTGTACGTGTTTCTCCCGCTCTTCTTCAGTCTTGTACTCACGCTTGACATATTTCAAGCGTTCAACTTTTAGATAAGCCTGACAGCTTGTAGATCCAGCACTGTTTGTAGCAGTCACTCTGTAATAACCACTGTCTTCTGGTAAAGTATCTCTGATATGCAAAGCATAATAATCTAAACCTTCATGAATTATATCAAAGTTAGGACCAAAGGATAGAGGTTGACCATCTTTCTCCCATTTCAGTGTTGGTTTTGGTACACCAGATACCCTGATCTCAAAACTGACATTTTGGCCTTCTTGACATTCAGCATTTGCCAGCAGTCTTTTGAACATTGGCCTTAGTGTGGCATCTGCTGGAGGTGGATGTGGAATCACAGTCAGCTTAGCTTTGCAGCTGTCTTCGCCATATTTATTGCGTGCCACAATACTGTATTCAGCATCATCCTCTTCTGTGACATTATTTATGACAAGTTGATAAAGACCCTTGTCTGATTCAAAAGTATACTTCCTGTCATCATCACCAGGTTTGATTTTCTGGCCTGATTTGAACCATGTTAAGCGAGGTTCTGGGTGGACTGTTATAGTTACTCCGAACCTGACATTTTCTCCAACGTATGCAGTGCGGTTATACAAAGGCAGAGTAAATTCTGGTGGATGCTCTAATAGTCTCATAGTATCAACCCGTCGTTTCACTTTCCTTACAGTCCTGCATCTGTAGTGTTCAGAAATTTCTCTCACACCTTTAACAAAAAGTTCTGCGTAAGAGCTGTCTTCACCATAGTCATTTACTACCTTGCATCTGTAGGTGCCATCGTCAGCTTTAGAAACGTCTTTGACATACATGGTTGCCTCACCTTCTTCGTATTTGATTTCATATTTCTCATTGTTTTCTAATTGCCTCATACCAAAGTACCATGTGACTTGTGTGGACTGATCATAGTTTTCAATCCTGCATACATATTTGGCATGCCCTCCTTCTTCTATAACAGTATGCTTTATCTGCCCAGCAATGGGACCAATGTCTATTGGCGCAACTTTAACTTTAGCCACCGTTACACCTTTCTGAGATCTAATCGCACCTCCACAGGAAATGCGGGCTACTGACACAACTGTGTTCCACTCTTTCTTTACTAGAGTTTGGTAGTAACGCCTGTGCCTCAAGGTCTTGATGACTTTAGTGCTGGTCTTTTCTGTCTGCTGTTTCAGCCACTCATGGTTAAGTGCTTCAGCAGCTGTCATCCGAGCTTTTCTTTCCTTTACTAGTAGGCGATCAATGAAGTCCATGGCCTCAATGCTTATATCTTTGAATGCTTCATCCTCAAAGTTGTATTCAGCATTTAGAATATTTTCAATAACTTGTTGGTTTGTTTCAGCAACGAAAGGATTAATGCCACTGAGAAGTATATATGTTAGAGCACCAACTGACCACATGTCAGTAGCTGTGCTGACCAAGTCATGATGATGTACTTCAGGCGCATAATATTCAGGAGAAGTGAACTGGAGTCTAAAGCTATCTCCAGGCTTCAGTTGTCTAGCTTGACCAAATTCAACAATTTTAACTACAGAGCTTCTTCTTGTGAAGTAAATAATATTGTCTGGTTTAATATCAAAATGTCCGATGCTTTGGCGATGTAAAAATTCTAGTGCATCGCAGACCTGGCGTACATAATTTACTATTTCTCTTTCATTCAGTTCAAATGAAGCTGTGCTGATTCTTTCAAAGATGTCAACTCCAGAAATGAATTCAAAAATCATGACTAATTCTTCTAGGCTCTCAAATGATTCATGAAGATACAGGATATTTCGGTGCCTAGCAATGTTTAGAATTGAAATTTCTTTCTTTACCAAAACTTGGTCAGCACCCTTTACTTTGACAAACTTGGCCAGGTAAGTCTTTTTTGAAGCTGCCTCAACACAGCGGTGTGCAATGCCAAACTGTCCACGTCCAAGCTCTTCTGCAATCATATATTTGTCATAGAGTTCCTTTGTAGAATAGTGAGCTGCTTTAGCTGTGGTGACTTCTCTGGTCTCATCAACTTCTTCATCATAGTTCATTACTCTGGTCTTATCTTCCTTTGTTATAATTGGATCAGTAGGTTCAGAAGGCTGGCTTTGGCCAAACTTGTTTTCTGCAATTACACGGAACTGATAGGTGGTCTTGCCAAATAGGTTCACCACTGTGTATCGTGTATCACGAGCTTGTGCTACACGAATCCATCGCTCTGCTGTTGTAGCACGTTTCTCAATAATGTAGTTTATGATTCTGCTTCCACCATCAGTAGCTGGTTCATTCCAGGTTAAGTTCACTGAGTCCCTTGAAATGTCAGTTACCTTCAGACCTCTTGGCGGATCAGGCACATCAGCCACATCTAATTCAACTGTTTTTTGATCGATTCCAAATCTGTTTTTGGCACAAACGATGTAAAAACCTGCATCTTTTCTGTCAACACCATTTGGGAAAACAAGAGATGTGAATGATCGCGTAACAATGACTTGGTAGTGTCCATTAGTATCGATGAGGTCTTGTCCCTTCTGCCATGTGATCACGGGCTGAGGCTTGCCGCTGAATGGAATCTTGATGCTCACTACTTCCCCTCGGAGGGCATGAACAGCTCCCATGCCTTCCAGGTTTTTGGGCAAGTGAATCTTTGCAGGAACTGGAATAGAAAGAGGAAGAAAAAACAACACATGACCAAATGCACATGAGAAGAGCACCAATAGTCTATAAATACTCAAAGCTTAAAAGGAATCTGGCTTAGGAATCGAGACCCTTCATTCACCTTCAACGTCCAAAGAGGCAGTGCCAGACACAGATCCTCCTTGGTTGGTAGCTCTAACTTGATATACAGTGGCATCATCATCCGTTACGTTTGTGATGACCAGCTGGTGATATCCACCCTTGAATTCCTGTATCTTGATCTTTTCACCATCTGGCATGATTTCTTTGCCCTGTCTGTACCACTTGACAATTGGTTTAGGATGACCAGTGACTTTGCAGACAAATGTGGCGTTGGCTTGAAATTTCACATTCAGGTTCCTTATTTCTTCCTTGAAATGTGGAGCTTGAATTGGAACATCAGATTTTGGTATGACTGGTTCTGATATCTCACTCCACTCACTTTCACCACCAAGATTTTCACATTTTACACGGAACTCATATTCAAGACCTTCAATAAGATCTTTCACAGAGTAGACAGTTTCACGAATTTCATCTGTTGTTACAGAAATCCACTTGTTTTGTTTTTTCTCACGCTTTTCAAGATAATAAGTTCTAATCTTTGCACCGCCATCACTTGCAGGTGGCTTCCATGAGACAACACAAGAATCCTTTGTGACAGCACTTGCTACTGGCTGACCAGGTTGTCCTGGTTTTTCTGTAAAGGATAAAAAGGTTGAAAAACAGAAGTCAGCTTAGCTTACTAATTACAGGGGCATACAGAAATTGATATTTTGGTGTCCACTTACCAAATGGAGGCTTCATAATAACAATTGATGAAACCTCCAGTGCTTCACTAATGCCATATGTATTTTGAGCAGAAACACGGAAATAATAGCCTGCATTTTCAGTTAGGTTAACAATTCTACAGGTTGTGCCTGAAATGCTTGAAGACACAAGTTGCCATTCTCCTCCTTCTTTGGCTTCACATTTCTCTATGATGTAATTGGTTATCATAGCACCTCCGTCATCCTCTGGTGGTTGCCAGCTTATCACCACAGAATTCTTCAGTATAGACTCTATAACAATTGGCCCTACCGGTTTATCTGGCTTATCTGTAAAAGAAAAAACATGATATTTTTAATTCTTTTGCCAGTAAATATTTGAGAAAATACTCACAAAAATACTGAAAATAAAACTAATTACCTTGTATTTCCACATTAAGTACAGTGTCAACCGTTCCAAATGTGTTACTGAGTTGCACTTTGTACTTCCCAGCATGAGTCTTGTGCTGGACATTCTTAATAGCAAGATGAGTATAATGCTCTGTGTTCTCAATAGAAACTGTTTCTGATCCTCTCAAAGGTTTGTTGCCATGGAACCAAGTTATTGCTGGTACTGGTCGGCCAATATACACAACGTGAAGGCGGAGGGTGCCACCTGCACCTGCGTAGTATTTCTCTTTCAATGGGAAGCCAGGGTGGAACTGAGGAGGAGCCTGCAATAATAGCTTGCCACTAGTTTCAATTTCTCCAACATCATTGGTAGCCATACAAGTGTAGAGACCTTCATCCTCCTGCTCATCCGTTATTACTGTCAGTGTATGGTTGCGTCCATCAGATGACATTTTGTATTTTCGGCTTTGTACCAGTTCTTTGCCGAAGCGGTACCACTTAATATCAGGCAAAGGTCTCCCAACAATTTGGCATGTCAACTGAGCTGCTTCACCCAGTTTAGTTGTAACATCCTGCATTTCTTTTTTTATGGCGGGTGCTTCTCCAGCTATGACAAAGAAAATTAAAAAATAATGAAGATTATTATGAAATTTTCCTCTATTATTATATTATTGGAAATTAATTTTAATTTATACTTGTGCCTCTTGTACTTGAAAGACTGTGCTTTAGGACAGTCACGTTGGCAAAAAATGTATAAAACAAATAGGCAGCGTAAGTGCAGCACTGTGGCACAGCAAATCACAACAATATCACAGCAAATATGACAATATGTGTTTTGCTTACATGTTAATTTAGTTTTCACTGCCATAGCAGTCCTTCGAGGTCTGCTGAGGCCAGTCTGATTTTCTGCAAAAACACGGAACTCATATTCTGTAGCCTCTAGTAAACCTCCTACTGTAAACTGTCTGTCCTTGATGCGTTCTTTATTGCATTTTTTCCAGGTGCTTTCTCCAGACTGGCGATATTCAACCCAATAGCCAAGGATCTCTTTGCCACCATCACTTTCAGGTCGTTCCCATTCTAATGTAATGCTGTCCTTAAATATGGAAGTGATCTCAATTTCTCCAGGTTGGCTTGGTTTATCTGAAAATTAGAATAGATACAGAAAATAAAATCCTCTCTAAACGTCACTAGTTGCTCTTCAGAAGGTCTGCTAATGCAAACATATCTTACCAAATGGATCTTTGCATACAACTGGTTCAGAAGCAGGACTTGCTTCACTTTCGCCAATTTCATTTTGAGCAATGATACGAAATTGATATTCAGCATCTGGAACAAGTCCTGTGACTGTGAACATTGTAGTGGTAATCTGCGTCTTATTATGCCGGACCCATTTTTCTGTAGATGTCTCTTTACGTTCAATGTAGTAGCCAGTTACACGAGAACCACCATCATCTTTAGGCCTGGACCAGGACAAGTTGACAGAACTCTTTGTAACATCAAGCACTTCAGGTGGATTGATTGGAGGCTCTGGAGGATCTGTTAATAATTACAAAAACAATAAAAATAATAGCGACATAGCATTAAGACTTTTACATATACTATTGCACTTTTAGAACCATAATGTAGTAATTAAAAAATATTTTAAAAAAATCTAAGAGGGGACTTACTTAGAGGTGTCTTTGGTACTGCTGGTTCTTCAGATTTGAGAGATTTGCTAATACCAAAATGGTTTTCAGCAGAAACACGGAAGTGATATTCCACATTTTCTTTGAGCCCTTTCACCACTAGTGATGTTCCTTTCACTCTAGAGTCAACAGTGTACCAGGCAGTCTTCGGTACTTCTCGTCTCTCAACAATATAACCTAGGATGTCTGCACCACCGTCATCTGTAGGAGGTCTCCAGCTTACTCTGACAGAACGAGCTTGTATATCATCATACTCAAGTGGCCCTTCTGGTGGATTTGGAATGCCAATCACTCTGACTTTAATATACACAGCTTTTTTGCCACACTTGTTTTCAAGTGCCAAATCATAGGTGCCTGAATCTTCTCTTTCTGCATCTTTGATCACAAGTTCTGTATGAGTGTCAGAAGTTGCAATCATGGCCCTCTTGCTGATGTCATGTCCTTCTTTTGTCCATTTACATATTGGGATGGGCTTACCCTTAATGGGTATTGTGAGCCTGATAACTCCACCTTGTCTCACCATGAGACCTTCCTGGTATTTTTCATCAAGTTCATAGTCAGGATATTCTGTAAACAAAATTAACATGTCATGCTATGTCTGTTTTACAGATGATATCATACCTGCTTTAAGCAAGTACTTTTTTAGGACAACTTTCAATGACAGTTAAGACTTCAAGTGTCTTACCAAGCATTTCTGTTATTTTGACTGTCCCTGGCACTTCAGCAGGTTCTCCTGGTCCACCAGCATTACAGGCTAGCACACGGAATCTATACTCTGCGCCCTGGGGGAGATGTGTCAAGGTGTATTCACGAATCTTGGTTGGCGTGGTATTGCATTTGGTCCATTCAAATTGATCAACCTTCTGCATCTCAATTAAGTAGCCAGTAACTTTAGAACCACCTTCATCTTCTGGTGGACTCCAAGCCAGGGAGACAGATGTTCTTGTAGTATCAGTGACTCTTGGATTCTGAGGTTTACCTGGAGGAGCTGGAAGAGAAGATCAAATAGGGGGGGAGAGGGGGAGTTTTAATGAATATTTAAAAGGTGTAACAAATGCTAACTTGCAACCTATGATCTTTATTAAGTCTATAGGATTTATAGAGGAAAACTTAGAGTGAAAGATTTTCATTAATATTTTATTGTTTTTCTCCAGTCAGAATCCATTTGTTAATGCACCCAGATAAATTTCCAAATTAGAAAAAAATGAATTTTACTAGTATCATTCCCTTCTGCCACAATATCCTTAATTTATGTAGGAAATTACTTACCAATTGGATCTCTGGCGACAGCAGACTTAGAAGGACGGCTGGGTTTCCCAGTGCCTCTGGCATTGATTGCTGTGACTCGGTGTTCATATTCTAATCCTTCAACCAACCCAGTGGAACGGTAACGAGTCATAGTGACTGGAACTTTATTTACACGGATCCATCTATCAGCTCTAACTTCTTTGCGTTCCACAATATAACCGGTAATCTGTGAGTCACCATCATCTTCTGGAGGATACCAAGTTAATGTCATGCCATCTCGAGAGATATCAAACACTTCTGGAGTGCCAGGAGGACCAGGAATACCTATGAAAATATAACACAGAATTAGCGAAGGAAGTGTCAAATGATTCTACACATTAGTAATATGCAATGTATTGTGAATGGCAATGTAATATTCATGTCCTATCAAACTCTTCGTATCAGCAGATATGAAAGTACTTTACAAACTATGTCAGTGAAATACTCCTGTTTTTGTAATGGGGTAAAGCAATTTTTAAGGCTAACAGTAGACCTGAGCAGAAAATCCATGTTTACCATCCAGATTATATGCAGTGCATCTATCATACCTGTATAGATTTATGGATGGCATTTTTCTCCAGAAATATAACAAGACTACTGTGCATCACAATGAACCATTTTATTTGTCGAAAGGAAGTAGTAACATCTGGAAAAATCTTATCTATGTGTGGATATGTAAGCCCATTTAAATATATATTTTGAATTTTAAGGGTAGAGGATAAGGAAAAATTCAGACTTACGGATTCTGCTCTTGCATTCTATAATTTCAGATTGCAGGTAAGATCCGATTCCAAAGCGGTTTGTAGCAGCCACACGGAACACATATTCTGCACCTTCAACAAGCCTGGTGAACTTAAACATTGTCCTGGTTACTGACTCTGAAACCGGCAGCCATCCAGGACGGTGAGCATCGCGCTGTTCTACCACATAGCCGCTAAGGGTAGCTCCACCGTCCAGCTCAGGTGGCTCCCAGGAGATGGTTACATAATTTGAATCAATTTCATCAATTCGGATAGGTCCAACGGGTGGTCCGGGTTTGTCTAGAAAAAAAAGAAAATTAAAAGACAAAAAAAAAAAGTGGAATCATATTACTGATGTAACAGAGTTCAGATGGAGAAAGATCATGGACAATTATTTTCATAAATCCTTACCAAGGATTATAACCTTTATTGTATCTGTAACCGTTCCAGTTGTGTTCTTCAGTTCAAGCGTATACTCTCCAGTGTCATGTATGGTAGTCTCACGCACAGTCAGTTTAGCCGTTTTGGCAACAGTCTCCATTTTGATGCGTTCTGATTCTTTTAATTTAGAACCAGCAAAGAACCAAGATGCAGCTGGAGGTGGTCGTCCTTCAATTGGAATGGCTAACTCAATTGGCTTGCCAGCAGGTACATGAATTGTCTTCTGAGGTATTCCAGCCAAGTCAATTGTTGGCAGAACTAAGAAAAGCAAAACACTGATATTTTAAATATCCATTTTATAAATATCACATTCATTTGATGTAAGTTTCAACCCATTATTTTAAACAGTAGATTCCTACCTTTTTGGTCTTGTACTGTCACTGCTGTGACAATCTCTCGTGGTTCTGACACACCCTTCTGATTCTGTGCTCTGACCCTGAACAAGTACTGTTCACCTTCATTGAGAGAGATAATTGTATGTTCGTAGACAGTAGGTTTCAGTGTCACTACCTTCAACCATCTTTCTGTTCCAGCTTTGCTGGCCTCAATAACATAGCCAGTCAATCTACTGCCACCATCATGTAGTGGCTTCTCCCATGCAAGAGTAACAGTGGATTTAGTGGTGTCAATCACTTCAAGTTTTTGTGGTACCATGGGGACATCAGATACTAGTACCGCATCAGATGTTTCACAAGCTTCACCAATGCCATAAATATTTTCTGGTAGTACTCTGAAATAATACAAAGCTCCTTCTAAAAGTCCAGTAACTCTATAAAATGTCTTGCTGCATTTGATAGTGACAGTCTTGTAAGCTCTCATGGAAGCTTCACGTTTCTCAATTATATAATTGTTGACTGGGGCTCCACCATCAATGGTTGGAATATCCCAAGTAAGTGTCACAGAATCTTTTGATACTTCCTTAATTCTCACTGCAGCTGGTGGACCAGGTGTATCTGAAACAAACAAACAAAAATATGTTTTTTTTTTTTCCTTTTGGATCCTTTCCTTTTACAGTTAATGACTGATTCTGAATAAAAAACAGTGCTGGGATTTGATTTATAAAATAGTACAGCTTTAGAAACTACGTATTTTCCTTTATATTAGCTTGTTTCTCTGACTTGTCAAACATTCTCATCTTATTTAAACAGCAAACTTCCTTTGGAAATGAATGACACTTATTCCTGACCAACGTGCACTATGAGTGATGTGATGCCCATATATAATTGTTGCACTACTTACCATACACTTTTACAGAAATAGTTGCAGATTTTTTTCCTGATTGGTTTTCAGCCTCAATGACGTATTTTCCAGCGTCATACCGATTAACTTTATCCACAATAAGTAGAGTGTAGCTGTCTGTAGTATCAATAATAGCTCGACTCACAAGGTCAACACCCTGCTTGCTCCATGTGATTACGGGAGCAGGTCTGCCAGATACAGAGACCATTAGGCGCAGGGAACCGCCAGCTCTGACTGTAACTGTCTTCTTCAGATCATCAGCAAGCTCAAGCTCAGGTATTTCTGATGAAGGGTGTAAGAAACATGGAATTAATTAATCTTTTAGTAGTTCTAAAGGAAAATATACTTATTCCTTAAAATATACATTAAGTCTTCAAATTACCTATTCTTTCCACAGGTTCTATTTCTGCTGATGATTCACTAAATTCACTCATACCATTCACATTTGTAGCAGCAACTCTGAATTGGTATTTCTGGGTTGTTTTAAGACCAGTCACAGTGAACTCGGCATTCCTCAGAGTGGCCGTTGTATGTGGTCGATACCACTGTTCCGTACCGTCTTCTTTCATTTCAAGAACATAGCCTAAGATGTCAGCACCACCATCATATGTGGGCTTTGACCATGCTAAACTTATGCTGTGTTTAGTAGTATCCACAACTCTTGGAGCTGAAGGTGGTGCAGGAGTATCTTTGAAAAAGAAGAAAATGCATCTCACATTGGTGCAGGAAACATTTTACAGTTAAAAATAATTTCTAAACAGCTTATGTCGGGAAATGCATTTAAAACTAACTATGACTGCTTTTACATTTATTCTAATACCAGCTAGTTCAATGAGATCATATGTGGTTTGGGTTATCTTAGTCAAAGTGAGTTTATGTTCCATTATTTTAAGTAATATTAAAATAGATTTTAAATGTGGTAACTTACATGATGGTTCTTTACATAACATGTATTGTGAAGCTTCACTAGGCTCACTGTTCCCAGCAGCATTCACTGCAGTGACACGGAACTGGTACTGGCTACCCTCCATGAGACCAGTGACTTTCAGTCTGGTATCATAAATAGTGTAATCTCTGTTCACTCGTGTCCAGCGCAGACTTTTCCTTTCACGTTTGTCCACAAGATAGTCCTTAATCTCACTGCCACCATCTGATTCTGGTTTTGTCCACTGAATAATGATATGTTCCTTGCCGACACTTACTTCTTCAGGAGCACCAGGCTGTGTTGGGATAGCTGTTTTTTTTTTAAAGGTGAAAAAAATAATTATAATTTAACAAATAATTTATCTATGAGAAATGTTCCACAAATTCTGATGCAGAATGGAAGGTAGTAACACTCACTGAAAGCATTCCTGGCAATCACAGGTTCTGTTTCAAGTGGTACACCTTGTCCATATTTGTTGACAGCTCTCACACGGAAGATGTATTCATTATTTTTAATAAGTTTTGTTACCACACATGATAAAGTCTGGCATTCGGCCTCAACAATAACCCAGTGAAGTCTACTGGTTTCACGCCTTTCGACGACATAGTGAGTGATCTGTGCACCTCCATCTTCCTCAGGAATGTTCCATGCCAGAGTACATTTCTCTTCTGTTACTCTGCTAACAGTGATTTTGCCTGCGCATGGACCTGGTGAATCTGGGTAGAGATGAAAATGAATATTGGTATTAGCAGCTAACGAAAAGCGTCTCACTCTTATCTAAAACAATGTGGATTTTTTAGTATACTAAGTTTGAGTATTAATCATGGGATACATACCAAGCACTTTAACAAGAACAGAAATTTGTTTCATTCCGCTGGCATTTTTAACTGTTAGAGTATATTTTCCACTATCACTTCTGTCACAGAACTTGATAATTGCAATGGCTCGTTTGCTGGTATATTGCAGAGATATCTTTTCACATAGATCCAATTCCCTGTCACCTTTGGACCAGAAGACTTTTGGTTCTGGTTTCCCACCAACGGCCGCATCAAGAACAAGATCTGATCCAGCTCTAATGGTCACAACTTCTCCCTTCAGTCTGGCATCGAGTTCAGCCTTTGGTGGTGCTGTCATAAGGAAAAAAAGAGATTTTAAAAAAAATTACATAACAGTACTAAAAATAGAATATTGTTTTTAATTGTTCCAAGTGAATATTTCTTACAGTATTCATCTTTGCAAATGACAGCACCAGTTGATTCAGATCCTTTGCTAATCACACCAGCAGCATTCTTTGCTAGTACACGGAATTCATATGCTTCGTCTTCACTAAGAGCTGTCACAGTAAAAAAGTTTTCTGAGACAATGGTATAATTGCATTTCAGCCAACGTCCATCACCAGATTCATTATATGGTTTGCGTTCTATAATATATCCGATAATTTTGCTTCCACCATCATAAAGGGGTGCTGACCAGCTCAGCGACACTGTAGACCTGGTGACATCTGTTACTTCTGGTCTTCCTGGTGGATCTGGAGGAATAAAGCAGAAAAATGAGAAATGCAATTCTATTTTAGTTTAAATAACAACATAACTCTAAAAGTAATACTTACCAACTGGATTTTGAGCCACGACAGGTCTGGAAGCTTCACTAGCTTTACTAACACCTGCGGCATTTAGAGCATAGGTTCTGAATTGATATTCTAGGCCTTCCACCAATCCTGTGACTTTGTAGTTGCATTCACAGCATGGCACTTTGTTTTCCTTCACCCAAAGGATGGTGTTGCGCTCTTTCTTTTCAACCCAATATCCAATGACTTTGCTGCCCCCATCATGATAGGGCTCCTCCCAGCGAATGGCCATGGCAGTTGCAGACACAGAATAGACTTCTGGCCTGGTAGGTGGGCTTGGTGGTACTAAACACAAAAAAGATGGGGAGGAAAATGTTAGCTCTTACAAATGCCTCAGTCAGAGGAAAAGGACAAATTTTGAGAAGTGTTTCACTTACCAAATGGATGCTCAGCAACTATTGCTTTTGATTCAAGGGGTTTGCTGACACCAAATCTGTTTTCTGAGCTTACTCGGAAACTGTACTCCTGGTATTTTGTGAGATGAGTAACTTTGATCTGTGTACGTTTCACACTGGAATTTACCAGCTGCCATGCTGTTGTGCCAGATTCACGTTTCTCTACAATGTAGTTTGTAATGTCACTACCACCGTCATCTTCAGGTTCCTTCCAGGTCAATACACAAGATTCAGAAGAGACAGATGATATTTCAATTGGGCCAGTGACAGGACCTGGCCTTCCTATGACTACCACTGTGACAGTAAATGTTTTCACACCAGCAGTGTTTTCAAGTGTGAGGTAGTATTTACCAGAGTCACCTCTCATACTGTCCTTTACAGTCAGTGTGGTTCTGTCTTTTGTTGTCTTGATGGCCACTCTCTCAGTTTCCTTCAGCCTCATCTCCTCAAGTTTCCATGTCACTTTTGGAGCTGGGCGCCCACTGATTGGTATATCAATAGTAAAGGTGCTTCCAGCCTTGCATGTTATGAGCTGTCTGCTTATTTCACTGAGATCTGCTGTTGGTTCAATCTGTGGCTCCTTAATAATAACAGAAGAGAAAGCTTCTCTTGGCTCACTGTAGCCAGCATCATTCTTTGCCTTGACCCGGAACTCATATTCAGTGTTCTCCACAAGGCCTTCAACAGTGAAAGTAAGTTGTTTGGTTTGTCCAGCTTCAATCCAGGAGTCGGATCCTTTTTGTTTCATTTCAAGGAGGTATCCAGTAACACGGCTACCACCATCATGATCAGGTTTAAGCCACGCTAAAACTACAGAAGATTTGGTTGTGTCAACAATATCTAGTCTCTTAGGTGGAGCAGGTTCTTCTGTGGCTACAACTGGTTCTGTTAACTCACAGGGTTCACCTACACCATATTCATTTTCTGCTGACACTCGGTAGTAATATGGCACACCTTCTGCCAGATCAGTGACCTTAAAGATTTGTCGAGTGCATTTTGAACTCACCACTTGCCAGCTACGACGGCTTGCTTCCCGTTTTTCCACAATGTAGTGATGGATACGTGAACCTCCATCCAGTACAGGAGCATCCCACATTAAAGTAATAGAACCTCGAGTCACATCTTTAAATGTAATAGGACCTGGTGGACCAGGTGTGTCTAAAACCTTGACAGTAAATGTGATAGACTTACTTCCACTGTTGTTTTCCACAGTAAAGACATACTTGCCAGCATCATTTCTGTTGCATTCCTCCACAGTCAACGTGCTGAATGAATCGGTTGTTTGAATGTCAGCACGCAAGCTAAGATTAGCATCTGCTTTGGACCACACAGCAGTAGGAACAGGTCTTCCAGAGAATGCAATAAATAGACGAATGCTTGCACCTGCTCTTACAATATGTGTCTGCTTGAAGTTTGCATCGATATCAATCTCAGGTGCAGAAAGCCTGTCCACAGTTTGGACTGAAGCAGGAACTTCACAACTTTCTCCTTTGCCAGCACCATTAACTGCACTAACTCTGAATTTATAGTGTTCTCCTGCCTCCAAATCAACAACAGTATATTTAGTAGCAAGAACAGTCTCTGCATTGACTTTCTGCCATGCTTCGAGATCAGCTTTGCACATCTCAATGATGTACCCAATTATTTCCATGCCTCCGTCAAAAACTGGCTTGGTCCACTCTAAGCTTACACTAGTCTTTGATGTATCTATCACCTTTACAACATTAGGAGCACTTGGTGGGCTGACTGGTTCTCTACATTTAATCAGCTTTGAAACATCACTTGGAGGTCCAACTCCTGCAGCATTTTCAGCCATGACATGGAATTCATACTCATTGCCTTCAATAAGGCCAGTTACTCTGTATCTGTTCTCAGTAATGGGCCTCTTACTGGATACTTTAACCCAGCGCATGCTCTTCTTTTCTCTCCTTTCTAGAATGTACTCATTTATCTCGCTGCCACCATCTGATTTTGGTCTTGCCCATGTGAGTGTGATACTGTCTCCTGTTACAGTGGTAGGCTCTGGAGTTCCTGGTGCATCAGGGAGAGCTAAAAAAGAAAAAAAAGTCATTAGAAAAACAAGATGGTAACTCCACAGTTATTTCTACAGAATGAGGTGGAAACTTACTGTAAGGTATTTGTGCAGTAACTGGATCAGACTCCAATGGTCTGCCAACTCCAAATTTGTTCACTGCAGAGACACGGAACTGGTACTCGTTGCCCTTAATTAATTTAAGTGCAGTGTAGCTGCAAGCTTCACATTTATCTTCAACTAATGCCCAAGCAATCCTGCTGGTTTCACGTTTTTCAATTATATAGTGGGAAATAGAAGCACAACCATCATTAGCCGGAGGCTCCCACCATAATGTGACTTTTTCTCCAGTAATGTTTGTGAATCGTATTGGTCCACCAACTTTTCCTGGTGTGTCTGCAATTTTAAAGATTCAGAATTATAATTTGCTGGCACTTAGAATAAAATAGTATTTAAAAATAGCATTCTGAAAGTGTTTGTTGCAGTACCTTGTATTCTGAAGGTAATATCTTCTCGTTTAGTGCCTGATGCATTTTTGGCTTCTACTGTGTACACTCCACGATGATCCCGGGTAGCATCTCTAATGAAGATTGTACTATATCCAATAGCTGTAGTTATTTCTATATTCATTGTTTTCTCAATCTCCTTGCCATCCTTAAACCACGTCACTTTAGGTACTGGACGTCCTTTGATTAGAGCTTTAACTCTAATGCTCTCTCCAGCTTTGACAGTAAGGCCTTCAAAGTGCTCAGCACCAAATTCAATTGTAGGAGCAACTGAAAAAGGAAAACATAATTCAATTCCCATATAGCTAGGTATCTTTTCCTGATACTCTTTTTAATGTACTAATTATAAAAGGTTGTTATATATAGAATTCTTTCACGTAGAAAACGACATTCTCTAAAAAGCAGTTATTACATAAGCTATAAACTTATTTTTCCTGTAAGAACACAGTGCATCATATTAACAATAGGTGAAACACACCATTAATATATGCTGTTACAGTATGCCAAGCTACCTGAGGCACATTTCATTTCTAAATTATTCAGTGCATCAGAATATTACAGTTCATGATTTCTTTCCAACTTTACTGCTGCTGCTTATCCAACACAATTGTAGAGTGCCATGTCTTTCAGCACTTGATTATGTATGTCTGCCAGATTTGGGTCTTTAATTTAGACCCTCCCACCTTAGAGTACAAACAGAAATGTTCTGAGTTCACTGGAAGGACCTCAGTCACACGTTCTTCCCCCTCATTTCCAATCAGTACATTCACAAGCTCTAACTGTACCAAATACAAGCATATAAAGAAATAATTCTTACCGTTTTCATCTCTGGTCATTATATAGCCTGAAGACTGTGAAGGTGGGCTGATTGTACCAACAGCATTTCTTGCAAGCACTCTGAATTCGTATCGGTCACCTGAACTGAGTCCTGTAACTGTATATTGGCATTCACTGACATCAGTAAAGTTACATCTGAGCCAACGGTCTTCACTTCCTTGCCGTTTCTCAATGCTGTAGGCCACAATCTTACTGCCTCCATCACGCAGTGGGGGGGTCCATTTAAGGGTGACTGTTTCCCTGGTGACATCAATGTAATCAGGAGTACCAGGTGGGTCTGAAAGGAAAATAATTAAAATTAATTTTTTATTACTGCTCACCATAGCCTGTAAGACTAGAATTTCCTTGGATAAGTGATTGATCATTCACTTACCCACTGGAGAGACTGCCAAAGTAAATTTGCTGGGCTCGCTAGCTCGGCTTAGACCTGCAGTGTTTTCAGCGTATACTTGGAACTGGTAATCCAGGCCCTCAAGTAGTCCGGTAATCCTGTATTCTCTGTTAGATATTAACGCAACATTAACCTTCTGCCACAAAATACTGTTTCTTTCCTTCTTTTCAACGTGATATCCAATAATCTCTGAACCACCATCATAAACGGGAGCATCCCAAGATATGGTCATTCCATCAGCGGTTATGTTGTATACAACAGGCTTGCCCGGGGAACCTGGTGGTCTAAACTGATGCTTTGCCACAACATCTGCTGAGACAAGAGGTGGGCTCACTCCGTATCTGTTTTCTGCACGTACTCTAAACTGATATTCAGTGTCTTTAACAAGGTTTGGTACTTTGAAAGTTGTTCTTGCAGCACTCGAACACACCAGCTTCCAGTTCATTTGTGAAGTTTCTCTCTTTTCAATACTGTAGCCAGTAATTTCTCCTCCTCCATCATCTTCAGGAGCTTCCCATGACAAAACTACACTATCTGCTTTGATTTCATCTAGCCTTAAAGGTCCTTTTGGCTTAGATGGAGGGCCAAGAGTGATGACAGTGATTGTGAATGTTTTTCTGCAGACGACATTATCAAGAATTAAACTATATTTGCCACCATGGTCCTTTTTCACATTCTTGATGCTTAAGCTTATCTTGTTTTCAGTTTTCTTGAAACGAAGATGTTCAGTTTCTTTAAGAGGGAGGTTGTCCTTCAGCCAGCTCATTGATGGCTTAGGTTTACCTTTATAGGGCAATTCAATGTGCAGGTTATGTCCAATTCTTACTGCAATTTGACCTCCAGGAATATCAGAAAGGTCAGCTTCAGGTGTTATTATATGTTCTTTCACTGTAATGGGTCCAACAGTAACACCATCACTCATGCCTTTTTCATTTTTAGCAAATACTCTGAATTCCATAACAGAAAGCTCTTTAAGTTTTTCAACTTCAAATTCACAGCTCTTGCTTGTGCCTGCATATGTCCATTCTTTTTCTTCCTGCAGTTTCTTTTCAATAACATAGTCTGATATAATGCTACCACCATCATAGTCAGGTTTGCTCCACTGCAATTTAACAGAAGTCTTTGTAGAGTCTTTCATGGCTAGGTCTTTTACAGGTCCAGGTATGTCCGCAGCTTTCACTGGTTCAGATGTCTCACAAGGTTCACCCAGACCAATTTCATTTTCAGCGAGAACACGGAAGAAGTATGCAGTTTTCTCTGACAGGTTGGTTAGCTTAAAGGTGGTATGAGAACACTTTGTTGTTACAGTTGACCAGGCCCTCTTTGTAGCATCTCTTTTTTCAATGACATAATTTGTTATTTCAGAACCGCCATTAATGAGAGGTGGTTCCCATACCAGTGTAACTGTGCCACGAGAAACATGCTTAAGCTGCAGCTTCTGGCAGGCAGATGGCGTGTCAAGTACTTTTACATTCACAAATGATGATTTTGCTTCTCCAACTCCATTTTCAATCGTAAGAACATATTTTCCTGTATCATTTCGGGTAACTTGAGGAATAGTAAGTAGTGTAGATGATTCTGTGTTCTGGATGATATATCTTTCATCAGTTCCAAGATTCTTGTCACCCTTTCTCCATGTGACTGTTGGAGGAGGTCTTCCTTTGAATGGAATCATTATTTGCACATCTTCACCTGCTTTAGCAACAATAGAGGTCCGGAGAGCAACATCTAGATCAATCTCTGGTGCCACTGTGGAAATAAGTAAAAATTCATAGTGCATACTTAGAATGCAACATAAGAAATGCTTTGAAAAAAACCAAAACACAGAAAAATGATATATCACTGAAATGTACAGTACCAAGAATATCTTTAGCTTGAACAGGTTCAGTCATTTCAATAGGCTCTCCTTGTCCAGCACAATTTATAGCAGACACACGGAAATAATAGTTAACGCTTGGCTGTAGGTGGGATACAACATATTCAGTTGTTCTCACTTCTCCCTTAGTACTGACTACAGTCCATTCTTGCTCTTCACCTTCCCTTTTCTCCACCAGGTAGCTGGTAATTGGACTTCCTCCATCATAAGCAGGTTTAATCCAGCCAAGGGTGACAGATGTCTTGGTTGTATCCACAACCTTCAGCTTTGTTGGTGAGCCTGGCTTATCTGTAAGTGATAGTTTACAGGGGGAAAAAAAAAATCAGAAGCCATATTTAACAATTAATCATAAAGAGGAGTAAAATCCGCCCTCAGTTACATTGATGCAATCCCATCCTAATTGCTCATTGTCCATTGATTTCTAACCAATGAAAATACGTTGTATCTTACCAACAGGATCTGCGGCTTTGTAGAAGTCAGAAGCTTCAGAGAATGGCCCTTGTCCAGCTGCATTGACGGCACAAACTCGGAAATGATATTCGTTGTTTTCAGTCAGACCTGTAACTTTCTCTCTGGTGTCCCGAATAGTTTCTTTAGTAACCTTGAACCAACTCAGACTCTTCTTGTCACGCTTCTCAAGAAAATATCCTGATATTTCACTGCCTCCATCAACAGTGGGCCTATTCCAGACAACAGTCATAGAATTCTTCGTTATCATTGTGACTTCTGGTACACTAGGTGGTCCAGGTGTAACTGGGTAAAAAAAATATGTCAGTAGATCAGTACTACTTACAAATAATACACAAGACGATTCAGTTGCATAAGTTTTTTTATATGTTTCTTACCAAATGAATTTTTGGCTATGACGGGTTCAGACTCCAGTGAATCACCAACTCCAAACTTGTTCACGCCACGGACACGGAACACATATTCATTTCCTTTGATGAGTTTTGTTGTAGTTATGATACAACCCTCCAGTTTTTCAGAAATTAAAGACCATACAACCCGACTTGTCTCTCGTTTTTCAACAACATAGTGTGTTACAGGTGCACCACCATCATCTGCTGGTGGGTTCCACATTATTGTAATCTTTTCAGCAGTGACTGTCTTAAACTGTATAGGTCCAGTTGGGGGTCCTGGCTTGTCTGTAGAAGGCAGAAGAAAGATGATGTTAAGTATTTATTACTGAATTATTGTTTAATAGTATAACATAGCTGTATCTCAAGACATACCAAGTATCTGTACTCTAACATGGGCTGATGCTGAACCCATGGCATTCTTCAATTTTAATTCATAGGTACCACTGTTGAGTCGAGTTGCATCCTTGATGAGTATAGAAGCAAATTCTGTTGTGTTTTCAATAGACACTAGTGCACTGGTTTGTACCTCATTGCCATTTTTGAACCACTCAATTGTGGGTATAGGCTTGCCTGAGATGCCTAGTTTTAGCTTAACTGAAGTTCCTGCTTTATATTTCACCACTTCTGTATATTCTGGTGGCACATCGATTTCAGGTGCGCCTTAAGAAAAAATAAGAATAAGAAAAAGTTAAAAACATACTTACTTTAGACTTGTATTTAATAAAAACAAAAACATTTGTACTTTATTTAAGCTAATAGTCACAGGCATTTTATAATTACAGATCAAAGTAAATATTGCATATGTAACAAATCATAGGCCTAGAACAAGTTAGAACTAATCCTACCAGGCACAAAAAGCAACCATATGTATAAATATAACCATTTTGGCTATGGGGCATGCCCAGATTTCTTTTGCTCAAAGAATAAAGATACCATAAGACTTTAAAAATGCAGATACAGCCAAAGATGTTCATTGCAGTCATGCCCAAATAACTCACAGTCATTCAAGCTTATTGAATCAATCACTTTAAACTAGCCCTCCATATTTAAAAGACTATGGTTCTACAAAACAGTGCTGCCTTTAAGCTGTCTAGTACCACAAAATGGTACTGTTCTATCATTGCAAAACACTTACCATATGTATCAACACATGTGATGGGACCCACAATGTCTGAGGGATTACTAATGGAACCAACAGCATTCTTAGCAAAGACCCGGAATTCATAGCGGGAATTCTGTGTCAGACCAGATACTGTGAACTGAGTCTCTATAACATTGGTGAAGCTAGCTTTTGTCCACCTGCCATCCGGAAGATCACGTTTTTCTACGATGTATCCAGTGATCTTGCTGCCACCATCAAATGCTGGCTTCTGCCATGACAGAGTGATAGCAGTCTTGGAAATATCTGACACACGAACATTTCTCGGTGGTTCTGCAGTAGGAAACATAGGAGTATGCTAATGAATAACAGCTGTTTTGGATATCGGCTTACTGTACAGCACAGAATACCCTGGAGGCTGGGAGGGAAAAAAAAGTGCTACTTAAATGGTTGGGCTTCTTTTTTTTTTTTTTCTAGGGAATACATACCACAAGCATCAATTGCAAGGACTGGATCAGAAGGATGACTTGCTTTTCCAATGCCAGCTGCATTTTCTGCATAAACTCTAAATTCATAGATAAGGCCAGCACTGATGGTGGTGACTTTGAAGTGAGTTGTGCGAATGAGGGTCTTGTTAGCCTTCTGCCATAATATGCTATTCCTGTCTTTCATTTCCAGGTGGTATCCAATGACTGCACTGCCGCCATTAGTGACTGGTTCATGCCATCCAACAGTAATAGTCTCTCGGGTGACATTCGTGACCCATGGTGTGGAAGGAGGGCCAGGGGTAGCTGATGATATCAAAAGAAGTGATTAATTGTTAACAAAATTATATTTTCAACATCAGAGCATTAAAAAAATAGCATGAGAAGCATATTACTCACTGTAAGGAAGCTTGACAACTACACATTGTGAGTCTATGTGATCGCTGATGCCAAAGCGGTTCTCAGCTTTGATGCGGAATTGGTATTCTTCTCCTGTTGTGAGCTTCATAACTTTGATAACAGTTCTAGCAACCGTTGCAGATACTTCAGACCAAGCAGCAGTACTTGTTTCTCTTTTCAGTACAATATAGTTGGTAACTTGACTTCCACCATCATAAGCTGGCGGCTGCCATCTGAGTGTTACACTCTCTTCAGTGACATCACTAAGGACAACAGGACCAACAGGAGGACCTGGTCTATCCAGCACAACAATATTAACAAAAGATTTTGTGGTGCCACTTGAGTTGGCAGCAGTAATGTCATATCTGCCAGCATCAGCAGCCACACTTTCCTTAAGATTAATGATGAGACTTTCTGCAGTGGTTTCTGTGTGAAATCTCATGGTAGGTTTCAGTGGAACACCATCTCTAGACAATGTCACCTTTGGCACCGGTTTTCCAGAAACTGGAATTTCAACTTTCAGGTTTGATCCTGCTCGAATATATACAGTGTTATGAGGGAAGCCCTTCATGTCAATCTCAGGAGATTCTGAAAAAGAAAACATTTTAAAACCATGAAAAACTGTTCTCTCTTTTAAAATATGAATCCACTTTAATGTGTATCAACTTCTGTCTCATGTCAGGAAGCATACCTAATTGTTCTTTAACTGTAACAGGGAGCAGTAGTTCCTTAGGATCACTTAAACCAGCTTGGTTTTCTGCAGACACCCTGAAGAAATAGTCAACGTTCTCCTTAAGACCATGGACAACATGATGAGTTGTTTTTACAACTGCACACTTAACCCATTTTTGCTGTCCTTTCTCAAGAGCTTCAATGAGGTAGCCCGCAATTCTGCTTCCACCATCGTGCTCTGGTTTTAGCCATGAAAGAGAAACACTGTCCTTTGTGACATTTGTTACGCCAAGTCTTTCTGGTGGGCTGGGTTTTTCTGAGAAAAAAAGTGCAACAGGTTAAGTAATATAGCAAGTATTTACTTTTTACATTAGCAATTACATAGGGGTGCCATCTGGATTGAGAAAATATGTTTTTAAATGAATTTGTATATTAGAAACATTTTAAGTAAAATGCAAGCAAAATTTAAAATTCACACTGTTACTTAGCTCTTTTTAATTTTTAAAACCACAGACACACCTACAATAAAACTGTCTTTTTTACTGTAAACAGATTTAACACTTTTTATATTATTTTGAAGTAAGAATTTTAAAACATGTATTTTTAAAATATTAACAAATATTTGTCTTAGTAAAACATACCTGTTATTTTTGTTCCCTCCTTGGTCTCAGAAGGCACTCCAACACCATACTCATTTTCTCCAGAAACCCGGAAGTAGTAAATGGCACCTTCTTGCAAGCCAGTCACTTTGTAAGACAGACGATGACAATTGTTTGTCACAGTGACCCACGCTTTTTTGCTGGCTTCTCTTTTTTCAATAACATAGTTCTTTACAGGTGCTCCACCATCATTTTCAGGAACATCCCAAGATAACACAGCAGATTCTTTAGTTACGTCTTTTGCTGCGATATTAGATGGTGGGCCAGGAGTATCAAGAACTTTGACAATTAAAGTCAAGGTAGCAGTGTTCAGGATGTTTTGCAATGTTAATGTGTATTTTCCAGAATCGTTTCTTGTTGCTTTTTCAATAGTAAGAGATGTGCAATTATCTGAAGTATCAATGCTTGCTCGTGTACGAAGATCGGTGTCTGGTTTGTTCCATGTTACATTTGGGACTGGTTTGCCTCTGAAAGGAACAGTCATTGTGAATGATCCACCAGCCTTTACAATTAAAGTCTTCCGCATCTCACTGTCAATATCAAAGGCAGGTTCTTCTTCTCTTTCTTTTGCCACTTGAGGTTCTGAGACATCACTTGGTTCACTGACACCAATTTTGTTAATGGATTTCACTCTAAAGACATACTCAGAGCCTGATACTAATCCAGTTATGGTGTATTCTGTGCCTCTTAAGTTCTGAATAGCAGTTGTCCAGTCAGTTTCATCAGTTTTCTTGTATTCAACTATGTATCCTGTTACTGGAGCACCTCCATCAAACAGTGGCTTTGTCCAACCAATTGTGATATTTGACCTTGTAGAATCCATAATCTTAGGTTTAGATGGGGGAGATGGTAAGAAGATTGGATCTTCTGCCCGAATCAATGGTGTGGTTTCACTTGGAAGACTGAGGCCAGCAGCATTTTCTGCATAAACTCGGAATTCATATTCACATCCTTCACGAAGACCAGATGATTTCACTCTTAAATCATAAACTGGCTTTTTATTTACACGAATCCACCTTAGGCTAGTTTTCTCACGCCTTTCAATTACATAGCCAGAGATCTCGTTGCCTCCATCAGACTCTGGTCTTGCCCAGCAGAGAGTTATCGAATCTTTGCTCACACTGGTGATCTCTAAAGATGTAGGTGGACTCGGAACTGTAAATGGGTCTAGGGCCTTGACAGCAACACTTTCTAGAGGTTCACCAACACCATATTTGTTAACTCCCATCACTCTGAAAATATACTCATTACCCTTCAGTAGTTTTGTCACTTTACAGGATGTTGTTCTAAGTTCTCCTTCACAAAGTGTCCATGCAATTCTGCTGGTCTCACGTTTTTCTACAATATAATAATCAATATCTGCACCGCCATTTTCTTGAGGGGGTCCCCATGATAAATGGCACTTTTCAGCAGTAAGGCCATTTATTTCTAATGGGCCTGCAGGTGGGCCAGGTCTGTCAAGTACTTTGCAATTAATTGCCAAAGATCTCGTTCCTGCAACATTTTGTAATGTTAGTACATATTGCCCTGAATCACTTCGGATGCAATCCTTAATGGTTATTGCAGTAGTGTGATCTGTTGAGGCTATTTCAACTCTAGCTTTTCCTTCGAGCTCCTTGCCATCCTTTGTCCACGAAACCACTGGTATTGGCCGTCCTGCAATATCAGCATTGACTTTAAACACTTCTCCAGCTTTCACAACTACAACATCCCTGAATTTGGCATCCATCATAATTCTTGGAGCCTCTACATCATCTTTTACAGTCACAGGTCCAGTTGATTCAGATGGCTGACTGAAGAGTCCAGCAGCATTCTTTGCGATCACACGGAATTCATATCGCTGGTCTTCTGTAAGTCCACCTACGTCAAAATACGTTTCTTGCACATTAGTAAAATTACACTTTAGCCAACGACCATCTGGTATCTCTCTGCGTTCAATAATATATCCTGTTACTTTAGCTCCACCATCATATTCTGGTTTAGTCCATTTCAGTGAGACACATGTTCTTGTAATATTAGTAACTTCCGGTTGACCAGGAGGATCACATGGATCTCTTGCAGCAACTGGTTCACATGATTTACTGCATTTGCCTATTCCAGCAGTGTTTTCAGCATACACACGATATTCATATAGCAGTCCTTCATCAAGACCCGTAACTTTCATTTGTGTATCAGGAATAAGGCTTTTGTTGACTTTTGTCCAAAGAATGCTGCTTCTTTCTTTACACTCCAAGTGATATCCTAGTACTCTACTACCTCCATCATTAACTGGTACCTGCCAAGTTACAATCATGAAAGCTTTAGTTGCATGTGCCACATGAGGAGTTCCAGGTGGCCCCGGAGGCTTAAATGGATACTCTGCCACAACAGATGGAGAATTAGTGTAAGTGCTTTTCCCATAGCGGTTTTCTGCACAAATACGGAACTGATATTCAGAGCCAGTGGTGAGTCGAGATACTTTAATTGATGTTCTTGCAACTGATGCAGATACTACAACCCATGTTGTTGTGGTAGTTTCTCGCTTCTCCACAATGTAATTGCTAATGTGGCACCCACCATCATATGCTGGAGGTTTCCAAGACAGAGTTACACTATCAGCGCTAACTTCATCAATATTCACATCAGTTGGTGGTCCTGGTCTGTCAAGGACAACTACAGTTAAAGAAGCTGTTGTTGACCCGGCAGTATTTGAAAGATGTAATTCATAATGTCCCAAATCTTCATTTGAAGCTTCCTTGATGGACAGTGAAGTTGAAGTCTTTGATGTCTGAACATTTACCCGGGTTGTCTCTTTTAAGGGATTCCCATCCTTCTTCCAGATAACAGTTGGAAGAGGTCGCCCTCTGAATGGCACATCAATCTTAAGATCATCTCCAGCTTTCACAGTGAATGTGTTGAAAAGGAGCTCAGCAGATGGCTGGATTTCAATATCCTTTGCAATGACTGGGACACCAAGTTCTCTTGGATCACTTTTTCCTTTTTCATTAACAGCCATAACTCTGAAACTGTACTCTTCTCCCATACTTAAGCCTGTTATTGTTGCTTCTAATGTTTTCACCTGTGTACATGCACTCCATTTTACACTTCCTTTAGTTTGCATTTCTACTATATAACCAGTAATTTTACTGCCACCATCACTCTCTGGCTTTTCCCATTTAATTGAAGCAGAGTTGCGAGTCACATCAACAAGAACGACCTTTGCAGGTGGAGAAGGTGGTTCAGAAACCTTAATTGGGTCAGGTGTTTCTGCTGGTAAGCCAACCCCATATTCATTTACAGCTAGGACACGGAAGTAATAACTACATCCTTCTTGTAGCTGAGTAATTTTGAAGGAATTCTTAGTGCAGTTGTTCGTAATTGTGGCATATGCCTTTCTTGTGGATTCTCGCTTCTCAACTACATAGTTGGTAATTTTAGCTCCACCATCAATAAGCGGCGGTTCCCAGGCTAATGTTACAAAATCTTTCCTCACTTCTCTAATGGTCAGGTTTATAGGCGCACTAGGTGTATCAAGCACTCTGACATTAACAAAAGCTGATTTTTTGCCACTATTGTTCTCCAAAGTAAGATTGTATCTACCACTATCAAATCTATTCACATTGTCAATTACCAGCATTGTATAGGAACTAGTGACTTCAATCTGAGCTCGCTCACTAATTGTTCCTTCTGCTTTCTCCCATTTAACTTCAGGTTCTGGTCTTCCTTTGATGGTGACAAACAGGCGTAATGTACCACTAGCACGCACAGTGACTACTTTCCTGAGATCTGCATCAAGTTCGATTTCAGGAGGTTCAACCTTGTCTGCTGCTATGACTGTACCAGGAACAGTAGCAGGTTCTCCTACTCCTTCTGAGTTGATGGCACAGATGCGGAAGTTATATTCCTGGTTCTCTTTAAGTTTTGTTACGGTGAACTCTTTTGCTTGCAGGCCTGTTGGTGGGGTGCAGGTAGTCCATTCATCAGCAGCAGCTTCTTTTACTTCTACTACATATCCCTTAACTGGAGCACCACCATCATAAATGGGCTTACTCCAGGCAAGGGAAACTGATGACCTGGAAGTGTCTGTAACCTTTGGATTGCTTGGTGGACCTGGTGGATATAATATATCACAGGCACGATAGAAAATAGATGGCTCACTGGGTTCCCCTACCCCTGCAGCATTTTCAGCAGAAACTCTGAATTCATAGAAATGCCCGTCGGTAAGACCTGTTACTCTGAATCGCAAGTCCATTAGTGTTTTCTTATTGCACTTGGTCCATCGGATACCATCTTTGTCACGTTTTTCAAGTATGTAACCTTCAATTTCAGCTCCCCCGTTGTCTTCTGGGCGACCCCATGTTACCACCATAGAATCTTTTGTGATTGCTGAAACTTCAGGTGTTGAAGGAGGACCAGGGGGTTTGTATGGATTACGAGCCACAATTGGCTCAGATTCCAAGGGTTCTCCAGTTCCATATTTGTTCACTGCCATTACACGGAAAATGTACTCATTGCCAGCAAGGAGCCTGGTTACTTTGTGGTTAAGAGCCTGCACGTCTGTTGCTACTTGTGTCCATGAAAGCCTGCTTGTCTCTCTCTTCTCAATGATATAGTGTGAGATACTAGAACCACCATCATGTAAAGGCGGAGCCCATGCCAAGTAGCATTTTTCTGCAGTGACACCTGTAACCTTCAAAGGTCCTTCTGGAGGTCCTGGCCTGTCAAGCACTTTTACAGTGATTGGTATAGATTTTGTGCCACCAACATTTCTGAGGTTAAGAGTATAGTGACCTCCATCTACTCTTATACAGTCTTTTACAGTAAGAGTTGTTTTCTGAATGGTAGATTTAATTTCCATTCTTGCAGTTGCTTCTTCAAGGTCTCTACCATCTTTTGACCATGTAATGTCAGGAATAGGTTTGCCGTGGATATCAGCTTCAAGAACAAAGGTTTCTCCAGCATGAACAACAATGACATCTTTGTACTTAGGATCCAGTGAAGCCCCTGGTGCTTCAATTTCATCTCTGGCAGTAATGGGCCCTGTACTTTCAGATGGTTCACTCAAGCAACCTGCTGCATTTCTTGCAATTACTCTAAATTCATATCGTTGGTTTTCAACAAGACCACTTACTGTAAATTCTGTTTCCAACACATTTGTAAAGCTAGCTTTCATCCAGCGACCATCTGGTAGTTCTTTCTTTTCTACAATATAACCAGTTATTTTGCTTCCACCATCATATTCTGGTTTTTTCCACTTCAGTGTGATATTATTTCTTGTAACAACAATGGCCTCTGGGCGGCCAGGTGGGTCACAAGGATCTCGGGCAACATACAGTTCTGATACTTTGCTGACTTTGCCAATGCCAACAATGTTTTCAGCAGAAACTCTGAATTCATATTCAAGACCTTCTTCAAGGCCATCTGTTTTATATTTGGTGTCTGCAATGAGTGACTTGTTCTGTTTTGTCCAAAGAATGCTGTTCTTATCTTTACGTTCAAGATGGTAGCCAAGAATTTTACTTCCTCCATCATTAACTGGTTCATGCCATTGTACGATCATATGGTCTTTGGAAGCTGCTGTTACAAATGGGGTTCCAGGTGGCCCAGGCACCTTGTAGGGGTATTGCACAACCACGGGTTTAGAATCCAAAGGAGAGCTCTTGCCATATCTATTTTCAGCAGAAATCCTGAACTGGTATTCAGAACCTGTTTTAAGCTTTGTTGCTTTGATAGTTGTTCTTGCAACAGTTGCTGACACAATGCTCCATGTGGTAGTACTCGTGTCACGTTTTTCTACTATATAGTTGCTTATCTGACAGCCACCAGTATAATCAGGTGGATCCCATGATAAAACAACAAAGTCCGCGCTAACTTCATCAAAGCGGACAGGTCCTCGTGGTGGGCCGGGCTTTTCCAGTACAATTATGCTCAGGTGCTCTGTTGCTGTTCCTGCTGTGTTTGTTGCTGTTACTGTATATTTACCGAAGTCTTCCTTGTTGCTTTCTTTAATATTTAAGATAGTTGATGTTGATGTATCCTGAATATGTAATCTGGTTGTCTGTTTCAGTGGCTGCTCATCTTTTGTCCAAGTAATAGTAGGTTTGGGTCTACCTATAAATGGTACTTCTACTTTCAGATCTTCTCCAGCCTGTACACTATATGTATTAAACATCAGTTTGAAACTTGGTTCAATTGTCAAGTCTTTAGCTATCACAGGAATTCCAAGTGCTCTGGGATCACTTTTGCCTTTTTCATTGTAGGCAATCACATGAAATTGATATTCCTGTCCTGGACTCAAACCAGACACAACTGCATTGCATGTTTTGGTCTCACTAACAACACTCCATTTTTCTGTTCCTTTAGGCAGCATTTCAACAATGTATCCCAAAATTCTGCTACCTCCATCATGCTCAGGTTTCTCCCAAGCAAGAGAGGCACTTCTCTGAGTCACATCGGTGAGTGTTACTTTCCCAGGAGGCAGAGGTGGCTCTGAGGCTTTGACAGCATCCGTGGTTTCAGCTGGAACACCAATTCCAAATTCATTTTCAGCCATAACTCTGAAGTAATAAATTGCTCCTTCTGTAAGATTTTCAACTTTAAAACTTGTCTTGCCACACTTAGCACTTACATTTGCAAATGCCTTCCTGGTCGACTCACGCTTATCTATTACATAGTTCTTTACCTTTGCACCACCATCGATAATGGGTGGTTCCCAAGATAATACAGCAGAATCCTTCTTTATATCCTTTACCACTAAGTTCTGTGGTGGTCCTGGTGTGTCTAAGACTTTTACTGTGACAAAGGCAGATTTAGAACCACTGCTGTTCTCCAACTTAAGAATGTACTTTCCAGCATCATTTCTATCACAGTTGTCAATTGAAAGTTGTGTGTAGTTTATGCCTTTATCAATCTGAACTTTTTCTGTGAATTCACCTTCTTCTCGAGACCACGTGATGTCAGGTGTTGGTCGTCCCCTGAATGGTATATGAATCCTAGCAGACCCACCAGCTCTAACCACTATCCCTTTCCTTAGCTCTGAATCAATATCAAGTTCTGGAGCTTCAAGTTTGTCTTCTGGTTTAATAGTACCAGGAATTGATGCAGCCTCTCCTACACCAATCTTGTTGAGGGCACACACTCGTAGTTTATATTCTTGATGTTCAGTAAGCTTTTTGATTTCAAATCGAGTGGCACGTACACCTGTCTGTGGAGTAACAAGTGACCATTCATCTTCATCTGCTTTACAGATTTCTACAAGGTACCCCTGGATTTCACAACCACCATCATAGATAGGTTTACTCCAACCAAGTGTAACTGAACTTTTGGTGGTATCAACAACATGGGTGTTTGTAGGTGGGCCAGGCTTGAACATGGGGTCACAAGCTTTAAAGTAAGGAGACACTTGGCTTGGTTCACCCACTCCAGCAGCATTTTCAGCAGAAACTCTGAATTCATATTCATGATCCTCTGATAATCCTGTAACTCTTAATCTTAAATCTGTAATTCGGCGTTTATTGCATTTTATCCATCTGATGCCTGCTCGGTCTCTCTTTTCTACAATGTAACCTATGATTTCACTACCTCCATCACTATCTGGCCGGCTCCAGCAGACAGTCATAGAATCCTTTGTGATGTTGGTAATTTCCAAGGCCTTTGGTGGTCCAGGAACTACAAATGGATTTTTCATCATTACTGGCACAGATTCTAATGGCTCACCAACCCCATATTTGTTAACTGCCATAATACGGAAAACATATTCATTTCCTTCTAAGAGTTTTGTTACTTTCAACATTGTAGGTAGAACCTCTGAGGCAACAACAGTCCATGCTAGGCGACTAGTTTCTCTCTTCTCTACAATGTAATGAGAAATATCACTGCCACCATCATGAAGAGGAGGACCCCATGCCAATGAACATTTTTCAGATGTAACTCCTGTCACTTGGACTGGGCCCTCTGGAGGTCCTGGCCTGTCTAGGACTTTTACATTTACTGGTACTGTCTTTGTTCCTGCAACATTAGAGGCTTCTAAAATGTACTGTCCACCATCAACTCTAATAGCATCTTTTACAATTATTAATGCACTGAAATCTGTGTTCTTTATCTCATATCTAGCAGTTTCCTCAAGCTCTTTATCTCCTTTGTACCACTTAATGGTTGGTAGTGGCTTTCCATGAACATCAGCCTCAAGTCTGAATGTTTCACCAGCATTTACCACGATTGTATCTTTGTACTTTGGATCCATTGAAATTCGTGGAAGTTCAACTTCATCCCTTGCTGTTATTGGTCCTGTACTGTCAGAAGGTTTGCTTATTGCACCTGCAGCATTCTTTGCAATTACTCTAAATTCATATCTTTGGTCTTCAGTAAGCCCTGTTACAGTGAACTGAGTTTCAATGATATTTGTGAAGCTAGCTTTCATCCAGCGACCATCTGGTAAATCACGTTTTTCTACAATATAACCAGTAATCTTACTTCCGCCATCATATTCTGGTTTGGCCCACTGTAGAGTAATTGAGCTTCTTTTTATTATTATAGCTTCTGGGCGACCTGGAGGATCACATGGGTCACGAGCTACATAGCACTCAGAAACTTTACTTGTTTTGCCTACACCAACAATATTTTCTGCAGAAACTCGAAACTCGTATTCAATTCCTTCTTCAAGGTTAGTTGTCTTAAAACTTGTGTCCTGAATAATAGTCTTGTTCACTTTAGCCCATAAAATGCTGTTCTTTTCCTTTCTCTCGAGATGGTAGCCCAACACTTTACTGCCACCATCATTTATTGGTTCATGCCATTGAACGACCATGGAGTCTTTTGTAACTGTTGTCACAAATGGTGTGCCAGGAGGTCCTGGTTCCTTGTAGGGATATTGTGCTACAACTGGCGCAGAGTCCAATCCAAAGCTCTGCCCATACCTGTTCTCAGCAAATATTCTGAACTGGTATTCTGAACCAGTTTTCAGTTTAGTCACCTTCAGTGTCGTTCTTGCAACAGTAGCTGAAACTGTTTCCCATACAGTGGTTGTTGTATCTCTCTTGTGAACAACATAGTTGGTGATTTGGCAGCCGCCTGTGTACGCTGGGGGATTCCATGATAGGGTAATACTTTCTGCACTTATTTCATCAAACTTCACAGGTCCTACCGGAGGGTCAGGTTTGTCCAGAGTTATAATTTCAACAGAGGCAGACTTTTGCCCAACAACATTAGCCACAGTGATTTCATAAGTGCCACTATCCTCTTTGCTAGTTTCTTTAATATTCAGTATAGTGAGATCAGTCAGATCACTGACGTTGACTCTTGTTGTCTGCCTTAATGGCTGGCCATCTTTTACCCAGGTAACAGTTGGTTTAGGTCGACCTGCAATTGGTACTTCTACTTTCAGGTCTTGTCCTACTTGGATACTGTAACTGTGAAAAGCAGGTCTTACATCAGGTTCAATCACGAGGTCTTTGGCAACTATTGGAACTGCAAGTGCTCGTGGATCACTCTTACCCTTTTCATTTACAGCCATTACTCTAAAAAGATATTCTTCCCCTTGAGTTAGGTTAGTAATAACCGCTTCAAGTGTTTTTACACGAGCACACTCTGACCACTTCTCACTACCCTTTGCTTGCATTTCAACAATGTATTGTATGATTTTGCTGCCACCATCATGTTCAGGTTTTGCCCAGCTTAGAGAGACACTGTTCCTTGTGACATCATCCACTGTTATTTTCCCAGGAGGCTGTGGAACTTCAGCCACTTTAATCGGGTCGCTGGTTTCAGCAGGGAGGCCAATTCCATATTCATTCTCAGCAGAGATTCTAAAGAAGTAATAGCAGCCCTCCTGAAGTTGATCTATTTTCCATGAAGTCTTGTGGCAGTTTGTTACAACAGCTGCATACGCCTTTCTTGTTGCTTCACGCTTTTCAATAATGTAATTCTTTATTTTTGCTCCACCATCCAAGAGAGGAGGCTCCCATGAAAGTGAAACGGAGTCCTTAGTGATCTCTCTGATTTTTAAATTAACAGGTGCACTTGGAGTATCCAGTACTCTTACACTGACAAAGGCAGACTTTGTTCCACTGCTGTTTTCTAAAGTCAGAGTGTACTTTCCAGTATCAAATCTGTTAACATTTTCTAGAACAAGGGAAGTGAAGCTGCTAGTGGTATCAATAACAGCTGCCTCTCTGATCTCACCATCCACTTTACCCCATTTTACTTCAGGTGTTGGACGACCTCTGATGGGAACAAACAGTCTTAAGGAACCTCCTGCCCTCACATTTACAATCTTCCTTAATTCCATGTCAAGGTCAAGGTCTGGTGCCTCCATTTTTTCTTCCACAATAACAGAACCAGGAACATCTGCATGCTCTCCAACTCCTGCTTTATTAACTGCACATATGCGGAATTTGTATTCGTGTTTTTCCACTAATTTTTCTACTTCCATGTGAGTGTTCTTAATTCCAGTTGGAGGGGTACAAATTGCCCATTCACCGTCACTTACATCACATTTTTCCACAATGTATCCCTGAATTTCAGAGCCACCATCATAGATAGGTTTACCCCAGGAAAGGAAAACTGAAGATCTTGTAACATCCACAACTTTAGGATTATTGGGTGGACCTGGCTTATAAATAGGATCACATGCTTTGTAGTAAGTGGAAGGTGGGCTTGGCTGACTAAGACCAGCAGCATTTTCAGCTGAAACTCTGTATTCATAATCATGATTTTCTATAAGCCCAGTCACTCTGTATCGCAGTTCACTTATCAGGCGTTTGTTACATCTTGTCCAGCGAATACCTTCCTTATCTCGTTTTTCAAGGACATAGCCTAGGATTTCACTACCGCCATCTGAGGCTGGCCTTTCCCATACAACTATCATAGAATCCTTGGTAATGGCTGTGACTTCTGGTGCCTTCGGTGGAAGTGGTACTCCAAATGGATTCTTTGCGATTACTGGTTCAGACTCAAGAGGTTCACCAACACCATATTTATTTACTGCCATGATGCGGAAAACATATTCATTTCCTTCTAAAAGCTTTGTAACTTTGCAATTTAGGGTTTGCACATTTGAATCAACAACTGTCCACACCAAGCGACTGGTTTCCCTTTTTTCTACAACGTAGTGTGAAATATCGCTACCACCATCTTGCAGCGGAGGTTTCCATGACAACATGCATTTTTCAGCAGTAACGCCTGTAATCTCAACAGGTCCTTCTGGTGGTCCAGGTCTATCAAGAACTTTGACATTAACAGGAACTTTCTTTTCACCTGCAACATTCTTTGCCAGTAGTATATACTGACCACTGTCAACTCTAGTGGCTTCCTTCACGCTAAGGCTTGTTGCAAAATCGGTACTTTTTATTTCCATACGAGCAGTGTTTGTCAGCTCATGATCGCCTTTTAACCACTGAATGGAAGGTATTGGTTTGCCATGAACATCAGCATCAAGCTTGAACGACTCACCAGCATGCACTACAATAGTGTCTTTGTATTTTGGATCCATACTTATATGAGGTGGTTCTACTTCATCTCTTGCTGTAATTGCCCCTGAGCTCTCAGATGGTTCACTGAAAACACCTGCTGCATTTCGCGCTATAACACGGAACTCATACCTCTGGTTTTCAACTAGACCAGTTACTTCAAATTGGGTATCAATGACATTTGTAAAGCTTGCTTTCATCCAACGACCATCAGGTAGCTCCTTCTTTTCAACAACATAGCCTGTGATCTTACTTCCACCATCATATACAGGTTTCTTCCACTGAAGCGTTACTGAGTTTCTTGTGACAATTATAGGTTCTGGACGACCTGGAGGGTCACACTGGTCACGTGCAGTATAGCATTCAGATGCTCTACTTGCCTTTCCAATGCCCACTATGTTTTCTGCATAAACTCTAAACTCATATTCAAGACCTTCCTCAAGGCCAGTTGTCTTAAATTTGGTATCTGGAATAGGCGTTTTATTCAGTTTAGCCCACAGAATGCTGTTTCTTTCTTTGAGCTCCAAGTGATACCCAATGATCTTACTACCCCCATCATTGACTGGTTCGTTCCATTGTACCAGCATGCTGTCTTTTGAGACATTTGTTACAAAAGGTGTTCCAGGTGGACCGGGAACTTTAAATGGGTATTGGGCTATAATTGGCTCTGAAGTAAGATAGGTACTCTTCCCGTATCTGTTCTCAGCTGCGATTCTGAACTGATATTCACACCCAGTCTTTAACCGACATGCTTTTATAGTTGTTCTTGCAACAGTAGCTGACACAATCTGCCAAGTGGTGGTGGAAGTGTCTCTTTTTTCTACAATGTAATTATTTATAGAGCTACCACCATCATATTTGGGTGGTTCCCAGGAAATAGTAATACTGTCCGCTGTTACTTCATCTACTTTTACTGGTCCAGTTGGCGGTCCTGGTTTGTCAAGGACAACAATATTTAGGGTCTCAGTTGCTTCACCTGCAGAGTTTGTAAGTTTAACTAAATATGTTCCCACATCTTCTCTGCATGCTTCTTTTATTGTTAACACTGTGTTATTTTCTGAACTTTCTGCATTTACTCTTGTAGTCTGCTTCAATGCCACATTATCTTTATGCCAAAACACTGCTGGTTTGGGTCGACCAACAAAAGGAACATCAACCTTTAAGTCCTCTCCTGCGAGAACACTGAAAGTGGTAAACAGCAGTTTGAAAGCTGGTGGAATCACAAGATCTTTTGCAACAACTGGTATACCCAGCTGGCGAGGATCACTGATACCTTTCTCATTCTGAGCTGAAACACGGAAGGTGTATTCTTCACCTTGGATCAACCCTGTGACAGTGGCTTCAGTAACTTTTACTGTAGCACAAGTTGACCATTTTTCACTGCCTTTGCTTTGCATTTCTACAATGTAGCCTAGAATTCTGCTACCACCATCATGTTCAGGTTTTTCCCAAGATAAGGTTACACTATTTCTTGTCACATCCAGCAAAGTTATTTTCCCTGGTGGAAGTGGTCTTTCTGATACTTTTACAGATTCTGAAGTTTCAACTGGAAGGCCTATTCCATACTCATTTTCAGCTAGGACTCTGAAGTAGTAGTTGCAGCCTTCTTGCAGTGAATCCACTTTCCAGCTGGTCTTGTGGCAATTGGCATTAACAGTTGCATAAGCCTTTCTTGTGGATTCACGCTTTTCAACAATGTAATTTTTTATTTTAGAGCCACCATCTATGAGAGGAGGCTCCCATGTGAGTGTAACTGATGATTTTGTAACTTCTTTTATTTTCAAATCTTGAGGTGCTCCTGGGGTATCGAGAACTCTGACATTCACAAATGCTGACTTACTACCTGAGCTGTTTTCAACCGTCAGTATGTATTTGCCACTATCAAATCTATTTACATTTTCAACAATAAGTAGCGTATAAGAGCTTGTTGATTCGATGCTTGCTCTATCCAAAGATTCCCCATGTTCTCTTGTCCATTTTACTTCAGGTGTTGGTCTTCCTTTAATTGGGACAAAGAGCCTTAGAGTACAGCAGGCTCTAATAGTGACAACTTTACGTAGTTCCGCATCAAGTTCAATTTCTGGAGGCAGCATTCTTTCTTCAGCTTTTGGAGTCCCAGGAACAAGAGCAGGTTCTCCAAGACCTTCGGAGTTCATAGCATATATCCGTATTTTATACTCTTGATTTTCTTTCAGGTCAGTGATGGTAAAAGAAGTGGCCTTCAGACCTACTGGCGGAGTTACAATCTTCCACTCGTCTTCTTCAGGTAGTGCGATCTCAACCATGTAACCTGTGATCTCTGAACCACCATCATATATTGGTTTGTTCCATGCTATTGTAATTGAGGACTTGCTGCTATCCAAAACACGAGGATTACCTGGGGGACCAGGCTTAAATACAGTATCACAGGCTTTATAGAACGGACTGGTCGGGCTTGGCTCACTGACTCCAGCAGCATTTTCAGCCATGACTCTGTATTCATATTCATGGCCTTCTGTCAGTCCAGATACTTTATAACGCAAGTCAGTAACAACCCGTTTGTTACATTTCACCCACCGTAGACCAGCCCTGTCTCGACGTTCCACAATATAGTTAGTTATTGGGCTCCCACCATCAGAATCAGGATGGCCCCAGCAGACAACCATAGAATCTTTTGTAATTGCTGTAACTTCAGGTGTTTTAGGTGGATCAGGCGGCACATATGGATTTACTGCAAGAACGGGCTCAGATTCCAGAGGCTCACCAACTCCATATTTGTTGACAGCCATAACACGGAACACGTACTCATTGCCCTTCAACAGCTTAGTAACCTTCAGTTTTGTTAATGGAACTTCCGTGGCTACAACTGTCCATGCCAATCTACTGGTTTCACGTTTTTCAACCACATAATGGTCAATTTTTGCTCCTCCATCATCCAGTGGAGGTAGCCATGACAGCACACATTTTTCTGCAGTGACTTCAGACACAGCCAAAGGCCCTTCTGGGGGACCAGGTCTATCAAGAACTTTAACATTGAAGATATGCTTGGCAAAGCCACCAGGATTTGTTGCAGTAAGTGTATAGGCACCGCCATCTCTTCTCGAAGAATCTTTATTGACAAGAACAGTAGAGAAATCTGCTATTTTTATTTCTAATTTTGCTGTGCCTTCAAGTTCTTTTTCTCCTTTTGTCCATGTCATAGTTGGTGGAGGACGACCTGAAACATCAGCCTCAAGTCTGAAAACTTCACCTGCTTTCAGCACTAGCGTGTCTTTGTATTTAACATCCACCCTTATCTTTGGTGCTTCAATGTCATCTCTACAAGTTATTGCATCTGATGGCTCAGAGGGCTGACTAACAGCCCCACCAGCATTCCTAGCAATCACACGGAATTCATAGGCAGCATCTTCTGTCAAACCACTTACAGTGAATTCAGTCTCTAGTATATTGCTGAAATTAGCCTTCAGCCAACGGCCATTAGGAAGGTCTCTTTTTTCAACAGTGTAGCCAGTTATCTTAAAACCTCCATTATATTCTGGTTTAGTCCACTTCAGTGTAACTGCATGTCTTGTAATGTTCAGAGGTATTGGCTTACCAGGTGGATCGATTTGGTCTAGGGCAAACACAGGCTCAGATGGCTTGCTTGGCTTACTCTTCCCAGCCAGATTTTCTGCTATAACACGGAATTCATAGGCAATGCCATCGGTAAGTCCTGTTGATTTAAAGATATTGCCCGATACCAGCGTTTTACTTACAGTCTGCCAAAGAATGCTATTTCTTTCTTTTCTTTCAACATGATAGCCCAGAATTGGGCTTCCACCATCAGTAACTGGCTCATTCCAGCTAATGGTCATGGTTTCTTTGGTGACTGCAATCACCTGAGGAGTACCAGGAGGCCCAGGTACCTTAAATGGGTAGTTGGCAACTATAGACTCTGAAGTGATGGCTGGACCAATTCCATACCTGTTCTGAGCTTTAACACGGAACTGATACTCAACTCCAGTAGTAAGACGAGTAGCTTTAAATGTAGTACGTATCACTGTGGTTGCCAATTCAGTCCATGTGGTACTGTCAGTTTGACGCATTTCTATGACATAGTTACTTATTGGTACACCACCATCATTCAAAGGAGGCTCCCATGAGAATGTTAGAAAGTCAGATGAAATTTCATCAAATTTGATTGGTCCAGTAGGGGGTCCAGGTATGTCATGGACCTGAACTGTGATGACTTCACTAACTTCTCCAACAATATTTTTAGCTGATAGTGGATATTGACCACTATCACTTCGTTTACATTCATTGATGGTTAGTATCGTTGCAGTTGCAGTATTTTCATAATTTACCCTTTGTGTTTGCTTAAGTATCTGGTCTTCTTTCTTCCAAGTCACTGTAGGCCTTGGACGACCAAGCACAGGGATTTCAATCTTGATATTGTCACCAGCCTTGGCAATGACTGTTTTCTGGTAGATACCGCGGAGGTCAAACTCTGGTAGCATTGTTTGCTCCTTGATAATAACTGGTCTGCTTTCTCTTGGGGCACTTCTTCCAGCACTGTTAACTGCCATAACCTGGAAAGTATACTCTTCGTTTTCAGTTAGATTCTTTACTACACAGTCCAGCGTTTTTACAGTGGTGATATGTGCCCACTGGTTGGTTCCTTTTCTCTGTGCTTCAATTACATACCCAGTGATCTTGCTGCCACCATCATGTTCTGGTTTTGGCCAAGCCAGGCTAACTGAGTTCCGTGTTACATCCATAATATTAAGGCTCTCAGGTGGGGATGGTGCCTCAGAAGCTCTTACTGGTTCTGCAGTTTCAGCTGGTTCACCAATACCGTACTCATTTTCAGCCAGCACTCTGAAGTAGTATTCACACCCCTCAGCCAAATTAGGAATCCTGAAGGAACACTTCTGGCAGTTGGTTGTGACTGTTGAGTATGCTTTCCGAGTTGATTCACGTTTCTCAACAATATAGTTTGTTATACGTGAACCACCATCGATCAGAGGCATATCCCATTGGAGGGTGATGCTATCTTTGGTTATTTCTCTAGGCTTAAGGTTTATTGGCGGACCTGGTGTATCCAAGACTTTTACATTTACAAAGCCAGTCTTCTTACCAGCAGCATTTTCAAGAGTCATTACGTATTTTCCTGCATCATATCTGGTGCAATCTGTGACAATTAAGAGTGTAAAAGAGTCTGTATTTTCAATACTGGCACGTCCTTTGAGTGAAACGTCATCTTTTGTCCATGTAACTTCTGGCGTTGGACGTCCTTTAATCGGCACAAATATCCGAATAGTTAATCCAGCTCTAACAACAAGCGTTCTTCTTAGCTCAGCATCTAATTCGAAGTCAGGAATCTCTTCCCGGTCTTTGATTTCCACGCTTGGAATTATTGCTGGTTCACCGACACCTGCAGCATTCATGGCAGAGATTCTGAAATTGTATTTGGCTCCTGTCTGCAGATGAGCAACAACAAACTGAGTGATTCTTAAAGCAGTCCCTGTCGTGTCTTTTACCCATTCTTCTTCTCCTTCCTTTTGATGCTCTACTATATAGCCAGTGATGTCAAGACCACCGTCATAGTGAGGCTTGCCCCAGGCTAAAGATGCACTTGTCTTTGTAGTATCAGTCACTCTTGGATTTGCAGGTGGACCTGGTGGGTCTGAAAAGGGAGGAAAAGAGAAAACATTACATTACAGAGGAAGTCACTCTTTCACTGCCTGAATGTGCTCCCTGCCCATCCCATCCACCCCCAAAAAACAAAAGGCATGATACTAACATGCAACATCCTTGCACATGACGGAGTTTGAAGCATCACTTGGTGGTCCAACTCCTGCTCTGTTTTCTGCACTGACACGGAATTCATATTCATTTCCTTCCAGGAGACCAGTTACTTTGCATCTAAGATCTGAAACTGGTTTCTTTGTTGCTCTGACCCATCTTAAACCTTTCTTTTCTCTTCGTTCCACATAATAACCTGTGATTTCACTTCCACCATCATCTACTGGCCTTTTCCAGGTAACTGTGACAGTATTTTTTGTCACATTTGTTACTTCTGGTTTTCCAGGAGGGCCTGGGGGACCTGATAAGGGAAGAAAAAAAGTACAGTTAAACCAAAAATCAAGTCTTCAGAGATTAATGAAAACACAATGGAACTTCTTAGTTTGTTCTACATACCAAATCTATCCACCATTTTAACTGGTTCTGATTGTACTGGTTCACCCTTGCCATATTGATTTACTGCTGAGACGCGGAAAACATATTCATTTCCTTGAATGAGCTTGCTAACAACATGCCTGCAGCTTTCAATATTTTCAGCAATCAATGTCCAGAGGAGTCGGCTAGTTTCTCTCTTTTCAAGAATGTATGATTTGACTGGTGATCCACCATCTTCTGCGGGAGGTGACCATGTAAGGGTCGCTTTTTCTGCTGAAACATTGCTGATCTCAATAGGCCCTGGAGGTCCTGGAACATCTAAAACTTTCACATGTACACTCTCCTGCTTAGTGCCAAAAGGATTGGTTGCAGTGATTGTGTATTCTCCAGAATCTTTTCTGGCTGCATATTTGACAGTTAGAGTAGAAGAAGTTGGTGTGGTTTCAATGCGCACAAGCTCTGAAGGTCTAAAGTCTTTTCCAGCTTTTGACCATGCTGAAGTTGGAGGTGGTTTGCCACGGATACTAATAGCAGACACTGTAATGGTGTCTCCTGCTTTTACTGTTAAACCTTCCTTCAAAGTAGGATCGATAACAATGCTTGGTGCCTCTGTCAAAACAAACAAAGAAAAAAACCCCTGATTGTTATAACAAGAACATAAGAAAAAAACCCCAACAAACAGGATTTGGCATTAATTATTCAAATAAAATTCTACATTTTTAAAGTCGTCTACATACCGTACTCATCCTTGCATATTATGGTTCCTGTGGATTCAGATGGAGGACTGATAGCTCCAGCAGTGTTCTTTGCTCTAATTCTGAACTCGTATTTGGAGCCTTCAGAGAGGTCAGTTACAGTAAATGCACAGTCTGGAACATTCACATGATTAGCTTTTGTCCAAGTCTTTGAGGGTAAATCACGCTTTTCAACAATATAGCCAGTTAACTTATGTCCACCATCATATTTTGGTTCTGTCCAAATGAGTGTTACTGAGTTCCTAGTTACATTGATAACTTCAGGTTTCCCGGGGGGATCTAGAAGAAAAAATAATAAAAAGTGGTCAAAAAAAAGTTATTTCAAATTTCAGAATTTTCCTTTTTATTCTTCTGGTGACTTACCAATAGGATCAAGTGCCACAACTGGTTCAGATGGCAGACTTGGTTTACCTACTCCAGCCATATTGATTGCCATTACTCTGAATTCATATTCCAGACCTTCAGTTAACCCTGTTACTCTGAAATCTTTCATTCTTATTGGTGTTTTATTTGCTCTCTTCCACAGAAGACTATTTCTTTCTTTGACTTCAATGTGATACCCTAGAAGATAAATCGTAAGATGAAAATACGAGGGGCTTACTAGAAATCTTCATTTCTCATAGCACTGTGAAATATCACACTGCCTGTATGGCATGTCACAGGCATTGTGCAAGAGGAACATGGAAAACCAGATTAAGAAATGGATGTGGACATACATTACAGATGTATGTAATTGCAATGAGGTGTTTTAAATGCAAATTGCTAATTTTATAGACCCAAGCAATGTAACATAAAGGTGAGTTTGTTTTTCTTTCTTTAGGTGTTTTCACTCTGTGCAAAAATATTGTTTCTCAGTTAGTCTTTTCCCAACTTTTAAGTTAAACTTTTTAAAAAACTCATCATAGAGAAAGAGTAGGACATAAAACAGTGAAATCAATCAATCATTAAATCAATTTAAAGCAAAAACACTTGATAGTTTTATCTTACCCTTTGACAGGGAGAAAGAACTATTAAGAACTGAAATACTAGGGAGGCTTTTGGGGATGTACCTGTGATTGGTGAGCCTCCAGTTCTTCTGGGATCAGTCCAAGTTAAAGCTACGGATTCATGCCGAACATCAACAATGTTGGGAGGCGGAGGAGCATCTGGCACATCTAAACAATATTAAAAAAATGCAGTAACATTAGAAATAAATATCACCCCTAAACTTTTTTTTTTTTTTTTTTTAAATTCTGAAAATTATAATGGGTACTTACCAAATGGATGTTTTGCAATGACAGGGTCAGATTTAAGACCTTCACCTACTCCATATTTGTTTTCAGCCCTGATCCTGAATGTATACTCATTTCCTTCATGAAGTCTTGTAACTCTAAAGGTAGTTTTCTGGACTGCAGAGGCACAAGTCACCCACTTATTGTTTACATTATCTCTCTTCTCTAGGACATAGTTAGTGATTTCTGAACCACCATCATCTTTTGGAGGGCCCCACTTTAAGGTCATGGCATCAGCTGTGACCTCTTCAAATTTCACCGGACCTGTTGGTATGCCAGGTTTGCCAACAACTTTCACAGAAATAGTGCCTTCCTTGCTGCCAACAACATTCTTCAAAGTTATTGTGTACTTTCCAGCATCAGCCTTCTGGCAGTCATGTACTACAAGTGTGGTGTTAACTGCTGTAGATTCAAATGCTACTCTTCCACTCTCAGTAAGTGCCTGGTCTTCGTCTTTCTTCCAAGTTACAGCTGGGACAGGCTTGCCTTTAATTGGGATTTTAAGACGGAAACTGCTACCCTCTTTAGCTATATAGCACAAATCAGGTAGATCTCTTAAATCAAGATCAGGTGCCACTGTAAAAATAAAAGAAACCAATGATTCAACTATGCATAAACTTTGTGATAAAATTAAGATGCTGCTTTAAAGGCATCTGATTTGTATGTATGCATAGTAGTGATAAGAAGCATAAAATAAATGTAATTTGGGTAAGTGAAACATGGAATTAATGATCTTAAATTGCTTCTTACCAACATCATCTCTTGCCACAATTGTGAGCTCTCTTGGAGTTCCATATCCAGCATCATTTTGGGCTCTCACTCTGAAAGTGTATTCTTGTCCTTCTTTTAGGTCTCTCATCTGAAAATGGAGGTTCTTGGCCCGCATGACTTCTTGCCATTTATCTTCATCAATCAGGACCTCAACAACATATGCAAAAATACGGCTTCCACCGTCGCTGACTGGTTTTTTCCATACTAAATTGCAGGATGATTTTGTTACCGCTGAAGCTTTTAGATCCACAACTGGCCCAGGTGTTTCTAGAAGGAACAAAAGCATAGTAAGTGTCCATTCAAGCCAAAAATAATAATTATTTGAATACCAAAATAGGTGAAATGGATTATTTTTTCTTACCAGAAGCTTTAACAGCATCACGAGTTTCACAGGGGTCACCAATACCATATTCATTTTCCGCAAAAACCCTGAAGAAGTAAGATTTGCCTTCTTCTAAGTTAGTTATCCTGCAGCTTGTCTTTGGACATTCTGTTGTTACTGTAGACCATGACTTTCTTTCTGCATCACGTTTTTCAATAACATAATTTGTGATTGGACTGCCACCATCTATTAGTGGAGGTTCCCATGTAATGAAGGCAGAATCCTTGGATGCTTCCTTTACAATCAGGTTAATTGGAGGGCCTGGAGTATCTAGATAAACACAACAACCCCTCATTTGATTTAGTAACCAAAATACAAAAAATTATCAGTTAAAAACTTAACAAATATGTTATAATGGGGAAACCCCTGACACTTACCAAGTACTTTTACAACAATTGTATATGCTTTTTTGCCACAGCTGTTCTCCAGACTGAGGACGTATTTTCCAGCATCATATTTGTTTACATTTTCACAACGCAGGAAGGTATCAAAATCTGTGGACTTTATGTCTAATCCTTGTCTATCTCTTAGGTTGGCACCCACTTTAGACCATGAAATCTTCGGAGGTGGACGTCCTCTTACTGGCACATAAAGTCTCATTGTGACTCCAGCACGCAACACAAGGACTTTCCTTAGTTCTGCATCAAGTTCTCCTTCAGGAGGAACTGTGTGTTTAACAAAAAATATGCAATTAAAACATAATCTTTAAAACTATCACTAAAGTTACTGTGAGAAAAAGTTCCTCTTAACTGGCATTTCACTAGATGAACCAATTTATTCTCATGCCTGTGATGACGTTAGTGAGTTAGTGTCCTGACTCCCATTTCAAGATCACTTGCAAACTTAATATATTTTTGCATGATTTCACTTCCTTTTTTTTTTCTGCCTTTTCCACCATTTACCTTACTTATCATATGAGGGAGTCTCCTAGTTCCTGTAGAACTCAAAGGAGTTTCAAAGCCTCCTGGACTGTATCGCTTATCTTGAACCAAGACAGTTATGTGAAGCAATGCACATATATACCTATATATGTACACATAGCAAAACGCATACAGAAGCCAGCATGGCTCTTAAGGAATAAGTGTCATACAATTAAATAATTTGTCACACAGACGCTTAGAACAGTAATCTTGGCTTCAAGTTATTTAGAAGACATGAAGAAGACCAAAAATTTTAAGAATAGAAGAAAGATCTGAAAAGTCTAATTTTAGGATTAGAGGAAGAAAAAATTACTGAAGACCCAAAAACAGGAAGTAGAAGAGTATCTAGCATACAAATGAAAAAAGCAGATACCAGTCAGATTCTACTCAGTTCCTAACTGCCATATTCTCTTCCAAATTAGCCACTTTTAGCCTACATTTTTTGAGAAATGACACATTCCAAATTATTCTGCTTCTGTGATCTGTGACAAACCCTATCTTGGAACCCATCCCATCAATTAAAGCAAAAGTCAACAAGGTAATTTGTTTTAAGTGAACATACTTAAAATGTCTTTGGCAGTATGTTTATCAGGAACATCACTTGGATCACTGTATCCAATCTTATTAACAGCATAAACACGGAACTGGTACTCTGTATCTTCTATTAGCCCTGTTACCACAAATTGTGTAGCCTGTAAGTTCTTGGGTAGATTGCATCTGACCCAGTTGTCTGTGTCTGCTCTTTTTGCTTCCACAAGATAACCAATAATAGGGCTTCCTCCATCATATGCTGGTTTACTCCATGACAGGCTTATTGAATTACGTGTAGTATCAACCACTTTCGGGAAAGCAGGTGGGCCAGGAGGATCTGAGAATTAAAATAACATAACGTTATCATACCAAATGCTGTAAAAAAGTATTTGGAAATAACCATGGAAAAGATCTTAGACTTATAGCTTACATTGAGGATCACGAGCATATACTGCTTTAGATGGTGCGCTAGGCTTGCCAGGTCCGGCCTTATTCAATGCTATCACCCGGAACTCATATTCTGTTCCTTCTTGGAGTCCAGTGGCCTTAACAGTTCTCTCAATGACAGGCTTTCTGGTTACCTTCGTCCAGTTAAGAGCCTTAGTTTCACGCTTCTCAAGTATATAACCCGTTATTGGGGATCCACCATCACTAGCTGGTGGCTTCCAGCTAACAGTCATGAAGTCTTTCGTTACATTGCTAATTATCGGTGGATCACAAGGTCCGGGTACATCTGTGAAGATTTATTTGAAAGTTATGCTCACATTCATAAGTGTACACAAAAACCCCGGTGACTAATGAAGCTATCCCACAATGCACTTACCATATGGATTCTTAGCAACTGCTGGTTCAGTCAAGATAGGGTCTCCGACACCATATTTGTTTTCAGCACATATGCGGAACTGATACTCATGTCCTTCTATTAGTTTCTCCACTGTACAGCTTGTAATGGGTACATTGGCACTGACTTGGGCCCAGTTTGGTCTGCTTGTTTCACGCTTGTCTACAATGTAGTTAGTAATTTCTGAACCTCCATCTTCTAGAGGAGGCTCCCAAGAAAGCATTGCATGATCTGCATACATATGTTTGATTTTAACGGAGGCTGGTGGACCAGGCTTATCTAGAAGAATTAACATAAAATTGTTATAGGTCTGTTTCTTGCTATATCATTTAACTATAAATGTATTAATTAACAGACAGTCTTTAGCTCACCAAGTACTTTAAGCCTAATGGTTGCTGACTTTGATCCACTTGCATTTTCAGCAGTAATAGTATAGTCTCCCGTTTGCTTCCTGTTAACACTGAACAACTCAACTGTAGCAAGATTTCTCTTAGTGGTGATCTTAACACCTTCAGATGGTTTTAAAACTTCTCCTTCTTTCTTCCAAGTGATTGTTGGCATTGGCTTGCCATATACATTTGCCTCCAGACGCACATTACTTCCAGCTTTTACTGTAAGCTGTGACTGCATAGACAGATCCAACTCTATTCTGGGGGGAACTGAAAGGAAAGAGCCCAAGAGTTAATCAATCTAGTAAGAGACAAACATCTAATTCTTCACGAGTGTTAGTTCATTATGCACAGATACTTATTAGAGTTCTCAAATGCTTTTACATTTCTTACCATTTTCTGGGTGAATGGTCACTGGATCAGAAGGTTCTGAAGGTCGGCTAATGTTAACTGCTGTCTTGGCAATTGCTCTAAACTGATACTGAGCATTCTCTTCCAAATCAGTAGCAGTGTACTCTTCTAGGGGTATTTGATGTGGAGTTGTATTGCACCGAACCCACTTATCACCAGGTAATTTGCAAGCTTCAACAAAGTAGCCAATAAGTTTGCTACCACCATCGTGCTTTGGTCTTGTCCATACCAGTGATACAGTACTCTTAGTGACATCAATAACTTCAGGTTTTCCAGGGGGATCTAAGGCAAATAAGATCATGTAATAGTCTATTTTGCCAAAGAAGCTAACATTAAAAAATGGCTTTAATAGTGCTAGATCCTATTTACAGCACACCCACACAGTGCACTCACAGTCCAGTTGCGGTAAACATGAAAATATAAACATATGGGCAAACTGAAGATCAGAAAGAGTTGCAGATATATTGAAAATGACTATAAAAACAGTAGTCTGATGCAAATTAATGGTGTGTTTGGCTTACCTACTGGTGCTCTTGCTGTGACAAACTCAGTTGGTTTACTAGGTTTACTGGCTCCAGCTCTGTTCAATGCATAAATTCTGAAAGTATACTCAAGACCTTCTATGAGCCCTACACAAGGGTATTCTGTGGAGCGCACAGCTGTGTCATTAGCTTTCACCCACAGTAAACTGTTCCTTTCTTTGCGCTCAATGAGATAACCAGTGATTGGACTGCCTCCATCACTATCTGGTCTATCCCAGGCAACAAAAATGCAGTCCTTATTGACCTTGGTGATACGTGCATTCTTTGGTTCACTAGGAACATCTAGAAAGAAATACAAAGATGGATATCGATCAATCACATGCTTTCTTACTAGGAGGACTAAAAAGAGAAATGCAGCTATCAAAAACTGACATACCAAATGGGAACCTTGCAATCATCTTGCCAGAAGTAAGTGGCTCAGAAATCCCGAAACGATTTTCAGCACGAACGCGGAACATATACTCTTCTCCAGGAATCAGTTTTCCAATTCTGCAGCTTGTCTTTGTGACAGAAGCTAAAGCTGTTACCCAGTCGCCTCTGCTTACATCACACTTCTCAACTACATAGTTTGTAATGTTACTGCCACCATCTTCGAGAGGTATATGCCATGCAAGAGTGCAAGCATCAGCATCTATTTCAGAAATATCAAATGGAGGCTGTGGTGGACCCGGTTTATCTGCACAAAAACACGTATTAAGAAAAAAGGGATGAAAGAAATTGGTAACCAGTGGAATACACTAAAACTAGTTTTGTATAAAGCTGGATTTAAAAATAATCACATGGAACATACCCATGACTATCACTCTGATTTTCTGACTGTCAGTACCAGAGCTATTTTCTGCAGTAAGAGTGTAAAAATCAGAATCTTTTCTAGTTACATCCTTAATGATAAGAACAGAAGACTTTTCCGCTTTATGCACTGCAAGGCGACTGGATGTAAGTACATCTTCATCTCCTTTCAACCATTTACAGACTGGCTGAGGCTTCCCATATACATGAGCTTCTATTCTCAGTTTCTTTCCAGCTTTAATGTGAACGTGATCAGGCATCAGGATCTTGGGTGGGACTGAAAAAAAATCACACACAGACATATAAATTCAATTTCTGTGACATATTAATTTACCTTTTCATATGTTTTCATTTGAAAGTTCTCTGCTTCTCTCTCAAGTGGAATCACCAGTAGGAATGACTTGACAATTTTTAATTTAGATTCCACATATGGACAACTAGAGATTCTGCAGTGGGCAACATCTATTCCAGTCTTATTTTTACATGCTTGTACAGTTTTTAAGAGAATATTTTTGAGTTTGGATTGCCTTCTCACATGTTTATGTAGAGACTCGTCCACTACTACTGCTTGACACATAATTCCTCTTTATATCTTGTCATTGCTCACTTATTGCTGACTTCTACAAGACATACATGAAGGAGGAGAAAGGAAAGACTGATGTTACCACTGAACTAAACCCATTTCCACAGTCAATTTTTTTAAACCGTTGAATTATTCAAGTACAGCCCCTTATCCTACTTCTTTTGCACAAAATCTTTCTGATTTCTTCCAAAAGAAACCTGGTGGAATGTTCGGTGTACTTTTCTTCCTGCCATTGGCTAGTTTTCATTCTCTTTTGCTCCTATGACTCTTTCTTCCTCTTTCCATGTCACAAATCACAGAATCACAGAATGATATGGGGTTGGAAGGGACCTCTGGAGATCATCTAGTCCAACCCCCCTGCTAGAGCAGGTCCACCTAGAGCAGGTTGCACAGGAACGTGTCCTGGCGGGTTTTCAATGTCTCCAGAGAGGGAGACTCCACCACCTCTCTGGGCAGCCTGTTCCAGTGCTCTGGCACCCTCAAAGTAAAAGTTCCTCCTCGTGTTTAGGTGGAACTTTTTATGTTCAAGTTTGTACCTGTTACCTCTTGTCCTGTTACCCCTAGGTCTTCCTGTACCTCAGGGACCCTAACACTTTAATGAGGCCAACCTGTCCTCCCTACCTTTTGCTTTACATTCTCAACCAACTCTACAATATAAACAACTTGCTTTATCTTAAAACAGCTCCCACTTTTGGCACTTTTGGCATTTGTCTCTCAAACTACCACTCTGACTCCTTTTCTCTTTCCTTTTAAGTTCATTGAAGGTATTTATTATTTCTCCTTAGTTCCTATCTTCTGGTTCCAACTGAAACCATACCTGCAAAATTCTTTAATAATTCTGAATTAGTGGTCAACTCTCATCTTTTCTGACCCATTAAAATATTCAATACAGTTAATCATAATCCTCCACTTGACTTCATAAAGCATGTGTCTTTCTGGGACTCACTCAAAGAACTAGAATTCTTGCTCATTTCATTATTAAAGCAGAATATTGCAACATAGGCAGTATTTAAATTGTTACTTACTGAGTTGTTCTTTAATTTCAAATACTCCTTCAGCTTCTCTTGGCAAACTTACTCCTACAGCATTTCTAGCTGCCACTCTAAACTTGTACTTCTTTCCCTCTTTCAGACCAGCTACAACAATGGAGAGATCTTTAACAACCGAATATTCTGTCCAGCGGTCTGCTGGTTGGTCATCTTCTTTGTAGCTAACAATATACCCATCAACTTTAGAGCCTCCATCACGCAATGGTGGCAGCCAGCCTAAAGTAGCACTATTCTTTGTAATTTCAGTAACTTCAAGTTTTCTTGGTGGATCAGGTTCACCTTTCAGGGGAAAAAAAAGAAACACAGTAAACATTGAATTTCCAAAATTTTCTGACTGTTGAATACTTGTTGAATTATTGGATGCTACCCACGCTAACTCAACAAGGGCAATATGGGAAAGAGCAAAATTCTTAACAATTGCAAAGGTATTATATTCAGATTTTTTATTATTTGAAAGAAACTGACACAGAAATATTTATGATTATCATCGGTAGTTAGTAGGATTGTTCAATTTGGAAATACCAAATTTCAAAAAATGCAAAATCTTATTAAAATTAGAGAAAAAAACCCATAAAATATGCATAAAGGTATACTTACTTAGGGGATCTGTTGCTAGAACTGGTTTTGGTATATCACTTGGAACACCTGATCCATACTCATTTACTGCTGTTACTCTGAAGAAATATTCATTTCCAGGTACAAGGTTAGCTATTTGGAAACTGGTTTTCTTTAGTTCTGCAGTCACTGTTCCCCAGGTCTTCCTGTCAGCTTCACGTTTCTGCAGGATGTAATGAGTCACGGGGCTACCACCATCATTCTCTGGAGGTGCCCATGAAAGATGGCATGACATCTTGGTGACATCTGAAACCTTGAAGTCCGACACAGGTCCAGGAGTATCTATAAAGAGATTTCAATTTATGCTAGTCTTTTCTTCTTTAATAAATTAAAATTAAAGGGGGCTAACATCTTCCTATACAAGGAGAATTAGTCTTAGCTGATACAGTTGTGCTCAAAAACGGCAGAACTGGGGTCATAAAAATTCCTGCAATGAACATTCAATATAGTTAAAAAATTGTCACAAGGTATTTCTCTCATTACTTACCGAGGACTCTGACGTTCACAAATACAGCCTTTTCTCCAGCTGTGTTAACAAGTGTCAATGAGTATTTGCCCGAGTCATCACGTGTTGAATCGGGGATGACACAGAAGGCCATAGTGTCAACCAGATCAACTTGTCCTTTTCTGATAACATTGTCAATACCCATTCTCCTCCAGGTGACTTTTGGTGCTGGGCGACCCCTAACAATGGCAAAAAGTCTAATAGGGCATCCTGCTCTGACTATGACTAACTTTCTCATACTTGCATCCAACTCAATCTCGGGAGGTTCTGAAAGAAAAAATTAAAGAAAGAAAATGCAAAGTTTAGCATGTGAAATAAAATAAAACCAGAGCAAATAACAATTGTGTGTAAATACTCATAAAAAGGATGAAAAAAACTCACCAAGTATTTCTTTGGGAGACACAGCTTCTTTCAGTTCAGCTGGTCGGCCAAGGCCAACCTGGTTTTGGGCAGAAACTCTGAACTCATATAATTGGTTCTCATCCAGGCTGGTGGCTGTAAATTCTGTATGAATAACTTGGGCAGCAACATTGCATCGTTTCCATCCTGCTTCAGGATCAGCACCCTCAACTTTTGGTCTAATTTCCACAACATATCCAATAATTGGAGCACCACCATCATAAACTGGTTTTCCCCAGCCAAGGGTGATGGAACTCTTTGTGCTATCAACCACTCTCAAGTTTGTGGGAGGACCAGGTGGTTCTGAAGGACAATAAAAAATACAGATAAGAACACAGTTGTGCAATTTAGCAATCTGTTAACATTAAAATAAAATACAGTAGAATACAGTGGTACGATACCTATTGGGTCTTTTGCTACTACAGGTCTTGATGGCAAGCTTGGTTCTCCAAGTCCAACCTCATTTTCGGCACTGACGCGGAACTGATATTCATGACCAGGGATGAGATTAGTAACCTTCTTGCGTCTCTCTGGGATTGCAGTCTTAGTAACAGGAACCCATCTTAGGGACCGTTTCTCTTTCTTCTCTAAAATGTATCCTGTAATTGATTTGCCACCATCATATTCTGGCGGATTCCAAACTACAGTCATCTCTTCTTTGCTAACTCTTGTGACATCTGGAGGGTCAGGGCGTCCAGGCCTATCATATTTTGTTTTTGCAATAATTGGGTGTGTTTCTGTTGGTGGACCAGTGCCCATTTTATTCTCTGCACGAACTCTGAATATATATTCATTACCTTCAATGAGGCGTGTCACATTTGCATAGTTTGTTAGGACAGAGGAAGAGTATGTAGACCAAACCATACGCTTGCTTTCACATTTTTCCAGGATGTAGTTCTGTATTTCACAACCACCATCATCTTCTGGGGGGTCCCAAGTAACAGTACATCTATCACTTGAAATATCAGTGACTTTCAGGTTTCTTACAGGACCTGGTTTATCCAAGACAATAACACTAGCATATGCTACAAAACTGCCAGCTGTGTTAGTTGCAGTAATCACATATTTCCCACCATCACTACGCCTTGACTTTGTGAGAACAAATTTAGATGTGTCAGAAGTTGTTTCAATACTGACTCTTGGAGATCTGGTTAAATCTGTGGCATCTTTGTCTTTCATCCATACAACTTCAGGCTGTGGTTTTCCTCTGACTCCAGCTTCAATTCTAATTGGGTCACCTGCTTTCACAGTTAGCACTCCACTTAACTTCAAGTCTAACACTGGTTTCTGCAGATCTTCCTTCACAACAACTTCAGCTGTTCTTACCCAGTCACTTTCACCTGCCTCATTCTTCGTTTGAACTCGGAATTGGTAAATCTTATTTTCAACACATTTATCTACCATGTAGTGTGTTTCCTTAATGCTGCCTTTGTGAACCCTTTCCCATTCATCTGAATCTTTCAGTTTTCTCTCAACATGGTAACTTAAATTGGGACTTCCACCATCATAATCTGGCCTTCTCCATTTCAGATATACAAATGTCTTTCCTTTCTCTGCAATGTGAAGATTTTCTGGCTCTCCAGGCTTGTCAATAGGATTGATGGCAAGGATGGGAGTCTTGGTCTCAATGCAAGGACCTGGACCTATTTTATTTTCTGCACAAACTCTGAAGAAGTATTCACGGTTCTCTATAAGATTTGCCTTTACTAATCGTTTAGTGACATCAGAGGAGACAATTGACCATCCCCTCTGGTTTGGTTGACGGCACTCTACTATGTAGTTTGTAATTTCAGAGCCACCATTATCCACTGGACTCTCCCAAGCAATCATACACGAATCTTTTGTGACATAGCTTATTTTCAGGTTCTGACATGGTCCAGGTCTGTCAAGTACATTAACAACAGCAAAAGCTTGAGCATGTCCACAGCTGTTCTTAGCTGCTATTATGTATTTGCCATGATCAGATCTTTTGGCTTCTTTCACTTGCAGTTCAACACTAGGTAGATCATGGATTATTTCAACACGCTTTTCTTGGACTAGTACTTTGCCATCTTTAGACCATGTTATGTCAGGATCTGGCCTGCCTCTTACTTTACCAGTAATACGGATTGTTTGGCCTACTCGGACAGTAATTAAGTCTCGACAGGTCACATCTAAGCTTACTTCTGGAGGAGAAAGAATATCCTTGGCCAGGACAGTTTCCGCCAGTTCTCTTGGTTCTCCCTCTCCCACAATGTTAACAGCTTTTATTCGGAATTTATATTCATTTCCTTCTATTAACCCAGGTACTCTGTAGGCACACTGTCTAATGAGTTCATCCTTATTAATCCTATTCCACTCCTTAGTTCCAGTTTTCTGACATTCCACAATGTATCCCAGAATGGGGCTGCCACCATCTTTGAGGGGCTTTGTCCACACAAGATCAGCTGTTTCTCTGGTTTTGTCTTTTAATTTTGGATTTATAGGTGGTCCAGGAGGAGTGATAGGACGTGACGCTTTTATTGGATCAGAGCTTGGAGACGGTTTGCTTAAGCCCACCATGTTTTCTGCAAAAACTCTGAATTCATATGTGTTGCCTTCAAAAAGACCAGTGACTCTGTATTTCATATCAAGTATTGGTGTCTTATTAACACGCACCCATTTACCAGATGCTTCCCGACGTTCAAGTATATAACCAGTTATTGGAGTTCCACCATCAGATTTTGGTAGGGTCCAAGACACTGTTGCAGCACCTTCTGTAATATCATAAACAGTTGGTTTACCAGGTGGGGATGGTGGATCAAACATATGTTTAGCAACTGTTGGTTCTGAATCAAGGGGTGCACCAATGCCTATCTTATTTTCTGCCCGAACACGGAAAATATATTCACAGCCTTTCTGCAGTCGTGGAATCTTAATTTTTGTGTGACTTGTTCCAGAGCTAACCACTCCCCAAGTTTCTTTCTTTGTTTGACGCTTCTCAACAATATAATTTATTATAGGGCTCCCACCATCATCTTTAGGAGGGCGCCAAGAAATAACCATATGTTCTGGTGTTACTTCAAGAATATTAATAGGACCGGTTGGTGGTCCAGGAACATCCAAAACAGTAAGATGTAGAGCAACGGTTTTGCTGCCAGCTGCATTAGATACTGTGAGTAGATATTCTCCTGTATCTTTTCTTATACAGTCTTTGATGGTAAGTACAGTTGAATAATCATCAGTCTCAATCTTGTGTCTGCCATCGCTTTTAATTTCAATGCCATCAGTAACCCATTTTGCAGTGGGAATGGGCACACCTCTCATAATGGCAGGAAGTCTCACTGTGGTGCCAGCTTTAACAACAAGACCTTCGATTAACTTCACATCTAGTTCCACAGATGGAGGTACTGAAATTAGGGAAAAATAGAAGTTACCTTCTCAGGGGAAATGCTCAAAGAGAGAAAGAATCAGTGAAACAATATGAAAACTAAAATTACCTAGTTTTTCTTGACACTCTATTGGTATAGTTGTATCTGGAAGACTAAGACCAACAATATTCTGAGCTTTCACACGGAATTTGTATATTTTTCCTTTTTGTAGGCCTGTAACAACACAGTCTAGCATAGGGACTGTCTGGAACTTTGTCCACTCATCTGCACCATCTTCTTGATATTCCACCAAATATCCAGTTATCTCAGCACCACCATCACGATCTGGTCGATTCCAAACAAGGGAAACTTCAGTCTTGTCAACATCTACATGATGCAGATTTTTTGGTGGCCCCGGAGGATCTTTTAAAATACAAAACCAAAATGGTTACTAGGACAGCCAATCTATGGTAGCAGTGTACCGTGTTAACATTAGTAGCAACAAGATAATCTCAAAAATAACTGAGAACAATATGAAGAAAACAAATCATATAACTGAAAAACACTTACGCAGTGGATCTATAGCCTTAATAGGCTTGGATGTTTCCACATATGGACCTCTACCAAACTGATTCTCAGCTGCAACTCGGAAGAGATACTGAGTGCCTTCCATCAGATATTTAGCCATGTGACTGCGTTTCTTGGAGGATGAGGAGACGGCTACCCACTGTGCAGAAGCTACATCTTTCCTTTCCACCACATAGTTGGTAATGACAGAGCCACCATCATCTTCTGGTTCCATCCAAGTGAGATAGCAAGAATCACTTCTAACTTCACTGACTTGCAGATTTCTGGGTGGACCAGGCTTATCTAGTATTGAAAAAATGTGATCTGTTATTTATTTTATAACCAAAGCATTTTTTATAAAAATTAGTAAATTTCAAGAGAAATTAATATATTTAATGTATTTTTAGTCCTTTTTCTACTGTGTGTTTCTTGTAACTCTGTTGATATTTTCCAGACATTCCTTTATTTCTCCATCTCTAATTATAGAATAAAAATATGCCGTATAAAAGGAACATAAAGATTACCTAAGACGACAACTTTTACTGAAACAGTCTTTGAACCGGCTGGATTTTCAACTGTCAGGGAGTAAGTTCCACCATCTTCATGGACAGTGTTACGAATTTCAAGCTTACTGCCAACTCCTGTAACTTCAATATCAGCTTTGGGTGAGACCTCACGATCTTCTTTCTTCCAAGATACTTTTGGGAATGGAACACCTTTAATAACAGCACTAAGTCTCAGGGTATCTCCAGCTTTTACATGCTGTTCTCGGGCCATATTAGCATCAAGTATCAGCTCAGGAGGCTCTGGAATCAAAATGATATGTTTTGTAGAAAATGAGGGAAAAAAAAAATCTCTTTTTAGGTAAGACTTATCTGATTTTGTTAAACTCACCAAGTCTGTCCTTTACTTCTACTGGATCAGGAACATAGGCTGGTTCTGATTCACCTGCTGCATTGACTGCCTTGACCCTGAACTTATAGGTCAAACCCTCAGTAAGGCCAGTGACTTTGTATTTTGTTTCAGGACAAGAATCTGCTGTAAGATTGGCCTTTTTCCATTCTTCATCTCCAACTTTCTGATACTCAACAAGGTAGCCAATTATCTTGCCATTACCATCATGGCGTGGTGGTTGCCAAGATAAATCAACTGAATTTTTAGTTTTATCTACTGCTTCTGGATTAACAGGTGGACTTGGTTTTGCTGTTAAAAAAAGCAAAAAAGGAAAGAAATGGGTAAAAAGGAAACAATTAAAATGTTTTGCTAACTGAAATGAAGACTGCATTAAAAATTCAATGAGAAATTAAATTTAATACTTTACCAATTGGATCTCTAGCGAAAATTGGCTTTGATGGTGGACTAGGATCACCAACACCAATTTCATTTTCTGCTGAAACACGGAATTCATATTGACAGCCTTCAAGGAGGTCCGGTACTTTGAATTGAGTGCTGGGGAAAATCGGGTCTTTGGTAACTCTGACCCATCTTGTAGCCATTGTTTCCTTCTTTTCTACAATATAGTTTGTTATTGGCTTGCCTCCATCATATGGTTTGTTCCAAACCACTACAGCAGAATCTTTGGTAACATCCTTAATGATTGGTTGCTCAGGTGCATCAGGAACACCTGGGAGAAAAAAAAAAAAAAAAAAAAAAGGAGTTTATGAGCACTACAAACAGAGTAAAGATTAAAGTACCAAAGTAAAATAGCAAATTAATAACATACGGAAACGGTCCTTGGCTTTCATCTCATCAGAGATCAAAGGATCACTTATGCCATAAAGGTTTTCAGCATAAATTCGAATTTGATATTCTCTTCCTTCAAGCAGCTTCGGAATTTTGCATGTTGTCTTAACCGTGGCAGATGTAACTGGCATCCACAAGTCTCTGTGTGCATCCTTTTTCTCAATAATGTAATTTGTAATTTCACTGCCTCCATCATCTAATGGAGGTTTCCAGGAAACTACCATATGATCTTTATGAACTTCATCAAATATAACTGGGCCTACTGGAGGTGATGGGCGATCTGTTTAAGAAAAAATAAAGCATATCCATGCTTTTATATGAACTTCACATAATGACATAGATTAAACAGTATCAATATAGTAAATATATTATGAAATTAGAAACTTGGCATCACAGTTTTAATAAGGAATCAAGACCTCAAGACTACTCCTCTTTAATACATGTTTGGCTCACTGGACTTAATTCCTTAATGCTTATAAGGTATTTGGTATATATCACCTTATACGGTGACTGACATTTTCTAAAGTGTTGACTTTCTCTCTATGCATATAGAGACATTAAATTACTCATGCTGAATAAACTAAGTCAGAGTTAACCACGTACTCAAAATTAATAAATAGTATTTCAGTATAAAAGACAATGCAGTAAATCAAATTATTGTAATAAGGAACACACTTTAATATTTCATTTTATATAATTCAATGAATTCTAATCACTACTAAAAATCACGTACAATAGCGCTTTTCAGTAAAACCTACCAACAACGTTAACTTGACAAAATCCTTTTCTTGATCCTGTGCTGTTCTCTACAGTAACACAGTATTTGCCTGAGTCTTCACGGACAGATTTGAGTACCCCCAAGCAAAGAGTTGTAGGAGTTGTCTTGATCTTTGTACGATCATTTTCTTTCACAACAATATCATCCTTTAGCCAAGTAACCTTTGGTGCAGGCTTGCCCGAGTAGCGTCCAGTCAGGCTGAAAGCTTCACCAACCCGAACAATAAGCTTGTCTCTAAAGTCAAGGTCAAGCGTTGGAGGAGCTGAAAGACAATATTAAAAAACACAGTGGCCACAAATGCAAGCAATATTAATAAGAAAAAGTAAGGAATCAGTAAATATAATCAATGTTTTCAAAAGAAATATGAAAAAGATACATACCAATTTCATCCTTGCATGTGATTGGTTTTGTGCAAAAAGATGGCTTGCCTTGCCCCACAATATTGCAAGCACTCACACGATATTCATAGGTGTCACCCTCTTTCAAGCCTTCTATAGTGTATTTTCTATCAAGCATTTTCTCCTTTGTAACTTTGTGGAATTTCTCTTTTCCAATGAGACGGCTCTCTAGAACGTACATGGTGATATCTGAACCTCCATTATATTTTGGAGGGTTCCAAGTTAATGTAACAGAGTTCTTAGTAACTGCTTTTACTTCCAGGTCTTCTGGACGGTCAGGAACAGCTGTGAATAAACAAAAAAATATGGTAAGTGCATTTTTCTGCATAATCATCTCATATGACAGTAATCCAAACCGGAAATATACTTACTTATTGGATCTCTAATGACAATCTCTTTTGTTGTCTCTGTGAATGGGCCCATGCCAATTATATTCTCAGCTGCAATCCGGAAAAAGTAGGCTTTTCCTTCAGTGAGTCCCTGAACAGTGGCATTCTGTCTTGTAACTGTGTAGCTTACTGGAGTCCAAGCTCTATGGTCAGATTCACGTTTTTCAATTATATAGTTGGTAATAGGAGAACCACCATCATCTTCTGGAGTAAACCATGTCAATTTACAAGAGTCACTGGTTAGGTTCTCAGTAAGGAATGGCATTCCAACTGGGCCTGGCACATCTAAAAAGCAAAGAAGAAATAGAGTATTTAAGTACACATGTTGAATGTTATGAAATTTTACTTGTTCACAAGGACTGAAGTTGTTATTTACCTAGCACATCAACAATAATAGTCTTCTTCCGCTCACCACCGGCATTTTTAGCAAGAAGAGTGTATATACCCTGATGGCTCCTTTTGCAATTCTTGATGACCAAAGAAGAACTAATAGCTGTTTCTTCAATTTTGGCTTCTTCTGGTAAAGCTTGGTCATCCCTGCTCCAAGTCACTGTTGGAGCTGGTTTTCCCGAGACATATGCTATGATACGAATTACTCCTCCAGCATGAACAACAATTCTGTCCCTGACACTTGCATCCAAATTAATATCAGGAGCCACTGTGGGAGGTGAGCAAAAATATTAAATAAATATTTTTTTATCACTTTGACTTAGAGGTACTAAAAATGCAAATGTAAATGATAAATACCAATTCTGTCCTTCATTTCAATAATGTCTGTAACTTCTCCAGGCTCTCCAACACCCGCAGCATTCACTGCTCTAACTCTAAATTTGTAAAAACATCCTTCTTTCAATCCTGCCACAACGAACTTGGTTCCTCTAACTTCTTTATCTTTTACCTGGAAAAATATTATAACATTAGTTAATACCAAGGCATCATCAATTTCTTTGTGATGTTTGAAGCAAATCTTAAATCAGATGTTGTTTCAGATTTACAAGCACAAGACAGTCTTAAGCGTACATGGATCTAGCTCACATAGAATTCTTCAGAATCTCTGCAAAGAAATACAGGACACGTATATACAAGCTATTCTGAAGATTCATCTTTTTGATAATTCTAGCAGACAAGGATGTTACCACAGTTAAAACATTCTTTGGTCTCAGAATAATTACATGTGCTATTGAACAAATGTACTCAATATAAGTGAGAGTGGTAAAAAACGAGAATTCTTTGTTCTTTTAAAATCCCAATATGAAGTCTGTTTACCTGGAAACAGTGCAGGAAATTTAGTTACTGCTTAAAATCCACCCAAATTTTTATAGAGATACAAAAAATAGCCAAGGAATGCATCAGTTAAATTTTCAGTAATGCATTACTGAAAAAAAAAAAATTGTCAGTAATGCATTAATGAAAAAAAACCACAGTTCAGTGATGCATTATTGGAAACAGAGGAAAATGTAGGGACACGGTAGTGGCAAATGATTTGGCACAGTCTGGTACCAGGGAGACTTACTTTTGTGACAGTTCTACCTTTATCTTGTCTTTTGTTCTTTTATCACAGATTATCTACATAGTTTCTCATGTTTTTAAACAGAAATTTTAAAATTCTAAGTTTAGGAAACTGCAAAGTTAACTTGATGTTGTGGAGGGGCAATTATTGACTTTTAAATTTGGTCTTACATTTTAAACATGAAGATAATTATAAGTGAAGTATGAACTTTTAGAAAATAACTTGCAGAGTGAAAATTTTTTAAAAAATTATTTTTTGGAGGGATTTCATTTGATAGACACACAGAGAGAAGAAACACAGATTCTGTAATAGTTTTCCACCTACCCGTTCCCATTCTTCCTTTCCTTCCTCTTTATACTCAACAATGTAGCCAGTGACCCTAGAACCACCATCCTTTAGTGGTGGAGTCCACTCCAAGTCTACAGAAGACTTTGTCCAATCAGTGACTTTTGGAATAGGAGGACCAGGTGGGGCTGAAAAATATCATCATACCATTACAGTATAACAATACATTCTATGTTCTTATCTGAATCTTCTCAAATGCAAAACCAGGAATCTAAAATATTTACCAATAGGATCTCTAGCAACTGCTGGATCAGATGGCATGCTTGGTGGACCAACACCAGCTGCATTGATAGCTGAAACACGGAACTGATATTCAGAGCCTTCAATAAGACCTGTAACTTTGTATGAAACCCCCAGTGTCATAGGTTTGATAGGATCACGGTTAACCCTGGTCCATCTCTTTCCGGTAGTCTCTTTGCGCTCCAACCAGTAACCAGTAATAGGAGAGCCACCATCATGTTCTGGTTCTTCCCAGTTTACAGTCATTGAGTCACGTGTTATACTGCTAACTGTTGGCTTGTCACAAGGTCCAGGAACAGCTGTGGGAAAAAATTCACATGTAGCTTTTAAAAAAGTAACACTAAAGTAAGATGGAGAGCAAAACAGAGCTACGCACTCACATGATTACACTTGCATTAGGTAGTTTCCTATCTGCATGAAACTCCTTCTCTCATTCACCTTCCCATCCCTATTCAGGTACATATACTTCTGTGAAACATGAAGTATCTTTCCTTCAAATAACAATTGTCAAAAATGAGTTTTTCTCATCTTCCTGGATCAGTATCTCATTTCAGTGCTCAGCCTAACCTTGGATGTTTTATGAATTATTTTCTCTTGCCAGGCTAACATTCCTTCTACATCAGAGCTATTCTGCCTAATTTATCTTTGAAAACTGAAGGCAGGAAATTGACTCTTCCTGATCTATAAGGTCAATAATGTCTCAAAACCAACAGAATTACCTGAATCTTTTCAGATAAATCCTTACTTGTATATTTAAACCTTAAAAAAAGCTTGAGATTGCATTTTAATACATAAAAAGGAGAGAGAAAAGTATTTTTAAGTACTACATGTGCTTATAAGAACTAACTACAAATGCTAAAACTCTTGAAGCTATTCTAGAAAATATACTTATGTGAAGAGAGAAAAGTAGTAATGATATTTAATAGATGCTGTACACATACCAGCGTATGAAAACAACTGATGTAATTTGAAAGCACGTTCCTACTTACTGAAAAGGTTTCGTGCTGTTTCTGGTTCACTGTCCAAAGGTTCTCCAATACCATATTTGTTTTGTGCCATAATGCGGAACACATATTCATGGCCTTCCATCAACTTAGGAACAGTAAATAAGCATTCCTTAGGTTCATTAGTAACAGGAACCCATGTCTTCCTATTTGCCTCTTTTTTCTCTATAACATAGTTTGTAATCTTAGAACCACCATCATCTAGTGGAGGAAGCCATGATAATGTCATTTTATCAGCCAAAATGGATTCAAATTTAATGGGTCCCACTGGGGGTCCAGGACGACCTAAAAGACACATTTTTATAAAAGAATTAATTCAAATGCTATTAAAATAAAGTATCACATGAATGCTATCAATTTATGCAATGCATAAGAGTTCTTGATATCTACCCAGAACATTTAGTCTCATCTCCTTTGAAGCAGTTCCCAGATTGTTTACAGCTGTTATAGTATATAAGCCTGTATCACTTCTGCGAGACTGTTGAATCAATAAAGTGCAAGTATCTTCACCAACGATCTTGTTGACATGTTGATCATACAGCACTAGTGTTTTGTCATCTGGTTTCTTTGGAGAAGCCTTTAGCCATGTTAATGTGGGGAAAGGCACACCCTTTATCTTGGCCACAATGTTAACATCTGTTCCTTCTTCAACCTCCATAAATTCTTTCAGTTCAATAGATGGTGGGCCTACAATGAAAAGTTGAAAAAATTAACATACAAAAATACTTCATAATTTTAAAAAAGAATTTGTATTTACTGGTATTAGTTAGTACTTACATGTCTGGTCTTTGACAACAAGTGGACCAACAGTGGCTGAAGGCCTACTAGGACCTGCTATATTTACAGCTTTGACTCTGAATTCATATTCTCCACCTTCCACAAGATCCTCAACCGTAAACTTTGTTTCCTCCACATCACGTCTGTTGCATTGCTTCCAAGTCTCTTTCACTTCTCCAGTACGATCCCAGCGGAGACATTCAACATTATAATGTGTAACAGGAGCTCCACCATCGTTCTTTGGTGGTTTCCATGTCAAGCTCACTGTGTTCTTGGTTACGAGGCCAATCTTTAGTTTAATAGGTGGATCAGGAGGATCTTCACAAACAAAACAGAAATGTGAATAAATTCACTGTACAGTACTACCTGCTTTTAAATAATTTGACTTTGATTTCACTTACGGATTGGATCCCTGGCTGTGGTTCGTTGGATGGTTTCTGCAGGAGGGCCAACACCAAAACGGTTTTCTGCACGTACCCGGAAGAAATACTCTTGGCCAGATATGAGATCAGGTACAACAAAGGAAGTACTTCCACAATTTGCATTGACTTTAGTCCAGGCCTTCCCATCAATGGTTCTTTTCTCTATAACATAGCCTCTGATTCTATCTCCACCGTCATCATCTGGCATCTTCCATGAAAGTTTACAGCTACCTCTTGTGATATCACTTACTTTTAGGTCTTTTGGTGGACCTGGGACATCTGTTAAGGTAAAAGCACAACAGAAACCATTTCACATAAGTACGTAGAAAAATAAGACTAAAACCTAGTATTTGAATACTTCAGTATGTGTAAACCATACCAAGCACATTGACTCTGATATGCACAGTTTTTTGTCCTGCTTTGTTCTTTGCTGTAATACTGTATCGTCCAGAATGACTTCTGTTGCACTCAGGGATGATAATCACTGAACGTGTATCAGTTGCTTCCACCTGTATATTATAAAAAGAAAGACAAGTTATAGATCAACTTTAAATATTTACGTTTGAAAAATGCAACAATACTGAAGTTACAAAAATTGTTTGCTTTACCTGAGCTTCTTCAGGTACATTATGACCTCCCTCCTATAAACAAAGGGAAATAATGTAAATATAAAAGGCAATAGGCTTAAGCGTCTAGAAACACATGTAGAAAAAAAGCTTTTTATTTTACCAACCTTTGCTGTTGTCTTTGCTTTTCCTTCAAACTCCCAAAATGTTTTTGGAATTGGACGACCCTTGATAACAGCTGGGATTTTAATTGTTGTGCCAGCACGACAAGAGAGCAAATCTTGTGCTCCAATATCAAGGAAGATTTCTGGTTCCTCTGCAAAAATATTTTAATATATAAATTCTAAGAGCTATGGAAAGTAAATTTCTGTCAGCACTGAGCTAAAACCCCACACAAACATGGAGAATGCATGTTTATGTGAGAAAGGTTGGGTGTTCAAAAAGGAAGATGAGAAGTATACAAATAGAAAAATTTGTTGTAGTCATTTCTTCATAAAATACACATTATTTCCTTAGCATGACTGTAGGTGCTGATCAGTTTTCTAATGGATCCTGCCCTGGCAATGGTCATCATGACACTTTCAAAAATGTGTGTCAATCTTTTGTTATGTTTTTGCATAATTGTTTTTTCTCTTTTGACTTTGGTTTGCTTGGCATCCTGCTTGAACATTCACAGCAGTAGGTGCCATTTAGATATAAATATCTAAATTAATTCCAAGAACACTTACCTAGAATATCTTGGACAGGTATTTCTGATGTTGCAGGACTTGGTTCTGATTCTCCAGCAGCATTTACAGCTTTCACCCTAAATCGGTATTTTCTGAGTTCTTTCAAGTTGGGAATAACACATTCACATGTAGGAAAGAGTTTGTCTCCTTCATTCACCTTCTTCCAGTCAGTACTACCTTCATCTTGCATTTCAACAATATATCCTTTTATAGGACTGCCACCATCCTTTTGTGGAGGCTTCCACGCAAGAGCTACAGATGATTTGGTTTTGTCTTTGACCTCTGGGCAAGATGGCGGACCAGGCACAACTTGTAAAACAAGAGCAAGTAAAAGTTACCTGAGTTAGTGTCTGCCTATATTTTCTGAATAGTTTCTAGAAGAATGCAAGTATTTTCATTTTCTTGTCATACATAGAGTACATAATCCTAGAACATGCATACTAATTACATATACTACATATATAATTAAGGGATACTTAAGGTACAAGGCATAAGGATTGAACTTGAACTTTAAAGAAAAACAATAATATAAAAATCTGACTGAACTCAAGTTTATTTGCCAATGTTTGCATTGATGTAATCACAGTTTAAGGTTCATACGAGAGATAAAAAAGTAAATAAATGCTGATTATTTTTAAAATGTTGACAACAGAAGAAACTACTTTGTGTCAATATATTCCTTTTGGTTTAATGAATTGGATTAATTGCACTAAATTCAATATAAATAATAGTAGCACATTTTGCTTCTGGTGTGATATAGTCCTTAAAAATAGTCATATAAATTATATACTTACATATGGGATCTGCTGCTAAAGCAGGATCTGATGGTTCACTGGGAGGGCCAATTCCAGCAAGATTTTCAGCCATAACTCTAAACTGGTATTCAACACCTTCAGCCAAACGAAGCACATTGTACTCTAGACCTTTTACTGCTGGTTTTGTTACTGGGGCCCTGTTTACACGTGACCAGTAGACACCTCCCACCTCTCTCTTCTCCAGCCAATAGCCAGTTATTGGGCTGCCACCATTGTCCAAAGGAGGCTCCCAAGTCACCAGCATTGATGATCTGGTGCGATCTAGAATTTTTGGCTTTCCAGGAGGCCCAGGAAGGCCGTAGGGATCCTTAATAACAACTTTTTCTGAGAGGCATTCATCACTTATTCCGTATTTGTTTACAGCCCGGACTCTAAATTGATATTTTTCATTTGTTGCAAGATTCCATACCTGAAAAATAAGATTTAAATCAATACTTGGCTGCTTTCAGAATAAATTTATTTGAAGTTTTCAGCAGTTTTCACTTTAAATCCTGTCTCGGAATCTCATTAGCATACCTATGTTTATACATACTACACAGCTGTTTGTAATGCCTTAGGGATATTCTTATTTTCATGTTCATAGGACCAAACATAAATAAAAATGTCATCATGTTTGTTTTTGCAGTTGGTAAAACTATGAATAATGCTGGGAAAGGGAAAGGAAAATGTCTTCTAAACTCAGCTGAGATTAAGCAGCAAAAGAGAACAATTTTTTTCATTTTGTCCCATGAAGAAAACACGAGTACATAGATGGGCAACATTCATCCAGTAATTCTGGAGTCTAAATGGAGCATGAGCATAGATGTCTATATAAGTAGCAGTTTTCAGTAGATGTGTACTATCATTATTTTTAATGCATACTAAAGTATGTAATAAAGATATTTTATTAATTACCCCAAATCTTCTCTCAACAGCACTTTTGGAGACTTCTTCCCACTCAGACTTCTTCCTACTAGCATCACGTTTCTCAATAATGTAATGGGTAATTTCACTACCACCATTATCAAGAGGTGCATCCCATGTTAAATAACATGATTCTGCTTTAATATCAGAAACAGCAAGATTTCTTGGTGGAGAAGGACGATCTGTATGAAAGCAATGAAGCATAGAATTACATTAAGAAAAAGGCTAAAGCATTTTATTAGCTGTCGTTTTATTAAAATGTCGCATCCTTACCATAAACTTCAACATGCACATTGCGAAATGCAGTGCCAAGACGATTGGAAGCTCTCACAGTGTAAGTGCCTTTATCATCCCTCACTGTTGCAGGCAGGATAAGTTCAGTTTTTGCCTCACTTCTAGATACTTCTTCCTTGGTTATCTTGAGTGCACTGGATGTTTGGTCAATTAAAACTTCATTCTTGTCCCATTCAATCTTTGGCATTGGCAGACCTGTCACATCAGCAGGAATATTAACTGGTTCTCCTGCCTTCACTTTGATAGTATCTCCCCTCACAGCCAAGCGTAATGTAACAGTTGGAGGTACTGAAAACAGGAAGAAAAATGAGAGTGAATACGGAGGTGAAACAGAGAAATTGCCTTGCAGTGTTGTGGAGATATTTGGATTTCTTTAAAGCAGATATACCTTCATCATCTTGTATAACTACATTGAGGGGCAATGATGGTTCACTTTCTCCAATAGCATTGACAGCTTTGACACGGAATTCATACATATGAAGTTCATCAAGCTTTTCAACGAGAAGAGATGTTTTTGGACAGAGCCTTGCATTAACTCTTTCATAGTCTTTTGAATCATGTCTCCTCTTCTCAACAATATATCCTAAGACAGGACTGCCACCATCACTACGTGGAGGCTTCCAATCAAGCGTAATGCTTGACTTCGTCCTCTCTGTGTACATGAACCTCTCAGGTGCCGTTGGAGGACCTATTAACATAGATAAATAATGATGAAGAAAAACCACTAAAAAAATAGAGAATTTTTAATCATATGAATACAGCAGCTCTGGCTTTTTAAAGCCATTGCTTTTGTATGCAAAACATCTGAACATGGATAGCACAAGGTTTCTCATGTATGTGGATGAAAAGGTAACAAGCAGTCTCAGCTGACATCAGTGTTTTGTTACATAAGGAACCATAGTAGTTTTACAGAACTGATTCAGAGATCTGACTGAAGTAATTAATTGAAGGCAGATGCCTTTTCCATGTAGCAGAAAAGTATATGCACTTTCTGTGTAGAAAGCAATCCACACAATAATACCAGTTTATTAACCTACAATTACAAATTGCTTAAAAAGTTCCATAAAAATAATCATCTTACCTAATGGATCAACTGCAAGAATGGGTCCTATTTCAACAGGTGGACCAGTACCAAACTTGTTCTTGGCACTAACACGGAATTTATATTCCTGCCCTTCAACTAGACCTGTAATATCACATTTAGATCTCTCTGTGTCTACAGCTAGTCTCCATGTATGCATTTTGGCATCCTTTCGTTCAACAATGAAGCCTATGATATCACTGCCACCATCATCTTCAGGATCAGACCAGTTAAGCAAACACATCTTTCTGTTTGTGACCACTGGCTTTAGGTCAAGGACTGGCCCAGGAACATCTGAAAAACAAAATAAAACAAATAGGATAAAGCCCAAAGATTACCTTACCAAAAGAAATGCTCAGCTGATTTCAGGGAATATTTTTTCTTACCAAATACTTCTACTCTGGTTCCTGCAGATTTGGAACCACTGCTATTGGTAGCAGTAATTACATATCTTCCATGGTCTTTTCTCAATGCATTCTTAATGGTTAACTCAGATTTTGTGCCAACGTTTTCAATAACAACTCGATCTTTGTCTAATTCACCCTCCTCCACAGCCCATGCAATGGTGGGAGTAGGACGGCCTGTCACAGTAGCAGGAATTTTAATAGTTTGCCCAGCCATAATTTGAATGCCTGCTTTGACAGAAACATCCAGCTCAACAGTGGGAGGCTCTGCAGAAGAGACAGGAACGGTTTGTTAGTTCAAGGGACAGATTCAAAAACACCTTTTATGCAGCTGGACACTTCTTGAAAATAATACAATTGCAATACCTTGGGGTTCTGCAACTGTTACTGGTTCGGTTTCACCAGGTGGTCCTTCACCAGCTGCATTAAGCGCAGTAACACGGAGTTTATAGTCTGCACCTTCTCTGACTTCTTTAACAGTATACTGTCGAACCTTAATGGGTTTCTCTGTGCAACGTGACCACTCATTTACTCCCATCAGTTGTTTGTATACATGGTACCCAGTGATATCTCCGCCACCATTATATGCAGGAGGTTCCCATTCTAACTCAATAGAAGTTGAGCTTGTATCAGCAACCCTTGGAATTGGTGGACCAGGTGGCACTATAAATAAATAAATAGGTGTATATAAATAAATAGGTGTAAATCAAAGTTAAAGGCTATGAATATTGTTCCATCACCCGTCTGCTATTAGCTTCTTCTAAAATACTTACTTATTGGGTCCTGCGCAGTTTTTGGATCTGATGGTGGACTAAATTTACCAGGGCCAGCTGCATTTTCAGCACAGACTCTAAAGATGTAGGTTAATCCTTCCAACAGTCCTTCAACTTTTATTTCCAGAGCATTCACAAGGTTCCTGTTGACACGAGCCCAATGAGTACTATTAATTTCACGTTTTTCAATCCAATATCCTGTGATCGGGCTGCCATTGTCTTTTGGTTCATTCCATTTAACCAACATACTGTTGCTGGTAACATCTTGCACATCAGGCTTATTAGGTGGATCTGGTGGAGCTGAAAAAAAGAATTGTAATTTTGTCATCATTGCTGTCTTCTTCAGAGGTTACTCAAAGCTAAGAGAGATCGAAGAAATTACTAATTTTAAGTCATTCATAGTTCTTCTAGTCTCTTTCTTAGAAACTTTGATTCCTAACTGCAACCAGTAATCAAACTTGCAGGGGTTCTCTCTTTTGGTAAGAATATTAGTCTATTGAATACAGAGAATATCACTATTCAGATATTAAGTGTTTTAAGTGTAAAGTTTTATGACAGTGATTGTCATTCTTATTTTTTTAGTACTGAAATTATAATGTTTTCAATATTTCCCTTTATTTCTATGGTTTAAAATGTGCAATAAATAATAATTACATTGGTCAAGTTTCTTCTGGGAAACATTTGCATAGATGAAGCTGAGTGTTCTAACACTCTGTGCAGTTTTACATGGGTTTTCTGAAAAGGTTGCATTTCAAAATTAAAACTTACAGAAAGGATCTTTTGCTGTCATTGGTTTTGAAACACACGGTGGCCCTGATCCAACTCTATTTTCAGCAAATACACGGAAGAGATATTCTTTTCCTTCAATCAGTTTTGTTACATGGAATTTGCAATGCCTGAGAGTTGAACTGACAGTGACCCAGCCCATTTCGGCTTTTGTATTATCTTTCTTTTCCAGCACATAGTTTAGGATTTCACTTCCACCATCATCAAGGGGAGGCTCCCACTTGCAAATGACAGAATTTTTCCTCACATCTTCAAATACAAAGTTGACTGGAGGTCCCGGTGTATCTGTTAGTAAATTAAGAAAAATTATGAGTACTCATCTTGCGCACTTCTTATCCAATACTCTGAAAAACTAGGGGGTTTGGAGGACATTCATTACATACCTAACACATTGACGTCACATGAGGCTTTTGCAACACCATGATCATTTTCCACTTTAATTGTAAACATGCCATGGTCAGCTCTGATGGAGTCACGAATTGATAGAACTGACTCTCCTTCTTTGTGGTTGTCGATGCTCATACGTTCTGGCAGTGAAAGCTGGAAAGGTTCCTCTTCTTCAGCTTCACCTTTCTTCTTCCTCGTATATGTTGTTACTCTCTTCTTGATTTCCTCTGGTCTGATAACTTCATCATTCCTCAGCCAAGTGATAGATGGATAAGGTGATCCTGAAATATGTGCCTCAAGTATGATCTCATCACCTCTCTTCACCTCAAGGCCAGACTGCAGGTTTGCAGCAAGGAAGACTTTTGGAGCCTCTGTAATAACACAGAAGGGTAAATGGAGAGTAGAATCTTCCAATATGTTTGAGGATATATGGCAATTACTACAAACAATCAAATGAGGGATTCATACCAATAGGATCCACAGCTTTCACAAAAGGAGTAATCCGAGAAGGTTCACTGATGCCAGCAGCATTCTCAGCACGAACACGAAACTGATATTCCTTTCCTTCCTCAAGACCTTTCACTGGGTAGGTTAACAGAGGTACCAGATAGTCATTGCATCTCTCCCATCTCTCCTTGCCCTTGGCAAGCTTTTCTATTATGTAGCCCATAATCTTGCTTCCACCATCAAACAGGGGTGGTTTCCATGTAAGTGTTACTGATTTTGATGTTGGATTATGGACCTCAAGGTCAACAGGAGGATCTGGAGGCTCTGTGGAAGAGTAGAAAAAGAGGGATCATATAAGAAAAGAAAGTACGAAGATTTTAGTTAAAATTCAATTTTCTAAATTTTTTCATAGAAAAAAAAAACTTACGCTTTGGGTCTTCTGCAATGATTGGGTTTCTTAGTTCAAGATATTCACCTCCTCCAATCTTATTTACAGCTTTAACACGGAAGTAATATTCACTGTTTGGAATAAGATCTTTGACTTGCCATGAAAGCTTATTTTCACCAGACATGACTGGGATATACGTTCTACGACCAGCTTCTCTGCGTTCCAGAACATAATGCAGAATAGGAGTACCACCATCAAAGTCTGGAGGTTCCCAGGACACTTTGCAAGAATTCTTAGTTACTTCGCTTGCCTTAATGTCTTTACACTGTCCAGGTGGACCTGTTTTAAATAAGAATAATAAAATTAGTTAACTAAATAGATGGGAAACTGTATTACAAATATGAAATTATATTGCATTTCTTTGCTTTGCAGAATGCAGATCAAAACCAAAAATGTTGGCTATATAGCATATATACGAATTTGTGTTCCTAAAGGTGAAAAATATAGAGAATTCTTATAGGCTTTTTTATATTTATATGATGACTATTCATAATAATTTGGCTTTGAGCAGCCACTGACTAGTTAGACCAACTTAGGGTAAAGTGTTTTTTTGGTGGGATTTTGTAACATTAATGCCTTTATGGCATTCTACACGCGTCTGTGTTGAAGTGATTCCTCCACGTGGCAGAAAAGGGATTTTCCTAGCCCTTTCTTTTGTCAGCCACAGGGCTCAGTGAGGATAGTATCTTTCTCAGAATGGAGGAAGCCTAGTTACCTATGACTTTGACGTTGACTGAGCCAGTTGTTGATGCCAGCTTGTTCTCCAATGTGATAGTATAAACACCAGCATCAGCATGAACACTGTCTATGACTTCAAGCAATGCAGAGGTGTAGTCACTCTTCATTGTTGTTCTGTCACCAGCTTTCAACTCTTTGCCATCTTTGTGCCATGTTATAGTTGGGGATGGAACAGCTCTGAAGGGTACAGGGATACTTAATTTCTGTCCTTTAACAACAACGATGTCACGAGTTTTTAGATCAATGGTTGGATTACCTGTAAAAGTAATTACAATATTACTAGAAAGTTGTTGAACACCATTCTCTTTTCACTTACGCAGATGTGGAAAAAAAAAAAAAAAGGAATCTATTCTTACAGTCTGGGTCCTTGGCAACAACTTTTTCTGAGACGTCTGATGGCTCACTAGCTCCAACAGCATTGACAGCTCTGACTCTCAGCACATATTCCTTGTCTGGAACAACACCTTCCTCCACTTTACATTTTAGATCTTTTATTGGACGAGAATTGATTCGCATCCATTTTTCTGTTCCTGCTTCACACATCTCAACATTATACCCAATAATAGGGCTTCCGCCATTCTTCTCAGGTGGTTTCCATGCAATACAAATATGCTTTCGACCTGCATCTGTGACATGTAAATCTTGAGGAGGTGAAGGAGGGCCTGTAGAAATGGAAAAGAATTGCGTCATCTTTCTCCCAGAATATCTGTTCTACACAGTACACTGCTTCCACAATGCACACACTGTATATTATACTACTACTTACTTGTTGGATCTTCAATATGAATGAGGTCGGTTGGTTCACTGGGATGACCACAGCCAGCTTCATTTTCTGCACGAACCTGGAACTGTACATCTGTACCTTCAATGACATCAGTCACTCTGAAATTGCAATCTGGACCAGCTGTCTTGCCAGCTTTTACCCAACGAGTGGCTAGTTTTTCTTTCTTTTCAATAACATATCTGAATAAATTGGGGAAAATCAGTGTTGAAATATGAATACTTCAGACTTCTTGCTCAATTAAATAGATACAGAATGATCAAAATAGTTTGGCCAATGGAAAACAAGAGAGAGTAATGGGTAGCATATTCAATGAAATTTATTTCACATATCTGCCACTTACTCTTAGTAGTCCTGGTAGGTCTCAGACATAATGGGGCTGACACTACTGATAGACCCAATTCTAAAAGCCAGTTCCTGAACTTCTGTTGTGTTCTCGGGTTTTTGAATGTTGCAGAGGAAAAAAACCCCAAGCTATACTTGTATATTTGATAGTTTGGATCTCAGTGGTTAGTCCACTGAGAATATTTGTACATATTATCTGAGTTACTCAGCTGTCAAAATTCTGCCTACGATAGGCTATGGGAAAGTAATGCGAATTAAATGACTTATGTTGCTTCAGGCAGATCTCTGTAGTTGTCAGTTTAAGATATGTTTACTGTGAGTGGGAAAGAGAGGAAGTGCGAAAATATAAAGCAGAAAAAAATCTAATTGGCATTCAAGGTGAATTTCAGAGGACAGATACTTTAGGAACCAAAGAAAAGGATGTTAGAAGCAACCCAAAGGAGTAAAACAGTCTCTTTGAAAAATGTAATAAAGAAGAGAATTCACAGAACAGAGATGAGGCTTCACTTTAGCTGAGTGTATACAGCTTGAATGAGGAACTACAGCAGAAGGAAAATATAATAATATTACTTGGTAGATGGGTCTAGGTGGCTACAGCTCTGGAGGAACTGGAGATATGGTTGCATTTTTTTTTTAAATTTTATACACGGTTCAATTTAATCTGATTTTACATCCTTATATCCATCTACCTCTTTTTCATATAAAATGTGTTCATTTAAAATTTAAACATTTTGAGAGAAAAGCCTTCATTCATTAAAAGATCTCTATCTACAAGAAACACTAAACAAACTTAAAATCACTTTACCTTTGAATAGGTCTGCCACCATCATTCTTAGGTGGTTCCCATTTCAAATCAACATGGCCTTTTGTCACTTCAACTATTGTAAGAGCATATGGAGGCCCAGGGGTTGCTAAAGAAAAAAATACACACATTAGAAGAATAGGAATCCATCACACTTGAGCTGTTTCTACTGATCACTCAGTAAGCAAATCTGAAACTTACTGAAAGTATCTTTAGCAAGTACTGAATCTTCAATTTCACAATAGTCACTCTGTCCAATGGCATTTTCAGCAGCCACACGGAACACATACAATGAGCCTTCAGTCAGTGGGCTCACTGTGTACTTGGTATCTTTCACTGTTGTATCAACTGTCTGCCAGCCTTTTCGCCTTACATCTCTCTTTTCTACAATGTAGTTGGTAATTGGGGAACCCCCATCTTTTTCTGGTACTGTCCATTTAAGATCTGCTGTGTTTTTAGTAATATTAATAACCTCAAGCCACCGAGGTGGTGAAGGTGGATCTGTAAAACAGAAAAAGAAGGTAAAACAAGTTAGCTTATTTCCCATCAAAGATCTTGGAAGACAGGGAATACATGAAAACTATTAAAACTTCGTATTTTCTTAGCTGAAGCAGGGGAGATTCTAATATTTAATAAGCCTTCCAAGAGTTCACTTGGTACCTACAGAGACAGGCAGACACAGGGCTTTTAAAGACAAAGACCATGTATTTGCAGTAGCAGCACGTTCTGGAAAAATACTTACAGAGCCTCTCCTTGCACAGCACAGGGTCACTGGGTTCACTGGGCTCACTCTCACCAGCCTTGTTCACAGCTCTTACACGGAATGAATATTCTTGTTTCTCCATAAGCCCTTTGAGGAAGTGTTCAGTTGTGGGAACTCCTTCAGCCACTCTCACCCACTCATCTGTTCCGGTCTTTAGCAATTCAATGACGTAAGATTCGATCTTTGCCCCTCCGTCATGTTCTGGCTTTGTCCAGTTCAGGAATAATGACGTCTTGCCAACATCTTTCACAGTTGGCTTTCCAGGAGGCCATGGTGGATCTAGAGAGGAGTCCAGTATTAATTACGTGATTGAAAACAAAGAGATTTTTTGTTGTTGTTAAATTAAACCATTAAAAATGTGTTTATTATACCAATTGGGTCTTTCACTAAGATTGGCTCTGTTTCCTTGCTTGGTTTTCCAGGTCCTGCAAGATTCTCTGCCAAGACACGGAACTTATATTTCTTCTTATTTGTAAGACCTTTAACTCTGGAAATAAAAATGATGTTTGATTAAACCAAATCTACACGTTAACTCATGCCTAAAACATTATTCTTTCCACTCTCAGTACTTGGTAAAATCTGAAAATACCCGAATTACTCCTAATGATGTTTTATGAAATGGTGAACATTCAAAGTAGGTATATTGTCAACAGTAAAATGGTGCACCATGACAAAGAAACCAATGTTTTGAGAGCCATCTTACATTTTTGCATGTTCCATGGTTGTTAGTTGATATGAGTATCAGAAAAAAAAAACAAACCCAGGGTTTTGGCAAGCTGATACTTGAGATGGCTATGTCTGCTATTTTAGAATGTCCTATGGAGAGTCACATATCACTGAAATTATTAAACATAATGTTCTACTCCACTCTGGTGAGACCCCACGTCAAAACTTTTTAACAGGGCCTGTTGCGATAGGACAAAGGGTAATGGCTTTAAACTTAAAGGGAAAATTTAGACTAGTTATAAGGAAGAAATTCTTTACAATGAGGGTGGTGAAACAATGGAACAGGTTGTCCAGAGAGGTGGTAGATGCCCCATCCCTGTAAACATTTGAGATCAGGTTGGGCGGGGCTCTGAGCAACCAGATCTAGTTGAAGATGTCCCAGCTCATTGCACGGGAAATTGGACTAGATGACCTTCAAAGGTTCCTTCCAACCCAAACTATTTTATGATTCTATTTAAAAAAAAAGAGATGATTCACTCTTCTGTAAAGATGCTCTTCTTTAGAACTACTTATTGAAAAAGTATGCCACCAGATGTTAGTTGAATCTAAACTTACAGAAACAGGGAAAACCAGTAAGAACAACGCTTGTTTAAAAGCCTGCTGTTACATTTTTATGTCTCTGTGACCTACTTCAGACTAAACTGACTACAGTCTTACTTGAATGTGGTATCTTTCACTGGCATTTTATTGCATTTTATCCATTTATCTTGCTCAGGATCGTATCTTTCAACCCAGTATCCAGTTATGGGGCTGCCACCATCTTCATCTGGTTCATTCCATGTTAAGGTGACTGAATCTTTAGTGACCTCTGTAGGCTTGAGACCTGTTGGAGGGCCTGGTGGATCTGTGTAAATTAATAAATTTAAAAAAAAGAAAACCATCACACACATGTTTGGGGTTTTTTTCCTGTTAAAATATTGTAAAAATTTAACATTAATTAACTAACCAAATGAATATTTTGCAATGATGGGTTCACACAGTGCTGGCTCCCCAATACCATACATGTTCTCAGCACTGACTCGGAACACATATTCTTTATGAGGAGTTAAATTGGTAGCTCTGAATTTTGTATCCTTAATAGTTGATGACAACTTGTGCCATATTTCACTGTCTGTAGCTCTTTTCTCAAGGACATAGTTTGTAATTTTAGAACCCCCATCATCTCGTGGAGGATTCCACGTCAGAAGGCAGGATTCATTTGTGATTTCTGATACATCAAATGCAGCTGGTGGACCAGGTTTATCTGTAGAAGACAAGATGTGAATGTTAATCTTCTGCTTGCATACACCAGTACATTAGTAATGATTTTTATAAACAACATAAAATACACACATACCAAGAACATTAACTTCAACAACAGCAGTAGCACGTCCACTGGAATTTACAGCTTCTATAATATAGGTTCCACTGTCACTCCTCTTGCTGTCTGTAATAGTGACTGTAGAATGATTAGGTTTGGTTTCAATGGTGATTCTGTTGTCAGGTCTCAAAATTTTGTCAGCCTTGGTCCAAGTAATCTGGGGCTCAGGCTTTCCAGTTACTTTAGCTGGTAGCTCAATTTTAGTTCCAGCTTTCACAGTAAGTCCAGCAAGAAGCTTCACATCTAAGAAAATTTCTGGAGCCTCTGATTCAGGAGAGAATGAAAACATTATTATAGAAACAGTATTTCAGAGACTGGTAAAAATAAAGTAGCTATTGTAATTCAATGATTGAAGTAATTACCTTTTGCATCAATGGCCTGAATATCATCTGTTGGCTTGCTTGGCTTGCTAGCTCCTATTCTGTTCAAAGCCTTAACCCGATATGCATACCATTCCCCTTCCTTGAGCTTTGTTACTTCCATTCTGTTTGTCAAAAAAATAATCCAGATATTTAAGGTGGTGAGGATGGCTCTGTTAGTTGAAAGGATATACTTTCTGATTTTAATTTACTTACTTTGTTTCAACAACAGGCTCCCCGCATATCTCCCACTTGTCTGTGCCACGTTGGGATTTTTCTACCAGATAACCCTTAATGCGGGCACCACCATCATATTTGGGGGGCTCCCATGTTAGGAAGATTCCTTTTGATGTTGGATTTCTCCATTTAACATTCTCCGGTGGATCGGGCACCGCTATTAAAAATTAAAAATATATGGGGTCTTAGAAACTAGCCTAAGGAAGATTTTTTTTTACGTGTTAATTTTGAAAAAAAATCAGCAAGATTTCAGAAACAGGAAATCAGCAACAATGTGAAACAGTTGACTCACTTGCTGGTGCTGACATATTTACAGGTTCATCAATATATGCTGGTTCTCCTGGGCCACATTTATTGCATGCAGAAACTCTAAATAGATATTCTTTTCCTTGGATAAGGTCAGGTACAGTGAACTCTTGGTCAACAACATGGTCCATAACCTAAAGAGAAGGAAAGCTCCAATGTGTTTCTAAAATTTATTTCCAAAGAGCAATTACCAAAACTAGATACAAAATTCTGTAGCACATGTAGAAACAATAGAGCAAATAGAAATTGAAATTAGAAAGAATGAACTTACTTTGTTCCATGTTTTCCGGCTTACTTCACGCTTTTCAATTATATAGCCAGTAACTGGGCTTCCACCATCATCTTCTGGAGGTTCCCATGACAGCTGTACTGTGTTCTTGATTACATCTAAAACTTTAAGTTCTCTTGGTGCACTTGGACAAGCTAGAAATCACAGAAATTGTATTAATTATTTTGCAATCAGAGTTTGACAGATGATCTCTACGCAATCTATCTGCCAGAAGACTTACTCTTCTTAGTCATTCTTCCTTAAGCAGTAAAGTTGAATAATTAACACCAGAAAAATAGGGGGTTTTTTGAGGATGGATTTCTAAATTTTAGTTATATTTTAATATACTTGGTTTACTGAAAGTTGTGTGATTTCACATTATTAACCTAATTAGATTTCAGATAGACAAACATGGTATGTTATTGCTGGAATATATACACCAATATATTGGTGCACTTACCAATGACATTAACATCAATTTCTCCTGAAACAGATGACACAGGGTTTTCTAACGTTAAGGAATAAATTCCCTTATCTGGACGTTCACTTGGAGTGATTACAAGTTCTGCAAAGGAGGCTGTGGTCTTCATTGTTACACGATCTCCCTCTTCTAAGACTTGATCACCAAAAGACCATGTGGCAGTTGGCACAGGGTAGCCAGTGATAGGAACACGGATCTTGATTGGCTCTGGAACAATAACCTCCAGCCCATCTTTAAATGCACTTAGGTCCATTGTAGGTCCAACTGGAAAAAAGACAAAAATGGATTTGATGAAATATCTTCAGACGTTCTGAATATGGCTAATGATAGCTCTGTTGAGAGGCTGATTCTGACTGTATCTCGGTCTGAAGGTTGGAGCTCTCTAGGCCTAGCTGTGGCTTATCACTCCCTACCTCTCCTGGCTAAACATTTTTTAGAAATATGTGAGATGATAAGGCAGCTTAGCATTATCCAGTAGGAGATCTAATTTGCCCATTAATATAAAAACTTTGTATTTTTTTATCTTCTCTGCCTTTCTCTCCTTCTGCTACCTCCCACCTTCCACAAAGCCAGGTCAGGAGATGAAAGCTCATGTCTTGCTCTTCAGGCAGCCTAATAGGTCTCTATCTAATAGAGAAATAGCTCAGAATCTCAAAGGTCTAAGGCTCTTTATACTAGTTGGCATCACAGTTATCTGGTGAAAAATATACATATTACCCACAAGATGCACTTTAATTCTGTGTCTTATCTGATTAATTATCTTTAAGAAATAGTATATGGCTTACCAAAAGTATCATCTGCAGTTAATGGCCCAATAGCCTCCGCTGGGTCAGACACACCAGCTGCATTTTCTGCTGAGACTCTGTAGTAATAACTGGATCCTGGTTTCAATCCAGTTACCTAAAAAGCACGAATAATTGTATTTTTACTCATATTAAAGATGATCTACACATTTTGAGAACTTTGTTGGTGAACAGAACATCTTACCTTAAAAGTAAGAGCAGGTACCAGTTTGGGGTTACAGCGAATCCACTTGTCTGTTCCTTCTTCTTGCTTTTCAACAATATAGCCCAAGACTGGACTTCCTCCATCTTTGAGAGGAGGTTCCCATGTCAGCTGCACTGATGACTTAGTTTGATTTGAATGATCAAGGTTAATGGGAGGACTTGGTCTCTCTGAAAATAATTTGAGAGAAATGCATTTTTGCAACTGATAAAGGAGTGTGGTTCTGCCTATCAGCTGTCTATACCTTAAAGTACTCTTTTTACAGCCTTTGCATAGTTTTTTCTAAACCATTTTTTAGAAATTGAGGTCGAATCCTAATTTCAGAGCAAAAGTATTTGGAGTTCTTACTGAACCAAATGGTAGCAAGGTATTTCTGGTATGTTTGAAGGACAGAAGTAGGAAAAAAATCTAACTGTATGTGGTATTTGCAGCACGCGTGTTTCTCAATTGAACTTTCCTGCACACGTAATACATAAACAGCCAAAATGTCCCTGTGTCATAATGTAATCACAATCAGTGCCTGCACACTTACCGATTGGGTCCATAATTTTTACTGCACGTGTAGCAGGACTTGGTTTGCCAACTCCAACCATGTTTTGAGCTCTTACTCTGAAGAAATATTCTTCATTTTCCACAACATCAGTCAGGACAGCTGACAGTTCATCAGCTCCAGTAGTCATAGTTGGCTCCCATTTGATGGAAGCTCTGTTACGCAGTTCAATAACGTAGCCAGTAATTGGAGATCCTCCATCATACTCAGGTGGTTCCCAGGTAAGTGTAGCTCCAAACCTGTTCACATCAGTAACTTCTACATTTTGAGGAGGACCAGGAACTTCTGCATTTTATTTTGGGGAGAAAAAGGAAAAACAAGGTATGTGGTTTTTACCTATGCTTAGAGTTTGTACTGCTTTTTTTACACTGTCATCAAACACTGACTTTTTCATAACTTCTGCTCACCAAATTTGCTCTTAGCTTCCACAGGTCTCTCTGTTTCCACTGGCTCACCGGTGCCCACTCTGTTCCGTGCACTAACACGGAAGAGGTACTCAACTCCTCCTTTTTGAAGTCCAGTAACACTGTATTCACAATTTTCAGCACGATCAGTGACCATAATCCAGGTTTTACGCTTGATATCACGTCTTTCAATAACGTAGCCTATTATTTTACTTCCACCATCACTTTCTGGTTCTTGCCAGGCGAGGCCAACTTCACCATCATAAGTTTCAGTGACTTCCAAGTTTCTAACTGGACCCGGAACATCTAACAAACATAGGACAATATTTTCAGGCATTGCATCTTTTTCTTTTTTTTCTTTCTCCCCTCCTCCCTCGCCCTGCCCCCCCCCCCCCCCCCCCGTGGCTTAAATAAACGTAAGCAAGGTTTTAATGATGGGAGTACTTACCAATGACCTCTACATTGATGAATGCTTCTGCCTGGCCATGTTTGTTTCGAAGGATAACCTTGTATCTTCCCTTATCTGATTTCTTTGCTTCATAAATTTTGAAGGTGCTGCAGTCAGCTGTTGTATCAACAGTTGTTGTGGGCAGACTTTCCTCCTCTTTCAACCACTCAGCTTCTGCTCTTGGATAGGCATCATATGGAACAGTCATCGTTAAAGGCTTCCCAACATCAACCACAAGGTTTTGATCACCAGTCTTGATTCTAGGTGCAGCTAAGGAAGATCAATGTGACAAGTAAGTACTTACATATTAAAAAAATATCATACATTTGTGTAGTCTGCAAATAAGCTAACATAGAAAAGTAAAAGGAGCTGTTGTGTCAATTCTAAGCAAATCCTTCATATATTCATTGGATTGTTCCAGAGAAAGGCTGGTTGGTATGTAGTGTGTCCTCCTATAAAACCAAGGAAGAGGGAGTTGTTTTTTGAGCATCAATTTAACGCGTTTTATTGGTCTGATCCTGTAAAATAGACAATTAGGAATTAAATGTCTTATATGACTGAAATGAGTAGGCCAAATATTTCTCATGTTTCAGATCTGCAGTGACCCAATGAAAAGGTTCTGTGTCCTTTAAGCTCAATTCATGCTCTTTGGTATAGGCACTGGAAAGTGACCTATATTTTCCTCAACAGTTGAATCAGCACGGTATAATTAAAAAAAATGTTTTTTGCCTAAGTTGTAATTCATACAGTTTAACAGATGCATCTTCCTCAGCCTGCTTATGTATTCATTTTAATTCAACTCTTTGAAAGAACAAAAATCAATGGAGTTAAATAGCTAATTCACTAATCTAAGATTTTATAAAAGAAACACAAAGCAAGCAACTTACCAGCTAATTCAAGCTTAGCTCTAGCTTCCTTATCTTTGGCAATAAATCTGTACTCCCCTTGGTCACGAGGCTTTATCTCGCACACCTGCAGCCTGTGGACCTTTCCTTCACTCATCATCTGATGTTTGTCACCCTGGACAATAATCATGTTGTTCCTCAACCATTTGACCTCTACACCATCTTTGTTCAACTCAGCCATGAAGATGACATCTGCACCAGGAGCTTCATAAATATCTTGTGGTGGTCGGATGATCTCAACAGGTATTTCTGAAATAAATGTCCATTCATTTGGTGTTACTTGTGTATTGCTTTTGTTATTACTAAATAATGAAGAAATAAATCCCATTCAATTTTACTCATACCTTCAACAAAAAGTCTTGCCCTTGATTTCCTGTCATCCACTCCACAGGAATATTCACACTCATCATCTAGTCTGCAGTCTTTTATGATTAATCTATGCAGATTTCCATCCTTTTCAAACTGATACCTTTATGGGGGAGAAAAGCAATCAGTATTTTAGTTTCTGGACAACGCAAAAAAGTAAAGCAAGCATGTTTAGTATATTAACAAGCATAATAAAATATACATACTTTTTGCCTTCTTTGATTTCTCTTCCATTTCTGTACCATCTTACACTGGCTTTCTCTTTGGAAAGCTGACACGTAAAGACAGCATCATCAAATTCAGTGACGGTCTGGTCCCGGAGATGTTCAATGAAGTCTGCCGGTGCTTCTGTGATGAGAAGCTCTGCAACAGATTTGTCTTGTCCAGCAGTAACAGTGTATTCACCTTCATCTATAAACCCACAGTCTTTAATGATGAGTGAGTGTTTGTATTTATCAATTTTGTACAAAATGCGCTTGTTGAATGTGATCTCTTCACCATTCTTTGTCCATTTGAGGGTTGCATTAAGGCGATTTACTTTGCACCAGAATGTGACAGTTTTCTTTTCCATAGTCTCAATGTCTTCAAGGGGCTCAACAATTCTGAGATCCTCCTCTGTTAAGACAAAAACACTCAAACAGCTTAATTCACATCCTTATGATCTCGATGCGAAATTGAATGTAAGACAATGAACTAATTTTAATACAGTGCAAGTTATTTACCTAATACTGTTAAGGCAGCAGAACTTTTGACGTGTTCGCCTCTTTGGTTTGACAGTGAGATGGTGTAGGTAGCTTGATCTTTCAACTGTGCATCTCTGACTCTGAGAGTGTAAACTAAATCCTTCTGGACAATAATGTATTTTGCACTATCAAATATTGCCTCATCATTTTTGTACCACTTCTCTTTGGCACCTTCTTTATTGACTTCACAGTTGAAGATAATTTCTTGACCTTCATTAACTTCTTGGTCCTTAAGGGGAGTTATAATCCTGAGTTTTTCTGAAATTGAGAAAATAGAAGAAATGGGACATCATGTGGTATAAGGAATGTGCAAGAACAAAATGTGCACCTGCATGTTAATAAAATAAAACTTACCAATCACTGTTAAGCGTGCTGTAGCTTTAGCTTCACCAACCATGACAGTATACTTTCCTGCATCTCCTAGAATAGAGTCTTTAACCACAAGTGTTCTCTTTTTGCCATCTGAAATGATGTCATACTTATCACCAGGCTCCAAGACTATGTCACCCCTCAGCCACTGTACTGTAATTGCCTCTTTTGATACTGAGCAGACAAATTCAGCTTTGTCTCCTTCAAGCACCTCAAGATTTTGTGGTCTGGTAAGAAATTCTGCTGCAAGTTCTGAAAGAAAACATTTTTGTAGATATATACATTTTTATTTTATTTTTTACTTATGAAGAGAATAAACCAAGTTGTGTATTCTTATTGATTTATTTTTTTTTTTCCAGAAAAAAAAGGCCACCCGAGTAACTCTCTTACCATGTACAGTAAGTTTGCCCGTTGTACTAGAGCTTCGGAGCTTGCAAGTATATTTGCTAGCATCTTCAGGATGAGCATTACGTATGAGAAGAATTCTCTTCCGGCCCTCAGAAATGTGTTCAAATCTACCACCATCAGGCACTTCTTCATCTCCTTTAAACCAAGTAACTTCAGCATTAGGCTTTGAAACTTCACAGATCAATTTTACAGTGTCATTTTCATTTACTTCAAGATCAGGAAGATTTTTTGTGAAAACAGCCTCTTCCTCTGCAACAAGAATTTAGAAAGATGATTAAAGCCTTTCATCAAAAAAAACATTTTCTCTTGTTACAGATTAGATTCTAAAAAAACGTGTTTACCTAACACTGTAAGTAGGCCTGAAGTTCGAGCTGTTTTTGCTTCACAGGCATATTCAGCTTCATCGTCGAAGATACATTTACTGACAACAAGAATGTGTTCTGCACCTTTGGAAATGATGTCATACTTTTTGCCTTTTCTAATTTCAATGCCATCCTTAAACCACTTCACCTGTTTTAGAACAAATCAATAAGGTTATTAACACACTCATCATAGATTTCAGTTTTGTGTTCTTTTGTAACGACAAAATAAGTCATCAATTTAAAAAAAGCACTAGTTGAAGGAGTTACTCAGATTAAAAAATATTATTATTGACCTTTACACCTGGACGAGAAATTTCACATTCAAATCGAGCAGATTCTTTTTCTTTAACTTCAAGGTCAGTTAGGGGTTTCAGGAACTCAACACGAATGGCTATAAGAGAAAAGAAAAAATTCAGTAGAGGAAAGTCTCTGGTAGAGAAGAATAAACTGCTGACACTGATAATATTGCCAATCGTAGACACTAGTACATAGCATTTATAGCACTTAGACATTTTGCAGAAATTTGTAAATGACTCACGTTCTACATTGAGAAAACATGATGTCTTGAAGTCCTTAGCATCACAGGTATATGTTTTAGCATCATCCAATGTGCAGCCATGGATAATGAGTTTTCTGACCCTGCCATCAGAAATGATATCATACTTCTTTGTTTTGTGAATTTCTTCTCCATTTTTGAACCATTTAACTTTTGCATTTTCCCTGGAAACTTCACATTCCAGTATTGCAGTGGCCTCCTCTTCAACAGTCTGGTCCTCAAGTGGTTTAGTAAATTCAACTGGAGGTTCTAAAAGAGAAAGATAGATTTTTGATGGAAAAGATCTAAATTATAGCCATGCCTACACTAGTGTAGAACTGTCTCATACCATTTACTAATTTTCCTTGATTGACTTATCAAAAAGGCTCTTAGATGTCTCTGATGAAGTGGGTTTTTTAAATTTTCATTTTTAATGCCCAGACATGTTCAGTCAATGCAGCTAATTTCCTCATTTTCAGCCTACTATAAAATTGAACTGAATGATATTCTTATCCATGGGTTTTTTACATCACAAAACATCACAAAGCCTTGCAACTCAGTTTCTTTAGCCGAACTATACCCACGTGATCTTAGCGACTCTGAAGTTATACTCTGAACTCAAGGAATGATTTTTTTTTATTTTTCCTTGAATTACTAAATTAGTTAAAAGTGTGTGCAGTTTTTTACTTAGCCATACACAACTTGCAAGCAGTACAAGTGAGTAACAGTCAATGTTATGTCACTTGACTGATGCTGTAGTTGTGCTCTCACAGGTTTCCTGATACTCCAAAGAACAGAAAAAGGCCATTGGGAGCCATAAAGGCCAGTATTTGTGGGTCAGGCCAAGTGAATGTTCAACTCTGCAATGAAGTGCTGGAAATCCTAATGAACTGATTCATCTCCCACGTATGACACGTTTCCAGTATTTCCCCCTTTTTCTCATCTCTTCTGTAAAGCATAAAGTTCAATACTGTATGTATGATCCTACTGATTTGATATATATAGTGTAAATTAACTTCCTATTCCAGGGGAATCATGAGTGGACCTTGAACACTGATTATGGTATAATTAAAATGACTGACTTACCTTTCACAAAAAGATTTGCTTGGGTTCTGAAATCTTTTGCTGTCAGTGATACCTCTCCCGCATCTGTTAACTTGACATCTCTAAGAATAAGTGTGTGAACTCTCCCTTCAGCACGTATCATGACCTTAAAAAGTACATAAAAAACCCCCTTTGTAAGTATGTACAACAAACATTTTAAAAATATGTAATGAAATAGCTTGCTATTTGTTGTTATCTGTGAAGTTCGGATATTTATATGAAATTTCGATAATTTCCTTTTGTATATACTAGATACAGCTCAAGATGCAAATGCTTTGAGGATTTTGAGAATAATTTCTGTTTTGTCCTTTCACTTGCAAGAAATTGTAATTTTAAGTTTCCCCATGCTTTAAGGTATTTGTGTCCTTGTATAGAAAACGTGAGTCTACTATCAAAGTTCAAAATGAGGCCGACTTGAAATCGTCTTTATTTTGAACAAGTAATAATAAATACCAAAATAAGTAAATTTATGTGAAAAAGTTGGTATTAATCCTGGATACATCTAAAGTAAAAACTTTTAGAGAGACATAAAAAGGTTGGCACCCCCCTCATACATTCTTTTATCAATGCCAGTTTGAGTTTCTATTATTAATTTTGGTAAAAAGTTTTGCCTAAAAAAACCATTTCCATGTTGCTCTATTGCTGAAACTACTTTGCAATCATGAGTTTAGATTGGGGTACTCCTACACAAACATCCCTTTCTCTAGGAGCAGACCTGGGGGATTCAAGGATGCATCCTCCATTGCAGCCATTAGGAGGACTGATACTCATGCATGCCATAAATTTTAACACAGCTTTTAAAGAATTCTATTTATTTATTTTCAGAGAAGTATGTGATCAAGTAGTAGATACTGGTTTAGAAAAATAAAGGGGAAAAACAAGCTTCTAATTAAAATGATAGGTCAGACAGATAAGAACAAAATAATGGTCTATCATACAGAATATTGAACATATTTTTCTTGCCAGGCAGTAACAACTATCAAGCCTCTGAACTTATAATTAGCTTTCCACATTTTCATTCCTAGACTCAGAAGCAATTACTTTGATTTATTACATGTCTCATCTGCTGAGTTTCATTTTTGTTTATCTGTCCTTAAATACTGTAATAGGGTCACTTATTGCCATAATTGGTTTTCCATTTCATATTTCTATATTTATTTACTTTTTTATGAAATACTTTTGATTTAGGCAAATTTGGTGAAGCTCAGAAAGATCTAGTAAAACCTGAAAATATGTTAAAAATTCTACTTGAAAGAAAAAGACCTTTACCGAAGTATTATTAGCAGCATTATCACAGGTTCTGAAGCTTTGCTAGGAAATGTAATGCCTTGAAAGTTTGCTTAGCCTGAGGTTACCAATTTGTATTTCCATTTGCATTATTTCCCTAATGCCAAATACGTGAAAAAGAAGTCTTAAAACCAGTGATATCCATTTATATTTTATGCTTCTTAATGTATTTCTTTATGTTTCTTTTTGTATTTCCCCTACCATTAACTTTAAATATTAAACTGACTGCATTCCAGGCTGCTCAGATCTCAGAGTTAAGAGCCAGCACTTGATGAAGGGTTAAAAATAGCTAGTGAGAAGTGCTTGACAAGCAAATCTGCCCAGAAAGTTATCTGGAGAGCCAGAACAAATGCCTGAAATGGAATTCGAATCCTCTTAATCCCCTTATATGCAGAATTGGACTGCAACTCAGCATTCAGGAGAAAAAAAAAAGGCATTTCCTGACAGCACCTTTCAAAACCCTCACACTGTAACTACAATTAACCTGAGCAAAAATCATTCAGTACCCCTGTGGCTGAGTCTCCAACAGAATCAGGCACCAAATCACTGTTGTAATGATTGATATTTTGGAACCTTAGTTTCTCTTTGTATGACAAATACTTGTAGTATTCCAGAATACTGGAATTTCTGGGGAAAAAAATCATGCTGTATCTGATTTAGTGAGGATTTACTATTTGGCACAGCAGCACTATGGTATTGCTGTGCCTTAGTGCTTCTACTGGCGGAAAGTAAATGAGAAATAAAGAAAGGGAAGAAAGTTGAAAGAGAAGAGGGAGGAGGAAACATGAGGAAAAATAAATCTTAGTTTCTTTACCTTTTCACTGGGTTCCAACTTCTTTCCTTGCAGGAACCACTCTACTGGAATTCCCTCATAAGACAGTTCGCAATCAAAGGTTGCCGATTCCCCAGCTGTCACTGTTACATCCTTGAGGGGTCTCAGCAAGCCAATTACTCGAGCTTGGTAAGGAGAAGACATCATTTTCAGATTAGTCACTTCTACCCAAGAGAGAACTGCTGCCCTTATGTACTAATCTCCATGGTGGCTTCCCTCAAGAGAGACAGACATCGCATTGCTGCTCTTTAAATTCCCGAAATAGAAGAGGCCACCCTGGGACTTTAGGGGGAGGGCTGGTCACCTAAATTTTCCTATTTGCAGACCATGTTTCTTTAAATTGAACAAGGTCAGCAGGAAAGTTGCTGTGCATCTGTCTCCCTGCCAGGCCTGGCATTCCTCTTGCTAGATAAGGCATGTGTCTTCCAAAATAGCATGGGCTAGGATTGGAGTGGGAAACAAGTGGTCTTCAACTGTGTGGTCTGTCCCTGTCCATCAAGCTGTTAACCCTATCCCCAGATATTACTGTGATCCCGTCCTCTCAGGTTAACCTGGTCCTTTAACACAGTAAAGCCTTTGCTTGTAATACTTTGATTTCATAACAACATATGATGCCAGACCAGCACCTTGAAGCAGTCTTCAAGGCCCTCTCCTTATTTTCACTTCTCCTGAATGAATAAATGCTATACAAGGTTAAAAATCATATAGGACATTCTTCAACTAAAAAATTAAGATGGCTTGAGTAACTAATCCTTGAGTTGCTGTTCTGGAAAGAATTGCTGTGGGTTCAATACAGTATAAAGATTTGTCCACCTTGTTTTCACTTAATTAATTACTTTCAGTTTAAAAGATGCTTACGTTTCACTCGAAGGTGAGCACCCGATTTGGCATTTGCTGCTTGGAAATCTACTCCACCAGCTTGATCTAAGCGTACATTGTACAGTGTAAGAAAGTGCTTTTTGCCTTCCTCCTTAATTTCACATTCCTGCAAAAAGAGAAGTGAAACAATTTTTTCAGCATTTTTTTTTGTGTGCCTCACCACAACCATAGAATTGCCTAGGTTGGAAGGGACCTTTCAGATCATCTAGTCCAACCATCAGCCTAACACTGACAAAAACCATCACTAAACCATATTGCTAAGCACTATGTCTACTCATCTTTTAAATACCTCCAGGGATGGTGACTCAACCACTTCCCTGGGAAGCCTGTTCCAGTCCTCAATAACCCTTTCAGTGAAGAATTTTTTCCTAATATCCAATCTAAACCTCCCCTGGCGCAACTTGAGGCCATTTCCTCTTGTCCTATCACCTGTAACTCAGGAGAAGAGACCAACCCCCACCTGTCTACAACCTCCTTTCAGGTGGTTGTAGAGAGCTATGAGGTCTCCCCTCAGCCTCCTTTTCTCTAGGCTAAACAATCCAAGCTCCCTCAGCCAATCCTCATAAGACTTGTTCTCCAGATCCCTCAACCAGCTTTGTTGCCCTTCTCTGGACCTGCTCCAGCACCTCAACATCTTTCTTGTAGTGATGGGCCCAAAACTGGACCCAGTACTCAAGGTGGGGCCTCACCAGTGCTGAGTACAGGGGGACAATTTCTTCCCTAGTCCTACTCACCACACTGTTCCTGATACAGGTCAGGATACTGTTGGCCTTCTTGGCCACCTGGGCACACTGCTGGCTCATATTCAGGCAGCTGTCAACTAACACCCCCAGGTCCTTTTCTGCTGGGTAGCTTTCCAGCTGCTCTTCCCCAAGCCTGTAATGCTGCATGGGGTCATTGTGACCCAAGTGCAGGACCCGCCACTGGGCCTTGTTGAACTTTATATCACTGGCCTTGGCCCATTAATCCATTCTGTCCAGATGCCTCTGTAGAGTCTTTCTACCCTCAAGGACACCAACACTCCCACCTAACTTGGTGTTGTCTGCAAACTTACTGAGGATGCACTCAATTCCCTCATCCAGATCATTGACAAAGATATTAAAGAGAACTGACTCCAGTACTGAGCCCTGGAGGACACCACTTGTGACTGGCCACCAACTGGATTTACCCCATTCACCACCACTCTTTGGGCCTGGCCCTCCAGACAGTTTTTTTACCCAGCAGAGTACTCCTGTCCAAGCCATAGGCAGCCAGTTTCTCCACTTTTCCACTGCTGTGGGAAACCTTTCAAAGGCCTTACTAAAGTCCAGGTAAACAATATGCACAGCCTTTCTCTCATCCACCAAGTGGGTCACTGTCATAGAATAAGATCAGGTTTGTCAAGCAGGACCTGCCTTTCATGAATCCATGCTGACTGGGCCTGATCCTGGTTGTCCTTCATGTACTGCATAATGGCACTCAGGATGATCTGTTTCATGACCCTTCCAGGCACTGAGATCAGACTGACAGGCCTGTAAGTTCCCCAGATTCTCCTTCTGGCCCTTCTTGTGAAAGGGCATCACATTTGCTAGATGCCAGTCAACTGGGACCTCCCTGGTTTCCCAGGACTGCTGGTAAATGATGGAAGTGGCTCAGTAAACACTTCCGCCAGCTCCCTCAGTACCCTCGGGTGGATTCCATCTGGTCCCATAGACTTGTGTCTAGGTGCTGGAGCAGGTCCTTCACCATCTCCCTTCAGATTACGGGGGCTTCATTCTGCTCCCCACCCCTATCCACTAGCTCAGGGGTCTGGGTACTTGGGGAACAACCAATTTTACTACTAAAGACTGAGGGAAAGAAGGCATTAAGTACCTCAGCCTTCTCCTCATCCTTTGTCACCATGTCACCGCCCTCATCTAATAAAGGATGGAGATTCCCTTAGTCCTCCTTTTGTTACTAATGTATTTATAGAAACTTTTCTTATTGTTCATAACATCCAAAGACAGATTAAGGTCTAGCTGGGCTTCGGCCCCTCTAATTTTCTCCCTATAAAGTCTTACAACATCTTTGTAGTTTTCCCGAGTGGCTTGCCCCTTCTTCCAAAGGCCATAGACTCTCCTTTTTTCACTGAGTTGTAACCAAATCTCTCTGTTCAGCCAGGCTGGTCTTTTTCCCTGACAGCTCATTTTTTGGCACATGTGGACAGCCTGCTACTGCACCTTTAAGACTTCCTTCTTGAAAAACGGCAAGCTTTCTTCTCATTGACTAGCCAATATAAACATATGTAGAACAGTCAGAAGCTCAATGGAACTAGGAATTACTAAGCTTGTGCTGTGACCTTTTCTTGAGAAGGGTCCTTTTCTCTTATCCAGACACTAGTTTTCATGGAACTTCTGATGTTTGTGTATTATTCACATTGGTATTGCTATATCAAAGAGTTGCCAAATTATTGCCAGTCATGATTGTATTGTTTCTTAATTTTCTTAAACCAACTTTAGCTCTCATAGTAAAGGAAAAGAGCTTGAAAATGCGATCTACATCTATTTAAACCAAACATAACTCAAAACCCAACAGTAAATGCAGACAATCCAAAGTTTGCATTTTTAAATGCCATTATGTTTAAGTGAGTTCCACAAGGTCTTTGCACTTTGGATACATGGTTGTTAGGGACTAGCGATACAGAATGTATTTATTTATGTAAAATCATGTATTATTTATATAATATTTTGGATTAAGTTTATACAGGACAGGTAGCCTGGGAGGAATACAGAGAAACTGTCTGAGCAGTCAGGGATGTGTTTAGGAAAGCTAAAGCCCAGATAGAATTAAATCTGGCTAGGGATGTCAAGTGCAACAAGAAAAGCTTCTGCAGATAAGTCAGTGATAAAAGGAAGACTTAGCAAAATGAGGGTCCTCTCCAGAAGGAAACAGGAGACTTGGTTACCCATGATATGGAGAAGGCTGAGGTACTTAACTTTTTTTTCCTCAGTCTTCACCAACAAGTGCTCTAGCCACACTGCCCAAGTCGCAGAAGGCAAAGGCAGGGACTGGGAGAAAAAAGAACTGCCTACTGTAGGAGAAGATGAGGTTTCAGACCATCTAAAGAACCTGAATGTGTACAAATCCATGGGATCTGATGATATGGATATGTGGGTCCTGAGGGAACTGGTGGATGAAGTTCCTAAGCCACTACCTATCATATCTGAGAAGTCGTGGAAGTCTGAAGTTCCCACTGACTGGAAAAGGGGAAGCATAGCCCCGATTTTTAAAAAGGGAAAAAAGGAAGACCCGTGGAACTACAGGCCAGTCAGTCTCACCTCTGTGCCTGGCCGGATCACGGAACTCAAGATCCTCCTGGAAACTATGCTAAGGTGCATAGAAAATCAGGAGGTGGTTGGTGGCAGCCGGCATGGCTTCACTGAGGGCAAATCATGTCTGACAAATTTGGTGGCCTTTTACAATGAGGTTATAGCACTGGTTGACATCATCTACCTGGACTTGTGCAATGCATTTGACACTGTCTCACATGACATCCTTGTCTCTAAATTGGAGAGATGGGGATTTGACAGACGGACCACCAGACATGGTTGCCATGTAGGCAACATGGACAGTGGGATTGAGTGCACTCTCAGCAAGTTTGTCAATGCCACCAAGCTGTGTGGTGAGGTCGACACGCTGGAGGGGACAACATCCAGAGGGATCTGGAGAGGCTTGAGAAGTGGTCCTGTGTGAAACAAGGCCAAGTGCAAGGTCCTGCTTGTGGGTCAGGGCAATCCCAAGCACAAGTACAGGATGGATGGAGAATGGATTGAGAACAGTCCTGAGGAGAAAGACTTGGACCCAGCAATGTGCGCTTGCTGCCCAGAAAGCCAACCATATCCTGGGCTGTATCAAAAGAAGCAGGTCAAGGGAGGTGATTCTCCCCGTCTACTCCGCTCTCATGAGTACCTTGAGTACTGAGTCCAGCTCTGGGGCCCCCAACAGAACAGGGACCTGGATCTGTTGGAGTAAGTCCAGGGGAGGGCCACAAAAATGATCAGAGGGCAGAAGCACCTCTCCTATGAAGACAGGCTGAGAGAGCTGGGGTTGTTCAGCCTGGAAAAGAGAAGGCTCTGGGGAGACCTTATAGCAGCCTTCCAGTACCTAAAGGGGGCCTACAGGAAAGATGGGGAGGGACTCTTTATCAGGGAGTGTGGTAACAGGATGAGGGGTAACGATTTTAAACTGAAAGAGGGTAGATTTAGGTTAGATATTAAGAAGAAATTCTTTACTCTGAGGGTGGTGAGACACTGCAACAGGTTACCCAGAGAAGTTGTGGATGCCCCATCCCTGAAAGTGTTCAAGGCCAGGCTGGATGGTGCTTTGAGCAACCTGGTCTAGTGGGAGGTGTCCCTGCCCATGGCAGGTGGGGTGGAATTACTTTATGGCCACTTTCAACCCAAACTACTCCATGATTCTATGATTATATATTTTAAAAGGTTTTAATGTAAAAAAACAGTATTTTTGTTAGAGTGACCCTATCAAAAGCAGAAAGAGATTTCACTTAATTTCTGCAGCCACCTCCTTCTACCTCACACTCTACCTCCTCACCCATTGTTGAGACACACATAAGAAACACCCTGAAATATTTGCTTACAGCTGATTCAGTCAGGGGTTCTCCTTTTAGCTTCCAATTTCCGTGGACACCTTCCTCAGAGATTTCAATATCAAAACGGGCAGTCTCTGTCTCAATCACCTCCACACTGTATAGTGGACGTATAATCTCAATATCCCGATCTGCAGGAAAAAAAAAAAAAAGTGATTGATTCCCTCAAACTTGAACAGACCCCAAAAGATCTTCACTACAGAGCACCCCAGTAAAATAACCATACCTTCAATATTGAGTTTAGCAGAGGTTTGATCAGTACCACAGTCACAAGTGTACTGTCCAATGTCTTTCTTCAAAGCTTTCTTGAGGATAAGGATTCTCTTTTTACCATCAGCCTTAATAACAACATTCTTTGATGGAGTAATTGGTTGGCCATCTTTCATCCATTTCACTGGGGCATCAGCTTTGCTGATTTCACACTGTAAGATTACTTCATCTTTCTCTACAGCAGTGTAATCCTGCAGCTTCCCAGTGAAGTAAGGGTCTCCCTCTGCAAGCAAAAGTTAAAGATATGTTTCAGTCTGAAGTTTTAGTCTTTCAGAAAGGGCAATTAGTTCTTAACATAATATACATTTCTTGTTTAAGCTCTGCAAGAAGCATTACATATAGTCCTTATAAATATTACAGAATTTTGTTGCAAAAAGAGAAAACAACAAATATGTAAGAAACAATTCAGCTTATTACTAATATTACTGACGACATTGTTTTGATGCACTAGGAGTTTCAGAGCACCATGTAATTATCTAATAGTTAATATTGCAACAGTTGCATGACATTTTAAAGTTATTTTAATTATTCTTTGTGAATGGGGAAATGGAGACCCAAAGAAGACAAATGAATTGTAAATTTGTCAAAAATCACAATGTAAATTTAACCAAAAAAACCCAAACCACCATCAAAGCAAACCCCAATGAACCCCAAGACTTTCTGATCATCATTTTTCATTAATAACCCTCTTCTGATAATATACATCATGTAAATCCTTCTGGGTATTCTTACCAAGAACAGTGAGTTTAGCTTCTGAGGATTTTCCCATAGCTTCCACTCTAATCTGAGAAGTATCATCAATAGTAAGATCTTTGATAGTGAGCGTATGGAATTTGCCATCATCTGTCATTGAAACCAGTTTGCTGGTATGTAATCGCTGATCATTCTTGAACCAGACAACAGGGATATTTTCATGCGAGAGTTCCACAGTGAACACTGCAGTTTCTCGCTCCTTTTTTGTTACATCCTTGAGAGGAGTAATGAATTTCAGGCGGATACCTATAACAACATAACATTTCATTAATAAGAATCCTACTAATAAAAACTATTCAAGGACCACGGTGCAAATCTTTCCTAGAAAGGCAAAGTCAGACAAACCTTCAATAATTAGCTTGGCACTTGTTCTTTTATCCTCAGCTTCAAACATGTATTTAGCTTCATCCTCAAATGCAACAGATTTAATTATCAGAGCATGCTTTGTTCCTTCTGAAATAATTTCAAATCTTTCATCAGGGGTGATCTCTTGTGTTCCTTTCAACCAGCGGAAAGTCTTGGGTTCTCTGGACACCTCACATTCAAACTTTGCTTCATCTTTCTCAAAGACTTTCACATCACTTAGTGGAGTGATAAAGATGAGAGGCAATTCTGAAATCAAAGACCATTTTTAGTTCAGTGATAGGTTCATACAGACCCTTCTGCTGCTAGATTTGTTCCAATGCCCTGAGATACTCATGTAAATGTTGGCAAAGTGCAGACTGTACCTTTCACTTTCAGATTAGCAGCACTTTTTGCATTAGCAGCTTGGAAAGACACTTCTCCAGTCATATCAAGTTTGCAGTTATGAAGGACAAGAGCATGCTTCTTCCCGTCTTGAATGATTTCACAGTCCTGGTCATAAAGAAACACAGCCCCACCCCGCATATATGAATATTCTAAGAACCACTCAGAAGACATTATTATTAATTTTTTTTTTTTTCTAGTATAAGCTGTGGTCTAAAAGCAAAGAAGAAGCCTTACAGGTGAAGGTGTTAGGGTTTCTCCCTTTAGCTTCCATATAGGATGGACATCAGGCTCAGAAATTTCAATTTCAAAACGTGCTGTTTCACCAACAAATACTTCCACTCCATACAGTGGGCGCTCCACTTTAATTAAGCGAGCTAAAATAAAAAAACCCAAAAGTTCACATCTGTTTATTCACTTATTCTATACCACAGAGATGTAGTACTGGAAAGGACCTCAACTCTCCCCCTATCCCTTCGTTAGGGCATTCAAATGCTACCACTGATAAATGTTCATCTAACAACTTTTCAAAAAGCTGCAAGTTTGGGCAGTCTACAACCCCCTTTTATAATATGTCTGAAAGTTTATTTTTAGCAAGAATATTTTTCTCATAATTAACCCAGATATCTGTTACAGTGAATTAAACTAACTGCTTTTTTTCCTGACTGTAAATGGACATAGAGAATAATTGATCATCACTGTATTTACAACAGCCATTTACATATCTTAAGATATACTGTCTCTTGTGAATACTCTTAATAGTTGTAAATCTAGATATTTCAGCTATTCATCATAAAAGCATGTTTTCTAAAGGTCTTGTACACTAAACAGTATCTGTCTATCTTCAGGTTTTACAAAGGTTTCAGTACTTTTCCTTAGCCAAGGCATGATAACTTACGCTCAACGCTGACATTAGCACTTGTCTTGTCGGTTCCACAGTCACACTCATAAACACCCTTATCACTCTCTGCAGATTTCTTGATTTTCAGGATACGGCGTAAGCCATCCGTTTTTATGGAAATTCTGTTGGAAGCTACTAGTTCTTCACCATCTTTGTACCATTTTACTGGCACATCTTTGCTAAGTTCACACTCCAGAGTAATATCATCTTTCTCCACAGCACTGTAGTCTTGTAATTTCACAGTGAAATATGGATCGGCCTCTACCAAAGGCACAGTGGATATGAAATGGTAAATTAGTAATATAAATTTACTAAAACATCACTATTTTGTCACTTTATGCTTATAAAAATTGTTTATACATTTTATACAGCATATTTTAAATTATGTAATTACCTAAGACTTTGAGGTTTGCTTGTGTGTTCAAGTCCTTAACTACGGCCTTTATTTCAGAGATATCATCAAGTGTTACTTCTCTTATTTCTAATTTATGAACTTTGCCTTCTGACGTCATAAAAACTGTTCTGCTTGTATGGAGTCTCTTGTCATTTTTGTACCATTTCACTGGCATGTCTTCATGAGAAAGCTCAAACTGAAAGTGAGCTGTCTCCCCTTCTTTCACTGTTTGATCCTGCAGAGGTGAGATGAACTTCAGCCTCACACCTGTAATGTAGACACATAAACACCATCAGTAAAAAGTTAATGTGGTTCTAAAAGATAAATTCTTTATCCATTTTTAATGTTTTGTTCATAAGAAGATACTTGCCTTCCACAAACAGTCTTGCTGTGCTCTTCTTGCCATCAACTTCAGCAGTGTATTCTCCCTCATCATCAAACTGAGAATCATTGATTACAAGAATATGCTTCTTTCCATCTGCAATGATGTCAAATTTTTCTCCAATCTTGAGTATATCAGTGCCCTTAGACCATATAACATTGGCTTCTCTTGTAAGGACACATTCAAACCTTGCTTGGCGCCTCTCAGGGACAGTAACATCTTTTAGGGGCACAGCAAAGTCCAGTTCAATTTCTGGAAGCAAAGCAGAACACATCAGTTGTAATGTGCTCCATGTGAACTCTGTTTAAGTTGACACCATACTCCATGGTGCATCATACCTTTCACTGTCAGGATAGCTGTAGTAACTGCATTAAGTGCCTGGTAAAGGACTTCACCAGCTTGGTCTAACTTGACTTTGTGCAAGGTTAGGAAGCGTTTTCCTCCTTCAGCTTTGATTTCACATGTCTGGAGAGATGACAGATTTTGGTAAATAAAATGCCAATGCCTTACCACTAGGTATTTTTAATAAATGGATTCTATCAACATTTTATATACAGTAAAGAGTCAGCTAGAAATATTTGAACTGCTTTTCAAGGAAAGTTAACACTTTTACTCAACAATAAAACAATGAAGTACCTTTCTTCAGCATTCCACACTTCTTTTAAATGTCAGCATCATTCCTAGCAATGCATGTAGGATATTTTTATTATTGTCTGAATAAAGTGCTGCAATCCTTTGAGAAAATGAAGCCCTTCAGCATTTACCTTTTATAGTATATAATTCTTACTTAGAGAAGCAGTGTTTTTTTAATCACCATAATGCTTAGCCTTTCTACATTCTGGACTGAGTAGCAATGACAGAACTGCAAAGATATTACCATAAAGATTCAAGGGAACCTATTCAAAGTGTTTAAATTTAAATAAAACGTGTTGTAAAATTCACGGATGCTTACAGGTGAGGGTCTCAGGACTTCTCCTTTCAGCTTCCATTCACCAGGAATATCATCCTCGGATATTTCTGTATCAAAGTTTGCTGTTTCTTTCTCGTAGACTGTAACATCCTCTAATGGCTTCAGAAGTTCAACTTCACGTTCTAGAATGCACAAATGAACACATATATAATTAGGTCAAATTTTAATAGAGCTTTATAATAATTCAGGTTATCTTTTTTGTTTGTTTGTTTGTTTAGAGGTTTTTGAACATTGGCCTATGAGATGATTAAATATAATACAAATAAAAGCTTCCTTACCACCAAGGGTCAGTTTAGCTGGGTATCTGCGACCTTCAACTTCCACTGAATATTCCCCAATATCAGCAGGGCCAGCATTCTTAATTTTCAGGAAAATTTTATTTCCTTCTTTCAAGATTTCTGTCTTGTCAGTTGGTTCAGCAGGGATTTCCTCATCTCCTTTAAACCATTTAATGTTTGGTGTATCCTTGACAATGTCACAGGTGAAAGTAGCTGTTCCTTTTGGTTTCACGTGCTGGTCTCTTATGGGTTTTACTAACCAGTCTCTTATCACTTCTGCATGACAAAAAGTTACATAAAAATATAGCTTAGCAGACTTTTACTACAAAGAGATGGGTCATAAATAGAAGAAATAAAACTAACAGATTTTGGATTACAACAAGATATTAATAGCTGTACAAATCTTATCTGTGAACAGATAAGACACAGATAAGATAAACACCTCGAATATCCTACAGAGAAAGGAGAACATGGTTTTGTTTGCTTACCTACTACCTTAACACAAGATGAGCATGATAGCTCAGAGTCTTCCACAGTAACAGTGTAAGTGCCAGCATCAGCATCATCTGAATCCGTGATTGTGAGGGAATGTGACAAGCCAATAATGCCCAGAGCAAATTTCCCAGGCTTGTCTTTGATGATCTTCCCATCCTTCCTCCAGACGACATTTCTCTCTTTGTTAAGCTCACAGGTCAAGTACAGTGGCTGGCCTTTAATCACAGTGACTTCTTCTTCAAGAGTTTTCACAAACTTCACTGGGAGTTCTGTGGGAAACATGACATTTTGATTTGTCTCATTTATATACAGAAGGTGTGATGCAGAAATGCCTTACATATTAAAGCAATATGCGTAGTGGTTGGTGGAAACCGAAGGCTACATCTACCAACCACTGTAAATTCACAAAGTATCAGGACTTCTAGCTTGAGGAGTAGCTAGCCTTTAAATTATTGATAAACATGAAATGGGTAATACCTTCAACAATGAGTTTGGCTGTAGAGGTCTTCTCTTTGTTCCCCAGTCGTAACACACAAGTATATTCACCAGCATCTGACAGCTGGACATCAATGATATGTAGCTTCCTGTCTTTGCCATCAGCAATAAACTTGTGTTTTGGGCTCTCTCGGATGTTACTTCCGTCTTTCATCCAGCTGGTAATTGCAGTGGATGGTGAAATAAGGACTTCAAAGATTGCAGAAGACCCAACAGATTCAGCTTCTGTTAGCACTATATCTTTCATCTCCTTCACAAACTTCAGTGGTACAGCCTTGAGTTGGTAAGTGAATGGAGGCTCTTCAGGAGGTTTTTCACCACCACTGCCTGGCCTGAGTTTCCTTCTTTCTGCATCTGCCGGTGAAGGTGTCTTCTTGGCTGTAATTCAGATTGAAATGAATAAACTAATCCTTACTTGTTGCTTTTGCTTGTAGGTATTGACTTGTTGTATCCTACCTTTGACTGGACTGATACCCTTCGGAGTTTCTTCTTTTGGCGTCTTGGCCTCTGAAGTAGAACAGCAATATTATTAGGAATGTAGTTAAATAAACATACATACTGAAATTTAGGCAAACATTTCTTTTACAAATCAGATTTTCTCTTCCTTTAGCTATATATACATACAAGGGGAGGAAGGCATAAATGTATGTATATATTTATACAACTTATACTGTCTATATCTCAATGATAAGTTCAATATCTTGAAGCATGGGAAAAACAGATAGTCAGTAGTGCGGACTCAAAGGCAGCTTAGGAGCTCCTAGTGCCTCAGTTTATTGTCCTGCCTATTATTCTGTAAAATTCTGCCATTCCCTGACACTTAACTCATAATCAGCCCTTGATCAATACCCACCTATCAACCAAAATAGCTTAAGTACCTGTTACAAATTATATGGGTTTTTCTTAGAAAAAGCACACACTTTTATGAATGAAGACAACAAAAATATAAGTTGTATAAATTAAATATATATATTTCAGGGCAATGTGATACTCTTACAAGTGAGGGATGTTCTGTTAGTTGCCCAACTTGTGATGAATGATCTCAGACTTTTGAAAATATTTCCCATGCTATGCTGCTTCTCATCATCATTTTGTGAAAAGAAATATAAAAGATACTTTTAAAGGGAGAATGAAATGAATGAAATGTAGGACAGATTTTAGAGCAGTGGATGGAAAAATGAATACTAGAAAAATGTGTGAGTTTTTCTGGAAAGATAATGGTACACAACATGATTTATCCAGTCTTATAAAAGTGCAAGACTAAGACAATGAACATTGATCACACAGATGTATGTACAGACAGGTAAGACAAACATGTCAAGAGTGGCTGAATCCAGTACAGCCAGCTGACAGACCAGATGGAAGTGTGAACTAGGTTAAAGAATGAAAGAAACCATCACAATGGCAAATTGTATTCTCCTGAAGTAAATAGTACAAGCACTTCATGGAAGAAATTGGCAGTGGTCTTCCTCACCTCGTTTTGCATGAGATTTTGCAGGAACGTCCAGAACTTCACGTGATTCTCCAGGTGCATCCAAATTCCTGTTATCACTCAAAAGTCTGCTGGCCGGCTCAATCATGTGAGCAGGTTCTGATTTCCGATACTCTTTCTCTCCTTCTGCTTTCTTAGGAGTTATTATCTTACCTATGCTTGAGGAGTAAGTCACTTCTCCATTTGCAGGGATTCCTTTGCTCGATGGTATTTTGCCTGAAAGCTTTCCCTTCTCTTTTTTCATGAAAACAGATGTGCTTTTTCCGATGTTATGTTTAGCTGATTGTTTTTCATTTGATGTACCTTCTGTCACTGGAAGTTCCTTTCCCAAAGGCTTCACTTCTTCCACAGACAAAGAAGATTTCTTTTCTTCAGTTTTATCTTTGCTGCTTTTGAGAGCTGGAGTTTCTTTATGTTTGTCCTGAATGGTATGAACTTCTTGAAATTGTTTTTTATCTTGAAACGCTGGTGGCTGAACAGGAATTTCCTTTACTGACTCAGTTCTGTCAACTTTTTCATCTTGGAATTCCTTTTCATGTTCTACTATAGATACTTCACCTTCCATTCCTTCTCCTGTAATCACTGTATCAAATCTTTCTTTTTCCACAGGCAGCTTTTCAGGGGCATTTGAATGCCTGCTTTTGTCTTTTTTTAAGTGGGTGCTGAAGCTACTTTTCTCTTCCTTCTCTGGTATAACCTTTTTGCCTGTTTTTTTATCACTTAGGAGTGCTTTCTCAGCCAACAATTGTCCTGAACTCTCCTCATAAAGAACTTTTCCTTCCTCTGCAGAGTGTTTTTCTCTTGCTTTCCTTTCCACTGCTGCTGCCTTAAGAGCAGACGGTTTAAAGGTTATGTAAGCTTTTTCTGTGGGAACCTTGTCTTCAGTGGGGTGTTCTAGGGCAACATCTTTTCTCAATGTTGGTTCAGTCTCCTCAGACAGGTCTAAGGAATGGAGTTCTGCTGATGTAAAGTCCAGATTCTCATCTTTCTCATCATCTTCAATAATTTCCAGTTTCTTTTCTTCTTTATTAAGAATCTTATCCATAAGAATTTCAGCTACTGTAGTACCAGATTTCTTCATCCATTGTGTTTTATTTTGTATGTCATGCTCCTTCATGGATTCTCCACAAGGAACTTCAGATTTCTCTAGAGTAAAATCTCCACTCTTTTCTGCACTCCTAAGCAGAGAAGTTTCAGCTGTTCCTGCCTCTGTGATATCCTTTACAAATGAAGTTGTATCCTTAATGGAAAATTCTTCAGGTTGCAAACTGATTTTTGATTTTGTCTCTTTTCCTAGAAGTCTTTTCTGGTCCCTGGGCTTATATGGCTCTCTGGGTATATGTTTAGGTACATAAGCCGGCTCAATTTCCTGTTCTTTTTCATGCACAGGAATCTTTCCTTCATGAAGAACACTAAGCTTGTCAGAGACTTTCTCTACAGCACCTTCCCTATGAACAACCGATTTAATTTCATCCCCCTTTTCTTCTCTGGAATCTCTTTCCGGGTGTTCAGATGCTATAGAAACCAATTTCAATTCCTCATCAGATAGCCGTGGTTCATCCTTTGCGTAAGTAATGTGATCTATTGTAACTTCTATTTTCTCACCTGTAAGGGTAGTCTTTCTTGAAACTATAGGTGTCATTTCTGGCTCCTCTTCTTCAGGAGCGAAGATAAAATATTTAAGAGCTACTTTCTCCTGCTCATCTCCCTCTGGCTTCAGTATTCCATCAGCTGTTTCCAGTGAGATTTTAACATCAAGTGGCTCTACTGTCTGAATGTCCAGAACTGTCTGCTTAGGACCTACTCTCTCTTTTACAGGCAAGAGTTTCTCAACTGAAATCTTCTTTAACACAATTGACTTGGGCTTTTCTTCTTCCATTGGGGGCATTTTATCTCTATGCTTTAGTACAGATGGCGCTTCAGGCTTTTCTGCAGCTACAAAGGTTTCACAGGTAATTCAGAGAGTTAAAATCCATGAGAATAAGCATCAGGAACAATATATTTTAAGACAAAATTTCCAGCTATACCTGAAATAAAATGAACTTAGAACACCTTTTCTCCACACAACAGAAAACATACAAGACAATCACAAAACAAAAGAAAGATAAGAATGGCACACACAAACTGTACAGAAGACCTATGTAAACCACTGTAATAGTACAGAGCATTATCCCACTAGTTTGCCAACTTAAATCCAATCCAGGTTAAAAGTAGCAGAAAACGACAGCTTTCTAAGGACTATCTGGCCATCTATATAAAATGGGTTAGTTATGTCACTGCAGGCTTCACTACATCACCAAATCAATGGCCAAGAGACATTCATGATTAAATTTCTCAAGTTCCCAAGATCTGAGCTTTACTGTAACACGAGGCCCTATGAACAATGGGCGAGCAGCATGTACATCCGCTCTACCGATGGACCTCAGGCTCAGAGTGCTTCAGAGGAACTGAATTCTTCACAGTTCATTTTTCACAGCAGGGTATGATCCAGGGTCCTAAGCATGTCAAATGAAAGTAGCAATGCTCTAGTTCTTCAACACCACTGTCACTTTTCCTCAGGACTTCAATAACAAATAAAAAGCAGAAACCTAAACACCAGAAGAATTATTTAGAAACATGTGTAACCTTTCTTTTGCTATACAGAAAATACAAGAAGCAGTTCACAAGACATACATCAGGACATAACCACCAAGGAACCAACAGAATACACGAATTTCATAGCAGGACCACAAATAAAGATGCACATATCACCATCCAGAAACAAGAGCACAGATTCATCTCAATGGTATATCAGAGACGCTTGTCTTTTAGATTAGGTGATAGTACCTAAAATAACAAGATCCTTGAATAGGACCTCAAATCTTCCTCTAATTAATGAGTTATATGATTGTACAGCTCTTCATTCTCTTTATTCTGAAGGTATTTAGGTATCTCAGAGAGAAAAACCCTAAATAGCAGTGAATAAACATAAATACCTGCTTTCTTTCCAACCACTGGGACTGTAACTGGAGTAGTAACAGCTGTTGCTGGTTCTGCTGGTGGTTTTGGAGATTTTAGAGCTGTAAAAAAAAAAAAAAAAAAAATAGAGTTCCCATATATTTGTTTTAATAGATAATTTTATTTTAAGTTTGATGTTCTTTAAAATGTTCTGTAGATTGTATGACAGTTCCAGCCTTAGTAATACTAAAGGCATTTGTTTAATGTCCTTTAGCCAGAAATCTCTGAATGGAAAATACTAGACGCACAAGAAAGGCTGCACCAGTATTCATCTACTAAAGAATTCTTACCCACTGCAGGTTTAGGTTCAGGCCCAGGAGCTGGGATGGCTGCTTGCTTAGGTTCTGGCATTTCAAACACAACAATTACAAATAGGTTAATTTACATGTTTTGTAATCCCACTGAACATTAAAGTTAGAAGCAGTAATACAGAGACAGAATTTATTGTTTTATATTTTATTCAGCCAGAAAGCAAGAAATTAACTTGAGATGAACTCTTGTAAAGCAAGATACAATGGAAAAAAAAGATGAAATTTTCAAGCACTGAAGAATTAAAGATTACAAGAAATCCAGAAGAATGCAAAGTGGTTAATCATGACACAATAGGCATGGACAGACTGGATTATAGTAATGCATCAGGTTAATATAGCACAGTATTCAGCAATGAATATAATTTAGTTGCTGCAGTAAGGAAAAAGAACACCACATGCCTATACCTTTTGGCAGTTCAGGCACATGTTTCTCCTCTTTTTTTATGACAGGTATCTCAGTTTTCTTCTTAGGAACTTCTGGGACTTTAAAACATTATTTTTATTTTGTAAGATATATTGAAACACCTGGAGTCCTCAAATACAATTATATCAAATATTTAAAAATTTTAATTCTTTTTAGTCATAAACAGTTCAGATGTTCATAAGGTTTAGGAATATGTATTTTTAGGAGTGAGATTTGGATAAATTAGAAACACTAAATGGACAAAAGGACAATATTTGCAAAACCCTATCTAAAAGAATGCTTGGATTAACTGTTTCATTGTATATTTTTATCAGTATTCTAAAATATTTGTAAAGTTCTCTTCTATACATAGTGAAGATTGAGAAACAATTCCAAAATGCAAAATTCAGACACAAATGTGGATGTCAAATTTAATTGTGCTTTGAGCAAAGCTTTAACTTAAACAATTAGGTTAACACAAGTCATCTTTTAAAATCTCACTTTCCTTCCTGAATTTCAGAGAGTACTACTTAAATGTGGGATTATTTGGTTTTTTTAACTATATTTTACCAGATAGATTTGAATGCAATCTAGTACCTTCAGGTTTCTTAATTTTTTCTACTGGTGTAGGCACTGGTTTAACTTCTGGTTTAGGTTCTTTTTCTGGTTTAGGTTCTTCCTCTTCTGATTTCTTTTTAAGAACTTTAAAAGAAAAAGAATTTCATTTTTTAAAACACAGGTAAACAAAAGAATAAGACACTGAACAAGATAAAAGATTGAAAAGAAATCAACAATCCTGAAGAAAAAGGAATGTAAAATATATAGTTAAATATAAATGGAAGATTTGGTGTAACTATTCAAGATACTATTCTGAAAGTCTTTTAAAATTCAAAGTCATCTAGAGCAAAAAGATGCTTTTAGTAAGAGCAGTGCATCTGAGAGGAAAGATGTCAATGCTAACTGTTTATGACAGAATAAAATTTATTATAATATCTAATAATAAGTTTCTTATATCTAAAAGATGACTTACTTTACATAACTATGCATTAATAACTGCAGTTACTGATGATTTTCAGGGGAAAAAATGCAGGATTAAACTCCCATTGACTTTAGTGAGAGAACAAGACTGAATCTTCAAGTGTTATATTTAGAGAGCTTAAATTTATATAATGTCTGTTTTTCATTTTAGTTATTTCCCTTATTTTTGTCCTATCAGATGTTAGTCTTGGATATTTAATGAGGTTGTAATCTGAAAAACTCAATATCTATATTTTATTAAGTTGTTTGAAGTTTGAAGGTTGGCTGCAAGGTACATGGGCATGTATCATCCCTCTATGGTATTTCAAAGAGCATCAAAATTAGTGGTGCCATTTTCTAATCAATAATCGAGTATGAAGTGATTCAGAAGGCTCCAGACTGGAAACTGATGTCCAATAGTACCACGGGGTACCACATCTGTGCAGTACTTCTGAGTAAACCATAGAAGAGAATACAGATGCTACATATGTGACTTTAATAGCATTTATACTGTCACTGGAAAATATTTAGGGGTCCAGAAGCTGAAGGCAGTGGAAAACTGTCAACTCTAGTATAGGCTTTTCAGAGATTAAGAAAACATAAGAGAGTTATAGGGAACCAGACTTTCAGTATTCTGCTCTGTTTTCATCACAGATTCTTTGAATGCATTTTCAGGATATCTCCACTTCATTCCTGCAACTATAAAGTCCTTCCCCAAGAAACAGACATTGGGTAGTACTTTGTTCATGTAATTTTCCATACCACACACATAAAGCAATGTTACTTAGGGGAATATACTGAACAATGTTGATATGCTGCTTTTTTTAAAACAGAGCCAAGTTACTATACCTCTTTTCAAAACAACTTCTTCTTTTGGTGGAGGAGTAACTTCAGGAATTACTCTGCGAGGTTTCTTTACAAGTCCAGGCACTTAAAAGAATATTATTGTAGATTTTATTATGGGATCATGACAGTAGTAAGAGCTAACCATCAACTAACCATTCCAAACACACAAATCAAATGCTGGTCCACTACTGAATATTAAAAACAAAAGTAAAATTACCGAGATTTAAGTCAATAGTTTTAATACTTTTTCAATATTATTTGCATACAGTCTTCTTCTAGGCTTATGCATAAGAGGAAATTTTCATACAAATCAACAAAAGAGAAGTATGGTTTGACAAAACTATAAAGGTTATGTATTCAAAGAGAGTTATCATACTAACATTTTTATCTCCTTTTACTCCTTCATTACAGGCTTATATTACATATCTATTAATCTGAACTGTCTATCTATGATATTTATAAGTTTAATTTCTAAACTTGGAACAGAATTAAGAAGAGATGTTCAGTGCTTAGCTGCTTAGTTTGTCTTAAGCTCCAGTATACATGAAAAATATAAGGGAGTACTTCTAAAGTGGCTTCCTCAATTCATTATTCTTCTCCATCTCTGGAAAGTGTCCTCTCACAAAAATGAGTTACATTTCAGACAAATAATAAACTAAGTACGTTTGAACAATGCTATATTTATTCAAAAAGCATATTATTTTTTATTTCTCCCTAAGCAGAGAAACAAAGTGATCATGTACCCAAGTGACAAAACTCAAAAACTCTCTCACTGTTCTGTGATTCTTGCATCTCATGAATTGCACAATGGGAGATTAAAGTGGACATAAATATAACATGAATATATACATCCTGTTGAGCATAATCTAACATAGATAGCTTTTTGATATTCTTGAGCAAATTAAAGAAGAAGATACTGAGAACCACAACTTAGGGCTGATGAGAGGCTTAATATAAGTAAGGTTCTTATATTAGCTAGGTACCTTTAGCAGGTGGGGGTTCCAATTTTGGAGGCTCACCAGGTTTTGCAGTCACAACTTTCTTCCTTGATTCAGGAGCTTTAAAGAAAATTATTTGAATTTTACCATATACATCATTAGATTCAAAAAAGAAAATAACTTTTTTAAAAATCCAAAGAACTGATTAACATTATTGACATAATAGAAAGACAAGAGCTACAAAGCTAGAATTCTGGCTGATTAACTGTTTAGAAGTCAGAAGATCTGTAGGAAGCACAGCTGATCTGAAACCTATTTTTATACAGTAACACCAGCAAGTTACTGCTGGGGATTCTTTTTATTTGTAAGAACATGTTAAAGATAGAAGAATGACGCAAAGGATAAAAGAATGTGTTAACTTGGTTAAGATTTTTTTTAATAAATTGTTTTTTTTCTGTAACTGTTGAAAAGAACTCATGTAAAATGACTTGGCATACACTGGTCAAAATTCCTGAGGGGTTGAGTGTTAGTAAGGTGCACAATTAGGGCAACAGTAAATTAGAAAAGAAAAAAATAGATCCAAAGTGATATGTTTTAAAGCATGCTTTTCAAGATTCACCGGTATAATTTAAATGGATTATATGTTTGAGTTCCCACTGTTAATTGTGGCTTCAGATGATTATACCTTTAAGTAGTTCTTTTGCTATTTTAATATCTTCTGTTGGTGGAGTAGGTGGTGGTGGTTTTCGCTTTTCAGGGATCTTCTTTTCAGGTTCCGGTGCTTTAAATAACATTAGGCAGATTTACTATAAATTTACTACCACAGTAGCTATGTGAAGAGTGACGTACAAATGCAAAGACGGTCATTTTCCATTTCCAGTGAAGCCAGTGAAAAAGTCTCATTTAATTAAATGGGAGCATGAAAAAGCCTTAGGCTATTGCTTTGTAGCATGCACACAATACAAATATCCAAGATGACTTAAAAAAGCATGTTAATAACACGAGAACAAAGGTGGGAAACTAAATGACAGGAAAACTCTTGTTGACAAGAAACAACGTGAAAGCATTTAAAATGATGTGATTGTTCTTAGAATTAAGAGATTAGAACTCATTTCCAAAACATAACAACAGTGGAAGAATTATGCAGAGACCTACAATATACAGGCACATGTGCACAGAACGACACAGCAAGAAAAAAACTGCACAGTAATGAAAGAAAGATGTCTGGCAGCCTCTGAGTGGGTACTTTGTGTACCTTCAACTGGTAGAGCCTCCTCTACTTGTGCAACTGGAATTTCTTCTTCTTCATGCTCAATCTCCTTTATGATTTCGTATTCTTTAAAGAATATTGATAACTAGTGTAAGTTTCCAATGATAAGATTGTTTCACATGAACAATTATGTAGATCTCACTAAAAAGAAAGCTACTCCAACAGACACAGACAAATACATGTTAGGATAAGTAATCACTCAGTATCTATTACCTTCGCAGTTAATACATGCTTTTGAAAAACTGCTCTCTTTTCTGTGTGAGAATGAATCAGGGTTGTCTGAAGGATAGTATTTTTTAATTGTGCAATATTAACTAAACATTAAATTTGTGGGTGAGTCACTGTAACTGGAAAGAATAAAAACTTCAATTCTCTCAAATCATTTAAGATTATAACAGCAATATAAACACTAGGTTTTTAGAGACTCAAATTTAGTGGGAATTCATTATTATCTCAAAAAGAGACAGATTTTGTTAGGAATATCCTGCCTAGAAGCGCATATGACTGGAAAATATTTATTTCTGAAAGTGGTATTTTATTTCCAAATATGAAAATATAATAGTAGATACGAGAAACATAGACTGGTATCAACTAAAATGTAAAGGGAATAATTTACAAACATTACAATGGGGAAAAAAGGACAACATATCTTAGTGCTTATGTTTGGAAGACAAGGACAAAGGATTGTCCTTACAGTAACAGCTATGATGGCATATACCTTCACTTGGGAGTGGTTCAGGTATTTTAGGAACAACAACAGGTACTTTCTCTTCTGCGGTAGGTTTCTTGGGCACCTCAGGCACTTAAAAAAACATTAGTTCCTTTTATTTTCATGTATATAAATGTACATATGAAACATAAAAACCACAAAGACATCTAGCAAACAGAAAATCACAGTAACAGTGGCCATAAGCATAAAAGACTGTTTGTACTCCAGTCTTTCCCAAGATAGTCTACATACAACTCACACATTTTATAGACTCAGTTATGAACAAAGAAAAGAGAGAAGAATAGAAAACATTCCTTCTCAGGAGATGCTTCCTGGAAATATATACCTTTGGCTGGAGGAGGCTCTGGCTTTTTAAATTCTGGCTTTTTAGGTGTTGTAAGAGATACTTTCTCTTCTGGGGCAGTTCTCTCTGGCATTTCAGGTGCTTTAAAGATATTAGTAAATTTTCATTTTTGTGAACATTAAGATACATACATACATACAATGGTATGACTAAAAAGAGTAAGGCATTCATAACATGAAGAATAAAATAAGCGACAGATTGTTTACCCAGATAGCTCAGCACTGGGTACATCAGTGAAACAAGGGAAAAAGTATTCAGACAAGAGGGAAGAGGAAATGTCCAGTCACTGTTGTATATACCTTTAACTGAAGGAATTTTATGTTTTTTAAGGACAGGTGCAGGCTCTGGTTTCTTGGGCACAGGCACAGACTCTGGTTTCTTGGGGACAGCCACAGGCTTCTTAGGTACTGCCACAGATTTCTCAGGCACAGCCACAGGCTTTGGGGGAACGACCACCGACACCTCCTCTTCTGGCTCTTCCTCCTTGGCCACCTCAGGCACTTTAAAGATATTAGTTCCTTTTACTTGACTGAGCTAAAGGTCAGGTACATACAGCCACAAGACAACCAAATGCTGCTTTCACCCCTCCACACAGAACACAGAGGGGCAAAAAGGCACCGAGTAGTGCAGAAACCCAGAGGGCACAGGAGGCTCTTTCAGAACACCATCGTATACCTTCAGGTGGAGGAGCTTCTGGCTCTCCAGGCTCAGCAACTGCTGCCACCTCTTCTGGTGCTTCCTCCTCCTCCTCTTCCTCCTCTGGGACCTCTGCCTCAGGCATCTCGGGCACTTCAAAGATATTAGTGTGTTTCATTTTACATTGGTGAAAACGTGCCAAGGAGGAGCAAAACCCAGGGCAACACAGACACAGCACATCACAACAGCCAGCTCAAAACCTCCCACACATGTGCAGCACCATCTACCCCGCATGCACAACCTTGAGAGTCTCAGACAGGAAACAGAGACAGGCCAAGAGAGGGTAGGACAACGCTTAAGAGAAGAAGATCAAATGTCTTCTTTGTTAAGTAATCCATGAAGACAGGTACCTCTGGGTGCTGGAGGCTCTGGTGCTTTGGTAATGGCCACAGGTACTTTTTCCTCACGAGCAGCCTTCCTGGGCACCTCAGGTGCTTCAAAGATATTAGTAATAGTCAGTTTTAGACATTAAACAGGAAGATGAACAATGAAACACAAACCGGAGGTGCGCTCAGCTCATGAAAGTAACCAAACTGGACTCACGGTATCAACCCGTGTTTCTCTCTCTCTCACTCACATACACACAAAACCACACACAGGCACAAGAACAGAGTGGTGATGCTACATAGGTTCTGTGAGAAAACTGTTGGCTATGACCAGGTACAGCTCAAGGGTGAGGTGTGCGTTAGGATATGCCTGCTCAGTACTCAGCAGCCTTCCCTCCCTGGGAGGAGAGACTGTCATTCTCAGCCCTGCTGGGATCTGGCTTTTCTCTGGGAGCCACCTTAGCCTGTTATTTATCTGCTGCCATTCCTCATAAATCTCCTGGTGTGGTGGTCAGTGACAGGGTGAGGAACCTAGTATTTCTCCTTTGTCCCTACTTCTGTCCTTTCACATTTCCATTCTTTCCTTATGCTTTTCTTTTTATTGGCTTATTTTCTTACCCTATTTAGCTCTCTTGCCTCAATTTTAATTTCACTGTGACAACTTCCACAGCCTGCATGGTTCACTAGTTTTGATAAACATTTCTTCTTCATTATAAACTCTACACTTACCAGCATGTTTTTATTAAGACTTCTTATGCTGTCACTTCTTCTTACTACCCTCATACGTGCATTTCTGAGTAAAAATAGATTTTTCATTTTGAAAGATTCATGTCTATCATATAAACTAACTGAGACTGTCAAAAGAGTCATGAAGACACCCACTGTGTCATTTTAAGGTAACAAAATTTGGCAGTAATCTGGAAAATTTTTGATCAAGTTTTAAAATATAATATTTTAGTATCTGCTAATGCAGAATATGAAAACAAAAGAGTAAGTTCAAAATATCATGTGGGTTGTTTATACAAAATTATAGATAATTGAATTCCTAACTGATACACAGCACAAAATGTTGAAATTTCAGGTATCCACAAACGGACAGCATAACAAGACGTCAGAAGTAACACGTAAGACAGTAAAAAACAGTCTCATTCTGGCTGATGTACAGGGTGACAGGTACCTCGAACTGGTGCAAGTTCTGGCTTTTTTGGCACAGCTACGGGTGTGGGCTCTTCCAGACCACCTTTCTTGGGCACCTTGGGCACTTCAAAGATATTAGTATGTTTTAGGTTTGTATATGAAACAACAAGACAATCAATAATACATGCATGCAGTCTTCATTGAGGAAGTGCTGTGGTTACAGTCACTCATCAGTTATGCTTTGCCTCAAACATGTGGAATGACCAGAGGTGTCAAATACATCACAGAGGAGATGGGAATTCTGTGTTCGGTTTCTGAGTCAAGGTGGAAATGTAGAAAACACATGCCCTCTCTGTAACAGCTGATTAGAGACTTATTTATGGAATTTTACTGTATTTGAGTATCAGTTTTGTATAATTCATGACTACTTTGTCATTGCAATATAATTTTTTTTAGGAAAATAACATTTGATTTGTCATTGCCACTTTTTTCTATCAATTATTTCTGTTCTTTACACCTCCTCTTCATTTTCAGTTTTCCACAATTCCTATCTTTTAGATTCTATTGTTTACAGAATTATATACTTTCTCTCCCCTCCTTTGGGTTGTATTAATGACCCTTTCATGTTCTAATAGGATGAGCAGTAGATATATCCAGTCTTTGCCTGCAAATCTACCTCATGTATACTGGCATTAATGTTACTTTTAAAGATGTAGAGAACTGATACTGTGCTATCATCCAGCACTACAGTCTATTAAAATATTCAGGGGTGCAACATTATGTTCTTTAATCTGAAGGCTTATTTGCAGGCTCTTCCTCAGAACAACATATTATTCTGTTTAAACTAAGCATTCAGTAAATGTTAATTCTTAAACTTCACAAAAAGTTCAGAAAGCTGCAGATATTTTTCAAGGAACTGAATCTAGTTTTTCCATTATGTTTTTGAAAAATCCATATTGTACATCATGTTTTTTATGCAGCTATCTCTGACAGGTCATCACCAGAAAAAAATAGTTCAAGTTAAATCCAGAAGAGCATAATGTTTCTTTCTAATGGTTATACTAATAGTGATGACGTGTACCTTTGGCTGCTGGTGGTTCTGGTTTTTTGGGTACATCAACAGGTGTTTTTTCTTGCAGGACAGCTTTCTTGGGCACCTTGAGCACTTTAAAGATATTGTTTCCTCTTAATTTTACAGTTAAGAAAAATATAAAAGATCACAACACATGATAAAATCAGAGTTTAGCTATTTCTAACACTGTAACATTCCCCTAGTGACTGGTTGGTTAGTCACAGATGCAATGACAGGCACAGCAGAGGCTAGCGATAGAGGACACGTAACAAATCTTACACAAAAGAAGGGATAGTAAATGAAAATATTAATCGATATAGTAAAAATAAAAAAAGCAACTTTATCCAGAAGTTATACCTTTAGCTTTTGGAGCTTCTGGTTCCTTAGGCACAGCCACAGGTTTCTTGGACACAGCAACAGGCTTTGGGGGAATGACCACTGGCACCTCCTCTTCTGGCTCTTCCTCCTCGGCCACCTCAGGCACTTTAAAGATATTAGTTCCTTTTACTTGACTGAGCTAAAGTTCAGCAAAAAGCCAAGCAGCAAAGCAGGAAAGTAAACCTTTGACAGACTACCAGGGAGTCCCCTTCAGACGACCACTCTTCCTTCAGGTGGACTACTCGCAGCAAAGAGCCAAAGTATGGGCTTAGGAGAGAGCACTTGCTGAAAAGCCCCACCCTTTCCTGCAGGCATTTACAGGCACACACAGACACACAAGACAACCAAATGCTGCTTTCACCCCTCCACACAGAACACAGAGGGGCAAAAAGGCACCGAGTACTGCAGAAACCCAGAGGGCACAGGAGGCTCTTTCAGAACACCATCGTATACCTTCAGGTGGAGGAGCTTCTGGCTCTCCAGGCTCAGCAACTGCTGCCACCTCTTCTGGTGCTTCCTCCTCCTCCTCTTCCTCCTCTGGGACCTCTGCCTCAGGCATCTCGGGCACTTCAAAGATATTAGTGTGTTTCATTTTACATTGGTGAAAACGTGCCAAGGAGGAGCAAAACCCAGGGCAACACAGACACAGCACATCACAACAGCCAGCTCAAAACCTCCCACACATGTGCAGCACCGTCTACCCCGCATGCACAACCTTGAGAGTCTCAGACAGGAAACAGAGACAGGCCAAGAGAGGGTAGGACAACGCTTAAGAGAAGAAGATCAAATGTCTTCTTTGTTAAGTAATCCATGAAGACAGGTACCTCTGGGTGCTGGAGGCTCTGGTGCTTTGGTAATGGCCACAGGTACTTTTTCCTCACGAGCAGCCTTCCTGGGCACCTCAGGTGCTTCAAAGATATTAGTAATAGTCAGTTTTAGACATTAAACAGGAAGATGAACAATGAAACACAAACCGGAGGTGCGCTCAGCTCATGAAAGTAACCAAACTGGACTCACGGTATCAACCCGTGTTTCTCTCTCTCTCACTCACATACACACAAAACCACACACAGGCACAAGAACAGAGTGGTGATGCTACATAGGTTCTGTGAGAAAACTGTTGGCTATGACCAGGTACAGCTCAAGGGTGAGGTGTGCGTTAGGATATGCCTGCTCAGTACTCAGCAGCCTTCCCTCCCTGGGAGGAGAGACTGTCATTCTCAGCCCTGCTGGGATCTGGCTTTTCTCTGGGAGCCACCTTAGCCTGTTATTTATCTGCTGCCATTCCTCATAAATCTCCTGGTGTGGTGGTCAGTGACAGGGTGAGGAACCTAGTATTTCTCCTTTGTCCCTACTTCTGTCCTTTCACATTTCCATTCTTTCCTTATGCTTTTCTTTTTATTGGCTTATTTTCTTACCCTATTTAGCTCTCTTGCCTCAATTTTAATTTCACTGTGACAACTTCCACAGCCTGCATGGTTCACTAGTTTTGATAAACATTTCTTCTTCATTATAAACTCTACACTTACCAGCATGTTTTTATTAAGACTTCTTATGCTGTCACTTCTTCTTACTACCCTCATACGTGCATTTCTGAGTAAAAATAGATTTTTCATTTTGAAAGATTCATGTCTATCATATAAACTAACTGAGACTGTCAAAAGAGTCATGAAGACACCCACTGTGTCATTTTAAGGTAACAAAATTTGGCAGTAATCTGGAAAATTTTTGATCAAGTTTTAAAATATAATATTTTAGTATCTGCTAATGCAGAATATGAAAACAAAAGAGTAAGTTCAAAATATCATGTGGGTTGTTTATACAAAATTATAGATAATTGAATTCCTAACTGATACACAGCACAAAATGTTGAAATTTCAGGTATCCACAAACGGACAGCATAACAAGACGTCAGAAGTAACACGTAAGACAGTAAAAAACAGTCTCATTCTGGCTGATGTACAGGGTGACAGGTACCTCGAACTGGTGCAAGTTCTGGCTTTTTTGGCACAGCTACGGGTGTGGGCTCTTCCAGACCACCTTTCTTGGGCACCTTGGGCACTTCAAAGATATTAGTATGTTTTAGGTTTGTATATGAAACAACAAGACAATCAATAATACATGCATGCAGTCTTCATTGAGGAAGTGCTGTGGTTACAGTCACTCATCAGTTATGCTTTGCCTCAAACATGTGGAATGACCAGAGGTGTCAAATACATCACAGAGGAGATGGGAATTCTGTGTTCGGTTTCTGAGTCAAGGTGGAAATGTAGAAAACACATGCCCTCTCTGTAACAGCTGATTAGAGACTTATTTATGGAATTTTACTGTATTTGAGTATCAGTTTTGTATAATTCATGACTACTTTGTCATTGCAATATAATTTTTTTTAGGAAAATAACATTTGATTTGTCATTGCCACTTTTTTCTATCAATTATTTCTGTTCTTTACACCTCCTCTTCATTTTCAGTTTTCCACAATTCCTATCTTTTAGATTCTATTGTTTACAGAATTATATACTTTCTCTCCCCTCCTTTGGGTTGTATTAATGACCCTTTCATGTTCTAATAGGATGAGCAGTAGATATATCCAGTCTTTGCCTGCAAATCTACCTCATGTATACTGGCATTAATGTTACTTTTAAAGATGTAGAGAACTGATACTGTGCTATCATCCAGCACTACAGTCTATTAAAATATTCAGGGGTGCAACATTATGTTCTTTAATCTGAAGGCTTATTTGCAGGCTCTTCCTCAGAACAACATATTATTCTGTTTAAATTAAGCATTCAGTAAATGTTAATTCTTAAACTTCACAAAAAGTTCAGAAAGCTGCAGATATTTTTCAAGGAACTGAATCTAGTTTTTCCATTATGTTTTTGAAAAATCCATATTGTACATCATGTTTTTTATGCAGCTATCTCTGACAGGTCATCACCAGAAAAAAATAGTTCAAGTTAAATCCAGAAGAGCATAATGTTTCTTTCTAATGGTTATACTAATAGTGATGACGTGTACCTTTGGCTGCTGGTGGTTCTGGTTTTTTGGGTACATCAACAGGTGTTTTTTCTTGCAGGACAGCTTTCTTGGGCACCTTGAGCACTTTAAAGATATTGTTTCCTCTTAATTTTACAGTTAAGAAAAATATAAAAGATCACAACACATGATAAAATCAGAGTTTAGCTATTTCTAACACTGTAACATTCCCCTAGTGACTGGTTGGTTAGTCACAGATGCAATGACAGGCACAGCAGAGGCTAGCGATAGAGGACACGTAACAAATCTTACACAAAAGAAGGGATAGTAAATGAAAATATTAATCGATATAGTAAAAATAAAAAAAGCAACTTTATCCAGAAGTTATACCTTTAGCTTTTGGAGCTTCTGGTTCCTTAGGCACAGCCACAGGTTTCTTGGACACAGCAACAGGCTTTGGGGGAATGACCACTGGCACCTCCTCTTCTGGCTCTTCCTCCTCGGCCACCTCAGGCACTTTAAAGATATTAGTTCCTTTTACTTGACTGAGCTAAAGTTCAGCAAAAAGCCAAGCAGCAAAGCAGGAAAGTAAACCTTTGACAGACTACCAGGGAGTCCCCTTCAGACGACCACTCTTCCTTCAGGTGGACTACTCGCAGCAAAGAGCCAAAGTATGGGCTTAGGAGAGAGCACTTGCTGAAAAGCCCCACCCTTTCCTGCAGGCATTTACAGGCACACACAGACACACAAGACAACCAAATGCTGCTTTCACCCCTCCACACAGAACACAGAGGGGCAAAAAGGCACCGAGTAGTGCAGAAACCCAGAGGGCACAGGAGGCTCTTTCAGAACACCATCGTATACCTTCAGGTGGAGGAGCTTCTGGCTCTCCAGGCTCAGCAACTGCTGCCACCTCTTCTGGTGCTTCCTCCTCCTCCTCTTCCTCCTCTGGGACCTCTGCCTCAGGCATCTCGGGCACTTCAAAGATATTAGTGTGTTTCATTTTACATTGGTGAAAACGTGCCAAGGAGGAGCAAAACCCAGGGCAACACAGACACAGCACATCACAACAGCCAGCTCAAAACCTCCCACACATGTGCAGCACCGTCTACCCCGCATGCACAACCTTGAGAGTCTCAGACAGGAAACAGAGACAGGCCAAGAGAGGGTAGGACAACGCTTAAGAGAAGAAGATCAAATGTCTTCTTTGTTAAGTAATCCATGAAGACAGGTACCTCTGGGTGCTGGAGGCTCTGGTGCTTTGGTAATGGCCACAGGTACTTTTTCCTCACGAGCAGCCTTCCTGGGCACCTCAGGTGCTTCAAAGATATTAGTAATAGTCAGTTTTAGACATTAAACAGGAAGATGAACAATGAAACACAAACCGGAGGTGCGCTCAGCTCATGAAAGTAACCAAACTGGACTCACGGTATCAACCCGTGTTTCTCTCTCTCTCACTCACATACACACAAAACCACACACAGGCACAAGAACAGAGTGGTGATGCTACATAGGTTCTGTGAGAAAACTGTTGGCTATGACCAGGTACAGCTCAAGGGTGAGGTGTGCGTTAGGATATGCCTGCTCAGTACTCAGCAGCCTTCCCTCCCTGGGAGGAGAGACTGTCATTCTCAGCCCTGCTGGGATCTGGCTTTTCTCTGGGAGCCACCTTAGCCTGTTATTTATCTGCTGCCATTCCTCATAAATCTCCTGGTGTGGTGGTCAGTGACAGGGTGAGGAACCTAGTATTTCTCCTTTGTCCCTACTTCTGTCCTTTCACATTTCCATTCTTTCCTTATGCTTTTCTTTTTATTGGCTTATTTTCTTACCCTATTTAGCTCTCTTGCCTCAATTTTAATTTCACTGTGACAACTTCCACAGCCTGCATGGTTCACTAGTTTTGATAAACATTTCTTCTTCATTATAAACTCTACACTTACCAGCATGTTTTTATTAAGACTTCTTATGCTGTCACTTCTTCTTACTACCCTCATACGTGCATTTCTGAGTAAAAATAGATTTTTCATTTTGAAAGATTCATGTCTATCATATAAACTAACTGAGACTGTCAAAAGAGTCATGAAGACACCCACTGTGTCATTTTAAGGTAACAAAATTTGGCAGTAATCTGGAAAATTTTTGATCAAGTTTTAAAATATAATATTTTAGTATCTGCTAATGCAGAATATGAAAACAAAAGAGTAAGTTCAAAATATCATGTGGGTTGTTTATACAAAATTATAGATAATTGAATTCCTAACTGATACACAGCACAAAATGTTGAAATTTCAGGTATCCACAAACGGACAGCATAACAAGACGTCAGAAGTAACACGTAAGACAGTAAAAAACAGTCTCATTCTGGCTGATGTACAGGGTGACAGGTACCTCGAACTGGTGCAAGTTCTGGCTTTTTTGGCACAGCTACGGGTGTGGGCTCTTCCAGACCACCTTTCTTGGGCACCTTGGGCACTTCAAAGATATTAGTATGTTTTAGGTTTGTATATGAAACAACAAGACAATCAATAATACATGCATGCAGTCTTCATTGAGGAAGTGCTGTGGTTACAGTCACTCATCAGTTATGCTTTGCCTCAAACATGTGGAATGACCAGAGGTGTCAAATACATCACAGAGGAGATGGGAATTCTGTGTTCGGTTTCTGAGTCAAGGTGGAAATGTAGAAAACACATGCCCTCTCTGTAACAGCTGATTAGAGACTTATTTATGGAATCCTACTCTATTTAAGTATTAGTCATGTATCATTCATGACTGTGTCTTCTGTGCTGGTTTTGGCAGTTGCTGTCATCTTTTTATTTGTTGCTTGGATATTATCACTAGTTTTGTTTTTCAAGTTGACTTCATCTTTCTTTTTCTGCCTTTGTATGTCTCCTATTTTTTTTTTTGCTTTGCACATTCTTTCATGTAACAACTCTGGCTTCCATTCTAATCACTAGATGTTGCTTATAACTGTTTCCTCTTATATTCATTTAAATTATTTAAATGCTTAAGTATCATCACTGTGAGGTGGTACTTCACTTGAAGAATGTCATTGTATTTCAGATGGAGATAATCTGGCAGCAGGCAGAATGTTTACTTTTCTGGCCAGTACTTGGGATTTTCTAAAGGAAATTAAATGATGCAGCACTGCATCAATCTGTGGTGTATACAGTTTTAGAGTATTTTATATAATTTTTTAACATTTTAATTAAAAAATCTTTCATCCTTATTAATCTGAGAAAGCAAATGCCTCTTATAAGGCTCAGTGAATTAGGTGTTCACAGGAGCTTTACAAGTCTTTGGTGCTATTTGTACAATGTAATAACTTTACAAATCACAGAGTGGCGAATGTTGACATATGACCAAAATGCAGGCGAATAACAGTTTAAAGAAAAGATTCTGCTCCATGGTGCTACCCATGGCAAGATAGATACATATAGATAGTCGTAATTATTTTGCTGTTTGTACAGAAACTGCTACTCTCTACCGAAACCTTCCGTTTCTGATTATTTTGTCCTTTCTCATAGAATTGTATAATCATTTAGGTTGGAAAAGACCTCTAAGATCATTGAGTCCAAGCATAAACCTAACACTACCAAGTGCCACTAAGCCATGTGCTAAACCATCCTTACCAATAATGTGAACAACAGTTTATACATTCATTCTCTTACAAGAATCCATAAAGTTTTGGCATTTATTTGTAGACAGGAGTTCATCGTATCTGTTTTATTTATTGCTATAGCTCTTGAAATCAAATCTTACCTCCTCAACTTTTAAAAAACAATACAACAAAAGTTTGGATAGTTTTAGTTGAGGAAACATTTGACACCCCTGTGCAGCAATTAATATTTTGTACATCTCTCGCACATTTTTGATATCAGAGTATACAGTGAAAGATAAATTTAGAATGAGATTAATTTAAAAAAAAACGAGACCCTTCCTTATGATGATAATCATGGTGGCATGTACCTTTAGCAAGTGGAGCTCCCATTTTTTTAGATAGAGCAATGGGTACTTTCTCCTCTGGGACAGTCCTCTCGGGCATCTCAGGGGCTTCAAAGATATTAGTGCATTTCATTTTACAATTACAATACAAATGAGCATAAGCACAGAGACTGAAACACAGAGGACAACAGAAATGTTCTGAAGTAACAATTTTGCACACACTCATACTCAGTGCAATTTGTTTAGCAAGAGTCATTTAAAGCCTCAGATTCGAAATGACAGACAGGACACAAGAGGTTAAGATAATACTTAAGAGAAGAAGATTTTATGTATTTATCATGTATTCATGATAACATGTACCTCTGGCTGATGGACGGTCTGATTTTTCAGGAACAGCTACAGGAATTTTCTCTTCTGGGACAGCCTTTTTGGGCACTGCAGGCTCTTTAAGATATTAGTATCATTTAGTTATGTGCATTAAGCTTTAAAATGAGCAGTGAAACATAATATACTCAAAAGAAGGAAAAGAGATCCTGTTTGTAAGAGATACCTTTAGACTGTAGAGCTGCTCTCTTTTTAGGTATAGCAACACTTTCTTGCTTTTCGGCCAGCTTGGCTGGTGGTGGTTCCTCAGGTGCCAGAACAGGCTCTGGTTCTTTGGATGCTGCTTCAGGCTTCGGTTTTTGAAGTGCCGTAGAAGGCTCTAGTTTTTGGGGTGCTAAAATTGGTTCTGGTTCCTCAGGCACCATGACAGGCTCTGGCTTGAATGGTGGCACAACAGGCTTGGATTTTCTAGATACTGCAATAGTCATTGATTTTTGGAAATCTGCAACAAACTCTGTTTCTTCAGGTGCTACAACGAACTCTGTTTTTTGGGGTGGAACAAAAGGTTTTCTTTTGGGGGGCATCACAACACGTTCTGATTTTTGGGTTGATGAAACTGTCTCTGACTCCTCAGGCACCACAGTGAGCTCAGATTCCTCGAGGGCCATGAATGGCTCTGGTTTTTGGGGTTCCACAACAGGCTTTGGTTTTGTGGGCTTCACACCATGCTTTAGTTTTTGGGGTGCCACATCAGTCTTGGGTTCCTCAGGTACCACAACAAACTCTAGTTTCTCAGGTACCATAACACGCTCTGGTTTTTGGGATGCCAAAACAGATTCTGGTTTTTGTGGTGCCAAAATGGTCTCGGGCTCCTCCGGTGCCACAACACGCTCTATTTTTTGGGTTGCGACAACAAGCTTTTGGTTTTGGGCCACTTTAGCAGATTCCAGTTCTTGAGGTTCTACCTCTTGAGGCTTTGGTTTTGGGGGTTCTGCAATGGGCTTTGGTTTTCGGGAAACTGGAACAGGTACTTTCTTTTCTGGGAAAGTTGTCTTGGCCACTTTATGTACATAAAAGATATTAGTTTTAAATTAAACAACTGCACAATCATACCAAATTTAAGTGAATCATCAAATGTAAAACCACAATTACAATGAAAACATTAAAAACATATCAGGTATCAGTCATTTATGTTGGCCTTTTTAAGGAGGAACATACCACATTTTGGCTTTTCTCTCCTTTCTCTCAAATGCCCCCCAAAGCTTCATGCCCCCATATGCAAGTGCACATGTGCACTGATAGCATAACAAGCTATAAGTAAAACCTATTATAATTATAAACAGAATGGACAGGATAGAAGATATTAATAACACTGCGGGTAATAAGCTGAAGACTCTTTCAAGAATTAGCAGTGATGGTATCTAGTTTTTCTTGGTGGAGCTTCTGGCATTTCAATTGCATTGATATCTTCTGCTCTTTGCTACTAGAATGGGTACTTTCTTTTCTTTTACTGTATCACTTTAAAGATATTAGTTGTGGCTGTTTTCATGAACTCAAGTGGGTAGAATGGTAAGAATAATCCAAAATAGTAAGAAGAATTGAAGTATAAAATAGAGACAATTCAGACATCCAAGATTTGTCACTACTTTTCAAAAAGACCACATATATCTGTTTCACACACATATGCAGATACATAGAACAAGTATAATTTAGAATCTCAGAAAACAGAAAGCCTGTAAAATCACAGTGTTAAAGACAAGAGGAAAATGTTACTTCTGTTATTTTATTAGTGTTGAGATTTACCTTGCTCTGGTAGAGGTTCTGGTTCTTCAGGTGCAGCCTCTGGTTCTGGGACAACCACAGGTTCTGGTTTTTTAGGCACAACCTCCGGTTCTGGTTTTTTAGGCACAACCTCCGGTTCTGGTAATTTAGGCACAGGTATTTTCTTTTCTGGAACAACTTTCTTCGACACCTCAGGTTCTTTAAAGATATTTATTTGTTTTACTTTCAGGAATTTGAAGAATAGGAATTAAAAAGGTGACAATAGCTCCAAGGTGAAAATTATCAAACAGCATCAGAAAAAAAATACCCCTTATAAATAGTCTGTGGATTTTTCTGTCTTGCTTGATGCACTGTTGCTTACTGGGAGCTAGTCATAAGTGAAGAAAACAACACAATCTGTACCATTTATAAATATCAGAATATAAAAAAAAAGATGATAACATAAACTTTAAAAAGATAGCATTTAGGGAAACAGACTAAAATTTCAGTCCAATTTTATCAGTATTGAACATGTACCTTTAGGTAGTGGAGGTTCTGGTTTTTTAGGAGCTTCAATGTGTACTTTTTCTTCTGAAACCACTTTCTTGGGCACTTCAGGCACTTTAAAGAAAGTAACTAATTTTATTTTTATGAAATTCAAACATACGTCTGCAGTGTTAAGACACTAAGAAGAGGTAAAACTCAGGAAATCAAGAGCATTATTGGGGTTGGATGTGAATATCAACTTTTTTCTTTGCCTACAGAAAATTCTGATTTCTCTCTGAGAAACCTCTGGTGTTGCTCTGAGGTACAGATACCTAAAATACAATTTAAACAACAAAAACATTTTCTAGAACATTTATGGTAAAAGTAAATTACCAATATGTTAAAATGGTACCCCAGACAATGAAGGGTTTTTCTTTCATTAATTGTGTACAACAGTTACCTTTAGTTGGTGGAGGTTCTGGTTTCTTTGGTACTTTGACTGAAACCTCTTCTGGGACCACTTTCTTTGGTACCTCAGGCACTTGAAAAATAGTAATACCTTTTACTACAAGAATTTCATTAACACTAAAGCATAACAACAGAGCAGTATTAGTGAGAACACTAATTAACAAAATCTATGTTTTTCACTCAACACCTTTGTTCACTTGAAAAACCTTTTGACAACAGAAGAAAATTCTAACAGGGATCTTGAGTACTGTCTTTTATAGTGTTAAAACAATAAAAAAGTGATGGTTTTGATTCTGTTAATTTTTTCATAATGACAAGTACCTTTAGGTGGTGGAACTGCTGGTTTTTTAGGCTCCGCAACTGGTATTTTCTCCTCTGCGACTTTCTTGGGAACTTCTGGTACTTTAAAATTAAGAATTATGTTAATACCAAAGAATTAATAATTATGTTAATACTAAGAATTTAGAGAAATTTAAATAACATTAAAGTGGAAAAAGAAACAGACAAAATGACACCAGATAACATCAATTAAACATAATACCCTTTACCAAATAGGCTTTTTGCTCTCAATCTAGATAGGGAGTCATTTGAGAGAAGTAAAAAGGCTACTCCCAAAAATGAAATACAATTGTTTATAAGACAGAAAGATGAGGAAATAGTATCAAAAAGGTCTTATCAGTGAAAGTAATACAAATTATTGCCATAGTTTTATTAACGACAAGTGCCTTTAGCTGATGGTACTTCTGGCTTTTTAGGAACAGCGACTTTGATTTTCTCTTCTGCAACTACTTCCTTGGGTGCTTCAGGCATTTTAAGGAAAGATATTATATGGAATTTTACAGATACGTACAAAACTTTTCCATGGAAATTGCAAAGTAGGGAGATTCTTAATGGAGCCATTGATTTGATATGTTTATTGACTTAAGGTTTTTTTGTGTCCCTGTAAAGTCTGAGGAAACAACTCAGTTTTTTGGAGTTTCTTCACCTCCTATGTTACATTATTTTTCCATTGTATTCAACCACCTCCTGAATCTCTGTTTGACTAAGGCTGCCATTGTCCATTCAGTATTCCTTGTCACATTCTCCTATGCACAATGACTTCTTGGTATCAATTTTTCATCTATACACAGAGCTTTTTCAATTGTGTTAGACATCTGTATCACTGATTTGAAATTATTAAGCTTTCTTTTGGGCCTAATTTTTCACTGTCAGTCAGGAGTATTTCAGATCACAGAAGCCCTGTTTTCTCTTTAAGATTTCTGCTGTGGTTCTTAAGTATCAGTCTCATCCCTGCCGAGCTGTCATCAGTATTTCTAACACACTGGTACACTGATTATAGCTACGATTCAAAAAGAATAATTTTCAAAACAGTAGTATATATAGAACTGTTGGCACAGAGAATAAAAGTAATAGGACAACACAAACAAACTATCAAAAAACTAATCTGCACAATCAAGGGAGAGGGTTTTTTTCTCTTCCAAGTTTTACTTATCTGTGGTGTGATATACCTTTGGCTGCTGGTGGTTCTGCTTTTCTAGGCACAGCAATGGGTACTTTCTCTTCTGGAATTTTCTTGGGAACCTCTGGCACTTTAAAGAAAACAGCATTCATTTTTGTTATATTTAAGGCATTTAAAAATATGAAAATTATTAAAGAGTCTCCCAAGAAGCATATTGGAAAGAAACATAAGATCAGATATAAAAAGAGATACGACAAGCAAAAAATGTTGTATGCTATTACACACTACTGGGTATTTTTTTATAAATGAGAAATAAAGGATAGTTTTTTCTTTTACTATAAACCCTATCGCCCAAGAGAAAGAGAAGTCCGCTCCTCAGAGAGTCACCATTATTGACATATAAGCTTTAGATGGTGTTACTCTTGGCTTTTTACGCAGTGCAACATTTACTTTCTCTTCTGAGATAGATTTCCTATCCGACACTTTAAAGAGATTAGTGTACTTTTAAGAATTACAAAAATAAAACATGCAATACAGAGAATTAAGACAAAACAAGTAGATGTATATTGATAGTATGACAACAGTTACATGTTCTGAAAAGTCTCCGTGGTTCTACTCCTCAGGCAAATAACAGTTTGAAGCGACTTGCTGAGGATCTTTTGTAATGCAGTGCTGACATGCCACACAAACTGCTAGTTCAGTAAGACTTCTAAAATACCTGAATGAATTGTAACAACTGTTTTCTGTGCCTAAGGCTGTTTACATTCAAACTTAAATCAACTGATATCTAAGTTTAGCAGGAGCAATGTGAAAGAGAAAGTGTATATACTTCTTGCTTGAGTATTGAGAGAATTTCTGAGGCTGTTTATGGTACCTATAAACACCCATGAGGTGAAAATATTTGTTCTGTAAATCTCACTGCATGTTGACTCAGCTAGCCTTTTCCTTATTTTTAGTCCTTTTGAGTAGTTTCTGATACAATTTCTGTGCCATCACAATGGATTACTCTTGGGTAGAAGAAATAGACAAACTCAACTAATTTTTAATGATTAAGAACAGCAAAACAAGGGACAGAAGAAATGGGAAGAAAAAGGAGAAGGAAAGGATATGTTGACTGATACCTTTGGCAGGTGGAGCTTCTGGCTTTTTAAGCAGAGGGACAGGTTTCTCTTCAGGAATAGTTATCTTGGGCATTTCAGGCACTTGAAAGATATTTACTGATTTTAGTTTTAATTTTATGACTTAAAGACTTGAGAAACAGGAAAAGGGACATATACAACGTAAATGCCACAAATCTGACATAAGTGGACCATGAACTATTAAATCAGAAACAATGTAAGAAACAGATCAGACATTATTATAAAAGACCTCAGTTCTGTTAAGCTATCAAAGTACCTTTAGGTGGTGGAGATTCTGGTCTTTTAGGCACAGGAGTAGGTTCTGGTTTTTTAGGCACAGCAACAGGCACTTTTTCTTCTGGTACAGCTTTCTTAATGACTGAGGGCGCTTTAAAGATATTAGTTCATTTTAAGAATTTATGTGGAAAGGAAAGACAAGTAATAAAAAATACAGCTTGTAAGATAAGTAAGGTACTAAAAGAATGAACACAAATATTAGTTACATTGAACAAGAACTAAACCATGAACATGAATAATTTAATTTTCCTGGAGATCATGACTTTGCAAATTGCAGGAAGAGATGATGAAGAAGATATATACCTCTAGGTGCTGGAGCCTCTTCTTTTCTAGGTACAGTAGAAATTTCTTCTTCTATGTGCATTTCCTCATAAACTTCATATACTTGAAAGATATTAGTTTAAATACTTAAATTAACTTAGAAATCTTCAGAACATAGACAATGTGAAAGATAAAAACCAAATACAATAAATATTCAAGCTCATCTTAAGATAAACAGGTCTATTTTATATTTGACCTCAAAATTAGGATTCTACCATGATCTGACCTCTACAGCTTGCCAGAAGAAAGATGTGGGATAGTCCTAAACTGAGCTGCTTCCTTGAGTGCAAAGAATTACACCATGTCTATCTAAGCTCTATCACTTTTTTGACTATTTTTTTTCTCCTCAGACTGATCCTAGTGACAGGGTCCCTTGAAATTGTCTCTTTTGCACACAAAGCAAATTTTCCCCTTAAGAACAACAACGGGTGATATAATTTTTAATTTTTTTTAAAAAAATTAATTTCATACTATTGCAGATAACTGAGGCTGCAAACTAAACTCTAGTTTATGGTAGACAATGTTCTCAAAAAAATTAAAGATTTGTATATGAAAATATATTTTTTATCCTTCAAATCCTTCTCAAAATTTCTTGTACCTTTAAGGTGTGAAGCTTCTTCTTTAGGTAGAGCAGGAGGTATTTTTTCTTTGTGGACAGCTTTCTTTTGTACTTCAGGAACTTAAAAATATTGGTTTATTTTAGAAACTTGCATTAGGAAATAAGCAGTACATTTTTGTAAAACAATAAAAAATTCTACTAGCACAACATGAAAATACATGGTATTAACATGTGAATACAACTTAACAACTTAATTCCTAGAATTCACTGTTTTCTAACTCCTAGCACTTACAGGTCTGAATCTGCCCTTCCCTGAAAAGATAGTAGTTAGGGTTGTTTTTTTCTTATCAAAAAATCTTTAGGAATTTTGGCTATTTAAAGGGTTTTATTTTTTTTTTTTAAATTTAAAAATTACCTATAAAAGCAAGGCAAAACTCCAGTGCAATTAAGTAAAAATTATGTTTCAAACTATTGAGTTCTCCAGCACTGGAATTTTCTTACAAAACTATGTTTCTATGAATAAAATTTTGTGGCTTTATATTTTGTCCTGATTTGAAGTCTTACTTTGATCTTGACTTTATTAAAGCCCCTGACATGAATGCAAACAGTGCTTCTACAAAAAGCTTCTACCACAACCTTTTATATTTTTTAAAAAATATATTGTCAGAGAAAGTATTTTGGGAAATAGAAAATGAGACAAGAAGTCAAAAAAATATAAGGCTAACCCCTAGCCCTGCTATGGATTTCCTGTCTACTAAATGTCTTTATATTTGCCTAATTTTTTCTTTTTAAATTTTAAATTCTTGATGCAGACTGTATCAATCTGAGCAACTGCTAACACAAGACAAAAACAAGAACTTATAGAAAATGTTCCTAGATTTTTTTTTCTGCATGATGAGTTAATAATTGTCTTAATAATCGTTTATTAGTTTAACTAGGAAGAAAGAGGCTGAAATATTTTTGGAATTCTTTGTAAATTGTTGCAAAATGGTTATGTTTTTAATTTCTGATCTCCCTGTATGTATATTCTCTTTCTAAGATAAAACAAACAAACAGACAAAATTTACTTTTACAACAAGAGATCAAATGGAAGAAAACTGTATATAACACCTGGTCATGTTGTTCAAGAAAAACAAGCATGTTGGGTTTCTCATTTGGTACTTCACTTTTGAAAGAGGCTAGAGAAAATACTTTTGGAGGTCATGTACCTTTAGCTGGAGGAGCTATTTCTGTAGGTACAGCAGCAGGTATTTTCTTCAGTGGGACAGTTTTCTTTGACACTGCAGGTACTTCAAAGACATTACATTTGTTTAAGAACATTGTAATACACAAAATTTAAGTAACACAGAAGCAATGACAGATGCATAACATCTAAGGAAACATTAGAATGAACACATTAGATAACAGATTATTACACAGATGGAATGACAAAGAAGAATAATTTGTAGGAAACATATTGCTTTATAGATTGCTTGAATAGTTGGTGTACCTTTAGCTGCTGGAGCTTCTGGTTCACTAGGAATAATAACAGGGACTTTTTCTTCTGTTGGAACTTCTCTGTGAACTTCAGGCTCTTTAAAGATATTAGTTTATTTTACATATTTTAATATTATTTACAGGACAGGATTAGAAAGACAACTTATAATGCGAAAATGTAGACATGTATACGGACAAAGGGCTGTTTGACTATAAATTGTTTCAATATCTCATTTCAGCCTGATCATTTACCTACTATTTCTAGAAGTGACCATTCCCAATTAATAAAATACAAGTTCACAGAATATTTCATTTTATTTTCTAGTTACTTAGTTCTGTGTATTAGATACAAATTGTAATTGAATTTCACATGTCCTCATCTGGTGTTAAGTGTACGCCAGCTCAAAAATTAATTCTTATTCAGGATGGCTCTCACACCAGTGTCTACTTAAGTTCATTTCTTTGGTCTAATGTGACTGAAGTGCTTTCCTGGATCAGAAACTTAGCTTCTCTCTTATTTATTTTTGTTTCTACCATTAATAGATGGGAAAAAAACATTTTAAAATGCTAAGGCGTAACTAAATCTGAGGGAAGAGAGGGTCTCAAAGTCATGGATGAGAGTTACTTTTAAATAATTTTAAAAAAATTAATTGAAAATGTCTTATATTTTACAGAACAATCTAGAGCATGAATTGATATATTCTCTGCAATTTACTGATTGGTAAAGGTGTCGTTGATGTACCTTCATACAAAGGAGGCTCCTCTTCTCTAGGAATAATGGCGGGTACTTTCTCTTCAAGGGCAGGTCTCTTATGAAACTCGGGAACTTCAAAGATATTAGCTTTCTTTTAGTAATCTCAAAATAATTTTCAACTTTTAAAATCCCAAACAGAAATAAACCCAGAAAACTAGGTTCTTTTGAAGTCCCAAATACAGTGCCTTTTCAAGAATAAAATATTATACAGTTCTAGAAATGTCTTGCTGGAACAATTAATTATGTGAAGAAATTTATAGTTTCTGCTCTCAAAGAGCATAATCCATTTGCTTTTCTCATTGTCTCATCATGTTTTTCTTTCTGATATATGTAACAGCTTTGAGGGTTTTAACTTACTAACTCTTGCCCTATTACTTCACCTGTATCATGACCAACGCATTGGCTTCAAAACCCCAGTTTAAGCTAAATTCACAACTATATTACAAATATAAAAGCACTGTACTGGTAGTGTAAGTAATGATACCTCCCCTCAGCATGTTTTAATTCATAAATAAATGTTTTTACTGTTTAGCACACACATAGCACAATATCTGAAATGTTTTCCTCAGAGATTTCAATTTATCACTGAGAGCTGAATCTGCACTGAGAGACTAGATACTCTTGCCACGGTGTAATGAGCATGAGGACCATTTTAGAAGGTGTTAGTTGGAAAAAACAACACAAGTATTTCCTTTCCATAAAATCTCATATCAAAGGTTCCTTTACCTTTCATTGGTGGAACTTCTATTGCAGGTGTATGTGTAGGTTTCTTTTCTTCAGGGACAGTTCTTTTGACAACAGCTGGCCCTTTAAGATATAATTTACTTTTAGGGCTTTCAAAGTTATTTGGAAGAAGTTAGAAAGAAGAAGAGAAAATCTAAGAAGGAAGATTCATGAAACAACAAAGAATTAAATGCTCCTTGAAAGAACATCTATGTTATGAAGATTAGGCAGAAGAATGACATATTAAAAAAATATTCTTGACAGATGGTCATATATTTGTATGGTGGAATCTCCTCCTTTTAGAAGAAACAAAAATATTATTTCTTTCTGAACTACTTTCATATGTAGCTGAATGACAGAACACAGTTTTTTAAAGAGACTCACATATTTTCAACAAATAACTTGAAACCAACAGGCAAAAAAAGACTCAATCACAAACAGTTGAAAAAAAACACTGTGGGGACATAAAACATATGCACATCTTTTTCAACAAATAATGACGACAAAAGACTAAAGTCAGACTTCATGATTCATGAGGACAATGCAGACTAAGTATACCTTTAGCTGGCGGAGTAATTTCCTTTTTAGGAACAGCAGGTAGTCCTTTTTCTTTTGGAACAGGTTTCTTCGGCGCCACTGGCACTTTAAAGACATTGGTGTTTTTTTTGAGATATTTTGCAGTATGAATATTAATTAAGAATAGAAGTTAAACAAGAAGCAAACAATTCAAAGAGTCAAAAAATTTAGAAAAATACAAAATACAGTATCCTCAATTGCTACTGAGTGATGACCTTGCAGGCCACCAATCTGGACTACTTTGCTTGGATTCACACAGCTAGAGTCTTCAGTATTCACTGAAACAAAAACATTGCTCTTGTTGGGTGAACTTTTCACTGGGATAAGTCTTAACAATTAGGTTTCATGAACTATCAGCTCTAGTTAATGCCAGCTGAGAATATGGTAAGGTTTTAAGTTCCTATTAACTAACTCCAAGTCTATATGCAAAAAAACTCCAACCCTTTTCTACTGGTTTTGTTCTGATAGTTCATATGAGAAACAACTATAAAAGTTAGCACAAAATTAATTTCTTGCAAATTAAGTGCTCTGCACAGATTACAGAGCTCCAGACCAGTACAGAAACTCTACTAGCATCCACTGACAATTGCTATTCATTACACTTATCTTTTGTAGAGCCTGATACAAAGAATATCTATTAAGAGTATATTCACTCCGGCACATCATTAGGTTGAAGAAGGTCCTAATTTTTTAGGATTCTGTAGAAAACTAGAGTTTTGCTGATATCGCACTATAGCTCAACAGACTTTTATTAATTTATACATCTGCTTGTTTTCAATGATTAATTATTAAACATCACTAATGTTGTGACAGCAAAAATTAAATTTTGAAAGTCCTGCCTGCACTTTCTTTGTCCTCAGGAAATAATTTGTCTCAGTTTTGATTTGTTAAAGAAATATTATTTTTTTAGTAACTTAATCCCTGTCTTTGACTGTACTGCAAAAAAAAAAAGTTCAGAATAGGCAAATTACTGGATTTGGGGATTCAGAAGGCTGTGTTTTTAAATTTATCTAATAGCTGATGTACCTTTAGCTGGTGGAGCTTCTTTTTTAGGAACAGGAACAGGTACTTTTTCTTCTGGCAGAGGTCTTTTAGGCACCTCAGGCACTTTAAAAAATATTTCATTATGGATTTTAAGTTATTTATGAGGAATTACAAAAGATACAAAGACAAGCAGAAAACAGATACAAGCAAGCAGAGCAATCACACATTTGTAGAGGAACCTCCTCATCATTTATGCAGAGACAACTGAACAGCTACTTATGTCAGAGTTCTTGAGCAATGAAAGCTAAGGAATATCAGTGTACATCTTTCTGGTATGTTACAGATGCACTTTATCTTTGGCACAAGGGATCCCATGTTCATAAATTTAAATGATGAGAAAGTAGGTCCTACATGATTTTAACATCACTGTAACTCATAGGAGCTAACCTGGGCAAAATAAACAAATACTGACACATAAAAATATTTAATTCAGGCTGAAGCTGAACTGCATCAGAAAGTCTTCATTTACATTGCTTGTGTCATATCTACACTAGCACAGTCTTGGGCCGGCAGATAGGGAATCTTCCCGTTCCACTCTGAAGGGAAGAATTCCTTAGGAAGGAGTAGTAGAGAAACGATCTTTGAATGGTTTTATCATTACCAGCAAAAGACACATAGGAATACCAATGGGGAAAAATATAAACAAACACCCAAAGGAGGCTTAAGCAGCAGCTGGGAACTTAACAAACTGCAACAATAAAGAAATCATGACTTGTACCTATAGCTGGTTGGATTTCATAAGCCTCCTCGTATACCTCCTCATATTTCTCATAGATCTCTTCCTTCTCCTTAAACTCATACTTTTCATAGACATCTTTCTCCTCAGCTTCCTCTTCATATTCCTGTTCCTGAATCTCCTTATATCTCTCAGGTTCTTCAGGTTCCTCATATGCCTCAATTTCTTCAGTTTCCTGAACCTCTTCAAATTCTTCAATACTTTCATATGTCTCATACTTCTCATACTCTTCATATGCATACTCATACTTCTCTACCACAGGAGCAGGAGCAGGGACTTTTTCTTTCCGGACAAGCTTCTTGGATACTTCGGACACTTCAGAAACAGTATTATTGTTTAAAAACAGTATTATTATTTTTTAAAATTAATTAATTTTTTTTACAGTTAGTCAAGATGATCCACACAGAACAGAAAATGTACATGATAACCACAAGCATAAGTTGCATTAAAATATAAGAACATGCTTCTGAAACAGTGTATAAAATACAAAAGATTTCAGAAATAAGGAGGAAAAACAAAACTTTGAGAGGATTAAGAAGAAATGTGTACCTTTAGTTGGTGCTGGTTCTTTGGGTTTGGGCACAACAGCTGGCACTTTCGCTTCTGCAACAGCTCTTTTACGCACCTCAGGGGCTTTAAGGATATGGATTACTTTTAGGAATTTTAAAAAACACTTTAAAGCAGTATAAGTAAAAAAGCACAAGAAACAGAGCTCTATGACTCTACAATGTGAACGTTGTAATGAAGAGTTGCAACATAAATTCAAGCAGAAATCTCATACAACAAAGACAAACGTTAGAAGAAGGCCAAGAGTGTTTTTTGGCATAAGTATTAATTATAGTCAGAAGTACATATACCTTTTGCAGCTGGAACCTCCACTTTTTCAGGGGGGGCAACAGGTACCTTCTCTTCAGGAACAACCTTCTTGGGCATCTTGGGTACTTTAAAGATAGGACCCAACTTCAGTGATCTTTCGTACGTTTTTTAAACAGACACAAACCCAGAAGCTTACAAACAGCAGAACAGAAAGTTGCAGACAAACAAATAGTGTAGTGACAAATATAATACAAGACAGACATACTAAAAAGTCCCTTGCTAAACTACACTTGGAGTGTACTACATTGCTAAACTACATTGAAGAATGTCATCTATTAATGATAACAGCATTTACAAACTGCAATACCTTTGGCTGGTGGAGCTGGCACCTTTTTAGGAACAGGTTCTTTCTCTTCAGGAATGGGTTTCTTGGGTATCTCAGGCACTTTAAAGACATTATTTTTTTTTAAGAATGTCATCCGCCAGTAGTGTGAGAAAGACAACAGAAAATATATACAAACAGACATAATGAAATAAGAACTGATCTGCAGAATATATTTTAAATGTTTTAAAGATGAAACAGAAATAAAACCAAGACACTTTATATTGATAGGCAGACTTCTTGAACAAGTCAAATAATTTTAGAGCTCATTTTCGCTAGGAATTTGACAGGCACTCTGAGACATCAATACAGAAAAACAACAGGGACACAAAACTAACATAAAAAATAAACAAAACAATAATAATAATAAATAGACACACTGAATGAGAATAACAACACATTGTTCTCCTAGGTATTACTTTATGTACCTTTTGCTGGAGAAGGCTCCTGTTTCTCAGGAGTGGGTACAAATGGTTTTTCTTTTGGGACAGGTTTCTTAGGAATCTCTGGCTCTTTAAAGATATTATTTTGCAAACACATTTTAAAATTACTTTCAGAGCATTAAAAACATGAAAAAAACATGAACATCACAAAACAACACAAGCTCCCCCAAAAGATTGTTAAGATTTACATAGAACTTACAACAGGAAATAAAGATGAATTTTAATGAACCTAAAAGATCTCATGAGTAACTTGCAAGAAAAGTTTGTGTACCTTTTGCTGGTATAGTTTCCTCTGGAATAATTTCCTCCTCTTCTTGCTCAGGAACAAAAATGGGAACCTTTTCTTCAGGGGCAACTTTCTTTGCCACCTCAGGCACTTTAAAGATATTATTTTAAGAATTTTACTTTCACAACATCACAAAGAAAAATTCAGAACATAAAACACAAGGACACCAACTGTAAAGTAACAACAATAATAAAAATAAGGGAAACTCCATTTGTTATTTTTCACTCCCTGAAAACAGCAAAGTGCAATTGGGTTATAAGAATTATATGAGGATTATCTCTTCTGCCCAATTGTTAAAATTACAGAGTATCATTGCCAATGGAAAATATTAGCAAGATATGCTACAAATGAGAGGTTGTAGAAGACAACCAGCATCTAATTTTTTACCTAAAAATCTTCCAGTGTCTGCTTTTCAATTTTTTTCTAAAAATCTCAGCTGCTGAGGTAGAATTTACTCAGCATCAAAGGGTGGCCTCTGCAGCAGTCTGCCTCCACTTTGAATTTGCCATTCAGGGTATATCTTTGAGTTATTTGTATGGTCAGTTGTGATTTGATTTTATTTTTATAAAAGTTTAGCTAAAAGACTTGAGATTTTAGCATACTCTTAAGGTACATATCAGAATGGTTTCCCTGAATTGAAGAATTTCCAGGTAAAGGTCCATAAAATATTATTTCAGGTACTTTGTTTAAGTGAAATTTAAATTAATTTAAATATTAGTTCTGAATAATGATGTCACAATGAATTATTTCATATACAGCAATCACTTAAAATGGAAAACGAGTAGATCATTCGAGGCCTGATTCTCAGGCCACTGAAGTCAATTACAAAATAGAGAATCAAGCCCTACCTGAGACCAAACACCGCTTGCTACAGGGAAGCAGCAGGTTGCTAGAACCAAGGTTCTCACTTTACATGAGTGTGAATTGATTTTTAAAATGAGGTTCCACTGAAATATGAGAATGTAAGGGAAAGGAATTATCTACATACTCCACAATGTGATATACCTTTAGCTGGTGGAATTTTCTTTACTTTAGGAACTGCAACAGGTACTTTTTCTTCTGGGACAGCTCTCTTGGGCACCTCTGGCACTTTAAAGATATTGTTTTGATAAGAAAATTTCTATTACTTTTAGACCATCAAAACTACTAAAATCACAGAACAAAGTCACAAAGACAAAAAAGATAAAGAAAACCCCTCAGAAGGATGTTTAAGGTTTACATCCAGCTTAAAACAATCAATAGAGATGAAGATCTTTTAATGAAATGAACAAAGCTCGCTGATAGTTTTCAAGAAGGAATGGTGTACCTTTTGCTGGTATCTCTGGAACATGTTCCTCTTCCTCCTCTTCTTCTTCAGGAGCAAAAATAGGTACCTCTTCAGGGGAAGGTCTTGGTATTTCTGGCACTTTAAAGATAGCATGTAATTGTAGAAAACTTAGACACAACATCAGAAACTGAGAGACAAGTTACACAGAATCAAGTATGTTTGTCACAAACTGCTATGATACTTCAGTTGAATTCTAACAATGAACATACAAACACAATAAGAACCATCATCCACATGTTCAGTTGAGATAAGAAGAGATACCTTTGACTGGTGGAGGTTCTGGCTTTTTATGTACAGGGACAGGTACTTTCTTTTCTGGAACTTTCTTGGGCACTTCTGGCACTTTAAAGACATTTTTATTTAAGAAATTAATTTTCAATGTAACATAAAACATAGTAAATTGGTAACTGTATAACTGATATTAAGATAACTACACAAATATGGTAAAATTTAATTGTGTGTGAAAGACAACACTGATTTTATCCACAGATCTATGGACAGATGCAAACTTACAAACATACAGACTACGGCATTAGAAATTGGTGTAGTAAGGCTAAGGGGGAAGTCTAGATATTTAGGTACATTGTTTATCTTTTGGAGCATTTGTTTTTGAAACAGCAAGTAATTCTAAATAATTTAGATAGATAAGATCCAAAAGACAGAGATGATCCAAGACACGTAGAACTTTTTTCAAACTGAGAATAAACATAGCACTCATGAGTAACAGAAACAGCCACAATACAGTGTCCTGATCAAACATAGGTCAGTTAGTGGTTCAGTATCACACTAGGACGAGGAATGAGACCGTTACTTGCAGCTTTCTAAAGCTGAAGAAACAAAACTAGAAATATGCAGTTGAAATAGAAACTGGTATACCTTTGGCTGCTGGAGGTTCTTCCACTTTTTTAGGCACTGGGACAAGTACCTTCTCTTCTGGCACAGGTTTCTTTGGTACTTCAGGCACTTAAAGATATTATTGTAGTTTAAGAATTTCATTTTTGAACCATAAGGTAAAGAACATGAATCAATGATATGAATCAATAAAGTAGCATGACAAAGAAGAATTGTCAAGAACAGAAAATACTCTTAACTCTACATTACATTAAAGAGGAAAGGTGAACAAAGACCAATTCTTAAAATATTTAACGCATTCAGTCAAGAGCTGATATACCTTTGGCTAGTGGAACTTCCTTCTTTTTTGGTACAGGAACAGGAACCTTCTCTTCTGGCACAGGTTTCTTCGGCACTTCTGGAACTTAGTAAGATATTATTGTAAATTGAACTTGGCATAAGGATCTAAACCACCATGACTTACAAGCCAGTGACGCTAAACAATTTAACACAAACAAGCAGAACAAGAATTCTTAAGAGCAACAATCCTTTTACTATCCTAGTGTTTAATATAAGCGAGAAGATAAATGAAGTCTAGAAGACCTTTCTGATGACAACAAATTACAAGTTCATATACCTTTAGCTGGGGGAGCTTCCTTCTTGGGCACTTGGACTTTCTTTTCAGGTACAGGTTTCTTTGGCATCTCAGGCACTTCAAAAACATTATTTTGGTTAAAAAATAAGCAACAAGCTAGTCAAAACAGAAATGAAACAAAAAAGACAGCAACACAAACACTTCATATGAAGAGCCCCCTCCAAAAAGAACAGAAAAAAGCAATGATTGAGTAAGGCATCTGAAAAATACTGTGGATTACAAATCAGAGGATGTCTGCTAACATAAAGAGATGATATATACCTTTTGCTGGAGGAGCTTCTTTTTTCTTCAGAATAGGTATTTTTTCCTCTGGAACAGGCTTCTTGGGAACATCAGGCACTTGAAAGATACCGTTAATGGTTTAGGTATTTACTTCTAAAACACCAGGAACATAAATTGCAAACAAACATCACAAGTACATACCCAAAACACATGGCCATAATTTAACATGTTTTGAACATTAAGACAAAATAAAATAGCAAACAGATTATATTAACTGCTATTATGTCCATTCTCCCTGCACAGGCATTAAGGCCATCAATAAAAATGGTTTTAACATCAAGGGCTTATTTGCTGATCAAAAGATTGAGTTAAGACAGAGTTTGACTGTTTAGAACTGGCTATTAAAGAAGATTAAGAAGTGCCATGATGAGGAAACTTGCAAACATACAATATTTTTTCTTCCTCCAATTTTTGGATATTTATTACAAACGTTGTAATAAAAAACTACTTTAATTGCTGCATTAGGTTTTTAGTGGTTTTACTCTTTACTCCTTTTTTTCCTCTAGAGCTATGATCCTAATGCTTCTCAGGCATGTAATAGTTTGCTTCTGATCATCTTGAATAAGCCAATTTTGTATATTTATTGAATAAATATTGCTGATTACATTTTCTTCCTCAGAAATTTCCAAGAGCTTTCTACATGTAAAAAGCAAGGACACCAGGTTTATCAATTGATTTACTTCAAACACAGAACTGTGGACACATTATAAGTAGCCAGCAGTTTATACCACAATTTGTTGGGTAATGGCAATGTTTATGAGTGGTTTACTTAGATGAAAAAAATTAAATCTGAAGAAAGTTTGGAGCACCTACGAATTAAACTTAATTACTATGATAGGGTCAAAGGAGATTTTAGCTAACTCTAATCTTCCTGTTCAGGATTAACCTGGCTTTTGCAGTGTACAGCCTGGCCTTTTCTTTACTAGGAAAAATGTGCTAATATATATGTCAAAATTCTAGTGCAAACAATGTTAAATATAGTTTTGACATTGATTAATTAGTCAAAAGAAATTCTGAACTTCTTTTTGGGAAGAGACACTATGGAGTGATTTGAATCAGGACTGGAAAATATACATTTTTAAGGACTCTTAGATGATTATGTAATTTTTGAAAAATGGATATAGTTAGTCTATATCTTTATATTATAATGTAGAAAGGCTTTATTACCAAGATCTTGGTGTGACTTAGTTGTCCTCTCTAAATAGTGAATGGTATGTTCATCCTGTACCGATGATGTTGAAAATTTGCACCAGTAACATAAAAATTATTCCTAAGGAAAACAGTTTAATCTAAAAGTATTTACATGTGGTAATTTAATAGAACATTTATATGTCTTTGCTTTCCATGAAGATATATTATTCTCTTCAAGAAATAAATAAACAACAGCTATAGGGTTTTCAAAGGCGTCTGAGAGGAAGTCAATGAGACTTGTGTTCCTAAATCACTTATTTTCAAGTACCCTACCTATTTTCTAGATAAGCAATTTTTTTGTCTGTGATTGCACAATTCTCATAAATATTTCAAAGTATTTCAAGCACAGCCTGATAGCAAAATTTCATCCAGATGAGGATGAAATAAAGTTCGGTTAAATTTTCTTAATTTCATTCAGGAAACATTTCTTAATGTTTCATTCAGGAAACATTTAAATTTATAGAGGCAGTATTAAAGAATAGACATACAGCCATTGCACATTTTCTACACTATATACTAATCATTAAACATCTTGAAAAAAGGCACACTGTAAAGCACACTGGAACATATTGAAACAAAAAATTGGTACATTAACAGAATGAAAATATACAACTTTTTCTCACACAAATCCTAAAATTAAAGTATACCTCTAACTGGTGGAGGAGCCTTCTCTTCATACTGGGGAACTTCTGATTCTTCCTCCTCGTATTCAGGAACTTCCTCTTCATAGTAAGCAGCTTCTTCTTCATAATGGGTGACTTCTTCCTCTTCATATTGAGGAACTTCTTCATACTGAGAAACTTCTTCCTCATAGTGACTAACTTCTTCATAACGGTGGACTTCCTCCTTGTAATGGATTACTTCCTTCTCATATCTGGTGGCTTCTTCCTCTTCGTATTTTGGAATCTCTTCTTCCTCTTCATACTGAGGCACTTCAACATATACTTTTTCTTTTCGGACAACTGTCTTGCGTACTTCAGGCACTTAAAAAGATATCAATTAAAAGAATCTTAAAATTTAGCACATATATCTTACTAATAATAAGGATCACAAGGCATTGTCAAATAAGAATTTAATCAAAGGAAGAACATTGCATAGAAAACAAGTCAATATTCACTGTACATGGAACACACAAGACAGAAAACACATCTATACCGTGTTTTAATACTCTGTCCAATATACCTTTGGCTGGTGGTCTTGCCATTTTTTTTGGAGGATAAATTGGTACTCTTTCTTCAATGATAGCCCTCTCTGGTACATCAGGCACTTAAAAGATACAGTACATTTACATTTAAGTAATTTTGAAAGTGTTGTTTAAAAGAAAAAATATTCTTGGCAAGAAACACAAAAAGATATCTTACAAATACATGACTGATATGTAAAAGACAAGTGTGCTTATTGATACTGGACATATAATTATTGAAGTCATTAGGCTGCTATTGAATTAAGTAACAATGAACATCTCAAGATCCCAATAGAAACAACTGATATGATTCCTGCTTCATCCCCTGCTGTCAGCAGTGAAGTTAAGCTTGATAGTCGGTGGAACTCAAAATCCAAATTCAACCAATTACAAAATCACTAAATCCTGCTATCCTCTGGCAGTTCCTCTCTACAGCAGTGACACTTTGCACTACGTAATAGACCAAGAGTCCTCAATCACTGGTAACAAAAGATTTGCATAGGAAACACTAGATGAAGATGAGGGAGTATATAGAGAAAAACTTCATGAGTGACTGACAATGGATAAGAGCTCTGGTCTAATTAAAGGCAAGAGAATTAATTGCTCAGTGAGGAAGGTATTTTTTTTATTCAGTTGATTGCTTTACAAAGTGGCTTGTTAGTTCAAGGATGGCAAGGAGCCTTTCCCTATAAGAGTAGGAAAATTTCCAAAAGATTAAGGTGTGAATATGTTCAGTTTTTAAGATTTATTCAGGAAGGAATGCATGCTATGTTTAAGCAGTATATTCTCTTTTTCAGAACTGCAATGCATGGGTTTTGTCTTCTGAGGCAGATGTCTTGGGAAATTTTTGACCAATATAACTGGAAACTGCACAGAAACTTACCCTAGCATTTTAGTGTCTGGGAGACTACTAGACTTGCCAAGACAATAACTTTGGCATTTTCTTAACAGATTGGAGATCCCTTCTGATCTTCTTAAGAGATGGAATCCATTCTGCAGTGACAGATTTGAGAATTTCTACATGCTTCCTTCCTAACAAGCTACAGTATGCATAGATGAGTGTCTGCAGCAAGTCTTGATGCTTGCTAAGTGGATGTTACTTTTAGGGCAATGTGAAGATTGACCAGCTCTTTAAATATTTTCTGGCAGAGCCCTGATTGATATTTGATTGTAAGTGCCAGGTACATATGCATTTGAAAACTTAAACTGAAACTGGAACTGGTAATTTTGGTTGATTTGATAACAAAATCTGCATTATGCATGAGTGTCCTTGCCAGGAAGCTCAGGTTCCTTTGGATTCTTTTGTCCTAGCTTCAACACCTCTATTTGGTATCCCATGGGAGAACTGTTGCATTTAATGTCCTTCTGCCGTGACCCGTTTTTTCCAGACCAGCTGGTATGTTACTCCTACCTTACAGAAAGCCAGTCAAAGATCCTCTGCCATACTCCTCTTAGTACTCATGATCTACCTGTCCCCGCATCATTCTCCAACAGAGAGACTAAATAGATTATTTAACTTCACTCTGATGTGATTGTTTTAATCTTTCGTGATATGACTATGATAATGCTGTTTATCAAAAGCAGCAGATCTGAAAGTAGTAAGTATGCGGAATCTTGTGTCTCTTTTTTTCACAAATCAATAGATTGCCTCCAAAAGTGATAGATCAATGAATTTTCTTCCAAAGTTGTGGACTTTATTCAAAGCCCTTGAACTGGCAGGCCCAATATCTGGGATTATGCTAAGTATCTCAGCCAGGCAGGTAACAGCAGAGGTAAAGATTTTTACTTTGATCTTCAGATTTATGTTGGGAGTTGCTGTCACAGACCAGGAAAGCACAGGCTTTCTTTTCAGAAGAGGAAAGCATGTTAATATAAATGAAGGAAAAGGCTGCCTTTTTTTCCCCTTAAAGATTGAACAGGTAGCAAGATTTGCAAAGGAGGACCTAGTGAAATGGTTGGGCTGGCACAATAAAAACAGCAGTAAGCCAGGAGGAAAGATTTAAGCCTTTTGGGAGAATGGAATATTGTCCTGTGGTATTCTACAAGTGTCACTTTCAGGATAAACTGGCAAACTGCACAGGACATGAAATTGTGTTTTGTTGGGCTTTTTGTTTGTTTATTTGGTTGGGTTTTTTTTAAGTGGATGTTAAAATCTAAATTTGGACACAGAATATTTTGGTCCATTCATACCTGTGTATGAAATCTCCTCTTCTGTGTGAAGAGAAATGGATACTTCTTCTGACATAGCCCAGTGTTCTTCTGTTGGCACTTCAAAGACAGAGTCTAACATTAATATTTTTCTCTGGTGCAATATTATGTACAATAACAAATATCCCATTTGGGGTTTCCTAGACAACTAGTTATTATTTCCTCCCGCACCCAGAGTAATTGGGAAAAATATGTCTCTAGTGTTTCTCAAAGACCCAAGGCTCCTTTGGGACTATGGTGGATCACAGTAGTGGACTTGGTAGTGTTAGGTTAATGGTTGGACTCAATGATCTTAAGGGTCTTTTCCAACCTAAATGATTCTATGATTCTAACATTAGAACTTCAAGTAAGGTGCCAGGCCAGTAGGCTTGAAGCTCTGGTGGTATTGCATGAGGAGAATCTGTTCATAGATTAATCCATGGGCTGGAGTACCTTCTGGTGGTGGTGATACTTTTCTTTTTGGAACAGCAATGGATACTCTTTCTTCTCTGGCAATTTTCTTTAGTGCTTCTGGTTCTTTAAAGATAGTAATTGTAAGAATACTAAATTCTGAAAAAAAAATCACTCTTTCTGACGATCATAAGAAAGAATTATGAACAAACCATTTTGGGGAAATAGTACACATTTACATAGCAAAGGTACTTATGATAAACACAACAATCACACCAGACATACAAACCTAAAGACATTTAAATTAACAGAGAAACTGACCAACTGAAGCTTTAATGCATAGTGCCTAGATATGCATTAAGTATTTTGAAGACTACGAGTTTGGGGCGTTCCAGGAATAAATTCCCCAAATAAATTAGACACTTTGAAACACCCTGCAATTTTAGTAACAGCAGAAATAAAGTTAAATATTAAAATATCAACTAAAATAATACATATAATATTAGGATAGTAGATATATAGACCAAAACACATCAAAAAGCAAACACCGTATTCACACATCATGAAGGAAGATGGAATCATTGAGATGAAAGTAAGACCTAAATAGTTTTCCTCTAGGCTCTTCAGAAATGTTATTAAACCACAAAATACCACACATACAGGATACATAACAAAATCACTTTTCAAACGTAAGAAAATCACAGAAACAGAGGACATACTTGTAAGTTTGAAACCCTTGACTGAACATTGCCAATGTTATAAAGAATTGTTAGTTTTTTTCTAAATGGTTCATATTTATTTAACTTCTTCATTGCATAAATGTCTTCACTCAGCTTTCCAAAGCTCTTAAGCAGCTAGAGTAATCAATGAAGTTAAACAGTATCTAGAAAATGAAAGGAATGCAAATGTGTGACTGCTCTCTGCCACCTTCTGCATTCTTTTGCAGGGGAGAAGGGAAAGGTTCTTTTCATTTATAATCAAGTCAGGAGAGAATGGGATTTGATTAAAGAGGCAAATGGTGAGTATGATGCACACAGACATCTGATATTTACAAGCCTTCTCTACTTTCAGAAGAACTTGTATACCTTTAGCTGGTGGAGCTGCCACTTTCTGTGAAATTGGAAAAGGTACTTTCTCTTCTGGCACAGGCTTCTTGGGAACTGCTGGCATATTAGGTTTTTTTTTTCAGAAAGTGTTTATTTTAAAAGATTTTGAATTAATCACAGTTTACGAACATAATCAGATAACAAAGCACAAATGCAGACATTTCTTCAAGTCAAATAAAAAAAGACAGCAAACACTGAACATTACAGCTTGTTTTAGACAACTAGACATAATAAATATAAATCAGTACTCTGAAATAAGACTTCTCTGTGTAGCTGTGAAAAATTATATACCTCTTTTTGGTGGAGCCTCCTCTTTTTTAGCAACTGCAACTTTTTCTTCTGTAATAATTTTCCTGTGCACTGCAGTCACTTAAAAATAATAAGTGTAGGAATATTTAATTGCAATATTTGAGATGCAGACATACATAAGTTTTTTCTACTTAATCTGATTTTTTTTTAAAAGAAAATGCTAAGCAAACTTCAACAGCAACAAAAATGAGACACTGCAGAAGAACGTACTTTACAGCTTTAGCACAAAGATGAGTAACTAGTCAAAAGAAGAGGAGATCCAGACAGAAGTTACAGATAGTAATAAACAAAAATTTATATAAGCAAAATGCCTCAATGTGAAAACTGCAAGGCCAAACAAAAAATCTCCATGATAATAACATTTTCAGTTTTTTTACCTTTGGTTGATGGAGGTTCTTCAACTTCTATCTCAAGAGTGGGCACCCGTTCTTCTGCAGGTTCTTAAAATAAGATTACGCAACTTTAGAAAATTCGATTGATTTCACCAACAGGCATAAGATAAAAGATGAAATAACACATAAATCTCAAAAAGATGACACAGGCCACAGGCCACATTGTAAAAAAATGGACATAAATACATGTTTAATATTGAAGAAATTTGATATATGAGACACATTTTTTTATCAACGTGCATATATGTCAAAGACGGAATGCAGCAAAAAAAGCATTTTTTTGCACCAGGAACAAACCACTGATATACCTTTTGCTGGTGGAGCCTCCATTTTTTTAGGCACAGGGACAAGTACTTTCTCTTTAGGAACTGCTTTCTTATGAACTTCAGGAACTTTAGAAAAATTAATAAGATGAGAAGAAAGATGAGAAAAAATATTAAGGTGTAATATATGTAATTGTATACTGTATCACAATGTGTTTTACTGAGTTAACACAAACAATAATTTTCATAGTACAAGATGGAATGTGAGACAACCATTCATCACTGGAAGCAGACACTACCCAGGTCAACACTTATAGACAACACAGTAAGACAAACATTATCCCCTTGAAGATACATCACCCAGATGAAGACTTGAATTATACCTTTAACTCCTGGAGCTTCCTTAGGGGCAGCTGGAACTTTTTGTTCAGGGACAACTCTCCTATGCTTCTCAGGCACTTTAAAAGATTACAATACATAGTTTTACAAAGAGAGGTAGTATAACTATAACATGCACACATTTCCTCAATACAAAAAAAAAAAACAAAACAAACCACGAATGGAGATAAACATATAGTGGCAGCATAACACTCAGAAGGGTGAAACAACAAATATTTTGTAATGAACAGAATGTATACCTTTAGTGGGTGGGGCTTCCTCTCTTTTAGGAACAGTTACCCTCTCCTCTATGTAGTAAGACTCTTCTTCAGTCACTTAAAAAGAGTAAAATGAAAAAATACTTGAGTTTAAGTATTTGATGTCTATTATGATGCCTTTATGGCCCTGGTAAGCCACAAGATGTTTGTAAGACAAGAATAAGCAGCGTGCTTTACTAACAGACACTCTGGTATTACAAAATCATAGAATCATAGAATGGTTTGTGTTGGAAGGGACCTTGAAGATTATTGAGTTCCAATCCCCCTGCCATGGGCAGGGACACCTCCCACTAGACCAGGTTGCTCAAAGCCCCATCCTGCCTGGTCTTGAATATTTCCAGTGAAGGGTCATCCACAACTTCTCTGGGCAACCTGTTCCAGCCCCTCACCACCCTCACAGTAAAGAATTTCTTCTTAATATCTAATCTTAATTTCTCCTCTTTCAGTTTAAAACCATTAGCCCTCATCCTATGGCTCCACTCCCTGATAAAGACTCCCTCCCCATTTCTCCTGTAGACCCCCTTCAGATACTGGAAGGCTGCTATAAGGTCTCCCTGGAGCTTTCTTTTCTCCAGGCTAAACAACCCCAACTCTCTCAGCCTGCTCCCTCTGAAACCGATGGAAAAAGTCCAAGCAACTTAAATGGAATTGAGACTGAGCTTTCATCTTATATTTCTGTGGAATTTGAAAATGCTTAACATTTGAAGTACTTGATCAGCTCTTTCCATTCCTCTGTCCAGTACTTCACTAATGTTGGAATACATTCACTTTGAGGAAGCCTCTTCACTTTGAGAAAGCCAAGTACCAAGAAAATTCCTTGACTAAAAGCATCCCTTGAAAATACTTTTTTCAGTGTCACTCAATCAGTGTATGTTGCCATCCTTCACAGCATTATCTTACCACCAATATATTTAGAGGTGGAAACAATTTAGCCATTTTACAGTGAAATAGTCTGAGGAAGCAGAGTGCACCGTGGTATTCTGAAGGACCTTTACTTCATCCAGGCAACCTGGTGGAAGAGGAACTTCCAACAGAGAATTTTTATTAAAAAAAAAAGAAGAGCTGATAATTCTCAGCATCCAAGAGATACCTCATTATTTTCACTTTATCAAAACAGGATTAGCTACTACACTTTTCAAATAGAAATTGTAGGCATTCGTATCATTAAAGCTGATAAGATATGAAACATATTTATATAGTAGTAATTTTTTCTTTATCAATAGAGTCGATATTAATCCATGCTATTTTTGGTACAAAACAAAAATTACTTTTTGCTTTTGCCTAGGGTCCTGGTTTCAGGTGGGATAGACTTAATTTGTTTTCTAGCAGCTGGTCTGTTTTGGATTTAGTATGAGAATAATGCTGACAACACATATTGTTTTAGTTGTTGATAAGTGATGTTTACATTAGTCAAGGACTTTTTCGGTTTCCCATAGAAGCTGAGAGGGAGCATAGGCAGGACAAGCTGGCCAAAGGAATATTCCATACCATAGATGTTATGCTCATTATATAAATGGGGGTTGGCCTGGGAGCAGGAATTTGCAATCACTGCTCAGGATGGGCTGGGCAATCGATCATCAGGTAGTGAGAGCCACTTGGTGTTGTATCACTTTATTTTTTATATTCTTTTATAGCTTTTTTTTTTCCTCTCCCATTACTGTTCTATTAAATTGTCTTTATCTCAACTCATGTGGTTCCCTCCCCACCCCCACCCCCCCTCCTTTTCTCCCTTTTCTCCTTACTGGGGGAACAAGGAGTGAGTGAGCAGCGTTGTGTTCCTAGGTGCTGGCTGGAGTTAGACCATGACACCTAGTATTCCTGAATTGTGGTCATACCTTCAGAGATCTCTTCTCTGTGAATGGAAATAGACAATTCCTCCATTTCTTCTTCAGCCCATTCTTCAATTGTTGGTTCTTTAAAGAAAATTATTAGTTTTAATATTTTTGGTGAAGGGATAGATTGATAGAAGGAGGGAGGGATCAATGAATGGAGAAGATGAAGACCAATTCTTACAAGTTCTCTATGACAATGACAGATATGCATACAATACAGAAAGTGCTGTGCACAGACATATGTATGATTTGCTCTAAATGATGTATTTTATTCATGCCCCATGTACCCTATTGTGTGCTTCTGTATCTCTCAAATATCTTTCACTGGTTAACTGTCAGTCCCTCAGAATATCTCAGCTCCCCAAACTTCCCCATCCCAACAGCTAAGCAGGGGGAAAACAACAGTCAAAGAGTTAGAGGTTACTCCTTGATCCAGCTACATAAAACTGACAAGATGAGAAGGGTAGGTCAAGAATTAAGGAAAGTCTGGCATATGCACATCCTCAAATGTGACTATATCAGGGAAAACAATTTGTTCTGGCGTAAAAGGTTAATTTGCAGGAGACAAACAGAAATTAACACTGCATGTATCCGTATGAAAATATATTTGCATGTACATATTTTAGATAGATAACTTCCTTATCTGCTTTAAAAAAACTCATTTATGCTTTTTAATAGAATATGTAAATTTTCTTGACTGGCTAGTTATTAATGGGATATAAATGGTCAAAATGTTGATTTAAGCTATCTTGAAGCAGATATTTTGTGAAATTATACTAACTTAAAGTGATCAATCTCAATCTTCCCTGAGTACGAGAATGTGAACTAAAAGAGCTGGTGAGAAGCTGACACCACAGAGAGAAATAGTATTGCTATCTGCTGGGCTACAGAGACCTTTGTAGGTAGTGTGAAAAAATGGATGGTTACAGTGCTAATTAGCAGAGTCTAATCTCAACTCTATACATCCAAATTTCTTACTATGATTTCATGAAAGCCTGATCTGAAGATCATTGTACTCAGTGGTAGAGTTTTCATTCATGTCAATGAGGTGGGATCCTGGCATTCAAGACTGAAATGGTAAATGACACCCAGGAGGCTCTTAACTGCCTGGAAGTCTGTTAAATGTTCAAAACAAGACTCATACAAGATAACTAACACAAAATTCTTGTGTATTTTGATCTTGGTCTTAGAACAACAGACTTAGCGGCAAAGCACAAGTTTCTCACTATTGTCTGCTTATAGTGTACCTTCAGGTGATGCGATTTCCTCTGGAATGGCAACAGATATTTTTTCTTCTGTAATAAGTACTCTTTCTTCAAAAGTGGCTTTCTTCTGCACTTCAGGCACTTTGACAGATAATAATGTTAAATGTATGCTTTTCTAATTCCATTGTGAAAGCAGTTTTGCAAAATGCTAAATCTAAGTTTCCAAAGAATTGCTTAAGGGTACTAAGCACATAACACAGAACAGAGATTCAATATGTAGAAATAATATTTTTATAACTACTGCGCAACACATACAACACAAAGTAATGATTCATTGTCACTAAATCAGAACACCAGAATTCACAGTGGAAACACAAACCAAGGACTGATACAATACAGAGCACACAAACAGAAGTTGAGAAACAGTATATTATTTCATTCTACTGGAAAGCATACCTTTAGCTGGAGGAGTCTCAACTTCTTTAGGAGCAGCAGGAGATACTTTTTCTTTAGGGATAGGTTTCTTAGGAACTGCAGGCACTTAAAAAAAAGTATGTAGGTTTAGGACCTGTAATGTGCAAAACTGACAAAAACATCACATAACAGAAATGTATCATTCAAAAAGATTACATATGGACATATTCTGCTTACAAAACACAACAGCTGAGCAAGCTGAGACAAATGTAATGTTCTAAAGACTACAATAAATGATATGACAGTGAACAATATTGTACCTTTTGCAGTTGGAGCTTCTTCTACTTTAGGAACATGTGGTATTTTTTCTTCTGGAGCTGGTTTCTTAGGTACTTCTGGCACTTCAGAGATATGAATTATAATATTAAGTAACTAAAATTACAGGTGTTTTAAGACTGCATCTATAGCACAGTTATCCACAAAACTGACACAGAAGATACGTAGCTAATGTAACTGAAGTACAACAGAAACCAGATTCACTTAACAACCCAATCCAAAACTAGACACAAAGAAGATGCTTAAGATAACAAGAAAAGAATTTTATTTATTTATGTGTACCTTTAGGTGATGGAGCTTCCTCTCTTTTTGGAACAGCAACTTTTTTCTCTGGGGGAGCTCTCTTAGGCACCTCTGGCACTTAAAAAAGATAAAATGTGAGATTTTTCAAAGATTTATTGGAGTATTACAGAATTTCATTAATCCATTTATAAGGATATCAAGACACAACATATAACACATTCATACACTTAACATAGAAAAGTATGAGACAAGAGCAATACATTTTGGGGAAAAAAAAATTCAAACCGGACTCTGGAAGTCTCTCAAGTGCTTTAAGATTGATTTCTTAGCTGAAGAAAGAGGTGCTCAAGTATGTTACCTGGCCTTAAAAACTGTTATATATGCACAGAGAACAATACATTTAAAAAAAAAAAAAATCAGTCTAACACAAATATATTTACATACAGGCTAACAACAACAACAAAAACTCCATCACTAAGAAACCCTTTGGCATGTGGAGGTTCTTCTTTGGGAAGTACTTTTTCCTCAGGCACAAGTTTTTTAGACACTTCAGGAACTTAAAAGGTATTAAAATTTGTTTAAGTAATCTTTCTAAGGCTTTTGAGTTTGTCTTAGATGAGAACAGACATACAGCATAACACACAAAAACTATATTTATCATATGCTTATATTGAGAAACGAATAGTAGTTAGAAAAACAACACAATAGTACAGGACTGGTTAAAGTCCACATTCAAAAGATGCTGTACCTTTTGCTGGAGCCACCTCCTTTTTAGCAACAGCAACTTTCTTTTCTGGAACAGGTTTCTTAGGGACTTCAGGAACTTTGGAAAACATTGTCAAAGTGAGAGAGCTTTAGTTTTTGGACCGCTTATCCAGAGTTCAGTTATTCAAGATTGTTTTATAGTATATAGTGCCTGGACAAAGAGCTGAGCAACTGCAACACAACAGAATGTACAACCTTTTGGACACACAGTGGACTATTTGGGAAAGACAGACTATATGGGAAAGAAAGACTATATGATAGAGTATAAAATTCCAATGTTAACATTTATGCACTATCACCTTTAACTGCACTCTATTGAAGTAAAACCACCCTACCCTTTTCTGCAAAGCCACACAACCTAAATACAAACAAGCACAAGATTGTTAGGAAAGCGAAGGGCCAAAGCTGAGACAAGTGCAAATTGCAGGCTAAGTTATAGCACAAATGACAAAGTGAAAGTATGGAGATAATGCAAAAATCAAATAATGCATATGAAGACAATGCAAAACTGAAGCCACAGTAAATTCACAAATATATACAAGAAAACATGAAAAAATAATATAATGAAAGACAATTTGGTTGGGTGTTTTTTTTGTTTTGTTTTTTTTTTTTTTTTTTTTACTAAGGCAGTAGAAATACCTTTAGCTGGTGGACCTTCTTTTTTAGGGACAGGAACGGTTTTTCTTTCTTCTGGAACATGTCTCTTTGGTATCTCAGGCACTTTAAAGAGATAGGTGGTGAACACTTAAGAGACAGTAGAAATATCACAGTAGACTACTTTCAATACCCTGGATAAGCAAACACTATATGTCAAAAGATATGCTGATTTGTCGAACAGATACATTATGCTTGTCTCAAAGAAAAGCTATTCAAAGAATTATTTAAAGCAGTGATGAAGAAGAATTAGATTCAGAAATGCAGTAGGGCTTGAGCTTTTGAGAATGGTGCCATAGACAGATGGAAAGATCTCACTTCTGATATTCTATTCTTTGGTAAAGACTGGTGCAGGCAGATAATGTGCAAGTTCAGAAAAATGGAGTGCATGATGATACAAAGATTTTATTCACCTTCAACATGAGGGATCTCCAGTTCTGTAGAAATGACTTCTTCCTCTTCTTCTTTCTCCTCTTCAACTTCTTTATGTTCTACAATAGGAATTTTAAAGATATTAATTTTTGAGATAAGAAATATCAATGTCTGTAGTAAATCTGAAAAGCTTTCAAGAAGATATTATGTGTGTTCAGTACACAAAAGTCACTGAAACACATATGCTTATATGTAAAAAAAATTTCATCCAGAAAACCAACAGCATGTGCAAATCTCACAATGAGTTTTCATTAACTATAGATTCAAATTGTTTAAAAAATCTTAAACATTGATTAGCCTCTCATTCTTAATCCATCTACCTTCAATTGGGTAAACAGCTTCAAAGAATCTTTCTTCAACTGTTTTCTCATGCTCTGTTGGCTCTTCAAAGAAAAGCATTTAAACAATGTTAAGATAAAATAGTTGAAATGTTGATGCCTATGAATCTAATGAAAACTGATGCTACATAACACAATGAACAAAAAGAAGCAATACATGTTGAAAGACGTATGATGTGTCTAAATATGTATTTTGCCATACATAAAAATAGATTATAAGAAAATCTAGTAGGATTGAAATATTGTTTTGTTTTGGGTGCACAGATTTTTGGTTTTGTACATACCTGTGACATATGAATATTCTTCTTCTCTGTGGACAGAAACCGACATCTTTTCTTCTGAAACAGTCCATGTTTCTACTGTCGGTACTTTAAAGATAGGATTTTGTTTTAGTATTTTATATTCTAGATCCACATTAGTGGCAGTCAGCATGTAAGTTTTTATCAAATCTTTATCTATATTGCACATTTATGTCTTAAACATATTTAGACATTCAGTATTCATACTATAAAATACTGAACACAGGACAAGTATACAAGTGTAATATTTAGTATCTGTTAAAGACTAAAGACACAGACACCTTTAACCTGAAAATTTAAAATAAATGCATGCACAGGCTTTTGGAAATGGTTTATCAGAAGAAATCCAAAGGTGGTTCTTCAAAGAAATTTTGGGGCACTGGGCCATTATTATGTAAGCATAGGTGAGCAGGCAGAATAGATGAAGAAAAAGCTAAATCACACTGCAATATCCTGTATGCTGCTTAAACAAGAATCAAAAGGCTAGCCGCAAACATGTTAAAAACAGACTTTATGAAAGGTAAAAACATGGTACACATACTAACTAAACACTGAGAGTAGTCACAGCATGACTACTACAAAAGGTCCAGGTGCATAGACACAGGCCCACATATTCACAAGAAGCACAAGAACATACAGGGTGCTGGAAGAAAATGGAAACTGCAATTGAAAGATGCTGATCTGTACCTTCCTTTTTCATAACTTTTTCTTCAACAATCATTGGTGTAGGTTTTGGAGGTAGAACTTTCTTGGTAACTGTTGGCATTAAAATTTTGTTAGTCATAATTTAGCACAGAGATCAAAATAGGTCTACAGCTATCTAGCAATGATGTTGAAAAAAACAACAAACAAGACGAACATAATCTAACTTCATAGCTAAATCAGGCTCCTTGGAATCATGCTAAGCAATGGAAGGAATGTGTTTGTTTCCTTTTATCGATACCTTCTAAAGGGTCTGGGTAACTCAGGGCATTTAGTACACAGGTCATATGCTGACATATATTGAATTGCAGCCAACAGGCTCCTGCTGCAGGATGGGAAATGCTGTACAAAAGGAGGTGGTTAGCAAGAAAATAAGGACGCATCTTTATTTCATACCCAAACAATTAACCAAGACATCCTGGTAGACAGGTCAAGATAGAAATCTGAGGAAGATGGGGATTTTACATCTTCAGCTTAGACTGAAACATACTGTTTCACCCAGTGCAATTTTATACTCGCTTCCTTTCTTAAAGCATTAGTAGCTAGTATCTGCATTTAATATTTTCCCCTAAAAAGCTTTTCATCTTTCTTTTATACATTTCAACAGAAGCTTATATTAGATATTTCAAAGACTGAAAAATTTATCAGACCAATGTTAAATGAAGACAAAGCATATGCAGATCAGCTAAGTAACAGTAGCCATTACTTTCATGTAAAGGTGACATTATAAGGTAATTAAACAGTAGTTACCCTCAGCCCGTTTGACTTTTTCTTCTGCAACCCTCTGAGTGGTTATCTCCACTTTTTCATCAACAGGTTTCTTGACAACTGTAAGTGATTCAGATATATTTATTGTTTAAATAATCTTGCAAATTATTTTCTGGACACAAACCAGGTAGAACTGGCTTTTTTCTTGTTTAGGATGTGCATCTTGTACATTGTTCAGTGGTCATGAAGGGACCTGTGAGACAGGTGATCAGGCCCACCCTCCCCTGAGAGATATGCAGTGATCTAAATGGAGGACGCTCCTCAGAAGTGCAGCGTTCACTGGCTCAAAAGCACCACCCATGCCCAAGGCTAATCTACAGGGAGAAGGAAAGATAATTGAAGCTCAGTTTGATTTTGCCAGCAATTCTTGGTTTGCTTCAACCACCATTGCCACTATTCTCTCTCTGCTTGAAAATATGAAGTGGGAGAAGAGGATGGGCTGCCATGACCCTCGCTCATGTCACTGTCCAACATAAAGAGAATTCTCTCCTTTTCAAGGAAGTGTGAATAACTACCGCAGTTCAGCTTGAAGGAGATGCATGAGAGATCTTAATCTGCATGGTCCTGTTAGTTTTGCAGGAAAGTCATACCTTTATGAACTGTTACTTCTTTCTTTTTCTTCTTTTCAGCTATAATTGCTGGTTGTTTTTGCTCAGGCACAGGCTTCTTAGGAACTTCAACCACTTTAAAAATAATAACATTTCTTAATGACGAAAAATGCATTGTCAAAAGGCTCGATACACACTAAAGTTATTAGTTAACACTATTATAAGTTTATGAAGTTGAAAAACACACAGAGGGTTTTGGATATCCAATTGTTGCAATAAAATTTTCTGCTTATTTCCAGGTTTGATGGTTTCTCTTTAGAGCCAAATTCTCTTCCTAGAGGTAGACATGTTATTACTACCCAAGAGAGTTAAAACATACAAACAATTGCAAAATACAGCTATTAACATCAAACAATTAATATGTAAGACTTTTAACCTAAATCTAGAATACATGAAAATGACAGAAGGAATATTCAAAACTACTAAAAATGACACGTCCTTACAAATTACTAACTTGTAGTAGGTTTCAAAGGTGTCCTAAACTGCAAAGTCCATTGGCAACCAAATTATAGGGTATCCATTTCTATCTTCATCTACACCTCACCATACTAGATCCCTTGTCTTATCATCAAGTGCCACTTAAAACTTGGCAGCATATTAAGGTTCAAGTTATTGTAACAGAAAAGAAAATCAAAAAAATGTTGTCTGGCTCAAAATTTCTGGGCCTTAATAATAAAAATGAGAAGAGAGAAGAAATAAAATGGTCTGATAATTAAAATACCTTCTTCATGAATGACTCGTTTTTCTTCATAAGTCACTTCTCTTTTCTCATAAGCTTCTTCCCATTCCTCTTCCCCTTCGTCATAGCTTTCTTCCTTAACATAATAGTCATGGTCTTCTCCATAATCTTCTTCCCATTCTTCATAAGTTTCTTTGGGCATTTCATATATTTCCTTCTTTTCTTCATGAATCTCTTCTCCCCTTGCTATGGATGTTATTTCAATCTCTTTGGGCTTCTCTGGCAGCACCTCAGGAACTTTAAAAAAGTAATAAATAGATTAGTCAAATAAAAATGTGGAATCTGCAAGGTGTAATTGGATGTTCACAGTTAATTAAATTATTTCACCCTCACAGTCAGTTTAAAGAAGTGACTATTTTTTAAGCAGTCCGAATCAGCTTGGATTTTAAATGGGTAGGCTTTTAACATAAAGACAAAAATCAAATAGATTTCATCGATTTATGGTAATTTGAAATAAGTGCGTGGTTTCCACATGGTAATTTTGCTATTTTTAAAAAAGTTTTTTTTAAAAAAAAGTTACCTTTATGTGGTGGGACTTCTTCAGGACCTTTTTTAACCACCTTTTTGGAAACTTTCTTTACTGGAACCTTTTTTTCTGCTTAAAAACAATATATTTTAAAATTTAAATGAAAAAAAAAACCCACCCAAGAGTCATAATGAAACATGTGCACACTGTCCAAATACTTTAAGTATTCTTACCTGGCTTTTTCTCCTCTGGTGGTGGAACAAGAGGCAGAAGAATAGGAATAGGGGCAGCTTGTAGGAAAAATGAAATATTTAGAATAAAATGTGAGTATGATGTTTTCTTGTAAATTAAGAAAAATTGTAGTGCAGTTGGAAAATAGATGAAATGATTTTATTGCAGCTGCAGAATAAAAGCAAATATGGTGCTCATTCTGACAGCTTACTGTAGCTGGAAGAATACATTTTGAGTGGTAATTCCCAGTCTAACTTTATTTGAACCATGACCCTTCCCAGCTTTATCTTATTTATTGCCATCATTCTCCTGTTTTTGCTGATAGTAATTCATCTAAATATCAAATCTTTCCCATCCTACTGCTACTGCAAGCATTTACCAAATTATCCTGGAAACGAAACCAAGAAGACTGAACATTAAAAGATATTTCTGTGGCGAAAAGAAGAAAAGCTGAAGATAAAGAATGATCAGAAGAAGAAAATGGAAATAAAAGGAAGGTGGAATGGATAAGAGACTGATAGGAAAACCAGATGGAAAGGACGAACTCTTTTTAAGAGAAAAGACTTCTTTCCTACTACTGCCTGTCTATGGTTTTCACCTTCCACACAGCAAAACAAGCCTATCCAAGCCGAGTCTTGCTCATATCATATTTGTATAGAGACAATTAACTAGATTTTATCACTGAGCTGCCTAAGATCTTTCTCTGAAGTTCCCACCAGCCTGGTGCTTCATTGCAGATATAAAATGCACTATGGAACAAGTATGGTTTTATTACCCTACCTTCAGCTGGTTTTTGAGGTGGAACTGCAACCTTGGCATCAGGAACATCTAGAAAATCGAGATGTTTAATTGACTTAAAAAGGTATATTTGAATATGCTGTCCCCAAGAATAGTAGTTCATGGTGCTTTAATCTTTCTGTTCTAGCATACAAAGATTGTAACTTGCTCTTCAAGAATAAGCTACCTGACTACAGATAACTAATCACATTAATCTTTCAGTCTGGCCAAATTCTACACGGTTTCATTTTATTTCTAAATAATTCTTGCATTATTTTGGAGCAGGCTCTTAAGAACATTCAGAAAAGAACATCATTATATATCATAAGGAGATGGTTGCTACCCACTTTGCCTCCTTGGTTATTTCTTTTCAGTTGTGCAGAGGACATTGAATCTGTTCATTGGTACCTCTTCATTGTTGTACTCCTCAGTCATTCAAATAAAAATAAACTTTTGTGTTTTAGAGAATGTGGCTTCCCATATTGTACAAACTAGGACCTCTGACACATTAATAGCACTGATTTTGGAGTTATCACAGTATTCATTGCCACTATTTATGAGAATAAATACTTCCTCATATCTATGGATGAGAACTAATTTTTCAGGGTGTAGATTTGACTTACTATAACCAGGAAAAAAGGATTTGAATATAAAAAATAAAGCAGAGCAATGCACCAAATCTATGACAGAGTATAGACATGATCTTGTGCCAGTCTTGCTCATGATCTTTACCTGGTGGCTTCAATTCCAGTTTAATTTCTGCAAAAGAATATTAGATTTCTTTTAGGACTATTTATTTTTCCAGGATCATGTTTCAAACTCACAAATTTGCAGATGGCTATGATCAAAACTTTAGCAAATTTGCTAACCTTTGGTTACCAGATAGAGTTCTGCAGTGCTTCTTGCTTCTCCTCTTGGTTCAAGACGAGCAATTACAGAGTATACACCTGCAATAGCCAAGAATGTTGAAATTTATATGCCTTTATCATTAAAAACACAGACAACAAAATCAGATAAAAGAATGGCATGAGCACAAACATTCCCTGCATTTTTACCTTCATCTTCTGCAGTGACATTGTGAATAGTCATATAATGACAGCGACCTTCACTTCTGAAGCTGTACTTGGGGCTTTCTGTCAGTTCTGTGGGGCCTTTATACCATGTCACAACTGCATCATCAAAGGACACCTCGCACTCAAAGGTTGCAGACTGGTGTTCACTCACTACAATGTTCTGTATGCTCTTTGTGAACTGAATTGGTTCCGCTGTGTTTAGAAACAAAAAATATATCAATTGTTATGCACCACTGGGCCATTTAGCTTATCTAATTCCTTCTCATTGTTTTCATAATAATAGCTACATCATAATAAGAGATAATATCAAAAGATCTTGAAAAAGTAGAGTAAGAGAAAGGGATTCCATCTTCTGTGAAGTTTTCTATGTAAGAATGAAGATCAGGAGACATAAGAGTACAACTATAACAAGATTGCTGTGCAGATAAATTATACAAGAGAAGCCATTAAGGAAATTAAAGATGAAAGAAGAATAGTTAAGAAAAAGAGGAAAACCAATATAAGAGTATCAGAGAAAAAGATATAAAAGCAAGTATGACTCAGTTTGTTTGAGGGACAGGGGACATCAGTAATGATGATTTAGTTAAAAAATACTAACTTATACAAGTATGTCACATACTGTCTAAAGAGAAAGGGCAGCAAAATTTCTCATTTAGTCAATTTCCAACTTTGGGAATATCTGTTTAAAAAATTCCTTTTACTTACATTTGTTCTGTTAATGGAACATCCAGAAATTGTTTACCACTACTGAAATAAAGAGATTCTATATCTGTTTACAAACCTTCGATGGCCAGATCTGCAGTTGTTTCTAGATTGTCAAGCTTGCAGGTATATTGTCCCTGGTCTTCTGTTCTAACATCCTTGATGATGAGTTTGTGTACTTTGTCAGAGACTTGTGTTGAATATCTCCCTCCTATCTTAATGGGTCTCCCATTTCTATACCACTGAGACTTGGCATTTGGGATAGAGAACTGACAAGACAGCGTGCATGTGTTTCCTTCCTTGAAAGTAGTGTCATGAAGATGCCGTTCAACTGCAGGTTCTATTAGTGTGTTAAAACATACATTTTAGCAGACATCAGACAACAGAATAATTAAAGTGTAAAATAATTCAAATATATACTTCAAAAGTGCACTTACCGATCACAGTTAGCCTGGCACTGGCAATGTGTGGTCCACACACTATTCTGAAATTTCCCTGATCTTCAAGTTGGCAGTTCCTGATTCTCAGTATGTGGCGATCGCCTTCAATTCTAATTTCATATTTGTCACTGGAGTCCAATTTCTGGGTTCCTTTGTACCATGACAGTTTAATTTCTGGATAGTTAATTTTAATCTCACATTCAAAGATAGCATCCTCATCTGTTAGAACTGTCTGATTTTCAATGTCTTTGATCAGAGTAATAGGCTGTAAAATATTAGTTTAAATTAGTTTCAAGTTCTCTGTTATGTGTTTGAATATTTCACAAATCAGTCCAAAAATATGTTACCTCTGTCTGTGTGAGTCGTTGCTGAATAAAAGCTACAAGTTCATCAAACTCCTGATCTTCTCTTCGAGCTTTTTCTGTAAGCTCAATTTCCTGTAAAGAGGCAGAATATACTCCTACATCAATTTTTCTGTAACTGTAGTATAACTAGTGTATCTTCTCATCTTAAAAATTGGAGCCAAATTGTGAAGACAGAACATAGTTGGCCAGAAGGCCCACTCACTCTTCTTGGGTTTAAGCATAATTGAGAACTGTCAGTAAAAGATCTAAAGAGAAACCAGAAATTCCTGCACACACAGGTAACATCAGAGTGTGGACACCAAGTCTGTTCAAAGGAACTGTGTTACTCCTAACAAAGACAAAGTTGCAGTCACACTGTGTCTTACCAATCTATGGCTTTCTTCTGCTTGAGTTTGCTTTAGTAACTCAAAGGCTTGCAGGAGGCCACGGAAATCTGTAATGCCATACATGCGAGCATATTTCTCATATTCTTTGGGATCTACATTTTTGAGAAGTTCCAAGATATCAATAGGTTGCTCTTCCTCTTCTTCCTTCTTTTTTGTTGGAGTGCTATTCAAATCAATGACATAAGTTAAGTATACAATGCTTCATTCCTAGAAAGCTGTTCACTGAAAAAATGGATCTGCCTAGAGCTACCCTCTGCAGTGGAATCCTTTAGCTTACTCTATTCAAGTGCTTCTATTTTTAATACAATTATTCATATTTAATTAATGTTAAAAAATTATATCTTCATCTGAGATAGATAATAAAAAATGTTTCTTCAGATGTTGGCAAATTAATCTATAAAACCTTTCCATATACCTTTTTAGTTTTGCCCTGAGATCCCCTTCAACAACTTCTTTCTTTCTTTCTTCAACTTGTAGGTTTACGCTCCTGTCTATTTCACCATGTTGGTTAAAAGCTACACATTTGTACATGCCAGAATCCGTTTTTATTGCATCCTTTATTTCTAGTTTGGCTTCATCTCCTCTCTGCTGGATTATAATGCGACCTCCCTGGTTGAGTTGCCTCCATTTTCCCTTCATCCATTTAACATTTGGAATAGGGTCTCCTCCAACTTTTGCAATAAATGTTGCAACACTCTCTGCAGAAAGATGCAAATGAGGAAGCTAAGTCTTTCCAGCAAGACATAATCTCAAACAAAACATATAGGCAAATAGAAGACCTTGTACATTTTTTGAAAAGAGTCCTTACTTTCCATGACTTTGATACTCTGAGGCTCTGACACAAAATAAAGTTTTCCTTCCACTTCTGCTTTCTTAGCTGCTGGTGCAGCTGCTGGTTTTTCTAAAAAATAGAGTCAAACAATTGAAATAGATGGTTTCATGTAACCGTTTATGTTCATGCGTTATGGTGCTTCTGAAGGAATTGTAAAAAAGGAATTAATTACAGAGATGGAACAAAATACTGTGCAAGAAATAAAAATGCAAAATACTTTCATATTATCTTAATTAACTTGTATGTTACTTTCCAGACTAAACTGAACACTTTGGGTCATATTTTGCTGTTCCTTGAGTCAGGTCATTTATATTCTGCATGGATGCAAATTAATTAATGTATATGCAAATAAGAAGCCTGATTTTCTAAAATGGATTGTTTTTTAGTGAGGTATTCTCTTTTCTATCTATTTCTGGAAATTTCACCCTTAGAGTTACTTGCATTTTTTTACCAGTGATCTGTTAATTTTATTTTTTTTTCCTTTGCAGAGTTCTTAGCCTTGAGGCTACCCATGTAGTGAAAAAGATATGATTTCTACATATTACTGAACTCTTACGTGTTTTATGCAACGGTAAGACAAGACCTACATGGAAGGACTCATGCTTAGACAATATTTACTTTCAGCTAAAAGGTCAAAATGTCTTAGAGTTGTAACAGCTCTGAAGCAATTAGCTTCTAAGGCCACACACTCAATCATTTTCCTTTTGTATTTTCCTTTAATAAACACCGCTATTCCCATCCTTTCCATAAAATATGCATGTCCAAGTAATTTCACTCACTTAGCTTGCAATTTTCTTACATTTGGTGTTTAGATTTAGAAACTAAATTATTAATCTTTTTGTTAAGCATACGCTATTGATTTGACACTGATCTCCCACTGTTTATGTCACTACTTGTATACAAATTATTGTTAAATATGCTGTCTTCACAGATTATACAGTTTTGCAAAGAACTAAAAGATACTAATTGTTTGCCGTTAGATTACTAATATTTTTGTTCCACAGAAAATGAAGCAGGATGGAATTTTGCTTGAAAATTCTATCATATGCCTTGATTTTCTCTGTGTTACTCTACCTTTAACTGTCACTTTAGATTTGCAAGTATCGGCACCAGCTGCATTTGAAGCTTTGCATACATATTCTCCTGAATCTGATTTGGTAACTGCAGCAAGTTCCAGAAGGGCTACTCCATTAGCGAAGCTGAAGTTGCATCTGTCTGAAGCTCTTATTTCTCTCCCTGCCTTCAGCCACTGAATCCGGATTGGCTGTGATCCTTGGACATGGCAGCTGAGCTGTAGGGTATCACCTTCCTCTGCTGCTGCTGGCTGAAGACGTTGGTCAAAAACTGGAGGCCTTTTAGGTTCTGGAATATGAAAATGCTTGAGTAAATACTCAAGGAAGGAAAGTATGATTGAGAATGCAAGAGAAAAAGAGATACATATGATTCTTAAGAAGACAATAGCAAGGAATGAAGGAGGATAAACAGAAGTCTGAGAATGTCAATCAGTTTTAGAAAATGGAATAGATATCAAGAGAGTATGTTTTCTATGCAAACATGCACAAAATAGCATTTCTCCATGCAACAAGGGCATTTGTTCACATGCAAAAAACAGTATAACAACTAAAGCACTGTTATTAGGCTGCAAAATTATATAAGCACCTTGAAAGAAACAAATATGCTATCTCCTGCAAGAGTATTATGATGAAGTGCCAAGCTGCCACAACACACTGTCAAGGCTGCCCAAGCTTAGATGTAACTGCACAGAAAAGCTGTTATTCCACGAAAAGAGAATGATTAAAATTTCAACAGAAATGTCACATAAAGATTACAATGTTCACTTTAGAACAGTTGTAGCAAATAGTGAAACAGAAGCCCCTTCCTGAAAAATATTTTTTTTATTTTAGTCACAAAATTAAAAGAATTCCTTGATTTTGTGGTTTAACTCAGTTTTATCTTGTCCGTATCAGGAAAAATCATTGCTGTTCAGGTAAGTAAAACCAACTCATCAGATAGAAGCTGTATATTTGCAGTTAACATGCAACAAAAAAAAGTAAGAAACAAAGAAAAATAAGACTTCAACTAACCTCTAATAACAACAGAAGATGTACACAACACACTTCCTGCTTCATTGGACACTTTACAGGTATATAAACCAGCATCTGATTGCTCTATGCTCTTTATATGCAAGAGTAAGGTATTGTTTTTGAAAGATATTTCACAATGAGGGCTTGAGTGAACTTCCTGATTGTTTTTATACCAAGCAACCGTCAAAGGCTGAGACCCGGAAACACGGCCCTCAAGTTTAAGTTCATTCCCTTCTGTTTCTTCTACTGCTTCAGACAGCTTCTTCGTAAAAGTAGGTGGAGTTTTTCGTTCTGTAAAAAAAAGAACATATTATTCAAATTCTATAAATCAAACCTTAAATAAAAAATGTAAAGAAAATGTTTCAAGAAAAAATTGGACATTGGGGGATTGATATTTGCTGTCATTTAAATAGGATTTTTTTTAAGTGAAAGTATGCCAAGATAAACAGCATGGTGTCTTGTTCATAACTGTCACTGTCATTGTTGATTCTCCTACTTGAAAAAAAATAAAATCCTTTTACATTTATTTAAGCCAAAGTCATTTAAAAACCACCAAGATGTGTGTTGAGTTCTCAAGAAAGAAATCGGCCAAAGTCTATAAAGAAACTAGGTTGAAGAAAATATTTCATTTCTCCTTACATTGTTGTTAGTAACGCTTAAGACATTCATGGGTATCCCCAGACAGGTACTTTCAAGCTTTGTCTCAGAAGTTTTTCTAAAATTTATCTTGCAGCAATAAGGCTACCTTCCTTTATAATTAAGGGAACAAAAATATACACACAATGTGTAATCTATTCAGTACCTTTAACAGTCAGTTGAGCTGTGCAAGAGTCCTTTCCAACTTCATTGCTAGCATAGCATGTATACTTTCCAGAGTCTCCCCTGTCAACTCTCAAGATAGTCAAGTGGGCTGTGTTGTCTACATAACTGATCTGGTAGTTTTTTCCTGTTCTAATCTCTTGGTTATCTTTTGCCCAAGTGACTCTAATAGGCTGTGTTCCAGAAACGTGGCACTCAAAGTCAACACTTTCTCCAATAATACCATCCACGGGTGCAATTGGGATGTCAAAGAATGCAGGAGTCTTCCCTTCTGAAGAGTGAAAGAAATAAAAAGGCATCACTTTAAAATCTTGATTTGCTTTAAACCTTGGTGAAATAAACATTATTTGTACAGTATTAAATTCATGTATGAAGCAAAAGTGAATTTTAAGATATTTCCATTAAATATTTCACGGCCCACCGACCTGTAAGGACAAGCCTGCCACTAGAAGAAGCAGTCCCAATCGCGTTGGTAGCTGTGCAGGTATATTGCCCAATAAGGGTCCTATCTGTCTTCAAAATCTGGAGAGTTGCTACGTTATCTATGAAGGATGTGTGAACATTGTAGTCCTCTTTCACACGTACACCGTCTTTAAACCAAGATACTTCAATAGGTTCTGAACCAGCAATGCCGCAATCAAATGTAACTGGTAAGCCAGCAGTTTCATGAACATCTCTTAATTTTCGTGTAAAAGAAGGAGGCAGTTTACGGTCTGTAAGAAAACAGGTATTGTACAGTGAGGGCTTTCAGAAGTTATGCACCTATTGTTGTACTCACCAATAATCAGTGCCTAATATACTGAAGAGTATGCTGGATTTTTGCTCAAACTTCTGATTAAAAATGTTATTCAGCATATCATTTATTTGGAACCTGATATGAAAAGAGCACTGTGCGTGTGGTTGCAAGAAAATATATAACCATTCTGCCCCCAATTACACCCAGTAAGCCTATTTAATCCTCGGGACTGCTAATGATGGAAACAACCAAAGCAATATTCTGAATGGGGAAGGAAGATGCCGATGCTTGTATCAGAAGAGCTGTGGTCAGCAAGAGACATATTTCAACTAGCTTTATGGGTAGGCCTTTGTTAATAGAAGACAGTGCCACAAGGCATCTTACGTGTCAAGAAACAGCAAAGTGTTTAAAAGGGAAAAGATAATCCTTGGTTTTTGAAATAGCAAAGCAAACTTAAGAAAAATAGGCCAATTTCCTGTTTTTTAAAATGAGATATTCACCTTGAACTGTCAGCAAAGATGATGAAACAGCTTCCCCAACAGTGTTTTCTACTTTGCAGATGTATTCCCCACTGTCACTACTGTCTACTTGGCTGAAAACCAGAGTGGCAACTTGGTTCTTAAAGTGCATTTTCATAGTAGCAGTTCCTCTCAGCTTTGTATCGCCTTTGTACCATGATACAATCATTTCTGGTGTTCCAGCAACCTGGCACTGTAAGGATGCAGAATCTCCAACAGTCACCTGCACTGGCTCCAAGGGTGTAATGAAGTAAGGTGGTTCTGAAGAAGAAACACACACCATTAGCATAAAAAGGTATTGTGCAGTGACCATTAGTAGTTCAAATAACACTCGATGAAGTGATGGTGGCTTGACGCACCTAGTATTGTGATTGTACCATGACAATTATCTTGTCCAGAGTCATTTTCAATATGACAAGAATATTGCCCCTGATCTTCTAGTTTGCTACTAGGGATTTCCAGTATGGCAGATGTTTCTGTAGTGGTGATGCTGCACTTTTCAGAGTGTGTTATTTTTACTCCATTTTTCTTCCATGTCACTGAAATTGGTGGAGTACCCATATATGTGCATTCCAAGATTAAATTTTTCCCTTTCTCTACACTTAAATCGTTCACCTTCTTCACAAATTTGGCTGGTTCTATAATGAACAATGGGAAGAGAAGAAATTAAATAAAGCCAAGAGATCATGTTTTAGAAGCATAAGAAGTGTAAGAAATAGTAGTCTGGACAAACCTTTGACAAAAAGATGTGTTGTGCAAGAAATTTTCCCTGCCTCATTAGAGATTTGGCAGGTGTAGTCTCCACTCTGAAGTGGATTTACATCAAACAGCTCCAGTTCTGCAATTGAATCTTGCAAGGTGATATTGCACCTGTGTCCTGGTACTAGTTCAACACTACCTCTAAACCATTTAACTTCCAATGGAGAGGAGCCTTTTATGATACTGGTAAAGGTTATGTTTGCTCCAGATAAAACATTCAGTGGTTCAGGTCTCTTCACAAAAGACGGTGGTTCTAAGCATGAAAATTAGAGAGACAGAGAAGTACTTTTGAATTTCTGATGAAGAGCATAAAAACCAGAAATATGTAACAAAGCAAAGAATGAAGTCTTTTTGAAAATATATTTGTGCCCTCTGACTCTGGCTTCCTATTGATACTGACCTCTAACACTCAAAAATGCGCTGCATTCGTCAGACCCAGCTACGTTAGTAGCTGTACACAAATAAGTTCCCATATCAGATTCCTGAAGTCCATTCACTTTCAGAGAACAGGTATTGTCTGTAAGGGTAGCCTGATACTTGTCTCCGCTGGTAATCTCCTGTCCATCATGAAACCAGGAAACCAGAATAGGTGGTGACCCATAAACTTTGCACTCTAGTACAGCTGAAGAACCCAGCTGACCGTATGTTTCTTTCAGTTTTCTTGTGAAAGAAGGAGGTATAATACGATCTGCATTTGTTTTAAAAAAAAAACAAAAATAAAAAATTACTATACAGGAGCTTAAAATGTGAAAAGTTCCCCATGCATAATAAATCAGTTAACTTTATTTTGATATGCCTGCTTTAACACTCTGCTCCTACACACCTAAATCATTGATGGTTAAGGATATACTGGATTTTTCATTCACAGTTTTTGAATGACACCTTTTGGTTTTGCAGTTATTTTTCCTAAGCAACAATATTGCACTAGCTGTCCAAGAAGACATGTAGATTAAAGCTGAAGAAATCAAGCCCCTGCTATGACTCCTGCTGCTCAGAGGTTAGGTAGGCAGCTATTCTTGATGCCTGTCAAAGTGCCATGCCAAGTACTCCTAAGATTATGTAAGCAATGAGTCTCTGAGGCTGCCACTCATGAGAAAGAGTTTGTTATCTGAAGGCTTTGTAAAGGAAGGATAGGATCAGATATTACTCAAAAAGAGTAGTCAACTAACCTGAAACATGCACTGAAGCTGTGCAGCTGCTTTTACCAACACTGTTTTTCACCTCAAAAGTATATTCTCCACTGTCTTCTAGTGCTGCATTGAGGATCTTAAGCCCAGATACTTTGTTGAAGAAACTGATTTTATATTTATGGTCAGTGGACAGTTCATTCCCATCCTTAAACCACCTAGCAGTAAGCTCTGGTGTGCCGTCTACTGTGCATTCCAGAGTACAAGAGTCTCCAGCTGTAACTTTGACTGGGCCTGGCTTCTCTACAATGACTGCAGGTTCTGTAATGAGATGTAAGTCACAACATTTTTAAAAACAACAACGCAATAGTTATTAGTAACATAAAATTAGAAATTTTAAAGCATCTTAAAACACATTGTGTTTTTTATCTCATGCTACCAACCTAGCACCGTCACTGTGGCAAAGCACTCCTGAACTCCAGCATCATTTTTTATCTGACAAATATATTTCCCAGCATTGGCTGGTTCTGCATTTCCAATCCGCATAGTTGCAATGTTTTCTGAATAGGAGATCCAAAGATTATCACTTTCTCTGATGATTTCCCCTTTGTCTTTTAACCACAGAACAGAAATGGGCTGTGATCCTTCTACTGCAGCCTGCAGTTCAATTGACTCTCCAACTACGACAGTGAGATCACTGAGCTTCTTTGCAAAGGTTGGTGGTGCTATTTAAGAGAAGATATTTAACAGTAAAAAACACTCCGGGAGCGGAAAAGTAGGAGGGGAATGACAGGAACAATGAAATGCCAAGAAGGTGCCAATCTTTATACAAACCTCTTAGTGTTACAGAGCCAATACAGGAGTCACTTCCCACATCATTTACAGCTTTACAGTGATATTCACCAACATCTGCAGTATCCGCACTGAGAATGTGAATACTAGCTAGGTAGTTCTCGGACATGACTTTATACTTCTTGCTGCTCCGAATTTCTCGTTTGTCTTTATACCATGAAATCTGGAATGGAGGAGTGCCCTGAAGCTCACATTCCAGGTGAATATCAGACCCTTTCAAGGTCTGGACTGGATGGGGCTTCTTGGTAAAAATGGGGGGTGCTGAAAAAAAAAAAAAAAAAAGAAGGTTTAAAGTTTGTGTTATTTGAGCAAAGGAGATTAAAGAGGACAAACTATTCAAGCAGTCATTCTAATGTAGAGCAGCAAAGACAAACCATAAGAAAGATCTCCCACAGCATAACAAACAGGTAAGAGATATGCCATCTATTCAGACAGGCTTTGGCCTCTCTGACTAAAGAGAGTAGGATTTAACAGCTTTTCCACAAAGGAGGACTCATGCAGATAGAAAGGCAAGGAAAGATTGGTGATTCTGACCTTTTACTTTTAGTGATGTACTGGTGCTTGCACTACCCGCCGAATTCTGAGCTTCACAAGTATAGTCACCACTGTCTTCAACACCGAGGTTGTGCATTTCAATGACTGCCACTGAATCCACAAAGGACATTCTGTATTTTTCACTGGGGTGGATCTCAGTTTCACCTTTGTACCAGGTGACTTTGATTTCTGGAGATCCACCTATTTTGCATTCATACTTAGTGGAATCATGCTGTTTCACAAGTCTTGAGGAGTCTAGTTTCTTAATAAATCTTGGCGGTTCTGGAAAGCCAGAAAGGGGAGATGATGCTTTAAACTGGGCTAATTCTTTCAGTAAGCAGGGAAATACATAACATCAAATGTAAACTTGAGGGACTTATGCAAACATTCTAATTTTGCAATTGCTATGACTTTTCTTTTAGATAATTTCAAGTTGGTCCAAGATCTATCTTAGGAAGGAAAAAAGTTCTCTATCTGTGTTTTGGTTAGTTTCTCCTTACTTTATTTTCCCACTCTACTTCTCCTTCTATGTATTCGGTACAGATCAGCTGATGTGGTTTTCTTCAAGTAATATCCTCTTGCAATACATGAGCAATCAAAATGCCTGATGGAATTGCAAGAATCCAAACTGTTCAGCCAAGAAATATTATTAAAAGCATTTATGCTGAGCAACTGCTTTATATCTTAATATGTCATTAACAATTGATTGATATAGTCAATAAATGTATCTACATTATAACCCTTCACCCATTTATTGCAAAGCCAAACATAAAGGTGCATATAAGGAATAAAAGTCAAGTAGCTCGGGTGGTAAACAGAAGAGGTCCAAAATAATCATACTGAGAAGAATTATGAGATGGCTTGTATCACAGAAATTGCTGTTAAAGGTCCTGTGACTGAAAATTAAACCAGATGGTTACATTTTGTTCTATAAGGAGAGAAAGGAGCAGAGGTTTGGCACTTTTCATCAAAAGTACCATACGGATAATTCAGAATCACAAGACTGAATGCTCATAGATCAAAGGCATAACTAGTGAAACCAAGAGGTGGTAATGTGGGCACAACAAACAAATCTCTCTGCAAAACAGGATGAAGTGCCTCTTTGTGCATCTGTCTGTAAAGTGTAGGAAGAATATCTATTTTATTGTGGGTTATTTCAACCTGTGGAACATGTACAGAACATCCTATGTTCTTAGTAACAAACCTTAGTAACTTCCTTAGAGTTTCTAAAAATAGAAATGATGACTTGTTAAGACAAGGACACTTGGAACCTTAGTAATTTACTATCAGATTTCACTTTGACAAAGAGTTGATTATCTATCCGCATACTAACAGTTGCTGCGTAGTCACACTCTAATGCCATTCCTTTCCAAAACTGAAGATATCCAAGTTAGTAAGGTATCTACTTAGAATGTAAACAGTTTCTAGAACCTACAGCAGTAGTTAAAACTGCAGATTGGGAACATTAGATGTTAATGTGGGAAAGTTAATGAAAAACTGGGAGATTTTCAAGGTCAGTTGAACAAAAGATCTTAATTCTACAAAGAAAAGGCAGTGTGTCATAGAAGTGAGACAGCATCTGCTCAAGATAAACACACACAAATCAATGCACACAAATATCTTGCCCTTCCAAGTTCTATAGAAATTGGCTGACAATGAACATCATTAATTTTACAGGCTTGGGGAAACTGTACAAATTCTAAAGGACTGAAGTGAGTGCCAGTGTAAGTTAAGGATCAAAAAAGAAAATAATAATCCTGGGGAAAAATAATTTCAGCATTTTATGAATAAAGATTTGAAGAGTAAGAAAACAAATAAGGTCTGTTGGGATCATTTTATGAATGGTAACTTCAGTCAAATAAACCTATTAATGTTATCACTAATAATAAACAGAACTGTGATTCTGGTGGAAACAAGCTTTAAATCTTTTAAAGAGGTTAGATTTCTTGCTACAATCTTTCAATGCTTTTTGTAAGTCAAGTTATATAATAACAGCATCTCACCCTGCCACTAAATTCACAGGTAATTCAGTCTGCCATACTCTCCCCACGCCTACCAAGAAAAATCCATACAGATAGAATATACTCTACATACATATAATACATTTGACAAGCAATTATTACAAAATCTTGCTAGTGGTAGTTCAGCTTCTTGTGTTGTTTGTCTTAGAGAGTAAAAGTCAAAGTGGTTACTCTTCAAATACTTTTGTTGTTGGTTTTTTTTTCTCCCAAACTCATACAGAGGGGGAAAAAAAAAAATCAAAAAAACCAAACACTGAGCCAAACAGGGACATTTGAACTCATGCATAATTTAAGTAGTGATTTTATGTTTGTTCTTTCATAAAATCAGTAAGAATGAGATATCTGGATTTATTTATAGCTGTTCCGATGTTCCCACCTACACTGAGGCAATTACACTAATATACAAGTGTCACTTGTATCAAAACAGTTTGATCCAGTCATAAATTTAGATCATTGAAACGTATAAGATCCACAGACTATGTAGAGAAGTGAAGTGTTGGCAGAATTGCTATTTGTCACCAAGTCTGCCCTCAGATCCTCCAGTTTTGCTGTCTAGAACAGCTTTCAGTCTGTGAAAGAGTAAAACTATTTTCAGGAGCTGCATACCCAGTAAAATTACATTTAAGTCTCATAAGTGAACTGAGTTTCTCTCAGTTACCTTTCCCTCCCCTGGACAATTTAGTGAATGTCACTGCTGGATAAAGACTTTAAGGAAGACAGATTTTGCTGGCCAACAGGGCCATTCCTAAAGGTGCAACAGGGTACTAAGTCAGAGTTAACATTTCAGTGGAAGAATCCCTTTGATAAGACAAATCACACACTATACCAGACCAGAAGAAAGAAAAATAAGCATTTAAGTATTACAATAATATTTAAATGGACTAAGACATCTCATTGTAATCTCTTGTAAAGGTTGTTAGTCTCACACATGTCTGCATTCACGGCTTTGTTTTCCAGGTGTCTGCCTTGCAAAGAAAATCCGCATGAACACTAAAGCTCACAGCAATACCTTGTACAGCCAGCTGAGCTGCGCACGCATCCTTTCCAACACTGTTGCTGGCAGTACATGTGTAGAGTCCAGCATCCCCTTTACCAACTTTTAGGACTGTCAACCTGGCTGTGTTTTCCACCAGCGTCATCTTGTAGTTGCCACCTGGGCGGATCTCTCTGTTGTCTCTGGTCCAAGTAATCCTCATGGGAGCAGAGCCAGTCACGTGACACTTAAAGGTTGCACTTTCCCCTAATGCCACATCAATAGATACTGGCTTGATGTCAAAGAAGGGGGGTTGTAAATGTTCTGCAAAGAGGAAAGCACGGCAGAGTTCAACACCAAGCCCTTCTCAACACACAATTCACCATGCCATGCCCGTGCTCCCTGGCCACTGTACAGTGGGCAGAGTGGGAAAAAGGGTGAAGAAATAAAAAAGCAAAGACATACAAAAGATCTTTGTCTAAGTGTGAGCTACAAACCTGTAAGGAGAAGTTTGGCACTGGAAGACGCAGTTCCCAGAGCATTTTGGGCTGAGCAAGTATATTGGCCGCAGTAAGCCATACTAGTTTCCAAGATCTGGAGAGTTGCAACATTGTTTAAGAAGGCTGATTGCACATTATCACTGTCACTTAAGAGAACCCCATCCTTGTACCAAGACACCTGGATAGGCTCTGAGCCATTTATGCGGCAATCAAACGTCACTGGGGCACCAACCGCCTCCTGAATATCTTTCAGTTTTCTCGCAAACGTAGGGGGAAGCTGACGTTCTGCAAAACAGTAATAATCACCGCTATAAGTAGCAAGCCACCCTGTCAATGTAGAATTTACTAATTCTGAAATTAATAAGAACCCCTTTCTGTAGACAACAAAATGTTCCTACAAACTACCCCAGGAAAGAGTGGCCATTGGCCCATCACCTTTAACAACAAGCAAAGCTGTGGAGGTGGCGAAGCCAACGCTATTTTCTGCTTTGCAGATATATTCTCCAATGTCACTGTCCTCCACGGTGGAGAATGCCAGCGTTGCCACATTATTCTTGAAGTGCATTTTGTAAGCCTGTGTTGATCTGAGCTTGGTGTCATCTTTGTACCAGGACACCTTGATTTCTGGTGCACCACCAATCTGGCATTTTAAGATCAAGGGTTCGCCAACCTTCACCTCCACACGGTCCAGATGTGTGACAAAATAGGGTGGTTCTAGGGAAGGAGAGAGAATGGTGAGCAGAGACAGAGCATCACTGGAGTGCCTATGAGGAATGAGGGGTGATGCGTACCTAAGATGGATACAAGGCTGTGGCAAACATCCCCACCCGCCTCATTTGCCACCTCACAGGTGTATTCGCCTTCATCGCTCTTGGTGCTATTGAAGATTTCAAGAATGCCAGATTTGTCAGTAGTTGTAACACTGCAGCGTGGAGACTGAGCAATGGGCATGCCATTTCTTTTCCAGGTGACAGAGATGGGAGGGGTGCCTATGTAGCTGCTTTCCAGCACAATGGACTTCCCCTGCTCCACACTGAAATCACTTAATTTCTTCACAAAGACTGCAGGCTCTGTGGGGAGGCATAGATCAGTAGTGAGAGGGACAGATGTGGCAGGGCTGCAGGCAGAGTGTGAAGGGAGATACCTTTGCATAACACGCACACACACAAACACACCTTTCACAAAGAGTTGGGTTGTGCATGAGGCACTGCCAGCATCATTTGTGACCACGCAGGCATAGTCCCCACTGTGGCCTGGTTCCACGTTGTAGAGCTGCAGTTGTGCCGCAGACTCGTCCAGAGAGATGGAGCAGTTGCTGTCCGGCACCAGCTCCCTGATGCCTCGGAACCAGGTCACTTTGAAGGGAGTACTACCCTTGATGTAGCTGGTGAATGTCACACTTGATCCAGGCAAAACTTCCTGGGGATCAGGTGTCTTCACAAAAGAAGGTGGTTCTAAGGATCATGCAAAGAAATGAAGAGGAGAAAGATGTTAATAGGAGAGTGTCTGTGGGGGCGGAATACTGGAGCAGGCTGGAGTCCAAAGAAAGAGAGAAAGAGGGAGAAAACAGAAAAAAAAAAAAAAAGGAAAAGAAAAGAAAAGAAAAAGAAGCCATGGGAAACCAGAGGGAAGAAAGAGAAGAGGGAAGAAGAATTTTGTTGAAGGGGCTGTAATATCTTTCCACTGACCTTGCACAGTCAAGAAAGCACTGCATTCATCAGATCCTGCCACGTTGGCTGCCACACAGGTATACGGCCCTGTATCTGTGATATCCAGGGCGTTCAGTTTTAAAGCACAAACATTATCCAAGAATGATATTTCATATTTTTCTCCACTAACAATCTCATTCCCATCCTGAAACCAGGCCACAGATATGGGAGATGTGCCAGACACTTTGCACTCCAGAAGCACTGAGGATCCCAGTACCCCATTTGTTTCCTTTAGTTTTCTTGAGAATGAAGGAGGGACAAGACGATCTAAGTAGGACAGAACAGAAGAACAAGAGGAAAAGTGTTGAGGGTTTTTTTTTAAGGGGATAGGAAAAAGGGAAAAAAAAAGCTTCTTTTAAAGAGAAGTGTGAACAACAAAGACATAGAGCTGACCTGAAACATCAACTGAAGAAGTGCAACTGCTGTCCCCCACCTCATTGTGCACCTCAAAAGTATACAAGCCCTTGTCTCCCCTGTCTGCAGAAAAGACTTTCAAAGTGGATATATTGTTGAAAAAGGTAATTTGGTATTTGCGGTCACTCCTTAATTCTCTGCCATCTTTGTACCACTTAGTGATAAGTTCAGGTGTTCCTCCTACTTTGCACTCCAATGTAAAAGGATTACCAGCCATTACTGTGATTGGCTCGGTCTTCTCTAAGATGACTGCTGGTTCTGAAATAGGAATGGACGGGTCAGTGTGTCATAAGGAAATCTACCCGCAAACCAGTGAGCACAGAATATAAGCAGAAAATAAAGCCTGGTAGAGGCAATTGTGCTAAGTGTAAGATATAGTACCTGTGAAGAAGGCTATACCCACCTAGGACTTGTAAAAAGGCAGAGCACTCCCGCATGCCAGCATCATTTTTGATCTGGCAGATGTATTTCCCAACATCAGCTCCCTCTGCACTGGCAATCTCAAGAGTTGCAATGTTGTCCATAAACCACATTTGGACATTTTCACTCTCTCTAATAACTTCACCCTTGTCCTTGAGCCAGACAACAGAAATTGGTGGGGATCCTTCCACCACTGCCTGCAGGGCTGTTGGCTCCCCGATGAAGATTGCAGTGTCACTCAGCTTCTTGGCAAATCGTGGGGGTTCTGATGGCAAAAACAGGGAGGCAGAGAAAGGTTAATCTTGCATGCCAGCTTGGAAGAGGGACAGCCAGGAGATCAAGAAAGGAGAGTGGTCATGCTGTTGATTCTCTAGCATACAAACCTTTGAATTTCACTGGGCAGGTGCAAGTGTCGCTTCCCACCTCATTCATAGCTTTGCATTGATATTCTCCAGTATCTTGAGATTCCAGATTGAGAATATGAAGACTGGCAATGGAGTGCTTTGCTGTCACCTTGAACTTCTTGCTGCTCCTGACCTGCCTCCGATCCTTGAACCAAGCCACCTCAAAGGGTGGAGTGCCCGCTATCTCACACTGAAGGATAACATCTGAGCCTTTAAGTGTGTCCACAGGGCTCGGCACCTTGCTAAAAACAGGTGGTTCTATAAAAAAAGAATCACATCATAATATGTGAGCCTGCTTTCCTGGGTGGGTTTCTGGATAGTAGCAGAAGGCAACATATTCAGGAAGGGGGCCTACACTTATTCTTGTAAACCCATATTTAGCTTCCAAATATGTGGCCTCATCTCTAAAAAATGCTGAGCCCTGTCATCCCCCAGCAAGCCATCCCAGGTCTCAGAGTCCCAAGGGCAGAAAATGTGACACTTCTGCACCTGTTTGGAGTCAGTGCTCAGTGCCCCTCCCCAAAAACCACTCTCCCCTCTCACCAGGACCACATTCCAGCTTTCCCTGCCTCTTCCAGTCATGAAAGCTACCATCAGTGAGGCTCAGCAACACAGCCTCCTCTTCCGTCTTAAATTTCATTCCTGCCAGGATCACTGTGTATAAAGAGGAGGCAGAGGGATGGTTACATAGTATGCCCAGCTCCCTCACCATGGCTGGTGCTCCATCTAGTCCATACTTCCCTTGTGACCTGACAAGCTTGCCTTATTCAGCTTGCATTTGACTTAAATGGGGAGACAAGGGAATGGCTGCACAGTGCTGAACACCCACCACTATTTCCTGCCTGGTGTCCCCAGCTTAAACACAGCAGTGTTTGAATGTGAGAGCAGCTGGAGAGACACTGCCGCAGCAGCCACCAACTGCCATAGCAGCAGCTCCCTGGGCAGCTCGGAGCAGTCCCAGAAGCCAGGGATTCCCATGGTGTGTGGATCCACACTGCTAACCTTTCACTGTGATTGAAGTGCTGCAGCTGGCTGTGCCGGCAGAGTTATGGGCTTCACATATGTAATCGCCGGCATCTTCAGTGTTGGCACCCAAGATGGTTAGCATCGCCATGGAGTCTACAAAGGACATGTGGAGCCTGTCGCTCGTCTGGAGTGCCTGATCATTTTTATACCACACTGTTCTGATCTCTGGTGTGCCACTGATTTTACATTCAAGTTGAACTGTGTCTCCCTGCCTCACGAACCGCAAAGCTTCAGGCTTCTTGATGAACTTGGGAGGTTCTGCAGAACAGAATAAGTATGTAGAGAGTGACAGTGCTTGCCATGTGAAATCTTCAGTGCTGAGCAAGAGTTATGGGGAGCACAAGAGTATTGGGGCACAACAAAGTAAGCTTGCTACAGCAGCTGGCTGTATCCCCAACCAGAGTTTCCTCTCAAGGAAAGACGCAAGACGGAGAAAAGAAGGCAAAGACAACAACTAAAACTATGTTCTGCCAACTCAGGACTCTGCTGAATCGGAGTAGCTGGAGCTGTAAAAAATACATGAAGGACGATTGCTCCACCCAAGGGAAATTTTGCTCTTACTTTTGAGGAATGAAAATATCCCCAGGCCAGCCTGAAAGATTTGACAAGCCCTTCACCACCAGGAGCAGCAGAAACACGGTAGGGATAGTTTCACTTGCTTACACGCCTTTAAAACATATTTCTACATGAAGACCTTAAGTGATTCATAGTCTAGATTAAATCAGCAATTCAGAACTCCAATTGAAATCTTTAGCAAATTTGAAAGAGTAACTAATTCCGGCCTACAAACGTAAGGTAGTTTTATTTACCATATTTATTCACCATTTTCCGTATAGCAATCGCTATGTGTGAATACCACTGCGACTGTAGTTCAAGCACTAATGACAAAGGAAAAAGCAGGGTGAGCGCAACTCTCCATACAAACACACACATACATACACAAAGGGACCTTTGCCTTTGGAGATTTTGCAGGCACTCAAAGCTTCTACTGTCATATAGTATGTTAGGAGAAGGTTGTCACATGGTATGTGTCTGCCTTCTGGAAAGCTACTTTTTATATATTTCCAAACTGGAAAGGGTGGAATATGAGACTCAGTAACAAAGAGATCTCTTTGGCCAAGAAAAAGAAAACACACCAACAAAGGTGACAATACCTTTGACACTGAGTTGGGCTGAGCAAAAGTCTTTCCCAGCTTCATTACTAGCTTGGCAAGTATATTGGCCAGAGTCTCCTTTACCCACTCTGAGCACTCGAAGGTGGGCTGTGTTGGCTACAAATGTAATATTGAAGTTTCCTCCAGTTCGAATCTCCCGACCATCCTTGGACCAGGTGATGTGCATTGGCTGGGCTCCAGTAACATGGCATTCAAAGTCAGCACTTTCTCCAAAAGGCACATCAATAGATTCTGGTTTGGTATCAAAGACAGGTGCTTTCTTGGGTTCTAGAAACACAAAAAAACATTGTAATACGCATAACTCGAGAAACAGCTAATCCAACATACGGATACCATCACATGCAGGAAATGGGAAGGGGAAGCCTATGATCCAGGCAAAAGTTTTGTAAGCCAACACACCTGCCACTGTGAGCCGAGCACTTGAGGTGGCAGTGCCCACAGCATTGGTGGCTGTGCAGGAGTACTGCCCGGTATGATTCATCTCAGTTTGCACCAGTTGCAGCACTGCAACATTATCTACAAAGGATGTGTGCACATTGTCGTCATCACTTAGCAGCACACCATCTTTATGCCAAGTCACATTAATGGGCTCAGAGCCATTGAGTCGACACATAAATTTAAGGGGTAAACCAACAGGGTGCTCGATGTCCTTTAATTTTCTTGCAAAGGAAGGTGGTCGTTTGCGCTCTAGAAGAAAGTGAGTAAAGGATAAATATGCCCCAGGAAGCAATTTTTTTACAGTTTCGCAAGAGCAAAAGAATTTGTATCAAGCTAATATAAAATCATCACCTTGAACTGTTAAGAGAGCCTTTGTAGATGCAGTTCCTACACTGTTTTCTGCCTTGCAGATATATTCTCCACTGTCATTGCTAACCACTTTGTTGAAAATGAGTGTAGCAACGTTGTCTTTAAAGAACACTTTGTACTCAGGAGTAGACCTGAGTTTTGTATCACCTTTGTACCAAGACACAGTGATTTCTGGTGTTCCAGCAACATGGCATTGCAATGTTGTATAATCCCCAACTGACACCTCAAGAGGTTCCAAGTGTGTAACAAAATAGGGAGGTTCTAAAAAGAGAAGCAATTAGATAGGCTCGTTATAGTGCCAGGCCTTGGAAAGCATACACTTGAAAGAACAGGCAAGAAAAAGAAGCAAAGGCAGCACACACCTAGGGTAGAGACTACAGCCTCACAAACATCTCTTCCTGCCTCATTTTCAACATGACAGGTGTATTCTCCTGCATCTTCTTTGGTGCTGTCAAGTATTTCCAGGATGCAGGATTTCTCTGTGGTGGTGATGCTACACTTCTGAGATTGAGAGATGGTGTGGCCGTTCTTCTTCCACGTCACAGAGATCGGGAGGCTGCCTGTGTAAGTGCCCTCCAAGATGATGGGCTTGCCAGGCTCCACATACTGATCGCTCAGTTTCTTCACAAAGACAGCTGGCTCTAATGAAGGATAAGAAGTCACAAATGTTGAGTATGGCAGGACAAATGGAGGGAAGGAAACAATATTCAAGGTAAATGGAGAGACGCAATCTTTACAAACCTTTTACTGTAAGGTATGTTGTACAATTTGCCCTGCCAGCATCATTAGTCACTAGACAAGTATACTCTCCACTTTGGAGAAGAGTTACATCAAATAACTCAAGTTCCACAATGGAGTCCTCCAAGTAGATATTGCACTTGTCCCCTGGCACAAGCTCATTGGCCCCTTTAAACCAGTTCACCTTAAAAGGAGGGGTTCCTCTGATAACACATGTAAAAGTGATGCTTGTGCCTGGCAAGACATCCAGAGGCTCTGGTGTCCTCTCAAAAGAAGGTGGTTCTAAACACACAAGAGAAAAAGAGAGATAAAAAAGGTTGCTACAGCGTAACCCTGGCATTTCCACACACCTAGTGAAGATAGAAAACAAAATCTTTATTTTCCAGTGAGTAATTTCACCCGAGTATATTTACAGAAGACCACAGGCAATTTCAAGAGAGAAAGAGAAAAGAATAGCTCAGAGAGCTTCCTGACCCTCATATACTGACCTTGTACGGTCAATACAGCACTGCATTCATCTGCACCAGCTATGTTGGTAGCTTTGCAGGTGTAAGTTCCAGTATCTGAGTTGCTTAGTGAATTAACTTCTAAAATACATAGGTTATCTGAAAAGGAGATTTGATATTTTTCCCCACTGATTAACTTATTTCCATTTTGGAACCAGGCAACAGAAATAGGAGGTGAACCCGACACTTTGCATTCCAGCAATGCTGAGGAACCCAGGACACAAGGGGTTTCCTTTAGTTTTCTTGTGAAAGAAGGAGGAATGATTCGATCTGCATAAGAAAACATAATAAATCCATGGTTAGAGAAAAAAGGAGGGAAGGAATGGTAGAAAGGAAAGAGAACATGACCGAAAGAAAGTTTTTGTAAAAGATAGAAGACAAGCAACCAAACCCACCTAAAACATCAACCGATGCTGTGCAACTGCTTTTCCCCACATCATTCTGCACTGCGAAAGTGTACAATCCGCCATCTTCCTTTTCTGCATCCATAATTTTAAGTGTAGACACTTTATTGAGGAAAGTAATTCTGTATTTTTGGCTGCTGGTCAGCTCTTTGCCATCCTTGAACCACCCAGTGGAAAGCTCTGGTGTGCCTGCCACTTTGCACTCCAAAGTACAGATGTCTCCTATAGTAACTCTCATTGGCTCTGCTTTCTCTACAATGACTGCAGGCTCTGGAAGGAGAGATGGGTAACATGTCTGGTGAAAACAGGATTGGATTAGTACTACCTATAAGTATTATAGCACTATAAGATGGGGCTTACACATTTGATTTTAAGGATATCTCCATTTTGTTGGACTGGGGAATTTTTTCAGCTCTGATTTTTCTACCCTTTATTCTACCCTAAACTGGAGATTTCAGATGCTCTCCAAAATGAAGTAAAAACACTTTTAAATTCCTAGGAGAGAAATGTAACTGTCTGTTCCTCTCCAAGCAGGCATGAGCAGAAGACATGACTTAGAAATCCAGTCAACTGGATCCCATCACAGTGTAGAGGGCTGCGGTTCCTTTCACTCCTATGTCTGGCCAACTGGAAATAAGGAACCTGACTATTGCTTTCTGGGGACACAAGGATTCTGTTTTGATTGTTTTGAACTCAGTGGCATAAGCAAAGCATACAGCTGACACTGAATAGCCAAGTTCCTAACTTCAAAAAAAATCTTTTATGAACTTGTGCTTTTACCAACCTAAAATAGTTAAGGTAGCCATGCACTCGCGACTTCCAGCATCATTTCTGATCTGACAGATGTATTTTCCAGCATTGCTTGTATCTGTGTGCACAAGTTGTAAAGTTGCAATATTTTCCATAAATGTGATCTTCGTGTTTTCACTTTCTCTAATAATTTCCTCTTTGTCTTTAAGCCACTGCACAGAAATCGGCTGGGAACCCTCCACTCTTGCTTGTAACTCCACTGGTTCACCAACCACAACAGTCATGCTGTTTATTTTAGTCAAGAATTTCGGTGGTTCTGAAGAAGAAATATGTAATTATAGTGATAACTCACAGTGTTTATGTAAAGAAGATCAATGCAGTGCCATTGGGAGCACTTCAGAAGGCATATGTACCCATACTTTACCTTTCAGCTTCATAGTGCAAAAGCAAGTGTCACTTCCTACATCATTCTGTGCTTTGCACTGATATTCACCAACATCTGCAGCTTCAACATTAAGAATGCGAATGCTTGTATGGTAGTTTTTGGCTGTAACCTTATACTTCTTACTACTGCGGATTTGTCTCCTGTCTTTGTACCAGGTAACGTCAAATGGTGGTGTTCCTGAAATCTCACATTCCAGGCTAACCTCAGTTCCTCTCAGCATGTCAACTGGAGAGGGCTTCCTGCTAAAGACAGGAGGTTCTGACAAAGGAAGAAAGGAACATTTTTAGAAAGGAATCTGGAGTTATTTGACCAAAACCAGTTTACTGAGACCAGTTTCTACACAATGAGGCTACTGAGATAAACAACAGAATGGTGAAGGACTTTCCTAGTTTTCTAGGCACATTATGAAATGATCTTGCAGGTATGTGAGCATTCAGAACTCTTAGCTCCTCTATAGACAGGGTAAACAGGAGTGACCCTTGGCAGAGAGGGTACAAGCCTCATTTAGCAGGTAGTAGTCTTAAATACAGAGTGTAAAACTGACACTGATCAGTTTAGGTCTGTTCTTCACATTTTAGCTCCTTGATATAACAATTCCTACTATGATCTGTCTTGGATGTTGAAAATCATAGAATTGGGGAACACTCATCTGCATTAAGAACAATATCTCTCTTGTTCGGGCCCCGGCAGATGGAGTGAGGGGGCATCAAGAAAAAAACATGACATGAAGAAAAAGGTAGTCCTAAAAAAACAAATTAATCTCATGATCCTGTGGATTTCCAAGGGATAAAACCACCAGAGAGAAATAAGATATAGTCCGAGAACAAGAGGATGGCTAACCTTTCACTGTGACTTTGGTGCTACAGCTGGCCTTTCCGGCGGGGTTCTGAGCTTCACAGATGTAGTCACCGCTCTCGTCAGTACTGAGGTGATTCATTTCCAGCACAGCCACAGAATCAATGAATGACATCCGGAATTTTTCACTGGCAACAATTTCATGGTCATTTCTGAACCACACTACTTTCATCTCTGGAGATCCACTTACTTTGCACTCAAGCCGGGCCGAGTCACCCTGCTTGACTACTCTTGCCACCTCTAGCTTCTTAGAGAACTTGGGTGGTTCTAAAAAACCAGAAAAGTGGGGTCAGGAAGGTCTGAATTAATAATGGAAAGAAAAGAGGAGAGAAAGAGCCAAACAACTGTGGGTTGCAAACACAGGGTAGGGAATTCACTTGACAGCATATCAAAGATCACTGAGATGTGCGCTTGGGAAAAAGGAAAGAAAAGAAATAGACAAGAAGACTGCAATACAACAAGAAAGAGTGCACACCTGTTACCATCAATGTTGTAGTGCAAGAGTCACTGCCAACGTCATTTGAAACGTGGCAAGTGTAGTGCCCACTCCTAGAAGTATCCACTGAATAGAGGGTTAAGAATCCAGTTGACCCTTCAATCCCAATGAAACAAGTTGGACCAGATACAAGTTCTAAGTCTTCTTTGAACCACTTTACTGTAAAGGGTGGCGTTCCTTTTAGTGTGGCCTTAAACTCCACTGTGGAATCTGGGATGGCTTGCTGGCTTTCAGGTTTTACTAAGAAGCTTGGTGGCTCTGCAGTTTTTAAGAAAAAGAAATATTCAGTTACATCAGAAATGTCTAAGAATGAAGAAAATTAGTGAGGTAAACTTGGAGATTGAGTTTTCAGCATTAATATTAAGAGGTATAAGAAAGTTATGTTAGCATAAGATTTAAGGTATTTTCCCAGCGTTTATCACAAATAAGAAGAGGTAGTAAAAGAGTTTCAAACCTTTCACAGTCAGGACAGCACTGCAAGAATCATTCCCGGCAACATTAGAGACACTGCATGTATAATTTGCACTGTCTGCCAGTTCTAGATTAGCAATCTCGAGCGACACAGTGTTCTCATGGCACAGGCTTCTATATTTTGCACTGTCAGTTATCTCTTTTCCATCCTTAAACCATTTTGCAGTAATGGGGAGTGACCCAGAAACTTTGCATTCCATTTGGATAGAAGATCCGCGAATGGTATCCTTTTTGGTTAGCTTTTTGATAAATGCAGGAGGAATTGATTGATCTGCCCAACACAAAAAAAAATGGCAAAAACCGCACTGGTTACCTTCTTGCCTTTCACAAACAGAGATTATTATTTTTTCATTTCCTCCCTGCTGGATTGGCAAATTTGCCAAATGACAATACAAACCTAGCACAGTCAGAACAGCTTCACAGGTGCTACTTCCGAAGTCATTTTCAACCTTAAAACTGTATGTACCACTATCCTCCTTTGATACAGGTTCAATCCTGAAACTGGCCACGTTGTTTTCAAAGCTCATTGTGTAGTATCTACTGGGCAGGAGCTGTTTGCCATCTTTGTACCATCTTATTCGGAGCTCTGGTGTTCCAGCCACAGTACACTCCAAAGTCACAGGGTCTCTTTCAGTGACTTTAAGAGATTTAGCCTTTTCTATGATTTGTGCAGGCTCTGAGGTATAAAGAGTATAAAAATGGCAGTTAGTTACACAGGTAAGGGACTGACTTTGCAAGTGTTCATCAAGGATGAGCTTGAAGGGTCACACCTTGTACACACACACCTTGTACAAAGAGCAGAGCAAAGCACTTCTCCACACCGGACTCGTTCTTTGCCTGGCAGGTGTATCTCCCTCTGTGGCTGAGGTCAACATTGATAAGTTTCATTGTGGCCACTCTGTTCTCAAAGGTAATATGGTGGTGCTCATCATCTTCTAGTATTTTCTCGTCTTTTATCCATGACACAGATAAAGGTTGAGCACCTGCTACGACGCACTGGAAGACTGCAGTTCCTTTCAAAATGCTAGTGATGTTCTCCAGTTTCTTGACAAAGGATGGTGGTTCTGTGGTGTGAGGTTTTGTTTGTTGTTTGGAAGAGAAGTCATGGAAAGGGAAGAGGGGAAAGAGAGATCATATAGAGTCATCCTAGTCACTACAGTTTAGCTAGGGGATGTAATGTTTGGAATATGCTTCCCAGAGGACTGACCTTTCAAGCTGAGCCTTGTACTGCAAGAACAGCTCCCACCTTCATTTGATATAATACACTGATATTCACCAACATCCGTGACATCACAGTTAGTCACATTAAGAGTAAATACTGATTCTTTGGTGGAGATGGCATATTTCTTGCTGCTGAACATCTCCTTATTGTTCTTCAGCCACTTCACCTCAAATGGAGGAGTACCAGTCACCTCACACTCAAGTGTGGCCTCCAAACCCTTCACTACCTCCGTGGGTCTCAACTCCCGAACAAATGTTGGAGGCTCTACAAAGAGGAATGAGGGGAAAGTAGATAGTAATGTAGAACGGTTTGGAGGGGAGAGTTCTCCCCTGCTGCACCACGCCAGCTATGCAGCATGATAAAAATATGGTCAAAACCAACCTTTTACTTTCAGCTCGACGCTGCAGCTCTCACTACCTGCATCATTGTGGGCTTCACAAACATAAATCCCACTATCTGACACTCTGGCTTGAGTGACTTTCAAAGTGGCTAAACCGTCGATGAAGGAGATGCCATACTTAGCTTGGTCAGTCACTTCATTCCCGTCCAGGTACCATGTGACGTGGATCTCTGGCGTGCCTACTACCTGGCACTCAAAAGTTGTGGACTGTCCTTCACGCAAAGCTACTACAGAAGTTGGCATCTGAATAAATCTGGGGGGCTCTAGAAGATGGACAGAAAAAATGGGGCTTTATAATATTCAAGGTGGTTTAAAGAAATACAAGGGTTTCCTAACCCCTCCCCCCCAAACTGCACCAAAAAATCAGAACCACAAAATGAGAACAACATTGGGTTGCACACCTTTTACAAACAGAGATGCTTTGCAAGTTGCAGTCCCCACATCATTGCTTATCTGACAAGTGTAGTTCCCAGAGTCAGATGTCCTAGCTGAGAAGAGCTCCAGTACACTGGATGTGTTGTCCTTCCAGACAGATCGATTGGCTCCAGAGAGGAGCTCCTGGCTGTCTTTAAACCACTTTATCTGCAGAGGAGTAGAGCCTTTCACCAGTGCTTTGAACTGAACCCTAGCATTAGGCACAACCTCTTGGGACTGGGGTTTTTCCACAAAATATGGCGGTTCTATAACAAGTAAAAAGGAAGAAAGAGGATTACTCTGAGACAGAGGAATTCCAAATGTTGAATGAGACACCTAACAGACGACAAAGAAGGAGTTCAAACCTTTGACTGTTAAGAACCCGCTGCATTGGTTGCTTCCTGCTTTATTTGTTGCTTCACAGGTGTAAGAGCCACTGTCTGTGCCTTCCAGCTTAGTGATTTCTAGAAATGCAGTATTATCATGGAAAGAATATTTGTGCTTTTCACTTGCTGTTATTTCTTGGCCGTCCTTGTACCACTGGATACTTATAGGATGTGAACCAGACACTATGCATTCCAGGTGGACAAAAGACCCTTTAATGCTGTCCATTTTCTTGAGCTTTTTGGTGAATTTAGGTGGTATAATAAGATCTATGCAAGACAGAGTAAAAAGAAAAAGCATTAAATTTAACCTTGACTGTGGCAAAAGTCAGCTCGGGAGAAAAGACTTTGTATATAAAAAAAATGATAATAGAGAGACCGTACACACCTAGGACGTTAATACTGGCAGAACAGCTGCTGCTCCCAACATCATTGTGAACCTCAAAGATGTATTCCCCACTATCTTTCTTTTCTGCATGAAGCACCTTTAGGACTGAGACAGTGTCTGTAACACTGATCTTGTATTTTGGGCCTAATGTCAGTTCCTTGCCATCTTTGAACCATTTGGCTGTAATATCTTTGGTTCCTGAAAATTTACACTGCAAGGTTGCTGGGTCTCCCTCGGTCACATCTATTGACACAGCCTTGTCCACAATTGTAGCAGGTTCTGTTGTAAACAAGGAGACAGAGTGTTAAGAGCATCTGTAAGAATCACAAAGAAATCGTCTGAGATCACTACAAGCCCTCAGGGCAGGACCAACCTTTGACAGTCAGCAGAGCAGAACACCTCTGAATTCCCGCCTCATTTTTAGCCTGACAAAAATATTTCCCATCATGTTTCAGTTCAATAGATCTCACTAGAAGAGTGGCAACATTATTCACAAAGGTCATTTTGATATTGTTGTCTTCAATCACTTCATCATTGTCTTTGAGCCAGGACACAGTGATGGGCAAGGAGCCTTTAATAGCAGCCTGAAACACGACTGTGCCCCCTCGAAGGGAACTAATGTTTTCTATCCTCTTCAAGAACTGTGGGGGCTCTGGCAGGAAGAAAGTGGCTATGTAAGTATGGGTCTGGTGCATGACAGTGTGGCATGGAAACCACACTGGGATAACAGCATGCTAGGGGTGTTATGCATCTTGCACTAACCTTTCAGTGTGACCTCTGAACTGCAGAGGCAGCTCCCAACATCATTTGTTACTCTACACTGATACTCGCCAACATCAGAAGCATCAAACCTGAAAATGTGGAGGCTAATCAAAGATTTCTCAATGCTTATTCTGTGCTTCTTACTGTTCCGCACGGGTTTATCATCTTTCACCCAAAACACTTCAAAGGGAGGCGTGCCAAGCACCTCGCACTCCAAAACCACATCAGAATCCTTCAAGACTTCCATGGATTGAAACTCCTTGCTAAAATAAGGTGACTCTACAGTGCAAAAGAGAGAGTGCAGTTTGTATTAATCATATTTTTGAAGGCTGCAAAACTGCACTGAGTTTCAAGAGATAAAGTGGGTGGCTGGATGTCACACACACCTTTGATTGTAACAATGCTACTGCAAATATCTTTTCCAGCATCATTTTTGGCTTCACAAATGTATTCCCCACTGTCTTCAGTCTCAACTTCTGTAAGACGGAGTATTGCCAAGGATTTTGCAAATGACATCCTATATTTGTCACTCTCTTTTATCTCTCTATCATCCTTGAACCATGTGATTTTAATCTCAGGAGTACCAGTGACTTCACAGGTCAGCTCAGCATATCCACCTTTCTTTACCAGATGTGTTGGCTCTAGCTTCTCCTTGAAGGCAGCAGGTTCTGTGGATTTAAGAAGAGTGTTCAGGACAAAGAAGGCAAGAAAGAGTGCCACTGGGTCAATCCAGCAGCTGAAAGTGTAAAAGAGAGTAAGAATGCAAACCTTTAACAAACAAGTTTGCACTGCATGTTACTGAACCAGCTACATTGGAGACTTTGCAGGTGTATTTTCCTGAGTCTGTTGGTTTGACCGCGTAAAGCTCCAAGTAACTTGCTAACGCTTCTGTCATAATGTAGCAGGCTCCTCCTGTCACCAGCTCAGTATCACCTTTAAACCATTTCACCGTCAGTGGTGTTGTGCCTTTGAATGTGCCTTTGAATCGTACGGTTGATGCAGGCAGTACATCTTGCGACTCTGGTTCTACAGTGAAGCTGGGTGGCTCTAGATTGCGTTGAAAGAAAAATATTGTCAAGAGTAAGACACATGGCTTGCATTTTGGGGAAGTAAAGTGAGAAGTAAAACTCCAAGAAATGTGAAACAAATTGCCAAACCTTTTATAAACAAAGTACTACTGCTGTCTTTGCTACCAGCAGAGTTTGTGGCTCTGCAAATGTAGACTCCAGCATCACTTGCATCTAGGTGTTTTATTTCCAAAGATGCAGAGCCTTCTGCAAAGTGTACTGTGTACTTGGCACTTGAAGTGATCTCAGTGTCCTGCTTAAACCAAGAGACGGTCATTGGAAGAGAGCCTGAAATTTTGCAGTCTAGACGGCATGAGGTGTTAATGATACTGTCAATATTCTTCAGTGGTTTGGTAAAGAAAGGAGGGAGAGTGCGATCTGTTGAGAGTGAAAAAAATGAAAGAAACCAACACATGAGCAAACCAGGCATACAGTTCTGCTCCTGGCTCTGTTGAGCTCAGAGCAGAGTAGCAGGGCTCTTTGCAAAGGGTCAGCACCAACCTAGCACAGTGAAGCTGGTAGTACAAGAGCTGATGCCCACATCATTGGATATCTCAAAGGTGTACTCGCCACTGTCCTGCATTTCAGTGGCATAAAACTTGAGCTGGGCAATGTTATTTTTAAAGCTGATCCTATATTTTTTGCTGGCAGGTAGTGGCCTTCCATCTTTGAACCATTTGGTTTTTAGCTCTGGAGTGCCTGTGACAGTGTACTCCAAAATGGCTGGTTCCCCTGCTGTTACCTGGATCATTTCAGATTTTTCAATGATTTTGGCAGGTTCTACAACAAAATTAAACAATGGGTGTTAAGGACAAAAGGAAATTGCTCTTCCTCTCAGGTGAGAGACAATGTGGGAGTCACAGCACTACCCCACTGACCTTTCACTGCTAGTTCACCAAAGCAGGACTGACTTCCTGCATCATTCTCAGCCACGCAGGTGTATTTGCCACCAGAGCTCAGCTGGACACTGGTAATTTGTAGCGTTGCTAGACCATGTTCAAACATCACTCTCACTTTGTTATCATCTTGAATAATGTCTTTGCCCTTCATCCACATCACTGAAAGAGGCTCTGACCCTTTCACCACAGCCTGTAATGTAACACTATCTCCAGCCAAAGCTGTTACATTTTCGATTTTCTTAACAAAAGATGGTGGTTCTGATTCAAAGAAAAGAGACAAGAAGAAATGCTCATCTTCTACCACATCATCCCATGAAATCTGCTGCTTAAATACAGTTTTATGAGACAGTATGTGCAGTATGTGCAGTACATGACACAACTCAGCTAAAGAGCAGGCAAGGAGAAGAGCTGCGTTCCCCAGCTGGCAGCTAATGCATGGCCCTTTAAGCTTAACGTCTTTCAATTTCACGGGTTTGACGCCAGATAACAGTTAAGACGTACACAGAATTTTAAGAGAATAAGAAGATACTCTCCCTCTCCACCCTCCCCAGCCACCCACAAATCCAAAGAAAACACATTTTAAGAAATGAGAGGTTCTTGCTGATCCCTTCAGCAAGTGAAGTTTTCTCTCTCCCACTGACCTTTCAAGATGTATGTTGCACTGCATATGCACTTCCCAACTTCGTTAGCTATCACGCACTCGTATTCACCAACATCCGCACTGTTAAATGAGGACACCTCCAGAGAAATAACAGTTTTCTGAGAGGTCAACCTGTATTTTTTACTACTGCGAATCTGTTTTTTGTCTTTGTACCAGTTAATCTCAAATGGTCCAGTGCCAGCAACCTCACACTGAAGAACGGTGTTTGTTCCCTTCACTACCTCTGCTGGTTCAAGTGTTCGGATGAAAGACGGAGGTTCTATAAAAGCAGCAAGAAAGAATTATTCACCCAAGAAAAAAAAAAAAAAGAAAAAAGAAAAAAAAAAAGGAAGGGAAGTTTTTTCTGAAGAATGGACTGGCAGCAGCAAGAAGAACAGACCTTTGACAACTACTTCAGTGGTGCAGCTGTCACTTCCAACTTCATTTACAGCTTCACATGAGTAGCTCCCACTGTCATCAACTTTCATCTCCAAAATATCTAACACAGCCACAGAATTGACAAAGGACAACCTGTGTGTGTTGCTTTCACGAATTTCCTTATTGTTCTTGAACCAAGTAACCTGGATCTCAGGAGACCCTTTGATTTTGCATTGAAGGCGTGCGGAGTCACCTGGGGTCAGTAAATAAGACGGATCGACCTTCTTCACAAAGGATGGTGGTTCTAAAAATGGGAAGGAAAAGGAATAAAAGGGAAAAAAGGGAAAAGGGAGAAAGGAAAAGAGAAAAGGAAAGAAGGCTGAAATACATAGCTTTGAAAGACTGGTTCCTAGCGCAAGAACAAAACATGACTTCAGAAAAGATCAGCATATTCTTTGCTGAGCTGCGCTTCTCATGGTTTCTCTTGTCCTCTCCATCCACCTCTCCCCTGCACGCAGGAGGAATTCTTGGATCTGTCTAGGGAAAGAAATATTGAAGCAACACACAATGCACCGGAAGGCAGTGGGGGAAACAAGCAAGAGGTGAATGGATCTGATAGAAGGTCCAAGAAGAGTTCACAGTGTGATTTGAGCCCAAAGAAGTCTTTTGCCTGCAAAAGAAGAAATGGGAACCCAAGAAGTGCAAAGGTAAAGGGGGTGTAGGACTATCTTACCTCTGACTGTGACGCTGGCAGAAGAGGAGCTGCTTCCTGCCTCATTTGAGGCAGTGCACACATAATGGCCTGAATCCTTGAGCTTAGCCAGAGGAATCTCAAGTGAGGCTATTTTGTCTTCAAAGTAAATCTTATAATCTTTGCCCGGGGGGATTTTATTTCCATCCTTTGTCCACCCTACTGTTACTTTCCTGTCTTCATCTACCTGACATTCAAGACGTATTTTTTTATTGACTGCTGACTGCACTGACTGCAAAACTTTAATGAAGTGGGGCTTGTCTATAATGACCATTTCAGCCTGGCAAATGTCAGCCCCAAATTTGTTGGAAGCTTTGCAAGTGTAAACCCCTCTGTCACTGGTAGTGAGAAGGGAAATTTCTAACACGTGTTTATTTTCCACTTTGGAGATCTTGTGGTGGTCCGAAGGTGAAATGGTTGTGCCATCTTTCTGCCAGGCGACGTCGATGACTGGAGTGCCCGAAACAGTACACAGGAACTTGGCACTTTTGCCCACAAAAGTAGTGATAGATTCAGGTCTGGTAAGAAACGTTGGCGGAAATGCTTCTGCAAAACAAAGGGGTTCAATGTTATCCGGAGGTGAGGCCCAGAGTTTATGCTCTTTCTCCACATTTGCCAGGGACAGAGAGCAAGAGGGGCCAGTTTGTCACTGGACACTCTTAAGCAAAAGAAGCCAGCAGTGAAAGAGATAAGAGGTATTAAAGATTATGAATTTTGCTTTTGGCTTTGTACTTCTTGGATCTGTATATTGCTCCAGAGCTTGAAGCCGTTTTGAATCTCTGGAGCAATTTACAAACTAAAGGAAAATAAACCAAAACCCAGAACTTCCTGCCCCAAGACTGACGTTTGCACACCATTCCCTCAATTTGGACAAGTCTGCATGCATTTCACAGTTTGTACATCTTTCTTTAGTCTCTGACATCTGGCACATAGCAAAGACTATATAAAGTCTCCTCCCACAAAGAGAAAAGTCAGAGTAAAAAAATCACTATACACCAAAAGTCCAAAAGATAGTGAGTTTTTTTTAAAGAAAAAAAAAAAAGAAGATAATTTTATAGTGCTCAATAGACAAAAAGTATGCAGATTGAAACAGCTTTAAACCCTCCATTTGTTTTTATAGAAGATCTATTTCCCCAATCACACAGAGTTCCCCTCAGGCCATGGCACACAGATGCTCAGGTATGCATAGCTGCATAACTCGCCTAACAAGTATAGCTGCAGGATAAACACAGGGTGCAAGGATAATCGCAGTGATTATTACACCAAAGAAATCAGATTTAAAAGTTTATGTTTTCTTGTTGTCTGGAAGTTAAATAAACCTTCTTCAAGAATGTATTCGCAAACCAATCCCCTTCTGTTGATCATGTAGTTCCTCCCACTCTTTCTTTCCCCCTACTTTCTTCCCTTCTGAAACTTTTCACACAGATTCCTTTTTCTATGTACAGAAAGCACCTAAAAGCATTCTCAAAAATTATTACTTTTCTATGCTTGTGCCTGCCAAAATTAGGTATGGATTATGTATAAGAATGGCAATCAAGAGCCCTACTATAAAGATTTGTAACTATAGCAGTGAAAACATTACAATATACCAAGATATTTTAAGGAGAAGTCATTGGAAGTCTGTACTTACCAGTTACTGTTAAAAGGGCTGTAGAGCTAACACTGCCATGCTGGTTGGAAGCCTTACAGCTATACTCTCCACAGTCAACAACCTGAGGCCTTGGGATCTCCAGCGTGGAGAGGTGGTTGGAGGTGCGAATGGAGTATTTGTCCCCATCATATATCTCCCGGCCGGCTTTGTACCACTGGAACCTGACATTGGGAGCAGTCTCTACTTCGCAGGTAAACTTTGCCACGTGATTTACAGCTACCTCCAGAGGTTCAAGCCTTCTCCTCAGGATCGGTGCAACTGAAATCAGAAGCAGAGAGTAATTCAAAACCTTATCTGCTGACATTCTGGAAAGTAACAGTGAAGTGACTGAGAAAAAAAAAAAAAGTGATTTACATGCAATCCACATAAACTGACTGTAAAAGGAAAAAAATATCTGTAAGAAATTAAAGCAGTACCAGGCTCAGCAGACGGGCAGTGGTACGGTGCATAATGACATCCGGAAACACAGTGGTGATGCTGGAAAAACAATGTGCAATAACAATGCACAATAACAACGCGATACAAGCATATACCACGCTATCCTGGAGCCGTGAGAAATTATGGTGTCAATGAGAAATTGTGCTAAAACTGTGCAATGACTCTAAAGAGTGAGAGAGGGTGCAGCAGTGAGAAAAGTGAGAAGAGCAGGCCCACTTCACAGACAACAATGGGAAGAAATGGTCAGGACCGAGATACAGCTTGTCCTGATTGTGCTTGTGTGATGAGAACAGGAAACAACAAAGTTCCTGACTGAAAACTAGGGTGAGGGAAGTGAGAGACTTTGCAACGTGGTAAAAGGAGACCATAAATCCAGAGAGAAAGTGGGTCCTCTGATTAGTGGCATGGTGGTATTAATATTGTATCTGTATCCAAAGATACAGACACATAGTAGGGCAGTTTCATTAGTAGATCAGTGTATTAGAAAGGCAGTATTTAATGCCCATAATCCAACCTCTTTTAACAACTGTGAGTTTTGCTGCTGTTGCTCTTTTTCCACCTTGATTCAGTGCCTCACAGGTGTACTCTCCTTGGTGAATCTCCCCACACACTTTGCTTATTAATAGTGTGTACGTGTCTTGATCTTGAAAACACTTGAATTTGTCACCTGAAAACACCAGTTTACCCTTAAAGTACCAGTTCACCTCTCTGACATTTGTTATGACAGACACCAGACTGATGCTCTCTCCTTCCTCCACAACAGTGTCAACAAGTTTTCTGTGTATGATGGGATAACTCTCTTTGCCCAGCTCATCCTCTAGCTTCCCACCTCTAGTTCCCAGACCCTTCCTGCTCGCTTCTTCACATATTTGTTCCCTTTTCTCCTTCCTTTTCAGTATTTCTGTGGGTGTCTCAATGGGAACACCTGCAGAGGCTACATCAGCAATGGCTGCAGCTGCTCCCACATCCTTGATTTGACCATGCGCAGTCATAGTGTTGATTACTTGTGCAGACAAAGACTTTTCCAGGGGTATTTCTGCCTCCATAGTCCTCTCAGCCTGCTGAGGCTCCAGCTCAGAGGTTTCACCACAGCATTTTCCTGAGAGAAGTGGACTGGGATGGACTGGAAATGCTTTGGAATTTTCATCCGTCAAGAGATGTTTTTCTTCACAAATAAGAGAATAAAAAGCCTCCTTCAAGACCGCTTTCTGGTCAGCTGTCTCAATGCTGACTTCTCCCAAGGAGATTGCAATTTCTATGGGACTGAATCCTCCTGTGGTCACAACATAGGTGCATAGGGTGTGTTTATGTTCCTTAGTGATGTTTATTGTCTGTACTTCAACGTTTTCTTTATCAGCCAACCATTCTGAAAACAAGAGATTTTGCTCACTTACTACTGCAGCTTTTAGTGCATTTCTAATTTGAGACTTTATGTCTAAGTTGCAGCTCTTGGGAACCTGAGCAGTAAGATGACTCTCTTTGTCGAGGACTTGGCTTGGCTGGAGCTGGTGAGTGTACATTGTTTCATGGGGTTGTCTCCCTGCACTTGGATACTGCGTGAGTGGGCTGGCAAGATCGACGACATGTTCCTCCTCCAGGGGCTGGTTTTCTTCTAGCAGCAAGGGAAATCTCACAGCCTGTCCCTCATTGATTCTTGCAGCAAAATCTTCCCCTGCGGCTTCCAAGGAAGAAATGTTCTCCAGGGGTACAGCTTGGCCCACAGTGAAGACCAATTCAGAGGGAAATCTGGGTTCAGCCTTCAGCTCACCTTGCATTACCTGGAAGCCCTCAAGGACCTGGATGTGGTCACCATCTATGGCACGGCTCTCAGTGGTGCTTGACACCTGTAGAGGGGCTTGGGAAGTCTCTGTCTTCAGAGCAGCCATTTGCTCTGCCGCCTTGGGGATGACTTGCTCTTTGGGCAAAAGTATCTGTGCAGCTACAGTTCCAAGGCAGCCTGGCAGTTGTGTCTCCATCACTGCAGCAGGCACCACACCCTGGGGTCCAGCAGGAAGGGTTTGCATTGGCTCTGCCATAAGCCTGCTGCTCTCTTGTGTTGTGGCTACCTGGGTGAGCACCTCTTCAACACCCTGTGCAGCCAGGCAGGCCGGTGGCAGGTCAGGCAAGATGTCCTCTCTGGGCAGCACATGCTCCGCTTGGCTCATCTGGAGCTGAAGGAGGGCTGGGGGCTCTCTCGTTGCCTCAAGGCTGAGTGCTCCTTCCATGGCAGGAAGCTCACCAGCCTCCTCGTAGGAGAGGGGGCTTTGGTCCTCTGCCACAGCAGAGTGCTGCAAGGCTGGGCTCTGCCTGCACACAGCATGCTCCTCAGGCACCACAAGGAGGTCAGCAGAGCATGTAGCCTCACCCAGGGTGTTCACTGCCCTGCATGTGTAGAGTCCACTGTCCTCCTCCATGCACTCCCGCACTGTCAGGGAGCCTGAGCCATCAGGATGGTGAGTAACAGAATGATGAGCATCAGAGAAGAGCTGCTCACTCCCCTTGAACCACTGCACACTGGGGCATGGCTCCCCAGCTACGGTGTACTCAAAGACTGCGGTGAAGCCTGGCGCACATCTCACGCTGTCTGGCTCCCTGGCAAAGCAAGGGACCCCTGATATCCGCTGCCGCACGTGGAGGTGGGCACTGCATGTGGTCTTACCATGCACATTGCTGGCCACACATGTGTACTCACCTTCATCCTGCACACCTACATATGGGAGGATGAGGCTGTGGTCATTGCCAGCAAACACTAACTTACAGTCCATGGATGGGGTTAGCTTCACACTGTTGAAAAACCAATGGATTTTGGGTGTAGGGCTGCCAGTAACAGTAACAGAGAGCCTAGCTACATCTCCCTGCCAGACTTCAACATTTGAGACCTGTTTGAGGAAAACAGGGGCTTTGCCCTCCTCCTCCATTTTCATCTTTGCTTTGCTGGAATAAACTGGTTTTTCAGACTCAAATTCAAGCGTTTTCTCTCTATCAGGCAACTGAAGGCCGCTGCTGTAGCCTTCACTTCTTCCTTCCTCAGAAGACACAGTAAGAGAGCTAGTGATGTCTGTATGGAAAAAAAATTGTTTTGTTTTACTAGAATGTTTAAGAGACCACTTGTAGATAGCAATAATCAGTGTTATTGCATCTATTTTTATATATCTGGAGGCTTTCTCAATACTGTAAAGCAGTTAACAATGAACATGATGTCCTCTTGCTGTCAAATGCACACCTGCCAAAACCTGCAAGACATGCTGTGCTGTCAGGTTACTTATGAACTTCTCATCTGGATCAACATGGTTGTCTCTTTAAACCTGACATCACGGTATGGATTAGGCATACAACCAGGATGTACAGTGCAAGTAACAGTCAAGAAACATTGGTGTATTTTACGAATTACAAATTGTAATTACAAATACAATTAAAGTGGTCTGTGCCATTCATATTTGTATGTACACTTATAAAAACAAGTACAGTAGAGCAGTGGTAAGACCCTGGTTTAATTCAAAACACCAAGAAGAAGTAAAATACCAGAATTAGGATTGGAAAAATAACACAAACTTTTCCGCACAACAACCTTTCTTCCGGTGCAGTTAGTTCATCTCTTTCAACTCTACCTTTTGTCTAACACACTAAGATATTACCTCTCCCTTATTAGCTTTGTCCTGTTTTTGTCATTAGACCCTAATGCTTACAACACCATCATTATTAAAATCACAAGTATGCACCCTTGATTTAGTGTCATTGATTTAAATCTCTGCTTTCAAACTCCTCCCTGTCACAATATTGCATATTAAAACTCCCACAATATCAGAGATAAAGAGGAAAAAGCACTTTAAGGTTTTTCTTTTTCTTGCCTTTGTGAGTTTAGCCATTTATATGTGGGACCACTTTGTTCTAATGGCAGTTTAAAAATGAGAGGAATCAAAAGTTAAGATAATGAAATTCTCAGTAGAAGCATAACACTAGAAACATCAGTGAACTCTGAGACTTCCAGGAACGCAACAAGCCATCCATGAAAAGCACGGCGCAAAGAAAATCTTTGGAAATCAAAGCCTGTTGTTCTCATTAAGTCAGGTTTGCTCAGTCAAGGCCCACAGTATTTGATGCTGGAAAGACATGAGTTGTTAAAAAAGAATAAAAGACGTGTGAGTGGATAAATGTCTCCAGGCACTCTAATGGTGAACCTTGTTAAGTTTCTCAATTACAGTGCTTAAATTCCAAAACTTATTGTGAAGTAATAATTTTTTCTGCAATCCAATAAGAACTATAAAGAAAAACAGAATATGCCATACCCAATTCTTTCTCACTGGTTTTAGCAATTATTAATCTTGCCGCAAATACCATAATATACATGACATAGCGCAATGTATACAGCGATTAACTGCAGAGAAGAGATGCTTAGGTAAAAAAAAATAAAAATTGCACCAGTTCTTCAGTATTACGTACCAGCCTTGTTAAAACAGTAGGGAAGTTTCCCCAGAAATACAACATGCTAGTGAATTTGAGAATGGGCGGCAGAAATGGGCCCATAATAAAGTATAAAAATTGCAGAATAGAACCTATGCCAACACACATGAGAATGCTCTATATACAGGAGTGGGGCAAAAATTAATGCACTTTTGTGTGTTCCTGGATATTTATGACATAAAATTTATACAGATACTTTTTCATATTTTAACTATGTCTCTGAAATGAATAAAGTACAAGAAGTGACAGACTTTAATCATCTACATATTTATTTCACAAATTAACCATACATGTTAACATTCAATACACATTAATGACAAACATAATTCATCCTTTTTTGAAGATACCTGGTTCGTAGAAATGAAGACAACATTAAATCTGACAATGAAATTGTGAGTTTTGTAATTCCTATGAAAGCACAAAATTTTGAAGAGAGATGGTCAATAGTGGCTCTAAGCTATACCAGTTTCCCCAGAGCAGGTTTATTCAAAACCAGAATTACTCCACATTTATAACATTGTAGCTTAGGCGAGAGTTTGTCTCTCCATAAGCACAAGATAGCACTCCTGGCTAATGAATGAAACGTAAAGCAAGACTTTTAAACTTACATAAACGACAAACACTATTACGCAGGCAGAGATAAAGATGCTTGGCCATGTATTTCAGATGTCAACATGAATTTGGACCTGTTTTGCTTATGGTTTCAAAAACAAATGATGGGCCTGTTTCTACTAAAAATTTCAGTTAATTTACGTGTTTAATAAACACACATCATAATTGCTTAGGACTTAACCAAAGGGTCTCTAACATTTTTGGCTTTGGATCTAAAAGACCCCTCATATCACAGATGACGTATAACGTCAGACTTCTTGCCAGCTTCTTCATGCCAACTTCCCTAGGGACCTTAGCTGTCTAATGAATCAGTGCTACAGACCTACACAAGGAATGGATTAAGGACACATCATGAAGCAATTCTTTCACAGCACAAGGCTGGGTCAAACACTCATGCTTCTCATTCCTACCACCATTACCTATGAGAAACCACAATTATCTCTGCCTTTTAATGACATACAAATCATAAATATTTATCATGGTGTCGTAAGTGGAAAGAAAGTGAAGTGACACATTGATATTAACCTAACCACTCCAGTCATTTTCCCCCATGTACTGGGTCATTAGAACCTGCTGCTCCTGGCTTTAAGTTTGTATCAGGCAACATAAATGGGCAAAGTGAATCTTTTGATCAAAAATTAGTATCCTAGCTGAGTGAAGGGATAGTCTTAAAGATTATTGAGTTTTTGAGGCACACTGACCCCAGTGTGAGGACACATCAAACTCAGAAATAAGAACATGCATGAACATAAATGAATGTCCCATAGGAATAGTTCTTTTACGCTTAAAGTCACCATGCTCCTTAAAGCAGATTCCATGACAACTGACAGCAATTTGTAAATAGTTTTTTTATCTTCTGATAAACATTAATAACTTTCATACTTTTAACACATTTTCTTAATCAATTTATCATTGTTTATGTAAGATAGATTTAGTTCTGATTTAATTATGCCAGCTACTGCTGACTCCTCCTCCTAAATATTAGCATTATTTTAAATACAAAAATATATACTCACATTGAGAACATTAATGTAAAAATCTCTTCTGCTGAGAAAATGCCACAGAAAACAATTGAATGTATTCTACTTATTTCTGGTCATCTTTACACAAAGCACTCCTCACTGTTACTAATTTAAAAAAAAAAACAAAAACAACAAAAAACAGAAAACAAAAAAAAAGGAATATGTAGAATATGTAAAGAGATTTAGTTCTCATGTGAAACAAAAATGCTGCATAAAAATCTCTCACTTTTTTACTACTATATATTTTTTATGAATGACACTGGAATACAGGGACAACCGAAATTATTTTAATGAATTTACAGTTACATCATTGATTTATTATGCTCCTTCTCCTTTCCCTTTAACTTCTAAAGATACAGTACAAAATATGCTTTTATGTTTATTACTTGGTAATAGAGAAAAAAATCCTGTCCAGTCTCTACTAATGAAAAACTTTCATTTTTTTCCCCATTATTGCTTTTCTTTGCAACAGCATAGTTCCAATGACTTTAAAAAAAAAAGTCATCTAATTCCATGGGTTAATAGAATGAGGCCCATGGAAGTAAGAATTTTGCCGTGATAGAAACTGTAAACAGGATTTGAATCATTGAGGCTCACATGTTCTGACACAACATTGTGAGAAGGGAGAATAAGAATTTAAGGAGCTCTTTCACAGAACTATATCCAAACTAAACAGCAAGTGTAAGTTAGTGTTCCATACGTTCAAGCTACAAGAAAAATCTGGTTTCTACATTTTCAGATGATTTCTAGCCTACATAAAACAATAATAATTGCACTGTTACAGACACACAGGAATATGTACACTATGAAAAAATTAGTTCTACATAAATGAGTGTCAATTAAAATGTCTTTACAAGAATGAGTAAGGAGCTTGGAAGGAGTCTGAAATATACCTTGGTGCTGAAAGTGTGCACAAGACCTATGCACAGATTAAATCTCACTTAAATTCCTCAATGAAAGCAAGTTTAAGTGAGACAGAAATACGCCCACATAGAGTGGTTTCCATCCCTAAAGAGATGAAACAAAAATGCCCCTAAAATGCATGCTGCATTTTTACCTGTGATGAACAATAGCATAAACACATTTACTGTTTCAACAGAGACTCTGAAATAAATTATATTTAGTATAATGTTAACACAGCACAAGCCTCAGCAGTTCCTGCCCTGTTAGTAGCTATACATTTGTACTGCCCACTGTCACTTTGCATCAAGTTTTCAATAGTAAGGCTATGAGAGCCCCCTTGCTCTTCCTGCACACAGTACCTGTCCCCTTCCAACAACACCCCATCCTTGTACCAGTGGACATTTGGGTGGGGGGAACCAGTCACAAGACACTGGAAGCATGCTGAGGCACCTACAAATGTACTGTAGTCAGAAATGAGCCTGAGAAATTTGGGAGGGGATTCTGTAACCTGGAACTCAAAGATGCAGCTCTCCGAGTCCTCTGCCCTAAATTCTACCCGTTCGTCCTGGGACGGCTCCGCAAACACATCAAAACTGATGTTGACACACTTCTCCCCTTCCACTTCCTGCTCTTGCTGAGTCACTGCAAGCAGTCGGATCGCTTTCTCTGAGTCGTCTTTGTGCGGCTCGAACTCAAACTCCAGCTCTATTTCTGACTGGTCACCTGGGTTCACAGTCTTACTCAAAAGAAAGTCACACTTCTGGGGCCTGTGTGGTTCACTGCCTGTGACTCGCTGACTGCTCACCTTGGCACTTGCTCCCTGCTGAGCCATGACTACAAGAGAGCCTTTGCACATTGCTTCTCCCAGCCTGTTGATTGCCTGACAGTGATACAAGCCACCATCAGAAGGACCTACATTTTGGACCTTCAGACTGTGAAGTCCCTCCTTCTGACACACAACATACTTCCCTGTGGCAGGTGTCACACAGGTGTCGCCTCTGAACCACTGCACCACTGGAACAGGAGTACCTGTTACCACACACTCAAACACTGCTTCCAAGCCTTCTGTCACCTCGACATCTGCAAAGGGCACTGCAAAGCGGGGAGGCATTTCAGTTACTTGAAAATCAATTTTTACATCCTCATTCTCCTCTGCAGCCAAGCCTGCAGCTTGCTCCAACAAGGCAAGTGGAAGGACATCCAGGGAAACCACCATGCTCTTCTTATCTGGGCTAAACTCAGGACTGGTTATGATTTTGACCTGCTTCTCAAACTCTTTCACCTCATTTTCATCCAGCTCCACTTCCAGGAGGATTTCCTGTGGTGAAGGTGACCTTGACGATGTATTTTGCTCCAGGTCAAAGTGTATAACATGCTGGTGGGTGACAGGGGGTGGCAGTGCTAGTGACCGCCCATCTTCAGACAAGACTTCCACCTGCGCGATACTTTTAGCTTCCCCGACAATGTTCACTGCATGGCACAGGTACTGTCCCCCGTCAGCTTTCTGGACGTTAGTGATCTCCAGCACATATTTGTCCCCATCCTTCTCTATCCGCACTCTCTCATGCATCTCCAACAGAGATTTATTATGATACCACTTCACCCCTGGCTTGGGCACACCCACCACCTCAGCCACCAAGGTTAGCGTGCTGCCCTCATACAGCTTCCTCCTGCTCAATGCCTTGAGGAATGCAGGTGGCATGTCCCTGCCTGATGGCTCCAGGGCTTCACAGGGAGTCCTAAACACCTCAGCCTGTGGCTGGTCTGGAAGCTGCTGCCTTCTCTCACAGAAGGGGAGCACGGCCAGGGCATCCATATACTCCCCAGTGGGTGTCCAGTAGCGCTCTGATGGTGTGCTGTCCCCTGATGCAGAGCAGAGTCCCTCAAAGGGTGTGAAGTAGTGCTCCAAGGGTGTGTTGCATTTTGAGCCTTCGGAGGGTGTGGAGTAGTGTTCAGGTGGTGTGCTGTACACTGAGCCTTCAGATGGTGTGGAGTATCGCTCAGGTGGTGTGCTATACCCTGAGCCCTCAGATGGTGTGGAGTAGCGCTCGGGTGGTGTGCTGTACCCTGAGCCCTCAGATGGTGTGGAGTAGCGCTCAGGTGTGCTGAGCGGTGTGTGATACGATGCTGATGAAGCAGTTTCAAAGATCTCCACTGAGGAGGGAGGTGTGTAGAAGCGGTCTGAATCAGGTGACTCCTCTCCACTCCCACTCTCCAACTCTATAGACATTTCCGACTCAGGAGAGAAGGGCCGTGTGTGTTCCTGTTGGTTGTTGTAGTAGTCATAAACTGTGCTGAAGGTAACCTCCTCCACTTCCAGTGAAGTGATAGTCTCTTGCTGCTCCTTCTGAACTGTCCGTTTGAGATCTGGAGTTTCCTGCATCCCACTTGACCTTAAATACTTGGCCAGGGAAAAGCCAGGCTCCAGCTCTGAGGCTTGAACAGTACTGGGCTCTGGATCTGCAGAACTATCCTCCCACAGTCCTTCGCCATCCAGGCTATTCTCAGAGGCTTCCTCAATGGGACTCTTCTTCTTGCCCCAAGACTCCTTCCTTTGCTCCTTCTGTGCCACAGGATCATCCATTATTAAACCAAGTAAGATTTGGCCGAAAGAGAAGCCCTTGGTTGTGTTTGGTTCCTGTTGAGTGTCCTTGAGCATCTCCTCAGGGGAACATGTGCTTTCTTTCTCACAGGTGGGGCTGGTCATTCCTGTCTCAAAGACCTTTTCTATCCCAGAACCCTCTTCCTCCTCAACCTGATGCACAGTCTGGGGCTTCTTTTCATGTGCAGCTTTTTTCAAGTCAATGATGAAGCTGTCACTCTGGGAATCTGTGGTCTCCAGTTGTTCCCCACTCTTCCACATGTGTGTTTCTTGCACTTCTGTTTGGAAATCTGCTGTGGACTCCACCAGAAAGCTATGAATTTGTCCCTCAGGTGAATCCTCCTTACAGACACTCACCTCTGACTCAATTTCTTCAGCAGAAGATCCCTTTTCAACAGGTATCGTGATACTGCCAGGGTCCCCATTATGGATTTGCAAATCATCCCTTCCGATTTCTCTTGGCTGTGCCTCTTCCTGGGCACCGACCTCCTCCTGCTGCATCCTGTAGCTCTGACGCAGCTCCTCACTTAGAGGCATCTCTTCCACAAGCACATCATGTTGGTGCACAGGGGAGATGAGCCCAGTTACTCCTACCTCCACACTCTCCAGAGCTGTGGGGCTTTGTCCCTGTTCTGTGTCTACAGTCTCTGCAGCTGGGAAAGGCTCTACAAACATCTTCAGATCAAATGTGATATTAGTCTCATCAGTCTCAGATGGCAACAGCTGCTCTTTGAAATGCACTTCTTCTAGGCGAACCTCAACTTCATCAGTAAAATTGTGACCCGAGTTTTCTATGCCAGGAGGAGTAAGGATTAGACCCAAAGAAGACTTGCCTACATCAGACTCTATTTCTTGCAGCGTTTGTCCATCATTATGCGTTTCCCAGTGTGTGGCATCCCCAGTATCAATCATTTCTTCTTTACAAAGATGATCATCAACCTCGATGTCCTGTTCAATATCAACTGATCTCTCTTGCTCCTTGGCCTCTTCCTCCTGCTGCTCTTCAGTACAGAAGTCATAAAAGCCAAATTGCTTCTTTGTGGGTGTGTTTGCAATGTTGTCCTGCAGGTGGGGCACACTCGGCTCTTCTACAAGAGGCACACCAAGAGACATTGCCTCCCAGGCAGGGGCGTCACTCTCCTCCGTGTAAACATCAGTCCCTTCTTGCACCACAGGTGGTACAGGAACGAAAAATTGTGAATCCTCACACTCCCTTGCCAGAGCAGACTGCTCAGAAACATGTGTTTGCCCTTTCACTTCCATAAACGGTGCCTTCAAGATGTCCCAGGACAGAGTATCTGTATGTGGTACCATCTTGTCTCCTTCAGCCTCCAGCTCCTCTGAAAAGTGACCCGAGTCCTTGGCCACCAGTTCATTCTCTTCTCTGGGCATGCTGGGGTGCAGCTCAGTGGCATCAATTCCAAAACTATTTTCCTGGGAGACAGCTTTTCCCCTGTTCTGCCTCATTTCAGAAATACCATCTGTATCCCTCACACTTTCTTTTGTATAACCTATTTCTTGCCTTGCATAAACTTCCATGGTATCCAGCACCATCGTTTCCTCCATCTCAGTGTCTCTAAAGTGAGAAGTTTTCCCACACTCCTCTTCCAACTGCTCACTAGAAGATGGAGACAGCCTCAGAGACCAGGGTAGGTGGGTTTCCTCCTCTTTGGGGCATGTGATCTGTTCCTCATTATCCTTCCCAAGTGTGCTGAGGCCTTGGAGCTTCAGAACGTGGTCCATGGCAGGCAGTTCATCAATGCCTTCATCTTTGCTATACAACCTGGGTGCACTGGGCTGCACTGTCAGCTCAGAGGCAGTCTGCGCTGTTCCAGCCACATTCTTGGCCACACAGCAATACAGCCCAGCATCCTCAACAGAGACCTCTTGGATGTGTAAGCGGTACGTGCCATTCTTGTCTTCCTCAAACCTCAGCCTCTCACTGGCAGAGAGGCTCTGGCCATTCAGGGACCAGGACACAGCTGGTGGCGGCTGCCCAGACACAGCACACTCCAACACCACTGCTTCCCCTTCATGGCAGTAAATGTGCGCTGGGGCTTCTACCTCAATTTGGGGTGGCTCATTTCCTACATCAAATGAAAACTTGAACTTGTGCTTTATGGTGGGAGCAGCCTGGTCTGGAGAGGGCCGCATGGTCTCCCTCATCTCTGTGTCTTGCTCTGGCGTTGGAGTGGGGGCAGTGATTTTGATTTCCACAGGCATTGACAGCAAGTCTGGGTCTGGAACTGCACTTAGCAGTCCTTGCTCTGCTGTGAAGGCCCGGCTGACTTCTTCCTCCTCCTGCATCTTCTTCTCCTCCTCCTCCTTCCTCTCTTTCTCCTCTTCTTCCTCTTTCACTTCCCGCTCCTCTTCTTCCTCCTCCTCTTTCTTCCCTTCCTCTTCTTCCTCCTTCTTCGTGGCCTCATAGGCTGGCATCCGCTGCCTCACATGGAGTGCAGCTGAGGTGCTGACTGTGCCCAGTGGGTTGAAGATCACGCAGGTGACAGTGCCACCATGCTGTGGGAGCAGGGATGGGAAGGTCAGTGTAGAGCGGCACTCTGTGGTGTGAACAGCGGTGCCCCGGATGCGCCCCACAGGCTTGGTGTTGTTGTACCAAGTGACTGTGGGCTGTGGGCGGCCATGGAAGAGGCAGGAGAAGGTGCATCTGTGCCCCTCGACAGCCTCCTGGGGCTTGATTTCCTGGACAAAAAGGGGTGGGCAGGGTTCCAGGAGTCCACCTGGCATCTGCCATCTCTCCCCTGCAGCCTTGGGCCTGTGGTACCCCTTCACCACCTGCACCATGAGGGGCTCCGAGCGACCCATCGTGGCAGCCACCTCAGGTGGGCTGGGCTTCCCAGGAGGGCCTTCCTGGGGCATGGAAATGAGGGATTCCTGCTTCTTTTTCAGTGCTGCCCTCTTTGCCTCCCGCAGCCGCTGTAGCTTCCAACGGATCTCCTCATCCAGCAGCTCATCAGCATCCGCCACTGTGCCACTGTGCTCCCTACCGCGTGCCAGCCCTGGACGGTGAGGCTCCACCAGTGGCAGCCTCTGGAAACAGATAGTTCGTACTATGCCCCTGGCTGGGGAGACATCCCCAAGCAACTGCTCAGCCTCCTGCCCCTTGTCAAAGGGTGAGCCAGTGCAGCGGAGCACCACCCGCAGCCGGTCCTCCTGCCGCTGCTGCAGCAGGCACTCCCAGCTCTCCTGCATCCACTCCGCTTTCCCTGCGGAACCCAAGCCCTGCTGCTCCCCACTGCGTGCCACCAGCAGCGAGGCAGTGGACTCAGCTGATCCCTCACTGTTAATGGCAAATACCCTGTAGCTGCCAGCATCATGCTCCCGCACATCCCGCACCTCCAGGCTGGCACGGTGCATGTGCTCCTCACTCTCGGTGCGGATCACCTTGCGGCAGTCCTGGTGGACCGGCCGGTTATTGTGAAACCAGGCCATGTGGGGTGCGGGGCATGCCACCAGCTTGCACTGGAAGAGGGCAGGGTCCCCTTCCAAGACAGACCTACACTTGAGGCCCTGTGTGAAGGTGGGTTTACAGTTCTGGGTGCAAGCCAGCACCACTGTCGTCCCAGGTCCCTCGAGGCTCGCCTTGCTGTGCTGCTCTGCAAGAGAAGGAAACTGGGTTATAACACGCCACACTCCGCCTGCCATCTGATTGAAAAAAATGAAATAGCAATATATTGAAATAAAAAATGGGCATGCAACAGATTTCATCACACACCCAGGAAAAAAAAGTAATTCACTCACCATATTTGTTCGAATAAACGCAACGCCTTGCTCTGTTTTAAAGATTGACACGAAAATCGTTCGTTGTCTGTTCTTTCTTCAGACTGTGGAAATTTCTTCTTGAACAAGCAAAATTGAATTTCAAAATAACACGTTCTTCTCTGCGTGTATGATTTTGCTGCCTGGAAAAGCTGTGTGTCTTTGGGTGGCAAAGAAGAAAATCTTACCTGACTTGCAGACAGTAGAATAAACGCCCTTTCTGACCCTTCTGTTTTGTAGATTAAATGTTCAAACAATTGAGAAAAAATATTTTGAAAGATAGTTTTTTAAAAGTAAGTAATTAGCTAACATGAAATGAGAAGGCGTTTATTCGAACTAATACAGCCACTAACTTCACAGTGTTATGCACAGGAAAAAAAGCAAGCAACATGAACCACGTATGCTATCTGCAAGCCAGGGTAAGAAATGTATAATGTTGAATTAATGTATGTGAAAAAAGTGCAAGGAATCAATGGGAATGTGTAGCTTTCACATATCCTAAACAACAAATGCTTTCTAGTATACTTCATCCATCCATCCATCCACCCGTCCAATTGAAGTGTCCATTGAACTGATTAATGTTAGGTTGCTAACTTGTTTAAAAATAATACGATTAAGATTTGTATAACTTCCTTCTGAAGTAAACTATTCCATGCATTCAAAAGGAAATTGAACAAGTAAAAGCTCCATGAACAGCTGCAAAGCATGAAGTAAAAGTTAAGAATAAGGCTGCAAAACTATAAATCTGAAGTTTTAAACATATTTTAAAACTTAAATAACCTTAAAATGCAGGTAACCCTTTGCATATCAAAACAAACATGCAACATGTTCCAATATGCTTCAAAGTGTGTCTTTCTTTCCGCATCAGACACTACATGTAAGCAGATAAAAGCTTTTCACAATGTTACTAATCAGTGGTACTATTTATTCAGTGTAACGTCATTGGTGACTGTACCTTTCACTTCCATTTCAATCTCTTCCTCTAGCTTCTCATGAATAATTTTTTCAGGAGCTAGAAAAAAAGACAAAAATTTTTGAGCTATAGGTGCTAAATATGCCAATCAACAGTTTATGTAGTAAACCCATCCAATCTCTTGCAAATATACAGAAATTCACTCATACATACACATAAATGCATGCCAAACAATTCAAACACTTGATAAATTTTGAGAACAGAGTAATAAAATGCTTTCAAACTTGTTTGCAATGTACACTTTTCTGTAAGATTTTCTTCCTTTTTTGCAAGGTGGGGAAAATTTTCTAATGTAACATGCCTTTATCATGCCTTAAATCCCTGATGAAAACATTCAACAATCCACAGACTAATGAGATGCTTCTTATTCTTTATTATCTCCCAGAGAATGAATGTACCGGAATGCAATGATGCTATGCACGAGGAATTGATATGTGGAAGGAACATGCAGTTGCCAACCTGTCACTCTCAGATGGGTGCTGCATTCAGCTTGTCCTGCAGGATTAACTATTCTGCACTTGTATATACCCTTGTGGTTCTGACCAATTTTCAACAATCTTAAACTGCACAGTGGCCCATCATGTTTTAAGAAACACAATGCAGACTCCTCAACTATTTGCTGATTGCACAGCCAGACCACACAAGGTGTAGGCACACCCTTCATTATACAAAAGAGTAACACATCATCTCCTTCTTTTACAGTTGTTTCTGAAGGCAGAGTTTCAAGAAACTCTGGTGCTTTGGCATCAGTGTCTGTGATGTCTTCGCATGGCACAACATCAGGATAGTAGACTCTGTTTCTTTGCTTCTCAGTTTCATATGGTCTTTGGGAAGTAGATATAAACAAGCTCGAGGTTTTCTTGGAAGATTCTTGCTTAACTTCAGATGCTTTAAACTGACAATCTTTGTCTGCTTTAAAGCTTTTAGTATCTGATTCAAGGGTAATTTTTGTTACTGCTTTGGCTTGTGCTTCTTTTGCTAGGTAAGAATAAAGTTAGGAAAAGGATTAGATCAGGTGTTTTGCAGGAATTAAGAATATCCTCATATTTAGGGGGAAAAAACCCCACTAATTAGTACTGAAAGAATGTCCAGCATATTAGTGCTACAACAATACTATTAAACATGAGTGATTACACATTTAAGAGCTCTATTCCTGCTGGGCTAGTTCTAGGTAGCAATTAAGCCTATGGGACTTCCATGGGACCAAGACTTGGTCTGTAATGCCTAATACAAGCACATCTTTATTTTTGAGAGCCTCAATTTAGGAAGTAGCAGCAGATTATGTAAAGTGCTTTGCACAGCTCAAGAATGAAGAAAGAAGCCTCAATATCTAAGAGACAAATCAACAGGGCCAATGGCTTCCTCATTATTCATCTTAGTTTTCTGCTCTTTATTCCTTTTACCTCAGTAGATATACTGTCACCTCTCCAGTGTGGTGATAATACATTTTGGGGTCTTCACTAGTGGTAACACTACTAACATTTTAATATGCTGATGACAGGAAGAAGTGGAAGGAGTCTTAGCAAAAATAAATACTTATATCTCAGGAGAGTGAAGGGTAGAAGACAATTCATTAGTGAAGTAATACAATACTTGCACCCATTAATCCTTTCAATTACATTGATCTATATTGTCAATCTTGGAAATGGAAAAAAGTTCGACCTATAGTGTTTGAAATGACCAGGTATCTAGTTCAACATTGCTTATCTGACATTCTTATCTTCCTTAAAAATCCAGCTTTGGGAATTCTCAAAATGCAAAAATTCCTACCAGCCTCTTTTGCTTTACATCTCACTGCATATCATGAGGGATATGAGGAATAAAAAGCCTCAGACATCTGTCACTTGCTGGGAAGAGCCATGAAGCTATAACACCAACTTCCCAATACTGCAGGGGTCACTTATGAATAGAGCTCTAAATGTGGAGGAAAAACCCCAAAGCATTATTAATAGAGCTTTCTCAATTAAATAGTGATAATAAAGGAAATATAAGTGAGCTGTAGGCAGTGATAATGAAGTTGCAAAAGATAAGTCATAATGTTAAAAGTCAGATAACCACCTTTGACTGTTAGCATTGCAGCAGTTGTTGTCCCTCCGTAATCATTGTATACAGTACAACTGTACACTCCTTGATCAGTCAGCTGGGCATTTAGGATTATGAGCAGTAGGACACTTCCTTTTTGTGATATCTTCAGTTTTTCAGATGCTTCTATCCTTTCACCATCATGAGCCCAAAGAAACTCAGAGAAGAATTCATTTTCTAAGCCACAGATGAACTGAGCTGTGTCACCACATTTCACAGTTAGGTCTCTGAGTTGCAAGAGAATCTTTGGAGAGTCATCTTTAATTTCCTGAGCAGTGGCCACAGAGATCCTGGTGCTCTGAGATGTTTGGGAAAGGATTGTTGTGTGCATGGCTTCCACCTCTTCAACTGATGTAGCCTTCATGGTTAAACTTCCCAATACGCTCTCAAAAACCTGTACACCCAATTGCTGTGGCAGCTGTTGCATTGATTTAAATTCTTTTTTATAAGTTTTAATGTTCTTCTTTGTGAGGGGAGCAACATGAAGTTCTGTTATAGCCTGTGACCGGATAGACTCTTTTACATCTTTCCCAGTACTTTGCCTATCTAGGGCTTGCACTGTGTAATCAAGTAACAAAAATAACAACAATATTAGTATCTAAACAACTTTACTGGGCCATGCTCTGAACAAAATCAAGCAGCATGAAGGATGAAAATGAATGATCTTCATTTGAAAACTCAGCATGCCAGATGCACTACGCTCTTGACACAAAGATTATCCATTCACATATATGAATGACAAGTGATGCCTAAGCTACTCATGCAGTTGATACACAGTTGATGCTTGTCTCTTCTTTCATTGAGGTTGTCCATTTTAGTATTGGAAACTTATTATGGAACTTTTTAAGGAGGTATTTTCTTTTCTTTTTCCCTACAAGATAGTGCAAAATACCTCAGTCAATGCTATAAAGATCACTTAATTCCTTGTTTTAAAAATCTGAATTTCTGCAGTAAAAAGATTCTATTCTTTGACCAATCTCAAGATACAAATTTGCAAATTTCTGAATGTTACAGCTTAAACAGAAGAAATGAGAGTGGCTGGGTTACAGAGGGTAGGTTCTACTAACATTAACTGGTAAAGAAAAGGTGTGAAACAAGGAAAGAAGAACATTAGTAACGGTGTAAAAGTGTGGTATACAACAAACTGAATCCCTTTGAAGTAAAAATGGGGCTTTACCTTCTGCAGTCACTGTAAGTGTAGCTGTACAAGTTGTTTCTCCAGCACTATTTCTTGCCTTGCAAGAGTATTGGCCAGCATGCTCTAAGAAAGCATCTACTATTATCAGTATAGCTGTGCCTGTAGACTCATCAAAGTGGAAAACTATGTTTTTTGTTGGCAACATGAGCTGTTGATTATGAAACCACTGGATTTTTGGTTTGGGCATGCCAGAGACTCTAGCTTGAAATCTGACTGATTCCCCGCTGTATACCCTGCAGCTCGAAATAGGCTGGATAAAGGTGGGCCTTTGGCCAATAGACTCCTCCTTAAGTGAAACAGATGAAGAAACATGCCAATGGGACTCTGATGTAACTTCTTCAACATTTTTAAATCCTGAAAAGAAGCACGCCAACTTTTAATTTCTTACCCTACACTACAATAAATTTTCTCTCTCATTCAAGATTTTTTTCTAACTTGCAACTTAACAGCATGAATTATTCTAATTCATAATTTATAAAATCCGTTGCAAAAAGAAAACAAAATATTTATGGTTAAATAATATCAAGGACAATATAGAACTTAAATGGCAAATTCTCCAGACAATATTTCTGCTCTAAAACTTTGGTCAATGTTTCATCAATTCATACGAATGTAAACTTACTTTTCAGCTGCCCAGGTACCTGGTACACATCTCTATTTAACACTTTCAAAGTAGTTTATTTTATACAAAACCTCTTTCTAGATTCTCCTCACAGTCAAATCAAATAATGTGTAAGCAAAGCAATTCCATTAGAAAGGTTTCTACCATGTTTGGTGCATGACAGATTCTAATACTGGAGAGAATGAAAAGGTGAGGTGCATGGAACATTGAAAAAATGTGAAATAAGTTTTCCTGTGCATGACCAATATTTTTGAGACATAAATGTATGCTGTGGACATTGTAAATGGTAGCAATTGAGTTAAAAGACAACATGACAGACAAAGACTCACATATAATCATCACTGTGTATTAAGATTAGTATTGGAATATGACCTGAACAAGACATTTTCTTTAATCGCACACTGTACCTTCTAACTTCAAGGTAGCAGTGCTTGTCACTTGGCCTGCAGAATTACTAGCCACAAAGGTATAGATTCCTTCATCCTCTGGATAAGCTTCAGCAATCTCCAGTTGGTAAGTGTCTTCAAACTGAGTCATTCTAAAAAAACGTGATGGCTTGATCTCTCTGTCTTTGCTGTACCAAGAGACTTTTAGATCTGCTCGAGCAACAGAAAGAAGAAACACTGTGTAAGTTACGATATTAGACTAGTAACTAAACACTATTTTTACATTTATATCTTTCAGAAATCTTAATCTCAAGCATCTTTTTAAGTTTAAATGTGCCTTGTATTACTTTGGTAATGTATGATCAGTGGAAAGTGGCTTTAAGCTTTTATCTCTGCATTGAAAATATTTGTAAGGGAAAACTGATTTTGGTGCTGCTATATTTCTCAGTAAAAACATTTTTTTCCTTTCCCCTTCTAATGTATAAGTTTAAAAATATTTTGCTACTACTAAAATCAGAGAAGGTCTCATTTTTAAAAAGGGATTAAACAGGCTATAAAATCACTCGGTTGAGTTGAACAGGTTAAAGAAATTAAAATGGAATATCCTTTTGCTAAGAAGAGTACCTTGCCTTTTTTTGTGGCAAATAGTCTAAGTTTTGCACCTCTCATTTCTCAAGAAAGGTTCTGTCTTTGTACCTTTTTAAAATTCCTACATAAAATGTTATATTACTTGATGTGTATAGATTCTTATAGACTTGGGAAAGGACTGAAGCAGATTTTAACCTTGCCTCTCCACCTGGCACTATAGTACATCATGAATCAAATGTTTTCCCTAAAGTAGTGGGCTATTGCTGTCATCAGAAGAAACAGACAGTGTTTTCAATAGACAGCTGCATAGTGTGTGCTGTTAAACAACTGTATTTGCAATCAGCTATTACCTAACCTAATATAAAATGTTTTCACAACACAAGTGAGAGGTATGTAAATCCAGTTGGATAGACTATTCAATAACGGGAATTTTCAATGGGAAAAATTTCTTCACTGAAAGGGTTATCAAGTACTGGAACAGGCTGCCCAGGGAAGTGGTTTGAGTCAGCATCCCTGAAGGTACTCAAAGACCTGTAGATGTGGCACTTCGGGATACGATTTAGTGGTGGACTTGGCAGTGTTAGGTTTACAGTTGGACTCAATGATCTTAAAGGTCTTTTCTAACCTAAACAATTCTATGATTCTATGAAAGGGGACCTGGATGAAAGGATCCTTATGCTCTGTGCTGTAAATGCAGCTTCCACATTCACATAAATACAGTTCTTGTAAAAAAATTGACACTAGCATGCTTTGCACAGAGGGCAGCCAGTCTTTCCAACATATATTTTTTCAGATTTAGCACCACTTCTAAAGCAGAATCAGACCTGTTGTAAAGCTGTTTAAAAAAAAATCGGAGTTTGATTTCAAGTGATGGAAATGCAAATTATATATATTTGCATACCAATTTTATATGGATTTTTACCCAGCTATCACTCAGGATTATTTTTAAATTTGGAGTTTTATTTATCTTTAAATAATTGTAAGTTCTTTGGGATTGGAACTGGATCTTGTTCTGCACTTTATCATGTGAATATTTTATCACTAGTCATACTCAAGGCCATTTATTAAAGTGAAGAAAGGTAGTTTTATTTGGTTTTGTGTTAACTTGGAAAGAATTATTTTAATTACAGAATTATATTCTTTGTAACTAAAACTAGAAAACTTATTTAAGGAAAATCTACACTTAAAAAGATAATGAGCAAACACCTTTTTATGCTACAAAAAATAATGCAATTGCAGTTTACTGTTTGCAGAATGATATGAGATACTTAGGAATATTAGGCTAAATGTTGCGGCACAGTTTCAGTCTGTTTGTTTAGGTAATCGACATGCACTGTGTGTCATGTTCATTTAATATGGTAATGCTTTTCCACCATGATACTCATGTTTTGAAACTCTGTATATTACCCACTGACACAGTTTTCAAACATCAGTTAGCATTTGAAAAGCTGAGAAGTTTCCATAGACAAAGTTTTTGAAACCGAACTTCTTTTTAGAAATGCTTAATGTTTATGACAGTTTATAACTCGCATGCTTGACACCATCTTCAATATGACTTGCTTAACTGACAGTTAAGTAACACGTTGCTTGAGTAACACTTTGCTCTGTGTGTGTGTATATCAAATAACTGTACTTCTAAGGTAAGACTGATCCCAGCATATATACTGTTGCATTTTTTCTGAGTTCAAGATGAAAAATTCTAAAAGATGAAAAGGAGCACACATTTTCATTAAACCCACCTGTCCCTGTAACTCTGCACTGAAAACGAGCGGACTGTCCCTCGCAGGTAACAGCATCACGTAGTGGTATTATGACAGCAGGTGGATACACCGGCACTTCTAGCTCAGGAGAAACAACTTCTGGGACTGAAGGATAATAATAAGTCATTTTTAAAGATTAAGAAGATCACACACATGTTGACAATCTCATTTCACAGACATTGCTATGAGCATGGGAAACTCACTTTCCACTGAAAGTGAAGCTGAAGTTGTAGCAACTCCGTAGTCATTTTTTGCTTCACAGGTGTACACTGCTGCATCTTCGGGGAAAGTTTCAATCAGCAATAGAGTATATTCTTGTGCATCATGAAGAAATTTGCACTTGAAACCTGGAGAAAGCTGTTGATCATCTTTGTACCAGGAAATTTTGGGCTGGGGTTTGCCTGATATCATAGCACAGAAGCGAGCAGGTTTGCCAGACTCCACAGTGGTTGGCTCTAGCTCCTGAATAATCTGGGGTGGCTCTGGAGCTGCAAAATGGGGGAGGGGGGAAAAAGGCAGGGGGAAAAAGGCAGGGGGAAGGGAGGAGAGAAAGAAGGAGAGAGAGAAATCTCATTATCGATATTTTTCAAGGCTTCAAAAATATTAGCAAGGAATTATTATTTGTTTAAATGTTATTATTCCCAATCTTGCATGCCCATGAAATTCTGCCCTTTTCCTTAATACAGGAGGAATGATCTAGCAACAAGTCCCTTAACATAATTAGCTACGTTGTTTTATGTGTTTTCTGTCAAAACCTGTCCAAGAATTGTTAGGCTGATCCCTCTGGCAAGGCATATTTGTCCAGAAGAACAAATTAGTTTTATTTGGACTTGAGAGTTTCCTGGTCTAAATACACTCGGGAAAAAAACTGCTAGAGCATTTTCATCAGCTAGCCAACTATTTCAGTAGAAATTTTCTTGCTCTATTTCAGTAGAGCAAGAAACATCCATGTACATGAGGGTTTTGGTAATGTTTCAGACATAAGACTGTCTTTGGATTTTTTATTTTTTTTATTTTTTTTTTACTCTCAGAGTTAGAATTCCAGAAAGGCTATATAGAAATCAGAAAAACATAGGGCGATAAATACAGTCAAAGCATTGCTTGCGGGGAGACATACCATTCACATAAAGAACAACAGAACTCCTATTCCGTCCTGCAACAAAAGTATATTCTCCAGCATCAGAGTAAGTGGTTTCAAAGATGCTCATTCGATGAACTCTCCTTTCCACCACATAACTGTATCTTTCCTCGTACTGGAAGTTGATCTCAATACCGTCTTTGTACCACTGTGGTTCAATGTCATCTTCATTGACTTCAAATTCAATTACAGCTCTTTGTCTCTCAATGACCTTTGAACAAGTAGAATAAACATTAGAAATAATGTTTTTTTTTACAGATCACAGAATCACAGAATATATGCGGTTGGAAGGGATCTCTGAAGATCATCTAGTCCAACCCCCCTGCCAGAGCAGGTCCACCTAGAGCAGGTTGCACAGGAACGTGTCCTGGCGGGTTTTGAATGTCTCCAGAGAAGGAGGCTCCACCACCTCTCTGGGCAGCCTATTCCAGTGCTCTGCCACCCTCAAAGTAAAGAAGTTCTTCCTTGTGTTTAGATGGAACTTTCTGTGCTCAAGTTTGTGCCCATTACCGCTTGTCCTGTCACTGGGCACCACTGAAAAAAGACTGGCCCCATCCTCTTCACACCCACTCTTTAAGTATTTATAAACATAAATAAATATTTAAAGATGGTCCCACATTCCAGTTCCTAGAAGAAGGCCCTGATCTTACGATTGCAGATTTTTATGTTAGGACTCTGGCTGGTTAGATATTGTTGCTCTTCCTTTGCATTATTCTTTGAGTGACAAAGTTATGAAATATTTATTCTTCTGCATAGGCCATACCTGGATATCTTTACGGACACTTCTGATACGAATGTCACGACCTTCCACTATCAAATTGGCACTGGATGTGTTTCCACCCGCTACTACAGTGTACTGACCAGCATCAGACATTCTTGTGGAAGGAATGATGAGACGATGGACATATTTCTCTCTCTGAATTTTCATCCTAAAGGCATCAGAAAAGAAAATGAACAAGTTATTTTCTGGGGGAAAATACATAACAAAAGTCAATACAGTGTAGAAGCAATAATTTACCTGTCACCAATCTGGAGTTCTTGTCCATCCTTCATCCACTGAACCTGAATGTCAGGTTCTGAAACTTCACATTCAAAAATAGCCCTCTTCTTCTCCACAACCTTAATATCTTTAATATGCTTCCTAAATTCAATGTGACGAGCTAGGGCAGAAAATAGTAGAATGAGTGCCGTGATGCTATTTAAGCCACTAGAAGTCACTAAATATACAAATCAAGAGGGCAAATACCTTCCACATATAAAGTGGCTGATGAAGCTGCTTTTCCAGCAACAAAGGTGTATTCTGCAGCATCACCAAAATGCACATTCCTTATGGAGAGGGAGTGTGTGAGCTTCTTTGTTCGTATCTGGCATTTATCAGTCGATTTTATTTCTACCCCATTCTTTAGCCACTTATATGAGATACCTTCATAGTTAACAGTAACTTCAAATGTTATTGTATCTTTCTCTTCAGCATTGATATCTTTCAACATGGAGGTAATTAGGATGGCTAAAAGAAAAGAAATGGACACGGTTCAGTTCTTTTGTTCCATTTTGCTTTATTTTAAACATGTTAACTGGATCAGAGATGTTTAAAATTCTTTAAGACAGATTCTGATTTTTGGTAATATTAAAAGGAAGGCTCTGTGTCCAGAATCAGCATTACAATTAAATTTCCAAAGCCTTCTGAATGACATAGGAATCCAAATTCTTATTCTATCTCCTGTGGTGACTTGGCATTTAGGCATGTTGGCCTAAACAGAACAATCTAGGATCTGACTTTCAAGTTCATAGCTTCTAGATCTCTTTTAAAAATGTAATTGAGTTTGTTTAAGGTTATTTGAAAATACCTCTACAACAGTGCTGGTTTTGTCTGAATTGCACCGAGTGCATGTATTAACACAAACTCTATTATTGGTAACTGTAAAATATTCTGGTTAATTTCATTTTTACGTACGTTTTACAGTCAGAGTTGCACTGACTCTGTCATTTCCACACACAAATGTGTATTCTGCAGAATCTTCGCTGCTTGTGTTCATGATATTGAGTTGATGGAGTTTCCCCTGGACTACTATTTTGAACTTTTCACTCATTTCAATCTCCACACCATTTTTCAACCAGACAGCAGGCACATTGAAATGAGAAACTTCACATTGAAAAGAGGCAGTTTTCGTCTCAGGGATCTCAATATTTTTCATGGTCTTTGTGATGTGTATGGCTAAGAGGGGCAAAAAGAAGAGAAGAAAAGAAAAGATTTTTTAAAAGTCAATATGTGTGGAAGACAGCAAAAAACCCAAGGGTAACAGCCTGTGAAGTGTCAGGTCAAGTTGTTTAATATGAGCTGGTGCAGCAATTCATATAATTACTTTCTTACAAACTTACAATACTTACTTTCCACAAACAGTTTTGCTTTACACTCAATTTGCCCAACAAGAGCTGTGTATTCCCCAGCATCAGCAGGAGATATGTTATGCAGCATAAGCTTGTGAACTTTCCTTTGAGAGATCATCTTGTATTTATCACTTTGTTTAAGCTCAATATTTTTGTGGAACCATCGGACTGGTACAGTATCATGGGATACACTCAGTTCAAAGGAGACAACAGCATTTTCCAAAGCAGTCACATCCTTTGGCTTTTTGATGATCTTGACAGCTTGAGGAAAAAAGTTAGCAAGATTCAGCAGTGTGTTTCATTTGAATTTCAAATTACACATTAAAGCAAATATTCAAACCAGATTGACTTACTTTCCACATGAAGTCTGGCATTTGCTCCTATCTTTCCAAGCTTAAAGCTATAAACAGACTCATCAGTGACAACACAGTGTTTGATTTTCAGTGTGTGAACAGTTCCTTTCACTGAAATTTCATATTTGTCATTTGATTCAAGTTCAACACCATTTTTAATCCACAGAGCTCCTTTCACATCAGGGTGGGTAAGTTCTACACTGAAAATTGCCTCCTGTGTTTCTGTCACAGTTAAGTTCTTTAGTGTCTTCTTTATCTTAACAGCTAGGGAAAAAAAGAAAAGAAAGGAAAAAAACAACTCTACAAACCAGACCAAAATTAAAAATTATAGTAAATATAATAATCTTAATAAAAACTGAATTATGGGGCTTCATTTTAAAATCTAGTATGTATATATTGATTTATACAGTTTCAACCAAAGTGGTGTGCTTGGAACACAAAAAGGAATATTTACTTGTAGCATCCATGAGAAATAGATTTTTTTATATGTTTACAACACCACTAGCAAAGAGTAAATTTCTACTTGCTAGCCAGTACCTTGAATAAAATGTGTTTTTATTAAAATGCCAAACTAAATTCCAAATACAGAGACTCCAAAATACAGTAGGTTTGCTACCTCAGAAAGTGCATCATAATATAAAAATATTTTCAAAAAATGAAGCAAAATATGCTTGTATCCTAGAGCCTGATTCAAGACACAGTGGGTGAATCCTGGACTGAGTCTTAAAGACATTAGTTGGTTATAAAAAATACTGACCTTCGACCTTCAGTTTGGCAGATGTCTTTGAGCTTGCAATTTCATAGCTATATTCACCCATATCATCCAGTTTTGTGACAGGGATATTGAGCCTTCTCTTTACACCATCAGATTCCGCACGGTATTGATTTGTCATAGGTAGTGGTTTACCATTTTTTAGCCACTGGCCATCTGATTCAGGATTTGCCACCTCGCATTCAAAAACAGCTGCCTGGGACTCAGCCACAGTCAGGTCAGTGAGAGGCTTTGAAATGGCACCACCTGTTGGGAAGGAAAAGGACATGTTTTTCTTGTGTTGCTGTTCAACTTTCCCACACACAGAAATGCAACAATGTGAAAGGTTAATGCTGGAATTCTTTGCCCTAGTTTGCAGCATGCCCATAGACATTCTGAGTTCTGTGAAAAATCAAGAATAGAATGTGCCCTGAACATCACAAAAAGATGTTTCTTACTTCTATCCCAGTTATTCTCATTTATTATTTTTATTATCAACACAGCTATATTGAACATTCAAGATAAAAAACTCATTTTTAATTACATCAAAAGTGTACTACAGAATTCCATACTACGGCTCTGATTTAGCAAAACATATAAGCAATTATGTTAAAGCTTTGTTAAATTCAAATTATACCAATCACAAAAGATATGGGGAAGAGCCAGGAGAAAATAGAAAAAAAGATTAATTAAAGGCAAAAAAAGTACAGAAACAGCACAATTGCTACAATTACAAAACACAGTACAATGAGCATTGTTTTATAAATCACAGTGAAATAAAAATCTTGGACATTAACCCTACTAACCTGCTACTATAAGCTTTCCAGATGTTTTCTTCTCTCCAGCATAAAATACATATTCTCCTTCATCATCTTTCATCATCTTCACCACTGTCAATTTATATATTTTGCCATGTGCTTCAATTTTATATTTAGGACCAGCCTTGATCTCTTGGCCTTTGAAATGCCAAATTACATCAATCCCTGAATGGGAGAGCTCGACCTCAAAGGATACATTCTGTGTTTCAGTGCAGGTGATGTCACGAAGACCTCTAATAATCTGAATTTCTATAAAAAACAATACATTACAAATATATTAGTTACTTCCACAATTTTGTATTTAAAGTAATCATTTCACAAAGAACTTTGCATCTTAAAGGAAACCTACTTTCAACTGTGACGTTGCAACTAGTTTCAACTTTGCCAACCATTAGCTTATAATGTCCTTCATCTGATGCGTGGGTTCTGGTAAGCACTAGCCTCTGTTTAGTGCCTTTACATACAGCTTGTACACGTTCATCAGGCTCTATCTGATGATCATTTAGGTACCATTTGGAGGAAGACACATCAGGTGCTGAAACTTTGCATTCAAGGATAGCTTTTGTTCCTTCGACTACGTGAACATCTTTCAGAGGCACTACTATTTCCACACCTGTCAAGTAACAAAAATATTAATCATTAAAAAAACTATGCCTTTAAGAAGTAAACCTAAAGGACCCCAAAATCAAACACACCTTCCAAATCATGATAATGACTTACTGTACACTGTGATCCGTCCAGTGGTTGACAGTTCAAGACCAGGAACACTAAAAGAGTAATTTCCAGTATCTTCCTTTGTTGCATCTTCTATCAGCAACATGTGTGACTGTTTATCCAGCACAATGTGAATACGATCACTTGATTTAATTTCATGGCCATCTTTCATCCAGACACCTTCCACGTTTTCTAGGGAGACTTTAACTTCAAGTTGTACAATATCTCCCTCACAGACTTTTTGATCAGTAAGTCCTTGAAGAATAGCCATGGGACGAGCTGTGAAATGAAATGAAGCTAATTAATCATCATAACAGATAAGCAGAATATTGAATAGGTATATAGTATAGGTTATAGTGATATAGCTATAATATATACTGTAATATGGAAAAATGTATAATGTATCTACAATATAAGTATGAGAAAGGCTTACGCTTCATCTTCAGTTTGCAGCGAGTCCTTTTTCCGTCAACAACAAAGCTATACTCTCCTTGATCATCTTTATTAACATCTTTAATAGTGAGGATTTGGCGACCACGACGGGATGCAATCACATATTTATGATTAGAAGTGAGTTCAACATCTCCATGATACCATTTCCCTTCCACGTCTTCGGGGGAAACCTCACATTCAAGTTCACCTGAGAAGGATTCTGGTACTTCAACATCCTCAAGTTCTTTAATAAACTCAACCACAGCACCTACAGGCAAAAATAGTTACATTCATGAATAAGCTTGATTAGATACTCCTGGTGAAAACACTTATTAAATGAGCCCAAGGAAATTAATATATGTACGGTGTAACCATTTTACATAAACGTATCTCCAAACTTTCATACTGGATTCTGAGAATATGAAAGCAACTTGACCATTTCTTAGTGCATTAGACATCAGTTTAAATTGTTTTTTTTTCTTCCTGAAGCTGATTTCACTTTAACAGTACTGCATGGTACTGAGCTATCTGCTTCTTACCTTCCACAGTAAGCTTTGCAGTAGTTTTTATGGATTCATCTTCTATCAGTGCACAGCTGTAATCATCAGCATCAGACATTTCAATTGCTAGTACAGAAAGAAAATGAGCCTTTCTGTCTGAGTGCATCCTGTATTTGTCTCCAGAATGAATCTCAACCCCATCCTTAAACCATTTCACTTTGACGAAGGGTTCTGACGTCTCACATTCAAATGTTGCGATGGAGTCTCTCTCTTTGGCAACAATATCTTGTAACTTCTGGGTGAAGCTGATTAACTGCTTGGCTGCAAAACAACATGCAATGAATCAACAGTGCACTGGCCATACAGACTTAACACACTATTATAAGCAGTAGAATAAAAGTAAGAATTTAAATTACCTTGTACTAACAGGAAAGCATGGCTAGAAGTTTCACCAGCTATATTGATCGCTTTCACCATGATGCTGGCAGAATCATCAGAAGTCACATCTCTGATGACTAGTTCACAAACATTATCTTCAGGCCAGTACCAATACACACGATCAGTCCTTTCAATTTGCACACCATTTTTGAACCACTGGCACTCAGGGTCTGGTTTTCCTACCACTCTCACACGGAAGTGTGCATCTGTCCCCTGTGCTACTGTCTGGCTTTGAATTCGTTCAAATATCTTGGGAGCCTCCATGCTTGGACTAAGCTCAACCTTCTCTGGTTTGAATGTTGGAATGGTGATTTTGCCTTCAGGAGGAAGTGCTTTCTTCTCTTCCTCTGGGATCTCTTTGGTCCAGTGAAGAAGTTCTTCTTTTGTCTTTTTCAGCATTTCTTCATACGATTCATCTTTTTTGCGAGACTTAAGTTCCACAGCAGTGATGGCTTCATAATAGCCCTCTTCTGTCCTACGCTTGAATTTACTACGCAGCTCTTCAGATTCCTCTGAGAGCTTCTCATGAGTGATTCTTTCAGCCCTTTTCAGTTTCACCACTTCTTTGGTTGTTGCCTCTGCAGGTTTGTCTACCTTCTGTACCTCAAAGAGAAGTTTTCCAGGCTCTGTCACTACAGGCTCATGTTTGGGTTCAGGAGCACGACGAAGAACAGATCTGAAGTCTTCCCTCTGCTGGATCTCAAGTTTCACCTTATGTTCAATAAAGCCTTCTGGATTCTCTGCAGTGACTTTCACCTCTCCTGTGTCATACGATTTGCAGTCCACAATATCCAGGTAGTAGATTCCATCGTAACGGAGTCTGAACCTTTTGCTCTTACGGATGAGCTGTCCATTGAGGTACCAGTTGACTTTGGGCAAAGGATATCCAGTCACACGGCAGCGGAATCGTGCTGTTTCACCTTCCAGGACTCTTGCAGGTTCAGGAACCAAAACAATTTCTGGTTTTTGTTTTTCCTTTTGGTCCATTGCAACCGCAGGAAGAGCACCCTCATGGGCCATTCTTTCTAACTCTTCAATTCGCTGCAGTCCTCTTCTGCCTTCTGGCAATTGGGATTCTTCCACAAGGCTTTTCTCATCCTTCACAATCAGAGTAGCAGATGTATGGTCTGTACCATATTTGTTAGTTGCCCTGCAAGTGATCACTCCACTGTCTCTGGAATAGGCTACTCCATAGTCCAGGCTACAGTACCCAAACTCATTGATCATGCGGAGTCTGTTAGCTGCTTCCAAGGGTTTGCCATCATGCAACCACTCCACCACCATGGTTGGGTCACCAATTGGTGTAAGCCTGCACTCAAAGTGTGCTGGTCCAAATTGCTTCAGCCGTACAGATGTGAGCTTCTTCTTAAAAAATGGTTTCTGCTGCTTTTCTTTGTCATAGAGATCTCCTTCCTCCCATTGCTCTTGACCATAACGCAAATGGAGGGGCTCTAACTCTGGTGCTGCAATCTCCTTGGCTTTGTAAGTTCCTTTTGGAATGATTAGTCTCCTTTCTGGTTCAGGTTCAGCATGTTCAACTTCAACATTTACTTTGCACCGAGTAGTGTCCCGCCCAGCTTTATTGATAGCAGTAGCGGTATACCATGCAGCATCTTGCCTGGCAGTAGATTCAATTTTAAGTGCAGCTGCCCCTTTGGTTCCCTCAATCCTGAAATATTAAAACAATTTTTTTAAACTTTTTTGCACTTCTTTGTTATTAATTTTTGCCCTTGTTTAAAATTAGATCAGATCCTCCAAAGGCAAATCTCTGGAGGAATTAGACATGTTGTCTATGTTTATTCATGTTTATGAGTGCAGTGCCTAAGAATCAAACAGATAAGGATAATAAAAAACGGTCTTGAATTCAGTGGCAGTTTTTCCTGCAGGGGACTTCAAAATTAGAGACAGTAAAGGTTCTCTAAATCTCTGTTGTAAAAGCATTGGCTTCGCAGAATACAAAATACACAAGCTGGAAAAAACAGAGTGAGTCCTACAAGATATTTTATATCTCTTAGACTTGCTGCAATGCAAAAGCTGTTAGTAGCTTCTGTAGCCATTGGACTAACCCAAAAGAATCCTTTCTATGGAAGCAAGAGTATTCAGCACACTGTAGGAGGGTGATTATTAACTCCTTTACTATTTAAACAAAACAAAAATGCTTACTTTATTTTGGGGTACTTATGAGGTACAATGATGTCACTGTTCTTCAGCCATACAATGTCAGGATTAGGGTTGCCAGTAGCTTTCACTGCCATCTGCAATCTAGAGCCCTCCTTTACGCTAACATTCTTCAGCCTTTCCACAAAGTGTGGTCTGACTAAGTCTTCCTTAGCTGAAAGAGCAAGGGTAAGTTGTCACAAGAGGAAATGACATAACCATGTTTTTTAATAAGGAACACTCCTTAGACTCCTAAAAAGCATGCACAGTAGATACCTTCCACAGTCAGTGTCATTGAGACTGAAGCTTTGCCTGCCCTATTCTGAGCAATTACAGCCCATTCTCCAGAGTCATCAGGCATAGCAGGAACAATGATCAATGACTGGGTGCCATCTTCTTTAATTACTATTTTATGGGTGTAGTCATTAATCACTTGTTGACCTGCAGATACACATGAAAAAAAAAAAACCATTGCAGTCAAAACAGTCTCTCAACAAAATGTAAATGCACGTAAGATTGTTTTTTAAGATCATTTGTTGATGAAAATGCGGCTGATATACCATTGTGGAACCAGTATGTCTCTGGCATAGGTCTCCCAACAACTTTTAAGTCAAATCTTGCTGTCTGCCCCTGTGAACATTTAAATGACGTAGGTTTCAGCACAAAAACCGGCTTGTATAGTCTCTCTAGTTGTCCTTCATCAGTTTCTTCTAATCTGCGGGCAGGAGAACGAGAAGGAGAACTGCGGGCAGGAGACCGGCTCGGAGAGCGTGGAGAAATAGACCTGGAAGGAAAAAATAAGACAGATGTGTACGATAACACCATATAGCAGTGGATTAACATGATAAATAGAGCATAACTATTTATTTTGAAGAGGTTAACCAATTTATCTGTGTGAGAAATTGTGAGAAAGTTCCTTTTTATTTGCAGTCAATTTTCTTTAGGTATTTGGCAGCAATTTGCATAGCTAAGTAATATTAGGATACACCATAGCCATGGAAACTTTGGGGATTTGGACACTGTGCAGATATGGATGTAATCCTGTGTGCGTTTGTGCATGTGTGTGTACGTATATGGAGACAAAACACAGTACATGGCAACACTGGATTTTTTCTGTCACAGAAATACAGCTATTTCAAGACTGGGAAGTAGGAGTTGCACACAGTACTAAAACTCCAAGTGCAAAAAAATATTTTCCCAAAACATGACTACTTTAAGAAATAAATATGTTTTCTGAGGTTGTAAATCTGATACTGGGGCTGGATATGCATGTGAATGATGGTACTCTGGGAACTGCATTACTCATTTAGAAGGCAAATCAGACAAAGTGTTGGCACATAAATCAATTTAAGCCACGAAAACAGCATTTAGAACTTCTTTTGAGGTGTGCAAACTCCAGTAACTTAAGCTGTTTAGCTGCTGTGTAATGAGCTTTTGTACTGTCTATCACAGCAGGCTGAAGTCTCGTGAAATTTATATATTACTGTGTACCCACCTGTATCTTCTCATAACTTCCGGTCCTGGCATGTAACCTGGAGTTGTTGTGGGTGCAACTGGCTCAACGTAGAGTTTTGCTGAGCAAATGGCATTTCCTTTCATATTACTGGCAAAGACAGTATAAATTCCTTCATCCTCAGGTAAAACAACAGGCAAACGCAGACTGGCACTGCCATCTTGCAGAACTTCCATGTGGTAGTGCTCTCCATGTCTTATGCGCTTACCATCTTTGTACCATGCAATCTGCATGGAAAGAAACAGTGGAATGTTATGTGAGCTCTCCTAAAGACAAAGATGCAGTAAAAACCCATGCATACAACAAATTACAACTTCTTGTTTTTCAGCTAATGCATCATCAGCCCATATATATGTGTTAACATTAACATTTTTACTTGAAATAAGTAAGACTAAAGTAACACGCTTTCACAGTAGGCCAAAACACAAGTTTTGGAGCTAGAAACAGATATAAAGCCCATTTTGACAAAGAGCAAAGTGACCTAGACTGGACTTGCTACAGTGTTGCCCACTTGTGTGTGCTAACTTGGAGATACTCAGAAGCAAGACCAATTTAACTGGTAAATGTAACCTACCTCTGAACGGGCTAGCCAACACTATACTATTCTCTTAAGGGGCAAAAGAAAAATTTAGCTTGATATTGAATCAGAAGGCTGGATTCTCTTTGAGATTTGCTGTTTTCTATGCAGGATGTAGAATGTCTGACAACGAGATGTTTCAAGAAGAGCACCAGATGGTTTTTTAAATAGATTAATGTCATACAGGTTTGGGATACCTTTGGCAATGGATATCCAGTCGCCTTGCAATGAAAAGTAACTCCTGTCCCTTCAAAGATTCTGTAATTCTTTAATCTTAAATCAAATCCTGCTTCTACAGCTTCAGATTCAGAAATATCAACCATCATCTCCTCTCCATCTTCTTCAAGAAGTTCATCTAAGGTTGTCTTAATAATTCTGAGTTCAATTTCCTTGATAAGTCTTTCTTCAAAAGAAGAAATATGGAATTCCTGTACAGAAAAGCAAGACCATTAGTTCTGTGTGTCAGATAATGACCTTGTAAAGAAGCAATTTGCACTAGTAAAATGTTAGTATAAAAAAAATGAGTATGGAGTGGTAGACATACCTCATCTTCTACAAAAGTTCTGACCATCACTGTATCTTTCGCCATTTTCTTCCTAATTAGGGCTTGTTCTTTTTCATATTCTTTTTCAAAGTCACCATATGAAATAGGTGGGGCTACCTCAGCCACTTTAGGTTCCTGTACATATGCAGTCATCTGAGTTTGGTACATCATTTCTTGTTGCGATTTTATGTAGGCTTCATAATCAGCTAAGAATTAAAGACATATTAGTTTTGATAAGTTTTTGTGGTTTTCACTGAATAGAGAAAAAAAGTACAAACTTTTTTTACTGGTTTTGGTGATTCATGCAGAGTTTTTGTCTGTTTAGGCAATAAAATGCAAAGACTGATGCCCTCAGATGAGCTTTTTTACCTGTTCATACAGGTAAAAGTTTTACTGTGCTATTTAGATGTTCTAGTTCTCAAAGTAGAAGCACTTGTAGGGGCTATTTTACAGGTGCTTCACTGTGACTGTGTCTCCTGCAAACTTTCATGCTTTTTTTTTTTTACAAGGACAATAATAAAAAAAAAAAATTAAGTTAGCTTGTTTCCCTGTAATAGAACAACCTATTACTTGATTAATCTCCTTTCCTCACATCACTCTCTGAATGTCTTATGTTATGTAGACTGTTATGGACATCAACAGAAGAGGGTTTCTATAGCTACACTTTCTAGCAAAGAATATAAGTCCTTCAAGAACCTGATGTCAAAAAAACTGTCATGCAGATATGGAGCCACCAGATCTCCCTTTATGTTTCTTGAATTGACCAAACAGCTGCAAAGAATTTGCGGCATACTTGAAAATCTTTTTCCCATTTTAAAGTTAATTTTAAGAAATATTTTCCCCATTTTTTTAATCTACGATGTACCTTCTTCTAGTAAGGAGACCGTTGCAGAAGCTTCTCCATGTTTATTACGAACAACAATAGTGTATTCTCCGGCATCATCGGCAAAAGTCATGGAAATTTCAAGTTTGCATTCCCCGGTTTCTCTTTTGTAACTCACTTTGTATCTATAGAAAAAATAAAAGTACAAGCTCTCTATAATTCTGATGAACAGACTTTCTTAGTGCATTTTCTTTTAGTTACACAATTAATTAGAATCACTCCTAAATTGTACAAGACCAAAAAAGAGAAACTTTTTCAGGCGATTCTCACTCAATAAATCTACAGAACAGCGTAGGAAAAGTAACCGTGCTGAAATTAGACTGTAGGTCTACTTTCTTTCTCCTGTCACTAGAATAAATGGGACACAAACAGCAGTACTGAAATATCAGAGATCTAGTTATCAGACACTGTAAAATGGTATATTCTGTGTGCACAGATTGTCCTAATATGGGTCATTATAGCATATGTTTCAAGAATGCTACAAATACATTTTTTTCTCTGCTAGAAAGTGTGTTGCTTTCTATAGAGAGTTTTGCATAGATAGAATGCAAACATTGCATAGACAGAATAAAACAAACACAAAACTTCTTCCTTATTTGTTTTTAAGGATATGTAGCATTTCTCATTTTATAGTCTTTTGAATATTTGTATTTTAAAACTTAGTAGCCTCCTAAAGTCTTACTTTAAGACATGATCCTATGATTTTTCCATTTCAAAAATAAAATTTCAGTGATGTTATTTGGCTAAGCATCAGTAAAGGAATCAAAACTATGGTACTGTCAATTAAATATTCTTAAAAACTATGTTTAAACAGTTTTGGGGCATTGTATTCAAAGTACCTGTAGCCAGTCGTTAGAGGAACTCCACCTTTTTTCCAGTAGACGTGTGGCTTTGGGTTGCCCCCTACTTGGCATTCAAAAATAATGCTCCCACCTTCAATTAATTTATGTACCATGGGTTTTCTTATGAAGAAAGGAGGTATGGGTTCTCCTGATACTTCCTCTGCTGCAGCAGAGACATCTTCCATTACAATGTCCTTTGTCTCCACATAGCTGAAATAAGATTCCAATGCAGTTAAGTGAGCTGATATCTGAAGCGCTCATAAACAGAGTGCAAGAAACTAATGACCACAGTAGGAGCAGTCTGTTTAGGAAAAACTTTACCGTTTCTCTTCTGTAACAGTCTTCTGAGAAATGGTTTCTCGAGTCTCAATTTCTTCTGAAACTGCAAGGCAAATATGATATAGTGGATTTTAAAATACTTTAATAATGCTTAAGCAGTGAGTTTTGTTGACACAAAGAGAGAGAAGGTTAAGTAGCTAGTTGACTCAGAGGGCCAGATACTTCCACTTAGGAAGCAAGTTAATTGTCGCCGTTGACCCTTAATTGGCCTTTACCTCATATTCTTCCAACCATTTTACCTAACAGCCCTGGAATACAACCCAAGGCATACATTCTACTTGGGAGCTGACAAAACGTCTAAGTTACCTTACAAGTAATATGCAGTTAACAAAATTATAATCTTTCTACAGTGATAAATATACTTACCTTTCACATATAAGTGGCAAGATGTGCTGACACTCCCAGCCTTATTGGTAGCAGTGCAGGTAAATCTTCCGCTGTCTTCTGCAAAGGCTTCACGAATCACAAGGCGAGCAAGCCCTGCTTTGAAAGTGATCTGGAAGTCCATTGAGCTCTCAATCTTGTAGTCTTCCCTGTACCATGTCACAATAGGCTGAGGATGACCAGAGATGTGGCACTCCAGAGTGACAGACTCACCTTCAGTCACAGTCTTATTTTTGAGGCCCTGTAAGATGAAAAATAAGTATCACAGTCAGCATATACTTTCACTACTAAACAGACATTTAAATAACTAAGGCCTATTTGAATGGAAAATTTAACATCTACTTCAAAACAGTGTTCTGTTCAGCATTGTACACAGGAAAAAAGAGGCATTTTCTAAAGGGAATTATTTGAAACTGGATTTGGGATAACTGAACATTACTGTTAATAACAAGAAAATGAAAATTTAGGTTGATGTTTATACAGATTACGGTGAGAAATTGTTTCACTGCAGCAAAGGTCAATCTGCTAATCTTCACATAATTGTGAAGAATCATGCCCGCAACAGTCATTCAGAATAGCTTGTATCAGAGAGAAATTGTGTAGCAGAGTAAGTCTAATACAGAGTTAAAAAGATTAAATAGAGCCAAATTTTCATGGTCAGGTTTTCAAAGATAAAAGTTAGAATACAAAAGGGGTGAAAAACGTAGTGTCACTCCCCCAAGCTACATACAAATTACTTACTGAGACTAAAGTGGGTGGAGTAGCAGGGATTTCTGCAGGCACAGGAACTCTGGCAGTTTCTGTCACCTAGGTTGTTTAAAGTACAGTTAATCAACAGCTAACAAGTCAAGGACATAAACAGCAGAATTTAGATGTGAAAAGAAATTAGGCAAAGAAAACTCTTTGTTTGCCATCAGTGAATATTAGGCTCTTAGGAGGACTTGTGTAAAATAGCAAGAATAAAAGTCAGCAGAATGCTGCACAAGTGGAAAATTGCAATGACGAAACAGCAAACAAGTGAAGCTTTTTTAAGATGAAAGTCAGTCCAAGTCATGGAAATTTGCTTAATAACGTACCTTTGCTTCACCTTCTTTCCGCAGCACCAAGTGTTCCTCCTGTACTGCTTCACCTTTAAAGCTTATACCCGTCTCTTTTTTAGTCTCAACGTCATAGTGACTCTTATAGGTCTCTGCAGCCTCTCCAAAGGGAAAATGTGGAGAGGGAACAGGCTCTGCTTTTATCCTGACTTCATGCGGCTTTAGCTGAGGTGGTTTCACAGGCTTGGTGATCTTTTGCGCAGCAGAAGCAGCTGATAACTCTTTTTCCAGAGTAGCCATGGCAGATCCAGCTATTGAAACCTAGGGAACAGAAGAGAAAGAGTTACAGCTTTGTTGTTTTCTTGTTTTCAGAGACAGTGTATTTCTTGAGTCGATTGCGTATGCACCAGTTGCTTCCTTAGTTACTTATTTGTTGGCACTGCAAAAGCTGTATATACAAAAATTACTTCTAGTTTTAGATTGCAGTAGCAGAATACTGGAAACATAATATCCTTATATTATTATTGTTGATGTGTCTAACTTTCAAATATTTTTTCTTTTTTTTTTACTTTAGAATTAGATCTTTAAATGGTCAAGAAGCTCTTAAGTGCAGCATGAGAAATATCCTCTAAATTTATTCACTTGAGGGAGGCCTTAGCTTTCCTTTTAATCAGTCTGATACAGCAATAAACAATACTACTAATTACATAATTGTCAGTGATTAAAATAACTGAAGAGATTTCAAAATGTTATTGTAGGTGTAATAACTTTGGAAAACGTGAATCTCTAAAGACAAACATATTTTAGGTCATTTTTATAGTGTTCAATTATTTTTGAGGGAAAACCAGTTCATTTCTGAAGTCCAGGTGAAGAGAGAAAGTATGCTTGAATGAGAAAATTAATCTTATGTGAAGGAGTTGAACAGAAGAATGGAAAAAATAATATTAAAAATGGATGGTGTCGTATTTTGCTGTCTGGATTTTTTCTGCTTCAAAAACTAGCTTAGTATGTAGTAATCTCCAAGGAAGAAAGAAGCAATGTTTTCAATGTGCTAGTGAACTGATACACGTAATAAGATTGAAGAAGAATACTTCTGCTCTTTAAAAAAAAAAAAGTTGCATGACAAATATTTACGATTTCACTGCATGACATGAAGTATTGAAGCTGCATCCCTAGGTAGATGAAAACTTGTTTAAATAGCTAATAATTACAAATCACATTTTAGCAGTTCATGTGTCTGTTTACAGCAGTGCTCTTTAGTAGTCAAACAAGCCAACAAAACAACTGTAGAGAGCATACAATTGTTCGTCTTGGGAAAGCACCATACCAAAGCGGGAGGAAAAGTTAAATGGAATGGGTGACCAACTGGTTATTATCAACAAGCATGCTGTTCTTGGATACAGTTTTCACTTCTTACCTCATATGTATGATCAGGTTTAGGAACAGCAATTTTGGAGACTGTGAAATGAGGACTTGGTGTGCGGGGTCGTGGGTGCTCAACATGAATTGTTTTCTCAGTTTCTGTTGCTCTTTTTATCTACACAAAGCAATGAAGAAAGTTGTTGAGAATGCGATGCTGTTCTGCAAACTCAAACAGATTTCACTAGGACATAGTTTTTGGAAAAGAATGCAATGTAAACGGAGTCTAACCTCTGTAGATATATGAACTTGCTTCTTTTCAGCAGCTGAGATATGTTTCTCAGGAGGAACATAGACAGTTTTAACCTCTTTAGTGACAACATGACGTTCTGCTGGGGCCTCAGCAACATGTTCTTTATAGCCATATTCCAAAGTTTTCTGCTTTACATAAGCTTCATCTGCTTGTTCTTGTTCCCAGGGTGATCGAACACGGGCCTGATCAACTGCTGCCACCACTGTAGCTACAGCTTCAGCCCTTTTTCCAGCTTCAGTCTACAGATGACATTGGTGCAATTAATACAAATATTCATCATTATATTAAAGGCTTGCATATCTGCCAAATACTTATAGGTATAATGCTCAGTGAAGTATATTCCAAAGAAAGAGTGCATAGATATGCAAAAGTAATAATGTAATCGACAAATATATCCACCCATAAATACACTGCAGAGTCAGTAAATTCAAATATAGACATATTTTTTCTTAGCTCCATCTATGCATATTCAGAACATATCTATGGCCGTGTGCTTTATACACATTAATATTTGTATGCAAGCCAACTTTCAATACTTTATAGTTACATTAATGGCTACTTATCTAAGAGTAAGGCAGGTATGTAAATGTGCATATAATTTCAGTCAGTATGCTCATCAGCTCCCTATAAATGTTAGATGCTACTAAAATGAAGAGAATGTGTCTAGCATCTCATGTGAATGTATTTACTGAGGAATATACCCATAAAAATTTTTGCCACAGGCATATCTGTTAATTCAGTGCTAATCTATTTTAAATTACTTTACAAAAGAAGGAAAACAGAGCTTTCTGATAAACTGAAAATAATGCATTTGTATCAGGAATTTTATTTGTTTCTAATAACTCATAAATACTGTCAACTTCTATGTTATTGGGGTCCAAATTTCTGCCCAGTCAGCCAGCAGTAGGTAATAGGATGATTACTAATGGTGTTTATTATTACTGTCATAACTCATCTCGATGGAGCAACAGAGCATATGAAATGTATGCCTTGTAGATGGAAAAAAAAGTAATAGATAATTTCATGCTGATTTTAAAATTCTTATCACCTTAAACTAAAATAACTTAAGCAAAGCCAAAATGTGATTGTTTACAGAGATTTTGTTTTATTATTAAAGTAGTGTTTAGGTAAAAGGTACCTCTTATTCAGTATTGTTTATACTAACTTGAATTTTGCCCTAAATTTGTATCATCTAACAAGTGACTGTAGTCTCTTAACCATCTGACTCATCTGAGTGAGTTTTCTATGCTATCCTCTTTTAATTATGTTTTATAAAAGTATTTTTGAATGTATCATAGTGTTTCTAACAAAGAAGATATAGATAGACTTTAAATAAAAGCTATTGGCAGCTATGCTATTCTTCCACATATGAGAATTCCTGGCTATATTATAATAGAAAATCTTTTCTACTGTGGGAGTCCTACTGGAACAAAGCAGTGTCAACAAGTGTCTGATTGTCTGAAGTAATAAACTGGAAAGACTTGAATGGATGTTGAAGTTTGTATTGTACAAAGAACAATACAATTCAAACCTTAATGGAGAAATTGTTTCATCTGACAACCACAAAATTGCAAGGAATCATCTTGTAGAAAAAAGACTGTAAAGTCAAAAATTTGAGCAATTAAACATTACTTGAAAGTCATCAGTATGGAGTAGGCTTTCACAGAGAAACCCGACTTTGTCTTAAAAGTGGCATTTCGTAACAGGACGAGACATAAAACTGTTTATCACTAGAAACTTAATCACGCTGACTCTGTTACTTGTCAATCATCCCACTTAACAGGTATGTTATCAGGAATTAATTTGAGGGCATTTACTGTAGCCAAGTAGGTCTTAAAAGGTGAGTTTTGCAGATAAACAAATTGTAACAGCGCATTTCACATCTGCAACATATTCACCTGATCATAAGCTAGATGAATTTGTTCTTGCTTGGCTGTAATTTCTTCTCTAGTTCTGGACACTGTGACTGGTGCTTTGGTTTTATCAGTGGCAATTATTTTCGGAACAACAGTAGCTTTCTTAGCCTCCTTTTTAATCTAATTATTATAGCAGAAATAAAAGTTTCAGTTATATATGATCTTGAAAGAAATTTGAACAATGGGAAAATTTTGGAATGGGAAAATTTTGGAATGGGAAAATTTTGGAATGGGAAAAGGGAAGGAGAATTAAGGGGTTAGATCCTTGTGCAATGCACACAACTCCGTATTACATGTATACTGATAAGTACTGTTGCACTCTGACACCTATTTAAATATAAGTAATGATATTCAAAAAAAAAAAGCTGAAATATGTCTCAGGAGTCAGTCAGTTCATTCCAAAGGTAAGTCAGAAGGGAATTACATACATTCTATTAATGAAAACAGTTAGGAGAGAAAGATAGAGATGGAATAATATAGTCTAATTAGCAGCAGTTTTAAAAGTTTGTAAGTTTGGAATAAATCTTAGAAAAAAACGAGCCTGGAATGTATAGTTAGTATTTTTTGAGGGACACAAAAGGTTTGTAAAGAAGAGAGGATAAAAAAACAAATATGGTTGTAATAGTGCTTCACCTTTTCATGGGTTATGCTCACTTGTTCTTGTTTGGTAGCAATTCCTTCTTTACTTTTCGATATTATGACCGGTGCTTTAGGTTTATCAGTGGTAATTACTACCTTAGGTACAGACGGTTTCATGTCTTCCTTTCTTATCTAGTTTTTATGGTAAAGAAAAATAATAGTAATCATTTATGCCTGTTGTCAAAGTTACACAGCTTTTCGGGAAAGTGGGGTAAGGTTTCAGAATGTACATCAATAAGAGAAAAACTACCTGAGAAATGAAATAATTCCTTTGTACAAACCAAGTTACAGCCTACTTTATATGCTAGCTGAACAAAGTGGAATCAAAGTCATCAACATATTGCATTAATCTGTGTGTGAATTGGAGAAGAACCTTCCAACTTCCTAGTTAACTGTGATATATCATTAAGTTTTGTAGAAAATGTTTGTGTAAAAATGAGTATTACTGAGTTAATATTTGCTCCCGTCAGTAGATGGAACTATTTAATCATTTACTCCAACAAACAATGGTTCCACAATATGGTCTAGCAGATGCATTCAGTTCTCACACAAATATGAACTTCATTAAATCGAACTTTACACCTAAATATATCATAAGACATAACCTTTACAATTTGTCTTCACAAATCTACCTTCAAACAAAAAGCAAAAGATGCTAAGTATCAGATGAAATTCTGGGTACCGTGGAAATAAAAGCCATAATGCTCAAAGGAAAGGCAGCTGCATTCTTTCTCTGTAGACAGAGCTGCTATGAAGTCAGTAGAACCAGACCTGCAATGTTGGGCCTATATCTGGAATATCTTGCTTTATTAAAGTTTTCATTTCATAACCTTCTCTTCATAAAGAAGCAGAACAAAGTTACGTAGCATATTTGATGAAGAAAGAGGTTCTGTAAAATTATTAGAGTATAACAATGAACTAAACATCTGTAACACTTATTTACCTTTTCATGAGCAATGTGCACTTGCTCATGTCTGGTAGATATTTCTTCTCTGGCTTTTGATATTCTTTCTTGTTCTTCGGCTTTGTCTCTGGCAATTATTACTGTGGGTACTGGAGTTTTCTCTGGTTCTTTTCTTACCTAGATGTTTATAAATAAAGAAGTTTAAATGATATATTGTTTAAAAATACAAGATATGTGATTTTTCAATACATTTGGAAAAGAGGATGCAAAAGGAGGAAAAATCTAAAACTCTGGAATTCTGAATCGTTTAGTCTGGAAACTACAACAACAACATAAATAGACTTTTTATAAAATCTATATACATTTAGCATAAAAATACTTGCTTTGCTACTGAAAGCAGTAATAAAATACTAAGATCAGAAGAAAACTGCCCTGCATAGTAATCAGTTTGGGAAAGTGTAGGATATTAAAAACAAATTTTAGGTAACTTTTACTTTGCCAAGAAGTTTAGATGTAATCTGCACATAAACATGTAATTTTTTGCCCAAGTGGATTTCTGTTTCTCAGTATTTCAAAGATAGGTTACACTTCCTTCCTCATGCATTTCAGCTAGAATGCAAATGTAACAGTTCTCTATAAAAGCTGGTCTTCCATTAAATCACATTTGTCTGATAAAGCACATGCTAAAATCATCTGAATTCCAATCAGTCATCAGTATTTTCAAAATTTATTTCAATGCAGAATGAGTTTTTCCTCCTTTTTTGTGACCCACTGTGCTGCCAACAAATAAAGCAGGCTACAAATGGCAAGCTTAGAAACAAAATCAGGAAAAAAATGGAAAATTTAGGAGGTATTTCCTACATGTCAATTCCTTAAATGATTGAGAATACTATCTAGCAAATCACCATATAATATATTAAAAATAGATTTTTTTTCTAAGTTAATGTTTTGCAAATTCATCTACCACATTCTTAGGTATTAAAGATGGAACTGAAAGAAAAAAGGAAATGCAGTCATTGTCAAGGAGAGATAGGAGAATGATAGCAGTGTAAACTAGAAGAGTGAACACATATAAAAGAAAAAATTATATTACGGAATGCCATTTGCCTTGTTCATAGGCTTGTCTTTTTTATGAGACATTATTTGAAGAAGGTAGGGTATGACAATCATAGGTAACATCTGTATTCACCTTTTCACGAGAGATGTGCCTTTGTTCTTGTGAAGTAACAATTCCTTCTCTAGTTCTCGATATTACTGTTTGTTTTGTTGCTTTATCACTGGTAACTACTACTGTTGCCTCTTTTCTCACCTGATTTTTATAGCAACAAACAAAAAAAACCAAATCCTTAAAATTCATTTTAACAAATTGATCATCAAAAGAAGAGGAGAAGGAAAAATAAAACAGGAATGCAAAGGAAGGAAAAATTCTAAGGGAGAATTATTTCATTGCTAGTGGGGAAATGATAAATGAGATATTAGAGAAAAAAATTCATCAGTGTAAGAATAATGTTAGAAAATAAATGACAAGGGGTAATAAAGGATCACTTTCATAGAAGGCATTCTTAAACTTAAAAACAGTTTAAGAATAATTTGTTCAATCCTGCTATGATGGAAAGCAATAGAATAAGTGATCCAAGAACATTCCTTTACAGTCCAGATGCTCTGGAAGAGCATGCATGTTTTTGCAGTGCACTGGGTAATATCTTGTTAATTCCTCATGGTGAATCATGCCTTGCTTGCACGTGGGATGAAGAGATAAAAGGGAACTCATAGAATGTCTGTGTTCTATTTCTACCTGCTCCTGAACAGGTTGAACGTGGACTGCAGTCATTGCTGTCCTTTTAGCAGTTTGCTCTACAACACTTGGAGCTGGTTCTCTCACCATGGCTTGATCCACAGCAGCAACAACCGTAGCAACAGCTGCTGTTTTGTCACTGTCCTTTCTCACCTATATTAGTCACATCAAAAGACATTTTTTCATGTTTTTCATACATTCAGAAGCACACAACAAGTACAGAGACAGAATGTTGCTAAGAAGCATTTGCAGCAGAACTCTCTCAACAGCAGATACACACACGTTTTATACACAGCCTCTGAGATTCCATTTAGCAGATCTATTCAGCAGTGGTGAGCCCACACATAGAGCAAAACCTTAATTCTTAAAATAGACTTTACCTCTCTAGCACCAGCTGCAACCTCACCAGCAGTAGCACCACTAACGGTAACTTGTTCTTGGACCCCGTATCTCCCTTCCCATCTTTCTTCAGTTCTGATTTGGGTAGCACTTGTAGATACTCTCGTTTCCTTCATCTGGGCTTCTGTGGTTGCAGTGTATCCTTCCTGCTTCCAAGGAGGAAGGACTTCGGCCCCAGCTGTTGTCACTACATGTGTTTTACGGATTGGAGATGGAGATTTCACTGGTCTAATAGGCGAGGTGGAGATTCTTCCAGCAGGAGAAACTGACCTAATAAAAAAATAAAGTATTAATATAATTAATATAGTGTCATATAACAACAATTATATAAACAACTTTGGCCTGAACTTGAACTCACGTCCCCTTTAGGGTATCTTCAGTACTTTGTAGATTGATTTTAAGAAGGTTTTTGAGGTGTTGTACTTGTAAATTACACTTACCTATTTTTAACATTATGCCTAATATGTGTTTTTGTCATACTCATAACTGTAACACATCTTTATCATAGCTTAGTTAGATTTCCAAAGACAAATTAGGGCACGTGTCTAAGGGCATTCCTCTCAAGCACATATATTTAAAATATAAAAATACACCATAAGTTTCCATTTGCTCTATCTTAATTCTCCTAATAGGAATAACATAAAAGGCTTATGGGTTGTGAATGATTAGTCTAACCCTCTTTGTAAAAATAGCATGTGGTAGCCACCTAGCAACAACATAACTGTATCTGCTCCTGCACCACATCTCATTTCCATGTCAGCCTCCAGGCAAGCTGATCAGGGCCTATATTTTTTCCCATACTTATATTTGCAAATTGCAGCCAGAAAATTAGTAGCCACTTGGAAAGTGCTAGTTTCTAAATTTTGATATTCCAAAAATTCAATTCCATTCCTAGGAGAGAGTTTTAAAGCATTTCTCAAAATGCTTTAGCAGGCTTTCTTACTTAGATTTTCTCTGAGAGCAACTTTTTAATGCTGTATTTCCAAGATAGAATTAACGAATTGCAGCAGTAGGGGGCAGCAGTATCATATGAATTTCTAGATTTATTTTCTAATGTGTTGTATGTCAAAAATCAGTTAGACTAGCAGGGGAGTACGAATTCCTAGTTCCATATGCACTCTAGATGGCACTATTGAATTATTCTTTCACCTATGCAGTTAGTTACTGCTAGTTACTATCAATTCCTTAGTTCTTGTCCTTGCAAGTTATTCCCAATGGGGCAAAATTCACCAGCATACCTAGCTCTGGCAATTTAAATGAGACTCCTCCAAGAACTCACCTTGGAGACATTCCATGATGCTGGTGCTTCAGGATGCTGAAACTGCAGGACTTCCAAAGCAATTTTCTCTTTACTTGTCTCTCAGCACAGACATCCTGGGGTGCCCCAGACCACGAGCCCTGCTCTTCAAATCACTCACTTTCCCTCTTTATGCAGCAGAGCTAGACTTCATCTTTCTATAACCACATTTGTCTTACCTACCTTCAAAACACTATTTCTGCAGTCATTACCAGCACACATAGAACATGTGTTCATGTTCGTTTTACATATCTTTCCATTGTTTGACACTCATCAGTGTCATTACTCTTCTCTCTGTTCATCTAAAATAATCAAGGGCTAAGCGCTCTACTGTTTTCTCTTTCATCATGAACTTGGAGCTTTGAGTGCTACTTACAGCTGTATGTAGAGCAATCAAATGGGATTTATTGTCTAAAGGATTTTCTTCCATATGGGATAGAAAATTTACATAAGAAGCACGCACTTCTATAGCAGTGGCAAATATAGCACATTATAGCTCACAGACAGAATAAACTCAGCCAGTATTAAGTCAGTACCTTCTTCCATTTCGTACTATGCTCTCATTCTACAGCATTACTGCTGAGTGAAAGTGATTCAAAAAGCAATCTTGTCTGAAAGAATAATAAGTTTACCTTACTGGTGAGGGTGTTGGGGCTCTGACATGTCTTACAGGTGATGGTGATTGTCTAACAGGTGATGGTGATTGCTGTCGTGCCATTTGTGCTTTTGCAGCAATTATTGGTGGGGTCGGTGATTTTGATGTAGGTCTAGGAGGCATTCGTGGAGGTGCTTTGTGTGGGAGCTGTTGGGCTGTCGCACCTTCTATGACCATTTCAACACTTGTAAGTGATCTGGCATCAAAGTGGGCCTCAATCTTCTACAATGAAATCAAGAAAAGAAGTCTGAGATACTGTAGATGTAATCACCTGCATTTTAACCTTACCTGCTTTGGTTTTGAAAAATATACCTTTTCAATTCTGGCTTGTCTTGTTTGTGAAATCTGAGCAGTCGAAACAATTGTCTTTGTCTTTTTAGCAGGGACGGCTTCTTCCTCACCTTTTGGAAAAGAAAACATGTTTGGGAGAATTGCATATGGCAACAAACAAAAAGCAGTTGCAGAAATAAAAGAATGGTCAATTCCAATTATATATAAATGTATATAAACAACAGAGAAAGAATTAAGCAACCGTCTCCTTTTCTTGCAGTATCTGTAGACACACAATAGTGAAAACAGTTGAAATAACATTTCTGCATTACGGCATCATTAGGAAAAAAACCAAACAAACCAAACCAAACCACATTTTTGTTCACAATCAGTCCTGGATCTCAAATGATTACACAGTCTAGAAGCATGACTGATGTGAAGTCCAATCAAGACTGCTCTTGGTAGAATGATTCACTGCTATAATTCTCCTCTACCTAAGAACTGTCTTCATTCTTATCAGGCTCATTTACAAGACCATGTACAGTTGTGTAGTATAACATATCTATTCTATCAAAGACAGCTTAAAAATACAGCTTTGAGAAATCTACAGAACAAAATGAGAACAACTGAAAGTACCCCACATTTATTTCTGTCTACTGTATCCTCAGATTAAAGAAGACTCATTCTGGAGAAAAAGTCCTTTTAAATTCTCAGACAAAAATCTTTGGTAAATTTCACCAACACTATTTCTTCACAGTAAGTTAATAACCCTTGAGAAAGAAGTTATAAATGAACCTAATGATATAACTTTGATGCAGTGGTGTGTATTGTACCATTACAACAATGAATGCTCTCTTATTTTCATGGCTTGTAACTTCATCTCTGTTACCTTGAATTAGCAATTCAGCTGTTGAAGTAGCACGTCCCACATTATTTGTGGCATTTACTGAATAGGTACCGGAGTCTTCAGGATATGCTTCTGCAATTATTAAGCTGTAAAGGTCTCCTTCTTGTAAAATTTGAAAATCGGGGGAGCTTTGGATTTCTACTCCATCCCGATAGAACTTCACCACAGGTGTAGGGATTCCAGTCACTCTCACATCAAGTCGAACTTGACTTCCCTGTCTTGCAGTCATGCTTTGTAGTCGTTGTGAGAAGTTTGGTGGTGCTGTTCCAGCTACAGTTTTATTGAAGAAATAAATAGAATAAAAATAATGGCTGTTAAAAAGAACTGTAAGGGCTGGATATTTTCATTACTAGAAGTCCACAAGATATATTTCTCTTTCACATACTTCTCACAGATGGTACTACCTTCTTGTTCAAAACATTAAGAGATGGTTTGCCAAAATGCAAATACCCATAACTTTTTTCATGTGTTTAAAATTTCTGATATTTCTGATTATGTCCATGATTGCAAATGTTTCTAGAATTAGAGATACATTGATTATACCCATAGCTAGTAAGTGCAGTCTCTTGGGTATGGCCTTTTATGAGAGTTACTTTGTTAAATATCATTTACATCATTAAATATCATTAAGGGCTCCATCCTGTAGCACTTTATCCTTTTTTTATGTGTAGCTTGAATTTAGCCAATGTAACAGATCAGCAGAAGTATACAGGGCTGACCCAGAAGTTTGTAATTGTCATTAAGAGTTTATAAGAACAAGATTAAACTTTACACAGTTAAGATGTAAAGGACACCGTTAGAAATTACTGGTGAGAATATATGCTGAATTCTAGACTGCTTTAGGAAAAATAATTTGTTTTGCTATTTCTTTGCTTCGAATTTACCACAAATCCAAACTTTTTTCATTATCTGTGACGCTTCTGCTATTGCTCACTTTCTCTCATTGCTAGCGGCTTTAGCTGTTTGATACCTGTGACAAGCAGCTCAGCAGTACTAGTTGCTTGCCCAGATCCATTGGTGGCTTGTACGGTGTATCTTCCACTGTTTGCTTCTGTCACGGTGGGGATCACCAGTTTAGCGCGGCCATCACTAAACGAGATCTGCACACCGGGCAGAGTTGCAGCAGAGAGAACCTGGCCATCCCGATACCAGCTCACCTCAGGAACTGGGAAACCTAAAGAAAAAAGGATGACAGAAAAAGATTAAGATGTTATGAAATGCCAGATATCCAAAATCACCATAATACTTGCTAGTTACAATTATAGTGAAGTGTAAGGGCAGAGGCACAGGCCTAGGATTATACGTCCAGTGACACAGTGGTAAAGGAGTTTCCTTTTTGGAAAGGCCTTTAAAATACACAGAGCAATAGGACAACTGTATAGGCTACTGCATTTAGGGAATCACTTGAATAATGAGTGGACTGTAGAGTTTGGCAGTCCTGTTGAGGAATAAAAGTTCAAAATTATGAGGGGGATGAATTGATGCATGCGAGGTATTTTTTTTTCATTTATTTGCTGGTATCTTAGTAGTATTGCTAACAAAATTATCCAGCCCAATAGTTTGGAGAAAAAGTAAAAATCAGAACTTCCAGCCAAGTTAAGTAGTTTTCCTAACACTAAATAATTTTAGAAAAAAAATCATTGTTATAGACATTAACATCAAATACTATTAATGTTTTGGGGGTTTGTTTCTTTTTTTCTGGAGTGAATTCTCTTTGAGTTTGGTGGAAAGCAGTCAGCTGGAATCAGCTGATCTTCTGTTGTTCAAATATATTATTCTTTAGTTGTCAGGATCATGAATAAGACCTTTTTGGTCAGAAGAGTTTCATCTATAACTACAGCTGGCTTTTTTAGCTTTAAATGGTGACTTTACATTCCTAATGGAAATTCTCTTCCTAGCGTTCTACTCAGCCAACTTCATTGAGCAACTGAAATCCATTTGAGGAACAGGTAAAATTTTTATATGAGCCACATAAGGAGAATAGCTAATTTAAGGAGACAATTCCAGCTCAAAGTCTTTTTGTAGTCCTAGAATACCATTTCTGCAAAATGAAAATCTCTGCAAATTTACTTTATGTGCTTCTCCACTCAAGCCAAATCACCAATTGCACTGCACAGGGGCTCAGGAATGACATCTGAGACTGCGCTTCCTACGGCTGCTCTAATTTTCCCAGTTCCACTCTCTGTGGTTTGGAAAATCCCAAGACCACAGAATTCTTCTGCCTTTCTAGTGTATCCCTCCTATAAAATAATTTATTTATTTGGGGGTTTAATGTGCCAGGAATATGGCTCTGTGGCACTAAAATGAAAGAGGAGATACATAGATTGAAGCTTTTACTGGTTGTCTGCAGTCACGCCAGACTCACATAGGAAAGTTTTAAATTTTACTCATAGCTGAAAAACTGATTTTTAGATATATGTAAAACAGAAACACACAGAGAGAAAAAGAATGTGGCCATTTTTAGAGAGGATTAAAAATCAAAAGTGTAAAAGTACATTTAAGCATTGTTAATTTCACAGATGGAAGTTATCAAACAGCCCTGATGGGGCTGATATAATTCAATTTTGTACTACTGGTATAGGACAACTTGGGTGTTATCACCACAAATATAGAGCATCCAGCAGATCCTACTGATTTCATCCTGAGCTATATCTCTAACATTTGTGCAAATCAGTTTCAAAATGTTTTAAGCCAGGCAACCAAAAATCATGCTGTCAATAGCGAATTCGTTGAAACATTGCCAAAATAATTTATTTTCTTGGTGCAGCATGATTAGCAAACACGAGGGTTTGTGTGGTAGGTTGAACAAGGCCTACGTTTTTTAAAATGGAGTCTATTTTAATGTCTCAAACTGGTATGTTCAAGGGATCCAAAGTTAGAACTCATTTTGAAAATCTGAGCCCAAATTCATATTAAAAAGAAATTCAGCTTCACAAATTTACTAGTACACTGGTAGATCCATACCACAGACCTAAAGGTAAGATCTACCTCACATTATAAATATTTTTTCCTGGAGTATATGGAGTAAGGACTTACTTTTATACGTGCCAAATTGCACTGATCTGAGTATTAATTATTAGGACATTCTTTTTCATTGTAAAACTGTCCTTGAGTTTTATCAAACTTTATTGTCAAAACGAAGAAAATGAACCTGAAGTTCCTCAACTTCACTGCTTAGTAACTGAATTGAATTGAATGAGATTGTCCTGACAATGACATGAGTGACAGGAACTGCCAACCTGTGTACAATCTATGTCCTACTTTGAACAATATGCAGGGTGTAAAGGCTGGCTTGCATTGGGTAATACCTGAAAATATTCGTCCAAAGAAAGTTAAGCAGAATACAGGTTAGTTATTTATGAACAAATTCAATACTTGATCAGTACTGTGGAGACATAAGGATGGGTACAGTTCTAATGCCAGCAGCACTACAGACCTTCTTGGTAGTGATGTGCTCTCTCATGTCCCCTCAGTCACTGCTCACCCAGTAGGGCTCCCCTGTGATGATGGCCTCACTGCTCTGGCATTACAAGGTTTGTATGTTCTGCGCTTTCTGAGCAGAGGGAGGTACTGAGTATTTTTGCCTGATATCAAACCTTTGTAATGTGGAACTTAATTCACAGTCTGATGCAACAGTACAATTCATTTTTCCTAGTTTACAGACTGAAAAATTGCATCTCAGGTGGTTGCTAAGCTCTTCTTGGTATGCTTAGATTAACTGGACTCTTCACATTCGAAATGTAGCTCTGTATTAATACTTGACTTGCATATAAAAAAAAGCTGTATTATAGAGATAAACAGAAAGTCTGAATTTCAAATTCAAAATAATTTATGACAGGAAGGGCAGAAAATGTAGCAAAATTAAGCTATATAGTCAACTATTTATGCAATTAGTTCAAGAAATGAAACTTTCCTATTTTTTATGCATTAGGAAAACTAAATCTCAAGCCACTGTCAGATCTGTCAATGTTGGTGGATGGTTTTGGGGCAGGAAAGATATTCCAGAATACCACAATGTGAATAAAAGTTATCAGATGATTGCCTCACATGATATTTGGGACTAAAATACAAATATGGCATATGCTATTAGAAAAGCTGCTGTATCTCCTCTTAGTAAGAAATCAAGTTCCCCTCCCAAGTAATCCATGATCTCACACAAATGAAAATAGCCAAAATTACACATTGAGCCATAATATTAGCATCCTGACTTGTTTTGATGATCTATTTATGTATTTGTGATAATAAGTATTGTAATCATCAGTGGAAAGAAACTTTTCACAGAAAATTTACAGTGAACAGACAAGAGGAGGTTAGGGTAATTAACCGAAGAGCAGAGGGCCAAACAACAGAGTAAGGCATGAAAAAATATCATGGATGTAGACTACAGGACATGCTCAAACACCTTGTGTGAACCTTGTAAGAGTCAGTGTTATCCAAAGGGGCCAAGGAATGAACCACAGGGGACCATAGATGTCAGAGATCTCTATAACTGGACAGATCATGTGTTTGCACCTGTCACAGAGCATCTGGGTAGTGTTTTACGGTATGTGGATCATCACATTGCTAATGCCTGTAAGACAATATAAATCCATCAGCAGGAACACATGTCATTTCTCCTTGCTCGTTGCCGAGGTCAGAGGCACTCTTAGAACAGGGTGTTGGTTATCTGGTATCTTGGGGGTTTGCATGGGATTTTGCACAAGACAGGGTGCTTTAATAGCACACAGACTGGCAAAATGAACTATACTTTAAAATTATGTGGCATCTTTAAATTGCATCAACGAATTATATTAATCTAGTCTTGTACTACCATCATGATCGCCATACACATCTACTATCTGGCAAACGAGGGTCTTTTACTCTCTTCAGTGGACCTAGATTTTGTAGTTTTAATCCCCCTGCCAGAACTCTGGAATCAAGTAAACTCAAGGGCACAGAAGGTAGAAATACGCCTTAATCACAGTAAGGCTAAGCACTAGGTCAATGAAGAACTAGCATATGCCTTGCCTTTTGCACCTTGACTCCTCATTCTGTCTGATCATCATCCAAACAAGATTATTCCCTCTGCACCCATATGAAGTTCCCTGATTACGTTAGCACAGTATGTTTCTTTATCTATATACTTTTCATGCTATTTTCCCTGTTTTGATGATTCTAACATACACAAGAATTAGACACCAGTTTCATTGGCAGGATGACTGGCTGTTGCCTGGAAAGCCTTGTAACCTTATGCAGTATGTTTGTGGATATTTGACAGCACCTCACAGCGCCGATCGGTACCGTATGATGTCAATATAGTTCACATTTCAACACTGATCTTTACCCATTCAGATCAGATTATAATCCACAAAAAGCGTTATCGTTGTCTGAGCATAAACATTACCAAAAATAATCAGTCTTGCAAGAATGAATCAAAACCTTACCACTAATATGAGCCTCAAAGGTTGCGGCACTACCCTCCAGTGCCACAACACTTTGTAATGGCTGCGTAAACGTTGGTGCTTTTGTCGTCATCTTTACAGGCACTCTGAAAGCAACAAAAACATAATTAGATATCAATGGTGAAATTTTTATTATACACACATCCTTCTTGCTAGATTTTAAGAATATTGGTAATTATTTTCATAACTATTTACTCTTCTCAGTTTTAAATCATGTTGACCTGGTGAAATGTGAAAACTGTAGGTTTTGACAAAGTTGTATAGCATATTACTCTTAGGGCACACTTGGCTGAGTTGGATATAAAACTGTTATATTTAGTGAAGCTGTGATTTGGCATTAAAAGTATGCAGCAGGAGACAAAGTTCTGCTTGACTCATTGCATGACCTTGTGCCTCTATTTGCCTCTATCTAGCCTCTATTTGTCGATTAATCTCCTTTGCCTAAAGAGAAAATAATCTCCATGTAAAAATTTTTTGAATTATCTGAAAATATTTTGTTAGTGCAAAACATTTACATTCTCCAGTGGAAAGACAACTAGGTCATTCAGTAGCAACTGAAAAAGATGTGAAGGTCTACAATCTATTTAGCTTTTAATAATTAAAAAAAAGAAAATCCAGGAGGCTCTTTTAAAAGCAGTCTGTAAGTAGTGAATAATTTCATTTTACACAGAAGCATACTAGCATTAAAGAAGCAGATAAAATTCTACTTTGTCTTAAAGAGTATCTCAGTGGAATTTTGAATACAAGAAAACAGCCACCTTCGAAATGTGAGCTAGGATATAAGGTAGCCACTGACACTGATGGTTTGAACAACTGCAGATCCATGTGAAATCTGAAAGAAAAATAGTTTGCTTTCTCTTCCTATGCCACAAGACCCTACTTTGAAATAGCACACTGCCATTAGATAAGCTTCTGTATCAGGAGTACTTTATATTTGCATGAACATATTTATTTACTGATGTTGAATGGTGCAGGTTTTTAAAATTTATTTAGAATCTCCTTAATAGCATCACACATCTATTAATGCTAAAATTTTTCTCATTAAAAAAAATTCCCCTCAGAGTATGTCATGTCTTACTAAACAAGAGTTAACCCCATGATCTTTTCAAGTCAATCTTACTCACACATTTACTGTTGATTACTTTAGCTTTTGTGCCTGGTTTTGTGGCAGTCCCAGGCTTAACTTAAAAATTAACAAGAAAGTGAAGTTTTTTTCACTATGAGACAAATTTATGCCACCTTTCAAAGGGGTGAAAATTCTTCATTACATGAGTTTCTTCAATAAAAATAGTGCCTGATGCCTACATACAATAGGTGCATAAGGGCAGAACTGGATATTGTATTGGAATTTTGAGCTGCTTTTTTTTGCCTTTAGTGGTTATCCAGACACTTGTTTCAGTTGACAGAGGAACAGCCTTTTACCAAAGCTTTTCAGCTTTGAGGGCAGAGGGAAATCAGTTCAAATTAGAAAGAAATGACCAGCATTTCATTGTAACGAAAACCTAGTTTTCTGAAAGTGAGATGGAGAAAAATATCTGTCACATGCAATTCACTAAGATCTACTTCAGTTATAACTAAGTTTTGAAGCTCAGCTAAAGTATATGGAAATAATCTCACAATATAATTAAACATTATGAAAGCTTATATATATGTAATTTCCTGACTCCAGAATAGATTGGAAATCATATAATTAAGTAGAATTGCCTTTGAGTTCACACAAAGTTTATATATTACATTGTCCAGACAAATTTCAGTGAAGATCTGATCTTATAAGGCTTTTTAGAATTAGAATTGAAAGTATGCATCTGAAATGTCATGTTCCAGAAATAACCTTCCCAGCTATGAATGACAGCAGACAAGTGTTCCAGAGCTGCCATGTAACTGACACCTTAGCAGTTGATTCCCTTAAAAAGTCATCAGCGCTTAGCTGATACCATACGCATTTTATCAGAGCTATTCTTGGAGCTTCTCAGTTTATCTCTCAGTAGCATAACCTTGAACACTCCCAACAGAAAGGAGTTTTTAAGTTAAGCAGATGTTTCCATACATTTTTCAAATCTAAATTTATATAATCTTCAACAATAAATATACTGGAAAAACTTTTTGCTGAGTGTTATCAAAATTTACTCCCAGAAATTTAAGACATAATCTAGCCAGAGAATTTAAGCGCTCCATGTCTATGCTCTGAAACCTATATCCCCCTGTGAGCAAATTTATAAAGAACAGATCATATCAAGATTATTAATGACTGATAAAATACTCATTACACTAGCAGAAAGATGCTACTAACCTGATCTCTCAAAGTGCCTGTAAGAGTGGGCTAAGCCCAACGAAATCTTCTTGAACGACGTCCTTATCCAGAGTAAGATTTTTTAGACAATCCCAGCATGAGAATTGTTGAGCCTCTAATCATAAAAACAAAACTACACAGTCTTGACAGTGTAGTTTTGTTTTTTTGCAATCCCTACACCCGAGGCGAGGCGGGGAATGCACGACTGCTCAGAAGTGCTAACATAGTTGTTTTGCTTTATATACCCCAGCTCTGCTGACAGGTCTGCCTCATCATGTCAGTGCCAGTTCTGATTGGTTTCCTAAAAGAAAGTATCTTGTGAGAGGGGATCCACTCTGTGCAACCATACACCACCTGTTGGTTTGATTGACATTGCTAATTTTGGAAGCACAAAAAGGATTCACCGAGGAAACATCATCTGTTCCAAAGATTTTGATTTATAATTCAATGTGGTTAATAATGCGCAGTTTTCAAGCCACTGCAAATTTCCTGTCATAAGCACAAGACAAAGAAAGTAATATTGAAGCATTTCAGCAGAGGATATGGACAAGTCAGCAGTAGTTATACCAGTGAGATTCAGCCTTACTTTCTTTCATATGAAACACCCAAGAAGCTACCAAATGCATCTGTCAATCACAAGACTAAATAAGTAAGCTGAGCTCAGACATGTGGCTGCATGCTATTAGCATACAGTTTAAATGATTTTTTTTCCATATCTTTGTATTCTAAAATTATATTTGGTAATATATAGATTGGAGATTTGTTGGGCTTTTTTGTTGCCTTCACAATTTTTTGTTGGATGTTCCAAGCAGTTAAGCTTAACAATGGCATACAAAGTGCAGAAATATAAATTTTGTGAAAGTAAATTAAGACAGACAACTATTGTAATTTCTAAAAAAGCAGATTTAAAGTCTGCTTTTTTCTAGACCTGTGGAGGCCTTGTGCAGACCACAGAGTTAATCATCCACAGACTAACATATTAGTTTGTGAACATCCATTAGCTCAGCTTCGTCACCCTATGCAGCTAATTGTACCATTAGATTAGTTGCCTCCAAACCAGAGGTCAGAGTTAGAAAACTACTCTTGTCTATAACTGGAATGGGCGGTGTTTTGCCACAACACATCTGCCTGTTTTCTTTGTTGCCTTCTTATTCAGAAATCCTTTTCTTTTCTTATGAAGTGGAGTATTTATAATGCATAACTACCAAACTCTTTAAGCACATGCCTGGTTTATAAGACTATTAATGTGCTTAAAGTCAAGCACGTGCTCAGCTGTTTTGGTAAATGGAGGACTTCAGTCTGCTGTTACCAAGATCCATGTTGAAAAGTATCCCTCTGAGGATACCTAAAGAACTAAACACAGGCTGGAGTTTTGTACTATCAGCTGCACTTGTGTTTGAAAAAAATCTGGAGGAAATCTCCAGCAGGAGGCTCCAGAAAATGCCAAGGAGAGAAAATACCGCTACTATGATTCCTGCAAGGGGGTATTATACTAGATGTTGCAGATCCGAAAGAAACAAGAAAGGACATATTGCTGTGATCTCATAAAATTACTTCAGAAATTTGATCTGCCCTTTAATTTACCCATCCCATAAGGTGTCAAGTTTGTGGCTCCTCTTGGCACGCAGCAGTAACAGCAGCAACAGAAACTGAAAGAATAGTCTCTATGTTGGTACTATCTGGAATTTCACAGAGGTTGAAAGTCAGAGTACTATGGCTTATTTTTAACTTTGTGTCACAAGTAGATATCAGAGCGCCTAATCTCTCTGTATAAGACTTACTACGATAATGAATGCAACTTTACACGTTAGTAGGGAGGAGAAGTTAGCTTCTACTAGAAGACACAAAATGTCCAAAGAAATTTGTGTAAAGGGTATTTAATTTCTTATCCTAAATAGAGACTTGCTAAATTAGCAGATGGCCATTTTTTCTCTGTAGTTGAACATTTAAATATTCAGTGAAAAATCAAACTTGGAGAAAAAACACAGGCTTAATAAATGCAGCCAGCTTAATGACCATGTCTAAGTCAAACAACGAACAAGTTTATGAACACATGATAATTTATAAATAACAGAAATGCACAAACTGTCACTTTTGAAGTTATGAGATGGTCAGAAGTTGAAATTTTTCTATTTCAGTCAAGTCAACAATTGATGACAATAATATAAAGTTACAAGGAAAAAATTATGCTTCATTTAAATACGTACAACAAATATATTTTTAAAATATCAAACCAGTGTGATTTCAACATGTTTAGTGCAACATAGTGTATCCACAATAAAAAGCAATAAGACTTCAGTCTTAGTATTGTGTAGCAAGGACACTGCTGTTAAAAACGGCATTATTTCTTTCTTCTGGGATCAAAAATAAGTCAGATCCAGATAATGACAAAGACTTTTTTTTCAGGCAGACTTAAAGACTGGGGACAGTTATGAAAATTTCAACATTTGCTTCAGTCTGCTACTGTTTGAAGCATAAACTATATATTGCCAGTGTTACTGTAGTATATGTATTACATTGTAGGACAACAACACATTTAAGAAATAGCAGGTAATCTTCAACACAATGAAACATTGTGGTGTGCATACCAGCGACCTCTTTGCATGTGATTCACTTTGATTAATTCTAGTAATCCTATTGACTTGATGAGCAGAGCTGCACAAAAGGAAAATTAGTAGGCCCACATAAATATGTCTTGAAAGCTGAAGACTTTAGAGCATAAAGACAAATTCATTCTTACTTGAACACTGAAAGCTTCAAACTGCCACTTAGGCAAGTTTTCAATGTGCTTTTTTGGAGTGGAATATCCTAATTTGTTTTTTTAAAAAAATCACAACCTTTCCTTTTCTTCATTATTTGTTAAACAGTAATAGTGTACTATGTGCTGTAGCTGCACAGACAATATGGCATAAACCCTGCTTTCTTTCCTGGCTGCTTTTACACATCTATCTACACATGCTAATTTACAAACTGCATAAAAAGAATAAGTATCTTTCCTGTTTCCTTCTCCACTTATATTTTCCTTCACTCCCTTCTTTCTTTGTCCTGTTCTTTCCTATACAATGTCTGTTGTGTTTCCTTTCATAGACTATTTTCACTTCACTCTGCCCCCCAAACCAAATATTCAGAACCAAGGGAGTAATGAAATAAATAATTCGGTTACTTTAAATAAAACTTCTCACTGATAAGATGCTGTCCTAAATCGTTATAGAACTGACAAAACACAACCCAAAAATGTATTTAGACATTATATCCTTGATGAATTTTCAGTTTTCTAAAGTCCACATTTGGAAAAAAAATTTGCTTTCCCTCCTCCCACCCACCTTCTTTCTTTAAACTTAGAAATAACTAAAAAAATTATTCTCTTAACTGTTAAATCCTGACTGAAATAAAAATGTATTTCCACCACCTTTGTCAACTCCCCTTGCCCTGCAAATGCTATAAACAGTACTTTGCAATGAGACCTTTAGAACCTTAAATAAAAGCTATAAAATACATTATAGTCACAAGGATATCTATGCTTGCATGGTGCAGCTGGCTTCTGAAAAGCATCAGCCTTTTCAGACGCTAACATCTCTTAGCCTATTTTAACTCATTACGCAAGATATATTAATCTTTTTCAATACAAACTAGAACTTGCTTGCAAAAAAATGTTTTACTTATTACTGAGGAAGTAATAAGTATGAGGCAGTATCAGTTGCTCCCATAGCAGAAACGATATCTAAGACACTAAACAATTTTTGAAACTACTTTAGCTATTTCACTTTAACAACTTACTGGCAACTGCAACTAGATGTGAACAGGTATGGAATAGTTATCAGGGTTCATTGTTAATAGTTGTCACTCATATCATATCCTTGGAAATATCTAAGGAGGAGGTTTACAGATAACCCTTTTCCCAAGTCTACCTTGTATATTATTTCTTTATACATCACCCTGCACATTTACATAGGTGGAATAAAGAAGGAATAAAAACATTACTTACTCAGCACCGCACCTTAGACAGCAGGGCCCTGCTAACAAAGCCTGGACCCTGAGTAAAGAATATATCTACTAACTGGTCTACTTCTTTCCACAAAATAATAATTAATATCATAATACTGGGGAGAAATTTTAACTAACATCAAGATCGTTCTTGGAATTTGATAGATACATACATCCTGACAAATTTTGCAGACCTTTTAATGAATTTATGGGCATCTATGATTTATAAAATGAAACGAAATAAGCACACTTACTGTTTTCTGTAATGGATCCATTCCCTGGGAACACTTGGAGCTGTGCTCCTCATTGGCAAAAAGAAGATTGTTGGGGTTTTTTTTATAGACACCACTTTCTACTATTTTGTAAGAAAACCATAGTTAAGAACAGATATACAGATTTCTATTTTGCCTCGTATTACTTAGAAAAGCATTAACTTTTTTTGGTTTTTTTTTGAGTAAAGTCATATTTTGTGAATCAAGGGGGGAAAAAAGCCCATGTCAAATATTAAAGTTCAAGTTATTCTTACAGGCTGACAATCAAGAGGAAAACTAAGAACCCAATGCCTTAAATTTGCTGAGGAATCAAGATTAGCAGGCACTGAATTCTGCACTTTAATTTTTACAGAATGGGCTTTTAAATAGGAAATCTTATATGCCATACTTACGGATTCCAGCTGATACAAGAACATACATTTTAGGGTTTTTTAAATTTTTTGGGGGGGGGATGTCTGATATATACTTTGTCAGTCCTCTAAATGTGACTACAGTTAAAAAGACAATATTTTCTGTTAAATCTTTAAATCTAAACAACACATTCAAAGGACAAGCTGAGTCATCAGAAAGGTAATTTTATGGGATCCACAAGATGTTTGATATTTGTCCCCATTCCATTTTGGGAAAAGCTGTTTGTGACAGATACAGGGTAAATAAGTAAAGCAAGAACCTCAGTCTTCAGCTACTATATTTATGAGCACATATACACAGCCTTGTGACTTTTCGGTGGGCAGGATGCCATTGACTTTTCCATAATGTCAAGCAAGTGATTTATGTGATCAGGTGAAGACATGTACATGATATTTTTTCCAGCTCATTTCCTCTCTATGCCTGTACTTTAATTTGGAGATAAAATTAAGTTTCTACCAGCCAACCTGCATCTTGTTGGAGACAAATGTTTAATGTTTTTGGCATTGTGATTTAAGCAACTCTTAAAAATGTTATTTCAGTACCAGTTTTGCACAGATGACAACTACCTGGATGAAGCACACAGATGCCACACTACTTAAATCCCTATCTGCTCTCTGTGAGAAGTGTGAAGTGAAAAAGACACTTAGACTCTGAATTCAAGAGATGGAGACACAAATTTCATCATGCTAATTACTGCTCTACAGTCCAAAACATTCAATTTCACTTCATGTTTTCTCTATATCCTGAATGGATGCTGTGGGTCTTGAGGAATTCTATCATTGGGAAGTCCTTGGCTAAACTAAGGATGTGTTTTGAAATTAGCACGGGTATCACTTCATAGTCCACTCCTTTGGACTGTAATGATGTGTATCAACTGGAACTGGACTGGTGTGTCACACTAATCCAGTCCTGAAGGCAGAAACAATATAGAAGAATTCTCCATTATGCTGCCTTAAAGACTCTCTCTTCCCTGAAGACATTCTTGGTACTAAGCATGCATTAGACAAGGTTTGCTATTATTAGTGACCGCTCCTTTTGATGCCTGGTCTCCTCAAAATGTCTCAAAGCTGTTACAAATAAGGTAATGAACACTGTGTTTAACAAACCAGAGAATTCTGTAGTTGTAAACTCATTTGGTTTTAAGTCCTCATTTTTTTGTGTCTGAATTCTCTATATAAGCTAGTAGGAAGAACTATTGATGGAACTGATGGCATTGATGGAATTTGTAGAAGAATAAAACAGTGGGTACTGATGAATTACCAAGGAGATGAGTAATTTTAAAGGCTAGTGTCTCTTTTTCCCATCACCATCTTCTGTTATATTTGTCCAACAAAGAACACAACTGCAAAAAATTAGAAATCACCATCTAATAAACACTGTGCACAGCTGAATTTTATTAATGATTTATTTATAAAGAAACCAAATACAAATTATAACCTAGATATAAACTGAAGAGCACTCAAAGATTCATCTTCTCACGCACGGCCAATATCTACTAAAGGACACAGCAAACAACATGAACACCCTGCATCGTGCAGTTCAGTCCATTTTCTGATCCTCTGCAGCAGGCAGGAGAAGAACAGGATCATGTTCCAAATTGAAGCGAATCTCTTGTGGCCTCTCAAGTTCAAGATACACCCCTTGAAGCCAGAGTTTCTCTTTAAACCTGTTTAAAAAAGGTCAGTTAATATTTTTAATAGTGGCAGCTACAGCATTCCTTTTCATAAGCAACACTCTGGTGGTTGGCATAGGCTGTTCTCTGTGGTCTTGAGGTTAGAGATCAAATAAACAGTGATTCCAGACAGAACATAAAACATCCTCAAGCTCATCTTACTAACAATAACAAATAACCAGAGGGCACTTTAGTTATAAAGAACAGAAGAATGAGAAAAATGAGGAGAAATTTCACCTTTCTGTATGATTTTCATGTTTTAATCATACTGAATTCTCTATGTGCCCTAAGTAAAATTAACATGATCTTGCATTTGATTTTTTTTGTTGTTGTTGTTGCTTTGGAATATCTGTCATCTCACAGCAATACAGAAAAAAAACCGAACAAAATATACGGGATTAATGCTTGATCAGCTGCACATGAGGGAAAGTGTGCAGGCAGCTTATGATGACATGAGAACAGCTTTTGAATCAACATATGCAATAATTTTCCTTTCCTTTTACATATTGCTCTATGCCTAGATAGACAAACTTCAGGAACTTAAAGATGAAAGAACACTGTTCTTTCTTTTTTCTATGGCTTTTTGTCATAGAATTCACTATGTATGAAAAGTTCAGAAAATATTCAGACACTTTTAGCCAACAAATGCATCCTCATGTGACCAGTATAGACTTAACACTTTGAGCAGACTGTGAAAGACTAGCCTGACAGCAATACCTCAGATTCTCAACCATTTTCCCAGGTCATATTAACCATCGCTTCTTTAAAGCCATGAGAATCCTGTAGCCTCCTCTGCATTACATTGATTCACATACTTTCTAGAAAGAAAGCTATTTTACTGTATCATGAAAACAGCTTTTCACCATGAACCAGTCTTACCAATTTCAGAGTTGTATAATAAATATTATTAATTGAATTGTTTAGGTATTTTCTACTGAAAACCTCTGACGACAAGTCTTATTTTTTTGTGCACAAGTTCTTCCTAACCCCCGCCTACTTCATCTCATCTTATCTGATGCTTCCAGTGAAATGGTGAACTAAGAGTAGAGTAAACCAGATTAGTAACAGTCACAGGATATAAAAACTCTCTCATCCCTGAATACACTAGTCAAAAGACAGGCAGTTGTAGCACCGTGACCTTCAGTAGTCTCTCAGAGCCTAAATTCAGAAGGCAAGATTTAACCTTGTGCAAGAAATCACCACAAGGACTATTGACTTCAGGTGTCTCATTTAATCTTCTGAGATTGCACAGTGGGAGTTTTTTCATCTTTAATCAATTAATGAACAATGACTGTCCCTGTGCTATTAGGACTGCTACTTATTCTTCTAAATAAGATGCTTACCTAGTAGAAAACTTTGTTTACATAGTCTGTTATTGAAACTTCATGTTCATTTGTTTCTATTAGCTTGAACTCCTGGAATACTTTGTTTCTTTTAGCTGTTCAATCTTACATTAATATCTAAATTCAGATACCTAGATTTTAAAAAATTTATTTCACTAAACTAAATATCTTATTGCACAAAGCCCATTTTCTACTGTATTACAAGGTCTTTCATCTAACAGTTGCATATCTTCTGATGAAGAATTAAGTGTAAAAGGCAATCACACATTATGCATTTCATTTACATTATGGAAAAATTCATAAGACTAGGAAAAACGTTTGATGTTTGCTTTCTAAATTAAGGTCCTTACAGCTATTGGAGTATTACCAGGTGTAACACAGAGTAAGCTGCAAGTTACCTTACTGGGAGATGTTTCGCCACCGGCCTTTGATCTCGCACAGAGTGTGTGTTATGGGCTTGTACTAGCTCAGTTGTGGTGACATTCACTTCTTCTGAAAAGTATCCATCTTCCCATTCTGACTTAGCCTGAGTTACAGTGGAAATTTCTGGGGTTTTATTTTTCTCTGAAATAAAACATGTACATTAGTAAGTGGAAACAAGGTGCTCATTTAATATGGCAACAACATGCCTAAAAACATGCAGCTGATAGGATGAATTACCTATCACTGTTACGAAAGCAGAACAGTGTGCCTTTCCAATTTCATTGCTGGCAACACAGATATATTTCCCAGTATCAGCAAGGACTACATTTCTTTTTAAAAGGTAATAGGTATCTCCTAATTTCTCAATCTGTAAAACAACAGAGCGTACACAGGACATGATTAGTAGCATAAACCAAAATATATTATCTTTCTCCCAAGAAATGTTTCAAGAACATTAAAACATACGCTGACGTCTCCAGATACCACTTGGATATCATCCTTCATCCAGCAGACATCTGGTTTGGGCTTTCCATGTATAGTGCAATGCAGGATTAAATCTTCTCCTTCTTGTAGAGTTGTATGACCAAACTTATGTATGAAGTTTGGCTGTATTCCTTGTACTGAAAAAAAAATTATTCACTGTATTTTAAAAGGCACAACCTAAAGAAACTAAAGAAAAAATTCTGTTCTCATAAAGTTCACCACATTGCATGATGAAGAGAGCCTTCATTGATGCCTAGAGCTCAGGATTACTTGTTTGCAAGACAGTTAGTAGGCAGACATTGTTTACCTATACAATATAAAGTTTGTTGAAACACATGGATATTAAGCACCCAAGAATTTCATGCATCAGCATAGTGATATTAGTTTCATGGTAGTGCTAAAGAATCATATTCTTTGTGTAGGTAGTAGGCAAGTCTATGTGGATTATTGTGTTTCAGTGAAAGTGGAAATGTAAATATTCCACACAAATTTAAAGTGACAAAGTCAAGAGAGCAAACTTTTGCATTTAGTGAATTGCTGTCCATCACAATCTTTCTTCACTTTTTTCCCTATTGTTATAGTAAAAAAAAAGTTATTGAAAGAACTAAACCAAGATTGATCTATATTTGCAATAATCACGAAGGCCAGAATGCAGCCTCTGTACCATTTTGATCAAGATCATTATTTTGGCCATCATTAATACTGAAACTATGTACTACTAGAACATCCAGTACTAATCTGATTCAGATCAAGGATAGGCTAATAACTGCATTTTTACTGCAATATCCAGAGCACATGGGATTGAGTTTGTGCTGGCTTCATGCCAACTGTGGGAGGACAGATGACGCCTGAGCCAGTACAAGGCCTGGCTAATACAAATTAACCCATCAAAATTGTTTGAAGAAATTTTAGTCATGAGCACCAGTTTGTACTGAATCAAAGCATTACTTCATGTGACATGTAACTTAATGAGCTGTAAAGCTGGGTTTACTGGACCATTGTACTGCTACCTGAGGTTCCACTTATATTCTGCTTATATTCCACCTCCAGGGCCACAGTAAAAAAGACGACCTCAAAACTCAGACTAAGTAGTGTTGACACAGGGAATCCAAAGCAGTGGATGTTAACACACAGAAGGACACACAAAGACATATATTACAACAAAAATGAACATTTTGCATTCCTATCGTATAAAGAATGTCTTCTCATTCCTCTTTGCTATAAATTGTACCATGTGTCCATAATATTTACCAGAAGTAATCACCGGCCTTCCCAGAAACAGAAATTTATTGAAATGTGTGATAAATAACAGAGCTTGACACTGCTTTCAACTGTGCCAGCATTACTCCACTGTTTTAGGATGAAAATGTTTTCTTTATGCTATTGTGAAACAAAAATCAACGTCTCACAAAGGTGCCCAACTTCTAAACCTAAACATATTGAGCCCCTGGCTCATTTCCAAATGTGGGACTGTCACCATGGTGAGGCAGACATTTTCACCCACTGTATTAATAAATCCACTACTTAGGTGAGCTCTTACTTGCAATAAGCTTTCAAGCTTAGCTACTTTTACATTTTTTATGTACTGTAGGAATTAGGCCACAATATAGAGCAGAAGTAGGTTGAGTTGTACTTTCTCAAAGCTCTGCTCACCTAAGCTCTCTATTAGCCAGTCCTGCAGCTCAAACAACTCAGTTCTTGGCTGTTGAAAGTTAGCATGCACAAGCTGCCACTGCCATTGCATTGCATGCACCTGAAGCACAGAAATTTGGGAACTGCAGCTTCACTTCAAGCAAGAGAACCAAGCTTACATCCTTGCCTCCTCATTGCAGGCAGCTGGCAAAGTCACAAACAGTGCATGATTAGCTTGTATTCCAGGGGAAAATGTTAAGGGGGCCATCATTGTAATAGTTTCAGCTGAATTCCATTATTTGTGTGGTTCGTATTACCTTGAGAAGTCAGGCTGCAGCTCATACCAGGATGGTTTTTACCATTTAAATAAAAAATAAATTAAAAAAATAAACTGAGTGGAATGGTGATAACAATCAGACCCCATCTTGATTTTGTATCAGTAAGTCAGCAGAACATAAAAACTAAAATGACCAGTTTCTAGAGAGCAAAGGAAACCATGAAGAGACAGTTACTACAACTCTTTAAGGCACAGGCTAGAACTCAACAGGGAAACAAAGTCTGCTGTAAAAGAAGTGTTTATCCTCTGACAGCAACTTTCAGGTAGTCAGTGGTACTGAAATCCCACTCTGATGACTTCAGATAAAAAGTTTGCCAAATATTAAACATTACATAAGTTATTTGTAGGAACCAGTAGAACCAGCAAGGAAAACTCAGCAGATTAGAGCAAAACAAAAGGTGGAGAAATCATCTGCATCTGGCTTTATCACACAGCTTTAACTCCTGCCCCAAGTCTCTCTCACACAGGTAGGACCCTATCAATCCAAATTGTTTTCAGCAGCCATTTTTTATCACTTTGCTTCACAGTTATTCTAAATCTATTTAGTCTGGGCACTTAATTTCCAACCTCTGATGTCTTCAAATGTGACACTAGCAAGTTTATAAACTTCCCCCTATTTTCTCTAAAAATTTAGGCTAGACTGTGTTCCACACTATACTGCTCAGAGATTTTGGATTCGCTCAGCATTGCTCTAAATTAAGATCCTGCACTTTGTGTTAGGAGCCTGACTGAGAAAAAAACTCTGAACAATAATCAGAAGGAATTTTACTAAGGAATACCAAGTGGGTCTCATGAGCCAATTGATCTGAAATATCCATAGTCCAGAGCTCCTTGAATACCTGGCATAGCCTCATTAAAGTAAGGGTGAGCAGTAATTTTTACAGACAAAGCTCCTCTAAGCCACAAAAGATACACACAAAAATTACTAGCTTAGCCTAGCAAAGTTTCCAGAGAAAAGTCCAGAAATAGGCCTACCTTACCAGTCATGTGAGAGGAAGCCAACTTCTCCGTTGCAGCTCCAGCCACATCTGATCCAAAGGCCAGCAGGGGAATGCCTCATTCTCCCTGTGCCTACTGACTCATACTTGGACCCTCAGACAGGCTGCTTCTTTTGAAAAATGAAAATAATTAATCCCTCCCCCCGCGCCAGATTTATTCACCATGTGTAAATACCCCTTCACACAACTCTACATCTTGTATTCAGGCAATCTCATTCACCCCTTGCTTTCTTAATGGGTGTCTGCATATGGGGAAGGAGGAAGGGTGGCTAGGTTAGTAGTATGCCTAAGTATAATATTTTTGTTGTAAGACTAGAGAGATTTAGGTTTATATCTGCTCTTTAAGACAGCAATCAGGAAGTTATAAACGTTTTGGGGTCTTGCAGTAACTATAGATTTAAAACTGTGACTGTGATGAGAGGAACTCAGGACTATAAAACAAGAAAGTAGCAGAACCAGAACAATACAAAACACCTAGATGTATGCCCTGCTTCTACAGTGTGGTTAAAAGGAGGAGGAAGTGAAGCGTGCACAACATGAACTATTTCTTAAAAAAGGGGGGAGGGCGCATTAAGTTGAAATTGCCGCTGAAACAGAATGAGTGGATTTTTTTCAGAGAAGTATTAGTGTATCATGAGACTACATCACTGTCTCGCTGTCACTCTTCTTATTTTTTTTTTAAAGATTATCTAAACAGAAAACAGCAGGAATTTTCCTACAAAATTTTTGGGGCACTCGTTATAGTCCTTAAATAAAGAGTATTAAACCCAGACTGCCAACACAGCAGTAACCAACATTGATTACACCTTTGCTTAAAAAAAAACATTAAAACCAGGAGACTTTCAGTATTCTGCTGTGTATCTGGTATCTCTAATCTCTCCTTTTTTAATCTCGTTTCTTGCAGCAACTAAAAATGTGGCTGGAATCCACATACCCTTTAGAAACTATGCGTTTAGAACTATTCCTGGTTTAAAGTAGATGCAACGCTATACTCACAAAATCAAGTTTTGTTAACCCAAAATGCACAGAAACATTCAAATTCTCAGAGAAAACGTTTAATGAACAAAGGGATTATGTACTTCTGCAGTTATTTATTAAGATCTACAGATCTGCTAATGCAATTTCTGACCTTATATAGCTTCTTGCATTTATTAATTATAACATTTGACTATGCAAAAATGACAACATTCTCAGGAGTGACAAGGTGGGGTTTTTTTGACCTTTATTATTTCACAATGTCTGTTATATAGCAATAGCATGAATGTTATGAGTACTTTTCAAAATAATCGTGCACTTAGATTTTAAAAGTTGCATTCGTTTGAATCTCAACTCCCTTCTCACTAGTCAAACTTGAAAGATCTTATCTAACATTTAAATAGGAATTCAATTCCGGGATTAGTCCAGTAGTAGAAAGCTTACTTTTCACTGATAACACATTTGAGTAATAATGAAAGTTGATGCATTGGCACAGGAGCAGATCATAAACCACTTCAGCTGTTTTTGAACTGAACAGTAAAACTGAGGGTCATTTTCCTTAGAAAGCCAGCTGGCTTCCCTGGGTGACAGGTAAGCTATAGGGACCTTCCATGTAAGCTTTAGAGCCATATAGTTTTAATCAGGGTGTACAAAGAACTCTGCATTAATCTACCCTCCCCAGTGGAATAATTTTGTTTTGTCTTGACACCCTTGACATCTTTTTTCTTTGAGGCTATGTTGAAATCTGGGCTGCCTAATTTGTCAGTTACAACAAACATTTCAGGTTGAAACTGGAAAATTAGTATTAAACTCACCAAATATGGAATTTCAATGCTGTTCTGCTTTTGTAGTTTTGTGGGCAGAAGGCAGCTTTCCTTCAGTGGCTTTCTAGATACAAGTGGTGTAAAATTATCCTTCTCCAGCCAATAAAATTGAGCACAGGTGCTGTTTCAACACCACATCATAGCAATGAACAGTTACAGGGGCATCCTATCAATAAAGCTTCCTCACCTGGAAGGCCTTCCTGGAGCATATAATACCAAATTAAGTCTCAAATAGCAATGCCTTTGAAAAAGTCCATTGAGATAAACTACTTTTATGTCTTGTTTGATAGATGAACTATCAATAGCACTTTCAAAATATGATAAAAAAGAGAAAAATAGATAAGGAAAATACAAACTTTACAAACAAGGGTGATTTCATGAACTATTTAAACCCTAATTCAGAAGAAACAAAATCAACATTGTATTGATTTTAAATATTTTTCTGCTAAGGGAGAAAAACATAAGTATACTCAATTAGACAGATGCAGCATGATACATCCTCAGAATTTTACTAAAGGCAGAATATGCTTGTTCATAGGCATATGCAGCACAGATTTTTAAATGTTGGAACAAAATTTGCTCGCTCTCTGAGGCTACTTTTTAACTCTTCCCCTCTTAGAGTCCTCCTTGTTATTCTGGGAACTGTGAATGTAAGCCAAACCCCAATAAAAGGCTATATCACTGGTTACCTTCTAAATAATATTAATAAAAAGATGGAATAAATCCCACTAGGATTCAAAGCTGCATCTCTTACTCTCACACAATTTTGTAAACTGACCTTGTATTCTGGCCGTCAAATCTCAGGTAATGCAAGTAACTGACATCTCTCCCACTTGTTCTAAAAATGGTTAAATGAAGTTAATGGATTTAATGCAAATGTGTATGAGGGAAAAGGTCTGCATGCCTGCTCCCTTGTAATACTCTAGGAGCCTGGATGTATATCAGGAGGTGTTAGAAGGGAGGGAAAAGAATTTGTCCCCATAATCTGTGTACACTTTTCCAGTAGTTCTGTATCCCTTTGTTGCCTTAACTTGTAGAGCTGAATATCATAAACAGTGGGCGGTCCTTCTGTAAGTGCAAGCAAGCAACAAGATCCACGTCTAGATCCAAGCTACCTCCAATTCCTGCTCTATGACATGATGAAAAGTTCACATCTTTTTCTCCTGCTTTGATAAAACTACAAGTGAGTTTGGGACAATTTTTCCCAAGCAGGGCTGGAACGCTAGCTCTAGCCTTGCTCTCTGAAGGACAGAGACTCACTTCACAGTGTTGTTTTTCTCAACAAATGGCTCTCCTCCAACCAAAAAGGTCACATGCATATCTCTGAACTCACATACTGACCATATAAAAAGGACAAGAACAATGACCATTCTAGCACTGAACTTTCCAAAGTTTTCAAGATGAAGGATCCACAAGTCAAAACAGCGATGCAGCTTTGAGCCCCGCATCTGTAGAGCTACAATGACTCTTTCTTTCGCAAGCCTTATGACAGTTAATGCTTAACTTAAAGGCCTCATTCTGGCAGAGGCAAGGCAGAAGAAGAAAAACAACATCTCTGCTTTCACTCCTCACTTACCCTCAATACTCAAGGCGAAAATGCCTTTAAAAGTGACCTGAGTATTATTTAAAGTTATATGGAAAAGCAAAAAACAAGTTAAAAGAACATCCATGATTAATTTTAATTTTTGAATTATGGCAACTCTCAGTAAAAATAGAGTATTGAAGGGCAGCTGTCACATAGAGGACTCGTTTTCAAACAGAAAATTAGTTATGAACAGGATAAAGTTATCAAGCACTGGCAGTTCTGCAGCAGGCAAAACCTTACAGCAAGTAGGAGAGGCATTTTTGTTTGTTCTTACCACAATATTGCTTAATGCACTACTTATGCAAGTCGGCTTGCTATCATAGGTTCTTTGCTGTATGTTTATAACAACTATACTTAAAATCACAAGGGCATAAAAACACTAAACTTAATTTTATTTTTATGAAAATTGAAACATTCAAAATCATACTAATTATTAAAATTAGATTTATTGTGAAATGGAAAGTAACTTTAGGAAAATAGGTGAGTTTTATACCTGAGAGGATTGTTATGAATCAACATTTTTGGGACATGATTGAAAGTTGTTCATCAAGAGTAATACCAATTTTAGTTAGAATTTACTTTGTTCCCCCATCTGCCCACGACCTCCTCCCTCCTGCTCCCTCTCATATTGCTGTGAGGTTATATTCCCTTGAGAACTTCTCCTGTTTCAAAGTTACAGGAATTTTAATAAAGTTGCAGTCGCTCGGCCAAAATATCTAAATGTCAGTCTTCAATCTCACTGACCCCTGGCAATTTGCAATATATATTCTGCTCATAGCACGCTACACAGTGAAAGGCATACTTCATTTCAGCAAATTATGCAAGAGAAAGCAAGTAATTCCTCTCTATAAATTTTCCACACTAACACAGTTGTAATACAAAAGTTGCAAATCAAAGATGCAGGAAAAATCACTTAGCTGTTTTTCAATTGTTTTTACTGTACAAATACAAAAAGTACTGGAGCTAAAAAAAGAAGTTACATTCGAGGATTTATAAATGAGGTCTTCCACTGCACATTTATGTTGTTGTTATCAAATGTTTAAACAAATTACTACTTTAATAAAAAAAATATTTGTGGTTGTCTTTGTCAAGAGTGAAATGCAGTATGTAGGTGAACAAAGTCCTGGTTTGGATTTACTGCTTTGAAGTTATAGGAGAATTCTATTTGACTGAAATAAAACAAATGGGTTTTTTATATGAATACATTTTTGAGTATTTCCCCAATTTGGTTGATTTGTTTGAAATCAGTATGTTAAAAATTTTTAAACATTCACAAATGCTCACTTCATAAACTACTATCTTTCTTGTCTTATGCTAATAATTTAGTGGATTATTAGAAATATTTATATCTTTAATTATATAAGAAGGCAGAGAAAATATCACAAGCATCTGCCTAAGCAGATCGATACATTGGAACATCTCATTTTTTAAACATTTGGGGGTTTTGGTCTACTGTATGCTAGGTGCCACTTACACAAATCCTGATGATTCTAGGTCAAATCTTTGTAGTGCAAATGATCACAACTCTGTTGGAACTACTGCAGCTTTCATTTGTGGAGACTATCTGCTGGGCTGTGACAGATCTAAATCTGATCTCTGCCAGTGCAATCATGAATGGTACAATTTCTTTACTAAGAAGCTTTATCCTACAAATGAAAGTTTTTAAAAAGTATATGAGAAAAATGTGGTTCTAAATAATATATTCAATGTTTAAAAAATATTTCAACACCCTCCACACACACCCCCCAAAAAAGGTATATTATAGAATATAAGTCGTTCTCAGCACTCCACCTGGGTATATCTTGACATTTATTACCTATAACCATTAAAACTGTTTCTGACACTTTGTAATGCCTACATTTTTAGTAAGCAAAACTCTGCCTCAGATTCTAGAAAACCTTTGTAACTTTTTTATCTCAACATCACTATGAGAAAGGAAAATAAACACATAATACTGGTATTAAAGAAATGAGCAATATATTGAGTGTGACATAAAAGTGGTTTGGTACAGATTGTGAAAGATGCAGAAGAAAATAAATTTAATGTTGTCTTAGCATGTGAGAATTAAGTCCAGTGCAGTCAATATTGTACTTATTTTGTGAGTAGCCAGTATATTAGTGATATGCTAATATAGATGACACACAGCATTATCCAGTCTATTCTTGTAATAGGTGGCCTGTTACCTTTCACGTGGAGAATGGCACTTGATGAGATAGTGCCGTTCAAATTTTTAGCCCGAACAACATAGAGGCCAGCATCTTTATCACACACCTTCTGAATGAACAAAGTATGCTTTGTCTCCTTTTGTAAAAGCTTTAAGTGCTCATCTGCAGTCAGTTTCTGGCCCTTCTTGTACCTGAAGCAGAGAGTCAGTTTTCAAGTCAGATTTATATCACTGTATGCCAAGCAGAACTTTGCAAATAAGACAACCTCTATAACACTACATTGACAGCAAGAGATAGAGCTCACTGCTGTGCTCTCATTCCTTAAAGTTATATGTAAATATGGATGAGTATTTAAGCAATTCAAAATGTTGGATAATACAGTCTTAATACTAGAAAATATTGTTCTGAAAATGGTTTTCAATGGGCAAGTCACAGTTATCTCACTGCAGTATTGGAGACAGCAGCATGAAGGCCTGGGCCATCAGTTTTGTGCTGAAACATTTTTGCTAATAAGGTCAATCCACATTTAACTCATAAATAAGCTCTTAAGATGCATAAGCAACATACAAACTTTCTGAACTTGTGTCCTCAGTATGAGGAACAGTCAAGGACCTGTTCCTCCCGGTCCACTTAACATTTACTTAGTTCCCATAATCAAACAGGATAGAACAATGCATCAGGAGTTATTTCAGAGAACTGGTGACATATTCTAAAACTTGAGGATCCGTCACCATGTATTAGTATTGACTCCAGATTCACATATTGGAAGTAAGAGAAAATTCTGGCTTTTCTTGCCTTATGATGTTTCAGCATAAGCTACATTTAACATAACAAAAACACAGAAATTTTTTTCCACATGTATATCCAAAAAGAAGTCTACATCAGTAAAAAATACATGGTATTGGTAAATTTTTAATTACAGAAACCCCATTTTTCTATTTTCATAAAATTCTAATATGCAAAATGTTTTCAGTTGAATGTCATTTTTTAAAAGACCATATACCAATAGTGTATATATATTTTTAGCTAAATTACTGCTTTCTTACGATAAAATAAAATGGAAGGTACCTCTTATTTCACCAACAATACTCCTCAAATTGTAGAATACCAGGATTTAAAACAAAGTAGCTTTATTGATACCAACACAGTATAGCACCAAGGTTGCAGTACCCAGTATTTTTCCATGCCACAGAAGAAAATTCAGCTTACTAAAAGCTTATAGCTTGCCTAATTCTTTAAATGTGTAATAATAATCTTAACATCAAAACATTTCCAGTAAGATGCATATCTAACTTTAATACATTAAAGAAAGGCTTCCATTGTGAAATTCTAATGGAATAAGTGGAGAAATTGCAAATGAGGTAAAATTTTAGAAAAATATGCCAACACATAGAGGACTACTAGCAAAATCTTGAAAACATGCCCCCCTTTCTGTCTCTATTCCCTTTGCAAGGGAATTTCTAAAAAGTCATCTTAAAAGATGTTTATATTACATCATCTGTATTTCTCACAAAAGCAGTATAAAGCAATATAATTAGACATACAACAATTTACAGAGAGATAAAGAGTGCATACAAATATAGAATATAAAACGGATTCTCTTAGTGTAGACATTTAGGGGGTATTTTTAACCTGTAACATCTCTCAAGTTGTCAACAGCTGACTCACATTTATATAAATATGTGTCTCTATGTATATGTTGTGGCTAGATAAATATTTCAGCGTGCATGCACATGTATGTGTCTGTCCATCCATATATAATGCCAAGATCCTGAGAAAATGCAGGTGAATTTACTTACAGTAAATATGGAGTCAGCATTTGTTTTAACAAATTATTGAACAAGTGGAATGTCAGAATCACAGAATCACATGGGGTTGGAAGGGACCTCCGGAGATTATCTAGTCCAACCTCCTTGCCAAAGCAGGTCCACCTAAAGCAGGTTGCACAGGAACTTGTCCAGGCGGGTTTTGAATGTCTCCAGAGAAGGAGACTCCACCACTTCTCTGGGCAGCCTATTCCAGCGCTCTGCCACCCTCAAAGTAAAGAAGTTCCTCCTCATGTTTAGGTATTAGCGTATAGCGTATTGATGATGTCAGGTTCCGGAATATAAAAACTACATGACATATTTGTTTAAAAAAACATTGGATGTGCTTGCAGTAGTTTGATGCTCTCATTATTCATAAAATTAGGTACAGAGAGATCATTTCAAGTAGGTTAATTGGTCAGAAGCAATTTTGAAGGTGGGAATCATGCAGAGATGTGGAGTAGAAAGGATACAAGCCATTTATTCTAGTCTACAGAATAATTAATTTGGTTATATATGGTTCAGTGTGCCTTGCTAATATGTCTATTTACTACTACTTATTATAAGCTACCCACCATGTCAGTGTAGGCTCTGGGAATCCCGTTACTTCTACTTCCAAAGTTACTGGAGAACCTTCCATGACGGTTTTGTTAGACAGAAGCTGGGAGAAGTTAGGCGCCTGTCCAGTTAGGCTGGCCACGCTGTTCTTTTCTGATGAACTTTTAATCTCTTCTCGGGTGACCATCTGGCTCTGACAGCTTCTGGTGGTGTCTGATTGAAACACGAAACCTGAGAATGCATCAGGCAAAGCATGCAGCCTGTCCTGGGTTTTAGTACAGTTATTCAAGTCATGCAATTGTTCTTGTGTTTCTGCCGTGCTGTTACGAAGTTCAAGGTGTTGCAAATGTGTTTTGCACGCTTCACTCATCATGCTATATACTGGTTTGGCGTCTATAGTGCAGGAAGTAGTGCTAGCTTCAGATACTCCTTGTAAGCTACAAGTAAAAGAAGATACTGTTCTGACTTTTGGATGAGAATCTGTTGAAGAGATACAAAACTTATCAAACTGATCTGATGGGCTTTCCATTCTATTATTTGTAGCATCAGCATAAGCAGAATTTGTTAAGAGATCAGACGCTTCCGTCACTTTTTTAACTCTAGTGGTTTTCTGCATTTGCAAGCTATAGGAACTGACATGCAGACTATGAGAACTACAACAGCACTGCTCTTCTAGCTCTGTTTCAGAATGTAAAAGGTTGGATTCTGGTGTCTCAGAAAGCGGTGGCAAAGAGATATCATCAGGTGATATACACTCAGATTCATCTCCGGAGGGTATTTCTTCTGCCAGGAATTCAGTCTGTAAACTATCCTCTTTGGCTGAAGATGACAGCTCTGTATCCTGTGAAACAAGATCCTCACCAGCTGGACAGATAATTGGAATAGCAGCCAATTTATTCCTCTCCTTAAATTAGGAGGGGAAAGAAGAGAAGGGAAAGAAGAAGAAAAACAGAGAGAGGGAATAAGTTATCATTCTATGCATCCCCTTTTCATGCAGAAGCTAGCAATAATATTTGAAATATTTCTTCTAGTTAAGCTTAATGTTTTCTGAGAAGCAGGAGGAAATGCATGGAAAAAGATAATTCATCAGAAAATTTTGCAGCAGCTAACTTGAATTTCAAACTGTGTAGATTCTAGCAGATACTATTATAATTATATGTAAGGATTTATTATAACAGTAGCAACAAAATAAGAACTACCTCTTTCTATAAACAAAGGACAATCTGTGGATTTCCTGTAGGTGTTGTTTATAAGAGCATTTGCAAGGGGAAGCTGGAGGAGGAGATGGCCTAATTACACCTAAATGGGAAACAGTTACATAGCAATAAAAATATATTAACAGCCAAGTTATTGGACTTTGATTCTTTGAGAAAGACAGTCACCAGTCATGTTCAAGAGTTACAGAATTAAACCCACATCTTTAAGATATTTTCCAAGCATTTTATATTTCCCTCATTTTTTGCCAGCTGCTTCAAGATTTTGTCCAAACATTCACAGAAAACAATGTTAAAATTATTTTTGTATTAACTTGGATCCAGAATTTAAAAAAATTTCCTCTTATCATGTTTCAAAAAGACTTGAATGTGGCACGAGTTCATTAATTTTAATCACAAAAGCATCAAAGACATTATCTGATTTATTAATCACTTCTCTGCCTCTTGTTTTTTATATAAATGTGTAATCACATATTCAGGCTTGCTCCATTTATGCCAGCACTCTCAGCAAAGGTGTTCATAATGTTTTCTTATGCTATTCTCTCATTGTTGAGCTTTATACAAAAAAATTATGTAATCTATCACACAATGTTTCTATCACCTACAAACTCTTCACTCAAATCAATTGGTTCATACACTGGATATCATTGCTTCCCAAACCAGGTCTCTTTGGCAGTATCCAGTACAAAAGTGCAGTGGCATATTCATGCTTTGTTGCTCTAAATATAACCTAATAAACAGTGCACAAAATTAACAAAATAAAGTAAACAAAAGTAAGAGAACCTCATATGTGCCCTGGTTCTGTAGATATAGTAGATTTAATATAGACTTTTTCCAAGTTAATACAACTTTTTTTTCAAAGCCACATGATTCATGGCAGATCCATGAATGAATGACCAGAAGAAATATGGGATTTTACTGTGTCTATTCAGTTGTAAAATGAAGTTCAAGTCCGGGTATTAAGTGGGCTTTCCACAAGCATCCCCTGATGAACTCTGACCCCCAAAGTGTCTTTTAGTATGAATATATCATGGACATAAACATGGTAAGTTATAATTGGCTTTCCAATTTGGTGAAATGTGTCCATTTTTCCCCTTTCCAGTTACTCAGAAAACAATAAATACTGAGTTACGTCCTCCTTTTGCACGTATTCAATTTCTTTATTGGGGCTCTAATTAATTGTATACTATTACTAAGAAATTTTTATTTTTAGGGATTAATTTCAATACATTCATACAATATATTTTTCTAGGGTTTGCAAATTTGACCCAGGTCTTTTAACTTTATCAGTGTTGTTCTAAGTAACTTTCTCAGTTTTAAGCCTGACCAAATTTCCAAGTCTTTCTTAAATGAAGTTTTAATAAGCACATCAGTAGGAAATGCTGGCTGCTTTGGTGTGACTTGCACTAACATTTAATAAACCAAAACTGATCAAACATTGAGAAGTTTAAAAATTCTTTAGAATGCTAAATTCTGAGCAGATACATTTAAAAAACATAGGTCAACATTTCTGGATAGTCAGTCTCTACTGTCTGAATGAAATCAGTGGTCCAGATTCATTCTGTCTATTGAGGAGCCTACACACATGTACACACAGTGGCATACATTTGGATAACTACAGGAAGGCCACAACAATGTAGAAATCTTCCAGTGACTAATCTAGGATATTAGTGCAGGGATGTGCTGTCAGTTTCATGGTCACCTGATCTGGAGATCACAGAATTGAGCAGAGTTATTTAAGATATTACTGGAAAATGTCTCTGGGGAAAACACTGGGGAAAAGAATGTCAGGTGGGCAGCGAGCAAGCAAGCTGTTAAACAGGTTTTGGTAGCATGAGGACTTTCAGCCCTGGTGTGCCACCTGGGATCAAAGAAGCATGAGGATGAATATGCCATGAGAAGGTCTAGGCCACTTTTTAGATGGTAATATTTATTACTGAAGCAAATTAATACTGCAAACCTAGCTTGTAGAGTATAGGCAAAATTAGGGACTACTGGCTCACTAGACAAGAGGCTGGGGATGGGCCAGGTCTTTCCTCGGAAAGGATGGAAATGGAAGACAGAAAAGCTTTAGTAAGAAGAACCTGCTACTTCTTTATGTGAAGTATGGAGTGATGAAAAGGAGTGGAGGCACCATAGCTGCCATACTTCACATCTGATATTTGCTGTTTCGCATACCCTTGACTTCTCCCCTTGGCAGCTGAGACACAGTCTGATGAGGACTGACAAAACCGTGGCCTAGCAAAATAGCAAACAGGGCTATGGACATCTGCTGGATGATATGATTCTCCTGAGGGTGGCTTTTCGGATCAGTCACAAAATTTTGAGTGAAATTTGGGCTCCAACTCAGTGGTGAAACTCCCACTGACTTGTAATGGAAGTAACAAAATTAATTAGGCTCAATTTTGGCTCATCAGCAGATTTCAGTACAGAATTGTCCTGTACTGAAGGGAATATTAATGTTGGTTAAATTTCTATAAAACATCACAATTTAATGTCTTGAAGTATTGGTCTATGTTATCAGCTTGCAAAATGGAAACTTTAGAGCTCTAAATCAATTACCAATGTGTCCTACCTTTTTAAAGACTTAAATGTATTAACACCCACTCCAATTTACCAGAATATTTCACATCGTAAATTATTTATATTTACATCCAGGATCCCAAGGCTTCAAAATGTTCTTTAAGGTAAAGGAATTAACGTCATTCATCTCATAATTGCCTGTGTTACTAAGAGTACATTTATTTATTGACAATTTGGAACCATTCATACTCATTTACTCTATATCCATGAATAAAAGACGCTTGTCTGCTAGGATTTTTATCATTCTAAATGCATACCAGTCTTTCACAATCTAATTTCCTTTTATGCATTGTCCTCGACATGCAGTTCATACTTTGGCACTTATTTATGATCTCTGCTGCGTGAAATTTTGGCAACTGAAATGTAAATTAAGTGTTTCGAGGTGAGGGTGAAGGCTTCTTTTTGATGCTGAATTCTGTTATTTGTTTGATGTATAGTGTCGTACCAACAGTACAGCAGATTATCTGTGACATGATGCCATCCTGAACTGCTGACAGCTGTAGTTGTGTTCCATCATGTTTTTGCCATGACTGCTTTCCTGTTATTCACACTGTTGCAAAACTGAAGCAATTATGTGCTTGTTTTGCATTGGGTTTTTGTAATACGACATGAAATACAATGACATTTGAAATGCAATGACAGTCAAAGCCCACCAATCTATAAAAATATCCGTCACTTTTGAGAAGCAATGAATTAAGGAGTAAAATTCTTTTGAGAGTACATAACACCACCCATCAATTTTAACTTAAAAACAATCAACACAAACAGTGGATACCTGTTTAGTGTTTGTAGGACATCTCTTCTCAGTAATGCTTTCTGAATTTGTAAGCAATTTAACTGATGCAATCTGAAAGAAAATTGTTTTAAAAACTATTTTTTCTGAGGAAGACCATAATGATTCAAAGAATCATAATTTGCACTGTTACTTATTTCAAATTCTGAGCTATGAGGCTTCTTGTGTAGCATATTACTTATAAATCAAATACTTTCATAGCTTGTCTCTAGGGGTTATACGAATATTAGGGGCTCTGGGAAATACTAACAGCAGTCTCCTCTTTTACTTCCTATATTCCCTTAAGTCATATTATAAAGGAGAGAACAGAATGTGTTCTCCCTTGAGGAAGGAGGAATGGTCACAAAGATGTCTGCATTAAGAATACCGTGGCAATAGGACCAAAGGAAAATTGGTAAAAGATTATGAAAAGAGTATTATTTCAGAAAAGAAAAAGAGATACATAGGCAAATAAAAAGAAGTCTAAAAAAATAAAATTCATAGGGAAGAACATGTGGATTGGATAGAAGACAAAAGGGTAACTAAAAAAAAAGGTAAATGACCATGACTACACTGATGACACTAAACTTAAGCGAGGCTTCAAGACTGAAAAGCAAGAAACTTTCAAGCAATACACAAAACATTTTATTAAATAGAACTCTAGTTAAAAACAAACAAACAAAAAAAAACAAACCACCAAACCTAACTAACCTGCTGCTTTTGTTCCTCTGCTTTGTCTTTAATAACAATCTCACATGCTTCTTGACCATTTCTGTCTTCTTTTTGAACAGTAACCAAATCTTCAGAAAACTCGTCTTTCTGCCACAAGAAAATAAAACTAAGTAAGCTTGTACTCAATAGAAGGTAGCAATTGTTAACTAGACACTGACTTATGCTCTGTACAAGAGAGTAGAAAAAAAGTGAAATCTTATCTAAAACCTGTCATCAACACAGGTATAAATTGCTTATGGCAAAAATATGCAGCAAAACCTGATTCGTGCATTCCTAGACAAACAAAGACAACATTTTTTAAAGATGAGTGGATCTTTTCCAAGGCAAGGAAAGTATAGGACACCAAAGACTGAAGAATTGGTGAAGAATCAGTGGAATATTAATCAATTTGTACCAAGCATAAGTAAGGGAAAAGAAAGGATTAACAAAGTGTCACTATCTGGAAAAAAAGAGGATAAACGACAAATCCAGGAAGAAGTCAGGATTTCAGGAAAACAGTTCTAGGGAAGGAAGAGACATTTGTGAGTCTCTTGAATGTTCAAATTTGTATAAAAGGTGGAGAGGGGAGAATGCATTCTAAGCATAAAACATAACAAGGCAGAATTAACATTTGCTCTTGCTTTCCTCCCTCCTTCAACTTTCCGTCTGGACATCCCATAACCACTCTGAATGTAGTTAACTATACTTTAGATGAGCTACTTTACCATTCTTTTTGGCTGATACTTATTTCTAGCTTAAGATTCAAAGACTGCATAACTGGTTACATACTTACATACCACAAATCTGGACAACCATACTGTATTTTATGAAGACTTCATGAATACTTTAAAGCTGTCATGGAAGAAATCTACAGATTCCAAAGAACACCACAGTGGTACACCGTAAGGAAAACCAAAAGTTTTATAGTTACATTTCACATCTTCAGCTGTCCAGCCAAAAGTTACACTCCTAAATAAGTTCTTCTAAGGAAGTGCTGCATTATTAATTTTCCATTCTAGCATTAACAAGTGAAAAATTCTGTGTGATCCGTTCACAATCTACTTTTTTTCTGAAGAAAACCTAGTCTTTAATTTTGCACTTGAAAAATCCAAGAATTGTTTTCTTCTGACATTCAACAGCCATGTAAAATCTGGAAAGATTGTGCGACACAACATTTCTCCTTAATTTGTTATGCTTTAAAAATGACAGGAAGTGAAAATGAATTCATAGTCATGGTATTCCAAACTCATGGCACCTACTTGTGTAAATAATTTGCTGAATGATGTATTCCTCATAAGATACAGACATCAACTATTGTGATACTCCTATGTTCCAAATGAATATTGGTTTTAAAATCTCGGAATACTACATATTATAAAAAAAAAAAATTACTTTCACTTTAAAAAAGTTGCAGAACTATCCTCTATTGCAGAAAATTTTTTTATTATATTCCTTTTGACTGGCTTTTTTAAAAGAATTATCTAAATTAAAGGTTAAAGTAATCAGTAAACTGTTTATGAATGGCTCTGTGTGAAAAAAAAAGTGTTCTCCAAACAACTCTGTTGAAGAAAGATAACTTTACAATTAGCAAAATTAGTAAAACATGACAATTATTTTGAAATTCCACTGCTCTTGAAAAGTTCCGTAATATGTTGAGCTAGCAAAAGAGATCAAAGGTTCAAGCCCTGTTCTGACATAACCTGGAACTACTGTCCTGCATTTTATGTAACTCATGGATTGGGAGGAGAACTTTGAGAACCTAATTGGCATTCATATTGAAGTTGCTTTATGGTCACAGTGCAAGGCAAAGCCTTTTTTCCATTCATCTAATGACTTTTGGAACTTATTTGTATTTTTGTCATCTCTTGCTGCTTTTAAGTGTATTAATTGATAATTTCAGTGGTCATCAGTTTTTATAGTACAACTCCATCACAGAAAAGTGAAACAACATTCAACATCAACAAGAGCACGATATTTAAGCATCTTAACTCTTCCAACTTTGCAGAAGAATTAAACCATCAGCTATTGATTCATGTGGGAGATCTTTAAGGTATTACTTTGGGGGGGTGTGTGGAGTAGACAGAGTCTTTATTACAGAAATCTAGCCCTCTCAGCTGTCTTCCATAATTCCTCCTCAGTTGATACGTTATTCTAAATTACACTTAAAGAAGTTTATCACATATGAAACTAAAAATTTTGCTGTTCTTCTCTAACATCTATGTGTTAAATCATGCTTTTATGATTTAAATTACTTTGGTTTTAACACAATTTGACTTTTGGGATGATTCTTCCAATCAGGAGCCAAGCTTTGTTGTTTGGATTTTATAGATCTAGCTGTTATCTACATTACAGTACCAAGAGAAGAAGAAATACAAAAAAAGTATTTGTCTAGATACACAAAGACATTGTGATGTTTTCCCCTATAGGTTACTTGAAAGCCGTAACAGTTATGAAAGAAGACGAGAAAAAGAAACCTAGGAGAAATATTTAGTGAACAAACAAGTAGCACTTCATTGATTCATTATTGTCATTACCTGAGGTAATGGAAAAATGAACAATTAAGAAATGCTTCATACTACCATAGATGATCCTCAGTTAAAATTACTGATTCAGACATTAAGCCTGATAAGTTGATGGAGTTGCAATATATTGTCCAGAATGTATTGTAATGTAAAAAGTAATTTCAGAATATAAAAAAATACCTTAATCTCCTTAAGTTCTCTCAGAGATCTACACAACCCATCAACAGAATTAATGATTTCTTTGTGCTTTAATACGGCTTTTTCAACATACTTCTTTCCTTCTTCAATACCTACAAAGGTAAAACAACATGAAAATAGAACAGAATGCCCCAAACATTGTAACAATCAATGTATTTTGTATCCCCAGTACACTACAATAATTATGTCTTTCTGCATTTTGTTTTGTTGAAGAAGTTCTGTGATTCACAGCAACGTGCTTTCCTACTCTTACTAGCCTTACTTGTGATGGGCCCTCATAGTCATTGCAGGTCTTCTGCTAGGCTTCTCCTTGAACAAAATGATGTCTATGTAGTTAGTGATACTGCTTTAAAAGATGCCGACTTCATAAAGTGTCTCCTAAACTAGTTGCCTTGTTATACAGCTAGGAGGCACTTAGATCCCTGTTGTAAGAAATACAAAATAAAGGCAGGATGGAGAAGCTTTTTCCCGTGTAACGACTTAAACACAAAGCAGCTTCTTTCTCCCAGTGTTCCTACTCAGTTGGTGCCAAAAATCTGTTCTGTCGGCTCCTTGCCTACAGATAGCGATGTTTAAAATATTGAGAAGGTTTAAAAAACAAACAAACAAAAAAAAAACAGGAACAAAAGGAGAGAGAGAAGGGAGAAAAAGCGATCTGTTCTCTCTAAATAGTCTTTTCAACACTAATTAGAGGAAATTAAAAGCACGGATTGACTCTGTTGAAATTTTTTCAGATTTACTACTGCAATTGATAGGCTACACAGTATCCATGCACATTTGGATGCTCATCTTATGTTTGGACAAAAAAAGCTTCAACCAGTAGATAAACATTACGAGTGGGAGAAAAAAATTGAAGTTTGATGACCTTCGTTCTTTTAGTCAGCAATGGTCCAAATCAATACAATTGCAAATACAGCATTTATATAACAATCTACATTTATGCTAATAAAATGCTTAAGAAAGTTGGCAAATACCACTAGTTATTCACAGCATTAATGTAAAAAAAATCACTCAGCACTGAGGTATACCACTGTAATATACTTTGACTTCAAAGGCTTGCTTATTATGAAATAGCATAAGCCCCGAAGTCTTAATTCTAAGCTCATAAATATTACAAAAACTTTCACATGTTGATTTCAAGGTGAACTGAGGCTGTATACAGAAAACCATGTAACTATCAGACTACTGAGTACTTTCATACTTTTATTTTTTAAATATTTGTTCTGACAATACTTTAAAACAATTGCTTTTTAAACTTCATGGCATTTTCTTCTTAAATGAACAAATCTAGGAATCTGCTTCCTCCTGTCCAAAGCTATTGCATTTTTTCCCCCCAATACATTACCAGAGAGCTCCTCACCATATAATCGTTCAGCAAGGTCTATAATCTGCTGAATTTTTTCTTCTTGTTGAGGTACTGTAGGCTCAATAAACTTATTGAATTGCTTGTAGAGAGTCTCTATTGCTTCTCTTGTTTTGCATTCTGCTGAATACTTGCCAACTCTAATGACTGTTGCACTCACATCTTCAAACCAAAACTGACACTGAGGGATAAATTAATAATAATTATAATAAATTATAATTATATAATTATATAATATAATAATTATAATAAATTATTAAGTTATTAAATATAATGATAAATATATTATTATAATAATTATTATAATAGTATATGTTATAATATATTATATAATAATTATAATAAATTATTAAATATAAAAATAAATATAATTATAATAAATTATTATCATCAGTTCAAGCTTTTGTAGAATAGACTACACTATTCTTAGACTTTGTATAGTCAGTAGCATAAAGTATGTCTTAAATTGTCCGATTTTAGTTTAACCTGAAAAACATTTTTTCATTACCAATGCTGCTTCAAATATTAATAGCTGTTAAATTTTCTTTAAACATTAGATCCATGCTCATCTTACAAGCATGGTGAGGTTATTAATTAATGGTCCTACAAACATATGTTTTATTTCTGAGTTATTTACATCCTGTATATCAACTGACTAATTTCAGAAACTTCATGTCATGGCCACAGTCATACTTCGCTAAGGGCAGCAAGGTTGCTTAGATTTAATCTACTAGCAACAGGGTTTTGGGTCTCAGCAACCATCAAAGTTGCTAGGAATCTTTCCACTGACAAGAATGGGCTTTAGAACATACCCTTAATAAACATTTGTGGTTAACAATACTCAGAGTGGGATAGAACGTGATGTTAACTCAGTGTCATCCGTATCGCATCATTACAGCAAGCAGCTAATAATCACCATTTTTAACTGCCATTAAAACCAGTATTTAAGACTGTGCCTATTTGCTGAAAGAAAACTGTTGAGTAAAAGATGATTCTTTACAGTGAGTAAAAAAAAAAAAGCAATCTTAAATTTTAGCTCTAGAAACAATTTATTTCCATCAAAGTAATGGGGAGTTTAAAAATGTAAATGCACAACAAATGGCAACAAATTGCTTTGCTAAAAATATATGAAATGCCACATTGATCAGATCAATGGACACTAAAAACATCTTTTAAAAAATTCTTTTTATTAAATCCATCATTAAGGGAATTTGTCATGCATATAGATCACTTAGGCAATATGAACAGTGTTATTTCTAAAAATAAACAATGATGGCAGGAATGTGCTTGCCTTACAGCAGATGCACCAACACAATGTGGCAAGAGGGAAAATACTGTTACAAACTTTTTTCTCTTTTTTAAAAAGGCAATGCATGAGGCAGTCCCCAGATACATTAAAATAAAGTTACAGAAGTCTCCAAAAAGATTTAGGCTGCAGTTCAGGACAGAAAAAAAACCCAACCAAACAAACAAAAAACCCAAATCAAAACAAACCCAAAAACATATACTTAACAGTTAAGTCTATTTAAAAAATATATACACTGCTTTTAAGGAACTGAGTATTTTACATTTCAGTTCCAAAATACCACACAGACAGCTCTTCCTGACAACTAGCAATGTAGGTATTGTGATAACCCGGCTCTTGTGATTTCACAGCTATCAATGAGGGCCTTGTGGTACTTTCTGTGCTGCCTCAGAACATACTTAGAGAAAATGAGCTCATAAGTATGATCAGAGATATGCTGAATCACTGTGACCATCATATAGAGATGGAGACTCCAGTCGCAAGTGTAGCAACGCAAGAATACAGCCACATTTCAGTTCCCCCCCCCCCTTCTCCACAAAGTTACAATAAAAAAAAGAGGAGAAAAATACAGATTTTTGACAATCTACTACTTTTGGAAGCCACAGATTTTGCCTGAAGTAGTTATAAGCAAGTTACCTATCCCAGTCCTGGATCATTATTATAGCCACAGAGGGGATCTCAGGTTTACTAGTACCTCTTCCATCATCTGTTGCAGATGCTCCACGAGATCCAGATTTTGCTTGTAATCCTCCACAACTCTGCTAAAGTCAGTCAGCTGTTTTTGTAAGCTGCTGATTGACTCCAAGAGGAATCTGACTTTAGCATTAGGTTCATTTACTATGGAGCCAATGACTTTCTTCTCAAAATTATCCATCTTCTTTTTAAGAACCTGTTTAAAAGACGTAGCAAAGTTAAGTACTGCAACAAAAATGTTTCCAGTTTTAGAAATAAAAAGTAAAAAATATGGGAAAGCCCACACAAACCTATTTCTTGTCCTATATTTTAAAAATGACAAGTTGCTTTTTCAAAAATCAAAGGAAACTGAAGGGCCTCTAAAATGCTGACTAAAATCAATGTAAATTATATTTATTAAAGGTGGAATTGAGTTACATGTTTCAGCTTAAAAATAAACAAATAACTGTAGTAATAAAACATGGGATCTTGATCAAAATAACTTTAATTGAACCTGCAAAGAAAAAAATACTACTAAGCCTTTAGAGTCTTTAACTATATACAAGTCAATTTAAGCATTGCAGTTGTTTCTGTACTAGAACATTAACATACTGCTCAAGAATCTGATGTAAGCAACATCAGTGAGAACCTAGCATAATCCCAAAGACCAAGGGTAACAAGTATTCATACTAGTACTTTATGAGGTCTGGTATAAACATGACCGGTAAGTTTTAGACTAAGATGACACACATGTATACATTTATATATTTTATATCCTGGGAACACTGGTCTTGACAGTTGATCAAGACTTTGTTGTGCTAGCTGCTTTACAAGAGATGCAAAAAGACAGGTCCTTGAATTTTTGGGGGAAGGAAGGGTTTGTTTTAAAACAGGAAAGTCTACATATACACTTGTAAGACTATACACTGGTAGGAAGAGTGTTGCCAGCAGGTCAAAGGATGTGATTATTCCCTTCTATGTAGCACTAGCTACATCTGGAGTCCTGTGTCCACTTTGGGCTCCCCAGTAAAAGAAATACGTGGACGTACAGGAGCAAATCTGACAAGGTGCCATAAAGATGACTGAGTGATTGAGCATGTTATACAAGGACAGAGAGAGCTGGAATTTTTTAACCTGGAGAAGAAAAGGTTCAAGGTGGATCTTATCAATGTGTATAAAAACATGATTGGAGGGAATAGAGGAAACTCATCTCGGTGGTGTCTGGTGAAAATACAGGAGGCAATGGACCCAAACTGAAATATAGGAAATTCTGTTTAAGCAGAAAAACTGTGAGGGTGGAACACCTTACCCACAGAGGTTGTGGTGTCTCCACCCTTGGAGATATTAAAAAAACCAACTGGACATGACACAGAGCAACCTTCTGCAGTTGACCCTGCTCTGAGGAAGGAATTTCGACTAGATGATCTCCAGATGTTCCTTCCAAACTCAATGATTCTGTGATTTGAATTTGCATTTGTGGACAAAATTGCCAAGAAGGGGGGGGGGGGGGGGGGGGGAAAGAAAGGTTGTAAAATGAATAGTCAATGACAACAAAAGAAAGAGCAAAAACAGAATCATAAGAAGCCACTGAAAATTTCAAGTTAAAAATTTGCAAAGGAAGAGACTGGCAGGGCAAGCAAAACAAAAAGTGCTAAGTCTGATTGGCAACTGAAAAAGTCATTGGAGGCTTTGGACGAAGAGTTTCTGGTGAATGCAAAGAATGGGTGAGGCTAGCAGGGTTCTATGGTGCAAGTTAGTATGATCAACTCTAGGCAATGGATGCAGAAAAAGGTTCTAAAGACTTAAATGATGAAATGAGAAGGACAGCAAAGCTGGATGCAAGAGGGAATACATGTGCATTTATTATTGATTTGTTCATTTTGATGCGGCATTTGAGGCTTCTTTGTTTTTTTAAGGAGAAGGAAGATTAGGTCACATCTTGTGAAAGAGCAGAGGCAAGAAAAATAAAAGATTAAATAGAAAAATAATGGATGGTACAAAGCTGAGTGACAGGGAAGCTCACCATACATTTTGCATCTCCTCTGATCTGCTTGGCTCAGGCCACAGCAATACCACCAGTGAAGCCTTCACTAAGACTAACACTTCTAATATTACCTGTATTTTCTCTGCATATGTATCAACTTGCTGAATCTGTATTTTAAGTACTTTCAAATTTCGAGCTCTTTCAGTTTTCTTCGTATAGTTAAACTTCAAATTGTTGAATTTCTTTTTGAGATCCTTAAATGATTCTCTGAACTGAAACAGAGTAAGAACATGTTAATCAAAAAGAAACCAGCACACTTCAATTTAGGCTTTTTCAAGTGCTGCTTAACAGACCATAATCTGAATACTGAAAATTTAATACAGAAATTAATAATTCTATACCATCTCATAAAGCATCCTTACTTTCTCAGAATTTCTTCCCAGTAGTGGAAACTCATAATCCTGCTAAATCAACATTTTTGCATTCTGAATGGCTGTTTCCAGAATGGCTGGGGCAAAAAAGGATTGGGGCAAAGGATGAGATCCTTGCTCAGAAAATCTAAGAAAAAGTCCTGTCTGAGAACTTTCATTGATTCTAACTAGAGGCAGATGTCCTTCACATACACCAGTCCATTCAGTGGAAAGGGTAGCCATGTAAATGTATACCCATGCTTAGTTTCCAGAAAAATGTTGTTTTAATGGGATTGGGCAAGTAGATTTGTATTTATTCATAGTACTTTTCACCTACAACGTTTAGTTTATGTCAGTTTGGGGTTTTTGTTGGGTACTCCCCTGACCCCCCTTTTCAGAAGCTTCTGAAAGGAAGTTCCACAAGGCCTTAATTTTATACGCTGTGCTAGTCCAAACATATTAGTACAATTATTTGCAGTATACAAAGATGAATCCAGCTCTTTGTGGGATCAACAACTAGATTATATGAGCACCTCTCAAATTCCTTTCAAATAACTATTCTATGCATATGGTAGCTGGGAGATTCTGCCTAACAGATACCCAAAGAAAGCCCCGCCTAACTACAGCTGGATAGATTTGGTAACATGTGAGTATTATTACCACGTAGCACTGAGTTGGTGCAGCAAGCTCCACACAGGGAAAATGATTCTTATAATAATATAAATTAAGATGAACTAGTAGCTCTGATTATGAAGCATCCGTGCCTTTCAAGACTTTTCAGATGGACTTATATCAGCTAACTCCTATTACTTTGAGTTATATTAAATTTGCCATAAAACTCCTTTGTTACTTAGATGGAATGTTGCTACATTTCCTTTAATGTATGAAATATTTCAAAAATCCAGAATGATAGGAATTATATTGATGAAGCTCTAGGAAGTTACACTTTCATTTGCATACATATGGATCAGATGCACTGCCAATTTACCAGAATGAGTCTAATACATATCAAAAAGAAGAGTCATATATGATCAACATATTTAAAAAACAGTGTTTATTTACCATGGGAACTAGTTATAATATAGGGATATATTCTTTCTTTATCCTTTTTTTTCCCAATGTCAATTGCCTGTTTGCTTTAACGTCCTCTTACAAGTGTGCCTTTAATAAACAGTATGTCATTCTTAGCATTAGCAATGTTATATAAATAAGTATATCAGACATACTAACCTAAATTATCTTTAAAGGACTATGAATTTTTAAGTATAATTTTTTTCAATATTTTTGCTTTGAAAGATATATAATTCTCAATTTTATTTACAACTGCAAAAACTCCTTTTAGATACTACAGTGACTTTTGAATGCCTTTAAGCAACAGATAAAAGAACCAGACAAGTAAAGAACCTGGTTAAAATATGTTTCTGGCAACTTATAAAAAGGTACTATTTTAATTACGTTCCAATTCCATGATCACATTTTCAAATTACTTATAATTAATTCATAAAATTTGAAATTAAAGAATATAAAAATAACTGACTTTTTTTTTTGAGAATTTCACATCCTTTGGGTTGACAATCTTGTGTTTTTAGAAGAATGTAGAATAAATTATGCAAAATGATATTTATGTAAAGGAACTGATATATAAGAAATGCAGCAATTCTAATGCTTCAGGGTCTATTCCTCCAGACACAAATTAAAAGAACTTCACTTACTTGATTGGTGTTAACAAGTTCAGGTCACAGCCACAAATTAATATTTAGTTAACATATTTGATGCTTTTTTTAATATTAAAAAGTCCTACAGACTTCCCCCTGCTCCCTTCTCCACCAAAGAATCCAGGGAGGAACGAATGCTCATTTTGCAGCTACTGTTATTGGAACAGTTAGTAATCAGTCATTATTATTATTATTACATACTAACGTTAATCCATCAAGGGATATGTTTTTCATTTTCATTTCATCTAGTGGGATGTTTCCACATTATTTCAGCAGTGAACAGACAGATGGTGTTCAGTCACTGTGATGGAAAGGAAGGGAATCCTATCACTGGCACTGTGATCTCCAATTAGTTTAAGCTCTTTATCCCACCGAAGTACACAGAATAATAAAATCTATCTAAAAGCCCTCTGCTAATAAAACCACCTCTGCAGAACAATATTTTGCATTCAAAACAGAAGATCCTTGTTTTCTTGTTTAATTTTGAGGAAAAGAAGAGATGAGCAAGAGTTTATTTATTTCACTGGCTTATGCACAAACATAGGCGAGTGATCATTTATAAGGCCAGAGGCTCTCCTCATAGCAGTATGTGAAATCAGATCTCCTTGTTTCAGATATGATGGCTCATGTGTCAAAGGTCTGCAGCTGCTGTCACTCTTCTCTTTTAGCCTCAGTGGAAAAAACAGATTCAGCTCAGACTTGTACATTACCCCCTCAGAGTGCATGTTCATGACTCCTGTTACTATCAGCAATTATACCAAGGACGATACACGGCAGCCAATTTTTAGAAATCTGAATATATCTAAGTTTTCCACTGTTTTCTGCAAAATTAAATGAGAAATACTAAAGGACCTATACAGCTTAACATGCCTCAGTGACTTCAGCCCACAAGTTTAATGGAACTTTGTAACTTGTCTATTGTGTCATAGTCATTAATCAGGCAGCTGTTCCTAACTATAGTTGGCCTGTCATGGGTGGAGAATGACAGTGGAGGAGAGGGGTTCCAATTGCTCCAATTTATCACACAACTACAAAATAAATAGAAAAAGCAAGCTATACAGTTGCTTTAAACATATTTTTGTTAACAATACAGTTCCAGTAAAATACTTTGATTCCTGTGAGAGCCACTCCAGGAGGTACTTCAGTCTTGTTAGCCACTTACACTTCCCTTTTTATTCATACATAAAACTTTTAGTAGCACTAATAATCAAAACAGCCCATGAAAGCAGGTTGCTAAAAACACATTTTCAAAGTGGCAAAGAATAAAGAACAGCCAGTCAGAAAGCGGGAAGAACGAAAAGGTGCTGTTCAAGTCATTAATGATTACTTTAATTCTGGGACCAAAATCAAAATAAATTACAAGGTGAGAAATATGCCAAGAAGTATCAGTTCTTACTGACTTGTGAACAGAGAGAGATCATTCATTTCCCTCTATGGTTAAAATCCACATTTTCAGTCATACCTTTCCATAAGTGTATAAATGATGACATCATGAAGAGGAAAGCAGTGAGATGACTGGGGAGAGCTGAGAACCTGCTTCAGAATCCATTACTCTTCTGTTGCAAGTTTTGTGCAGACATGCATAAATGTTATTTTTAAAGTGATCGCCTAAATTAAAGGCTTTTTCATTGCAAAAGTTATCTTATGTAAATAATTTGTGTCACTTATAATCACATAAACAGATTCAGTGCAGTATTAAGCTACAGTTACCTGAGGCTTAGCTCAGCTCTATCGCAAAAGATTGTAGTGTAATGCAGTGGAGTTGCAGCTCTTTGGAGGCTGCTACCCAAGCTAGTTAGTGAAGCAGGAAGCCCAAACTGGCAAATACAGATCTCAAAGGTCATATGAGCTTTCCTTATACCTTTCAATGATGTAGAGGGTAAAAATCCTTTTTTTTTTTGGCCTTTGAAAATTCTCTTTAAATTAGAGAAGGCACACAAAAGGCATGCATTTTACTCTTCTGTCCTCCAAGACTGTTTCAAAACTCATGCTATGTATCCTTGGCTATAAATTTAAGTCTTTGTTTTCTTGCTTCTTATAGAAGCACTAACAGGTTACAAATGCAGGGAGCTAGCTAAGTCTTCTAAGTATGATCTTTTCAAACACCAGTGAGTTCTAATCACCAAAGCCCTCTCTCTCATGCTTTAGTTACAGACTTAAATTTACCACATTAAATGCAAATTAATTTAAGTATTTAAAGCAGAATTCCAAATATTTTCAGTCAACTTTAATGTTTGCTCTGTACACTGCTAAATCACAACTAAATTATCTGGTTGGCTGTTTATTATGCGACAGCTGCAAACAGCTGCTTCTTACTGCTGGCACATGAAATATTTATTTCCTTATACATAGTATATGGTAAAGAAATAATTATTTCAAACAGGTCTGATAGATACTAGCAATACTCAGACTAATTTCTGATGTTAAAATTAACAGAATTTAAAATATTGAAGTGAATACTCATAACTAACATTCTTGAAATAGTTCAGTATCTGGTTTCTTTATCCATAAACAATATTTGTTATAAATACTTCATAAAAAAATGAAGAAAAATGGCAGTGGATTAATGCATATACAGGTACATTAGCCAAGTGTTTGTTTATGATATATATTCTATGCTAATCTCTAATGGAAAAGTAATCTAAAGGAAAAGGTATCCTCATGTGAAATTAGGATATTTCAAGTTAGTTTCAATTAGGTTTGGGGATGACAGGTTTTTGACATGGCTTTCCCAACTTAAAATGAGAAGAGAAACACAAACATGAAAACAACCAACAATAATTAACACTGTAATTGCAAATATGCTACGTAATTATTTTTCAGAGGTTGTCCATTAACTATGAGAAGGAGAAATGTCAATTTTGCAATATAGAACATGTGGTGAGTAACACATGTCACTGACACACTTTTAATTTAAATCTGAGAGTCAGAAGACTGCTTTTTTTCCCCTTCACTTCCTGCTCTCACAGGAAGTCTAACAAGTAATAAAAGTAGAAAAATATTATTTCTTAGCATTCTAAGAAATAATAGTCTCATAATAATAGTCTCATTATAGAAATAATAGTCTCATTCTCCCACCCTCATTATATAGTCCCAGAATCAAAGGACAGAAGCAAGAAGTTCCGCTAATAGAACAGTTCCGTTAATATGGCCAGTCTTACATACAGGCTGCTCAGTGAACACTTCTTTTCCTTCAGCAAATTTGTTGGATTTTCAGTAAAAAATTTGAATACTTTAGCTCAAACCTCAAATATTCTGATTCTGCAATGCCACTGCAAAGCATAATAGGGCTTCTTTAAGTACTTCATGCTTTCATTCTCTTCTACAGCATAGTTCCCTCTGCCAGAGTTCACCTATGCCACCTGCTGCTCCTATTGCCTCCTACCATCAGCCAAGAAGCTACATCACAGGAGACTGATAAACAGATCAGTGTGAAAAACACTCAGCTTATAACAAGGGACTAGAACTGTAACTGAGATTCAAAGCAACTTTTCTTTGAAACATATGTTCTTTCAATTTCAAAATACCATTTGGTGAAAATGGATACTGTTCACAAACACAAAAAAATATTCTGTAAAAGAAAAGAAAATGCAGAAAAATTTCTCATTAAAAATAGTTGGGACAGAAATCCCACTCAGCTCTACTTTGGTCATTTTGAGAAAATACTGTCTTTGTTTATTCAGGTATGGGTTTACTTAGTGAAAGATAAAATAAGAAAATATAACTTTCAGTGTCCTGTGTTTCCACTACCTATGCTTCACACTGTGAGGAACATTAGTGTGAAGTCTTTCCAGGTAAGAATCCAGTTTCTGTACTTCATGGATACACAGAAGTGCAATCTACAGATGTGCAATCTACAGAATATCAAGTGTAGAGGCCACCAGCCTCTTGTTTTAATGAATTACTTTGAGAAAATTAATTCTATGGAATGTTTGTCCTAAATTAATTTTTGCTGAAACATCTATCCGATTCAACCTCCTAAATTGTGAGTGGATTTATATTTGGCCTACTAAGATGCTAAATTAACAATCATATTAACTAAGTAATTTTTCCTTAATCTAACTTCCATAATACTAAAGTCTAATATCTTATGCCAAAGAACATGTCCTTTTCTTCTAGCAGTTTTTTCAGTATCATATCTTGGGTTTCTGAAAAAATGTTAAGTACTAAATTATTCTGAAATTTTCATTAAAAGATTGAAAGCTCTTTCTAGTAGTTTTACAAATGCAATATATGTAAATTCTACTTTTGTTTGAAACTTTAGCTTCATAAGAAAGTTATCTGAAGACTCATGTATTTCAGATGAAGCTGTCAGACCTGAAAGCGAAAAAATATAGCTACTCTATTTCCAGTCCTCTTGGTACAGTGTAAGCACTTTGTTGGCAGCTCAACAACTTGATATAATTCTGAACTGCAGAGGCATGGACCATAGTTTATTATTGTGGATGTGTGGATCCAAGGCTGCTGTTAAGACAAAAATCAACTTTTCTGTATAGGTATGAAGCATCTAGGGGAATGGTAAACAGCAACATAATATTGCAGAACACAACAGCCCTTTGACAGTCATTTAATGTGTGGGGATTTATCTCACCTCATTTATCTCCTCTTGAGTGGTGCAGTGTTGGAAATGCTGTGACAGTTCTTCCTCATACTTATCAGCTTTGGAGCTCCAGTTAATGCTATCACACTCAAATCTAGCAAGTTCTTGCTTCAGATTCTTTACAGAAAAATTCAAGGAATTCTAAACAGCAAATAGACAAAGAAACTTATGAAACCAAGAAATGTATTGATTTAAACAATCTAAAATGAAAATCATTTTGAGGAAGAACATTAATAGTCAGTCACAACAGGCTAGAGTAAATTATTAAACCTCCACCATAATGAGAGAAATTACATATAATTCCAGTCACTAGTAGTCTGAGTAGTATGAGGTCAAAGTCACCACTCACACATGGTGTCTTCTCTGACTAAAGAGGAAGGGGCCTACCCTGGTCCTTTACCACCTGGAGATTAGCTCCTTTCTGCTGTCAATCAATTTATGGAGTCTGAAGAGCAGACTGGCAATGTGGATAATCTAGGAAGGTCATAAGGGAATGTCTTGCTTTCTCCCTAGTAAATGAATACAGGGCAATGACAATTCTGCCCTGAATAACTCACTCCTTTCTAAAATGATATCCATTTTGCCATGCAAATGAGACTGGAATGCACTAATAAGGTAACAGTGTTATTATATTTACTTTTTGTTCTTTTGTTACCCTTTCTTTATAGGAGAAGAAATATGCAAAGCAACCTTTACAAAGTAGCAGGATTCTAATATATAGGAGTGGCATTCAAGAAATCATGAGCAGGGCCTTGAACTGCACGAAGAATACTAGAGAACAGAAAGCACTGATATTTTAAGATTAATTACCTTCCTATTTCAAATCTATTTCAATGTTTTCCAGAGTAAAATTTGTTCACAGACCACTAAAAAATTAAAACAAGATTTCAAAGAAATTTTTTTTTTTCTCTTAGAAAAAGCAATTCAGAATGTAACTACTGTAGAAGAAGTTTCATCATTCCTGGATGTTTCATTTAGCTTGATGGCTGTATATCTGCAACCTTTAAAAGCAGAAATCTAAAAATGATCAACTTTTATATATTTTGCTTCCTTTTAAAAGGATCTTAAAAGCTCTGCATTTATTTTTGTCAGAGTATTAATACATTTTTGTACATCTAAAAGTCAGTCAGATAGTTCCAATAATCTTCCTTTATATTTATCCTTGATTTCACAAACCATTCTAATTCTACTCACAGGTTGCTGCACTGCAGACAAGATATCCACTCCCCGGGTAATAAGCAGTTTATATAGCTGTCTGATATACGCATGTTTCTCCTGAGCATTTACAAGATAGGCTTTAGCATGGTGAACATTTTCAGGGTCCTCGCTTATTTCAGGAATATCCAGTTCTCCTGATTTTGACAGACATTCCATCTGGAATATATTTAAATGAAAATCAGTGTGTGTTTAAAATAATGTGAAAGAAAGCTTACAATTCATTCCTTACCCATAATGTATTACCCTAAACTTTGTTGATGTGGGTTTAAGTAATTAAATTTGGATTCAGATCTGAATTTTAAATTCTTCAAATTTCAAGCAGTTTTAGATTCAAAACTTTAATTCTGATCACCAGGCGGGTTAGTGCTGTTTATTTGGGGAAAAAAGAGAAAGACGACAGGCACCAAAAGCAAAAAAGAGTTCAACTGCAACCGCAAGAATGTATGTTTTAAAACATTATACTCACTTCTTCTTTAATGTAATGGAATCTGACTGTCTTGTTGAAAATTTCATCATATTCTGTCATTGTGTCGTTTACCATTTGATGGAGATGAATAAGCTCACTTATTCTCTCAGAATTCTCTTTCACAGGAAATCCTTTCTGGTTTGGCAATTCTAATAATTTTATCAGGTACTCAAGCTCAGCACTCAATTGCTAGCAAAAAAAGCAGAAGTTACTCAAACATTACACAAACATATTTGCAAGTTTTCCCTTACATTTGATGAAATAACCTAACAATGGTAAATTGGCTTGGGGAAAACTCAATGCCATGCTCTTTAAAACACTCTCCACATTCATGCCTAGCAAAAAGTAAAGTATCTCAGCTATTGCCCAGAAACAGCCTTGAATCAAAACAAGACAAACTGACCTGTAGGGGAATGGCAGACTGTAGTGTTAAAACTCAGAGACAGTATTCAGAGGAAGCAGGAAGCTCAGTATAACATACCTCAGCCTCTGAACAGCTCTAACTTGAAAGCATGAAGCTGGTACTCTCTTTCTACTTCCACCACCCCAGCTCTTGTGTGTCACTTTAATACCCACTTTAATACCACACAAGACATTCTCTGAATACTGAAGGTAAAATGTCTCCTCCCTTTCCTTACAAATACACACAAACCCTTCCTTCTGGAAAAGTAAAACATAAAATTCTGCAAACCCAGGCACTCTGTCTGGTGTCGATGTGAATGTCAGTCTTCACTATACCAAAAAGAGCTTTAGATCCTGCATGCACTTCACTAGCTTGGTTTCTCACCTGATACTGTGGTTTCATTTGGTTAAGTTTTTTTTGTAGTTCCAAAACAATAAAAAGATCACTTCCGAGGTCGACTGTTGCTGCAAGCTGGAGCGTTTCTTGAAGAACTTCTAATCCATGGTTAGTCTAAAAGGAAATAAAAGAGTTCCGTTTGTACATAGTAAATAAAATTTAGAAAGAAAGAAAATGAAGAAAAAAATATTTTATTTACCAATTATTTATTTACTCATTATTTACTTGTAGTAAATAAAAAAAAATATTTAAACTCAACTCCAAATTCTTAACTAGAAAAAAAAAAAAAGATATTCTGAATTTAAGGTGACTGATTTATTTTATTTTTAATTATAAACCCCTCTGTCTTAAGCCCTCTGACTGACAAAGGTGTGCAAAAATTATTCAGGCACTGAGATCAGAGGACCCATACACACAGTCTATTTTCTGTGATAACAGATGTCATGGTTTAGTGATAAGTAGCAGTAGACAAACAGCAGCTACAAACCTCTGATTATGCTACTAGCCAAGCTAGTGTTGCTTTTAAGGAACACTGAACACTGTCCCTGCCAAGGAGGTTTCAATCCTCTTTTCTTATGAACATGGTTAGACTTAGGTTTAGTAACTATTAGGACACAGTTTAGTTTAGCAACTATTAAGTCACAACAAAATAGTGCTTTTTTAAAGAAAACAAAAACCCCCAAAATATTAAAGCACTGCTGGGATAGTGTACGGACTTGATTAAAGTTTAAAATTTAGTTTTACAATAAAGTTTTAAAATGAAGTGTAGACTTGGACTTGTTTGTGTTTGAACACAGACAAAGATGAAAAACATTTCATGCTTCTTGTTGACTATCTGAATGACAGAATGGACCATGGATAAATATCTTACTGATCACCTCTCTCTTAAATTATACCTATAATAGTTGATAAGAAAGTCACAGACATGCTAATAACAAACTAGAAATGTTTGCCGCAGTTGCTTTCTTCCTACCTATTTTACTTACAATTTTTAGCTGTTCTTTAAATATCCGGCACTTTTGCTTGACGGGTTTTACTTGAGTGATTTTAACATTCCAGATTGCCCAAAGATTGGTCAGCTCTTTCTTTTCTTTACTCAGATTAACAATGATATCTTCTGTTACTCGTACAGACTTTTCTGCTTTTAATATTAAACTCTTATTTACCTGGCAAATGAACAGACACCTTTTTTTCCATAAATGTTTTCATAAAATACAATCAAAACCTCATAATATTAAAGTCTCAACAAATCTTAATAAAAAACAACTACTTTAGCATAACTTCTTTGAAAACTTCTGGTACTCTAGGTGTCTTTAAATACACTGTTCTCTTAGAAATAGGCATAGATCAACAGAATTCGTATAGTGAGGACATGGCTAACCATGGCTAACCGATGGCCAACTGATGGTCATGACCTCTCCCTTACCCCCGCGTCAGCAGATCATTCCAGTTCATTTCTTGGCAAAAATTATGTCTTCAAAAGTCTCAACCATCGTGCTTCTCTTTCCAGTCAAAAGAAAACAGAGGTGAAATGAAACTGAATTATTTTGGGTGTTTTCCTCTGTGCTTTTGTAATCTCATCCTGAGAAGCACCTCAAAAAAGTTACAGAAGAGCTTGTGCTGACTAATACAATGCAGTCAGGCAATTGGCACCATACTCATTTAATACTCTGTCTTAGGAAAGGAACTGCCATTATAGTAAGAAAATATTAAGGTTTAAAACCCAGAACAGGAAGTAATGACTGAATTATTGCTATCTGATGGTTTTTTAATGCTCATACAAAATAAAATCATTTCTGAAAGACAGAACTACCCAAAATGGCCTTATGGGGAACAGCAACTGGAAAGTGACGTGGATGAAGAAAAGACCCCTCCTTTGTGCTGATAATCAAAGAAACACCAAAGCATGGGAGAGATAAAGTGTTTAGCATTTGAATATTTGATGTTTTTTCCTCTAAAAAGAGGAAAAAACAGAGCCCATATCAGAAACACCAGAAAACTGGGTAATGCTGGTTTTGCTTTTCCCGTTTCAGAATTTTTCTTTTAAGAAAAGTTGTGTTTGTAAATTACTTGTATGATCTATATCTCCCAGATACTTAAAAACTACAACCTGAGAATATCACGGGAACAGAGTAGCTGAAAATAGTGTGGCAACACACTTCCAGGTCTTTAGAGAGATAATATCTGAGGATATGTTTAGACTTGAAGTGACTGCAGTGCAACCTCACATTCACACATATTCAGCTTGCCTTTACACTATCTTATCTGTGCCTGGATGCATCCAGCTGTGACAGCACATACTTTAGCCCACACTAACTGCCTGAGCACCTTCCCTCCTTAAGTAGGTTTTTTCAGCTCATCTTGCATGCTGCTGTATGTTAGCAAGGCCAACTCCCCCTTCTCACCTTAATGTAGCTGTTCCCTTCTATGTCCTGTAAAAACAGAAAGAGCAGCTGGATATCCAGGCTGTCCACATTAATGGGGATCACTTTAGGAGGAGTGCTTAGGGAATGATTGCACGTCTCAACTGATCATCTCCTGAAGGGGTGCTGAAAATTAGATAGGGATGCCTAGGCAGTGCAGCTGAACCCAAGACAGAATGTAAAGACACTAGGAAGGATTACCTATAAGGAAGTAGCTCTAGCACACATTTCTTTAGAAGAACTTCATACACTCAATTAGTAAAACTGCCTCTTAGTGGAAGTAAAATAAACTTAATACTGTACTTGTATATATGCTGCTTTCCAACATGAACCAAAGGGATATATGCATGTATTATATTTGTATGCATGGACCAGATCATTTATTAAGGACTCTGTCACTGTTAATCACAAAACTTTTTATATTACTTATAATGCCACTAGCACTCAAGTAAGACTTTCATATTTTAAAAGTATATAACATCATTAGTCCCTTTAAAACTAGGTACTGAAGAAATCACAATCCATTTGTCACAGAACTAGAATTAGATCTCGTCACAGGCAAACATCAAATATTCAATATGGTTTGTCAAATTATACTTACCATATCTACTAAATTAAGAAAATTGCAACCCATATTTTGAGTTGAAAAAATCTTCTTTATAACCTTTTGCCACTGAGTATTAGCTGACTCCATTGCAATTTTATTTTCAGCCTCCTTGTTTGTTTGTAGTGGTTCTGATTTGTAGAATTCCTTCAGAGTTTGAATATCATCATTCACCTACACAAAGACATAAAATAAGCATCAAAAAACAAATCAAAAATTGAGCTGCTATAATAAGAAGGTACACAGACACAATAAAATTGAACAGCAGCCTCTGAATCTTTTCCAGGTTTTAAGTTCTATCATCTTCCCTGAAAGCTATACAAATGCTAAATAATAAAAAGGTTTTAAATAACCTGTAAACCAGCAGATGGTATCAGACAAGTGGCAACAATCTGTTCAATTTCTGTCACATATCATTACATGGATATTACATATATATGTGTATCAATGCAATGATTTTCACAGATCTGTTTAATATGAAGTAACTGAAGTTAGCAATAATCCGAAGTAGACACAATCCAACTTTTTGGAGGTTTATCTTCAAATAAATAAATGCTATGGGCTAATTTTATCTGATAGATTCCATTCCATCCCAAATTTCTTTCTAAATATAAAAGAATAACAGTTTTGTAGAATCTTGAATGAAGGATTACACCAAAAGGAAGAATAACTGTCCTGGGCATCAGTAGCACAGCTACCCAAACTATACTGGTATTGAATGGATTATGATTTCAGGTAGAACTGGTTTATATTTAATTTTTAAACCACTTTAGATGAATTAGCACTTCAGTGGAGGTAGTGCATGACAGCAATAAAGATCTATATCAACATATTATGTGAAATATTTTAAAAATTATATAAAGCAAAATCAGTAAATTTAAGAGTCAGAGTACATACACATAAGCACTTATGCATAAATGAGACAGCATATTTGCACAGGAGAAAAAGTAAAAATTCAATTGTAATACTTGCTACAATGGAGATTTAAATCAGTAGAAAATCTGCATATACACTAGTCATTATGGTTGATGCAAGTTCAATGTTCAGGGCTGCTTGCCCTGATGGAACAGACCTCCTTCAAAGTAGAAAGGAGCTTACAAAGACTTGCAGTGCTTTCAAGGTACAGCATCTACAGGATTATTCTTAGCTAGCTAAAAGCACATTTTTCACTTGTAAGATTTTTCACAGTCCAGTCAGAGAATAAGTAATCTGTACCTCCATAGCTGACTTTAAAAAGGCCACATAAATTTCTATGATTTCTAGCTTTGAACTAATTTTTTTTTCGATTTTTTTCAGTTCTTCATTCAGAAAGTCACTTCTGCTAGAAAAAGCTGCCACCTGCTCAGGTTCAAACTCTTCCATATCTTTGATGATTCTTTCAGCTGCTTCCAGTTCATGTGAAGTTTCCTTTGAGGGTACAAGCATAGAACAATAAATAAAATGACTGAAAGGGACTTGCCTTCTTTTGTATAATTCAATTACTTAATTGAAGAAGAGTTTGTAATGAACGGTATTTGCTGAAAATAATAATTTCTTTCCTGTAACATTTTTATGCTAAAAACTACGGATGTAGTTATTAACACAGCTATTTTGAATGGAAAAAAAAAAGTAGCAATCTCAATATTCCGATTGAGTAAACCACAGTATAAGAATGAAAACAACAGAACCGTTCCATCAAGGAACATCAATAGCCAGAACTGATACAATTACTTTAATAAACAGTCTAGCCTATTTTTCTGAACTGATTTTCTTGAGTCTACATCTCTCTCAGCTGCTTGTCTAATATTTAATTCTCATAGAACTTCATGTCCACTCTACTGACACTCCAGAAGCACTGGGTCCTCATAAGACTGCTGCCGTAATTGTTTTAAGGCTTATCCTTGCAGCACTTTGTCATTATGAATCTTAGTTCCATGCATGCCTTCATTCTTGAATCAATAATTTCTTCCTAGCCCCAGACTAGTCCCTACCCCTCAAGTAGACTACCCTGCATTCCAACCCAAACCAATGCTCTTGCATGCAGCAAATCTGCAGAAATCAGATGGAGACCAAATAGTGGGTTGTATCTGTTACTGTGTCACCTGCTCAGACTCAGAAGAAAGTCACAGTATGCTGTCTCAGCAAGAGCTAACATTTCAATGATTCAGCTGGGATTCTGGTTTTCAGATTCACTGTCTTAACCCATAACTTCATTTATCCATGTCTATATGGTTATATAAATTTACATATTTAACTCAATAACACTTAGCATATCTACCTCTGGCATTCAGCCAAGAGTTCAAATTCTGGCATATCACAATCCACAGAAAGAACAGGTAAAAGTTAGTATTTCTCAGGGCGACAACAAAAGTTAACACCCTGGCATGCAAAAATTTGGCAGAAAAGACACTAAAAACTGTTATACAGTCTTGTGCAACAAAAAGGGGATCTTGCTAATCTGCTGAACTATGTGATCTCCTGAAGTTCTTTAAAGTGAATTTTATTTCCACAGACACTGTACAGATCCAGCTCTTGGGTTACATAAACTGTTGATTGAAATGAAAAAGAACTCCATAGTAGTAAGGAGTTGTAAGAACTCCAGCAATAGAGGATACTCCTAAAATATATACTGCCATGTTGTTCAGTTTAGCCATGAAATATGCACCCGTGTCAAGACCACGGAGGGGATTCAACTTGTTTTAAGCCACTTTCAGATACTGCAGTACTGCTATGGCAGTTGGAAAGGAATGGCCTTGGATGTGACTTAAGAATATCCTCATCTCTGTAACAGAGCTGAGTGCTGCAGTACTTTCCTACCATGGCTGCATTCCCAACATGACACATGGCTATCTGATGGCAACTTTACAGCTCCTTCCAAATTTTTTTCACCTGGGAACTACTCTTTTCTTTTTTGCTAAATCATCCCTTTTATTTGGCATAATAAACCACAAGAAGCGTTTTCTGTGCCTCTGACTGTCTAGACAATTTTTAAACTTGGTGCCTCAGGCGGGAGTAGCGATCCACATTTGAGGAGTCTTCCTATCAAGGGTTGGTAGTGGGATCTTGAGGTAGAAACAAATAACATGATGAGATGGAGACAATGGGGATAACCAATGATAAAAGGACTGATTTGTAGTGTTATCTGTGGGTTTTTTTCATTAACTATAGTTTTAAATTCAACTATAGACCTATTTTCTATTTTCTTTCAAGAATCCCTAAGAAACTCTTAGTCTCTCACCTTATTTAGAATTACATACAGCATGCATTTGTTTCTAAGAGTACTTAACATTATTAAAGCTGCTTTTTTTTCTTTTTACCTTTGTTTGTTTAGCCAGTTCAAGGTGTTTGTTCAAAACTCTTTCTGACTCAGACAGACATGAACCAATCTCCATGCCAACTGCAAGCATCAGGGTGATTCTTTTAATCGACTGCGATACCTTTATTTGAAAGTAGTATTTATATAGTTAATTTATACAAATAAACAGTATAAAAACAGTATAAAACATCACTTTTTATAGAAAAAAAAATGAAGCAACACTTGTCTGTTGGTGTTTAGGTTATGTACTTTGTATGATCAGAGAAATTCAGGAAAATGTAAAGGAAAAATGCTACTATTTCTCCTAAAAAAATTCTAACAGGTATGTTCAGAATTTGAGAAAAAAACCTCCTGTTTGCTCTCATTTTGTTGATAGTGATTTCCTTTATCCTAACTATACCAGGCTTGTTATTTTAATAAGGCACAACTGCGTTATAATCTAGATATTATAATCTTGGCAGAAATACTTCTATTGTGCTCCAGGTTTTTTTCAGAAAGTACATTTAAAACTTCTCTGCCAAGCTGAGAGCTATTTTTGTGCAGATACACGTATACAACTCCATTTCATTGCCACTGTAAGATTTATATATGCATGATGATAACAAAGCAGATTATGAAGAGCAGAGGCAGATGATACCAGACAGAGTATGCAGAGCTATTATTAGACAGGTGAACCATAAATTTTAAGAAGTGGCTACTGACTGAGGTTCAAACTTTATTAAAGGAAGCTCGGGAGCAGTTGAATTTAGCACCAGATTCTTTGGGTTACTTTGCATCAGCAGAATTAAAAGTGTTTTTCTTGGTAGGAATACAACAGTAAGCACTGTCGACTGTAATGAAAGATCATGTACTATGACTCAAATCTTGAACAAACTGCAAAATGAAACCATATATCAAAATAATCAGGGTCTACATTTTGTGGTAAAACCACCTTCATAGTGGAAGTTTTGGCTTAAGATTCACAATATGCTGGTGACATCATTTCTACAAGACCGACAGCAGATATCACCAAATCTTTTATTTTCCACTAAACTGAACAAGATTTTCACTGTCTTCTAATACCTCAAGGGCTCTTCTACATAAATTGTATGCAAAGGGACCATTTTACGGCAAATTAACTTCCCATTTGATTCAGAATAGTTCATTATAAACATCATGCAAATATTATAAAATATCAGATTGCAGACTTAATTATCAGTCATTAGATTTGATTTACTGGGTTTTTTTGGCTACAGTCTGGGATTTTCTTCATATGAAGCTTGTTAAAAGTTTATATTTTTTTAATTTGAATTTGCATATGGAACCATATTTAGGAGCCATTGTCTATTCCATCTCTGAGATGTCTGCAGCACTACAGTTCATTCAACAGACTAAAGATGTTGTGATCTCCTTGAGGCATCAGTATCTTAATGAATATAGGGAATTTTTAGAGTGAACAATATCTACTCTCCTTCAGCCTTACTGAAAATTTCCCGTGGATCACAGTCACCATGCTTATTAACCCGCAATTTTGCCACACTTCTATTTTTATCTTCAGCCAAATGAAACAGAAGACATAGAAACAGAACAGGAAACCTGCATGCAGGTCTCAGTCCTGATTGCTCACTTCTTTTCCAAAAGAGCAAATTATAATAGTTTATTATTTAAGCAAATCCATACTTTATTGACGTTCACTGGTAAAATGTTCTCATGGAAACAGCTGCATTCTTCAGAACAGTTTTAGGTTCATTTGTGCTGATAACAGCATTCTAACTACAACTGTGCACTCTCTAACAAACCAATATGTTATTTGTAATTATTTGAGTCAACTTTAATATTCACATAGCTAAATTATGGAAATGCAATGCACTGTTCACGAATGCATTAAGAAAAAGAGACGTTATGATGTACCTTATTTAGATGATCTTCAAGTGAGGCAGTCCACTGTTGTTTCTTCACAGTAAGTTCTTTATAATCCGGACACTGCATGATTAATTGATCTACTTTTTTTTTAACATATTCCATTGTTTTCTGAATTCCTGTCACCCAAGAGCTAAAATGGAACAGTAGAACTGTTGTTATTTCTCATTTTTTGCTCAACAATCAGGATGATAATGATTTTTTTAAAAAAAACACCTTTTCTGTTGATTTGTATGACAAATAACTTATGAATTTTAAGCCATGACCCTTAAAAGAAAAATAGCCAAGAGTAATATTAAAATGAATCAAAAAAAAATTGATGAGTAGAACACAGGAACGACATTTCCAAACAAATCATTTATCACCAGCGCGTTAGATTCAGGTGACAGATGCCCTGATTCACTGAGAAATATCTCATTTCACAAATAATTCTGAATTCAGTTATGCTATCTAAAGACAAAAACCACAAATGGAGGAGCCTAAAAAGAGTGAAAATATATGGCATATCACTTCAACTTTAAAAAGCATGTTTTCTTTGGACTTTCAAATATTTCAGTGTTTTTACAGTAGCTGAAAAAAAAAAAAAAGTCATATACACCCTAAGTCAACATTTCTTTAAAGATGTTGTTTTAAATGGAGAAAAGACAACATCAATTTACAAAACAATAGCTTGCCTTATAACTTAGAATATTTAATATCATGTAAGCAATTCACAGTCTGAATACTTGAGGCAGTCCTCTTCAAATTGTAAAGTTATGACATACAATTAAGATCTGAAGTTTTGGTACAAAAAACTCACATGTCAATTGATTTACTACTGAAATTCATTCATCATAAGAATTTTTGTAAGACAAATATGTTCAAAATAAGTTTTTCATTACTTTCGTTTCATCAGAAACTTATGTTAATACAGGTACTTATTCAAGGCCTCTTCCTTTGTCCTCTAAATTTAAAGGCAATTTTCTCCTCACTTCAGATCAGGCTCAGAGAGTTAAATTCTGCAACCTCAAAGAAAAAACCTTGTTCTATAATACTAACATGAATTATGGTATTAATAGACCATTCGGTTCAAATCTGGTCCGAGAACTGGTCACAAAGAGTAATCAAATTTTTAGTCCTTTTTAGAGAGTAGGTGGTTTTAAAATCTGTAAATTACTCTTTCAAAAACAGCAACCTGTTAGTTTGTGCTTAAATTCTAAAAATGTCACTCTGCTATTTCAGTACTCCTTAAAAAGAGGTATGTTTAAAAACTTCTACTAGCACCACTCTTTTAAAAAAAGCAATAAGAGAACAAGATTTATAGGTTTTGAAAATTATAATTTAGATCTCAATAAAATCTTTGAAAGTATCATTGGTTTGTTATAAGTTAACATAATAAATTTATAACAGCAGTAAAATAAAGACAGTTCTTACACTCATAGGCAAGCTAATTGGCTGGCAAAGTAACAAGGGTTCTGTTAATGGACAAAACTTGCTGATCGTATTTTTGTTTTTACAAGTAATACATAAAAATTTTTGCTCCTCCTGTTTTTCTAGCTGGTTTTAATTTAAAAATATGAGAGCTCAAAAATCAGACTTACCAATATTTTTGTTTTGAAACACTTTAGGATTACAAGAAAGAACTGCCTCCTGTCACTTTTTTATAATCTGTCCCTCTTCCAATGTGAACATTTACAGCATTTTCATTTATTTGGATTATCTTTTAGTATAAGGCTGCAACATGCTCTCAGAAGATTTGACAGTAGGACAGAATTAACACCACATTTCTCCATTTTTACTGTGAGTTGGATTTCAATTATGCCACTGAAGTCAGTGTCACTAGCCTTAAACATAGTCCTCTCTTAATGTGAGGGTATCAGTATTAGATTTGTAAATCAAACTACTAAAGCTTCTTTTTTAAAACTAGTGAAGTCACGCAAAGCATGCAATACCTTCTCTATCACAAATGATGAAGGAATTCTAAAATTATTGTGCTCCAACTACTCCTTCAGGGAGCTGGCAGCTATTTTCAAATTTCACATAAATTTGTACTTGCTGCCAGCTAGTTC